>NC_136736.1:1160000-2625000 GCF_936440315.1 Barbus barbus | reverse complement strand
AAGTGAAAAGAACGTTTTTCCCAATTATCTCTGCTTTTACGTTCTGCAGTTTACTCTCCAGATAGCAGAGATGAAGAGCATTAACCCAGTGAAGATGTTGGCGGTGTTGGTTCTGGTTTTGCTGGTGTCCAGTGTGACTGAGGGACGTATTATGAATAAATGTGAGCTGAAGGAGAAGCTGGAGGCGGCTCAGATTCAGGTGATTCGGGCCATGGGAGACAAAATGACTGCGAACGATCTCAATGTTAGACGTGAGTAACAGATTCCCTTCACTCACCATATAGCCATATTTATGTCACATAATGTGCAGATGACAGGTTGGTTACCCTCACACCCTTTTTTCTTTCGTTCTGAGGCAGTTGTCTGCTTGGCTGGAGCTACAGGCTTCAACACCAGCTTTGTCAAAACCATCCCGGCCAAGCCTAAAGAGAGCAGGCATGTGAATCTCTCTGCAGATCAGCATCCCGTCTGGAAGCTGTACGGTGTGTTTCAGCTCAGTGATCAGCTGGCCTGTGATTCTGGCATGAACTCATCTCTCAACGTCTGCAACACTAGCTGCACTGGTGAGTTTGAGGAATAAAGTTGCACAATAACACTACATCCTAACCAGTGTTTTCCTCATTTCTGAATAAGCTGAATAAGGTTTTGCTCGTTTTCTCTTGTCTGAAAAGCTTTTACCGACGATGACGTCACAGATGACATTGCCTGCCTGAAAACCATTATTAGCAGCATGTAAGTGCACAGACTACGGACAATGCATTGCATAATGAATCATCTAGATCTAATTTAATACTTACTGCATTAGAGCCAGTTTTCGAAGTTATTCAAATAAATCTAGCAAATCTTTTCATTTTTTAATGGCTGAGGGAGTGACGGCAAATTTGAAGTCTTTCTATCTTCTTACCGACATGATCAATCCTTTGATATGTTTTCCTTTTTATGTAAAGTCATAGTAATGCTATCACAGATTTTTCTTTTGCTACTGAAACAAATTGAAACGTAAAAATATTTGCTGTCCGTTCAACATTATATAAATTTACACAACAATGTCGACTTGCACATGAAAAGGGTTTCAGTTCATTCATATCATGATGTTTTCTTTCTTCACAGTCAGCCTAGACCCAAAAGCAATACCTTTCTTCCACTTATCACGTAAGCCAAAAACAATCAATTTATGACTGTTTATAATTTCATATATGCAGAAAACATCAGCTGTATCTCTGTTTTGTTACAACAGTGTGCAGGATTCATATTTTATATTTACATTAGTGCTGTCAAACAATTAATCACGATTAATCACATCCAAAATAAAAGTTTTTGTTTATATAATGTGTGTGTATACTGTGTATATTTAATGTATATATTTAATAAAAATATGTTATGTTTATATATTCTATGTTTATAATATATAAATGTATAGACATATAAATATTTTCAAAATATATAATGTATGTGTGTGTATTTATATATACATAATAAATATACACAGTACACGTACATATATTATGTAAACAAAAACTTTTATTTTGGATGCGATTAATCGTTTGACAGCACTAATTTACATTTATGCATTTTATCAGTTCTTGTTTTCTCTGGGTTTCGAACCTATAACCATTGTGGCATGCTCTACTGTTATAATTTTGCAAATCATGTAAACTCATTAATACTCATAAAATGTAATCAAATATGAAACTTATGGATTTTAGGTTAGGGACAAATAATATTTCACTTTGCATATTTATTCATACACTTGTCTACCTCAATTATAACTGCATTAAAGTTTTAAGAAGCAAGATCAGGCCTGAATGTTTAAAGTGTGACTTCTTTTGTGTGTTACAGGCTGAAAACTATTTTGGTGAAGGAGTGTCGCTCTGTGGTTCCCTCTCTGTATTTTGCTGAGTGTCCGAGTGCAACAATACCAATGTGTGCAACACCACCAATGAGTGGAACAACACTGTGATTTCACTCTTCTGACCTGCTTTAATACTGTAGATTTGTACTAGTCAACAACACAATCATTATTACTACCTAACTTACAATACTAGTAGATCTGCTGCATACAGTCACTTTAAAAACACAACAGTCTGATGTTTCCACAGCAAATGCCTTTGGGTGAATGGTAATGAGGTTGTTATGATGGTGGTGGGATCTGTGCATGTTTAAACATAGAAAGACTTTCAATAGAGGGCGCTTGTGCATTAATAAACTTTATATTATTCCTGTACAATTGCAGATGTTTGGTGGCATTTAAAATCTCTGGCTACAATTGTAATAAAGCATTCTCTGTTCCTTGAATCTCGCTGTGTAGGTGTTGAGTGTGTTCATAATACTTTACCTCATTATGCATAAATGAACTCTTCCATTAGGACTCCACCTTCATTTGAATTTTTACTGCTCAAAACACATATTTTTGTGAAGTTTTTAATATTTAATTATTGTTATTATGTATAATGTATTATCTATTGTTTTGCTTGTTTTTTGTAATGTGTTGTAGCGCTTTGAGTGCAACAAAAGTGCATTACAAATCAAATGTATTATTATTATTAGTCATTAAAAATCACAGTTTACAGTCAGTACATTAGAAACATTAAATATAAATAGAAAATATATTAATCAAATATTCACAACATTCAGAATGGCCTGTTAAACATGTGATAATGTATTGTTATTAAAATTATTCTAAAGTACTGTCTTATAACTTCTAGGAACAGCATAAACTACCTCACAATTATAACTTAAGTACTGTATGTATCCACCTTATTTTTTTACTGCAAAATGTTAGCTTCGGTATTCTTCTCGTGGCTAATGAACCGGAAGCAGATTAGCAGAAAACAGCTTACTTCTGTGTTGAAAAATAAGGTGGTATATAAACAAAACGGCTCATGATTATTAATTATCTTGCAAAAAGCTTAACCAGAATGCTTCAGCCTACTATTGGCTAAAATTAATATGTTGCGAATAAAGAAAACCTTTTATAATAAGGCCCTTGTTATTTACAACCCGAATTCCGGAAATGTTGGGACGTTTTTTAAATTTGAATAAAATTAAAATTAAAAGACTTTCAGATCACATGAGCCAATATTTTATTCACAATAGAACATAGAGAACATGTTTAAACTGAGAAATGTTACACTTTTATCCACTAAATGAGCTCATTTCAAATTTGATGCCTGCTACAGGTCTCAAAAAAGTTGGAACGGGGGCAACAAAGGGCTGAAAAAGCAAGAAATTTTGAAAAGATTCAGCTGGGAGAACATCTAGCAACTAATTAAGTTAATTGACATCAGGTCTGTAACATGATTAGCTATAAAAGGGATGTCTTAGAGAGGCAGAGTCTGTCAGAAGTAAAGATGAGCAGAGGCTCTCCAATCTGTTAAAGAGTGCATAAAAAGATTGTGAAATACTTTAAAAACAACGTTCCTCAACATCAAATTGCAAAGGCTTTGCAAATCTCATCATCTACAGTGCATAACATCATCAAAAGTTTCAGAGAAACTGGAGAAATCTCTGTGCATAAGGGACAAGGCCGAAGACCTTTGTTGGATGCCCGTGGTCTTCGGGCCCTCGGACAACACTGCATCACTCATCGGCATGATTCTGTCATTGACATTACTAAATGGGCCCAGGAATACTTCCAGAAACCACTGTTGGTAAACACAATCCACCGTGCCATCTGCAGATGCCAAATAAAGCTCTATCATGCAAAAAGGAAGCCGTATGTGGACATGGTCCAGAAGCACTATCGTGTCCTGTGGGCCAAGGCTCATTTAAAATGGACTGTTTCAAAGAGGAAAAGTGTTCTATGGTCAGACGAGTCCAAATTTGACATTCTTGTTGGAAATCACGGACGCCGTGTCCTCCAGGCTAAAGAGGTGGGAGACCTTCCAGCGTGTTGTCAGCGTTCAGTTCAAAAGAAAGCATCATTGATGGTATGGGGGTGCAAAAGTGCATACGTTATGGGCAGCTTGCATATTTTGGAAGGCACTATGAATGCTGAAAGGTATATAAAGGTTTTAGAGCAACATATGCTCCCCTCCAGATGACGTCTATTTCAGGGAAGGCCTTGTGTATTTCAGCAGGACAATGCAAAACCACATACTGCAGCTATTATAACAGCATGGCTTTGTATTAGAAGAGTCCGGGTGCTGAATTAACCTGCCTGCAGTCCAGATCTTTCACCTATTGAGAACATTTGGTGCATCATTAAACGAAAAATACGTCAAAGACGACCACAAACTCTTCGGCAGCAGGAAACCGATATCAGGCAATAATGGGACCAAACACCAAAACTCCAGAAACTCATAACCTCGATGCCCAGACATCTCCAAACTGTTTTGAAAAGAAGAGGAGATGCTACACCATGGTAAACATGGTAAACAATATTGGCTCATGTGATTTGAAATTCTTTTAGTTTTCCTTTTATTCAAATTTAAAAAATGTCCCAACATGGAATTCGGGTTGTATTCATAAATAGAAAACAAGCTTGAGCTTACTGGAAAATTACCTAAATAAGTCTTAAATTAAAACTAATATTCATATGTGCAATTTCATATTTGACGCAATACAGAACATGGTTTCGGTCCAAAAACAGACGGAGCACAACGAATTGAAGAGAACAGTTTGAAGTATGTTTTGTGTTAAAGGTGGCTTATTGTGTTATTTAAAGGTGTAATTATATGGCTTACTTTGTAGCTGACAAGGGCGACACAATAACACCCCTGAGGATGCTGACTCCAGGCCAGTTTTCAAATGCAAAACTAGCAGGAGAAAATAATTATTGGAGGAAGATGAATAATTACACGAGCTGAAGCAGCTATTGTTGGTCCAGTGAACCTTTGGCCTCTGCCTCTTTCCTTTCTTGTCAAATTGGTATAGGCGACCAAATACAGTATAGGCCTACTGTAGGTGGATTAATGACACTTTCTGTTCAGTATTAAATGTTGCGGTTTGGTTGACACAGCAGGTTCTATAAACAGAGTAAAATACATGAATGGTTTTTCAGACAGTCATATGAGAACACATCAAAAGAGGTCTATTTGTCTCAGTGGGGATCGGATGTCGTGTACAGGTTATGTGACACCAGACTACAACAAGAAAGATCTGAACCAGATTAGAGATGCATGATTTGTCCCAATAAAATACATGTTAGATAATAATAAATAAGGATACAAAATCAAATTGGTTTTCATATGTTCAAAGAGTTTCCAGTTTCTTGTTATGTGTTGAAGTGCAGCGGTTTTAATATTCTTCACAAGTAGAGCTAAAATTATACAGCCAAAACTATATTTTATTTATTTATTTATTAAGTGCAATTATCTCTATAACTGTGGTCGAGTATATTTTATTCTAGTCTTGTAATGAGTCAGTAAAAAAAAAAAAAAAAAAAAAAACGATGATAATGTCATGTTTAATCATATTTTTTACAGTTTAAATTCTCTTTACTAAATTACAAACAATCCAAATTAATATGGCATTATCACTTACTTTTGTTTCTGATCACACAGAAAAAAAATCATGCTTTTGTTAAGTATTTTTGTTTAGTTTTGATGGTATAACACCCAGTATTCATTGTTAGTTCTTATATGATTTTTTCTTAATTTTTTACTTAATCCGGATTGATTTCATCCAATATGACGTCTTAAGTTTGCAAAACCCTTTGCGGTCCTGAATATAAAATGGTGTGGTTTTGGTTTTGATTGTGAATTATATAAATTTTCATAGTTAGGTAATCAAAAATACACTACATTGCGTTGTTTTAAAATGGCTAAACAGAGAAGGTCCACCCTGAAAACCAATCCTCCCAAAGAAAAAACTGTCGGGATCGGGAGCAACGATCGGGAGCAACATGAAAGAGATGATCTCAATAACTGACCCATGCTAACCAGCCAAACTTTGACCTCATGAATAAACAGAAAGATACAGTTTATGAATGTAACTGAATATAAAAATACCTGAACACCAGCAACTCTTTATGATATTAACTGGCAAATATTAGAGAGATTGCATACAACATGAAATAATAAATGTTAACTCCAAAAGCAACATTGCATGACAACAACTGCAGTTGTTACAGTAATTGCAGCCTTGTTGATTTTGCAATGAACCTGGTATATAAACCTGTTGTTCTAGACAGTTCTTTTAAGAACAAGGACGTCAATATAGCCCTAAATTCAATTAAATTTATACATAAACCTTTATGTATAATATTTTATAAAAAAATATTTTAATACATTAATTATGCCTTGTAATGCACCTTATATGCATTGTACAATCTCAGAAATAATTGTAACCACATCAATTCATTGTTACACAATGCATTTTAAATTTGTTATAATTATTTACGACAAGATATAATGTAGCACATTATGAATAATTACAATGCATTATACCCTTTGTAATGCATTATACATAAAGGCTTTAAGTAAAGTGTTACCCAAGATTCAATTAAATTTCCTACAAGGCAACTAAAAACTGAAAAAAGGGATAATATTTATATAACGTCCTGAAACGTTTGGTTAAGGAGTATGAGAAAGAAACCTTGGGAGGAACCAAAACTCAGCAAGGAGAGGCCATCATCTTCTAGCTGACACATGTATCTAAAAAAACCTTGCCAAAATATCAATAATGGTGGAATGAATCAGAAGCAAAGGTGCAGCTGCAGGTGGAGACAATTCAAATATATAAAAGGGTCACATACAGAAGACAGTGAAGACTAAGGGACATTTGAAGACTTTCATTCATCTGAATCTCCAAAAACAGAACATCTGGTAAGAGATTTATATCTATGTTATCAGTTATATTATTTCTAAATCAAATGTGTTTGTATTAGTGCAGTTAATAATAAAAAAAAATACTAATTATTCATTCAACACTAGAGTTTTTAAATATACTTTTATATTGCAATAATTTCACATTCAATCTTAAAATTACTGTAGAAACAATATAAAGACAGCATTTCTTTTTTAATATTTATTTAATGGCATATTTTTATGACTAAACGTATCACTGAGACCAATATTACTGATGTATCTTGGAAATTGTTCTTTTATTCCTAATATTTAACCACTGACTATATGCAATGTTGACTAGACTAACATTACAGTATAAGAGCTATCAATTTTAACATTTATTAGACTTTAAAAAATAAGTTCTAATTTAAGTGAACAATCTTCACATAAACCCATTCTAATACATGTCATATTTACCTGTGCCCTTCAGCAGGTAGGAAATATTCAGAAATTTAAAAAAGTGATCAAACACTAAATTCTGAATTAAATATAGATAAATCCTACAAAGGTTTGATTAGCTGGCGTTGTGAAGTTATTTGGCTGCTATTACTTTAAGAGTTGCTGCTGCTGAAAGTAATGCAGATCTGACAGTTCTAATGGATGTTTTTATAACAAAACGTCATATAAAAAAATTAATATAATTATTTTGTTTGTTTGTTTGTTTGCAAGATACCTAAAGTAATGTTACCTTTCATTTCCTAATTTACAAATATATAGATTTTTCAGCCTAAACCCATTAATATGGTCATTTTTTTCTTGATTTGTCAGCCTAAACTCATTTAAATGGTGAATTGTTCTTGGCTTTATTTACAGATATATACAAAACTATTTCGTATCATAATGTCAAATGTGTTTCTCAAATGTAAAACGGTTAAAGTGTGTTTAACTTCCTGTTTAATCTCCAGATATCAGAGATGGAGAGCATTCTTCCAGTGAAGATGTCGGTGTTGGCTTTGGTTCTGCTGGTGTTCAGTACGTGTGAGGCTCACCGGCCCCTCTTTCCACATTTTAGGCCACCTCCAAGAATTCCAGTCATTACAGCCTCAAGACCCATCACAAGATCCACCTCAGGCCCTACTACAACCTCCACCGACACCTCTACTGCAACCTCAACTTCCACCATAATACCCAATGCGACCTCCACCTTAGGCCCTACTACAACCTCCACCGAAACCTCTACTGCAACCTCAACTTCCACCATAATCCCCAATGCGACCTCCACCTCAGGCCCTACTACAACCTCCACCTCAGGCCCTACTACAACCTCCACCGAAACCTCTACTGCAACCTCAACTTCCACCATAATACCCAATGCGACCTCCACCTTAGGCCCTACTACAACCTCCACCGAAACCTCTACTGCAACCTCAACTTCCACCATAATCCCCAATGCGACCTCCACCTTAGGCCCTACTACAACCTCCACCGAAACCTCTACTGCAACCTCAACTTCCACCATAATCCCCAATGCGACCTCCACCTTAGGCCCTACTACAACCTCCAACGAAACCTCTACTGCAACCTCAACTTCCACCACAAGCCCAACTACATCCACCGAAACCTCAAACTCTAGACCGACCACAACCTCAAGCTCCACCCTGTCCTCGACCATAATTCCCTCTGCAACCTCCACCTCAAGCCCCATCACCACCTCCACCAGAAGACCCCACAAGCCCCATCCTGTCTTCCACAATTAAGCAGAACAATCTCAACTTCAAGACCCATCTCAGTTTCCAACCACCTCACCTGCTGGAGAACAGAATAAACCAAGAGTAATTCCTGAATGGTGAAAGGGCTCATATCATACACTGTATTTTATTTATTTATTTATTTTTCCCCCTGGCATCCACTTATAATATAAGTAAGTTTATGGATTTTAGTTTTGGATTCTTCTGTGACATAATCATACGGTAGCCAATGTTGAAATCGTCTGGTTGTATAGTGGGTTGTTTCATGTATCATTTCATTTCAATAAATGCAGAGCAAAATTAAAGACATTTGCCATTCTATAAAACTAAAATATGTTACTTAACAATTTATAACAATACAGTGAACACAAAATCACAAAATATGCGAGGACAGTGGGTTTCATTCAGCGCATTTGCACATATTTGTACTTAAAATCTATGTATGAAAATGATTGATAAATAATTCGAAACTAAAACCTTTACAATATAACATGGGCGTAGAATATGTGTGTGTGGGGGGGGGGGCACCTATAATACCACGTAAATTCATCCCCCACTCTTTTTTTGGGCAAGTGTGTTCACATAGAGGTTTTTAAGGGCAGGTGTCCTTGAAATAAATAAATAAATCTAGATATGCATTCAAAGAGACAGGATCATTTGTGCATGACCTGATATTTTTATTTGTATCCAGAATGAGGCGATGTAAACATCCCACAGTGCTCAACACTCTCATGCAGTGTATGTTTCATTTATACTCAAAACTGGAGGGCACTCTGCAGAAAGTCCAAGATGGACTCATAGAAGTATTAACTTATGATGTGCCAGGAAATCCCTAATATGGACAAAAGCATCCAGCCACCACCTTTTTCTTCCCGTAAGAGCATTTATAAATTCTAGCTTCCAGTCTCATCCACATCCAGCTATTTCTAGCGGTACAAAACAGCTAGTTTTGCTACTTGGTAATAAAATTTGTGTGTCTTACCATAAAACACATAAAAACGTTTGGCTGATGAAACGTGAAGACATTAAATACACTGTTGTGACAATATTTGGTTTATGTGTGTTTTTCAAGTCCAGGTTATAAATAAAGTATGTGAATAATGCAGTGCTAATTGAAATAACATTTATTACAATATAGAAACTATTCTGCCTTCTTCTGTGATAAAAATGGGGAAAAAAATGTTATATAAACAAATCATAATTCTGTTATTAGAAAAATACAAGAAACATATTGCACAATACAAATTACTGGTTATTGTCCAGCAGTGTATTTTATTTCTTAGACAATTAAAAATAAGAAATAAGAGAAAAATAAAACTTGTCAATTAAAAAATGTAGACTTTACATTGACATTTCTGTCCCCTCTTTTGAAAGGATGGCTATACGCCCCTGCAATACACTAAATCCATGTGTATGCAAGAACCACATACACCTGATGACAAAGTACTCTGTTAAGTCACTTTGACATACAACACGTCTTTCTGCACATGCGCTCAGTCAGAAAGCCTGTGCGCGCGAGAAAAGGACTTGTGTTGAAGTTGAATGGAAATTTACTTTTGAAATGGATTTGAAATGCATTTTACTAGCAGTGTGCATGTGCTCTCTTATTAAAATCTGCATAATAAAAAGTATGCCCTAAAGTTCCTCAACATTAGAATGAGGGTAAGAGCAAGTTTATGTGCTAACATTTTGCATGAGCAGATGCTTCATTCACTAATAATTTCATTAAAAAATATATATTACTGTGCAAACAGGGGTCATAATCTGTACATATTTGAATTTATCTGCACATTATCCCTGTTTTTAATATGCACCCTTATCATGGTAAAGTTTGACAAGTTTTTCTATAATATTTGCACTAATTTTGCAACTATATGCATTGTTACGCTTTCCACCCTGCATGGTGACAAACGAACAAGTCATGTTGATCTAGAACAAAGCAAAATTCATATATTGCTTGCATCATTGTATTACAACAAAATGCTTTCCCTTCAAGAATTTATTTTATTTTTATTGAACCTAAATTCAGAGATCAGCATCACTGTAAAGTAGATGAACTGATCATATGGTTGTCATCACTTCCGTGTGCATAGTATGTTTCCTACGTGACAAACTCAGTTCTCCACCCAGCATTGTCTCGTGTACCAGTTTCAGTCTTTCCAGGTCTTTCTGGCTGTCGTCTAGAGATGTCACAAAACTTGTACATGACATCCGATCCTGGCTGAGACAAAGATGATTCTTCAGATGTGACTCTGAAAAGATGCACTTTACTTCATTGTGTTTTCCCTAGTTATAGAATTTGAATCTGTGCAACCCAGGAACACTGAAACCAAGCCAAAACATTTCATACAGAACACAAAACACACTGACACACAACCTTTCAAACTCTTATTTCACATAATCCACTGACACATAGCTGGCCTCTCTCTGGGGAACAGATGGGTCTATATCTACACTCAACTTGCAGCGATTCCCTGTAGGAGGAACACACAGAAATTGTGAGAATTCATCCAGACGTGAAGATGTTGGCTGTTGTGGTTGTTTTATTCCTGGCGGTCGGAGTGAGTGACGGCGTGATTTTGAGTAAATGTGAGCTGAAGCAGCAGCTTGAAAGAGGCCTTACTCTGCAAATCCCCAATTCTGCAGACGTGCTGGCACAGAGTGAGTCTCTATTTACATCCCGAGCTTTAGATACCGATCTGTTTCTGTGTAGATTCATATAGTTACAGTAATACTGGTTAAGTAGTTTGCAGGTGAGAATATAGTCATTTTTTCTCACTTTTATTATACACTTGTAAAAGTAAAGGTTCTTTATTGGCATTGAGGTTTCCATGAAGAACATTTATCTTTCCATTCCATAAAACATTCTTTACGTTCTTTACAAAAAAAGTTAAATGTTCTTCATGGTAAGAAAATTAAATGGCTATTTTAAGAACTTTTCACTGAAAGTTTTGACCCAAAATGGTTCTTCTATAGCATCACTGTGAAAGTTTCCTTTTTAAGTTGTATGGAATATTCTTCAAAAATGACCAAAACGAATGAAAACTCTCTTTACAGTCGTGTGTCACGTCCATCTGACCTCTGGCTTCAATACCAGCGCCATTAAGACGATCGCTGAGCCCCAAGAGTCTCGTGGTGATCACGGTTCTCGCCGTGGTAGGTCTCCCGGAGGAAAAAGTAATGGCGGCTCTTCCAGTATTGAAAGTGACGAGGACAAAGGTGATGTCTGGACCCTGTACGGCTTGTTCCAGCTTAGTGACCACGTGGTGTGCAGCTCTACTCAAAGTCGTGCACTGAACCTCTGCAGACTGTCCTGTGACAGTGAGTATATTTAATATGAAAGAGACGATGCACTGGTCGATAAGGCAAAATAACCCATGATGACAGAGTGATCAGAACCAGTTTGGGGTTCTTGTGAAACAAAAAAGGGCCCATTACTTCTATTCTGCAAGGATGCATTAAATCGATCACATGACAGTAAAGAAATGTAGGCTAATGTTACAAAAGATTTCTATGAAACTAAATGCTGTCCTTTTGAACTTTTTATTCATCGGAGAACCCTTTGAAACAGTATGTTTCCACAAAAATATTAAGAAGCACAGCTGTTTTAAAAATAATAATAATCAGAAATGTTTCTTGAGCAGCATATAATAGGATCATGTGACACTGAAGACTGGAGTAATGATGCTGAAAATTCAGCTTTGCATGACAGAAATAAATTACATTTTAAAATATATTCAAATAGAAATAATTTATTTTAAATTGTAATATTATTTCAGAATAAATATATTATTTCAGCCTTGGTGAGCAGAAAATACTTTTCTATATGTATAAATATTCTCTCAAATTAAATGTGATTTTTCTCCTTTTCAGAGCTGATTGATGATAACACCAGTGATGACATAGCCTGTGTCCAAGCCCTTATAAATGCATTGTGA
Source organism: Barbus barbus (assembly GCF_936440315.1). NCBI lineage: Eukaryota > Metazoa > Chordata > Actinopteri > Cypriniformes > Cyprinidae > Barbus > Barbus barbus. The sequence continues at coordinate 2,612,586 of NC_136736.1, read as the reverse complement.
GTAATTTAATAGAACACACAAGTCAGAAAATGATCTTATCATATATTATCAAGTGCAGTATGATTTAATTAACTGTGCTATAACATAATACATCATTTTTTGTAGATGTATTAATTAATTAATTTTGCAAACTGTGGTATTAATATTTATTCCATGTAGCAATTATATTAGTAGTGAATAATAAAGAAGGTGAGTGCAAGTGTCTTGATATTGTGTTTATCTGACAATAACAGAACTGCGCCGATTCCTGACCGCAAAACTGCTAAACACATCCATGAAATGTAAGTGAATGAAACAAGAACCAATTCAATACAGTAATTAATGGACAACACAAATTTACTGTTTGCATGCAAGCATGTTAAAAATTGATATTGAGATCACTACAATAGCTAATATCACTGCCTTGACTAAACCACTTTTCTAAAAACAAAAACATATTTTCATGTTTCCTATTTTCCTTTAACAGGATCTCGCTGATCCACCAGCCAGAGTGTATAACCGTGAAGGCCACGTCATACTTTGCCGACTGTCAAACCCCCTAAAGTCCTGACCTCTAGTAGCACCCTGCTTCACTTTTGCATTTATGTGCATTTATATTCGTAGCTTTCCTGCAAGACATCAAAATCCCAGCACAAGTAGCTTGTGTTTTGTACTATATGAGTCATTAAAATCATTTGAAAAGCAGTGTTGTGTTCATGAATTTAATTAAGGCCCGCATGTCTCTGCGCTCTGATGTTGAACGTTTTGTGTTGAATGTTTATGTCCATTTTATTGCTAAAGGCAATCTAAATCGGAAAAGAAACAAAGACGTTAAGGTAAATAAGTTATTTATTATTAGGCAGAATTCAGTAGGCAAAATACTAAGTACATAGAACATCCAGTAGAAGGTATGCTTGTTAACAAACGGATTGTGTCGCTGAGGTAATTAGCACACACTTGATTATTGTGTACCGAGATAAACAACAGGCAAATATGAGCTAAAAATTAGGAGAAATAAAAATCTCAAGATTTTTGTCAACAAACTCTCAGATAAAGGTACAAAAGCTGTTACTGGGGCAGTAACCTAAAGTGTACATGATATTTTGTAAGGGCCCTTACAAAAAATCACTGCAGTACATTGAAGTACAACTGGACATTTGCAGTATAATGAAGTATATAATTGCAGGTCATTAAAGTTCAACAGGAAAAAATAATTGAAAAGTGTTCAGAGTACTGTGCAACAGTGGAAGCATCAGGAAAGAGGAGAAGAGAGAAAGCGAAAAGGCACTCAACAGATGTTGGTGAGACTTTATTTCTGGAAATACTTTAAAGTTCACTCACATTCTGCCACAAATGTAAACCTGATTTTAGGATTAATAACTCCAGCTACTTGTAGGCCTCCTGTATATTTCACACTAAATTGTGATGCAGCCTGAATCCTAATCACACCATGTTCATTTGTTGGCCAGAGGAGAACTGATCCCTAAACTAAACATCATTTCTCCCAAGGGTTTTTTCTCCATTCGGTCATCTGATGGAGTTTGGGTTCCTTGCCACTGTCGACTTTTGGCGTGCTTATATATAATAAAGTTATAATAAAGTTTTCACCCCCGGCTCTTAATGCATCGTGTTTCCTTCAGGAGCATCAGTGAATGTTTGAACCTTTTTTAATTGTTGTGTTTGAGTCCCTCAATCATCCTCAGTGTGAAAAGGTGGATCTCAAAATCATACAGTTACTGCTGGAAAGGGTTCAAATATGCAAAAGATGCTGGAAACCTGAAGATTCTGCAGGACCTGGAGGATTTTTCTGAAGAACAGAGCTCAGTTTAACTGTTCAGAACAAACAAGGGACTCATGAACAACCATCACAAAACAAAAACACAGTCGTAGATCATCCAGGTAACCACACACAGTATTAAGAACCAAGGGTTCCCAAACTTTTGAATGTGGTTATTTTAATAATTTCAGCTATTTTTTTGTCTTGTGGACTATATGTAAACATCTTTTATGGAAAATATCTTACTCAGGACAGTACTAAATAAAAAATAACATGCATTTTGTATGATCTCTCTTATTTTGGTAAAATTATCCACATTTTCACAGATTCTGCAAGGGGTTCCAAACTTTCGATCCCCACTGTATATATTGCAATACTACAGCAGTTTTATTGCAGTATAACTGTAGTACTACTTCAGCTGTATTTCAATAGTACTTCAGTTGTATTGCAGTAAAACGGCAATAATGCAGTTTTTTCGTGTCCAAAAAACTGCATTTTTGTACATGTAACAAAAACTACAGTAATTTTTTGTAAGGGGGTACTGCCCCAGAGACAGCTTTTGTAGGCTACCTTTTTTTCTGAGACTGAAAGGTGTTAAGCAAGGGGACCTTCAGGGTGAAGATTCCTGATTTTATTATTAATAATAATAATATCAATAATAATAATAGTTACATATTGTAATATCTTTTCTTTTTTTTCAATGTACCTTAATATACAATTGATCTATATTAAGTATTAAGGCAAAATGTGAAGTGACTATAGGCGATATTGCATGAAAAACTGGGCAAAAAGTTCACTGACACTTAGCAGTCTTTAATATGGTCTTTATTAGAAATAGTTTAGATGACTACATGATAATGCAAAACCTGCCAGGATTGTGCTTTATATTCAAACGCAAACGAGGACTGATGCCGTCTTGCAGATATAAAAAAGTGACATAATACAGTTGTTGTCTACTAAAAATCGTGGTACAACACAAAGTGCGTCTAACTAGGCAGTATTTCAAAGTAAAACACATGGTGATTACTTACCTACTGTGAAAACAAGCACAAAGATTTACTCTCATGTTGACGTAGTATACAATACATTGTAATGCAAAGCTAGTTACACTTTATTTCGATAGTCCACTGTAGACATTCTACTAACTATAAGTAACTTTGTAACTACATGTCAACTAATTCTCATTCATTTGCAACTACATGTCTACTAACTCTCAGTAGGGTAGGTTTAGGGTTAATAGTTGACATACTTGCAAAGTTTCTAATACTCAGTATGCTGTATGTTGTGGACCCATCAAAATAAAGTGTTAGAAGATATTAAGCAGCCAGTCTACTAATACTCTAATGACTGCTAGTTGACATGTAGTGGCAAAGTTACTTACTGTTAGTAGAATGTCTACAGTGGACTATCGAAATAAAGTGTTACCGCAAAGCTAATATGAATATTGAGATGTTCTAGCTTTATTAGCTATGTTATAGTAGTATAAAAATCCCTGCAAAATTCAGTTCAGAATCAGATGATGTCTTCACTAAGGGGGCCGGGGGGCCTAGTTGTCACACTTTTTACTCAAGTGAATATTTCTCGAGGTTTGTTTCAGAAAGTCAGGCACGTACTTTAAAGTTTTTCCTCTGTTGTTTTAGTTTTTAGATTAGAATAAAACCAACAGACAAGTTCTGGAGAATATGAGCATTTGTGAGAATGAAAAACTGAGATAGCCCTTATGTCATCTTCACTCCCTGCTGAAAAAAACAATAGACAGCATCACAGAATTTGTAATGGTTTTACTGGACCCTGTGGGTCCCTACTAACTGGTCACCTTCTATTGGTGGCTTGTTAAAACCACTAATGGAACTTAAACACACAACAGGAAACAATTTTTGAATGGTTAAAAGTTGATGGTTTGTAATGGTATTTGTAGTGGAAACCATAAGATTTTTTTTGTGATGCTCTGTTGTTTTGTTTTGTTTTTTGTTGTTGTTTTTTCCAGCAGGGCTCTGTGACAACTAGCCCCGGTGTCTCTTTAGTAGGCTGCTTCTGTCTCAGAGAAACTCCCCGCTGGACTTGAGCTCTGGACACAGTTTGGCTTCGAGGTCTTCGATCTTGATGGACTCGACGTCTTTCCCGCTGCTGAGGCTGGCGGCCCGCGTTATCTTCGTCAGCGTGTCCTCGTAGGGCGGCGGGAGGTAAACCATGAGGAAAACCCCGTCAGACAAGTCCGAGCTGAAGCTGTTGAGCCGCTCTGCATTCCCGGTGAGCGAAGACAGAATCTCCGCGTTGCGCTCCGGGTCCTGCAGGTCCAGCGCGATGATGTTGGCCAGTCCGAGTTTGCTCTGCCCGAATCTTCGGTAAAGAAGGACAAACGCGACACCGAATACGAGGAGTGCGACGAGCGGGAGGACCACATACAGGATAAGCTCCGATTTCCCGTCATTTTCGCTCGAAAGCTCATTCCACTGGTAACCCTATAGGGGCGTAAAGGACATCATGGGTTACTTGAGTTCAGGAGTTTGAACGTTTGTATTTATAGTAGCCTATATTGTATTTAAGGCATTAATGTTTGCCTACAAAAGTAATACTGGCTCTGCACCCCTTTACCTAAATTCATTAGGCTAATTAAGAACTGTGTGCCCTCTAGAAGCTTGCGTTCTGCAAGTGAAAGGTGCATCGGAGACACAAAATCACTTTCACGGACTTTTACATGAACTGTTCCCTCCTGGTGGAATGACCTACCCAACTCAATCCGAGCAGGTGAGTCCTTAGCCATCTTCAAGAAACTGCTAAAAACACATCTCTTCCATCTTCATTTGACCCACTAACTCTATTATTCTATTTCTATTCTATTCTATTTTTTTTAAAGACTTGCACTCTATTCATTTACTAACGTGTTTTCTTTTTTTTTTTTTTACTAACACTAACATCTCTATTCTTTTTGTATTCTCTTTGGTTTCTTTTTATTTATTATATAATTAACAAAAAGCAAAAAAAAGGCCTCTAACACTAGTTTGCTCTATTCTTTTTCTATTGTATCTGTTTTCTTTTTATTTATTATATTATAAAAAAAAACCTTGCTACATGTACTAGGCTAACTCAGACTTGTCATGGCACTTGCATATCATTGCTCTTTTGTTGATTTTGATTGCTTCCATTGTCCTCGTTTGGATAAAAGTGTCTTCTAAATGACTAGATGTAAATGTATTTGAAGCCCTGCTTATTGTAAAATAGCTGGTTTGCTGGTTTTATCTGGTTTAAGCTGGACATTCTTCAAATGTTCAACACTGATAAAATGGTAAGATAACATTTCAACCTAAATAATGGACCTTGCTTTTTTCTAAAATTCATACAAAATCGCCACCTCATGAAAGAGTTCTGTTTTCTCATGAGATCGGATATACTTGGTTTAAATGGACAACCAGCTGGTTTGACAGTCTGACCAACTGAAAAGAGTCTAAAAACCCTCTTAAACCAGACCAGACTGGGAGAAAATTTACAGTAGGCTAACCAGCTGTTTTTTAGTAGCCAGTAAGGTATCATCTGAATGTACGAAACTAGATTTAAATATGATGAAAGAGAAGACAGATTTCATATAGCCTAACAAACTCTTTAATTTCAAAACTAAACATCTTATTCTCTAGTTCATGAGAAAACCATATGATGCTTTATTGAACCAAGAAACAAAAAGAATGATTTGAAAAACCTATAAAACAACATTTTTAAGTGAAAAGTGAGACTACTGTGAAAAGTGGTCTTGGAAATAATAATAAAAAAATCTTTGCTGAACCTATAGGTTATAAGCAGCATATCCACTGATCGTCTTGAATGGCCTCATCCTGCAACTTCTTTCATTTAAAGTTTCTTTTCAAAAACACTGAAGTATTGCATTGAAGTAAAGCAACCATTCTTTAATAAATACAGCTGTTTACTAATCCAGAACCAGCGCGTCCACCCTAACTGGACTGCATCCCAAAATCTAGTGCTTCTCCAACCATTTTACAAACACTAATCACATAATGCTGCTTTTCAGCTAGATTAGATATTTTGGTCCCCTTCATTTACGCCAAACCACTGTGTCACCTCAAGTGAACCCCTGTGGAGATCACAACTGGAACTTCAGATCATCACAGCATCAAAATTTAAGTCAAAACTAAAGGGAATTGCACAATTTCCACTGCACAAAGGGCTCTTTATAGAGTTCTTTGGATTATTTAAATGTTCTTCAAACAAAGAAAAACATGGTTCTTTTTAAGAACTATTCACTGAAAGGTTCTCAGAATGGTTCTTCTATGACATCACCACCTATTTGGAACCTTTTTTTTTTTAACTGTACTGGCTAATCTCCAATCTTCTGTCCATTTCCTTAACCTCATCTTGAATCATAACAGCTTTCATCTTGAATGGGATTGTTCACCAACCTGTAGTCTTTGTTCTGCGGTAGGCGGTGATGGGGACCCAGACACCCAGTCATCTCTTCCAGCAGGTCCAAACTTTATCCAGCTGCTGTCCAGCAATTGTTGCATGCTTCCGCTGACAGAAGAGCGTCGGCTGATGAAGAATGAGAGAGTCAGACCAGCTTCTGTCTAAAGAGCGCAGCGGGATAACAGCTGCATCTCGTGTCTATCTGAACGTGTGTGTAAGCGCCAGGGTTTGCATGTGTTAAGTACTGTCTCACATGCTCGCACATGCAGATCAGTGGAAATCAGGCCAGCGGTCAGCCAATGGCGTGAGGCGAAAAAAGACCTGAAAGGCAATCATTTGGGGATTTGTGATGTGCACAGCTGGCCTATATTTAATAAACAGCGGAGAGGGATAGAGAAGATGGAGCTGTAAATCAAATGAGTTGAAGTGCTGCCGCAGTTTGCGATGGTGGCAGAAATGGGTGGGCTTTTCCACGTGTGTTTAGATGAACATCTAGGAATGCTTCAGTTCAGACATCTGTTGCTTTATAGCCTACTTCTTTGCTTTGCAGAAACTCAACCCTGTTTAGTCTGACATGAAATACTAGTCAGTATTTTTAATTGGACAATTTATTGAGCCTTTAGACAAATTATATAATATATGTTTTGCATCAAATTTGAAACATCAGGCTTTTATGACTCATATAATATGTGAGAATAATGAGCTCATACGCAAGGAGGAAAAAGCACCTATATTTTATTCAGATGCCCAAACTGAGCAAAAATATGCAATTTGGTGTGGTGCTGTTATTTATATGGCCAAAGATTAATGAACTCTGATAGCTGATAATGTAAATCAATAAGATTTGAAATAGTCTACTTATATTAAATGCATATAAATATCAGTTGTCACGATATATCTCCCGATAATGTCTTAGTAAGATGATATGTATTTGCTCAGTTTTATGATTAATAAAATAGATAATGCAATGCAATACAGTGATGACGGAGAAATGAAATAATGAACATTCCTCAAAAGGCTGATGATCATATTTGATACTCATTTTAACATTAAAAATTACGTATGGATAATCAAGTAAACCTAAGTTCATTTAGTTTAGTAAGTGTTCATCTAAATATAACTAATAATATAAAAGCTATTCTTGCATTTACTATAAAAATCATTAAAGATTTCATGTCAAAAAGACACATGAACCACAAACTGAAGGTAGATACACTTACAATAATACTAATACTTTTACTTGCTAAAAACATTAACTATCAATCAGATGACATTAGGCATGTAGAAGATTGTGTGCAAAACTTTGATCATGTTGATCATTTAGAGCCCTTAGAAATATATATATATTAGATGCAATATCGTAGGGTTTAGTTTAAAAAGCAGAGGAAAGACAACAGAAACATGCAGATTTTAAAGTCTGCATTAGTCTGGTTGGTTGGAGATGTGAAATGATTGCCAGGGCATTTGAGCCGAGCTACAGTCAATCAGCGATAAAACTCGCATCACGGCGATAGTCTCATTAGAACCAAAGCTCATTACTGATATGCTGTGGATCACTGTCAGTACATTTGGTTTATTAATGTCTGAGGTCTGGCTCCAAAACAACTAAATAAGCACTCATTCTGATTTCTCCAAAATGTTCATGTGAACTCCAGCATTTGGTTTTGGCTATAATGTCAAAATCCGACTTTGTACTGTGTACTGTCTCATTTAACCTGTAGTTAATGAGCAATATTGTAATGTTAGAAAGCGAGAATGTGAAAATGTGCCGTTTTTGTTACCTTAAGAAGCTATTTCTACCTGATCTGAAAATGTGCTTTTGTTGGTGTTTCTAATGAAGCACATTTTCATACAATGAAAGTAAATGGATCTATAAATGGCAGTTAAGCTCAATTCAAACCATACGAAAGAAAGTCTTGTGGATTTGCATTGACATGAAGGTGATAAAATTAGTTCATTTTTGGCTGAACTTTTCCTTTAAAACACATAAAATATGCACTGATGTTTTGTACGAATGATAAATGGTAAGCGGCTGTTTAGACAGATGAGTTTCAGAAGCAGAACAATCCTAATATCTGGGTTTATAGGGGACGGCTGGGATTGAACATTTCAGGTTTAGCAGTGGCCATCATTTTAATTAGAGATATGGAAATTTCTGTGTAATTCAGTCGTGAAGGTTTTCCAAAGAATTTCTCTGACCACTGGTAATGAGAGTTTGCCGGACGTCCTGTGGATAAAGCAATCATCCAAAAAGAGGTTTATTGAATAGACATTTTAATCACATGACCAGACAAAACAACCCTGTGGGCTTCTTCACATGAACACACACACACTTCATGTGAAAAACTGAACCTGAAATAAAAAAAAAGCATTTTAATCTCCAAACTAGAATAAAAAATAAAAAAAGGAAATATAAATATAATACAAAATACATAATATAAAAATAAATAAAAAACACTTCAAATTAAATAATCTAAATATAATGAATATTATAATATTAATAATATGAAATACCTAATATATATAGTTTTAAAATAAGTTGTATGTATTTTTTATGAATCAAAAATAATTCAGAAATATACTGAAAATTAAGAAAAAATAGAAAAACTAACAGTGTTAAAACTCATTTAAATAACACATAGTGTAATATATGAATAATATGTAAAATATCTAATACATGTAATAAAAAAAAAAATCATAGCCTATATTTTATATATCAAAATAATTTATAAAATATCATGTAACTGAAACTAGAAAAACACTGGAAAAAGCTAATAGTGAATTGAACTGAAAACATAAAACAAACATAAAACTTCCTTGAAATATGTAAAGTATAATAACCCTGAACTGCAGCGCCTTTTGCCTTCAGTTGTTCAGCTTTCATGTGTCACCTAGCTTCATGTTAAATGCTAATCCTAACCCGATACATTAGACTTTGACACATACTTAATCACACACACACAAATGGCATGAGGCATGAGACACAAAACGGGGTCACCCAGACCCGGCCAGACCAGCGCTGACCCAGACCAGAGTCTGAATCTGAGGACATCCGAGTGTCATGAATCACCAGAAAAGCACACTGATCATCTCTGAAACTACATTCAGACAGGAAATTACCCAATCTGCTAATCAAATGTTTTAGAGAATCTCCTGATATGACACCACCGTCATTTCATGCTGTCAGTCAAACTTTTTAATGTGAACAGTCAGCATTTCACGATGGGTTATTTCTTTATTTTTTTCAAATATCAAATTCAAATAAAGGGAGAATCTGTTGAGAGAGCTCAGTGACGCCGTTATGCCCTTGTCTCGGTTTTTAAGATGTAATATAAAGTCTTAATTTGCGCTTTCACTCTTTTGGCCTTCTTGCTATAAGTACTGCGTTCTGTTATGCAACCACTTTTTCTGAAGATTTACACTCACTGTCCTTAATTCTACAATAAAACCTTTGTCTCTCCATGCAAATGACCTCAAGTTTATTTATCTGTCTCAAGCTGTTTTCAGAATATGTTCATCATATATATTTATCTTTTTTAACATAACTATAATAATGATAATATAATAGTTCAGTAAGTGTTAATTTTGCAATTGTTAATTTACTTTTTTGAAATGCGTTTTTTTGTTGTTATTCCATCTCTCACTGTTAAAATAAACCTACCATTAAAATGCTAGACTGATCATTTCTGTGTCAGAGGGCAAACGTACAAACCGTAAAGGTGCTTTAAAAGGTTCTTCTTCACAGCGATGCCACAGAAGAACCATTTTTGGTTCCACAAAGAACCATTCAGTCAAAGGTTCTGTAAAGAACCATCTCTTTCTTACCTTTTGATAATCTGAAGAACCTTCTTTCGCCACAAATAACCTTTTGTGAAACAGAAAGGTTCTTCAGATGTTCTTTATGGAACCATTGAGACAAAAAGGTTCTTCTATCGTGAAGCACCTTTATTTTTAAGAGTGTATAGTAACAACTATTATACTAAATAATATATAAATAAATATAATATAAATATAAATATGATCATAGAAGGCTCTGAAAATAAACCTCCATTATTAATCCTTTTGATCCTTTATTTTTTTTAAATCACAAATATCTAACCTTTCATTGAACTAAAACAAGGGGCAAATCTCATTATGAAATTAATGTTTTTCTCAAATACATGTTGGACACAATTATTGGTACCCCTAGAAATTCTTATGAGTAAAATATCTCTGAAATATATTCCCATTCATATTCACAATTTTGAGCACTCCAGGGTGATTATGAACATGAAATTATCTAGCCATGGCTTCCTGTTTCACAGAAATATAAATAGGAGGGAAAACAAAGCCCAAATTCCCTTAATCATCATCACAATGAGAAAAACCAAAGAATATATTTCTAATGTGCAACAAAAGATAATTGAGCTTCACAATATATACCTAGTATACTGGTCTCTAGAATAGATAAATTACATTTATGTATATAGTCCTTTTCACAATGCACATTGTTCCAAAACTTCTTTTCAGAAAATCATCATGTTTATGTATGATATCTTCATGCCTTACAGGTTCAGATTAGAGCTGAGTGATAATACAGTTTACATTTTGCAATGATACAAAAAACCAAGTGTTGCTATGTACATACTGTATTGCACTGTACGCATCTGGATAAAGTTGGACATATATATATATATATATATATATATATATATATATATATATATATATATATATATATACATATACATATATATATGTATATATATTGGACTTTTATATAAAGAGCTGGCTGACAATAGTTACATTTTGTGACAATGCAAACAATATCGCAGTTGAGATTTGCTAGTGTGTATGAGTTGGATATATCGTAGAAGTCAAGGTCGCTACTGCAGTCATCAACCAAACGCACATTATTAATCTGATTGATTATAGTGAGTTTTGCATGAAGAAAGCACTCAGATTGTCTTCAGCAAATGTTGTTTTCATTACTGTTTTCGTGTAGATTGTTTGATGGCCACAGTGAGGTTCAGTTGGTGTTGTGATGGCCATGAAGCTGATTTGAGGACATACTTTTGGGATGCTGGTTGCGCAGTTGTGAGGGATCTGGGAATATCCCTCAGGAAAGACACCGTAATAAGTGCAGCGTGAGTCTCTGTAAATGAAACGCCATCGTGTTGATTCTTTCCACCTGTGTGCACTCATTACTCCCAACAGCAGCATGTCCTGGAAATGAAAAACAACGTTTATTCAGAACATTTGAGACTCATTTTTATATCAGTTATCCAGCTACTGCTTGTGAATGCATGTGTGATGACGCTTGTATGAAGGGCATTAAGGCAGGGCGACATTTGGCAGGGATTTGATGGTTTAGTGTTTGTGTTTGTGTGCCCTTGACCCATGTTTTGCTGGAGGTCAGACCAACCGCTGAGCTCTTAACATATTGCAGCTATTTGAAGATCTGCAGTGGCTTTTCTGTGTAAAAGGGTATTATAGAAGTAAATGGGGCGGAGTGTGTGTGTGTGTGTGTTTTATTTATTAGAGAGAAAGATTAATTATTTTGTGTGTTTAAATGTAAGCAAGTACAAATAAATAAAAACCCTGGTTATGTTATTTTTAAACTTATTTAAAAAATATATTATGGACTGATTTTAGCTGAAAAAAAAAAAATGTCTTCATGGATTTGTTTCTTACAAACATGCAGCTTTTTTGCTTCACAAGACGTTAACCCTCTGATGCATCGTGGTCACTACAGTGGACAGATATTTGAACCATTTAAGATGTAGCATCATGTCCCAATCACCAACTGGTGAACCCTCAAAGTGTTATCTACGATTCCATTTAATTGTTGTCTTTTTTATATATTTTTTTGTTTTAAGATATTGCATAATATATTCAAGATGGTGGCGGGAAAAGGGGATGCACCATGTACCTTGGGAATAAGTGTGATACTTTTATTCTCAGAAAACCAGACCGTTACAAAACATATTTTTCAGTTAAATAGGATGTCAGAAATAGATTCATCCAGATTTTAGCAATATTTTTCTTGTACATTTTTTTCTGTGACAGAAAATATATCGGCCCACTACAGTGAACGTCATGCACCAAAAGGGTATAATTCTGCCTATGGGCATATATGTAGGTTCTGCTTTATTATATGTTTTATTAAAATTATGATATAATTTACACTTGAATGGTTTTATTGAACAGAAATATTAAATAGTCTTCAGATTTGACCATTTATTTCAATGCTTACAGTCTATATTTATTTATTAGGTCATGAGTGCTGATATATGTGTGTGTGCTTGTGTGTGTTTGTATTTGTGCTCACATGTGTATGAATGGCTCACCACCCCCTACCCTCCCCCCACTCTGCCCCACACACCCCTGTCCCATAGACACACACTCTGTGCACACTCTGTGCCGTCATGACATAGCTTGTTGTTATTGAATGTTTTTATATGTATTCAAACCATTTTCATGTTGCAAATATTTTAAAAACGTGTTTTTTTAAGACCACATATTTATGCATGGTGTCCACTACAGTGAACATATATGTAACTCCCTCAAAGTATAATATATTGAAAAAAAAAAAAAAATTGGCATGATTTTTCACTTGTTTAAAAGTAAAAACAAACATGTAAAAAACATTATAATAATAATAGTTTGTGATTTAATAATTCATGCATAAGAGGGTTAAAAAATGGACTGGAGTGGTGTGGATTATTGTGAAATTTTTATCAGCTGTTTGGACTCTCATTCTGACGGCACCCATTCACTGGTGAGCAAGTGATAATGCTACATTCCTCCAAATCTGATGGAGCGACAAACTCATCTACAACTTGGATGTCCAGAGGATGGATACATTTTCAGCAAATTTTCATTTTTAGGCAAACTATTCCTTTAATAAGCCTGTGCTCTCACACAAGATGAAGTGGTCTCTTGAAAGCAGGTGTATTTGCCTCAAACTTTTCCTTTTAGTGACACAGTGGCACAGAAATGATGAACTTGCAGCTGCGTCTCCTTGTGCCGGTGAACCCGTCATCTTGTTTGTTCAGTGATCACATTCACTCCACATCTGCTTCCTCAAAGCACAGCAGCTGTAATGCTTTAAGAGGCTTAACTCGCCGCTTTCTGTCTCTTTGTGCTTGTGTTTATGTCTGTGTTTGTTTTATCAGCACTTCAGGGTTTCATCTTAACCTGACTGTCAACTTACTCATCTTAGTAGATGATTTGTGTTATCGTTGTTGTACTCTTGATGCTTGACCTGTCCAGCTACATGTGAGGAACACAGCACTTTCGTATAGGTCGCTTCAGTCTGCAGGCAATGTAACGGTAAACACTGCACAATAAGTAAGTGAGCGGGGATTGAATGAGTTTAATTATTGTTGTGTTGCAGCATTCATAATTCATAAACCTTGTTTCCAAAAATATAAATTTTTCCCCTTTAATTTATGAGAAATATATTACTATCCAAAAGTTAAAGTTATGAGTCAATATGAGCTTTTTTTATTTTGAAGGATCTTATTCATTCATTTATCATTTGTTCATTTATAATAATTTACCATTTAATCATATTTTTATTATTCCATTTAATCATAGTCATTTACAATAATCCTTATAGCCATTTAATTGATTCATTAACGGATTAGTCATATTTTTCCATTGTTGTTTAGTCTTATGACTGTGTGTTTCAAGGGCTGTTTGTCTTCATGAATAAGAGATACAAGGGAATGTTGATGGAAATTCAAGGTTTATGGGAATATATAACAGTACTTGTTGGAATTGTGTTTGTCAGACGAAGTCTTGAGTATTGATACGCGACTACGATTATACAATAAACTGCTCCTTTTTTGTCTCGTGCTTCTGCTCTTCTCTGGCTTTACCTTCACTCAGTCAACTTCTTGGCTGACAGAAGACTGTTAATACAGTTTTGGGTATTTTGGGTACCAGACAAGACTTGCTGTCAACAGGTTTTGGGTATTTTGCCGACTGTTTCCAGACAAAACAGATATTTTCTGACAGGATCTGGCATCTTAATTATCTTGTGTGGAGGCATGATCTAACAGTTTGTTTGTTTTTTACAGAAATTAATTATTTTATTCAACAAGGACACATTCAATTGTTCAAAAGTGACAGTAAAAATAACGGTATAAAAGATTGAAAATGATTTCATGTGAAACTGAACACTGGAGTAATGGCTGCTGAAAATTCAGCTTTGGAATATATTACATTTTAAAATATATTCAGATAGAAATCAGTAATAATATTTCACAATTGTTTGTTTTTACTGTATTTTTGGTCAAATAAATGCATTGGTGAGCTCCTTTTTTAAAAGGAAAAACTTTTAAAAATCCTATTTTGTTATTGTTCATATGTAGCATTGAGAAGTAATTTTACTGAATAAGCTTGTTTGGACTTCCCTGTTTTCTTTTTTGAAGCTTAGTGCATTGTTATGTTTTCAACTCATATAAACCAGTGTTTTATCAGCTGTAGCCTGTTTAGTATAAATGCATCTATTCAATGTAATGCCAACTGAGATCCTCTTTGTGCCAAATAAATACTGCTAACCAAGTAAAAATATCCAACAACCACCCCCACATGCACACAAAATCACCTTCAAGTGATTTTCTGCTCAGTTTTAGTCTGTTTCAGCTCTGGTGTGTTATAAGTGACGCAGAAAACTTCAGGTCCAGAGGTGAAGGGTCAGTAATCTCTCCCCATGTCTGATGCACAGCTCTCATGGATGCCAGACGAATATGACATCCTGATGCTCTCTACATCATTTCAGAATATTCTTCAAAATTTTGCAAGAGTATGCAATAAAATGTATACCAACTGGTACATTTAGATGCATGTTATTGAGATTCAAAGACTCAGATAGATAGATAGATAGATAGATAGATAGATAGATAGATAGATAGATAGATAGATAGATAGATAGATAGATAGATAGATAGATAGATAGATAGATAGATAGATAGATAGATAGATAGATAGATAGAATAATTGCTATGTACAGTAGCCTTTATGTGGCATGTAATGTAATACACTGATATAACATCAGATGGCACTACAACATTGAAATCTGATCCTACGGACATTAACCTTCCGCTTTTAAAATGAAACGCGAGTGAATGAACCGGCTGTCTAAATGATACTGATTCAGAACTGTAATGGGTCCAGAAGAGTTTAAGTTAAGCCTCAACAAGTGAAAAGTTCCGTGTAACGGTGTAAGGTTGCTGAGAGAGAGAGAGAGAGAGAGAGTTACCTGTAGCTACCTGTAAACCCTGACGTCCGTCGTGCGTCATTTCCCTGAAGAGCACTTCGCTGGAAGCCTCGCTGTTCTTCTGAACTCTGGAGCAATACAGACCTGAACGATCATGGGGTTCACTACACTTGGAGAACGCTCATTTCGACAGGATTAACACTTTTTACTCGACGATATAATATGTGAAGTTTGGATTGAAACTAGCTGGCAATAATGCGGATTCAGATCTATATCGGCGTCTTGATCCTGATCCAAAAATCCGCTTCAGAGGGTGAGATGATTTCATTTGATTGATTTATTTTAGTAGTATAGTTGTAATATAATATTAATTTATATATTTATTAAATGTGTATTATTATTAATTTTTTATTTATTACTGCATTTATTTATTTGTAAACTTAAGTTCTTGGAGGAAACATTTCAATATTTCAAGGATGTTGATAATGTGTTGGATAAAAGTGTTTACCAAACTTTTTAACAATTTCTATGCTTTTAGAGTTGTTTTACCGTGTTGTTTTCCATGATAAGAGGGTAGGTTTATGTGGTTGTGCGGTCCAAAGGCCTGGTGCAGGTGTCAGTTTTTATTGCACTGACATCTGAGATTAGTCAAAACTTAACGAGAGGGACGCAAACCAGTCCGTCAGTCACATTTAACATTTCACACAATATCTCTCATTCATAGTTTAAAGCAGGGTTCCTCAAAGCTTGCCCTGGAGGGCCAATGTGCTGCAGAGTTTAGCTCCAGCCCTGATCAAACTCACCTATGTAATTTTCTATTGATCCTGAAGACATTGATTGGCATGCTAGGGTTACAGTTAAACTCTGCAGGAAAGTGGATGTTGTAGGCCAGATTTGAGGATCCCTGGTTTAAAGTGTGCTTCACTAAAGAGATGTGAACATCTGGACAGAAATATGATCATGACAGTCACGTACTGTACTCTATGTATTGACTAAATCCATACAGTAGGTCAAAGTTCAAGCATATCACAGCAACGTATGAATCAGTCTGATTAGACTGAATAAATGAATGTGATAAGACGTTGCAGATGTGATTGTGTGGCTGTTTAAGCAAGTGTAAAATGACTATTTAGATAAATGATTCGACTACACAAAGAGATCTGATTTCAGTCATAATTCATTTTTAACCAAATTTTAGCCCCATTAAAAAAGGCTGCAAGTAATGCAACAGCTCGGTCCTGTGAGTCAAACATTTTTACTTTGAATGTTGTAATATGATTCATCTGATTGCAACATTATTTTTGGGGTGGGAAGCTTGTTGGGTTGGAGTTCTCAGAAGTTCTTAATGAAGTTGGAGCCTACATGTGTCTGGTTTGCACTTACTTTTACGAAACAAAGAATAAGACTGACTGAGACCGCAGTGATTCACACCACAGATCCTGTTTTACACTGCGATTTCTTGGAATATAATGCCTGTGTGATGAGAGAAAGGGGTGGGTTTGTGTGTATTTGTTAGACACTCATACACACACAACACTGTAAAAATAGCCCATGTGACTAATGGCTTCAAATCAATCAAATCAAATCCCTCATGAAAACATTTATGTTCTTTGGAGATTGTAAGGTTTTTTTTTTTAATGTAGAAGTCTCACCAAGACTGCATTTATGAGATCAGAAATACAGTAAAATATTATTTAAATTTAAAATAGCTGTTTTCTATGCAAATATATTTATTTATTCCTATGATGCAAAGCTGAATTTTCAGCATCATTAATCCAGTCTATAGTATGGAAGTCCGTTTCTGCAACTGAATAAAAAATAAAACAAGGAAATTGTGACTTTTTGTGATAATTACGTGATATAAATTCGGCATTGATAGTTACAAAGTCAGCAATTCTGATAAATAAATTCACAATTCTGGCTTTCTCATAAACTTGCAACTGTGAGAAACAAAAAAAATCAGAATGTGAGATTCTCAGAGCGCAGTTCTGAGAAATAAAGTCAGAAATGTGCGGGAAAAAAAGTCTGAATTGTAGGATGAAAACTTGCAATTGACCCTTCGCAAAGACGCACCCCCTTACTGTTGCTAAGTTTGACAAGCCACGTCGCTCTCACATTACACATCAAGTTCTCACGCATTAAAAAATACATCGCAGAGCAAAGAGGATACTGACAAGTTTCCGACAGACGAGACCGCTTTCTTCTGATAAGAAACAAGGTCTCTGGACTCTCAGCTTTCAAAATTTGTCATTTTTCAAACAATGTATTCCAACAATGAATACAGTTCTGTGGCTCTTTAATGTGTTGCAACAGATCGCTGTATTGCCTCGGTTCAAGCGGCACACGTGAACTGATCATCTCTTCCTCTTTACTAGTAGTTATAGCATGAAATAAATATCAATATCTTGTTTCAACTACGGAAAGACGTCAGTACACACCATTTCTCAAGTTTAAGTCCACCTACATTAATCTACTCTCCTGTCTGATTTGTTTGTCAGACAAAAGGGTGGATTCAACGCTATGATTGGTCAGATCGCCTGTCAGTCAAGCTCCCTGCGAAGGGTCAATTACCTTGTTTTATTTTTATTCAGTGGTGGTAATGGGTTTCCATACTTCAGTGTCACATGATCATTCTAATTTGCTGATTTGTTGCTCGAATACATTTCTTCTTATTATTATTATCATCATCAATGTTAAAAAAACAGTTGTACTGCTTAATTATTTTTGTGGAAATCATGATACTTTTTTTTAATTTTCTTTGTTCTCTTAAAAGAGACTGTATCTGACAAGACATAAAGTTTTGCAAAAATAAAAAAGAAGAAAAATAGTCACATTACAATGCTAAATGCTCTTTAATATATGTCACATAAGAGCAGTTAAATAGGTTTTGATTGTCAACTTTATAGGGGTTTAAAACACATCTGAATATAAAAGCAGTGCAAAGTCCAAAATACTAGATACGAAGTTGATCTCAGACAGAAACTGGCACTGGTAATAGCAGTGTGCGTGACACGTTAAATGGCATCTTTGAAACGGCGTGTGTGAGCGTGTGTGTGCGTGGGTGTTTGGAGAGTAGAGCCAGCGGGAAGGGAAGGGAAGACTATTTTGATATGTGTTGTGTTTACTACGAGAAGAGAGAGCGCTGGGGAGGGTCACAGGGGACATGTAAAGACATTTTCATGCTATCTCAACAAACAGCATCGATGGCGTTGTCAGGCCATTCTCAACCAACACAACAGGAATCACTGTAACTGTGGCTGTTTAGATTAAAAAAGAATATGAGATGATAGTTTAAAAAGAAAAGAAATGATTATACAGTACATGAAGAAAATTAAGCCCATTTTGAGACCAAGAGGACATTATTTTAAGAGTACATTTCTCTCCAGTTCCCATTTCTTTGTGGCGAATAAAAAAAAACATCATTATTATATAAGAAAGGACAGAATTATTGCATGAAAAAACATGAATGTTCATTACTGTTATAGGGTCGGTAGTTTTTTTTTTTAAGAGAGTAATACTTAGAAGGACACATTGAATTGATCAAAAGTGACAGTAAAGACTTTCATGTTAGAAAATATTTCAAATAAATGCTGTTCTTTTGAACTTTCTATTCATCAAAGAATCCTGAAAAAATGAAGCAGCACAAATGTCTTCAGCATTATTACAATTAAAAATATATATTGTGCAGCAAATCTGAAGAATCATGTGACACAGGAATAAAATGCATATTACAATATTACTGCTTTTACTGTGTTGTTTGTTTGTTTGTTGTGGGGGGGGGGGTTCAAATAAATGCAGCCTTGCCGAGCAGAAGATGCGTCTTTGAAAAACATTAAAAATATTACATACTCCAAATTTTTAAATGGCATTTCTCATTCAGTAATTAAATAAAAATACTATTATGTTGTATAATTAATATACCCCTTACTAAATAATTATACTTTTCAATTTGTGAATACTGCATATCACTTTTCTGGCATTATTATAAGCAAAAAAGAATTGTATTACTTTACTATATACTGACAATGAAATGTGCTGAACTATATTTTAAGAATAATGTTACAATGCAAAAAAGAGAAAAAAATAATTCATTTTCATTATATTACAAAGCATATTTCATTATTTGTTTTCTGAAATTTGGCCTTAACAGTCTTTTTTTTAGTAGTACTTTGAATGGGAATTATGAGCATTGCTTTACTTAGCATAATAAGTAATGTAATATACATGGAGATCATGTGGTCAGACTCATGCAAACAGAGAAAAGAGCATGTCATTGATCGAACACTACACTGTAAAAAATATCAGACCTCCAACTCAAAATTTTCTAGTGACTGAATACATCTTAATTTTTCCATTGGCCCAACATATTATTTCTCATTGAGCCAATGTTAACAGACTGTTGCCACAATTGATCAAATTCAGTTAGCAGAAATTCAATTGGGTGTTGATGGCGCAGTGGATAAGACACATGCCTTTGGTGTGAGAGACCCGGGTTCGAATCCACTGAGAGACACCAATGTGTCCCTGAGCAAGACACTCAACCCCTAGTTGCTCCAGAGGCGTGCGACCTCTGACATATATAGCAATTGTAAGTCGCTTTGGATAAAAGCATCAGCTAAATGAATAAATGTTGAAATGTTGTAGATGTAATCAGTCCAAATTTTGAGTTGGAGGTCTGAAATTGTTTTGTGTAATGTGATTCTGTCTCTCTTTTAGCTGTGAGTCTCCCGTCTCCTGCTAACGTGTCTATTCAGTGTGACAGCTATGGAGTTGAAGTTCGATGGGAATATCCTGATCTCAGTCGGGATGTACAATTCCTGGTGGAGGTGAAAGACGAGTCCAGTGAAAGGTAAATCGTCTGAATAAAAAAACCTGATCTTTTGTAGCTTGAAAATGTTTGACTGCCATCATGAGCTTACTCTTATTATTTATTTTTGTTCCAGAAACTCTAAAATTACACAAAATCTGCATTTGAACATATCCAGTATGCTGTTTAAGCCAGCATACAACCGCTACTCTGTTAATGTGATGGCCGTACGAGGAGAAGAGAAGTCAGAGCCGACCGAATCAGATACCTTCAGCTATAATGAATATGCTACCGCCAATATTAAGTGTATGCTTAACCTGTGTTTTTATTGGAAATATCATCCATCATAGCAAATGCCAGCAGTATAATCGAACTGTACTCTGCTGTGTTCAGGTTATTTGGAGTTTCCTGAGGTTGAACTTTCTCCCAAAGACGGCAAACTTCACGTCCAGTTCATCAACCCTCTAAAGCTGTACAGAAACTCACCGGCTCTGCAAGGCCACGACGGCGATTATCTGGAATACTTTATCGAAACAGAAGAGGTAACGTTCACTTTCCTGTCTGCTTGCAGTAAGAGTTCAACCAAATACAAAAACGCTTTTGCTCTAATATAATAATTACATTTTAGCTTTAATAAATACCAAAATGCAACATAAAAGTAGCTGAAGTCATATGGTATGTTTGAGGAACAGATTCAAATTTAAGTAATTATATATCTTCAAATCAATAACAAACTAAAAAACTGTGTAATTTCAAATGTGAATATATTTTAAAATAGTGATGTAAAGCTGAATTTTCCGCATCATTACTGCAGTCTTCAGTGTCACATGATCCTTCAGAAATCATTTTAATATACAGATCTGCTGCTGAAAGAAACATTTCTGATTATCAGTGTTGAAAGTAGTTTTGGGGAAACCATGATTTTCTCTCACTTTTGATCAATTTAATTTAGTTTAACAAACAAATCTTGAACAGTAGTGTATGTCTCAAGTCAAACGCAGTGCATAAATAATGACAAAAATGCTCATTTTGCATGAATTTTTCTTTTAAATAGTTGTAACTATTGTTTTCTCTACAGGAGATGAATGAAGACCCTGAAACCTGTAAAATGACACAAAATACATGCGAGATGTCCGTTATGTTTTCTGATCACAGAGGTGAATACTGCATCAATCTGACTGGAAATATTGGACAGAGGTTTTTCAATCTCAGAAGCAGTTGTTTCACAGGAGACATAAGAAGCTGTAAGTGCAATTTCAACCAAACAATCTTCAGTTCGCTTCACAAGTCAGATAACAGTGGAAATGCAGCATCAGCTGAAGTATAGACAAATATGATGAGTTTATTATTTATTGTATTCACTAGTTATAATAGAGAATTTTTAAATGCATCCCAACTTTTGGCTTCTAACATAAGGTAGCAAATAAAAGCACAGTTTGCATGAAAAATACTTAAATGCTGAAGTCAAATTTTTATACACGAGACAAAACATATGGGCTCAATGGTACCGAGCTGAAACAGAAACCAAGCATTATACAGGGATATTAAATGATAAACCCAACGATATAATTGACTGATGTTTTTCGTTCTTCCATCCAGATCCTCCGGTCACCGTGTACGTGTATCCAGTGCTGGGAGTTGTCTTAACGCTGCTGTTCATAACCACCGTCATTATGCTGTTAGCGAAGAAGTTCAACTCAGAAATGAAGAGGAAAGTTCCCTCTATGTTCCCGCATTTAACTGTAAGTTGCTTTTTGGCCGGTTCTTGATATTTATGTGCACCTTTTTCAGTAAAACATTGGTATAAATAGAATGCAACATTATACAAATGCAAAATTTTTAACTATAATTAGCCTCCACTTGTATATTTACATCAATGCTGCACAATCCTGTTTACACAAGACATATTAAAATGATCAGGTATTTACGAAATGAACAGCATTTGTAAATATGGGTCTGTCTTCCGGTCTCATCCACATCCAGCTATTTTTAACTGTACAAAGCTGCTCGTTTTGCTTCTTGATATTGCAAATTAGTGCATCTTACCATACTATTGTAATGTATTATTTTAATTATGAAGACATTGGTTTGTAGTGCAAACAGTTTACTGCACTTTATTCTTCTCGTTATTACCCTTTAGTCGCTAATCAACCGGAAGTCTCGCCCATAGGCTTACTTCCACATTGAAGAATAAGGTGCATAAAGTTGACTACTATCTATACCGAGATATACATTTTTCCCTACTACTATCCATTTAATACTCCAGAAAATTATTTTGAAAAATATAATAAAATAACCAGTCACCATCAGTGTTGTTATTAACTAAAACTATTAACATTTGCTTTTGGTCATTTAATCTGAAATAAAATAAAATCTAAATATTAGATGAAAATGTAAAACTTAGGTTGAACTAAAAATGCCCTGGAAGTTCACTGAAAAAAAAAAAAAAAAGTTGAAGTACAATAATTACTAAAATTAAACTGCAATAAAAATGCATTGAAACTGAATAACAAATATTAGATGAAAATCTTAAAATGAGGTTGAACTAAAAATGTTGCTTTGGAAGCTTTCTAAATTAAAAAAAAATATTTTTTAAAAATTAAGTACTTTAATTACTAAAAATAAAATAAACATTAAACGAAAATCTTAAACTAGGAATAATAAAGTATAAATTAGAAATGTCGTCTTGGAAACAAAGAAATTCCATTTTAAGTTCTAAAATGACTAAAACAGCAATAAAACTAAAACTAAGCAGAAATATATAAACAATATAAAAATGCAAATGAAAAAGCACAAAATAAAAATATATATAAAAAAAAAAAAAAGGAAATTAAATGTTGTCTTGGACAGAATAATTACAAAATTTTAGTTGAAGTACTAACATTAAATGACTAAAACTGAAATATATTAAAGCTAAATAAAATGAATGAATGAATGAGTGTCTAATGTTGTTGTGGTCTCAATGTTCTTTTGTAAAGAAATGCATATGTTTTTGGGTAAAGCATGCACTTAATTTGTCAGAAGTGTCCTGCTGTGTTTTGTGTGAGCGTGTTACCCAGCAGCATTCCTGCACAGGGATAGGTGACTGTAAACGGTCTCTTTCTGGTTTGGTAGGATTTCAATAAAACACCATCACACCTGTTGAAAACACTGATTGTGGAGCCAGATCATGTGGAGAAGCATTTGCAGCTCGAACCAGCTGAGGACACTGAAGTGCATACCACGCAGAATCCATTGTCCAGTGACAAGGATGAGGGAAGCAGCAACTCGGAAGATGACGGCTCCTACGGGCCTAATGACCTTGTTGAAGATGAGCAGAGCGACCTGTCGGACTTTTACGACTGTCCACATGCCCCCAGACAAAGACAGGAGATGAGTCCTGGAGATACAGTAGATGGTTACGGACCCAAACTGCTTTTAGAGGTCTAGAAGTGAAGGAAAGTACCATAAAGGCAGCAAAATCCCCGTACCTGTCGCCTAGATGTGTTTTGGGAACATGGCATGGGATGGGACTGTTCAAACACAAGCCCTCACGTTACATCATGAATGGAATTCCCCCTAGTTTTCCGGTTCATGGCACAATGGAAAAACCGGTTTGGTGTTTGTCTTCATCACAGTACTCCTTTTATTTGAACCGAAACTCCTCGCACACTAGTTCAGGGAACTGTTTATTCTTATTTTGAGCATTATTTGTTCATTGCTACTTATATTTTGCTACATACTGTAGTTTTATCTCCTAAGCGGGCAGAGTCTTATCTTGTGGCCTTTGAACAAAGTTTTACAATACGAGTGCTTTTCAGGTCATGTGCCTTGAAGCCATTATGCTGTGTTTTCGCACGTCTCATGGGATTTACCGACATTACAAATGTATTTCATTTAGTTCTCTTAAACTCACAACACCAAATATATCCTTGCCTGGCTTTGTTGAGTTGATTACAGAAAAACACTTTATTATTACAGTAACTCGCCTCTGTACTTATTCTTCTATTTTTGTCTAAATATGAAATGCACCAGCTATCATGAGCTGTAATAAGATGTCGCATCAAACAGAAATGTCCACTTCTGTTCAAAAAATGGTCAGTAAGACTCCTTTTAAAGAAATGATCCAGCAAACACGGACTGCTCCCCTAATGTTATTCTTTGGGTTCTGGGAACCATCAATTCTTAGCTGGGGAATATTTATTCAGGAAGGATGCATTAATCAAAAGTATAATGTTGCTAAAATAAATGCTGTTTTTTGAACCTGTATTCATTAGAAACTATAGTATCGTGGTTTCTATAAAGATATGAAGCAGCACAACAGTTTTCTACATTGATAATAATCAGAAATGTTTCTTGAGCAGCAAATCAGCATATTGAAGTGATTTCTGAAGATCATGTGACACTGAAGACTGGAGTAATGATGCTGAAAATTCAGCTGCGCATCACAGGAATAAATTATATTTTACACTATAATCAAACAGAAAACTTATTTTAAATGGTAATATTTCAAATATTACCGTTTTTATTTTTGATCAAACAAATGCAGCCTTGGTGAGCAGAAGAGACTTTTTTTTTTTTTTTAAATCTCACAGAACCAAAACCTTTGAACAGTAGTGTTAAAGCTGCTACTAAACATCTTCTAAAGACTCTATCAGTTTGGTTGTTTTTGTGATGCCAGAGCTTTTATAAAACACAACTACAATTCCCAACAAAGATGTGAACTTTTTTGCCAACTCAAACTCATACTCACGATGAAAACAGGAACTTTTTGAGGTCAAAGTTGTTTATTGTTCAATCCTGTGGATGGCATTTATGCACAACACATAATGATGGGATTTCCATGATGATGAACTGACAAGCCACTTTAATAAGCCATCCTATCTAGCTACAGGCTGCTGATAGCTTGCATTGTTTTATTGTGCCACTTATGGAAAAAAAAAATTTTTTTTTTTTTTTTTTTTTTACATTGTGTTTTTATTAAAACCGGATTGTGATTCTATGGAAAATATATATATAAAACTGATTGAGTCGTTAAGGAATGAGCTCCTGTTGACTGTTTGCAAACAATCAAACTTAAATAGAACAGTTTCTGTAGATTCCATTCATGATGATATCTCCATGGCAACACTGTTCAAAAACACATGCTGTATGAGTCACGCAAACATGAAAGTTCTGGTAAGGAAAACGATGCCATCATGAGCTGACGTGTCTTCAGTGAGGTCCTGTAGTCTCTGCTGCTGTTGGAAACATTGCAGTGATGTTGACGTTCTCTGGAGAGTCTCTGCCATCCTAGGAGAGCTTCAGGCCCTGAACGTTTGCTCTTAAATTAACCATCTGCTTCTCCTGCATCTGCTTCTCCTGTTTGAATGCCAGTTTGTTTGCCTTCTTCTCTGACCTCCTCTCCTAAGACAACAATGAATGAAAATAAAGGTGCTTTTTAGGTAGTCACACTTCCAAGTGGTTAATACGGAGCCAACTTCCTCTTCCAATGTGAGATTTTTCCTCTCATTTTATTATAAAATTAGCAAAAAGTCAACTTAAAGTAAAAGCACACTTCTCCTCAACTAGCTAATAATGTCTGACAGGCCATAAGGCAGAGATAACAGGTAGATAATCACAACATATACTGTGTTATATTAATATTTAATATTATTTCCAGCATGACGCATCAGATTAGACAAACAAAATGTTGCCACCTGGAGGCTGTGGCCGTACGCACCTTCCTCTCCATCTTGATGGTCTGTTTCCTGGCTCTCCTCTCCTCTGCGCTTTCGTCCCGTGAGCGGGGCTGTGTGGAGGCTCGGGGCAGGTCTGAGTCGTTGATCCTCTCCATCCTCTCCACCTGTTTGCCCGTCAGGCCTCGTTTTGGCAGGACGTCCAGAGGAATCCCTGTCTTATTGGACACTCGGATCTCCTTGGGCTGCAAACACGTGTTTACATTATGCATCTGGCAGATGCTTTCACCCAAAGAAACTTGCTTTGCATTCAAGATATAGATAATATCAGTTCATGCAGGATTCAAACGCATAACCTTGATGTGTCAAAGCACCATGCTGTACTGTTTATATTAAGTGCCACGTCTCTTGGTGTTTGTGTTTTTAAGCTCTGATAATTCTTATGTATCCATCCCTATAAACAAATATGATGACCTCTGAAATGTGTCATGACATTGCATGCAAACTATTCTAAAAAGCAAGTAAACAAAACAGGTCTGTGTGCTTTATTAGTCACATAGACTATGAATTAGATTGATGAATCAGTGCATTAAAAACTGATCAACATGTAACTCATATGGTAGGTATTATTTGTTAAGATTAATATGAATACCTCAATTCACCTCAAACTCACCATTCGTTACCTAATTGTTTTCATAGCCTTATTGTTCTAAACGTAGCATGTTTGCTTGTGTCTCTGTGCTATAGGGGAAACTATATACTGTAACACAGAGACACAAACCACATCTCAAATTTGATTCACATGCAAAATGAATGTGGATTTGAATTGGAAATGTACCTCGCAGTGAATCTAATCGGTCCCTTTCCTTCTTTATCTGTCTAATGAAATGAGTGAACAGCTTATTAAATATGAAACCTGAAAGGCAGGTTTCTTCACCTTTGGGGGGTCCTGGATCAGTTTGGGCCGGTTGTAGAGGTTTGAGTATGTACCTGGGAGAGAAAGATAAAAATGATCATGATAAGAATAATCAGAACGTTGTAATTTTAATACTTGTATACCTGATCAAAAATACAGAAAAAAAATAATTTTGTAAAAAAATATAATAATAATTTAAAATAATTTTAATTATCTATTTTAATACACTTTAAAATTGTTCCTGTGATCAAAGCTCTATTTTCAGCATCATTACTCCAGACTTCAGTGTCACATGATCATTCTAATATAATGATTTATTATCGATATATTATATCTGAATGGCTGTGCATGTGCATATATATATATATATATATATATACACACACACACACATTTGCATTTTAAAGAACTTTTCTATGAAAAATTGTAAAATGTAATTTATTCCTGTGATGTAAATGTGAATTTTCAGCATCATGACTCCAGTCTTCAGTGTCACATGATCCTTCAGAAACTCTAAATGGATTCAGACTCACTGATGATGCTCTCGCAGTCCCAGCGCTCTGTCGGCGGCTCAATGACCATCGTCTCAATCTCCACCTCTTCGTCGTCCTCATTATCCTCTTCTTCGTCTTCCTCTTTCACAGAGGGCAGCTCTGTGGGACCCAGCTGATCTGGTTTCTGACATCTACACACACACACACACACAAACTGATGAGCTCTTCTGCTGTGATCTCTCTCACACACACACACACACACACATACAAACTGATGAGCTCTTCTGCTGTGATCTCTCTCACACACACACACACACACACACAAACTGATGAGCTCTTCTGCTGTGATCTCTCTCACACACACACACACACACACATACAAACTGATGAGCTCTTCTGCTGTGATCTCTCTCACACACACACATCCGTGACAGTCGCACACACTCACTCTTTCTCTTTCTGTATAAAGTAGTCTTTGATGACCTCCTCCAATCGCTTGCTGTCCGGTTCGATGTAGCCCTCCAGCTCTGCGTTATCCAGCGCGCCGATCTCGTCATCGTCAAACTGCTCGTAAAACTAGTCAACAAACAGACAATTACTGATTGATGATGTCTGCTCACCAAGGCTGCATTTAGTTGATAAAATACAGTAAAAACAGTGTTATTATGAAATATTACCAGGGTTTGAAATTAACACCTGCCAAATGCAGGTAAAAATCAGCTGTGGTGGGTAACGCTGTCAAATCACTAGCCAATTAGTAGCTAGGCTACTTTTCATAAATTATGTTCACTCGTAAATTTCTTGGGCAAGTTCATTGAAGCCAAATCTGTGCAGATTTAGTGCAAGTACTGAACTTGTGAGTCATCATGATATATTAAAAACAACCTAATTGAGCAGCATCTGCATATCTAGCTGACTTGATATATCATACCCGACAAATAATGGCACGCTGGTTTCCTTTACATTGAAGAAATAAGTGATCTGCAATGGCCGCTTTGTCACATCCAGTGTGGACAGCCGCAAGCTGTTGGTTTATTTCTGTATTTTTTTTTTTTTGCTAGTAGACGTTATGAATGGCTGGTAACTTAAATTTTGTAGCCAAATTCAAACCCTGAAAAAATACCTTCTTTATTGTAATATATATTAAAATATAATTTATTACTGTGATCAAAGCTGAATTTGCAGCATCATTACTCCAGTCATCAGTGTCTATCTCATTGTTTGGTGACTTTTGGTGGCAAAGAAAAAAAAAATACAGCATTTTTAAAATGTGCATGGCTGTGGCACTAAACTTGGCGAATTGTAAACATTTCAGCAGTGTTGTAGTGTGTGCCTAAACTAAAGATTAATTTGCTCTCAATGCGAACAGGCACTATTGTTCATCATTATGTGTGGAAGATCTGCTGGCTGACCTTCTCGAATCGGTCGTCCAGGAGCGTGAGCTGCTCGTTCCTCCTCATGACAGAAGACGTGAGCGAATACTCTGTGAAACGACTCTTAGTCTCGCAGTCGGCAAACATGAACTCTCTCCGGCCGCCTTCCTCATCCTCTGACAGACCACCTTCTGAATCATAATGTTGCTCCTCGTCTTCATCATCATCATCTGTGTCCTCCCATTCATCATCATCACCACTGAGGTCAAAAACAAAAAGGAAATTGGTTATGGTATCTGATATGGGTGGGGTTATGCAGATTCAAGCATTCCCCCCACTGGTTAAAGCAGTGGTCTCAAACTCAATTCCTGGAGGGCCACAGCTCCAACCAATTCCAAATCACACCTGCTTGGAAGTTTCTAGTGATCTTGAAGACCTTGATTAGCTGGATCAGGTGTGTTTGATTAGTGTTGGAGCAAAACTGTGCATAGCTGTGGCCCTCCAGGAACTGAGTTTGAGACCAATGGGTTAAAGGGATAGTTCACCCCAAAATCATGAATTACTCACCCTCATGTCGTTCCAAACCCGTAAGACCTTCGTTCGTCTTCTGAACACAAATTAAGATATTTTTGATGAAATCTGAGAGCTATCTGACCCTCCATAGACAGCAACCCAACTGAAATGTTCCCAGGTCCAGAAACGTAGTAAATATATTGGTAAAACAGTCCATGTGACATCAGTGGCTCAACTTCAGTTTTGCGACACTATGACAATCCTTTTCATTTTGGGGTGAACTAACGCTTTAACTCACTTAATTTACATCCAACTTATCCAATCATCAACAAGATATCAGGCTCACTCTAATATTTTGTCATTTGTCAGTTTTACCCCATGACGTCATTGGCTTTGACGACGAAGTCATCTTCCAGCATGTTCTCTGGGTCGTCAAAATCAAAGTCCTCATCCAGCGCAGCAACAATGTCAGGATCCATGTCCAACCGCGGCCCTGGAAAGCAAGACGCAAAACTACATTTGCATTTGGCAGTTTCTTTGACTACAGGCCTTTTGCTTAATCTTTTTTATGAAAATCTTTTTTCTTTTTGTAAATCAAGGTCACATTACCATTAACTATTGTTTGGTTTTGCCACTTATATGAAGAGATTTTAAAATGTAAATTATTGCTGTAATTCAAAGCTGTATTTTCAGCATCATTACTCCAGTCTTCAGTGTCACATGATCCTTCAGAAATCATGAGAATATGCTGATTCGCTGCTCTTATCATCATCAGTGATGAAAACAGTTGTGCAGCTTCATATTTTTGTGAAAACAGTGATATTTTTGTCATAGAAAATTCAAAAAAACATTTTTTTTTTAACAAATTTTAAATGCCTTTATGGACGCTTGATTTCTTGCATCCTTAATGAACAAAAATATTAATAATAAAATAAAAAACACCATTAATCCTATTGAACCCAAACTTTTCAACTGTATAGTATTAAAAAATTAACAATATTAATAATAAAATGGCATAGTTGTCCAACATGACCCATCCCTGTCTGAAGCCTTATTTTGTTTTTTTCATGAATCAAGACAGCCAATGGGTTATGACCTTAAAGTAAATGTTTGCTCTGCAGGTTTGTGAAAGCTGCCACATGAGCAGGACTGATTCTAATCTCACCTGAAACAGGAGCTGCTTTGTTTAATAAACCCACTTCCTCTTCAAACTCAGACGCGAACACAGAAGAGGGCAGTTTGATGGAGACCGCCTGCATGTATAACATAAACACAAGCTCATCAACTGCAGGAGGTGCAACCGGACCATAACACTGTTTGTTGTCACCCTCACTCTAGCTGCATGTAGATGGTTAGTAAAAATAACCACAAGGTTAATAACACATCTCAAATCGTTCGTGTCATGGAAAATGGACCCAAATAATGACAAAATCTGGGA
Organism: Barbus barbus; assembly: GCF_936440315.1. Lineage (NCBI taxonomy): Eukaryota > Metazoa > Chordata > Actinopteri > Cypriniformes > Cyprinidae > Barbus > Barbus barbus. The sequence goes on along the minus strand of NC_136736.1, from coordinate 2,582,011 downwards.
TATGTACACATTTTTGTTCCCTAATATCGCCTAATTTTGATTTGAATAAGCAAGTAACAAAACTTGATTCACAGCTGTGATGTAAACTAAAAGCTGATGGCTATTAATAAGAACTTCCTCAATTTCATGTTTCATTGGAAATGTGTCAACACAAGAGAATTAACCCCTGTGCTGAAAATCCTTTAACTAATTTGGTGTTTTTGTGCGGCCTTTTAAAAATAGCTTAGAGCTCTTATGTTATATTACCACCAAATCTTGGAATCAGTCTTTATCAACTCGTTTTCTTTCATCTAGCACAGGTTTTGTATTTCATTTTGAAATTAATTGATCGTAGGCCTTATTGATCTGAGCTTATGCACCTCGGTTTTTTATTTAAATGTTGATAATTTTGGCAATATTCACTCAGAAATGGTGCATACGCTCAGGCCTATGATCAATAAATGATTGAGTAATTTAAAGAAAATAAGTTGATAAAAAGATTGAATCCAATATTTGGTGATAATGTATAATTTTTGTAGGCTGGTCATTTTTGACCAGGACTAACAGAAGTGTAACGGAGGGGGGGTGGAATCCCCCAAAAAGTACAAAAATGATCTTTCTGTGCCGTGTTCCACAGAAAAAGAAAGTCATGCAGGTTTAGAATGACACGAGGGTGAGTATTTGAGTATTCTGGTGCAGTATGCATTTTACACATTACACCATCAGCGTCAAATGTGCAGAATATATAATTGTGATTTATGGAGATCTAAAGGCTGCGTGGAGGAGCTGCTGGCGAGTGGCCTTACAGGGACGTGGGCGTCCTCTTCCTCCATGTCCTCTTCATCCTGTGCAGGTTTTGGTCGTGCGTCTCTGCGGAAGCGAGGAGCAGAGACTAGCTCTGCGGGCTGGGACGCCTCTCTCAGGTGCTGCAGGTAATTGTAGTCATCATCAAAAAACACTCCGAACTCGCGCTGCTCCTCCCTCCTCTTCTCCACCTCCACCTGCAGGAATAAATGCCAACTTCAGTGACACGGTCAGGGGGTGATATTTGAATGTTAAGACTGCGTAACATCTCAAAACCTGTTCGGTGTGTTTGTTTTACCTTGGCAGCGGGCAGAAGGACATGTTGAGGTGCTGTCTCGTCTGCAGCGAGCGGATCTTTCTGACTTCTGTGCACCAGGTGGAAGGACACAGCATTCTTCTTACTGATGAAGGCCTTCTTCTTTCTGTGAGGCTGGAGACGGACAGATCACAACTATAATGCGCCAACACACAAATCTGTCATATTATGTGACTGCAGGATCATTTTAGTCACTTTTGGGTTCATTTTATTTCATCTTTGTGTGTTTGGGCCAAATATTTTACAGTAAACACATTCAATATTACAATAAGACTGCTTGCTGTCTTATTAAAACGTAAAACAAATAGATTTGAAATCAAAATTAAAGTATAAACCTTAACTGAAACAAGTCTATTTTAGAACACAGACACTGTATTTCGTGTTTAAATGAAATAAAAGTTATTTAATAGCCAATAGTGTAACATGTGATTTCCACACTTACTGGAAATATGTAAACAAGACTTAAGTTACTCACCATTCTTACAAGCTAATGGATTATCCGAGCGTTTGTATTTCAGATATAAAGTGACTTTAATAGTATCAATGTTACGAAGAATCAAATAATAGAAATTCTTCTATCAGCTCGAAACACATGGACAACAGCGACCATTTTTGGACTATACCATCCCGATTGACTGAAAGAGGAGCGATAGTCCTGGCTTAAAAATATTAAGTTATTATTTATATACAGTACTATTTACGATTTGTATATAAATTATTTAAAATTATATACTGATAAATGTATATAATTCGGATAAATGACAGCGCTACCAGGCGAGACCGTTTTAGTTGAAAAAACACCCCTGAATCAGATTTGGTTTAATCTAAACGAGGGACGTTACGTACTGACGATGACGTTAAGACGCCAACGTGACCCTACAAATTCTACATTTCTGAGAAATTATATGGTTAACTTTTATATTCTAACATACATTACATTACCTTTTTTTCTTTTTTTTTACTTTTAATTGATTTTAATTGAATTTTTTCCTATGTTTGTGTTCTTATTGTTGCTGTTGCAGTGCCGGTTGTTTCGGTTATTCAAATATATATATTTTTCATTACGGCTTTAGAATTTCTCTTTAAGTCTTCGTTTGTTTTTGTTTTTTGTTATTTATTTTTTATTTTTAGCTTTTATTTGGTTCATCTTAGGTCAGAATGTAACAATAAGGTAAATATATACATAAAAATAAATACATAAAATAGGCCAATAAATAATACTATAGATATACACATTACGATATACATATAATTTATATTAATTCAGATTAAGAAAAAGAAAACACCAGCCACACATAGTTATAGATTTAAATTAGTGCTGTCAAATGATTAATTGCATACAAAATAAAAGGTTTTGTTTACATAATATATGTGTGCTGTCTATATTTATTATGTATATATATATATAAATACACACACGTGCATCAGAATTAGCTTTATTGCCAGGCATATGTATATATTTCAGAAAAATGTTGTTTATATATTAAATATATTTAATTATATGAATATAAATATAGACATGTAAATATTTTCAAAATATATACTGTGTGTGTATTTATATATATAATAAATATACGCAGTACACACACATATATGATGCAAACAAAACCTTTTATTTTGTATGCAATTAATCATTTGACAGCACTAAAAATATATAAAGAAATTAATTTGTTAGTTTTAATGTAAAAGTGCACCCCTTAATATTCTATGTACGCTAAAATGGAATGTTTCATATTTGTTAATTCAATTAATTTAGTTAATTTTGCTTGCTTGATTTGTTGAAAATGTTTAATTTCATTAACCAGTAATACGTTGTCCATTTTATTTTTTATTTTTTTCCCTGGTGAAGAATCACTGACAAAATGCTTGGACCTTGTTTAATATTAAACCGATTTTTTATTAAATATATTTCAGCTACAGTAACTGATTGTCATTTTTATTCATTTTATATTCCTGATTTTGTTCATTTATGCATGCACCTTTCGAGATGAAAACTTAGCGGTTTAGCAGCTCTGTGAATAATACATCTAGCCATTATTACAAATTCTTGCAGCATCCATAAAGGGTGAATATGCCTCAAATCACAGAAAAATAACAGTAAATCAAGAACACAACACTGGAGGATTTGTTCACAAAATAATCATAGAAAAACTTTCAGGTAAATCTGTAGTCAGTAGCAATGGGAAAGACCCCACAAACAAACAAAAACTGTTCAGCATAACAGTGAGAATCCTCAGTGGCACAGCTGACTCCTGCTGGATTTGGTTGAATCCTCATATGTTCATGGACAACATCAAGAACTGTGAAGAAATGAAGATTTGTTTAAAACGTTGACCTCACTGCATGTTAGAATTATTAAAAGGAGTAACACTAACTAAAACATATGACATATGCATGAATTTTGAAAGCAATGTGCCTTAAAAATGTTGCCTAAAGTTGTTAAATAAGGAAAGAACTAAGAACTAGTTTACATTTTTGACAAATTGGGCAACTGTTGTAGTTCATGTATTGCAATTAAATACTGTTATGCTTTCTTTACATTTACTCATTTAAAAAAAATGATGTTTTACCTGCATCATGTTCAGACTGATTGCTCCTTTCTTTTGCTCATCTAAGGCCTGGAAAACTCCTGTAACACATGTCAAAATCTAGATTTAAATGCCATCTTTTATTTACACTGATTATTAATGAAAAAAAAAAAAATCACATAAATACACTGCAGTCCAGAAATCCTAGCATTAGAGATAAGTCTTCGACTTTGTTAATGCATTGTCATAACGTACTGAACATGTTCTCCAGACGCACGATGCATGTCAGGTAATCATCAAAATCAATGTCAAAATTTTCATCTGCAAACCGCAGACCCAGCAACTGCAAAATCTTATTGTTCAAATTCATGCCTGAGTGAAGAAAACACAAACAAGGTCAGATAAAACACTGATGGTTCGGGTTAAATTGCACTGCGATGATTCATTATGTTTACCTGCAGCATTAAGAGCACTGCGCAGCTCGTAGGAGGACATGCGTCCAGAACGATCCGTATCGTAAGACAGGAACAGCATCTACAACAGCACAAAACACAACTTAACGGTTTCTCTGTGGAAGCTTCATTCTGAGAAATATGGTGATATTCTGGAAGATGGTCATTTTTGACTTGAAAAGCAAACACGTATGATTCTGTATCTTACGATCCATTTCTTCAGCTTATCCCAGAAGACTTTGAACTCCTCGAATTCCAGCATTCCAGTGTTGTCCACCTGCACTCGGTTCAGGAAAACTCAGCAACAATGGCTCAACATAATCTCACATTTAAATGTTTGATTCTGTAATTAAACTTGAGGCAGAATTGGGTTAGTTTAGACTAATAATACATGGACAGCCACTAAGAGGATACATCCATCAGGTTTATGATGCTGTGGCAGGTATTGAGGGTCAAACCGTCAAACTTCACCTCTTTCCCTGCAGAGAGACAGTTGCATGTTGGCTTTTTACGGTATTACTGCTTTTGGATTAAAATGCTTGAAAACGGTGACAGACTCACTTCTGCTCAGAACATTGTTCAGCACATGCTGCAGTTCTCTGGCGCTGATGGCTTTATCCTACGTAGAGACATAGGAACAGTGTAAAACATACAGTAATTCACAATTACACCAGATGAGGGAGCACTCGGTCCGTTGGGATTCCCAAACTTTTCCCAGCCTAACTCCTGGTTAATGTTTCTATCTTTATGGCTCTCTAATGTCAGTTAATGGTCACATGACGTGCAGGTAAACAAATAAAATAAGACAAATAAGCTTTCTTATGGGGTTACATTTGTGCCAAAAATGAGTCGACTACTTTGTTCTTAATCTGTCATCCTAATATTGTGATTACAGAACAAGACGAAATGTCAGCATATACTGATTTACCTGAATGACTGTAGACAAAGACAAATGTACAGTACAAAGCAGACGACTCATTTTTGGCACAAATGGAACCCCATATTTTTTATATTTTGATTGTTTTGATTTTAAAATTAATTGCTTAGTTTAATGTCACATTTTTAGGATTTAATTAATTATTAATTTGTCATCAACTTTTCATCAGCACCCTACAGTTCGCTTTGGGAAACCTTGGTTTCTTACCGATCCGGCGATCTGTTCAAACAGTCTCCTCAGGCCCTTCTCCTCATCTGTCTCCTCCTCAGGTGGGTTTGGCTTCGGTGGCTTCGCAAATCAGACACACACACACTTTTAGCATACGACAGTGTAAGTCGAACTATTTATGTCCAGTAAACAAGTCTCTCCCAGCTCACAATGACTATAAATGAACCATGATGAACCAACTCACCTCTGGGAGATCTGCAGTAATGGTGTTTCCCATCTCACTGCAAACACAAAACACATTGCATTGTATAAAAATAAATCTACGGGATATAATGAGCATTCATTTGAATGTACTTAGAGGAACCACCTAACTGACCACCATCTGACTCATTAAAAAAAAAAAAATTATGGAAATAAGTTTCCAAAATGCACTAAAGCAAAAAGGTATTCATAAATGAATAGTTCACTATAGCTATATATTATACTTTTATGATTAGCCTATATATTTTAATGGACTGCCAGTGAAAAGCATACACACATGGACACACGAAGAATATTTATTTGTGAATAATGGCTTTAAGTCTGTCCATCAAACAAAGTTATATGACTTATAGTGCAAAATAATGCTATGAGTCATATAAACTACTTTCATAGTATTTAAATGGTGCATTGTGTTTTTTGGAGCTGCATCAACATGAAAAGAGCTGCATGAAGATTCTTTCAAACATTCTCCTTTGAAAAAACAGCATAAGAGTTTTGAAAGACATGAGTAAATGTGAGTAAATAATGAAAGAACTTTCATGTTTGGCTGAAATTTGCTTTAAAATCTGGCTGATGACACTGAAGAGTATTTGCATGGACATACATGGCTCCAGCTTTGTTCTCGGAGAAGATCCGGATTAGGAAATCAGCCTCGTGGTGTGGCTGGAAGGTGGTGGGCACCAGCAGGTAGTTTCCCGGCGGCAGTCTGAAGCGTTCGGATACCTCCCTCACGTTGACGTAAGTACGGCTCCGCGCTTTAGAGCCGTTGTAGCGGAAAAAGTCCTTGCCCTGGTGGTCTTGATCATCAGGAGCCTAAGGGTACGGTAAGTGAGCAGGTCAGACTGCAGTGGAGCAAGAGGCACTACATGAAGTTCTCCAAACCCATCTTCCAACACAGTATTACATCTCCCTCACCTCGTAAATGGCAAAGCCAATGGTCTCCATGTCAAGTCCCTCTTTCCTGAGCCGACGGCGGTTCTTCTGCATCAGGGCCACGATGATGCTGCATAGCTTATCACCATCATCTGGATGGTCCAGACGAAGCTTAAACTGCGGGTTTGTCCAGAATGTGTCTGAGAAGGGAAAATTTAGATCAAGAAAAACACATATGGGTCTAAGCAACTGTAAATAGTGAAAATGCTGGGTCTCATGTACAAACGATAGCATGCATCATCTATGTGGAGTTTGCTACATGATACTAACCGATGAAGTTCCTGCAGCCGCCAGCAGTGGAGCCCCTGATCCAGTTGCCCTCAAACAGATTCACTTCCCACTTCTTCCTAGCATCATCTGACAGAGAATCTGCAGTCAGGTTACAGATCTCGATTTTATCGTAGTTGGATTTGAAATCCTCAAACTCCATCCTGCAACACAGCAAGTCATGCAAGTTCACACACCACACATCTGAATGAGCTCGCTGAATCAAATCATCCTGGTTCTCATGTGAAAGCAATTCTTTAAGAGCAATCAACCTGATATGAACTTCATCTGTTAACTTTCAAAGCCCTTCATAACCCCATTTTACTCTATATGTGAAGGGTCGTAAATACCAGAACTCTCCATCATCCAGGGAGTTGTGCAGCAGTCGTGTCTTCTCTGAACTGTCAATAGCGTTCCATTCCCTGGAACTGAAAAACAAGATTTAAAGAAAGAACACAAGAGTATCAGTAATGAAATAATAAAAAAAATGCTGCAAATGAGGAAGCCTGTGGCTCTTTTTTCTTACATAATAAATTACTTGTACCTCACTCAGAGCACACAGACAAAATGCAATAACAAACGCTGTCATGTTATCTTGGTTGGTTGTAGGACCGGCCTTACCCACCCAAGGCAGGTATACTGTACGTGGGAGACACAGCCAGGTTCTCAGGTGTTTAGCCGATAAGCGTGAGTGCAGGAGGGTATCCATTAATGCCCAACCCCTCAACAACCAGGGTGCGCACCAATACCCACCATCATTTATTCGAGAGGGGGACAAGCTGGGAATTCGTCCATCAATCCCTGACTTCGGCTCACTAAACATGGCCAGGGATTGGCAGATGAAAGTGGACTTGGATCAAAAGCTCACTTTCCCCTCAGAGATCGCAACGACCACTCTGAGGCCAGACCTTGTCCAATGATCTAACTCCTGCCAGCTTGCTTACATTATCGAACTTACAGTACCCTGGGAGGACGCTGTTGAGGAAGCTTATGAGCGGAAGAAACTGCGATATTCCAACCTAGAAGACAGAGGCTGGAAGATAAAGGTGCGCCCGGTGGAGGTGGGGTGTAGGGGCCTTGTAGCCAAGTCAACATCAAAGACCCTTAGGGAGATTGCAGTCAGGGGACAGGCTCATAGACGAGCAATCAAAGCTGTCCGACACCGCCGAGAGGACCAGTCACTGGCTGTGGATGAAAAGGAGTGACACCAGCTGGACTGCTAAGGCGAATAGCTAACCATGTGACGCACACCCAGGCCTGATCAACCTGTGGTGGGCCTGCCTCAGCAGAGGGTATCTTGTGATAAAAGGCCGAAACGCCCCGTGATGCTGAGGTACACAAATGATGATGTGTCCTGGTGGTAAAGCCTTATAGCAGGCATGTCTCTTCAAGAACTCCCAATGGAATTAGTATCGGTGCAACACTAGGGACTGTAACACCTAGTCGTTTATTGAATATCTTGCGTTTTGGGCGGATGCTTGATGTTTGGGAACACAAGGAGTTCTGTGAGGTAATTAAACCAATCATTTTAAAGACACAACCCGTTGAAGCAACATAAGTTCATAAGTCACAGAACTTTTTTTTGCTGTGCATCCATGAATACATTCGGTAAATGTGTTTGCATTATAATTTATGTGCACGTTTTCTTATTGAATGAAAAGATTTTCTGCCTCAATTGAGTTTTTCAGCTTATTTCCTGCAATATCCCAGAAATCACAAAAATAATTGGTTGGAAACATAGGTAATGACACAAAATCTGTATGATGTTTCTTATTGATTACTATTATGACTTTTCGATCATATTTAACAAATGGACTTCATTCAAGTGTCACCATTAGTGGACGCTTACTTGTCGCTCCAGGGTCCGTTCCACTCCACCTGACCCCAGGGGTTACGAACACGAATCAGCTGGACCTTTGATCCTCTGTAGTTGACCTAAGGAGACAAGACGTAAGAGATAATAAAGAGAAAATAAAAAGTGAATCTGTGAACAAAAAGAGATGAAAATGCTGTGATTACCTCCTCCACTCCAGTGATGGAGTAAGCGTGGCCTTTAACCAGACCAGTAGTGGTTTGTGCTTCGGATTCAGCAGAACTTGTGACCTAATGATACGAAAACACAAACATCTGGGATTCTGCTATTTGCTATTGATCTCACTTTGAATCCAACAAAGCTTTGCTTACATCAATGGAGCATCCGAGCATCGATCCCCTCTCCACAGCTTTCTTGAGGACGAGGAAGAGGTTTGTGGGGGCGTTCTTCGTCTCGTACATCTCGCCTACGCCGCCCGTGAAGTCCTCCATCGCCTCCATGGTGCTTCCTCCTTTCAGGGATTCATAGCTGCCATTCAACCTGAGAGAGAAGCACAGGAGATGACTGACTTAAACAGGTTTGACGCATCAAAACTAGATATGACAAGACGCCAAGGCGTATCTTGTTTTGTAAACTCAAGTGCATACTTGGCATAGGCCTTCTCCAGAAGCGCACTCCAATACTCCGTATTGTCAGCAGAGTGGACGAACACCAGGTTGTTCCTCACACACGGGAGTCGGTCGTCCACCACCACATCCATCCATTTATTATGCTGCCAGAACTGCACAACAAGGTGAGTTTGGTTAGGGTTCGAGGACATTGGGAAACTGTAGAGAGAGTTTAGAGAATGGGACTCACCTGGAAATGGAAGATCCCAGCATAGCCGCGATCAAAGTCCTGGTCATGTGGAACGACCCTCTTTAGTGTGTCCTCATGGAGGGTCAGGGAGGCAATCGCTGCCAACAACCAGCAGTCTCCTGTGTGGCCATACATGAAGGGCAACATGCATGGAGATCATAATATGATCAGTATTAATGCATTACAGTGTTGAGGGTAATGTAACGCAATTACGAGTAACGCAAGTTACATAATCAGATTACTTTTCCAAGTAACTAGTAAAGTAATGCATTACTTTTACAACAAAATATCTGAATTACTTTAAGTAACGCAAGGTACTTTGTTTTCCCATTTATTCACTGAAAACTCTTCCTTCAGCTTGAGGCTAATTAATTTCACTTTTGGTGTGAAAGCTGGCAAAAATATTACTTTTGGATAAGCGAGCCCAGCCCAGGTGACAAAAAGTAATGCAAAAGTAATGTAATGCATCGCATTAATTTCCATATAAAGTAACTAATTAACGCAATTATTTACTTTTTCATGGAGTAGAATGCAATGTAATGCATCACTTTTATAAGTAACCTTCTCCAACATGGATCCATTATTTTATTCTTTGGTAATTGGAAGCGTTTTGCTCAGACTGGCGTTTCATTTTGTCATAAACCAATTGAGTAACCTGAAACGACAGGAAAACATACCCAGCTGCCCCTGACAGATGTCTGTCCTGGTGGCTCCTCCTGTGATGAATTTTGGGTCTTTGCAGATTTCCTGAATTTGAACAGATCAGTGAAAAATCTCAGTTGGTCAAATCAAATAACAAATACGTTATGCTATCCCTCTAGCTATCATCCATCTCACAGATTTGCTGAATTTGAAGAGATCAGAGAAGAAAACATCCTGTAATGCTATCTATCCATCCATTCATTTTAAGAAATGTTCTGAATGCAATAATGACAGAAGAGCTGGATACTGTAGGTTGTTTATACAACAGTGTTTTCAATTTTTACTATTTTTTACAGACATTTCCAGAAGATACATCACATGATCTGCCATTACTGTAGATCTAAAGAAGTGTTTGAGTAGAGACAGAGGGAGATGTGTGAACGCCCATGATGCCTGCGTGAGGTGTGTTCGCATTCTAACGCAAGCCCACACTCTTCACGCGCTGCATATCTAAGGTCGCTCTGCAGGAACGCCCTGGAATGAAATGCAGTTCTAGTCCTCTAGCTTTATAAGCGTGAAGGAGGGGTGTTAGATCATTTGTCACAACTACTGGCAATCTGTTCTTAAACTCAACCCAGTAGTCTATTTCCAACTAAATAAAACCTACATCCACTTTCCATTCAATCGCTCAAGACTAAATAAACAATGCATTCCGTGCATGCCAAAATTCTATCGGCATTCCTGTCCTGCCGCATAGCATCAGTCTCCAGTGGCTTCATGACTTCTTCAATGTCCTTCAATGCAAAAATACGACCTCTGTTGTGACGTTACACACTGACACTCAAAGGAACGTGAAATTTTTGCGAACAAAGTTCTAGTGTGTTCATAAGGCGGCCAGTCTGGTTGATTCAAGGCCCGAATTATTCTGCAAACTTGCATGGCAGGTTTTAAAGTGCCAAAATCGCATTCTAAAACATGCAAATTGCACACAAAGATAGAAGTTGTGTGCCATAAAGGTAAAAAATGATGTTATTGGAATGCACGTAATACAACAGGTGAAACCATTAGTAATTACTAACTGTAAAAATACTCCCATTCATTCATATAACATCCATCCATACATGAACAGGAGGAGCATCAGAGAACAAAATGCTTCAGATTTGACAGTTCTAGACATTTGTCAACTTTACACTTTATAGATTACATCAGACCCCATCAAATTCACCCACAATTCCCTCTGCAGTGCCAATTTGTAAGAAAAGAATAAAACATTTAGGGTTATTCGCAACTCTATGAGATCTTGCTTCATCAAATCCAGGTGGCTTGTCATGTGATTGGGGTCTCATTTGTTTGGGTGATCAAGTGCTGGTTGATATTTCAGTAACTTATTAAAGTCAAAAGTGAATAAATGTGTGTCAGTAATTAGAGTAGGATTGTCATCTTGCATACTTCAGGTCACTTACCCCTGGCCTCTTCCATTCAAAGTTAACCGGGACCCTCTGGCTGAAGAAGAGCGAGTCATCCACGGCTGGGAAATCTGGATCCTCAAACAGCTTCCCCTTTTGCAAACACTCAAGGCGGAGCTGTTCAAACGTCTTCCCGTCCGCCTGTGTGCTATTCACTAGGGTCGCCTGCCCAGAGCCTTTCGGCAGAGTCACGCTGTAAGGCATCTTCAAACCAGCCACGAGCCAAGCTCCAAAACCACAGACAGGACTACTGGTGACGCTCGTCTAGAGCAGTGAGCTTGTGTTTGAGTGTGTGTGTGTGTATGTGAGAGATGAATCCAGCCACTCTGGCCGACGGACAGGCTCGTCAGGTTGGCGTCACACCCATCAAGAGCAGAACTGGTTTGGGTGAAAGCAGCCACGCCTGTGTGTGAGGAGGTGGATCGGATCCTGCTTGAGAACTTTACTACGGTATTACTGCAGTAATCAGATTTGAAACATCAGAAATGAGATCCAGACAGCCATGAAATGTTACAAAAATATATTTACAAGTATCAGAACGATGCAAAAACATTTCTGTGAAGGAACCAAACAATACAAAAATCTTTTTTTCTTCACAAACATACCAAGATTGTGTGTTTGACCACTAGGAACACAAAAGGGAAACTTCAAACGGAGACTTGCTTCATACAAAACTAAGTGCAGGGTTGTGAAATCAGATTCAAGGAAACGCATCGAGTCCATCCATGAGTTACGCTGTTCAACAGGCTACAAAAGACAAGCTGTGGCATATCTATTAATCATTTGGTTTTTTTTTAAGCTTTCCTGGGGACGTTTGTTTGTTGCAGTAAAACTAAACTCAACCCCTAGTAACTGGGGGAATAAAAACCAGGATGATATCAGGACTGTTTTCTGCCTAAAGTAGGATGAATCCAGTTTATCTGGCTTCCTGGTGAACTTCCAGGAGAACAGTGCTAGATGTGCTTACCTTTATAAACATATGCCATCAACAATCAACAGCAATGTTACAACAGAAAGTAGCCGAACTGAAAAATATAGACATGGAAATATTGACCTAACTTGTGTCAGAAAAATATGTCTAATATTTACATTTTATTAAAACAGCAGGCTACACCTCTATTCTTTCTATGTTCTTTAGAGGCATCAAAACATCAACACTCACTTTACAAAACACAATGGGTGAATCTCACGAAAACCCGTCAAGAACGAGTCCAGACCATATTTCACAAACAAAAAAAATAAAATAGAAATACATTTTGGTCAAAAGAAAATAGAGCGTATTAAGATGACATTATTTTTATGACAATTGTCACCCAAATTCTTATTGTAATGCCAATAATAATAATAATAATAATAATAATGATGATGAAAATCAAGGTAGTATTTGTTGTCTTTCCTTTAATAAAGATAAAAATGCTGTAAGTTATGAATTTACAAGTAATTGTTGACCTACTTTTTCATTTACGCAGAATTAATTCACAGTATTACACCACTGATATTACAGTCAAATACTTTTTATTGCAAAACATCTATTAAACAAAAGAAACTGTGAAACTTATGTCCCAAATTATTTAGCTGAATCAACATAAATTAAGAGCAATGCAACAAATACCACCCCGATTAATAATCAGAACTTGGTTATAGGTTTATCTTAAAAATAATGTCTCAATACAAAAAATATTATTAATGGAGCTAAATGGCTTTATTTTACTTATAGGTTGAATTCAGATAAAGTGGGACACGTTTTGCCATTGACATTACTGAGGGGAATAAGTGAGCCAATTATCCTGAATATCCCATTTCATCAGATTTTGGGGTGAAATATGACCCGGGTGTGTTTTGTTGAGATTGACCCCCACACACTCACTGCTCCTGTTTCTCCAGCGCCGTGCCTGTCACAAGCAGCAGGTTACAGGCCATGAACTGCACGTTGAGGATGTTGCTAGTGCTGCCTGTGTACTGTCCGATCAGCTCGCTGCTGGAGCCATCGCTGGGGGCGCTGCCGTGGGCGCTGCGTATGTCCCACACCCGCACAGAGTTGTCCATGGAGGCAGAGGCCACCAGACTGCTGTCCTGACTGAAGGAGAGGCTGGTGATGCTGTCGCTGTGACCCCGCAGGTCTTTGAACAGGCTGCCGGACGCCAGGTCCCACAGCTTCAGTCTCTGGTCCTCTCCGGCCGAGGCCAGGTACTTGCCGTTGGGCGAGAAGGCGAGCGACAGCACGGGCCCGCGGTGCCCGGTGAACAGCCTCACAGACGCCCCCTGCTGCGTGCTCCACAGCCGCACAGTTTTATCCGTGGAGCCAGTGGCCACATAGTTGGAGTTGGGGTGGAATTTGACGCAGTCGACGTCAGAGAGGTGTCCAGCATAAAGACGGAGCGGATAAGTGCGCGCAAAGCTCCAGAGGCGCGCGGTGCGGTCGTGGGACGCCGTGGAGAAGTAGAGGCTGCAGGGACTGACGTCCACGTCCCAGATGGGGTAGGCGTGGCCGCGGTACAGGACGGTGTTCGTGAAGCTGTTCAGATCCCAGAAGCGCACGGTGGAGTCCTCCGAACAGGACAGCAGGCCGGAGCCGTCCGTCAGGAACGCAGTGCGGTACACGGGGCCGCTATGAGCACGCAGGGTCTTTATCTCACTGCCCGAGGAGTCCTCGTCATCTGCCTGATTACAAACAAAGATACATGCGAAAAACTCCAGATGGACGGAAACACTTTAAACCACCTAAAAATGAGCATGATATAATAGCAAATATGTGACCCCTGGACCACAAAACCAGTCATAAGGGTCAATTTTTTTAAATTGAGATTTTTACATTATCTGATAAATAAGCTTTCCATTGATGTATGGTTTGTTAGGATTGGACAATATTTGACCAAGATACGAGTATTTGAAAACCTGGAATATGAGGGTGCAAAAAATAAATAAATAAAATCTAAATATGGAGAAAATCGCATTTAAAGTTGTCCAAATTACGTTTTTAGCAATGCATATTTCTAATCAAGAATTAAGTTGACAATTATGGTAGGAAATGTCCAAAATATCTTCATGGAACATAATCTTTACTTAATATCCTAATGATTTTTGGCATAAAAGAAAAATCAATAATTTTGACCCATACTATTGCTACAAATATACCATGCGACTTAAGACTGGTTTTGTGGTCCAGGGTCACATATAGTAGAAGAGTATCGATATTGTTGTACAGTTAATCAGATTTTTGACCAATTAATGCAACATTTACAATGTTTGATTTTATGTTCATATAAAAATAACATGAAACAGAAATTAAAAACTTATTTATATATTTGTTTGTAATTCAAATATTCGTTGGTTTTACTCAAAAATGTCCCGAAATCTCTGTGCCATCATCCGAGGTTTAAAATCTTCTTATATTTATGTAAATATGGAAATTTATTAGTATGTCTGTCTATTTTATTAATTTATAAAATATTTAGTAATTTAGTAAAGAGAAAACAAGTGTTAATTTGTTTTATTTAATTATACTGTATTTTACTGTAACATTTGAATCTCCTGGAAAGACTGTTTGGTTAAAATGAGGGTTTATTTGAATTAAATAAATTCAAATAAATTGAATTAAATTAAAAAGAATCAATTTTTATTGGGAAAAAAAAAAAAAAAAAAAAGAGGTGTATTAAAGTAATGGGGTGTGTGCACTTGATTATTTTATTGATTAATTTGATATTTAAATAAATGCATTTTTTTATATATAAATTAAAAGCAGTAAACAAATACTATCATGATGAAAAAACTTTACCATTTAAATATCTCATTGTATTTTTTGCATTACAGTATTGAGAGTTTGTCATAGAAATAATGTCACACGGCAGAAAATATTAATTGCTGAATGGTTAAATTTAGTTCAGTTGTTAGTTCTTTAGTTATGCAAAACAAGTTTAAAATATTATTTATGCATGTAAATTTTGCTATCTCCTAACATGCAAGTTTATATTAGTGTAAAATTAAATCAATAAAATATTGTTCATTTAGTTGTGTTAAGTGTTAATTTCCATTATAAATTACAATGTATTACACTTCTGTACTTCTGCTTGAAAAGTCTCTTTGGTCAAAATGAAGCTTTGAAAAAAAAACAAAAAAAATTAATAATAATAATAAAATCCTTGTAACCTATGTCAGGGCAAATAAAGAGACACATAATGAAACCCATCAAAAGACTGAAAACTGTCCAGACCCGTAATTTCTCTTTAAGCTCCATTAGATGTGCTGCTGCTATGAATGAATACACATCAGCTGCCTAAAACCAGAGAGACACTCACCTCCTCCTCCAGCACATCACAGGCCAGTCTTATTTTAGACACGTCAGTCCTGTGAGGTCCTGCCTTCAGCTTCCTGGCCCGCAGACTCCACAGCTTGACGGCAGAGTTATCGAAGCCTGCCGCCAGCAGGCGGCTATCTGCAGACACCTCGGCCGTGTTCAGCAGCTGATCCGTGTGCTGGAAGGCGTAGAAGCAGACGGTAGTGAGCGAAGGCGGACCTTCCCGTACGCGCTTTATGCAGTCCTGCAACGCCTCCAGTGCCGCCTCGCTCTGAGGTAACCCCGCTGTGACCTCCACACGCTCCGCCCCCTCCGCCCCGTCCACCGCAGCCCATGTAGCGGAGGAGGAAGTGGAGGTAGTGTTTCCCGCTCCAGTCCCTGGGCCGTACAGCTGGTAGTCGGTTCGGCGCGTTGCGGTCACCTCCACCTAAGACAACAGGAGAGGAATGACTAATTACAAAGAAGACAAAGACTCTTGTGATGTAGGTGAACTGGTTTTGGTTGACTGCTCCCTTGCTGAATTGAGTGGTTTGTGATTTGGAAGGCGTTCTGTGCGGCCCACACCTGCACATGTGTGCTGAGCACCCAGCAGATGGCGCGGTTGTCGTCACTCTGCAGGTAACGCAGCAGGTAGCTGTACGCTTCATCCGTCAGGTGCACCACATACTTGTGATCCAGGAGCGAGCAGAGTTTAGGGTTTGAGGTCACATTCTGGAACAAAAAAAATAAGTATCAGTATACTGCAAGAATGACAGCTCCCTTGCTGCTGTGGAATACTGCATCCCACAATGCAATGCTCCTATTATTAACTGCCTGACAATTGAATTTTTTTTTTTTGGTGCACCATTAGCTACTACAACTATATTCACAGTAAGAGACAAGTGAAAAAAATATTAAGCAAATACTTTGTTCAAATTTTATATATATAAATATTAATTAGTGCTGGGCAACAATCAAATTTTTTTAATCAATTAATTTTTTTTGTGATTAAATCACATTATACACAAAATTCAATAACGAATTCAAAAATTAGTTTGTGCACTTTTTCCTTTAAAAGTACTGCTATTTGAACAAAAGTGAAATCACATTTGGTTTGCAAACAAAAAATAAGGTGCTTTTTTTTTACAGCTGTATTCCTTTTACATAGCAGTTAAAATACTGCTTGTAAATCTCAACTTAAACATTAATGTAATCAATATAACACTAAAGCTAATTGCCACTGCCAGGGCATTAACATTTTTATAGAAAATATTTTATAGTTTGTTATAGAAAAACAAGTTAAGTCAGAGTCCAGAGCCTTGATCATAACATTATAAGCTTCCGAGTAGAGACCTACACGATCGCAGCAGAGAGCGGCGCGGGACAACACTTGATGGACGAGCACGGGTGCGGGCGGGTACACTGTGTGCAGCATGCGGGAGAATAAGGGTGTTATTATACTTATTTGTAAATTGCTTTCACACACACACACAACACACACCACACACACACACCACACACGATTAAGAAAAATATATTAATTCGCACATTTTTTCCAAAATTAATCGTCATTAATCGATTAATCCCACCTAACATTAAAGTTTAATTATACTTTTATATTGCAATAATTTCACATTCAAGCTTCAAATTAATGTAGAAACAACAAAAAGTATATTTTTTATTTTTGTTTAATACCATCTTTTTATGACTGAAGGCAAATATCAATACCAACTTAAGAAGTATTGTTCATTCTTAGTTCATGTTTACTAACGATAATAAATGGAACCTTATTCTAAAGTGTTACCCAATTTGTTTTATATACATATTTGGAAAGTGTTATTATATATATAGGTTATTATTTTTATATATATAAGTTTATATGTATATAAATGTGTGTGTGGGTACAATGTTTAATCAACTAAATCTTTCATTTATCGATTACAGTTCTTTTTAAAAAATTGACTCGTTTTAATAAGTGAATTATAGAAATTTAAATGTAATAATTGTACATCACTTCACATGATGGGTCATGTGACAATGTTTATTGTGGCATAATTCCCACTGTTATGATAATTATTAGGGATGGGACGATACACCTACCTCCCGATTCGATACTATCACGATACTTGGGTGCCGAAACGATATGTATTGTGATTTTTTAAAGAATTTCGATTCTACAAGTATTGCGATTTGATATTACTATACGTTGCGATTTTTGTTTGTTTTTAACTCTAGACGATGGGAAAAAGTTGAATGATACACTGTCACAAAAAAAAAAACACAGTCACTATTGCGATTCGATATTACAATTTATTGTGATTTTTGTTTGCTTATTAAAGACTAGACAATGGGAAATGGTTGATTATACCCTTAAAATAGAGGGTGTTTCTAAACTTTTATTTCAGGAGCATACACATACACAGTGTATATTTAAAGTACCTTGAACCATGAAACTTTAAAGTACCAAAACCCTCTGTTGGGCGCTAACTTGATTGAAGAAGGGTTGAACAAAGTGCTAACTTCTCCCCTCCACCTCTTAGGAAAAATAAAATAATGAAATAAAAATCTGGATTCTAGATTCTGAGGTAAACCAATCTATTTTTAAATTGTTTTAGAATTGCGATGGTTGGGTGAATCGATTTTTTCTCCCACGCTTAATTATGTTTTTAAAAATAATATGCAGTATACAGTGTGCACTATCAAGTATTCAGAAAGTAGTACACTAATATTTAATTCCAAACATGGGTTTCTCTCTCTTCCTACCAAACACAAGAAGCAGTTTCAGTGATAATGTAATAATTTAGAACAGAAGTTGCTGAGTAACTGATACTTTATTGATGCGTTTAAATCAGTGCCACAGAGAATTGATAGGAAATTAAGTTTGGTCAGTCTTGTAACAGTAAAGTAACTGACCTGAGGCGTGACGGCTCCTCGTAGCAGGTCTACGATTGCTTTCTGCTCAGGGTCCTGCTGGAAGACTGAGTGGAAGCGACTGTAAAACGAGTCTACCGCCCCCTTCAGGCCACACCGCACCATGTCCAGGTGCAAGTAGAGGAAGAGTGGAAACAAGACGCCGCTCACCTCCTTCACTAACGGTGCTTCTGCATCTGAAACACATAGAAGACGGCTGTTAAAACCAGAGCACGTGAAGATTAAAGCATAGAAACAGAGCAACACCTACCAAAATCTGAAAGCTACACCCTCCAGTGGGCGTAGTTCTCAGAGTAATATGACACAGAGATGCAAACAGAATTTATTTTAAAAGATATTTGCAGTTACTTTCAGGTATTTTATTACCATGTGTCCAAAACAGTAATTTTTCACAAAAAAATCTTGTTGCAACATTGTACAAAAATCAAGACTGAATATATTTCCCATGAAATCCCATGTTATAAAAGATGGAGTGCTATGCAGGCTATTTAAGACAATATTATCTAATTAGATGGCAATGCTGACCTAAAATGCTAAATGTTTACCCTCGCTCTCTTCGCCATTCCCACATCTCAGACCTCAAATACATAATATTATCCTTTTTAGACATAGATTTTGAAGTAAAGAGTAAAGAAAATACTATACAAAACTTACTGAAACAACCATTGGCCAGTTGCATAAACTTAGTCACCATGTTAAGACTGTGCCTTAAGAACTAGTTTGACCAACTAGCAGTGGCCAAGGGGTAATCAGTCTTACTTTTCCAATACAAATAAGACCAATCTACCTTTTCATAACTGAATTTAAAAGTTATGACCAGTCTTGAAGAAAAAAACTTAGATAATTAACTTTTTAAGACTAGTCTAAACAGTTTATGCAACCGGCCCCAGCTCTTTATTTTATTTTTATTTTATTTACCCACCCCACCACCACCATAAAAACACTTTCTCATTGATCGAAGCAAATCTCATTGGTGACCTTTTGTTATCTCAAAAACTGAGTTGTCACAGAAAGGTAAGGAGTTTGCATCTATGATTACACGTTGTTCTCTACTTTTGTGTCCTTAAACACTGATTTTATTGGGGTCGACAGCTTATAAAAACGTAGTTCTGGGTTTTTAAGCTTGTTTGCTGTACACCTTGTCACACAGCAGCTTTTAGACATTGAATTGTTTTTTTGTTATAAGTCAGAAATTATAAAGGAGGCAGCTTCCCGCAATACAAAGTCAATGGAGAGGGTTGAATTGTGGGCATGGCCTAAGTGCTCTCCGTCTCGTTTAGGAGAGCATTTGTGAGGAGTTGATCTCTCACCCTGCAGGAAAGAGCGCAGTCTGGAGAACTGGGTCTCGTACTGCTGCGGGTCAGACTGACACGGGGCTGTGGACACCACATTCGCACAGCTGGACTCCGTCTGAACTGCTCACAGCAGAAAGAGAGAGAAATGTGAAGATGAGCATCGCTATTACTATCATTCAGAGTTAAAGGCCTGTGTTGATTTAAAGTGCAGTCACCTGTCAGACTGGCTGCCATCTCCTCAGCGGAATGGGAGAGTTTGGCCCCCTTCAGAGACCCATCTGTGTCTATG
The DNA here is from genome assembly GCF_936440315.1 of Barbus barbus. Lineage (NCBI taxonomy): Eukaryota > Metazoa > Chordata > Actinopteri > Cypriniformes > Cyprinidae > Barbus > Barbus barbus. Next base: position 2,561,799 of record NC_136736.1, on the reverse strand, counting down.
TACTGTCTCCTCTTCAGGTACTGGGTCACCGCGTACTGGATCTGCTCCGTCCGCACCCGCTTCATCTCCTGGTGGAGACACGTAACACACAGTCTCATATATCTCTGTTCAAAGCAGACATTAATGCTGTGCAATGCAGGAAAAAACAACAACATATAGACTAAGGCTGATGATACACTGGGCAACTTTTTGAGAAATGTTGCTGTCAACAAACAACCAGTGAGACACAGAATGATGTAAAATATCCAGACAGAAATGCATTAACCATTCTCAATGAGAAAGTGCCCAAGTAACTCAAAGTGATTGAATTTAGAGAATCATAAGACTGTTTGAATATTTGTTTTGATTTCAAGGAATCATAAAAGTGCTCAAATATTTGATTCAATTTTAGGGTATCATAAGCATGTTGAATTTTTTTATTTGAGTTCAGGGAATCATAAGATTGAATATTCGATTAAATTTTAGAAAACCATTAGAGTGCTTGAAAAATTGGACTCGATTTCAGAGAATGGTATTGACACTATTTTATGGCGTCCTTGTTACACATTACATGTACTCACTATTAATTAATAAATTATGCATAAATACATGCCATGCATAACCATATAGTAAGATGTACTTATAGTACATGTAGTTAATTAATATTACTCCGTACTTAAATACATAATTACCCTTTAACAAGGACACCTTAAAGTAAAGTGTAACCCTGAGAATCATAAGAATGCTCAAATATTTGATTCAATTCCAGAGAATCATAGGAATGCCCATTTGATTCGATTTTAGTTAATCAAGAGTGCTTGAATCTTCAATCACGAGTCCTCAAAATATTTGATTCAATTTCTGGTCATCACAAGCATGTTCGAATATTTGATTAAATTGACACCATAAGCATGAGTGACGATTTCACCGGACTTTAGGGAATCGTGAGTATGCTCTCGAATATTTGCAATGCATATATGATTCGATTATAGAAAATCATACGTATTTTGGAATATTTGAATCGATTTATTTTTTATAAGCAAGCAGGAGCATGTGATTCGATTTGAACGTTCGATTCATTTTTGAACATTCTATAAACTCGCGCGCCGCGCTCCAACATTCGATTCAATATCCGAGCATCACGAGCATGTTCGATCAGTCGATTCAATTCAGACGTTCTATTTAAACGCGACTTTAATGCCCTAATAAGGCTGCCTACGTAGGTAACTCATTATGATTTGAAACACAGACAGGAAATGCAGGTTATTTCTGTGCAGTGCAGCCACATGTGAATCCATTAGTTATCTTCAGATAGGATTGATGACGTAAACTCCTTGAATAAATCAAGACTGCTCAGAATCCTGCAGGTCACATAAACGCGCGGCCTCAGTCTCTGAGCTCATCATCACACTCTGATCTCAAAAACACTCAACTCGCAGCGCCTCAGACTGTTTAGTAAAACTGTTAAACACCTACTGCATAATCCGTATGTGACAGTCCTGGAGAAAAGTGCTGGTTTACGCCATGGAAGAGGAGCTCAGGAGAAGGCTGCTGCTCCCCGCCGCTCTCTCTTATTCTGCGAGCGCGCTGAGACAACTGCCGCTGCACTGCGCCATCTAGCGCGTCCTCCGCGCAAACTAATACTTTAAAGACTATTGAAGCACATTCGGTAAACTCTTATGCCCCCTCACCTAACCAAAAGGCCAACTATGAGGGTATGTGGACCCTTCCCCCGAAATGCATCTAACAAGAAGGCAGAACAGGTCTCTGGTTCCATGGCACCCCATCTGATAACACTTGTTTTATTGCTCAAAGGAATGCGAGAACTCACTTTTTTCCCCTTAGGAAAGAGACATGGACTCATAGAAAAACCTTTCTTTGAATGAACACACATATCTTCAGGTCATTGTGTATATTATTACTGTTCTTGTATATGTTTTGTGTATTGTGTCCTGTTTTATGCATGCTTATGATAGAACACTAGTTAATATTACCTCGTGTATATCATGTTTAGTCTCTATCAATTCGTCAGGGTAAAGTATTTCAAATTTGGGATAAAATTTCTTTCTAATTTCTTCATAGTTAGGGCAGGTGGTAAGTGTGGGCAGATGCGGCTCTCTTTGGGCCGCCAGTGCTGTGGATATCTGCCCGTCTCTATAGTCAAGAGTATAGTTGCTCAGTCTGTACCTCGTCATTTGTCTTCTTACTTTTCAGTCTTTCACTGTACTCAGATATTCTGCAGTTGTGTAATATCTATTTAGGGCCAAATAAGATTCAAGTTTATTTTCAGTGTCCCGATGCTGGATGTTGTTAGTCATGTTAGTTTGTGTTTGCAGCTTCAGGACCATCTGAATCAGGGGATTTTTTCAGGGTTCACTTCATGGTTTTTAAGGGCTTCAAAATGGTAAGAGTTGGGGTCGCTCATTTTTAGGTGATTCCAAAATTTGATGGCTCGTTTCTCAATGTGCATTAGTAGACTGCATGCGTTGTTCGGTGTGTTCCTCTGTACTCTGAGGATAATCTTATAGAACTCAGCATGCAGGGCTTCGATTTGGATTTTTGTCCCATTTTTCAAATTGGTGATTTAGGAGAGGACCCCACACTTCACTGCGATATTGGAATATTTTGAGCCAGATTCTAATTGGTATTTCAATTTGGATAATTTTTTTTGATGGCGTAAAAGGCCCTTCTTGCTTTCTCTTTCAATTCATTCACAGCCAAATTTAGCTTACCGGTTGCATTTATCTTCAGCCCGAGGTAGTTTGTGGCATATTCAATTTTGGTTGTGAAATTGTGTCTCTTTCCCTGAAGTCTGGGTCTTTTCTGAAATGTTAGTACTTTAGTTTTGTTAGGATTAATAGTCAGGGCCCAGGTCTGACAGAACTTGTGCAGGATGTCAAGGTTCTGCTGCAGACCCTCTTCTGTTGGAGACAGAACCAGATCATCTGCAAACAGAGAGAACTTTATGTTGGAGTGATGTAGCGTGAGGCCAGGTGCTCAGGACTTTTGCCAGTTCATTAATGTAAATATTGAAGAGGGCCGGTGATAGTGGGCAGCCCTGCCTCACACCCCGCCCTTGAGTGAAGAATTATGTTCGTTTATTTCCATTGCACATTGATTGTTTGAATACATTGTTTTTATAATATTGTATGTTTTACCCCCAATACCTGATTTTAGAAGTTTTGACCGCAGATCTTCATGCCAAATTGAATCAAAGGCCTTTTGGAAATCTACAAAACAAGCAAATATTTTGGTTAATATATTTGTCAATCAGGGTGTCTCTCTTTCTCCTTTTCCTCCGGTTTTCTTTTCTTCTAAATCTACGCACACTTCTCACTCCAGATCAGTAGGTGGCGCTAATGCACCTTTTTTCGTTGGCTTGACAAACCGCCATAAAACACCAGAAGAAGAAGAATTGTCAAACGCTTGGTCTGTAACACTGACCCGGAATCAGTTTTATCGCTAAACACACTATTCATTCAACGTGAGAAGAGTTTGAAAGCTGTTTCAGGATCAGCAGCATGCATTCGAATGACGCACATTGTGTGCGCCTGACGGTAGCGAGCGCGCGGTAAAAGGTTTCCAAAGTTTGTCGCGTCTCGTTGTTTGTGAATGCGCTTCTGTCTCTTGTAAACAGTCCACGGCGACAGTATGTTCAGTCCCCGCGGCACCCTGAGCTCAGGCCGCAGACAGGCGCCCAGGACCGGCGCTCGGAAGAGCGGGCTGCTGTTCTCTCCACGCCGCGCCGCTGTCACAGCCAGGTACAACAGAGTAAACACAGACAGGCACAACACAGACAGGCACAGCAGAGTAAACACAGACAGGCACAACACAGACAGGCACAACAGAGTAAACACAGACAGGTACAACAGAGTAAACACAGACAGGCACAGCAGAGTAAACACAGACAGGCACAGCAGAGTAAACACAGACAGGCACAACACAGACAGGCACAACAGAGTAAACACAGACAGGTACAACAGAGTAAACACAGACAGGCACAGCAGAGTAAACACAGACAGGGACAACAGAGTAAACACAGACAGGGACAACAGAGTAAACACAGACAGGGACAACAGAGTAAACACAGACAGGCACAGCAGAGTAAACGCAGACAGGGACAACAGAGTAAACGCAGACAGGGACAACAGAGTAAACGCAGACAGGCACAACAGAGCAAACACAGACAGGTACAGCAGAGCAAACACAGACAGGTACAGCAGAGTAAACACAGACAGGCACAACAGAGCAAACACAGACAGGCACAACAGAGCAAACACAGACAGGCACAACAGAGCAAACACAGACAGGTACAGCAGAGTAAACACAGACAGGTACAACAGAGCAAACACAGACAGGCACAACAGAGCAAACACAGACAGGTACAGCAGAGTAAACACAGACAGGTACAACAGAGCAAACACAGACAGGTACAGCAGAGTAAACACAGACAGGCACAACAGAGCAAACACAGACAGGCACAACAGAGCAAACACAGACAGGTACAGCAGAGTAAACACAGACAGGTACAGCAGAGTAAACGCAGACAGGTACAGCAGAGTAAACGCAGACAGGGACAACAGAGTAAACGCAGACAGGGACAACAGAGTAAACGCAGACAGGCACAGCAGAGTAAACGCAGACAGGCACAGCAGAGTAAACGCAGACAGGCACAGCAGAGTAAACGCAGACAGGCACAGCAGAGTAAACGCAGACAGGCACAGCAGAGTAAACGCAGACAGGCACAGCAGAGCAAACACAGACAGGCACAACAGAGCAAACGCAGACAGGCACAACAGAGCAAACGCAGACAGGCACAACAGAGCAAACGCAGACAGGTACAGCAGAGTAAACGCAGACAGGTACAGCAGAGTAAACGCAGACAGGGACAACAGAGTAAACGCAGACAGGCACAGCAGAGTAAACGCAGACAGGCACAGCAGAGCAAACACAGACAGGCACAACAGAGCAAACACAGACAGGCACAACAGAGCAAACGCAGACAGGCACAACAGAGCAAACGCAGACAGGCACAACAGAGTAAACGCAGACAGGTACAGCAGAGTAAACGCAGACAGGTACAGCAGAGTAAACGCAGACAGGGACAACAGAGTAAACGCAGACAGGGACAACAGAGTAAACGCAGACAGGCACAGCAGAGTAAACGCAGACAGGCACAGCAGAGTAAACGCAGACAGGCACAGCAGAGTAAACGCAGACAGGGACAACAGAGTAAACGCAGACAGGCACAGCAGAGTAAACGCAGACAGGCACAGCAGAGTAAACGCAGACAGGCACAGCAGAGTAAACGCAGACAGGCACAACAGAGCAAACACAGACAGGCACAACAGAGCAAACACAGACAGGCACAACAGAGCAAACACAGACAGGTACAGCAGAGCAAACGCAGACAGGGACAACAGAGTAAACGCAGACAGGCACAGCAGAGTAAACGCAGACAGGCACAGCAGAGTAAACGCAGACAGGCACAGCAGAGTAAACACAGACAGGTACAACAGAGCAAACACAGACAGGCACAACAGAGCAAACGCAGACAGGCACAGCAGAGTAAACACAGACAGGCACAGCAGAGTAAACACAGACAGGCACAACAGAGCAAACACAGACAGGGACGCTACTAACGTTACCATGCTTATTTTTTACAGTCTTGTAATAAAATAATTTATTTTATATATTTTTATTAATTTCTTTCTTTATATTTAATATATGTTATTCTATATTTAATATATGTTATTCTATTATAAAATAATTAAGTCATTTATTTTAATTTCTTTTACATGTTTTGTAAATGCAATAACTCTTCAATTGTTCTTGTCTTTAAAACAAATCTTTTTTGTAAGAAAAAAGATAGCTTATAGAAATAAAACTAAATGTAAGCAATTTCAGCTCACTTTTTTTATTTTAAGTTGATTTGTGTATCTCCAGATCCACTCCCACCCGGGTTCAGAGTCATGCAGCTGTCGAGTCGTATAATTTTGACGTTCAGACTTTTGGATCATCTCTGCCTGTCAAAGTCATGGAGGCGCTGACCATGGCCGACGGTAAAGATTGGGGTCTTTAACCTTTACCAGAGGCTGCGTTTTAAAACCTAGTGAGCTGCCTACCTAGGTGACATTTGTAGGCATCATCATAAGTGCATTCAAACTAGCGATGGGCACTTTTGAAACGCTGCTTCATGAAGATTCAAAACCTTTGTGAATCATTCAAGGGATTCGATCAAAAGTCCTATGATTTCTGTAAAGAGCTTAGATATTTCAGTGGTTTCCCACGAGCAATCTCTGAAGATGATTTGTAGATATTTTAAATGGCACATTTGTAGGATAAAAGTAAGACTAGTAATTAATAGTCTCTGGATATACTGGTGTGCAGGTTTCTCAGTGTGTGTGATGCTGTGTCTGTTGCAGTGGATGATCAGATCTCTGTGAAGGTGGAGGCGTCTGGCTGGGCGTGGATGGTTTGTGGAGAACGGCTGATCATCTGGAAAGTGTCTCAGACGTCTGTGGCAAAGGTCAGAAAGAGGCACAATTGCTTGGAGCTGAATTTGCTGCCAGACTTTGCTGTACAGACGTTGTGCTCTTGCTGTCATTGCAGCTGTCGGTGTGTAAAGACCTCCAGTTGCCCTCCAGTGAGTTTGCGTACAGCGCTGATCTCATCTCCATCACTTCCTCCAGTCCACTCAAGTCTGCACCCACTCAGGTGAGCTCTTGCGTCTCTGAACATTACTATCAGTGGAGACCTCTGATGCAAACATGAATGCAAATGTGTTTTTCACAGGCTATCAGTGCATTGGCCGTGTCTCCAGACGGTTCGGCTCGGTTTTGGCCCAGTCTGGCTCACGACGGGACTTACACTGAGACGTCTCTGGATCTGGGCGGACACGTGTGCAACTACGTCGCATCAGTAAAGGTGTGCAATCAGGCAGAACGAGGAGTGCAGAAGCTTTTATTTTCATATCTCTTCTAGGGCTGGACAGACTCAATATCAATAAATATCACGATATAATCTTCAATAACGGTGATATGATTTTTAAACACATTTCCGATATTTCAGTATACATTACCAGTGTTTCCCATACATTGATTTATTTGTTGTGGTTGACTTCGTTGAATAAACATGAGCACTGCACGTTTCAAAATTAAAACACGGCGCGGGTGTTTTATAAGAATGTATGTTCGAACCAATTTTCTACAGAAAAGTTTAGATGGCATTTTCATTTTATCTGATGAAGCAGCATTTATGAGCTCCGCTCCGCTTTGATTACAGCCGTTACCGGGGAAACCACTGTTTCTGCTGCTCCAACAGCGCCTCCTGCTGGCAGAGAATGAATTAGCATTTTCAATAAACCCATCTTCAGTAACGTGTTTTTGTTGTTGCTCTCTATTTTTCTGTTTTCTGCAGCAACTCTGAGCACTTTTCATACTCTTTATCTTGGCTGCAGCACTTTTGTTTCAATCTATGAGAATAATCATCCTATGTTATAGTTTAAAGTTAAAGATATTTATATTATTAAGGTGAGTCTGAGAGTCTTATGTTTATTTGGAAGTGATTTCTTGTTTCTATGAAGGCTTGATACAAATAAAAGGTAAACATTAGTTTATTTGTACAATTTTTATTTCTAAAATATTATATAGTTTTATAGCAGGAGGTTTCATAGACTTGGCAAATTCATTTTTCAGAAGGTTGTAGGTACAGACACACTGTTTTTGGCAGTTTTTCTTAGGCTTTTTTTTAATATATTGTTCATATTGATATTGAAATTATATCGCATCGACCGAAATTAAGAAATATATCGTGATATAAATTTTGGCCATATCGTCCAGTTCTAATCATGAGGTGTTTTTTCTTGCTGTTTCAGGGAGGGAGTTTCATCGTGTCATCGTACCGCGGTCACCTGCTCCGGCTCGCTCCGGACTCCTCTGGTAAACTGCACCAGAGACCAGTGCAGCAGGGTCAGGGCATGCTGTCTGGCATCGGACGCAGGGTTTCCAGCCTGTTCGGCATCCGCGGCCAGCCGGCCGACCTCACGGTCAGTGCCGTGTGTTGTTTAGAGGTGGAAGCAGATCGTCTGCTCAGACACTGATGGGACGTTTGTCTCCTCAGGTGTTCAGTGTGCTGTGGGTGAAGGAGACCGGCTGTCTGTACTCTCTCAGCTCGTGTGGCCTCAGTAAATGGGAGGTGGATGAGAACGGTGAGACGCAGGTGTTAAGCTGGAGCACCAGTCAGATCATCACAGACAGCATCACCGACGCCATCTGGGTCAGAAATCTTTGTTGGAAGCTCCTAGAATTATTAACATGCTCTTATGAACTTCATCTAATAAAAAAATATTCAGGTCATGACATAGAACCAGAGTAGACTGCTTAAAGGGGCCATTTTTTTCTTTCCACAAAAATATCAAGCAGCACAAGTGTTTTCAACATTGATAATAATCAAAAATGTTTCTTGAGCAGCAAATCAGTATATTAGAATGATTTCTGAAGGATCATGTGACACTGAAGACTGGAGTAATGATGCTGAAAATACAGCTTTGATCGCAAGGGGAAAAAATACATTTTAAAATATAATCATATAGAAAACAGTTATTTTAAATGTTATATAATATTTCACAATATTACAGTTTTTACTGTTTTTATTAAATAAATGCAGCCTTGCTTAGCAGAAGAGACATTTTTTAAAACACTTAAAAATATGAATTATTCCAAACATTTGACTGGTAGTGTATAATAGTAAGTTTTTTGTGCAAAAATTGTCATATTTGTTTTCTTTAATGCCCATTCTTTTAGAAATATTTTTTTGCTGCTGTGCCCCAAATGCCCTATCTGCATGTGAAATGAGCAACACAGCTTTTGTATTTTTTTCTATATTTTGTACTTTTATTTAATTAGTGCTCAAAAGTTCAGTAGAATTGGTTTTTATTATTATTTAATATAATCTCTTATGATCACCAGGGCTGCATTATTTGATAAAAAATTGATTTTAATTTTTTTTCCCATGTATATATAATTTATTGCTGTTTTTCAAAGCTGAATTTTCAGCATCATTACTCCAATCTTCAGTGTCACATGATCCTTCAGAAATCATTCTAATGTGCTGCTCAAGAAATATTTCTGATTATTATCAATGTTGAAAACAGATTCATATTTTTGTGGAAACTATAATACATTATTGTTTTCAATATTTTTGCCGAATAGAAAGTTCAAAGGAACAGATTTGAAATCTTTTGTTACATAATAAATGTCTTTACTGGCACTTTTGATCAGTTGAATGCATCCTTGCTGAATAAGTATTAATTTCTTTCACTTTCTTAATATAATATGTCATATATAGATGTGTGCTTATGGAATATCCTTTACTTGTCTTATAGGACTCAGAAAGTAACTACTCTGAGATCAAGAAAGGAGTGAATGTCTCTTATCTGGACATGCAGTACAGCAAGTGAGTGAATGTGAAACCAAATAATCAGATGAATCTGTAATATGCAGACAATGCATGCAGGATTGGCAGTATTATGCAGTCACATGTTGTGTGTCTCTTCAGAGCGGGGCTGGTGCTGTTGGCAGCTGCGTGGCATCCAAGCGACACTCCATGTGTGGCGTATTTCTGCCTGGTCACTCTTGCAGAAAGTACAGCGCCGTCCCCAGACCTGCTCACTGTGGAGGTCACCAAATACAACCCGCCCTTCCAGGTACAGCGTTCAGCCGTAGCCGAATGATCTGAATCTTTAGTCTGTAAGCTTCCTGGATTGTGATTGTGAGCTCTGGTTTTGTGTGTCAGAGTGAGGAGGAGCTGCAGAAGACGCGCTTGGTGTTGCCTGATCCGTCGAGTCCTGCGGCGTACCTCTATAACGAGGAGCTGGTGTTCACCTGCAGCACTGGAGCTGGACGCGGAGGACTCGCCGAGGAGAAGATCTCCTTCAGCTCTCCAGGTACAGCCCTCGGAGGGAGAAGACTAATGAAGTAGCTGGTCTTCCTCCTGTAGTTCATCTCTGTTGTTTTGCCTGTTCTGCAGGTGACCGTATCCGAGGCGGTGGGGTGTGTGCCGGTCTGCCAGTGTTTTTCTCTCAGAACAGTGGGCTGGTTGCTGTTTTAGCGAGAGAAAGTGCTTCTCTCCTGCCTGAGACCATGGAAGACTCGCTCTGCACCTCAGTGGCTGGACCTGGACCTGAGGTCTGGAATATACAATTTTATATATTCACAATGTATGATGTTTATTCAAGTAGCTAGCAATCAGAAAATATTTTTCATCTCTTCAGGGCGCTCATTATAATTTAAAACATTATACATTTAAAAATATAAATATTTTTAGATCATTTTGAATTTAGAAATCGTTGAATTTGTTTTATTTTCAGGACACTTCATTATAATTTATATTGTCATAAATATAAATATTATTTAAAAAGATTGTTTTGAATTATTTAGCAGGTTTTTGTGCATTCACGAACTAGCAAAAATATATAATTTATACATATATATAAATGGATAATGTTTTAATTCAAGTGACTTGAAATCAGGATTTTGTTTTTTGTATTCATGGCATTTCATTATAAATTGAAATGTAAATATTTATTATATTTTAAATATTTTATGAATTTCACAGTGTTTTGTGCATTCATGAACTAGTTTCTTCTAAATTAGATGTAATTTATATGCATGTATAAGTTTATAATATTTAAATTTATTTAAGTGACTGTAAATCAGTTTTTTAGGGCACTCCATTATATTAAATATATTAAATTATAAATTTAAACCTGTTTAATATATTTGAAGTATTTTATTAATTATTTCTGTTTATTGTGTATTAATGAGCTAGTCTCTGGTAAAAAAAAATATGTATATAATTTCTATAGCTAGAAATAAAGTTAAATATAATATCTTTTTAAAAATTATAATTATTTGGCATATTTGTGTATTTATGAACTAGTCTCTTGTATATATTAGGGGTGTATTGATACGCGTATTCGTATTGAACATTCTGTACGAGGCTTTCGGTTCAGTACGCATTACAAACCGAACGATTCGTTGGACTAATCCTATTATGTTTGGAAAATTAAAGCTTAAAGCGTGTGAAATATAATGTTCTCAGTGCCACTACGCTCAACAATGTAGCCCAAATTATGTAACCGGCAACGTGCTGTCTGCCCCGCGATAACCGCCCCTTGCTGGGGTGCGTCGAAAGACGATGATCTTGTATCGACGATAGCCAGAGATATTGTCAAAAACATCAATTATTGGCAATATTAGAGTATTTGGCATTTCCAATTAATGTCAGCCTGTTACATTCTTATTTTATTAGGCCTTTTATTATTATGTAGTTACGTTTATTATTAAATTAAAAGTACAATTAATTTGCCCCGCAATAACGCATAACTGACACGCTGCGAGCATAAGATTATATTTACTCCTCAATTAAAAAAAGTTTTTTTAAACAGGTCTATTAGGCTATAGGCTACCTACAATGAATTATCCTATAATTAAAATATTAACACTGCAGTCATCAATAAAAATCAATGAAATAACAAGCTTTTATTTCAAGCACCGATTTTCAAAAACAACTTGTTTAACACGAAATACATTGCTTATTTTATTTAAAAAATTTTTTAGTATGTATGGTTCACAAGAGAAATATAAAGGAAATGAATGAAAACAGCTATAGGCTATATCGTTATCAGCATATGTTGAAGTAGATTTGTCTCTCTTTTTCTCTGAGAGAATAAGCGGCGTCAGATGTTGAAAGCGCCGTCATTATTTTTACTTTCACTTTCTGCTTATAGTGAATTGACTGAGATTAAGACGTTCACCGGCATAAATCTTGCGCAAACCCTGGTGCAAACGCGTGCTTGTGTGATATCCATTGGCTCGCCTTCATGGTTTAAACCAGAAATATTTCCAACATCGCGACATAACCGATTGCCCCGCCCCGTATCGAAAATGTACCGAACCGTGACACCACTGTGTCGTATCGAACCGAACCATGAATTTTGTGAACCGTTACACCCCTAATATATATATATATCTATAAATAAAATGTATATGTATGTATGTATGAATACATTTATAATGTTTTGATTTATTCAAGGAAGTATCTTTTCAGGGCACCCCATTAGACACACCACCTAAAATAGACATAGTGGCCCAGGAGGACAAAACTAAGCTGCTGAAGCAAGCGTTCCTGCAGTTCTGCCGGTGAGTTTCCTTCACTTGTGTTTGTGACTGTTGAGTCAGTGGCTGCCGCTCACAGATGCTCTACTGTGCTTTGCTCTGCAGTCATGATCTGGTTGGAGCTCAGAGCATGGTGGACGAGCTCTTCCCCAGCGACGGAGAGGGAGGTGCAGAGCTGGATGCCATCGTGACCCAGATTGACCTGGATCTGGTGGACGACTACCCTGCATGTGACCCACGCTGGGCCGAGTCTGTTCCTGACGGTGAGAAAACCTTTCACTCTGCCAGATAAACTTTGTTCATTAAAACTTTATGATAAACTTTAAAAAAAAAATTATACAAGATAATTTAGAAAATCTTTTGGCCATAACAACTTCTTGCCAACCATGAGTGTATTTTTTTTATTTTTATTAATTATTTTATTAAGAAATCATGTTTATATTTCTATAATTAATACATTATATTTAAACAAAAATGTATTTATATGTATTATTTAGTATAAATAATTAAACTACAATTCCTCTTAAAAAATGCAACATTTAATAAATACTATTGCTTTTTTTTTTTGTAGAATAATCTTTAAATTATTTAGCTTTTTTGTCTTAATATATGAGCCAGCTATGTCACAAAAAATCATACACGTTGTGATTTTGTTCCTTTTTTTTGTTTTCGTGGTTTATTGTGGAGAATATTCCACATATGTGTTGTCACTTGGAGTGCAAAAAAAAAAATGTAGTTAAAAGTTGAAGTTAAGATGATAAATCCAGAGGTAAAAGTTGTTCATTTTGGACCCCGGTGGATTTGTACATTTGTGTGTTTTGTCCTGTAGAGGGCGCTGGATTTACACTGACGTCACTGATCCTGCTGCATCAATTGGAGGATAAAATGAAAGCCCACCGCTGCCTCATGGACTTCTTGCTTCAGGTTCCTCATCAGACAAACAAGCTATGAGACACTACAAGCTTTCATCCTTCTCACGGTATTTAGCAATGCTCTTTCTTTCTGTCCGCTCTACAGACAGGTCTTCTAGACCGCCTCACTTCCACAACGGTGCGCATGTCCCCGATGGCCACGCGGCTCTTGCTGTGCGAACATGCGGAGAAACTCTCGGCTGCCATCGTGCTGAAGAACCATCATGCCAAGCATCCAGAGCTGGTGAACACGGCCATCCCGTCAGCACTGAAGAAGAGCAACACCGACATGCTGTCTAACCTCACGCCTGCAGACGTGTTCTTCAGAGAGGTGCCAGACTTCAGCAAACTGGAATGAGAATATATGTATTTTTCTCTGCTTTATCTCATGTTTGTGTCTCCAGGTGTCTCAGATCTCCTCCATCTTTGAGTGTCTGTTGGAGGAGGAGGAAAAAGCTTTAAAAGAGCATTCAGATGCCGCCAGGTGGGGCGAGGTGGTGCTCAACGTCAATGACATTGTCAAGGTGCACAGCAATTTTCATTTTCCCCTATTTATTAAGTCATGCACTTAGAACATCTCAAATCAAAATTTATTTAATAATTTATAATATTGTAAAGCAAATGAACACGGTTTTTGCCACAAAACTAAATATGCTTATTTGTGATTCCATTTTGTTAAAAACTATAGCAGTACTATAAAATTGTGAATGTAAAAAAAACAAATCTTAATGTCATTAATAAGTGCATGTTAATTTTGACACTGAAAAATAAATTTTATAAAATATTGTTTTGTCTAAAATTTTTTACTGACCACCTTGCAGCCCACAAGACCCCAAATTTAAAAGGCTAATATACATAGACTTAAAGCCACAAATCCTCAATTTTAAATTCACGGGGCTCGAAAGAATATTTTACACATCATCTTCCCGGTCTTCGAGTTTGAGAGATGAATAATCATCGTGTTTTGTGTTGCAGGATATGCTTCAAGCAGCAGCACAGTACCGAGAGACCAAAGCATCTCTGTACAGAGCGCCAGAGAACTGCGGCCCGGAGCCAGAGTACATCCCATGGACAGGTAAACACACCTGACATGACTAACTGTTTATTTTCTGACCGCCACAGCACTATAAACTAGGGATATAACGATGAACCACGAGCCGGTTGAAAATCGATTCAAATATGTGACAATTCAAATTGGTTGAGATGCCAAACAATAGGAGTTTATATGAATGTATCTTTGAGGGGAACTGACTGTCTTTAGACAAGTTTACGAGGTATTTTCTTTTCATCTTGCCTCTGAACGATGCATATCATTGCTGTTCATAAGCGCCACCTGCTGGCAGAGAGTGAACCTGCATCTCATTCAGCTTGTCTGCTGTTTCCTTCAGATGTGTTTTAGGTAGTATAGTTTCACATCATAGTTTCTTCCTCTCAGCCTCAGGAGGAGTGGGTGGAGTCCGGACCGTCATCATGCGGCAGCACGAGCTGATCCTGCGCGCAGCGTATCCTCACGCAGACGTGGAGCTGCGTGCCCTGCTGAGTGAGCAGCTGGTGGCGCTGCTGGACTCTCTGTTGAGTGGTTACGTGGCTCAGCTGACCTCTCTCCGCCGTGCCGGACAACAGGAGCACTACGTCACGCTGGAGAACGAGTACACACAGAAACGCTCAGAGCTGCTCGCGCCTCTCTGTGAGCTTACATTGCTGTTTTGTGATTGGTCACTTTTATGTGACGGTCTGTTCCTGTCTGTGTGGCCAGAATAATCTGCAAATTGGAGCAGATTATGTGCTTAATTTATTTGTGTTGTCTGTGATTTTGGCAGTGGAGTTGGGTCAGCATCAGTGGGTTGCGGCGCTGGCGGAGAAATACTGTGACTTTGACATATTGGTGCAGTTGTGCGAGCGGACGGATAACCAGAGTCGACTACAGCAGTACATGGTTAAATTTGCTGATCAGGTAACAAACCCACCGGCCCAACAACTCTGAAATGTCAACACAAACCATATACATTATCATTCAAATGTTTGGGGTCTGTGCAATTTTATATATATATGTATATGTATATCACTGAGCGCGAAAAAAGCGAAACGCTGGAATAAAACTCCATAGGAGATTCCTATGGATGCTTCCACATGAATGCGAATGTTTGGTTTTTTTCCCGAACCAGTCTGACGAACCTTTTCAGTTTCACAAAGCTAAAACACAGGCCGTCCAGTAATATTTGAGCATTACATCACATGGCCAGAGCAACTGCTGTTACCCAAAAGGTCGACGCGGTGGCAACTTACAAAGAATATGGATGTTGTTGTCGTTGGTGTCTGAACCTAGAGATAATTATTATTATTTTCTGTGTATGTCTTTATGCAGCTCATGGTATTTATACAACAATAAAGGATGTTTATGACAAATGACAAGCAGGTTGCTTTCAGTCCATTATAACATAAGAATGCATGTCTGTCTATTATAGAATCAAAAGCCATTTTAGATTACAATCAGAAGTTATTACAATGATGGTTTAAAGTGGGGTTTGAGCAAAAACATTCATTACATACATTTTGAAATGTAGCTTGATGGTAATTGTACCTCTAATTATATTTTCTTGAAAGCATTATGGATAGTTTGTGTTTCTGATGAAGAACAAAAAGTTATTTATCTTAATTTAATTGAGCAGTGGACGATGTTAAAGCCATATACAAGATACATAGGCTACAGGAGGAAAAATGCATTGCTGGTTGGTGCCACCTAGTGTGCAGGTGTGAATTAGCAGAAGGCGATCAATCGTTTCGCGCTCGGTGTGAAAGCAACGTTCGTCAGCGTTTCACCTTGTTTTTTCGCATCATGCTCCATGTGAAACGGCCTTGACACTCAAGTAATGATGCTGAAAATTCAGCTTTATCATCAGAGGAATAAATTACATTTTAAGATATGTTCAAATAGAAAACAGTTATTTTAAATTGTATATAATATTTCACAATTTAAGTTTTTTTGTTCATTTTAATCAAATAAATGCAGCCATGAAGAGCATAAGAGGCTTCTTTCACAAACATTTTAAAAAATCTCAGCGATCCCAAACTTTTACTATAGTATCAACAGATGCTTCTGGATAGTGTAGCTTTTGGCCAGTAGAGAATATTTTAACATTTGTAGAACTGTCTTTTGTTTAATTAAAGAGTATTGCACATGGACACTTTAAAATTCTTGCAATGCAATTCTAAGAAAAATATACTGAAATCACAGTTGTTTGCGGTACCTGTACCAAATGTATTTACTCACAGCCCTCCCTGTTTCCTGTAGAACTTTGCTGACTTCCTGTTCCGCTGGTACATGGAGAAAGGCAAGAGAGGGAAGCTGCTGTCTCAGCCAATAGCGACACACCAGCAGCTGGCCAGTTTCCTGCAGGCTCACGATCACCTCAGCTGGCTGCATGACATACATGTGCAGGACTATCAGCGAGTAAGAGAATAAAGGAATAAAATAAATACTTTTTTTTTTTTATACACTAAAGTGCACACCGCGTGGTCACTGACACTTGTAGTGTTATAAGTGCTCTGTTCTCTTCACGACAGGCCCATCGTACCCTGTACAGTCAGGCCAACATGGAGACTCGGTACTTCAGCAAGAAGAAAACCCTACTGGCCCTCAGCAAACTCACAGCTCTGGCGTCAGACTTGCCCGAAGCCGTGCACCGCAGACAGCTCAACGGTCAGTCACGTGCCTTCACATGTGTTTGGAAGCCGTAATGACTCTTTGATTTGTCTAAAATTCAGTTTTAGTCCATATAAATGGAGTTCTCTTTTTGTCATATCGCAACAAGCATTTTTAGTGTTAGTACATCAACCGAACGTGGAGCAAATGATGCATCTTTCTTCTGTAGACACAGAGAATAATGGGAGTTGATACTCAGTTTATCAGGCCTAGTGATTAGCACATTGAGCTATGGTGCTCATGCAGGCGACATGGGTTCGAACATGACCTGCTTTTCCCTCCCCAAATAATCTCTTGAGCCCTAACTACTTCCATATGTGTTGGTGCAGATATAGTGGAGCAGGAGAGGTTTCTGCTTCATCAGGAGACTCTTCCTAAACAGCTGCTGGACGAGAAGCAGCTGAACCCAGACAGCATGCCTTTACTGAGCCCTCGTAACCTCATTGAAGTGAGTAAACCACAAAAACACTGGTCATGCGCTTCCTCCTCATTTGTCTTACTTTGTCTTTCTTTTCCTCGTCTCCAGCTGTACATCTGCAATGAGAACCGTATAGCCAACGAGTACGACTTTAAGAAAGCTCTCGATCTGCTGGAGTACTTGGAGGAGGTATCTGTCAATAATGGACTACATTAAAAACAAGTTACTTTTCTGAGCACACATGTTTCTGATGTGTATTCATCACCTGTAGGAGGACGCGCTTGATATTGATGCCCTAAAACGGGAGATCTTCAGTAAAGCCTTGAAGAAAGACTGGAAGGAGAGGTGAGCATCTCAAAACTCAATTCATTTTACTTGACTGTAATGGTCTAGCAATGACTGACTGATTGATTGGTTGCAGTTGGTCATCGTCTGATGATAACGACGATCCTCTAGAAGCTGCCAGAGACAGCACTTTCGTCAAGATCCTACAGAAACTCATTCAGGAAGGTACAGTGACTCTGCTGATCACACACTCACAGTTTGTCTTGAGGTTTCAAAGTGGTTTAGGGCTTATTTGAGACTTGCTTTTAGCAGATATAAAGTATACAGTAGAGTATCTTAACATCCAAAACATGAACAACCCTACTTTAGGACATCCAGTGAATTGCAATGCAAAATCTGCCTATACAGTCAGAGTGTGTTTTGTTGCCACAGGTGTTTCTCTGCAGTCGTACCTGCCTGACGTGAAGGATCTCCTGCAGGAAGACGAGCTGGAGAGTCTCAAATCAAAACCATACTTTGAGTTCCTCCTGCGAGCCAATTACGAGCACTATCTGAAAGCTCATATATGATATTACGTCCAGTTTCTACTTATTGTCGCCTTGTTAATATTCCAACTTTTTGTAGTGTTTCATGAAAATGATAATAATTACATGATCCAACACGTGAAGTTTCTGAATAAACTGTATTTCTATTGAAGGCTGACGGTTCTTGATGGTTTTCTTCTGCTGCAAGACTGAGATAGAAAGAATAACAAAGCCAAATGGTGCTTACCAAATGGAGATGTTAGCTTGGGTTTTATGGTGTTTTCTTAAAGATGGTGAACCCAAAAGTATTTGGATTGTTAGGCCACACTCGAAGATGTCTGAACATCATTGCATTAGATAAAATATCAAATTAAGCCAAATTTACTCTGCAAATGTGACAGAATTGCTTCTGAAGTAACATAAATCCATTTATTCAGTAATTACAACTGTATGCTTTGATACTAGGGGCCGAGGAGGATCAGAGTAGACGAAATAAGTCTGGATTTTATGTAAAATTGTCTTTATGTTGAAGTTTGAGCAGGCATTAAATTAAGTTGCATTAAGGTGAACATTTTAGAAGCACATGCACAAGACATTTCACAAAAAGATAAAACTATAGATGAAACATTCAAAATTAAGCATATTTGTGTTTGTCATTAATGAACTGTTCATGCATCACCAACACTAGTTTATCAAATTTAAAATCATGCACCTGGCACCAATTGGTGAGATATCTAATGCAGTAATCCAAACATTCTTAAGTGTCCATATTGGGCAAGGCTTTATTTGAGAAGGTCTTTTTGTTTTCTTTCACTCATCTGTTGCTCCCACTCCGTTCTCCAGCAGCTGGTGTGAGAAGAGCAGCTGAACTGATGGAGAAGCAAATGTCTCCCGAGCTCCTAAAAATAGGGAAGAGAGGGTAAAATTAGTGGCGTCCGCAGTAAATAAGCTGCACTTTACGGGGGTTCTCTGACACCCTATATGGGGTGGGAGCCTCTGGAATCCCTAAGGACACTAAATAAACTGTCTGGGACTAGAGGAGGAAATATGATACTTGCTTGTTTATGATGGGGCATTAGGCTTGGCATCAAACTTCACTGAGATGCCCAAAGGGTCATGCTTGTCTAATGGTCATCTAATGACTGTTTAATTTAATAACCATATCCAAGTAAAAGAAGGTAAAACATCATTATATTATCCTGTTCCATATTCTCAGAAAAGCAGAGAGGGTTGCTGAGTGTCTATTTTGAAAATATTGGTCATTGGTGATGCTTCAACCATGATTTCAGAGCACTTCTTTACAATAATGCCAGCTAATGAACAAGCTGAAGAAAATACATTGCCATCTTTCTTTTGATGATGATGGTATATATTAAGGGCTTAATATGGTGACTGCATTGTTCAGTTATACATCAGACTCAAGTAGGATATTTTCCAAGATTCTCCTCCCCTTCATCCAGTTTCTGCTTCTGTGGCTTTCTATGGGAAAGGAAGAAGTTGAAGAGAACACTGTTATCCCAGTGCCACAGACTGACTAAATCCCTAATTTATTTAAGAAATGCCATGTTTATAGGCTTTACATTGGTTAGTTCATGCAAACTAAGCCACTTTTTGCCAGTGCAACCTACTTTCAAAAAATCTTATCTTATTTTGCCTGATTTAATACACTGCAAAATTTTAAATTTTTAATAAGTCCTGGTTTTGCTGTCACCATTTAAAGTAGTCTATAATATCTAAATATGACCCTGGACCACAAAATCAGTCTTAAGCCGCTGGGGTATATTTGTAGCAATAGCTAAAAATCATAAAGATCATATTCCATGAAGATATTTAGTAAATGTCCGAATCCTACCGTAAATATATCAAAACTTAATTTTTGATTAGTAATATGCATTAGTAAGAACTTCATTTGAACAACTTTAAAGGTGATTTTCTCAATATTTAGATTTTTTTTTTGCACCCTCAGATTCCAGATTTTCAAATAGTTGTATCTCAGCCAAATATTGTCCTATCATAACAAACCATACATCAATGGATTCAGCTTTGGTGTATAAATTGGTTTTGTGGTCCAATGTACCACCACAGAAAAATAAGCTATTTTCATTTACATACATTTGGCAAATACTTTTATCCAAAGCAACTTGTATTAGCTACATCCAATGCACAGCTCGAATTTATTGACATTTTCATTTGAGCATTGGTAAAATGTAACGATATACAATCATAACCCACTGTCATGTCCTTATATTGAGATCTAGTCCACAAACGCCCAGTGTTGGCCTCCGAGCCCACTCTTACGGTGGCCCTGCGCACGCCCGCCTGCTGTGGCTCGGGGTCTGGAGAGCCATATATGGAGCCCCTCCGCTCGACCCATCGACTCCCAAATATGGACGAGGATCGGGAAGAATTCCATCCGAATGCATGGGCATTCCTTAATGGTTGTCCGAAGAGCAGGAAAGCAGAGGACGGGTTTATATAAGATGGTACGTGCGCGGGTCACTGTGTAGCAGGCGGTGACTTCGAGACTCTGAGCACAAACAGCCACAGGTAAGCAAACTAGATGAATAATAATACGATGTGAATGGTAGGATTTTACAGCGGTTTCTCTTTTGACTTTCACTTAAAAAAAAAAAAAAAAGTCGTAACTTTTTCATTCACTTAGGCAATTGCACTGAAATCAGAAAGTTTGCTCTGTAAAAAACAAAGTGATCTTTAACAATTAAAATAATCGGAGTGCATTTATTTGTTTAGCTATTTTTAATAAATCAGAAATGTAGTTTAGTAATGTATGTAACTGATTACTTTTCTGAATTTCTAATGTTTTTAACTGTTAATCATTGTCAAACATGTAAACCAGGCAGGGTTAACCTTACAGTACAGTAGGCTATCTGACACTGGTTACCTTCATCACTTGAATTAAGATTATAATAATTGAATTTTAAAGCACAGCCACCACATAATCAGACTTTAGCACCTCATTTTACTCTAAAATCGTTCTGAGGTTAATACAGATTTAAACTCAAAACAAGATATAGCCTAGTTTAATAGCTGTGATAGGCCTACTGTTGAAATCAAATGCATAGCTACACTGTAAAAAAAAAAAAAGCTGAGCCAATTTATAATTTTAAGTCGGCTCAACTTTTATTTTATTTTTTTAACAGTGTATGACAGGAAACACTGCCATCTATCAATGCCTATACTGCATATACATAAACCCAAGTAGGAAATAAAACAGTTATCAAATAGCCATGTGTCATATTCTGTCCTAACCTCCTGAAACATTGCTGTCTCATATTTTAGAGCAGTCAATGCAATTTATGAAAGAAATCAATTAAATCTGTGTGTGTGTGTGTGTGTGTGTGTGTGTGTGTGTGTGTGTGTGTGTGTGTGTGTGTGTGTGTGTGTGTGAAAAAAATCAGATGTAACCTTTGTAATCATTAACATTTTCATAACTGTAATTTAATTACAATTTTTTTCGCAGTAATTGTAACTGAATACAGTTACATTTATTTTATAATTTAGTTACATGTAACTAGTCTGGGTTGTCTGGGCATTGACTTTTTCTCATTGACTTTATCTGTAGAACCCATCAAGATGTGTGACGATGATGAGACTACAGCTCTGGTGTGTGACAACGGCTCTGGCCTTGTCAAGGCTGGTTTCGCCGGTGATGACGCCCCCAGAGCCGTCTTCCCTTCCATCGTCGGCCGCCCACGTCACCAGGTACATACAAAGATCCTTACTGGATTTGTATTTGTCATTGAGAGAATGATTGTGTGGGTTTTCCTTGGGCTATTCTGATCATGTTGTACTCAATGCTCCCCTTCAGGGTGTGATGGTCGGTATGGGTCAGAAAGACTCCTACGTTGGAGACGAGGCTCAGAGCAAGAGAGGTATCCTGACCCTGAAGTACCCAATCGAGCACGGCATCATCACCAACTGGGACGACATGGAGAAGATCTGGCACCACACCTTCTACAACGAGCTCCGCGTGGCCCCTGAAGAGCACCCAACTCTGCTTACCGAGGCCCCTCTGAACCCCAAAGCTAACCGTGAGAAGATGACCCAGATCATGTTTGAGACCTTCAACGTCCCCGCCATGTACGTGGCCATCCAGGCCGTCCTGTCCCTGTACGCTTCTGGCCGTACCACCGGTAAGACAACGTGCTGTAAATGAAAGAGCAACATTTATGTAATTATGCACAGTGCATTTAAAGCAACTGTTAGTTCTGGCTGACGGATTTCTTGTTCCCGGCTGTTATTAGGTATTGTGCTGGACTCTGGTGATGGTGTAACCCACAATGTGCCCATCTATGAGGGTTACGCTCTTCCCCACGCCATCATGCGTCTGGACTTGGCTGGTCGCGATCTGACAGACTACCTGATGAAGATCCTGACCGAGCGCGGATACTCTTTCGTCACAACTGGTGTGTACCTGCATGATCACTTTTACATGGGATATTTCTAGCATGTGTGAAACAGACTAAATAAACAACTCTTGCTTTGTCGTCCACCACAGCCGAGCGTGAGATTGTCCGTGACATCAAGGAGAAGCTCTGCTACGTCGCCCTGGACTTTGAGAATGAGATGGCCACTGCCGCCTCCTCGTCCTCTCTCGAGAAGAGCTACGAGCTTCCTGACGGTCAGGTCATCACCATCGGTAATGAGCGTTTCCGTTGCCCCGAGACCCTGTTCCAGCCTTCCTTCATTGGTATGTTTGAAAACATGCGATATTATCTGTTGTTGTCTTATCTTTTAGTCCTCCAACAGTTTATATGCCCTTCTTAAAACACTTGCAGGTATGGAGTCTGCCGGCATTCACGAAACCGCTTACAACAGCATCATGAAGTGCGATATTGACATCAGAAAGGACCTGTATGCCAACAACGTCCTGTCTGGTGGTACCACAATGTATCCTGGTATTGCTGACCGTATGCAGAAGGAGATCACAGCCCTGGCTCCCAGCACAATGAAGATCAAGGTAATACAGCCTAGAGCAATAAAACTCAAGGTTTTGCTGGGTTGGTTTTTCCATGTTGACTTTAATGGGGTCATGAACTGCCTTTTCTTCTGCGGAGGCGATGCTTAGCCAACTATTACTCCAGAAAAGTGGCACATTCCACAAGCTGTCATTTTAGCAGACTGCCTTCAATATAAGTTGTTTTTAGACTAACGAGAAAGTTTTGAGTTCTGAAATTTGCAGGATATTTTTTACAGTACAATGACCTCTTATATGTCAAAAGATCAAGAGAATTTAGATTTTTCATTTCATGACCCCTTTAAAACCGGAGACTGATTTTCTTAGTAATATTTTATCTCCTCCTCCTCTGTAGATCATTGCTCCCCCAGAGCGCAAGTACTCTGTCTGGATCGGCGGCTCCATCCTGGCCTCCCTGTCCACCTTCCAGCAGATGTGGATCACCAAGCAGGAATACGATGAAGCCGGCCCCAGCATCGTCCACCGCAAGTGCTTCTAAGCGCCTGGCTCACCATCCTATCATTGCTTCCTGCTCAGGAACCAAGCAACGGTGCTTTCCTCCTGTGGACAGCTTTTCTACAGTCGTCATTTATGCATTGACATAGGAGCGAGCGCATAAACTGAGAAAACGTCAAGGGAGTGAAAAATACCAAGCGCTCTCATTGCACACAAATGTATTTATTACTGACTTCCATGGCTTGGTATTTTGGCGAATGCTGTTTGAAATCGAAGGACCCCGCTCCCTTAGATTCCAGTGACTCTGACGTACGTTCCACTGTACACCCGGTCCAGTTGATGACCAACACAAATCACACTTCAACAGACAAATAAAACTGCAAATCTATTTTTAAACATGGTACTCGTCAATGAATATGTCATTTCAGTATACAGTACACTTTCAGCCAACACTGAGACAGACTAAACAATATTAACCCAACCTCTCCGATGGTTTACAGATGATTAACACAACACAAAGTCTTGTTATGTCTGTAATCTGACAGCTATAAACCATCTGGGCTGTTTAAGTGGGCTCTAATGGAGGATGAATGCATATGGGACAATTAATGAATCACAGAAGCATTACAGTTTATACTTTGTATAAAGGAATCATAATCTTTATTAGCTGATACTTTATATCATAACACAGCGGGTGTTATGACATCAAGTATAAGATAAAAAAGATTATATACATTATTAGCTTGATTACTTATATATATTATATTATATATTATAAGTAATCAAGCTAATAATGTTTATAATAATCTTTATATATATATATTTAATACTGAATAAGTTACTGAATTATTTTCTTCTTTATATGGTAACTTTTGTCAGCTGTAAAGAAAAATGTTTTTAAACCAAAGTACACAGGTATTACAGTAATATGGGTAATACTGTTACCCTGTAATACCAACAATGTGCCCTTATGAGAATTAACCATGGTTTTACTGCATTATTATTATAGTAAAAGTGTAATAACCATGTTTTGTTTTGATTTTCTGACATATTGAATTTAAACTATGGTTAGTGTATTAAAACCATAGTTAATTTATGGTTACCATGGTTTAACTATAGTATCATGTTTTTTTTTAATCGTAAAACTATGGTTAATTTTCGTAAGGTTACCATACCGCCATAAAATGTTTTGTTGTTAAGTCATTCATGTTTTAACATGCACACAGCACACAGAAATAAAATCAATATGCGATTCAGCTGAAGGGTGAATCAAAAATTTTCATACCTCATATTTAAAATATTTTCCTGACAAAGACCTTTTCTGCGCATGCGCAGAGAAAGTTTCATCACTAGTAATGAGAGGAATGTTACTTGTTACAAATTATATTCTCGCCTTTTCCCATTACAAAAATATTAGGAAAAATAGGACTCCATAAATAATTAACTTCTTCTATCGACTGGAAGAAAGTAGACGATTATAATCAAATTAGGATCAATTAAACGGTAGATTGGATTGTGCGTATACATCAAGTCCTCGAGCAGTCCAAGTGATGCTGTGCGCATGCGCACTGTAGATCACCAAAGCCGTAATATCAGCGAGGCTTGTTTTTCTAGTACGCAGCAGGCACTCAACAGTGATGGATAGGTGTACTCAGAATTCATAAGGACGGAAGAATAAAAAATGTACGTCTTTATCCAACGTTAAAGCATAAGGAACGGAAAGGATAGGAGTGGGTGAGTTTAAAGCGCTTAAGTCAGTGTTTACCTACATACTCAGCACAGACCTGTAAACATAGTGCGCTGCCAACCTAATCAGACGGGTTTCTAAAGCGAATAGTATTTCAGTGATGTTTACCAGTTTCTTAATAACAATAAATACGATTGCATCTTTATTTAAAGAACGTAAGAAATGTCCCTTTAGAAATGTAACATCGGCTTATGTATTATGTAAAGAATATAAATAAATAATGTGGGCACTGGGCTGTAACCTATTCTACTGGAATAACATGCACTCCTCCTCCGTGCAATACTAAAATCATCACAATCCGTAGTATATACTACTAAGAACAGATGGACATCAAGTATGCGAGCGTGCATAGACAAGACTGACACATTGTTATGTTAATTCCCTAGGTGATTATTTCAGCAGGGCGAAATGTCTACCAATAACAACATGATGTCCAAGAAGGTCCGGACGGAGTACATGAAGAAGTTCAGAAATCCCAAGTGGGAGACGTTCTCAAAATCTTACGAGGACTCTGTGAAATACAGACTGACGCGGAGGCTGATGGAGCAGACACACAGACCATTATTTGTTGACGGATGGGACAGCGGGTCCGACTCGAGCGGAAGGTCCAGTCCCAAACAGCAGGAGGGGAACGTCTCAAATGCCAAACATATCTACATATCCTCATCAGAGTCCAAGAACGAGAATGCAGAGGTTCTGAACTCCTGGAAGCCGCAGGTGAATGGAGAAGTTCACACGGATATTAGTGCAACTGTGGAAAGCTCACTTCCCTTGGGTACGTTCATATCTTGTAAGCTTCAGTTTGATTGAAACCTTATTTAAATGTTCATTTTTGAGTGAACTACTCATTTTGCTTTTGTCACAGAGAATGGTTACAAACATGTGACTCCTAACGGGCCATCAGAATCGAATCCAAAACGGCGACAGAGACGCCGGGCGCCCCGTTCAGAGCCGTGCTACCCTAATAAGGAGTTGGATAGTGATGAATCTCAACTATCCGTGTCAAGAAAACCATCCAGGGCCAAGAGCCAACCACCGGGCAAAACCAAGGAGCGGACATCCAACCGTGAGAACAGACAGTCTTTTATCCGTTGTGACTGGGCAGAAAGGCACATTGAGACCAGGGACAGAAGGACACCAAATATGAGAGCGTCTATGTCCGCTGGAGAGGTGAGGCCTGATAGTAACCGCAGCTTTCTGTATCAAATCTGATATTACAGGCCATAAAAACTACTCTCATTTTCAGTTTTACATGCAGCCTATCATTACCTCAGATGTAGAAATTTGCCATGAGAACGTCCTGTACCCATACAACAAAACAAGTTTTCATAGATTTTTTCTATTAGAAATATTTTTAAAATATATATATTTAAAGAAATATGTCACTAATATAGGTATTCAAATATATTTTTATAATCAAAGTATGATTTCTTTTTCAATTTATTATGTGGCCATATATTAAAGAACATTAAAAGCTTCAGTTTATATAAATAACATACAATTTGGCTAGAATAATAAAAATAAAAAAAAGTATTTATTTTGTTTAATTTTTTTTATGTATAGATAGCCATTAGTAGAAAGGAATTACTAATAATTTGTATTTTTAAAAAAAGTTTTATATTTCTGATATTTTAAAATATATTTTCTCATATTAAGTGGACTTGTATAGTTATATATATATTTTGTTTTGGCATTTTTGCCTTTTATTAGGATTAGTAGGCTATATATTGACAGAAAATGAAGTGAGAGAGAGGGGGAACAGGATTGGGAAAGGAACTCAACTCGAACTCGGGTCGCTTAAACGGCTCTATATGTTGGTTCGCTGACCATTATTTTTAATTTTACATATTAATATTTAAAATAGGTAAATAATATTTTAAAAAGCTGCACTGTATTTTTTTTCGGTGCATGGGTATCCATTAGCAGAAGTGAGCATGAGTGTGTTTTTAACAGATTTGAATATATGATTCAAACAAAGAGGGGAAATTTGAAGTGACTAAACAGCCGTGTACTAATCAGTGGAATGAAGCACTGTGTGTGACATCTGACACCACATGTGGAAGCGGTGAATTATTCAGCGTAGAGCAGTGATATCCTGAATCATCAGATTACCTTCTCTGGTATACAAAAGTTTAGTAGGTTAAAGAGCTGGATTTCATCGGTGTAGAAAACTGCAAAAGAGATGAGTCAGAGATCCTAAAAACTGAATATATTTGAATTCATTTGCAGATTCATCGGGCCGACGTGGGCGTCCAGACACGAAGAGAGGCTAAAAAAGGTGGAAGATCATCAGACCACCGGCGGGCGAGGTCAGCTGACCTGGAGAAGTCTCGGAGATCAGCACTGAGTGTGGCGGACGAGCGCTGGATGACCGAGTACATGCGCTGCTTCTCTGCTCGACTGAGATAGAGGCTGATCCAGGAGCAGCTTATGTCACTGGATTTGATATGAGGCTGCACCAAACCAGCACTACAGGAGCATTAGAGAAGGCACTGGACAATTGACAACGAAAACTGAATAAAAAGTTACACGCATTCCTTTAAATTCGATATGCAGTATAAATATAAAAATAATTCATATTTTTTTAAGCTGGCTACAATCACTTTGTTATGAATGCATTTAAGGACCAAACACTTCGATATTACACCAAAACACATTTGGTATCACAAATACTTAGTTTTAATATTTTCAGTATCCTGTTTCTGTTGGAATTTAATGGTGATTTTATTTTCCAGTTTTCAGTGTTTGGTGGATATTAGAAGGTTTCAGAGCTTCTGTTCTGATTTTAAACATGGGCTGCAGGTATTTAAAGATCAAAATTAATTTCTGAGAGGACCAAACATTTATTGTTAAAAAAGGATTTGTTTCTGACTGGGATGATTGTTTATTCTGATCTTTCCAGAATGTTATTCTAGACGCTCCAGCCTGCCTGTCATTACAATATCAGCTGTAAACCTTCCTGTTCTTTTGAATGTGACTGACTGATGTTTTAATTGAACACATGGTCAATGGATTTGTGTTTGAGAGGTCGTTTTAGAAGTGCAGTGGTGTGCAAGTCGTGAAATGTTTTCTAAAAAACTGTATTTTCCTCACCGATCACTAATCATTTGAATCCACGTTTTGCACAAAGATGTCAAGTAATTAATATTTTTAGATGGAAAAATAATTGAGGGCTAGTTGAAGGCCATCATTTGATTCTTGTGAATGTGATCATTCATTATGCATTGAGTTATTTATTAGAGCACAGATTTGGTATTAAAATACATATTTGCTCACATGTATATATTTAGCTTTTCTGTGATATTTCAAATGCATCAGCACTGATTTTGTCATAGACACTTTGAATGAGCCGTGACGCTGAGGGACATTTCCTCTGCTTGCCTGTTATCTGGACGTATTAATTTATTCATTCAGTTATTCACTTGTTTATGATTTCATAAAAGGAAACTCATTCTGTTTAAGGCTACTGACGCTGATGTTCTTGAATGAAGTATATGAAATATACTAACTTGTTGATTTTCTTCAGCAATGTTTACATTTTGACCACTGTATTTGTACATGAGAACATGCACAGGTAGATATATTTTCATCTGCAGAACAGAAATACTCCTAATGAGTTGCAGTGAATAAACTATGTTTGAGTAACATCATGTCTCTTCGATATTATGTCCATAAATCACAATATCATACAGAGCAATATGTTAAACATCAGTATAACTTACTTAAAGGTATGAATAAACATTTTTTATGTTGTTTTGTTTTTTAATGACATTTACATCCATAGTACTTTTTGTATAATTTGATGAATTTTATATTGTATAGTTTGTAAATGTGCAGTTTGTTTTATCAAATAATACAGTGGGGTCCAAAAGTCTAAATACACCAGTGACAATGTTATTTTGCGTCCTTTTCTGATTTAATATAGCTATTATCATCATTTAAAATTAGTTTAGAACAAATATAACAATTTTAAATACATTTTAAATCATTTTAAAAACTTAAAGGATTCCAATATGAAAATTGTACAGGATTCTAATTAGAATTTTGGAATCCAAAATCATATTTTGGAACAATTCCGAATATTCCTACAGGACTTAATGACACAAAGGATTTTGTTCCTATCCTATTCATTTTCTTTGCAGCAGCTTGCTTACTGAGACAATTTACATAAAAGAGATTGATTTAAATAGGATGTCAATGGATCCCAGTTACAAAAAAAAAAAAAAGGCCTGTAAGAATCTCATTGGACCAGTTCCAAATTATGATAGAAATTCTAATTAGAACAATTTTCTTTAGGTTTTTTTTTTTTTTTTTTACATGGGAACTAAAAAATGAACTCATAACAAACTGAGTGGAATTTCTAATCCATTTGACATCATAACATTTCCAAACCTTAAAACTTTATTTCCAATGTGGTCTTTTGGACACCGTTGTGTGTGTCTAATGTTAACAATGTTAACACTCTAACTGGTTTTCTAAGCTATTTGCACATATGCCACAAACTGTCAGGCATCTGCAGCACGGTCCAAATCATCTCGCCACCTCTGAGGCCAGCTGAGGTTTAGTCTGGACCAGCTGACGGGACAGCAGATGACTCAGAGGTCTGAATCATGCCATAATGTAGTGAATGTCTTGGTTTTCAATTGGCTGTTAAACAACATGATCAGAAGTGCTGACGTGCCATTGTGATCTGTTTAACCCGCACTATAAATAGACACCTGCTAAATGTCTAATCTCACCGACAGCTGCACGTCTGTGAGATATAGAGGACAGAAAACCAATGTGTGTGTGTGTGTATACAAGGAGATGTGCCAGAAAGTGTGTGTCTCTTCTGTTTTACTAGTATAATGTGTCGAAACAAACATTTGTTTCTAGTTTTCTCATCCAAGGCTGGTTAATCTGTGCCGGCTGAGTCCTCAGAGGTATGAAACTTTAGACACTCGTGTTACACTTGCGCACCTCCTTCCCGTTACTCAGTAGACCCTGGGAGACGCTGATGAAGACCATTAACCAGAAGAGCAGCTGTAACACACCTGTCCACACTGATCTTCAGCACCCTGCAGAAGCTGCTGATTACCACTGGACGAGGAACTTTCTAAGAGAGCACACAAATACATCTCGATAATGCCTGTTAAAGAGCACTTCATCTGGAAACCATCTGTTGTGTTGCTACAAACATCTATTTAGATTTATAACTATATAATTACTATATCTATAACTATATCGAACTGTAACTATATTTATAAATTAACACTTATGACTATAAAAATCGTTGGAAAGGAGTTTGACATACATTCTAAATCAAAAACATCTTAACCCATGCATTTTTTGAAGTATTTAACATCTGAGATGAGCAAACACTCTAAAAAAATACATCTTCCACCATGTATGTTTGCCATAATGTGTTCAGAAGTATCTCTACTTTTATATATATATATAAACTCTGTTTAATGTAATTAACATGAATATATTTCAATATTTTTTGTGATTTAAAAATTCAAAATAAAGTTTGACAAAATAAAGTTTGTTTGAAAGGGTAAACCAACAGACCTAGCATTAAAATGAATAACAGTATGTATTGTGCCACTTTGTGTGCATCTGCAAGGACACCTGAGAACTGTCTTCGTACATCCAAACGCCAGCTGAATAAGCACTGAACAAATCTGAAGATAGTGAAGAAAAGAAGATCCTGCAGCATTTACAACATGCTGATACAGACACTTAATTTGACTTGATTTTATTGATTTCAATGGCATTCGGACATTAATTGTGACTTAAAACATCCCTGCCAATAGCCACATGGCAGTGAAAGCATTAACGCCATCCCAGCAGCACCCACAAAGAAGTTGCATCAGGTTGGACGACCTTGACCTTGTGTTCACCTGATGATCAAGACGTAACTCAATAGTGTCCTCTACAGCTGAAGCGCCATAAGTGCATTACTGCTAGAGAGTCAATTAAAGCCTTATATTGAATACTATTGACAATAACAGTGTATTAAAATACGCTGAGTAGGATATATTGTTTCCAGTCATGTTTTTGGAAAAAGTCACACTCTTTAGGATTGTCATCGCCCCAGAACACCAGCTGAACTGAACGATCTGTTTCAGTGAGTCATACTGATAAAATCACCCAGGTTCAGCTCTCAAGGCCTGTTGTACTGATGGTATTTCTGCATGATTTCTGCAGCAGGTGGGGGTTGAGCTCAAGAGATCCTGTGAGGGGAAAACCAGTCACCATCTGCCCGCCTAATTCCCACAGGTGGCTTCTGTCTCGACCCATTACAGGATCAGCCGATCTGCCCACCTCGCTGCAGTAAATTCACTTTGAATTCATAAATGTTGAATGCAATAAGATGCATAAAAATGCTAAATACTTCCATAGATTTTGCAATTATGGAATATGAATTTTTCAGTTCTTAATGACACACTGAGAAGAAGCTCAGGAGTTTAAACCTCACCAAACTTAGGTGGCTCAATACAGTATATTTGCACTTATGAATCTCATTACTGTACAAGCTTCTGCCGGCACCTGTGAGTCAGATATTAGAGGCTGGAAATGCTGCTATTAAAGGGTTTTGTGTTTTTTCAGTCCATTCAGATCCACTCAGAGCCTGCAGTAAGTGTCATTCTGTGATGGTGGTAATTACGTCTGCTGTGAGAGTCCCAGATTGCCGAGGGAAAAGCGTAACACAATGATGTAAATGAATCGGATCTGATTAAAGGCTTTAGGGCCATACGGACATTTGACGGCTGTCTGAACAAGACCTGCGGGGTGAAGTTCATTTTCGTCGACGCAAATCTACTTCTAGACTAATTTAAATGTATGAGACGAAAACACTAACACTTTCATTTCAGTTCCTTTATATGACTTATCATGAGTATAAAATGAAGTAAATAGTTGAAATGAAGTGGTAAGCAAAACATCAGACTATACAGGAGTACAACAGGTTTAACGCAGCCATCAAATCCGACTCCTTCAGTCTTGATCTTCACAGGATCAGCTAATCCACTGCTATGAATGCAGGGTACTGGGCCAAACAACACAAACACTTCTGGGTCACAGGTGTATATAACGCGTAACAGGTGACGCTCAAGGAGGTCCTCTAGCTCAATCCCAATTAAGACAGAAAAAATAAATACGATAAATAACTGTTTTCCCTTTGAATATATTTTAAAATGCATTTTTTCTGTGATGAAAACTGAATTTTTTTAGCAGTGTCACATGACCCTTCAGAAATTAACTTCTTTAAAGAAAAAAATAATTGCCCAAAACCTAAAATCTATAAATATTCTCTTTAATTTTTATTATACATATATAATTTCACATATGGCTACAAATGGCATCCTCTTATTTTCCCTTCTCTTACTCTTACGACAAGGGCTTTTACAAAAAAGGCCTTGCAATTATTTATCAGTTGATCTTCACGTACTTTCAAGTTTTTACATAACCTTTTAATGAAAATGATCGTTTTGTCATATCTAAAATGTCTAGAAAGTAAACATGAATCAAAACTGACCCGATTTACTTTCCTAATGCATGTTTTCATTATTGTGCACAATTCACTTCACATTATTCCAAACCAAAAAATGTTTGTTGTAAACTTACAGCTACTTTTCACAGTAAATTCACATCCTGTCCTACATTGTTGCTCGCTGAATATGCTGTTTAATTTAGAAATGCATCCCAGTGAAATGTGTCTGTAAATCCCATTTCATCTGGACTTGACTTTAAGAGGGTTTGTTTATATTGTGAGCGGAAGGCAACTCAGACCGACCAGTGTGGCATAACTGGATTCTCCATCACTGAAGGTCAAATCTCTGGACGCAGCTCAGTTTCCTCCACCATGTTTCTGAGAGCTGCTTGATTTTATCTGGAGTTTTTTCTCTCAGTGTAAGCATCCTCGGCCACGCCGCCTCCTCCGCTTGCCGCATGCTGGCCAGGATGGCGTTGTCGAACACTTCCTTCAGGTTCTTCTGCGTAAGCGCCGAGCATTCAGCAAACGTGACGGCGCCAATGCTCCGGGCACACAGGCGGGCGTCGTCTCCGCTCACCGGTTTCTCCTGGCCATCCGCGAGTCGGATCAGCACCTGGACGTCCTCCCGCAGGTCGCTTTGGGTGCCCACGAGGATGATGGGAACGCCCGGACAGAGACGATGAACCTCGGGGGCCCAGCGGGCCGTCACGCTCCTGAAGGAGGATGGAAGAACCACGCTGTAGCAGAGCAGGAAGACATCAGCTTCACAGTAACAGAGTGG
This sequence comes from Barbus barbus, assembly GCF_936440315.1. NCBI lineage: Eukaryota > Metazoa > Chordata > Actinopteri > Cypriniformes > Cyprinidae > Barbus > Barbus barbus. Next base: position 2,528,361 of record NC_136736.1, on the reverse strand, counting down.
ACGGAGGCGCTCAAACTCGTCCTGAAAACAGAAAAAAAAAGTGAGACAGCTGCAACATTTTACTTACTAATTCATATACTGTGGCCTATATTTGCATAATATGCATTGCAAAGAAGAGCAGTAACTACTTGCATTATTTTTTCAAAATTGTAGATTGTATGTGCTTTTCTATTTATAACAAAAGATACGCAAGTATGGCAAATGATGAGTCTGATGAGCAAGTTCTATCACTGTGCGCTGAACATCACAGAGTCAATCTACTCGACACTCACAAAAATCTACAGGACTCAGTACTAAGAGAATGCATGATCTGATTCTAACACTAGGTGACGCTCTTCCGTCATATCCTGTTGCTTACATATAGAGGCTGATCCGCTGCCCCCCATCTCTGCCATTCAAAGCACAGAGAGAAAAAGAGTTCATACAAACTGGAGATAGATAGAACGATAGATAGAACGATAGATAGATAGATAGATAGATAGATAGAACGATAGATAGATAGATAGATAGATAGATAGATAGATAGATAGATAGATAGATAGATAGATAGATAGATAGATAGATAGATAGATAGATAGATAGATAGAACGTTAGGGATGGATGGATGGATGGGTGGATGAATAGATAGATAGATAGATGATGGATGGATGGATGGATGGATGGATGGGTGGATGGATAGATAGATGATAGATGGATGGATGGATGGATGGATGGGTGGGTGGATGGATAGATAGATAGATGATAGATGGATGGGTGGATAGATGGATGGATGGATGGATGGATAGATCACCTGTCCTGCCATGTCACACAGTTGAAGTTGAACTGGTCTTCCATCCACCACAACCCTAGCTGAGATAGTGAAACACTTATATGTTTATCAATTTGTATTAATATTTAATCAATCATGAAGCTGAGCTTAATGTATTGTCAATGAAATATCACTTGCAAGGTGTCAAAAAGTTCATGACAGGTCTATATATTTACATAGTCATATAACTGTAATATAAAACGGTATAGTAATCACCGGGTGCGTGCTTGAGCGCACGCTAGAATCAGTATGGATTTTGAGTTACCTGTGAAGTTGTCAAAGGCGGTGGGAATGTGTTCTGCCGGATATCCGTTAGTGGTGTAGCTGATGATCAGGCTCGTTTTACCCACCGCCGCGTCCCCGATCAGCACACACTTGACCCGGCGCTCAGGTGCGTGTCGCTGAGGAGCCGCTCGCGATGGAACCGGAGGCGGACTGTCCTTTTCATTTAGCGCCTCAGCCTCGTCCTGCGACGGCATTGCGTTGTCCGATAAACAAGTGCAACTTTAGTGGTTCAAAACAAGCCTGTGGCCGGTCAAGACCTAATTTGTTCTATAAACGGCTTTATTTACCATTCCTGCATCGGCGCGGATCCCACGCGCACCTGCTGTGTTCTTTCTCTCGCGCTCTCAAGTCAAGTTCGAGCGCGCGCAGCCGCGTCAGGTTGATTGACAGACGAGCATCTGCTGCAGTAAGAGGCTTAATACACGACACATGCGCGCAGTGTTGCGTTTCACTTAGTCTCACATCTCCTCCCAGAGCTGGAGGACAGAAAATAAGAGAAAAAGGTATTTTCTCCTCCAAAACAAATCTACGACTCCTTTAAAATAATACTTTTAGCTTTATAAAAGTAATACACTAAAAATACCATATAGATGAATAGATCTAGAACGACGGATAGACAGAACGACAGACAGAACGACAGACAGACAGAACGACAGACAGACAGACAGACAGACAGATAGATAGATAGATAGATAGATAGATAGATAGATAGATAGATAGATAGATAGATAGATAGATAGATAGATAGATAGATAGATAGATTAGAAATATTAGATAGATAGACAGACAGACAGACAGATAGATGGATGGATGCACCCAAAGCAAAAATTTCTCCTGAATAAAATATGAGGTCAAGTAATAAATGATGTGAAAGGTCAAGGATGTGGTGATAATTTGACAGTCCGTTATGATGAGAAACCAAGACTTGGTCTTGGTCTAAAGTTTAACAGCATTGAATTGATAAGTAAAAAAAAACATGCAGGTTGCTTTTCTCAAAAAGTGTAAAAACTGTTACTTGTACTATCAAAAGCAGTGATTTTATATTAATTTTCCTTTTAAACAAGACCTCATATCTACTTCACAATCGTAACACTTTCAGTGATTATGATGAAAAATAGCAAGCTGATCCTGTCTTTTCTTCTCCTCCATTTATCAGGCTCGTGTAGCTCCTCCTCAGTGAATCTGCAGCTATGAGCTGGTGCCATCTGTCCACCCGTGCGCTCAGGCAGCCACCAGAAGGCCTCAACATGTGCTGATGTAAATGGAGAGCTCAACTTTCCCAGGACAGAGCTGACCCTGGCAGCCGCCCTAACACACAAACACACGCGCGTAGATCACACCATCAAAAGCACCTCACGCCCCTCATCCACACACACACACACACACACACACAGATCGGCTGAAAACACATTTGCTGAGTACAAGTCCATCAAACACCCGTCAGATCATGGCTAGATAAGAGCTGATACCAACACACACACACACACACACACACACACAGTTCTGCTACCTCTAAACATTCAAACGTACAGATGTGTATTTCTGTCAGTGCATGTTCACATCTATGTGGGTGAATATCACGAAAAATATCAAGAAATGTCCGAGTCTTATTTCACCCTAAAATCATAATAAAAAAATATACTTTTTTATAAATTAAATGCATAATGGTAATGAGAGTTTGGATGGAAATGAGCTTAACTAGTCATTTAAATCAATATAAACTACAAATACGCTACAATTATATTAGTTATATATACACATTGGAACTATATACAAATATATTAAAACAATGTATTAGCATTTTAACATATCGCATCACAGTAATGAGAATGAGAAAAATGCATTATGTAATGATAATGTTTTTACTTATTTACTTACTGCATTATGGTAATGCTAATTATTTTATTTTGGATTATGGTAATGAGAATTTCTTGCATTATGGTAATGGTAATTACTTTATTTTTTCATTATGGTAATGAGAACTTGCATTATTGTAATGATCATTATTTTATTTATTGACTTATTTTGCTATGGTTTTGATAAATATGCATTATTGCATTATGTGATGAGAATTGTTTTATATATTTATTTATTGCATTATGGTAATGATAATTATTTATTTACTTATTGCATTATGGTAATGAGAATTATTTTATTTTAAGGTTATAGTAATAAGAAATATTTTACTTATTGTATTGTGGTAATGATAATTAATTTTTATTTATTGCATTATGGAAATGATAAATATTTATTTACTTATTGCATTATATTATGATAATCATTTTTCATATTTATTTATTGCATTATGGTAAAGATATTTTTTTATTTTTAATATTATGGTAAAGAGAATTATTTTATTTCAACATTATAGTAATGAAAATGTTTAGATTTATTATTTACTTATAGCATTTTAGTAATGAGAATTACTTTTATTATTTATTTATTTACTTATTGCATTATAGTAATGAAAATTCCTTGCTTTATGAGAATGATAATCATTTTATTTACTTATTGCATTACTGTTATGAAAGTTATTTATTTACTCATTGCATTATGGTAATGATCATTATTTTATTTTAAAATCACGGTAATAAGAGATATTTTACTTATTTATTTATTGCATTGTGGTAATGATAATTATTTTATTTATTTATTTATTTGCTTACTGCAATATGGTAATGATAATGATTTTATTTTTTGCATTATGGCAATGATAATTATTTTATTTACTTATTTCCATTGTGTATATGAGAATTGCCTAATTGTCATTAAAATAATGTTACAAAGCAAAAAAATCGGGATTCTCTGTTTATTCAAAATATTATGTAAAACATATTACATGAAATATATAATTACATTTTCTAAAGATTTTGGGGTGAAATATGACCTGGGCATATGAGAGTCACTGTTTGAATGTGTATATGCGTGTTGACGCAGATGTGTCTCCTCCACACACAATGCTTCCAATGCTGTCCCTCAGGAACTGCAGTTGTGTGAGTATGTGTGTGTGTGTGTGTGTGTGTGTGTGTTTGTGTGTGTAGGGGGGGAGGACTCTATCTTAATAGTCTCAGTGTGAAATAAGGGGCCGGATCATCTGATGGGTAAAAATGATTAGAAGAGGAAGGGTCTCGCTGGAACACAGGACTCTAAGCTGGGGAGGGACGGACGGATAGAGAGATTCCCAAAAGAAAGAAAGGAAGAATGAGGGTGGGAGGGGAGGGATGAGAAAAGACATAGGGGATGCAGAGGGGCGCCAGGGCACGGCGATGTCACACACTTTTTTTGTGCCTCAGTCAACAGGCGTGTGCCATGATGTGTGTGTGAAAGCACAGCCCTGCTGTCCAGCTTTGCTTCAGAGCATGGGAACCAACTGAACACACACTCTTAATGACCCACGTGCTGCTTTTATTATATCACTCGCACACACACACACACACACACACACTCCTAATGACCCCTGTGCTGCCTTAATAACACACCAACAGGCGTCATTAGATTCGTCCACACAATGGCATTATCACACAGATCTGCTTCTGCAACAGGACAACAGAGACATGTGTGTGTGTGTGTGGAGGCTGTCATCCTCATGTAGGTCAATGCACATGCTATATCCTATTTTTAAGCTTTACATGAATGAAAATTACTTGGAATTATATTGCTTAAATGTTGTTTTGTATAAAATAAGTTGTTTTATAGAGAAATATTCCTTTTGCTTCACCATTGCTTCACCATTTTACCACCTTTTAGAAAAATGTTTAGGTTTACTTGTAATAGATGTAATAGATGTTTAATTTAATATAAAATATTTGATATATCTTATTACAAATTCAAGTGAATTTAAATAAGGGTAAAAATACATAAACATGTTTGGATTGCTAGGTTGCATAAGATTAGAAAACAATTAGAAAAGTTGGTAAAATGGAGAAGCAAAATAAAACTGTCTCTGCAGACTCCTTAAACAATTATCTGTGGACAATTTGTTTTAATAAGGCATAATAAAAAGTAATGTTTGAGCACCGTACAGAGATTTCAGCATCAAAAAAGCATTAAAGTCACTAAACGCCTCCCTCGTGCATTAAATAAGCCTTCATTCTTTATAAACTTGAATAAATGACACAGTCGCTCTGGAGTTTCTCTTATTATCTCATAAATGGTTGCGGAGTCTAAAGTGCGTGAGTACAGGTCACTCTAGAGCAACGGCCTCCATTGCATGCTGGACTTTGTCTTCATTAAAGTTTTGCAGAACCATGCCTTTGAGCCGAATAGGCCGCGGGTAATAGACAGAGTGTGTGTGTGTGTGTGTGTGCGTGTGTAGAGATGACCACTCCACAGCAGCTGTCTGTCCAGCTTGCAGGGGCATCGGCACACAAAAGCCCCTCTCCCCTGGGGCAAGACTCGCGGGGCAGGGGTCTAAGACCTCTACAGAGAGAGCACAAGAGCGACAGAATGCAGAAAGGCCAGAGAAAAACAGTGGAGGAAGAGAAGGCTGAGTGCTGAGAAAGAAAGAGCGCTTCACCCCCTCACCTTCAGGACCCCTGTTTGTCCCCGAGTGACCGACGTGTAAGGGAGAATTCCTGAAGAGCTCACAACAGGTGCACAGTGGAGAAACGCTGAAAAAACAAAAAAAAGAGAGAGAGAAAGGGTTAGAGGGCAACAGGAAGACAAAAAAAAGACACACTTAAGTCAGTTGTGACCTAAAAGAACGGACTCCACACCTGCTGTCAACAGGCGCAATCAAATATTAAACATGTATATTTACAACATTGTTAATAAATCAGTATATTATAATGATTTCTGAAGGATCATGTGACACTGAAGACTGGAGTAATGATGCTGAAAATGCAGCTTTACATCACAGAAATAAATTACATTTTAAAGTATAATAAAATAGAAAACAGTTATTTTAAATTGTAATAATATTTCACAATATTACTGTTTTTTCTGTTTTTTATCAAATACATTTTTATAATGTATATATAAAATATAATGACTTTTTTATTTTAAAAATAACAACTTTAATATAATTATTTACAATATTCATTTATAAAATGATATGATGTAAATATACACAAAATTTCCTAATCAATTTTTTATTTTGCACCATGTTTATTATTATTATTACTATTTATGTTTATATTTCTTACAATAAAATATCATATTAAAATCTATATCAAAGTAAATATATCCATATATCAATATATATATATATATACATACAGTGCCCTCCAAAAGTATAGGAACAGTAAGGCCAATTCCTTTATTTTTGCTGTAGACTGTAAACATTTGGGTTTGACATCAAAAGATGAAAATGAGATGAGAGATTAACATTTCATCTTTTATTTACAGCTATTTTCATCTGGATCTGATACACAACTTAGAAGATAGCACCTTTTCTTTGACCCCACCCATTTTTCATGTTACCAAAAGTATTGGAATGTGTGACTGACAGCTGTGTTTTGTTGCCCTGGTGTGTCCTATTAATTGATTATTCAAACAATAAATAGCACTGAATGTCTGCACTCAGTTTCAGATCCGTGCAGTCTGCATTTATAGTTAGTTAGACGTGTAACCAACATGAAAACCAGAGAGGTGTCTATGGGTGAAAAACAAGCAATTGTGAAGCTGAGAGAAGATGAAAAATCAATCAAACCATTGCACAAATACTGGCAATAGCAAGTACAACCATTTTAAATCTCCTGGGGAAGAAAGAAACCACTGGTGTACTAAGTAACACCTCAAACGGGTAGATCAAGGAAAACATCTGCAGTTGATGACAGAAACATTGTGACAGCTGTAAAGAAAGACCCTAAAACACCTGTTAGTGACATCAGCAACAACCTCCAGAGGGCAGGAGTGAAGGAATCACAATCTACTGTTCGCAGAAGACTTCATGAACAAAAGTACAGAGGCTACACCAGAAGATGCAAACCACTCATTAGCAAGAAGAATAGGAGACGAGCCTCAAAAATTCTGGGACAAGGTTTTATGGACTGATTTTATGGACCAAAGTGATGGAAAGGCTAAAGTTTGGAGAAAGAAAGGATCTGCTCATGATCCCAAACATACAAGCTCATCTGAAACACAGTGTACACAGGTGTACATTATAGTACACATTACACAAGTAATGTAATGGCTTGGGCTTTCATCGCTTCTTCTGGGACAGGCTCATTAATCTTCATTAATGATGTAACACATGATGCAACCAAACTGATTGGGAGATCCTTCATCATGCAGCAAGATAATGACCCAAAACATAGTGCCAAAACAACAAAGGAGTTCATCAGGGGCAAGAAGTGGAAGGTTTTAGACCGGCCAAGTCAATCTCCACACTTAAACCCTGTAGAGTATGCATTTTACCTGCTAAAGAAGAGACTGAAGGGAGTAACCCCCCAAAACTGAAAGAGGCTGCAGTGAAAGCCTGGAAAAGCATCACAAAAGAAGAATGCAAAAGTTTGGTGATGTCAGTGGGTCACGGGCTTGATGCAGTTATTGAAAGCAAAGGATTTGCAACTAATTATCAAGTCTTTTTCACTTTAATCTGTTAATTCTATCTGTTCCAATACTTTTGGTAACATGAAAAATGTGTGGGTTCAAACAAAAGGTGCTATCTTCTAAGTTGTGTATCAGATCCAGATGAAAATAGCTGTAAATAAAAGATGAAATGTTAATCTCTCATCTCATATTCATCTTTTGATGTCAAACCCAAATGTTTCCAAACTGTTTTAAGTTCATATTTCTATGAACTTAAAACAGTTAAGTTCATAGTAATAAAATCACATAAAACATTAACTGAAAACTGACTTAAAAACTGACAGATTTATTGGCCTGGTCGATATTCATCATCCCTAATCCTCACAAAACAATCGTAAGGAACACAGGGGCTGGTTTTCGACAGTTATTGAGTTGTTTCGTTTAATGGTGAACATAAAGATGAGCGTCATGGTGTGTGTGTCTGCGTCACTGATCTAGAGTCATATCTGATGTTGAGCAGTGATGGATGAGATGTCAGAGGACGGCCTTCGACCGCTGACTCCGGATCAGTGCGTGCATGGAAAACAAGTCCCTTTGTGATGAGGCTCTTCCCACGAGCTTCATCTTACCACCGACACACTCAACACCTGCCACCAGCTTTGTCTTAAAAGCTGATCTTAGTTATTCTGTTTTTCTGTGGCTTTGTTGAGGGCGGGTCATTTTTTGGAGGGTGTGACACTGACATTCAACACTCGAGTTTGTTACAGAAGTGTGTTGGGGAGCGTGATTACTGTACCTGCAGCTCTTGTAACCTATAATCACGCCCAGTGTGTCCCATCACGCACCGTGTGTTTCATCCAGTGTGACACTCGAGAGCTTTAGCGTCCCATATAAATGAACTTGAATGCATGCGATGCACCCCAAACTCACACACACCTGTGTTGTTAGCATTGTTTGGAAATGAGCAATCATCTTGCAACAGATTGTTTGGGCCTTTCTGGAAGATAGTGCTCATGACAAAGGCTCATAGAGAGCTTGTGTCCTCAGGGAACATGTGTGTGTGTGTGTGAGGGGGTGATGGAGGTATAGAGCAGGGGGTATAGTTACTGCCCCCTCCTCCTCTTTTACCCCTTTGTGGGCCCTTCTGAGGAGGACTGAGGAGGTTAAAAGGGAGGAGAGGGAGAAGAAAAGGAGGATGGGGGATGTGTGAGCCCTAAACACAGGTGCCTACATCTGTTCATCCTCAGGGCAGATGCTGCAACAGAGAGAGAGAGAAAGAGGATTCATTTTCAAAACAAAAGCCTGAAGTACTTCAAGTCAAAAGTTTGGACACACGTACTCATTCTTCATTATTACGGTTTTCACACTTCAGAGTAACAGCAAAGTCATCAAAACTATGCGGGAAACATATGGAATTAGATAGAGATCAAAACTCAAACAAATAAACGCTTTATTTCTGCTCATTCTGGACTTCATGAGGTGCATCCTGGGATGTTTTCAAACACTAATAAACACTCCTAAAAACAAAGGGGATTTTAACAGTGATTCCATAGAACCATTTTGCTCTCTAAAGAACCTTTTCAGTGAGCAGTTCTATAAAGAACCATTTTTTTTCTTAGTGTGAAGAATATTTGAATACTCTAAATACTTCTATAGAACGTTTTGTGCAACAGAAAATGTGAAGAACATTCTAAAAATATAAAATGAAACTTCTTCCACAATTAAGAACCTTTTAATGAATGGAAAGATTTCACACTCTTAAAAATGAAGGTTCCAAAATGGGATTTGTGCATTAATGCCATAGAAGAACCATTTTTGGTTCCTCAAAGGACCTTTCAGTGATTAGTTCTTAAAAGAACAATTTTTTCTTAGTGTGAAGAATTTTTTTATTATCTGAAGAACCTTTTTCCGCTATAGAGAACCTTTTGTGGACTGAAAATATTCCATTGACGTTAAAGGTTCTTCATGAAACCATCAATGCCAATAAAGAACCTTCATTTTATGAGTGAAGGAGGAACATGAGCATTGATGGTGCTTTTCTTTCTCTGTCCTTTTCAGTTAAATTAAGTTTATGCACAATGCTGTGACCGCAAAATGTATTTGACATAAGTTACACTTCATGCCTGATTATTACTGCCTAGTTTATACCTAGTTTTTATCATTTAAAAACACATTTCTCAATTAATAAAAATGTTTTTACATTTTTATGTATATGCATGTCTCATATTGGCCAAAAATTTACAAATTAATTGGTATGGTATGTAATTGAATTATTATGATTATTTATTTGAATAGAATTTAATATTAATAAAAAATTTTTTTAAAGTGCATGGTCCCATTTTGGCCAGATTAATCTGACTTGCATGCTATTTTAAAGTATACATGTGCTTTAAATGCCACTTTGTTTGATATGGTCTCATCTACTGCAATGACATGCATTTTCAATACGTTTTTTTTTTTCAAAAGCAATTTATCAATAAGCCGTGAGCTAAAGAGGTATTTGCAATCATTATGAACATTCAGTATGAGGTGAGTCCAAACTTTTGGCTAATAGTTAGTGGAACTACAAGATATAGCCTAATGCATATATTAAAAAAACACCCAGAATCATCACGTGGGATGAAGGCGCACTGCATCAACATCTTTAACGTGGTGTCAAAAATGCCTGACTTGTCAAATCAATATGTTGAGAGAGAGACAGAGGTCGATATGTTGTGGTGGCATCAGTCCCTGGAGCCCTCGAAGCAGATGTGTTTTGATACGCGCAGGCACGCGACAAGCGTCAGCTCCCAAACCTCCACGCCTGTCTCCTTACGCTCGCGCACTCCCACAAACAGACGCACGCGGGCGCAAACAAGAGGATCCCCGCGTAATTATTGAATGATTGTATCCCCGCGGGAGGCCCCCGAGAGAAGCTCAATGAAGCCACGACCATCATGTCCATGGCAACGGCGCATGATAATGAGCCTCGTGGTCAGAGCCAGGGCGCGCGTGGATTGTTGGGGCCGCTGGTCAAAGTAATATGATCTAAAACAATGCTCAGACCACATAGCCTGTGGTGAACGCGCCTGAACCTACCTACGCGCTTTGTGTATCTTAGCAGAACCATAAAATAAATATGCCACTAAACACTATTTCTGATTCCAGGGTGCTGTCCCTGCTGGAAAAAGAAAAAACAAACAAACCACCAATAGAAGGTGACCAATCACCAGAAGAGACCCACATGGTCCATACAGTTCCATTAAAACCAGTACAATTCCCATTATAACCATAACCATCATTAATTCTGTGATGGTCTCTATTGTTTGTTTGTTTTTCAGCAGGGAAGGCTTAAACAATGTCAAAACAAAAAGTTGGGTGCGTATTAGCAAAAGTGCTTTTGCTTATTCTTTTTAAAAAAATGACAAGTATATATTTCAGCGGGTTTCAGTAATAATACAACGAACTAATCAAACGTAGGGGCGTTTCTTAATATTTTATTTATACATCAAATACATTACAAAAAGATACAAAACAAAAACAGAACAAGGGACAACAACAAAAACACAATTATAAACACCATAGGCTATAGCAGTAAACAAATACACTGGTTTGAGTTTTTTCATCAAAAAAACAAAACAAAAAACATTAGTGCAATGATGTTGACGAGCGATCAGTTTAGCGATAGCCTATGTCGATACAATTTGACAACTATTAGCCTATATCACAAACTACCAGAGCTTTACAGTGTTTTTTAGCTGTGCTAGAGGCGTCAAATCTCATTGCGCTAATAATAAAATTACTTTTTATGCATATTTCACAATTGAAATCCCCTTCAAAATAATCAACCCCCTCCCCAAAAGTGATCGGATGTGCGCGCATCTTCCTCTCTGTCTCTGTCTCTGCTCTAACATGTTACCTTCTCCAATCTAGCGCCACGTTTTTGCAAGATACAGCGTGGCGTATCAAATCAGATTCTCCAACCCCTTCGCCAATCGATAGGTCGCAAACAACATTATAGCCCCTAATTGTGATCCCCACACGACTTCATATGATCGATCCCGTGTGATGCGAGCCCAGCTTAGGTTCCCACGGCCGCCCATGTGCTGTCTAACTCCGCTGGGACTGCAACACTTCTGGCTTCGCCTGGGCCATCTGGCCCCTGCCGGCCCATACCGTTACAGGTTCTTTAACATGCTTCTAGTTCAATTTAGACGCAGGGCAGTGAGCACACACACACGGGCAGAGGGAGGGAGGAGACAGGCGTTTAGTCAGTGGCAGATGGTGTGTAAGGCTCTGGTCGCGTCTGAAGGCGTACCGTAGACCCCCTTCAGCGACTGTCCCCCGAGGGGCTTCACAATCAATGAAAAACGAAAGCGCAAAGAAAGGCAAGAACAAGAAGCGAACGAGTCCCACTGACGTGATAGTAGCTGAGGGGCTTGAGTTACTGCAAGCTCCGGCACTTCAACTGTTACTCCCTTCACTGTTAGCTCATTCCACAGGGGAGAGAGTCACTGAGCAAAACAACCGGACCTAAGTTGTGGCTCAAGAACTCGTTTTGTACACTGTAAAAAAAAAAAAGTAAACACACTACAGTAAAGCATGGCCTATAAAAGTACAAGGGAAGTATGAACTATCTTATAGGCCTACAACTGCCACGAAAAAAATACTCTACGCAACACATAAAAATGACAAAAATAATATACAAAAAAATACATAACCTAAAATTATTTTTAAAAAGTATGTTTTATGAGGGGTGAAATGTGCAAAATATTGCATTTGTTGAGCTTTATTAAAAAATGATCTGCATTGGTGTGTTTTATATTGCATAACCAGACCAAAGTTGCGGCTCAAGAACTCAATTTTGCCTTGCCCTGTAAAAAGCATAAAAGTTAAAAAAGGAAGAAAAGAAAACAAAAACTATGTAAACATACTACAGTAAAACAAATATAGGCTATTTAAAGAAAAATGAGTTGTGTTGAGTATTTTTTTCATAGGCTATAGAACTATGAACAACCTTACAACTCCTAAGTAAAAAAAATACTCAACACATGAAAATTACAAAAAATATATATAAAAAGTATATGGATTACCTGTTTTCATGAGGGAAAAAATAGCAAAATATTGCATTTGTTGAATGCATATATAAAAAAATATATGCATCTATATATTGCTATATATTGCTTTCTTAAAAACTGATCTGCACTGGTTTTATGTTGCATTATTGGTTGTTTTATCAGTGCATTTTACTGCATTATGGTACAGTGTTGTGTTATTGGCATTTTTATGGGTTACACTTTGTATGTTAGTTGCTGGTGACACCAATTCAATAAACTTTAATTCATCAGGTGACATTCTATATACCACTTGTGTTGTCATCAGAAAGTTTTACAGTTACAAATAAATGCAAAAATGTAAATATAAGATCGGCTTGGTATTTTATTTATTAAATCATTTTATAGCATACAATTAGTAAAATATGCAGTACATTCAGAACATTATTTTTCAAAGATTCACAGGTAACAGTTTTTTAAATAATAAAATTTAACAGTAACACAAAAACCTTATAAGTTAGGCTACTAGAAATAAATGTGATGGGGGGAAATAGGAAGAAAACTGCTAACCTCAAATCATACACAGGGAGTAAACACAGAAAAAGAGGAATGCCATCTTTTCCCAGCTCATTCCCACTGTCCCACCCCTGCCCCCTGCAACCAGCAAAGTTTCACTAGGAATCCATTTTTTTCCCACTCTATGATGTCAGAAAATTTGGCTCATTTAAAGGTTGGTGGATTGGAAATACAGAAAGAGCTCAAAGCATATTTTAACACAGTGATGTAATTTGTCTCACTTGTGTTTGGTTACTATGGACCTCAGGCGAAAAGCTTTTGTGCTTAAGAAAATCGCACTTAAATGAACGACCAAATTAACACCCCCCTCCACCACCCCCACTACACACGCGCAAATCTGCCTCTTTTTTCTTTTGCACACACACACACACACACACACTTTTTTCCCCAAACAAGGTATACTGGCTTGGGGGAAAGAAATCGTAGCGGGTTCTAATGTAAGACAACAGTCGGGCATCGAAGACGCTCAAAAGACCAGGAAAAACAAACATATATTTATTTAAATGGGCTGCTGAGAATGGAACGATAAGGAGGCGATTTGCTTGTTTTTGAGGGGCTCCGCGGATCCTTCGGTAGCGCAGGTGCTGCTTGAATTACCATACAGCTGAGAGCAAACTTATTCCGCCTGCACACAATAGCTGAGCGCCCCGGGGATGGCCACGCGAGCAACACACACACACACACACACACACACACACATGTTGGTTTTTGTGGTTTATGGGGACTCTCCATAGGCGTAATGGTTTTTATACTAAACAAACTGTGTGCGCTATTGCCCTACACCTAAACTTAGCCCTCACAGGAGACCTTGTGCATTTTTAGATTTTCAAAAAAACACCATTTAGTATGTTTTTTAAGCCTTTTGATTTACGGGGACATAGGCAGTGTCCTCATAAACCACCTTCATATTGTAATACCTCTGTCATACCCATGTCATTATACAAATTTTTGTCCTCATAAACCACATAAACATGCACACACACACACACACACACACACACACACACACACACACACGCATTCACACACTCACACACTCACACACACGCGCGCGCGCGCGCTTCGGACTCTTTCACTGCACGCGTTTAATACACACGCGCGCGCGCACACACACACACACAGCGGAAAAAGGAAAGCAAGTGGAGAATTTGGCCTCCATACAAATGATGCGTGTTCTTTTGTGAGTTTGCCTGACGCACACACACTGTTAGCCTGAGGAATGTTTTTTACACACAAATCAGGAGACTCCCTGAAGCAGGAAACGAAAAGGGAAGTAAACTGAGATTGTCTTCCTCAAATGTGCTGTTAGTTAACTTTTAGATTACTTTAATTACGCCAAATAAAACACACGCGTTTTATAACTCCCTGAGCGAATAAACAAAACATTTTTTTTAATTGCGTCGCATTGCACATAGATTCTAATGCAAACAATGTATCTATAATAAATAATCTAACGTCTAAAACTTCAAGTTGTAAATTACCGTCACTTTTACGCACACACAAGCTGGCTGATGTGTTGCGGAGAGGTTGGTTGGTAGGGGCTGGTTGCAAGGGAGCCGCATTGTAAAGCGTGGGACAGATTGGGGGTAGTGGTTCATTAGCATATTATTACCCCGGCATGTGGCACCTCGTATAAAACTGGCGGCAGGCGGCCTCGCTCCAGATACAAACGCACAGAGTCCGCGGGAGAAGGACGTGAGGAGGGATGTTGGACCAGTGACGAACCCTGGTTTATAATCAGACCAAGAAGGAACTATAAGAATACGCACGAGCATCTTTTCAACTTTTCTTCTCCGACTTCTGAGGATTATACCATTCTGACGGAATTCAACAAGTCCGTTTATTTTAATTTGGGACTTCTCTGATTGTTTTGGACACACTTTTGTTTTTTGGGGGAGAACTGGGAATTCTGTCGCTTTGTGCGCACTTGACATGAAAGGGAACTGCGTTCACACTCAGTACCTTTTGAAAGCACGCCTCTTCCAATGAATCAGTCGGCGAAAAGAAAAGGCTTTTAATACGAGGGGATCCTCTGACTGATCTGGGAGCAGCCAAGTTGCTCAAAGACTTTCAATAACCTATTTATTTATTATTTATTCATCATGGGACGCTACTTACTGATGCTCTTCTCCATCCTGTACATGCTTCTCTGCCAGGTAAGACTGACTTCTCACTCACGTGTGAATCTAAAGCTGTGTATTAATTTGCAATCACATTTAGATCTAAAATTCAAACATTACTTCTTCTCCAGGCGTCTTCCTCAGGCGTCTTCGAGCTGAAGTTGCAGGAGTTTTTGAACAAGAAGGGTGTGCAAGGCAACAAGAACTGCTGTAAAGGTGGACTGACCACACCATACCAGCAGTGCGAGTGCAAGACTTTTTTCCGCATCTGCTTAAAACATTATCAGCCCAATGCATCTCCAGAGCCGCCCTGCACCTATGGAGGCACCGTCACTCCTGTGCTGGGCTCCAACTCTTTCCAAGTGCCAGATACCTTACCGGATGGCTCTTTCACCAATCCCATCAGGATGAATTTCGGTTTCACGTGGCCGGTGAGTGCTGATGCATCGACTTTGAGAAGTAATTCAGAAGTAATAATGTTCACCTCATTTTCTGAAGGACTAATCTGTTTTTGCTGTTGCAGGGAACCTTTTCTCTTATCATCGAAGCAGTGCATGCTGATTCCAAAGAGGATCTGACAACAGGTATGTGGTCTCATAACAGAAAAAGACTGCAAATATGAATATTGTTGAATTGCATCACTGAAAATCATCTTCTACACAGAAAACCCAGAGCGCATCATCAGTACCATGACCACACAGCGGCACTTGACTGTGGGCGAGGACTGGTCTCAGGACCTGCACAGCGTGGGTCGAACCGAGCTAAAGTACTCCTACCGCTTTGTGTGTGACGAGCACTACTACGGCGAGGGATGCTCTGTATTCTGCCGGCCCAGAGATGATGCATTCGGTCATTTCACCTGCGGAGAACGTGGTGAAATCATCTGCGATGCCGGGTGGAAGGGCCAGTACTGCACAGAACGTGAGTTAAAACATTTTATATTAATATAGTAAACATTGCATAAAATTACGTAAACAATGTTGTTGGTTTGAAAAACTCAACCCAGATTTAAAGAAAAGATTGCGTGTAACTTATTTAGAAAAGAGAGGGAGAAAAAGCAAGGAAAAAAACAAAGTTAACGGTTACGAACAACTTGTAACTAAAACCCCCGCCCCCCACACTCACACTCCCCCTTCCAGCCCACTCTCACAACACACCACTTGATTTATTCCAGTCGGGAGGAGGAAAGTTTTTAGGAATAATCTCACGCGTGCCATAAATTTACATGCTGGCATCCTATTGGTTGCTCCCAGAGTGGGCTGGCTGCTGATTGGCTGGCGTAAGGGAGGTATTGTTTGAAGTGGGCAGCTGCCGGGAGTGCGCAGACAATGGAGCAGCTGTCGCCCGCTGGCCGCGCATACACCAGCTGTCCACTCTTATCTTCCCTACCCGGAGACATTGAGAGCACAGGAGGGAGAAAAAAAAAGTTTTGACCCATAGCGAAGAGAGGGAGGAAAGAAGGGTCCCCTTGTTTGTGAGCGCCCTATTGTTGTCATGTGTTAAGCAGAAATTCTTCACTGGTGATTAGGAGATTTGAGTATTTTTTAGCAAGAGAGACCACTAATAGGTTTAAGTGACCCCACCTCCCTCTTCATTTGACATAAAATGTCCTAGTTAGGACATACAGAAAACAGTTAAAATAAGAAAATGTGCTTTCACGATCTTAACACATGTGTTTTGTTTTCCTTACAGCAATTTGCCTTCCGGGATGCGACGAGGAGCACGGCTTCTGCGAGAAACCTGGAGAGTGCAAGTATGTTCATCTCATGTTTACGTCATTAGCTGTCGTTGAAATCACCTTCAGGATTGATTTTCTAATCGAATGATTTGTTTATTTTGTGCAACAGGTGCAGAGTGGGCTTTAAAGGCCGCTACTGTGATGAGTGCATACGTTACCCAGGATGCCTTCATGGAACCTGCCAGCAACCATGGCAATGCAACTGCCAGGAAGGCTGGGGTGGCCTCTTCTGCAACCAAGGTAAGAAAGCGAGCAGAGCGAAAGACACACAAAAGATCAAAGAAAAGCATTTAGAATGGCATTGAAAGACTAAGCGACACAATGATGTTTGGTAGAGAGGAGAGAGGGTGGCTGAAAGAGAGATATGGGATAGACGTTTGAGCGTGCAGCAGCTGTCCAGCTGCGGTCCAGCCATGTGTTGCTGCTTTGGGCTGGATTAATCCACATGTGCTCAACATATGTCTGCCTCTGTTACAGATCTGAACTACTGCACACATCATAAGCCCTGCCTGAATGGAGCCACTTGTAGTAACACCGGTCAGGGAAGCTACACCTGTTCCTGTCGGCCAGGATTCACGGGAGCCAGCTGTGAGATCGAGGTCAACGAATGCACAGGAAACCCCTGCCGCAATGGAGGAAGCTGCACTGTAAGTTTGCCAACATGTAAATTAGATTTTTACACTATGTACAAACCAGTGCTTTTGCATTAAACACTCGTTCTCGTTGTTTTATACTAAGCATCCCATTCCTTTTGCATTCACAGGACATGGAGAACACCTATAGCTGTACTTGTCCACCTGGTTTTTATGGCAACAACTGCGAGCTTAGTGGCATGACGTGTGCAGACGGGCCGTGCTTTAACGGTGGGCGCTGCGCCGACAACCCCGATGGTGGTTATTTCTGCCAGTGTCCCACAGGATACGCAGGGTTCAACTGCGAGAAGAAGATCGACCATTGCTCCTCCAGTCCATGCTCTAATGGTATGATGCACTTTAGGATTTGAACTTCAGGAATCTTAGTCATCAAAAGCGCTCCAGAATCTCATTCTCTTTCCTTTTTCGGTCCACAGGTGCACGCTGTGTTGATCTGGTGAACTCATACCTGTGCCAGTGTCCCGAAGGGTTCACGGGGATGAACTGCGATCGTGCCGGGGACGAGTGCTCGCTGTACCCCTGCCAAAATGGCGGGACTTGTCAGGAAGGGGCCAGTGGTTACATCTGCACATGCCCACCTGGATATACCGGACGGAACTGCAGCTCACCTGTGAGCCGCTGCCAACACAACCCCTGCCATAATGGTGCCTCCTGCCACGAGAGGAACAATCGTTACGTGTGTGCATGCATTCCGGGATATGGAGGACGCAACTGCCAGTTCTTGCTTCCGGACAGAGCGTCCCAAATCGCCGGTGACGTTCCCTGGACTGCTGTGGGTTCGGGAGTCCTGCTGGTGCTGTTGTTGGTAGTTGCATGCGCCGTGGTGGTGGTTTGCGTTCGCTCGAAGGTTCAGCAGCGCCGACGAGACAGGGAAGAGGAGGTCGCCAACGGGGAAAATGAAACGATAAACAACCTCACGAACAACTGTCACCGAGACAAAGACCTGGCCGTAAGTGTCATTGGGGCAGCACCTTTAAAGAACATCAATAAGAAGATCGATTTTCACAGCGATCACGACGACCTGAGCATGACAACAGAGAAGGAAAAAAGGAGCTATAAAACACGACATGCGCCTGCAGACTACAACCTGGTGCATGAAGTAAAATACGAGGTGAAGCATGAGGTGAAACTGGAGCACACTGGGAAGGAGATGGCGGCGAAGGAGTTGTCCGAGAGCTGCGAGGATGTAAAGTGCCAATCTCTGCAGGACTCTTCTGAATTTGAGGAGAAGCGCAGGAAACGTCTGAAAAGGTAAAAATTGTGTTTGAGTGTTCTTGTCCAAGATAACAATTTCTTTGACTACTCACTCAATGTCCACTCAAATGTATGCACTGCTGACACGCTACTCTCTTTTTTCTTTACAGTGATGCATCAGAAAAGTCAAAATATTCAGAGTCGAGGTATTCTGAATCAAAGTATTCTGAATCAAAGTACTCAGAATCAAAGTACTCAGAATCGAACTATTCAGAATCAAAGTATTCCGATTCGCTGTACTCCGAGTCAGCATGTGCGTCGGCATGTGCATCGGCATCCACGTCGGCTTGTGTCGACACCAAATACAAATCCGTCATGGTGATGTCGGAGGAAAAAGATGAATGTGTAATTGCAACTGAGGTGAGTGTCACATGTAGTTGACTTTATACATTATGCAAAGAAAGAGTGTCCACTTAGAATTCTTACCTTGAATCTGAGAACGAACTAACTGGCGTTTTGTTGTCTTTTCCCATCTCAGGTGTAATGGGCCTGCAGGAAGCCGATGCTCATTGTGTCCTATGGGAGACATTTTGCACTCCCTAAGAAAATGCTGCTGCTCGAAACCTGGTGGAAATGTCCCACCTCATGACTACTGCTGCTGAGAAACTAAGACTGATTAACTGATATTCAGGATGAGCTGGTTCTCTGTACTGAAATAGGCACAGGCAGTGGTGGCCTGTAGGCTTGGAAGCTTGTGGAAATGATAATGATGGCAGGAGTGTCATTAAAATTTCAAATGTAGTTGTAAAATTTACCTGTAAAGCCATTTTAAAGGTGTTGGACAATATGTGTCCATTTTTAAATGTTTTTCAACGTGGGTTCATCACACGAGAATGGCATTAGGAAGGAAATAAAGAAAGAGAAGAGAATACATGAAAAGTAAAGTATCGCAGTGTTTTGCCATGTGATGTCCAATAATGTGTCAGCATTGTGGCAACGTTTTAGCAATATTTTGGCAACATTTGCTGGTTTTCCGCCAATAATTCCCACAGGCTTTTACTGTGCCCAGAGACTGCACCAAACATTAAGGATGTTAAGGACGTAGTTTAAAATAAATGTGTCACAAATTGTTTTGCCATTGACTGTCTTGACACCTTGGTGAAGTTGTGATAACATTTTAGCAATATTTTGGCCACATTTGCTGGCCCCACAAGTCAGTGTACAAGGGACTACATCAAAACGGTGGATGTTCAGCCATACTGGCCTGTCTTGCACTGGGTTAAAATGTCACATGATGTCATAGACCTGTCACATGACCAGTGGAATCTATGTGTAAGTGCTCAAACAAAAAATCTCAAAGTCTTCCAAGCCTCCGCTTTTTTGCATTATGGTTTAGAAAATGTATGTAATTTGTTTTTCGACATAAAAAAAATAAGTTTGTGTTGTTGATGATGAATAATATCCTTGTTTGTATGTTTTTTGTTTTCTTTTTATAACAAGAGTTGTATGATTTAAGTTAATTTATTTTTATTTAAGTTGTATTTCTAAATATTTGTAATGTTTTTAAGATTATTTAAGTTTGCGTTTTTCCTAAGTTGTTCCTGTTACTTGCAAAGGCACTTCGGGATGCTGGGATGTTTTGAGAAAAAGTTATTTAAAGAAGGATTGTAAAAAAATGTTATTAATGCTATTGTTTTCATTAACAGGCTTTTGTTGATTTTCTTTCTCTGAATGAAGTTTTAGCTTAAATTATTTTTCCAAATAAAGACTATGAACTATCGAAAGTATTTCGTTGTTTTAGTAACTCCACCACACACTTCTGTTTCATATATATTGGGCTTAAAACAGAGCATCTTTACATTCATATTTGAATGTTGTCACAATTCTTACAGCATTTTCAGCCTAAAGAAAAGACAAACTTATAAACCACACAAACCACCGAAAACAAACTGCAAAACTTTTAAAGTGCTATGAGACGCTTCGTTTTCTTTTCTCTGTGCTGGATTTATGACTTCTATGTGTGCCACTCTGTAAGGGTTGGAAATGGTTCTTTAGAAAATGGGGAATAGATTGGGATGCGGGTTCTTTATAGGGATGAGAACGAAGCTAATCATTAACATCTGCTCTGGCCTCTTGGTCACCCCATACTGGGCTATTCATGGCTTTACCCCACATTCTGCCTGCCGCGGGTGCATCGCTCAAGAGAGGGGCCTTTGAGAAACGCCGGCAAATAGCTGCAGGATGTTTACAAGTTTTCCAACCAGACTAGAGGGAGAAATTTAAAGCTTTGGGAAGGGGGAAAAAAACTGAACTAGTTGGCACATTTCCTAACTGAATGAAACTATTTGGCAGGTGTTTTGGCGGGAAAGCCTTTCTTGATTTCAAATATCACATCACCAAAACAACAACCAAAAGTTTTTTTTAATTATGTTCTCTTGCGCTATTCTAGAGAAAGTTTTATTATCCTAACACTGATGCAGATAGAGAACAAAATGTCTTTTGTTGAGCCTTTATGGCTAAACATTAAGCTCGAGGAGAAGTTCAGAGGAGTTCTGGCTGAGGTCTCTTACAACACTCATCAATGGAGCTCTGGGGAACAGGCAGAGTCACACAATGTAGCGGCGGACAATAGCCGATACTAAAGGGCACCATTTGGGAGAGGCAGTGTGTGCCTATGAATGGAGGGAAGGGAGGGGGCAAAGAACGACAGATGTTGTCTGTCCTCCTGTGTCAAAGCGTCCTGCAGGCAGAAAACACCAGCTAGACCCCACATGGCCATGAGGGAGAGACACAATGGAGACCCTTCAGCTCACATCTCTTGGTCTTCTCTGATATTTCGCAATGTAACTTTAAACTTTTTCACACAGCGCTATAAAGTACTTCACTTGCTTTAGACATTCAGCCTGAGATCAATCAATAAAAGCTTTGCTTTATACACTTTCTTTATGCCATGAGCAGCCTCTCTATTATTACTGCTCATATTTAAAGTTATAGAGTTTTCAAAACCCATAACACCTAGCTAGACAACCACTTAGAACATCTTCATAGCAACAGCCTGGCAACCACTCAGAACACCTTCATATAAACCCCCTGGCAACCACTCAGAACACCCTAGCAACCTCATGACAACTCCCCAAAACAGAATTAGAACACCTTAGTAACATATCCAGATAACCACTCAGAACACCTTCACAGCAACACCCTGACATACACTCAGAATACCCTAGCAACATTTATAGCAAACACCCTGGCAACCACTCAGAACACCTTAGCAACAGCATAGCAACTCCTTGGCAACCACTCAGAACACCCTAGCAACATCATAGCAACACCATGGCAACTACTTAGAACACCTTCATATCAACCCCTCGGCAACCACGCAGAACACCCTAGCAACCTCATAACAACTCCCCAGCAACAAATTAGAACACCTTAGTAACATCATATTAACATCCACACAACCACTCAGAACACCCTAGCAGCCTTTATAGCAACTCCCTGGCAACCACTCAGAACACCCAAGTAACATCATAGCAACACCACTCAGAACACTGAAGCACCTTCATAGCAACACCCTGACAACCGCTTAGAACACCTTCATAGCAACACCCTAGCAACCTCATAGCAACACACTGGCAACCACCCAAAACATTTCAGCATCACGGTGGTGTTTCGCATGGACAAACACCACTCACATTCACTTGATGAAAGTGTACAACCAAATGAAACAATTTAATGTTTGGTTCCTAAAGAGTAAATTTGGGTGTGGCATTTTACATTAAAATAATAGTGCATTCGTAACATTGCTTTTGTCAGAAGGCCTTTGCCAAGTGCAACCCAAGATAAAGCTGGCCAAGCATTCTGCACTTCAATTAGCACTAGAGCTCGAGCTGCCATCAGTGTGACTTCATGGAAAACAAAGAGGGGAATAAGAGGTTTGCTCTGTGATCCCGTTGCATTTTAATGAGCCGATCATGTGGAGTCCTCTGGGATCAGACAGTAACACTATATTCCGACACAACACGGACGAAAAATACGAAACAGCAGCGCACTCGAATCGTAAAGTCATCATCAGTCATGTCCAACTGAGCTGCGAGAGCTCGGCTCACGTCCACCGACGCTGGTTACCGGCAGGGTGAAAAACTAACCGGAGAAGAACAAGAGCCAGAGCTGGAAATGACTGAGGAACACAGAGGACGAGAAGAAGAACATGTGAACTGGGAACAGGAGAACAAGGAAGCAGACTCGGGTGCAACAGGGACAGAGCAGGTGTGATGAAATAGTCATGAGGAGAGGCAGAGTCTAGCTTGAGTTACACCTGCCGCTCCTAAAGTAATGAAGGAAAGAGCCAGAGGAGGAACGCCAGAGATGGGGAGAAGAAGGAGAGATACAAGACGCTGGCAAGGGCATTAGAGAAGCCTCTGAAGCTTTGAGAAGGTTTGTGGAGTGTTTTATTTGTGCACCTCTGCTATTAAATTGATTCTATTCCATCAATGCTGGTTACTTTCGTCTTACGTCAAAAGGTGCATGTCTTGCTCACCTTGCATGTCTGTGCTGTAAGCTCATGCCTCATAGATGTTAAACTGAGTTATTGTAGAATGTAACATTGTTTGATTAGCTCGAGCTCTGGCATAAAAACCATCTAACCTTTAAGCCTCGAGGAACTTGTTTAACCCACAAGCTACATTAAAATATCCTGTTTCTGGTACAGATCCTCCTAAGATTGCACTTATCGCTGTATTTAGGAGTTAAAAGTCTCTACCTTCACCTCAGAGATGTAAATTATTCAAGAGCGCTTGGATTCCGTCACAATCTGCCAATCAGGGAAATGAAGGTGACGTGTCCTGAACAAGCAGCCGCTGCGATGTCAATTAGTTCTTCACTACTCTGTCTCTTGACATGACCGTGTGTGTCAATCCAGTGTGTGCATTGAGCTGAAGAGCCGTCAGAGTAACCAGATGATCTACAACAAAACGAAAATAGTATAAAAATGCATTTTATGGTTTACATGTGAGGTAACACTTTAGTTTAGGAATCAATTCTCACTATTAACTAGTTGCTTATTAGCATGCCTATTATTAACACATTGGCTGCTTATTAGTACTTATAAAGCACATATTCTACATCCCTAATCCTAACCAATACCTAAACTTAACAACTACCTTACTAACTATTAATAAACAGCAAATTAGGAGTTTATTGAGGCAAAAGTTGTAGTTAATGGTTTGTTAATAGCGAGAATTAGACCTTAAAATAAAGTGTGACCCAAAAAAAGAAACAAACACACAATTTATATATATAATAGCGAGAATTAGATGAGAAGTGGAATCAGACTAATGGGGAAAAATTTGATTAGGCTTTGATTAACCAGAGGTGCCCAAACTATTATTATAGTTAACTAAACCTAAAAAATAAAACCATAAAAAATAGTTTTTAAAACAAAGTATAATAAAATACATTACTTCTAATCTGATTTCAGCCAGCAATATTTATATATTTTTTTTGTTCGTCTTGATGTACTATAATAAATAAAACTAAACAATACACATTTAACAAAAATACATTTATTCACATTTTAATAAAACATGAAAAATATACACAACTAAAAAATAATAAATAAATAACTAATAAAGTAACAAAAAAAACATAACAGTATTTAGTCTTAAAAACAAATAAAATCTTAACAATCAAATTCATTTATAATCTATACATTGTAATTAGAAAATAAAACAAACATGTTAAAACAAAACAAAAAAAATAAATTTAGTCCCCCCCCCTTCACTCTTGGTATGGCAGGCCAAATCAAAGGTCATCACTGGCCAACTGGTTTGTGCATCTCTGGTTTAAATGGTTAATGGTCACTCCTTGATTAAAGAATGCAATGAGAGCACCATTTACATGACCTTACATTTTGGTACACATCTGTTTCTTAAGATCAGTATCATTCTCCTCAAGCTGCAGGTGGAGTTGAACACTGTTGGAAATACATCAATGTGTTATTTGACCGTATCTAATTCAGATAATGGACAAAGATGAAGACTCATTAAAGAGTGTTGTGCCATCTGCTTTAATCTACAACTAATCAACAAACCAGGAACAAGCACCAAAGAATGTCAAATTTTATAATATTAAAGTTATTTTATATTATATTAGTTTATAGTTATATTATATTGAATTCCATGCTGCA
Organism: Barbus barbus; assembly: GCF_936440315.1. Lineage (NCBI taxonomy): Eukaryota > Metazoa > Chordata > Actinopteri > Cypriniformes > Cyprinidae > Barbus > Barbus barbus. The sequence goes on along the minus strand of NC_136736.1, from coordinate 2,503,296 downwards.
TAACTCCACAGATAACATAAAAAAACTAATTTAAAGAAAATAGCCAGCAGAATAATCTGATGATGTTTTATGTGCAGCACAAGCAACAGCTCTAGAACAAACAGAGTGGACCTGAAGAACTCATCTGCAATCTAAAGGAACTAAACTACGAGACCTAAAGCATGACTCGACTGGAACCGGCACTTCAGCGCTCAGAAAGTCGCTCTGTGATAGAAATGCAGAGCAGAAGAGGGAGCGCCAACACAAGCAGACGAGGAAGCATCAGCATGAGCAGAAGAGCAAGTGTCAGCCAACACACAGGTGAGATTTAACCCTGTAGAGCCTTATATATGAAGAAAAAAAGGCCCAAACTGAGCAAAATATGTCATTTGGTGTAGTCAGTGATATTTATATGGCCAAAACGTAAGAGGAAATTCTGATAGCTTGTAATGTAAATCAATGAGATCTTTATAATAGTAAACAGACTACTTACATAAAAAAGCATTTAAATATCATTTGTCTCTTGATATTTCCTAATATGTCTTGGTAATATTTAATTGTAGTTTCAAAACTCATATTGCAATGCAATACAATGATGATCCTCAAAAGCCTGATGGATCATATTTGAAACTCACATTTGAAAATGTTTTTTCTTAAAAATCAAGTAAAGCTGCTTCAGAAACAATAACAATATAATAACAACAATAATTCTTACATTTACTTTAATATTTACAATTCACATAAAAGGCCTTTTACTTGCTAAAAAGTATAAACTGTAAGAACAGAAGGCATGTAGTAGATTGTGAACAACACTTGATAATTAGAATTTGCAAATAAATTATGATACAGTAGGCTTTACAGGGTAAGACTGCAAAAATAAGTGTATATTAATATATTTTGTCCTGTGTATTCAATAATGAATAAACAATACTTTAAAATTTTGGTCACACTTTATTTTTAAGATCCAATTCTCGCTATTAACAAACCATTAACTACGACTTTTGCCTCAATTCACTGCTAATTTCATGCTTATTAATAGTTAGTAAGGTATTTGTTACGTTTAGGTATTGTATAGTCTCGCTCAGCCAGACCTTCTGGAATAGATGTCAGCTTTCATAGGCCAAGGCCCGCCCATGAGGGCGCGATCTTTAAATATTTCACATATCCAGCGTTTAGCTGACCCTGATAAGTGTTCATCGTCACATTTGTAAACACGACGGATTTCTTCTTTCGTGAGGGGGGGGTTTGGCGCCACGGCATCTTTGTTTCCAGGCGGACCGAAAATAAACGCGACATTCGCATCTCCCGGAAATCCGGTTTAATTCAACCAGTCAGATGACGACTTTGACATTCCTGAAGTGTTTCCAGAAAAGTGTGCCATATGCATCATACGTTTAGCCAACGTTCCGTGGGCGTGATGTCTGAGGCTGAGACTAGGTATTGTAGGGCCCTATGAAATCCGTTTAATTTTTTTCCCAAATTCGCGTTTCAGTATGTGTGCGGTAAACGCGTGCATCTGCGCCAATCATTCACACAGAGACACGCAAAACATGCAGGATTCATATTTAAATAGTATTTCCGCGGCTTAATATTCACAGATACTAGTCCATATCGCGTTTTGATTTAAGTCTACTGACCTATTTTTAATTTATTCATCCCAATTTGCAAATTCCATGATATTCCGCATTATACAGTACATTCTATTTTTATAACTGGATACCGCGATACCGTCCGTGTTTTCCGCATAATAGAAAACATAGGACCCTGGGTAGGATTAGGGATGTAGAATATGGTCATGCAGAATATGTGCTTTATAAGTACTAATAAACAGCCAATATGTTAATAATAGGCATGCTAATAAGCAACTAGTTAATAGTGAGAATTGGTCCCCATACTTAAAGCTGCAGTCCGTAAATTTGGGCTCTTTGTCGCCATCTATGTTTGAAAACCTGGAATTGCAGCTCTGTGTGGAATTATCTTCCATGCGTGGGGTTGTGAGCTGGCACGGCTCCAGCGCGGATGAATCTAATGTTTTGAGGGGTGTTTGGCTGTCAGTCACCGCACTGGTGTGGGTAGTGTGCTAAGGAATCACAGATTAGTCTACGTCTTGGAATATATGACCCAAATAAGAATTTTCACCGTATATTGCCATCTGAACAAGTAAGTAACAAGTGTGCCATGCGTCTTCTGACCAACTGAGGAAAAAGCATTACAATAAATCGCGCTAACAATGGTGATTAAATCTAACGATCGGTTAGCTCATATCACATCAAACGTGCAAATTATTATTATTATTGTGTTTAATAAATACAGAATTTTTTCTGGATTACAATCCGCCTTAAAAATGATACATTTAATTATTCTAGCTGCTGCGAGAAAAGGCTATAAACGAAGCACCACCTGGAGGATCCTCACATGCGATAGCCTAGTAGCCGGGACAACTTCTTTATATTTACAGACGTGACGTAATGACGCAGTGCCATGCTTGAATTTCCCGCGAAAACCAACCTGTACCACTCAAATTAGAAAATATTATTATAAGCTAACCGTTGTGAATCGGGCTAAAGTAAGGTGATAGTTTTGAACAATGGCTGGTTATGTACTTGCTCAAATATTGATTTCGGATAATTTTTAACCAAAAATGTTACGGACTGCAGCTTTAAGTGTTACCAAAATGTTAATTATTTAATCGTTTAATTATTCTTTTATTTCAATAATTTGTATGCATCAGCACAATATCAATGCCATGTCTTCCTCAAACAGAGACTAGAAGAGAAACAGAACAAAGCAGCAGCCGGGCCATTTTTAAAAGAGCCAATCGCTTCCTCTCACGGGACAGGGAACAGGAAGATGGCAGTCCTCCTGCTCCCATGCGCTACTTTGAGAGGGGCCACCCTCTTCCAGCCAATCACAGTCCTGAGCGCAAATCCACAATCCCCTTCCGAAACCCTGACCTGGGTCTCCCGTCCTATAGGAGGCGCTCCAACAATTTCAACAACGAGACAATGAGTGGCCTCTCCCCCCAGCGACACATGTCCTATTCAAATTTCAGACGCGGGGACAGCCAATCCCGTGCAAGCCCTCGTTCCGGCAGCCCAAGATCTACAAACGTCTCTCCGCAGAGGCGAGGGGAATCACGCAGTTCGTCCCATCGCCGAGGTTCCACCGCGCACGGTCACCGGACGTCCCACACGTCCTCTCGAAAGAATTCTGGGAAATGCACTCCATCACGAAGACGAGATTCGGTGGTCACACGCACAACATCTCCTTCGCGAAGCTCAGGTACGAATAAATATGGGGAGACCTTTAGCCCCGCCCCTAAAAGAAGCCCCTCCCAGAGCTCCTACGGACATTGCTTGGATTCTGAAAAGCTGTACAAGAATCTCAAATCAATCGCGAGTTCGGCAGAGTCAGATATCTCCGAAGAAAGGAACGGCTGGTTGAAAAGACATTCTGTTGTGGAAATCGATGGCGATTATAATGAACGCAAACACAGTGGTCGCAATAGCGGTCGAAGCAGTCGAAAGAGTGGTGGCCGCAATACTGGATACAACAGCCGGGATTTCTCTCCAAAAGGAGGCTATTGTGATGACAAAACAAGCCGCGGCAGTCGAAAAAGTGGTTACAACAGTCGCAACAGTGGTTCTAACAGCCCTGGTGCCTCAACGCCTTATCAAGATTACGATGAACATGGTACATTAAAAAACGGTAATACGAAAAAAAGCCGCAGGAATGGTGGATACTCAGACAACTCGGACAAACAATCCAGATCCGATTCCCGCCATTCGCTAAGCCCCACCCACTCCCATCTAAGCCCCACCCACTCCTCTCTAAGCCCCGCCTCACCTGCATCAACACCAAACATCTCCCAATCAAGGTGGAGCCAGACTCAGGTTCCATCCCCTGATTTGCCCAAATCCCAAGCCTTAATTGCAGAGACGGACAAGCCTGTTAATGATCGGAGCAGAAGCAACATCAGGCGGGGCTTGGAGGCGCTAATTCTTTCAGAGAACACCAGGTCTTCCAGCCAACCAGCAGTGCCAGAGATGACCATTGAGGACTATGTGATCATTGCAGATATTCCCAGATCGAAGCTGTACCCTGAGGAAGAGGAAGCAATAGTAGTGAGAAGGAGACCGCAGAGCCGGAGCCCACGCAGAGACAATCAGCACAGGTCAGGGAATTGAAGAGAGATGAAGAGTGGTACCACTTTTCCACTAACATGGTGCTGGTGCTAATGAAAAAGCAGATGCCTAATCTGAACATTTCCACTGGAAAAAAAAGTGATGGACATCCCATTACAAGTTACTCCAATTTACACGTTATTTACAGCTTCCATCTGAATTATAATTAAATAACTTGTGACCATTACATAAGTTTTGGCAGAAGTTTGGCAAACCAATTTACTAGATGTTAAAATAAAGTAAGATTAAAACATAAATAAACAAGTAAAGTAGTACATTATCACAGGTTTTCAAACTTTTTGATGGATCAGCAGATATGATGATTCCCTGAGGATTGACTATTTTCCTAAAAAAAAATGTTAAGCTTTTTTTTTTATATATTTTAAATCTATCTTAAAATTATATATATATATGTAGTCAACATTTGAAGTGGATCAAAAAAGTTCATCAAAGTTGTTCTAAGACAAAAACACATTTTGGGTTTAAGACAACTTTGGTGAAAGCTTTTGATACACTTCAAATGTTGACTAGTGCATATATATATATATATATATATATAAATAAAATAAATATATGTTATTAAAAAGTTAATTTATTTTTTATTTATTTTATTATTACTACCTGTTAAAAACTATAGCTGTCAATGACAAAAAAATATTTTGACTAATATCATTATTTAAATTCCGTGAATTAAACATATTTAATTAAATTAAAAAAATAATAATAATTTTGGCATCCCTAAAAATACATTTAGTGCAATCAAAAAATATTTTTCCTCTCAAAATATTTTCAGCGGCCCCAGTAGCATCCACTTCATCCCACAAACCCCTTCATTACATCATCTTTTAGCTCTCAAGTCAAAATATGGACCGGTTCTTAAAGAGGTTCACAGATCCCCATCAAAGCACCGGCATCATTTCAGGGGCAAAGTGAGTGTGAGAGAGAGGAAACCCTGTCAGTAAATTCTGCTTCTCCTTTCTGTGGTTAAAGCTATGGGGATGGAAGGTACGACTATGAGCGTGAGGTTTCAGAAGAACGAGGCAGAGGAAGAGAAAGAGAGAGAGGAAGAGACCGCAGAGAGAAAGAGCGGAGACGTCTAGACAAAGAGATGGGAGGGTCGTCAAAAACCAACAGCACTGCATCAGGCCATTCACAGGTGCCTGAGATTACAGTTTCACACACTACTTACCTTTCTCACTGATATCATCTATTCTGCTGAATCTGTGGAGGCAAAAATCTAATAAATAAATAAAAGTGGCACATATTTGGACAGATGATAAAATCCCATAGACTTACACTGAAGGAAGCATCTTAGAAGTAGTGCCTTGCAATGCCTTGGAAAAAAATAAAGCATATACATAAACCCTACTAATTAAATCAGTTATTAAATAAGCATGTGTCTTAAACTCCTGTAATATCGACGTCTCATACTTTAAAGCAATCAATGCAATTTATGAAAGATATCAATTAAAATCTGTATGTGTGTGTGTGTGTGTGTATGTGAGAAAATTCAGACTAACCCCCTTTGCAATCATTAAGATTTTCATAACTAACTGTAATTTAATTACACATTTTTCTCAGTAACTGTAACAGATCACAGTAACATTTATTTTTAAATTCAGTAAGTGCTCACTGTGCCATATCTTTGCCAAAACTGGCCCAAATATGTTTGAGGATAGCTGGACCACATTTGCAGCATCATATAAGGGCCACTTTAGGCTCACAGCCACAACAGCCAGTGCTCACTGTGCCATATCTTTGCCAAAACTGGCCCAGATACGTTTTAATATACCTGGGCCACATTTGCTGAAACATATGTGGACAACATTTGGTTTAGCCTTTGATGACTGTGCCACATTTTTGCCAAAGGCGGACCACATTTGGTTGGCACTATTTGGGCCATATTTACTATTTACCACATGGGTCACTTTAGGGTCACATTCAGATTCTACATTGCTGTGAACACCATAGAGGCCCACATGTGATTTGATACATTGGGGCCATTTTTGCTATTTTATATGTGGGCCACTTCAGGCTTATATCCATTTTGTACGGGCCTTAAGAAGGCCAGCAGTGGCTTATCATTGCCTTAAGTGGCCCACATCCACATGCTATCTGGGTAGTTACTCCCCCCCAACACTGATAGCTAGCAATGCTTTCTTGAGACACCATTTAAAAAATAACACACTTAAAAATTGCTTAGTATCTTTCTGAATATGTTCTCAGAGGTCCAGCAAAAATGGAGAAAGCATTAGGATGGTAAACGGAAAACACAGAGGTCCAGGAGAGCCCCCTCAGATGCAGGTAAAGTCACACTCAAGACTAGTTTCTAGTTCAAGGTGTCTGTGTAACGCAGAACGGACGAGAACGCACTTTTGAGCACCTAGACAGCAAGTGCATTATATTTAGCGCTAGATACAAAGGTTTTAGTAAAGCTATGAGAGGATTTGAAGCTTAAATTATGCTGAGAGAAGCTGTACAGTTCAGTGAGTTAACTGTATATATTGAATTCCTTATACATGCACAACTGATTCTGTTTCCTAAAAGCTTGATCTTCCGCACGGTAAAAAGGGATGGATGTATATGCTGGATGAAGATGAAGAGGTACAGGTCTGCTTCTGTTGAACTAGATCTCTATTGCATGACCAGTGACTGTCTATATGGCTGTTACAAGGAAGCTGGCATAACTTGCCCCTATTTTTTTATTTATTTATATATATATATAATCAAAAAGCACAAGTGGAAATGGTGACCGCTTACAGGATCTTTTGATTTTGCCTAAAATCTTATTCAAAGAGTTAGAAAAATAGATAAGGTTTTGATTATTGTGCAATATTAATCTGTTGCTTTGTGAAAATGCACATTGTTTTTATTTGTAGTGGAGGAAGCACTGGTTCGTGATCTCTGACTCAGGACTGAGATACTATAGAGACTCTGGGGCTGAAGAGGTGAGCGATAATAACTGAAATTGCCATGCAAATAAATTATTATCTAAGGACTGTACAGATATATCATGTAGGAATAAATTTAAACATGGTAAAATAGAGCTGAAAGAACCGTAGTTGTAATAGTATCTGAAAGCATGATCTGATTTAACAACACTCTTTTGAATTCTGTGTTTTTCGCCTTGATAGAGAGATGAGGCAGATGGTGAGATTTATTTACGTCACTGTCTGCGAGTGGAGGAATTTGATGCTGATAAAAACTACGGACTTCAACTGCATGTACGAACTTGTCACAAAAGTTAAGAGGACCACTTATCAGGAAAAAGTAAGAATATTCCTATGTCTCAAACCTCTGTGATTGATCGGCAGATGCGTGATGGACTGGTGAGCCTGTCGGCGATGACCTCCAGAATCAGGAGGAACTGGATCGACACACTGAGGAGGAGAATCTCATTCAGGGATTCGGCTGAAAGCATTCGGTATGACAGAACTGAAGAAATCAGGCACGGGCCAATTTCAGGAAAACTGTCTAGAACGTCTGAAAAGAGAGAACAAAAAATTATATATTTTGAGATATGACAATGAAACATGTTTTTAGGACCATTCATGTTTTATTTTAATGGCAATTAAGCATATTTTATAATGCACGTTGGTAGTATTTACTATAATGGCTTTATGCATGTTTAACAGCTATTTGACATCCATACTGTATGGAATTACAATAATGTGCATATAATGAAAATTGACATACAAATTTCAAAGTAAAATAGCGGGATTGCAATGATGATAATTTGGAGGGAAAATTGTGTTTAAATGTAATTAAAGTAATGCAAAAATATCTTAATGTTTATAAAATTGTTCATAAATCTTTCTAAATAATATAAAAAAGCTTAATATTTGTGCTAAATACAATTTTTAAATGTTAAATAAATATTTTAAATTAAATTTTGTGATTTAAGTTAAGAAAACTGTCAAGAACATGTCTAAAAGAGAAAAAAAGATGACATGAAACTAATTTTTAATGACATTTAAGCATATTTTTTTAACATACAATAGTAGTATTTGCTATATTGCAACTATATAGCATTACAATAATGAGCATCTAATGAGAATCATCGTTGATAATAGTAATGAGAGTTACGAACAAACTTAAAAAATAAAATAAAAAAACTAACAAAAACATTAAAATGAATTACAGTGATTACAGTGAAATTGTCATAAAAAATAATGTCACATTGCAAAAAAATAAAAATAATTGTATTATCGCTATGCAAAATATAATAATAAAACATAAGCTTAATCTTCTTGCTAAATGCAATTTATTTTGATTTTGACTTTAGGTTGAAACATGACATGTTTTCATATATTCACCAAAAATATATATGAATCATTCCTATATTGATTATGGTCATCTGAAAGATTTGGCTTTGGACTTTTAAACTGAAATAAAGTTACTGATGTTTCACTGGAGCAGGTTTGAGGTTTGACTTAGGTTCCTGTTTTCAAATAAGTAGGAAGTTGATATCTCTGCCTGTTCAGACACCCAGACAACAGTGACATCAGCGACAGAGAGAACTCCAGTTCCCAGAATGCACCGTCCCGGACCTCTCCCACACCCCATGGCCCGGGGTCATATGAACCCCACATGACGTGCTCACCGTTAACCAACCGCCGAGAGGCCGGCGAGGGCCGCGACCGAGAGCTTGAGAGACGTCTGGAGGGCCGAACCAAATGGTTCCAGGAGGGAATTTCCGACAGGGAGGGCGAAGACCCCTGGGATAAGGTGGAGTTGAAGAAGGGTGTCTTGACTCCAGTGATTTTGACCCAGCCGCAGGTTCCTGATGCTCAGCCCGGGCCAGACATTGAGAAGAAGTGGGCGTACTTTGAGCAGCTTCCGATCGGAGAGGAAAGGTCACCAGCTGGTGTCCAGAATCCCCAAACAACAAACGAGGTGCTTCAGCGAGAGGTGTGTTTTTAGATTCTTATATCCTTTTGGTCTAGGACCATTTAATGTGCATCGTCTGTGTGTGTGTGTGGTCTGGATGCATTGCGTTGGTCAGGTGGTGTCTCTGAGGCAGCAGATCCAGGTCCGTGTGGTGGCCGGTGTTTGCGGTCCTGATGCGACCTGCGCTCTGAAACTGGAGCAGATGGAGAAAGAGCACCGAGAGAGACTGCAGAGGATACATGACGAGCACGAGAGAGAGCGCAGAGAGATGGAGAGAGACAAACAGAGACTGCTGCAGGAGGAGGCCAAGAACGCAGTCCAAGGTTAGTGTGGGCCAGAGATCTCTATTTCTGTTTCAAATAAATGCTGTTCTTATGAATCTGCTAATATCTAAGAATATTGAAGAAAAAAAATGTATCATGGTTTCCACAAAAATAATAAAGCTGTTTTCAACACTGAAATGTTTTTTGAGCAGCAAATCAGCATATTAGCATGATTTCTGAAGGATCGTGTGCAAGTGTAATGATGCTGAAAATTCAGCTTTGTGTCAAAGGAATAAATTACATTTTAAAATAGAAAAAGTTATAAATCACATATAATAAATAGAAAAGGTTATTTAAAATTTTACTATTTTTACTGTATTTTTGATCAAATAAATGCAGCCTGGGTGAACATAAGAGACGTCTTTCGAAAAACAATAAAAAAATTGTAAAGACCACAAATTTGTGAACAGTATATCTAACTGTAAATATAGTGATTAAATTGAGTTTCTGTCTTTGCTCAGTTATTGTTAACTAAAACTAAAATAATAAAAAAAATTTATTAATTAAATGTTAACTGACATAAAATTAAATATAAAAAACTTATTGTTGCCAATGCTACATTTCTCATTTTAAATTTTCTCTAACTTGGAAGTATATCAATATAACGAATGAATAAAAATGAAAATTAACGATATAAACTCATAAAAATTCTAATGAAAAAACTAAACTTTAAAATCCAAGTGAAAGCAAAAAAATAATAATCTAAATTCTATATTCTAAATATCTTAATTCAAAATATGATATATAACAAAACCCGTATTAGTATATCAATGAAACTAAAGTAACACTGATTTTGATGATCAGGTGAGAATTTAGTGACTTTATCCATCATTTTAACTACTAAGCTTCTCATCAAACGTCTCATCTTCAATCCTGCAGCGATGGAGACTCTGAGGAAAGCTCATCAGGAGGAGATTGACAAGCTGAAGGCTCGTGGAGGAGGAGAGATGACAGACCCCTGCATCAGACAACAGCTGTACGTCCACATTTATACAATTCATACAAAATACATTTAGCAAGATAATCATGAGCAAACAGCTCAGCTGTGCTCACGGCATTTACTCTGAGAAGTGGCAGGTGTTTGACTGACAGTTTGGAATTGACAAGAATCCCACTGAGAGGATCAGCTGATCACTCATCAGTCAGTGATTGAGTTAATCAATGCATGGCTTTGTGTGTCTATCAGGCGCGAGTCGCTCTCTCTGCAGCAGGAGCTGGGCGGTCTGTCGGAGCGCTATTCCCAGCAGTGCGTGGAGCTCACCCGCATCCAGAACAGCACCGAAGAGCGAAATGGAGAGATCCGACAGAAGGAGAGAGAGATGGAGCAGCTCCGGCAAGAGAACCAGGTAGACAGGAAGTGGAATGAGAGGACTGGATGACTCACAATCACCATCTGACGCTGAAAATTCAACTTCTAGAGTCTAAAAATGACAGATTTGCCAGTTAAATAATGTATGATACACACTTTGTGTGGATCCATCCAGGCTCTGAGACTAACTGGAACAAAAAACATTGAAGTCCTGCTGGGATGTTTTTTTTGACTTCAGGAGGTTTTTTGTACTTCTAGTATGACATAAAGCATTAGATGTGAAACTGATGTTTTTATTAGTCGCATCCTGCCACAAAGAATTATGGGAAATGTATGTTCAACATTTTGGGGCCTGTAAGATTTTTAATATATTTGAAAATGGCCTCTTCTGCTCACCAAGGCTGCTTTTATTCAATCAAGAATACAGTCAAAATAGTAAAATAGCTAAATATATTTTTTACAATTTAAATAACTGTTTTCTATGCAAGTATATTGTAAAATGTAATTTATTCCTGTGATGCAAAGCTGAATTTTCAGCATCATTACTCCAGTCTTCAGAGTCACATGATCCTTCAGAAATCATTCTAAGCTGATTTGATGTTTGATTTGGTAACATGAAAAATGTGTGGGTTCAAACAAAAGGTGCTATCTTCTAAGTTGTGTATCAGATCCAGATGAAAATAGCTGTAAATAAAAGCTGAAATGTTAATCTCTCATCTCATATTCATCTTTTGATGTCAAACCCAAATGTTAGTAATTAGTCAGAGGGGAAACAGATAGAGATTTCAGTGTCTGTATATGATGTCTCAACAGACTTGTTCTCAGAAGAGTGACTGTCTGGGTTCTGTTTACTCACCCAGGACTGGGTTACTAATACTAATAGAGTTATTGCTACTATACAAATGCTACAGAATGGGTTTCAGGTCAGCATGAAACACAAATGAGTGTTTTGTTGTCAATGTGTGAATGAGCATGTCTTCATGTGTGGTTTTTAGTTTGGATGTGTCAACATCACATTTCCTCTTCCTGTTCTCACAGGAACTTCAGGCGCGTCTGACGGAGGAGATAAGTCTCATGCGATCCTTCATCACAGGTCAGAGGTCAGGAGTTGTTCCCCTTGGTAATTATGAAAGGAGCACCACTGAACTAGAGGTAAGGCTCTGACCTTTGACCTATACATGAAATAAAAATACCTGCCACCATTTCATGATCAGCTTTTTAAAAAAATTAATGATTCAGAGAGATGTATATGGACATACAAGATGTATCTCAGAAGCATGTTAGAATATAGAGTGGGGGAACTATGACGTCACTCTGTAGGCGGATCGACTGTTAGCATCGCTCTGGTTCCCTCGACAAAAACCCAATAGGATTTTGCCATAGGGTTTTGGATAATCGCAAAAAATAAGCTCTGTGTTCAATCATAGTTCATGAAACTTACACGTTTTGACCATCAAGATAATCTTTACAAAGTAATACAAATTTTATGAAGTTTGAAGCCTGAATACAAGCGCCAGAACTAAAAAGCTAACATTAGGCTATAAACGAACTACAGCACCACGGTCGCTCTCCTTCAACGTCACCACCACCATGTTACCGACCACTTTTAAACTTATTTTTAGAAACATTTTCCATGATAATTATTTACTCTGGATGAATTTTAATCCAAAAGAGCACGAGACTGTAAAAGCGGGTTAGAATGAGTTCCTGTTCGGCGTGATGACGTTGAATGTCTCCGACAGCGCCTGTAGTCCCATTTAGCAACCGTCTTTTTAAAGAAACGTAACAGCTTTAAAAATCACGAGTGGGGTGTAACTGGTGTGTTTTATGTCGTAGAATAAAACGTGAAAGTATCTTGAGTCTGTGTAAACCACGGACCTTATTTAAGGGATTTAACCAAAATCCCATTCAAAAAACCCATTGACTCTGGGATGATGGAACCGGAAGTGCTAAAATGCTAACTCGCTTCCGGTTTTTCGCCTACAAAGTGACATCATAGTTCCACCACTCTATTAAAATCAATGTAAATTGAAGTTCAGTCAATCAGCTTGTAAGTCCCCAAAAATATACACTATGGTTCAAAAGGTTTGGATCATATTAAGGCTGGAGTAATGATGCTGAAAATTCAGCTTTGACCACAGGAGTAAATTACTTTTTAAAATTTATTCAAATAGAGAAGTTATTTTAAATTGTAAAAAATATGACCGTTTTCACTGTAGCCTTGGTGAACAGAAGAGGTTTACATTTAAAAATCTTACCGACACAAAATTTTAAATGATAGTGTAATGAAATTACACAGATTCGATAAATAATTTGATAATATATCAATAGTTACTAAAATTCAAACACTATTATACTAGATCAGTCAAAAAATAATCAATAACAAGTCAACTCTATCTCCATCAAAGAAATGCAAAAACATGTGGAAAAAGGATTTATCTACACAAAAAAAAAAAATTGGTTCCCTTCCCCTGCAATCCTCCTCGTGTCCAAAACTAATCCATAAAAAACACTTATAAATCCAATATTTGTTGTATAATCGTAGGTGAAATTGCATTCCCATATTATCCATTTAGGGGAAAATAGATGGCTGTCATCTTTGACCCCATTTCCTTATTTATTTAACCCTAATTAAAAGCCCTCTTCACTCCCTGTTCTGGGCACAAAGTGGGATGATGCAGAATCTAGCAAGCACTGCTCCAAGTCCTGCAATCTAGGGTTACTGGTCACTGTGCAATAAGAGGAGTGAGAATGAAGATGCTTTTGGAGTCCAGATGGTGTAATTACCACATCAGCCAGCAGGGGCTAACTAGACAAAACTTGACTTTGGCAAATGGAGTTGATGAGCTGGGATTTCAATTTGCAAACTGTGCACAGTACATATAATTCTGTAAAAATAGTGTGTTTGGTTGTTTTGACATGTATTGTATTTATTTTATTTTTTTATTAAATGCTTAGACAAATTTACAGCTGGATCAAAACATCCAAATAGACAACATAAAACGTGGTTAGGACAGGATAGCAATTACAAGGTTTTACTTTCAATAGCTTTAATGTTTCAGCAAATATAATTGTATAATTCGATTTTTTGTTATCAGTACATTTAAGGGAATCAATAAACATAAATGCAGCCCAATTTTAAAACATGGTTTAGAATTACACCTTTTACTTTTATGTATATGAGAATTGCCATATAAGATCATAAGATTCACCATAAGGTTAACAGAAATAATTTTCGATTCATAATATATGAAGACATCTTTATATCTAAATTGTATCCAGATTTCCATTGAAAATACCTTAGAAAGGTCTTCCCCAAAAGTTTTTGAATAACAGTCACACAAAAAAAGAGGTAAAAAAAAATTCTGGTTGATCTGAACAAAATGAACATCAATAAAGTGTAATTACACAGATATATATTTTGGAGTTTGTTTGTTTTTTTGAACTTTATTGGCTTTTAATGGCCTGGTACAAAATGCTAAATTTCTTAATGAGACAACAGACAAGCATCATGTATATATTTTGTAGGTTAGAGGAGGTGGGAGGTCGCTGGTGGTGTTTCTGTAGACAAACACTGCCATCTACTGATCTGATCACCAGCATGAACACACTGCAAACCCTCTCCAGCAAATATCAGTCAATATGTGTTTACAGTAATAAGTTCTTATACAGGTGCATCTCCAAAAATTAGAATATCGTGAAAAAGTCATTTTGTTTCTTGTAACTTATTTCAAAAAGTGAAACTTTCATATATTCTAGATTCATTACATGCAAAGTAAAACATTTGATTTTGATGATTAGAGCTTACAGCTCATGAAAGTCAAAAATCAGTATTTCTAAATACTAGAATATTTCCTAAGATCAATCAAAAAAAGGATTTGCAAAACAGTTCTTTAAAGTATGTTGATTTCTGCACTCAATGCTTGGTCGGGGCTCCTTTAGCACAAACTCCAGCATCAGTGAGGTGTTGCATGGAAGCGATGAGCCTGTGGCTCTGATGAGACACTATTGAGTTTGTGTGGGCGGTTTATGCATTATTCATGACACTAGTGTGGGTGTTAACAATATTGTTTTTTTTTGTCCTCCGTGAGGGAAAGAGTATATTTTAGGTGCTGTGACTGGTCAATGTTTCAATTTCACCAATTTTAATAATCCTTCAACTTTTTTGCACATCATTTATATAGCCCAGACAAATGAAGTTTTGCAAGAACAAATTGCATTGTTTGTTCATTAAAATGTGGTCAAAAATAAATAATAATTGCATGAGAATCGACATTTTCATCAATCGACATCAATTGCATGTTATGCTGACATGTCCATGTCCGTCTGTAGATGTTACTGAAGGTGAAGGAGAGCGAGGTGGAGTTTCTACACAAGGAGATCAGCTGTCTCAGGAAAGAGGTCCAAACTCTTACTAAGGTACAAAGTTTGTGTGAAATCCAGCATGAAATCTAAATGAATACTATGCACTTTCTTTATACATGTTCCTAGTCTTATTGCAGTGACAGAAGTGTACGTAATGAATCTAACTTCAGATGTTTGGGGTCAGTAGAACTTTTGTTGTTTAAAGAAATTAATACTTTTATTCAGCAAGGATACATTAAATTGATCAAAAGTGACAGTAAAGACATTTATAATGTTAAAAAAGATTTCCATTTCAAATAAATGCTGTTTTTTTTACAATATATTCAAGAAAAAATGAGCAGCACAACTGTTTTCAGCATTAAATCAGTGATTTCTGAAGGATCATGTGACACTAAAGACTGGAGTAATGATGCTGAAAATTCAGATTTGATCAATATATTCACATACAAAACAGTTGCTTTAAATTGTAATAATTCACAATTTTACTGTTTATTTTGCTGCATTTTGATCAAATGTTTGCAGTCTTCTTAAAAAATATTTTATTAACCCCAAATGTTTGAACGGTAGTGTAAATTAAATAAACTAAACTGTGTTTATCACTTTTCTTCAGTATGAATATATATGAAAACCTTTATAGCGATGCTTAGCCATGAATAATCACTGTATTGTTTATAATAAGTGTAGTAACGGTTTTCTCTGGCTGTAGGAGAATGAAGTGTTGAGCGAGTGCTATAAGCAGGTGTATGTGGAGATGACTGAATTACGGGGCCGCAGCGAGAGAGACATCAGTGCACTTAAAGAACACCTCAAACTCACTGGATGAGGGGCATCTCCTAGGCAACAGCACCAACCAATGAGAGCACAGCAAGAGGTCAAATGAGACCCTTTGGTCATGCCTATACAGGATATTGTGTTATGTGAAGCTCTTTTTTATCTTGTTGGTTAGAAACTACAGTGGTGCTGAAAGTGAATATACATTCCAGGCTCTTAAATCAAGATTAAATACTATAAAATAAACACTTACATCTGTTGGACGTGTGTGAAAGTGCATGCATTTCAATTGCAAAATAAACCATGTACGATAAAACATATGACAAAAACACAACCAGCAACTAACATTCAAGCAATTTATTAAATAGAAGAGAGGCGGCTGCCTCAAGTCATAATATTTGGAAACATAAAAACAGCATTAAAACTTTGGCTTATGGACATGGTTAGTGTAATGCAAACATGTGTTGACAATCTTTATTATTGCATAAATATATCCTGTTCATCAGCATCTGGAACCTCTCAGACTGAAAACACAAGAACACGAATGTCTGAGAACCATATACACAGTTTAATACACTATATATGTGGTTATTACATTTATATATTACTTGTACCTGCACTCAGTCATCATCATCATCATCATCTGGGACGAAGATCTCATGTTCCTCCAGAAGAGCAGCGAAATTTTTACTGATCAGGTTTCCGACATAAAGGAACGGGACCACGACTATAGCCATGCGGGTCAGACCGAGCGGGACCTGCAGGAACATGATAAATCAAATTAAATCATATTCATAATTATTAACAATTATAAAAATATGCGTGTGCTGATCAAAACGCAATCGTTCAACTGATATATCTATAAATAATTGATTTTTAATTATTATTTTTTTGTTTTTTTTGATTGGTTATTGGTCATGTCAGTCAAGCCATTCTGAGTTTTCATTGGCTTAGACGAAACCCAGCCCTGGTTATTGCGTCCATCGGGAGTCTCCAGCAGAAATGTTTAGACAAGTATAAACGCACCTTAACTGGTTTAGGAGGGACAGCACCCGATGTGGTTGACACGGCGGTTCGACTGAAAGTCGGTCCTGTCGCGTTTGCCGATTTGGGGCCAGTGTTGCGGCTCAGTGTCGCTGTATTTCTAATGAAAAAAGCCCGAGCGAAACGCCCTGCCAACGACGCCATGTTTCCTGCTTGTGCGTTTTAGAGTCACGCCCAGTAGACACGCCTCTTTTGGGTTTGTAATTAGGGGGCGGAGTTAATGTGAGCTTTTTCATCCCGCTCGGTTTTTTTATTAAATAGTTGTATTTAATTATTATTACATAATATTAATTAATCATTGGTACTGAATCCGTGTCTTTTGCATTAGTAATGTCAATAAAGCAGCTTAAAAATGGCTTGGGACTCTACATGTATGCATATAATAGAAAGGGAGGGATTTCACACAAACATTCATGTATTAACTATTTCAACAGAGACACACCTTCAGATCATAGGTCCTCCACCCCATGCATAATAAGTCTCGACAATAACAATATGACAGTGTGACACAAATGTAGCACGTAGAATGGCAATTTAAAAAAAAAGTTTAATTTAATTAATTATTTTAATGAAGCGTTTAAAAAACGCTCCATTGCCAAAGCGTACCTGACAGTGATAATATAAAAAAATATATAAAATGCATTATAATTTTATAATTTACTGCAGTGCGTAGATTGAGAGGACGTTAGCATTATTAGCAGACTAATCAGAAACCTCATAAAATATGAACTGATTTACAAACAATTACTTTTAAACACTTTATATGCATTATCGTAAACAAATATTATATGCAGAACCTAGCAGAACACCCGCCCTCTTTTCTTTGATTGACGACGTTTGTGACCAATCAAAGCCCTCATCTGAGAACGCAGAGCCAATCAGCGAGCTGGCCGGGCTGAACTCAGAGCAAATCCAAAGAGTTGGCAAAAATCAAAAATGGCGCCCAGCTCGAAATCAGAGAAAGATGACAACAAACAAAAACAACAGAAAAAACACAAAGATCACATCGTCAAACTCCTCACGCGTGGGCGGGTAGGCAGAAAGGGTGATGTGGGCAAAAAGTGGCATTTATAACGTGAAATGTTTTTTCCTCTAAGCTTAGATAATAATGTGTGTGTGTTATTAGCATTTTAGCTGTAGCTTCATTTAACGTCATTATGTGTCTCTCAGTGTTTATTATTTATATATGTGAACCTTTTAATGGACGCAACAATGGAAACATTTTTATGTACAGTATACGGTTCTTTGGAGCAACAATAAATATTCAACAAACAATGTTCACGATTGTGAATCTGTCATGATTGATATGCCCATCAATGGTCAAAAGTAGATTATGCATTATTCTGTATATTAAGTAGAGTGCATTATTCTCCACTGACATCCATCATTCTCATTTAAATAACAGTTTCCATCCTAAATGCCATCTCATTACTGTAAATAGGTCAATATTTAAAATGAATAAATGCCTGTAGTGTTCAGTGCAAACATGAGCATCATAACTATCATGGATTTAATATTTAACCAAAACAACCTTGATTAAGCAGCTTTCTCCACAAAGTCAGTCTAACAGCCAATTTAACTGTACTAATGGCTAATATTTCCAGGTGTATTACTCTGTAACTGAATTAATATCTCTTTATATCTGTTAGTTGAATGGGCATCTCTCTCAGCGGCTCTTCCGGAAACTCCCTCCACGCGTCTGCGTCCCGCTGAAGACCATCGTCAGTGAGGAGTTCCTCAGAGCAGGGTGAGGAGAAGATGCGATCTGTCCCGTCCGTTATCTCGGAGCAATGTGAATGCTGTATCTGATTGGTCTGTCTCTCTGCTGTCACAGGCACGTCTTCCTGGGCTTCACCAAATGTGGCCGGTACGTGTTGTCCTACACCAGTGACTGCGGAGAGGATGACGACTTCTCCTTCTACACGTATCACCTGTACTGGTGGGAGTTCAACCTGCACAGCCGCCTCAAACAGGTATAAATATGTTCCTATTTGAATCATAGAACTTTCTCAGTTTGTGTGGATGGGTGCTCATCCTCTAAATCAGCTTTGACTTGTGGAGTTCCTCAAGGTTCTGTCCTTGCTCCCATTTTATTTTCTTTATATGCTTAATATACATTTTTTAATAAGCACAATTGTTATGCTGACAACACTCAAATTTTTGTGCCTTTTAAGCCAAATGACAACCAGGGTTTGAGTGCTTTAACTGCTTATCTGTCTGATATTAAAGCTTGGATGTCTGTTAATTTTTTGAACCTCAATGAGAGTAAGACTGTGGAAATTATGTTCGGACCTCTAGCTGTATCTGGCAACACACAGCAAGTGTTTGGTGATCTGGCCACATATGTCAAGCTCTCTGTAAAAAATATGGGTGTTGCGTTTGATTCTGCTTTGACTTTTTTTAATAAGCAAGTAAATGTAGTTGTTAAATCAAGTTTTTTTTTCAGCTTGCTAAGGTGAAAGGTTTTTTGACGTGTGCTGAGTTCGAGAGAGTTATACATGCTTTTTTCTCATCTGGACTAGACTACTGCAATTTAATGTATATCGGTATTATATAAAAATGATTTGGCTATTGTTTGTCTTGTCATATTTTATGTACTCTGATTTCTTTTAAACAATACTGTTCAGCACAATGGTCCACCATTGCTGTTTAATTGTGCTTTATAAATAAAATGAACTGAAGTGATATAAAATCTGTTGTATATAACAGACATCTAAAGATTACCCCATGATATAGCATGAACTTTATCTGTCTCTCGCTGCAGGTGCATCATGTGCGTTTGTTTGCGGGAGAGGACATCTACAGCGATCTCTATTTGACTGTTTGCGAGTGGCACAATGATCATTCTAAGCTGGTCGTCTTTGGCTTTAAGTAAGAGTCTTGCTCCTCTGTGCTGTGTGTTTTGAGCCAGTGGCTGAGTTAATGTGTTATCTAAACATGTGCTCTCTGTGGTCTGTCAGCACGCGCAGCTCCAGTTCAGCCCTGATGAACATGATGATGAGCGATGAGAACAACAGGGACATCTACATCACCATCACCTCAATGCCTCCCGCACAACCGTGCAAGCAGTGCTGCCCCACATCCTCCGTGTCCACCATACGCACAGGTGCATTGGTGTTTTATTAGCATAGACAAATTTCTCCTTTCCAGTCCCTAGCAAACAAACACTTGTCTCCGTTCACGTGTGAGCAGGTGGCGAGTGTCTGCAGCACGGTTACGTTCTGAACGCTCGCTATCAGGTGGTTTATCCGTTCCCGACGTTCCAGCCGGCGCTGCAGCTGAAGAAGGACCAGGTGATTCTGCTCAACACCAGCTACTCTCTGGTGGCCTGCGCCATCTCCCTCTGCTCAGGTACACAGCCAGTGTTTGTTCACTGCGGTGTGTGTTGGTTTGTTGATGGCCACATGAATGTGCGTGTTTGCTTTCTCTCAGTGCAACTTGTTTTAGGAAATCAGATTGTTTGGACAGTTCTTTTAAATTAAATGAATAAAAGAATGAGTCCTTACTCAATAGTAATGTTCTTCAAACTGACCAAGACCACTTGATCATATGGAGTCATTTGAAATAAATTAATAAATACATAAATTAAAAAGTAAAAACGCTTTTGTCATTTTTGTAATATGTGAATGCTTAAATTGAAATACTTCTGTTTGGCACTGTTTTCAATTCATTCATGTACATTATCGTTCAAAAGTTTGGGGTCAGTAAGATTTTTTTTTTTTGTACTTTAATACTTTCATAATTCATACTTTTATTCAGCAAGGGCTGAGTAAATTGATCAAAATTGACAGTATAGACATTTATAATGTTACAAAAGATTTTTATTTCTAATGAATGCTGTTCAACTTTTTATTCATCAAAGAAAATGTATCACGGTTTCCACAAACATATGAAACAGCTCAACTGTTTTCAACATTGTTAATAATCAGAAATGTTTATCTTGAGCAGCAAATCAGTATATTAGAATGATTTCTGAAGGATCAAGTGACACTGAAGACTGGAGTAATGATGCTGAAAATACAGCTTTGATCACAGAAATAAATAACATTTTAAAATATATTCAAATAGAAAGTAGTTCTTTTAAATTGCAATAATATTTCACAATATTATTGTTTTTACTGTTTCTTTGAACAAATGAATGCAGCCTTGGTGAGCAGAAGAGACTTCTTCCAAAAACATTCAAAAGACATTTTATATAAATTTCAAACATTTTAATTTTTAATTGCTGCTATCTATACAGTGTTTTTAATTAATTTATAGTAATTATGGTGTGTTGTTTATTGATTTTAGTGTTCAATTATTAGTGTGATTTAATGATCTATATTTCATTTGATGTGTGAATTCCTCTCTGCGTAGGAGATGGGCAGCAGGATGGTCAAAACAATCAGATTCTCTACCGTAAGAGAGATGCTTCCTCCTCTTCTCCTCCTGCTGGACCTACATCGCCTTCCTCATCAACCTCGTCCCAGGGGTCATCTGACCTCAGACAGTTACAGCCCCATTTCACCCCGCTCTCCTCCAGCCAATCACAGGCAGCCGTGCGGGCCAGGGAGTTCGCCGCTGACATTTTCCGCCGAGCTCAGGCTGGAGTGAGGGAACACGACAGAAAAACCAAAGAGAAAGAAGAGACGGACACCCAGCGATTCCACAGTGAGGAGCGAACGAGAGAGAGACAGGAACGAGACGCAGAGGTCCCGGGACCCTCGTCTTCCTCCTCAGGACAGAGCCAAAGTTCAGTGCCGCCCACAGAGGCAGAGGACAGTGCTGTGTGTAACACAGTCATGTCTCCTGGATCCACCTCCTCCGTCTCCTCTCTGTCTCCACATGCTCATGAGCCTTCATCCTCCTCATCCTCATCAGAGCCTGCCTACGTCAACTACACCACTCTCAGATACAGACTACCGCAGGCCAGAGCGTCAGAGCAGCCGAGCGGTACGACATTTCTCATCTGTTCTTGACACACACACACACAAAATTTGGAGTCAGATATAGATTCAGAAACCGATCTGACATATTAGGTTCAGTGATGGATTCCCCAGACTGATTCAAACCAGTAGCTTGTCTTTTAGAACTGTTAAAGGGATAGTTCACCCAAAAATGAAAATTCTGTCATGAATTACTCACCCTCATGTCGTTCCTAACCTGTAAGACCTCCGAATTGGAGGAGACGAATGAGCCTCACCCTAGTGCCTTTTTGGAGAGTATCTTAATTTGTGTTCCGAAGATGAACAAAGGTCTTACAGGCTTGAAACGACATGAGGGTGAGTAATTAATGACATTTTCGAACTATCCCTTTAATTACCAGAACCGGAGTCATTTGTTCATGAATCAGACTACGCCGGTCATGCTGTGTTTTTGATTCACTGATGAGAACTTATTCATGAGAGCCCTGAGTGAGCTGAGAGCTGTCCGCCTCCGGTGCAGGGGAAGACAAGATGTCTCAGATTAAGCGATTGAGGCTAGGGCTGTGCAATTAATCGCATGCAGGATTAACGCTACTTTCACTTTGAAGTGAATGCACCGATCCCCAATCTACATAAATGCGTCTATGTTTGCGCAAATCATTCGTGATCCAGCTTTATCTACAGAAGAAGTGAGTATAAGGGTTTTTATGAATCTTTGCAAATCGCAAATGTTAAATGACCCCTTTAACTAAAAAGATTCAACTCCTAAAAGTCATTTGTTGTTGAATCAGACTACGCTGATCACATTGTATGTTTTTTAATTACTAAAAAGAACTGGTTCATAAGAGCCACTACACCAGTCACACTGCATTTTCTTTTTGACTTACTAAAAAGAAATAACTCCAAAATAATCATTTGTTTTCTGATCATACTATCCCAGTTACGCTATGTTTTTCACTCGCTGACTACATAAATCATAAATCAGACTACACCAGTTGCACCGTATGTTTTTGACTCACTGAACGGAACTGACTCATAAGAGTCTTTTGACCGTAAATCAGACTACACTAGTCGCGCTGTATGTTTATCATTCACTTAATGGAGAACGGACTCTCTTTTTTTTCACCATAGCGTGTAGTTTTGATCTCGTAATGACAAGGTACGAAGTGTTTATGATTGTTTTTCTCATTTCTTTCTGTCTAGAGCTCATCTGAACTGGTATATAATCTGTAATGTTTCTGTCCTTGTCTTTAGGAGATGAGGATGATAAAGTCCTGCTTCCTTTCACTGTGACGGATCTAAAGGGACGAAACTTGCAGCTGGTGACGGGACAGTTCAGCGGTCAGGTGTGTGTTGATACCGCACGCGTCCGATGCTGCAGGGCTGTGTTTGATCTCTCGTGTGTTTGTGTCTCTCTCAGTGTGTGTGCATCGAGCAGCTGACGCTGGACTTCGAGTATCTCATCAACGAGGTCATCAGGAATGATGCTGACTGGGGCTCCCAGTTCTGCTCCTTCAGCGACTATGACGTGGTCATCCTCGAGGTGATGGGATTTTCTTCAGGAGGAGCTGCTGTGTTACATGTTTCATTTTTGTTAGGATTTGTTGTCCCATAGAACAGCCCTTTTTGTCTGTTGAGTTGATTCTGGAAGTTTTTTTCCATTCATCTTTCCCATCAAGATTTTTAAAAAGTCTTTGTTAAAGTGTTATAAGCTACAAGGAGAATCACAGCCTTACATAATTTGATTTGAAGTAGAAAAGTATTTGAGATTCAGACAAAAAGACAAAGATGAATGGAATGTTTACTTTGTTGGTGCAGCGTTCTAATTTGCATGTGTTCTGCTGTTTCTATGGCAACAGGTTTGCCCGGAGACCAATATAGTGGTGATAAACATCGGGCTGCTGCTTCTGGCGTTCTCTAATTGTGAGGATGAGCACTGCAGGTACACACACACACACACACACACACACATACATATGATGAAATGTTCATTAATACTTTGTTTCTGTCTGTGTGTGTAGACCCAAGTCGTATCACTCCAGTCTGCAAGTCAGTTGGGATTTGAACACTGGAGCGTGTCGTACAGTCGGTGTCGGTGACCTCACTGAGGTCAAAGGTCAGACCAGGTAATGCCCTTCGGATGCGTGGCCCGTGCTGTCTGTCTGTTTGCTCTCGCTCAGATGTTCTCATGTGCTTGTTTCTGCCGCAGTGGAAGCGTGTGGAGCTCCTACAGGAAGTCATGTGTGAACACTGTTATGCGGTGGCTCATTCCTGAGAGCAGCTCGCGCTACATCAACCGCATGACCAATGAGGCTCTGCATAAAGGTGTGGTTTAGACACACATGAGCAATACACCTACACTACTTTTTTTAATTTTAACGTCACATACAATACTTTTTGTGACTGTTTTTTTTCTGCTCATTGCAGGTTCTTCTCTTCAGGTGTTGGCTGATAATGACAGAAGCACGTGGATCGTCCTGTGAGAGAGACGTCACACACACACACACACACTCACTCCTCAGTGCTGCTCTGCTGTGTCCAAACGCAGCCGTTCTCAGTGTTTCTGTCGTGTTTGCTGCGTGTATCCGTGTGATTGTGTGGGAGCGGATCATTCAGGGACCGAGCAGATCCACGGTGCTCAGTTCCACCTGTACGCCGGCAGCACGGGACACTCTGGGAACATTTTCTGAAACACGTCAACGATCACCTTCCCAATGCAAAACAGAACTGAACGTCTGTCTCTGTTAAACTTGCACACTTATACACACTTGTTTTGATGATAGTGTAATGGACTGAAGTAGTTATTTTTCTGTTTGAAATGCCCTGTAATTGGAAAGTGCAGCAGGACGTTTTCGTGGATAGAAATAAGACGTTGCTTTGGGGCTTATCTGTATTTGTTTGCTTGATTTGATTTGTTTGTTTCAGGATGCAGTTGTTTACATCGTTTAGACCGATTCATCAGCCAATCAGAAGCTGCCGACCCCTCCTGCCCTTTTTTAATACTAGTTGTGGCCTCACAGCTGGACTGGATGGGAATATTGTTTTTATGCAACGTTGTTTTACTTTATTTTTGATAAAAATTAAATATTCCTTCAGTACATTACTGGTTTTATGACTTTTCATTTCATCAAAGTGGGCAGTGTTATTTTAATATGTTTTATATACAATGTTAAAATTTGTATCATTTTTAATTAGCTTTATTTTTCAGCTTTCATTAGAATTTTGTTGTAGTATTTTACATTAGTTTAAAAAAAATAATAATTTCCGTTTTAATAATGGTATTTCAGTTCATAGCCAAGGCAACATTTCTCATTTTCAGATTAAATGTTAAATGTTTCATCTAAAATGTATATTTTGTTTCAGCTTTATTTCAATTAACAAAAACTAAGTGAACTGCATGTTTGTAACAAACACAAAACATCAGAATGCATAATTTTCTTAAAAGCTTTTTTGTTTTAAAGGGACACTGAACTTCGAGGCACAGTAATACAGATTTTTACATGGATTTCTGTTACAGGTACACTTCAAATAAGGCCATTATGGTTTCAACAGTACAAGATCATAAAAGTATGTCATACATAACTAAAATCATATCATTTGCAGCAACTCTTATAGTACAATTAAAGAAACACTGATATATATATATATTCAAAAACAATATAACCCTGTGCTAAACAGTTTTTTTTTTTTATCAAAACTGCTGCAGAATTGTTCCACATTAGATTTGGCTCTATAACCACTGGAGAGTTACACACTAGCTGCTGATTGGCTGTCAAAACCACCATAATTATATACGGAATATTCATGAGCTGCACCAACGCGTCCAATCACAAAACATTTCTGTACTCTTCGCTTATGTGTTCAGTGTTTGTTAGAAATGAATCGTTTGTGCTCGGCTACATTTGTGTGGATGCAGAATGAATGATTCATGTGAAAAGAGGGAAAAATGACAGATGAATGGAGTGAAGTCGATGATTAAACACTGAATCTCATTCATGTCAACCAAACTTGATAACTGAAAATGGTTTTACAATTTACACTAAATTGATTCTGCTTGTGTTTTACAAATGAGGCCTGATAAGATTTCAGATTTTAAAAATGAAATAAAAATAAAGCATTCTCGTAATTGTTTCTGACATTTATTTATTACCTAATCCTCTGAAGGCACGTTTGATCCATTAGCATCAGACTCAAATCATAAAGCATCAAAGATAAACAGCTGATTAAAGCACAACAATTGTATATATAATTTTCATTATTGTTAAAAAAGAAAAAGTCAAAAGCACGGAAGGACGTGGTGTTACAGCTGTGAAAGGCTACACCTTAAATGACCACACTCATGAATATTAATTAGGAACAGGCCTAGGTGATGTATGATTGGCTTTGGCAAAGAATGGCAGCATGGAACAGGTGGAGGTTCATCAAAACAGGACTCTTAAAGCGACAGTTCACCCAAAAATGAAATGTCCATCTTCATTTATTCACCCTTATGTCGTTATATAAATTTCATTCTTCTATGGAACACACTTTTTTGGAGATAGATGACTTTTGAATGACTTGTGGGCAAATGCTTTTAATTTTGGGTGAACTGTAACTTTAAGAGTCGAGACACGACACGCATGGCAGCTTTGATAGACAAAGGGAAGGCAATGAAAATGTGTGTGTGTGCACTTCATTAAGGCATATGAATGTTACAGTTTTCTAGAAAAGCTTCATTAGATCATACAGCAGCTCTGAGGGCTGATTCACCTCAGGAAACTCGCTCAGTTTCTCTGTGTTTACAGGAAATAAACTGAAACTGAACTTCCTCTAATAATTAGCAAAACTAATCGATCCCAAACTGGCTCCCAGAGAAATGAGCTCAGCAATGAACGTCAGTCCGAGTGGCTGAAGTTAGTTTGGTGTGCTGCTGTTGTTGTTGTTGTAGAGCTCTGTTCGAGCGAGTTTGGTGGGCGGCTCCAGTGACTCCTCCCCCACAACCACAGGAACGGCCATGTCCTGATCCTCATCGGTCTCATCGTCCTCCTCCTCTTCCTCCTCATCTACACACATTCACACACAAACATGATCAATGAGATTTCCTGATGCTAGTGTTTGGGTGGTTGCTAGAGTTTAAGAAAAAAAAAAGCTAAAGAAAGTCTCAAAATTTATGTTCTGATTTATCAGACAGGTGTCTGTGTGTGTTAATGCACGTACCTTTATCAGGATCCATTGACCTTTGACTTCTGTTCAGGCAGGCGAACTGAAACAACAGACACAAAGTTAAATCACTGCATGACTGTCTGTTTGACTGTATGTATGCATGCATGCATGTGTGTGTTTGTATGTCTACCTCTCCCATGACAGAGATGGGCGTCTCTCCTTTGGCCTGTGCGACTCTGTGCTCGATCAGGTAATACATGTACTCGTCATACAGCAGTCTGATCAGATGAAACGAGCCGAAACTTGCGGCACTGCGCAGGGTCAGATCTCTGATCACCACAGAACTACAAAACACACACAAACATTATGAGATTATGGCAATATAACAACTAAAGACACACTAAAACCCCTAACATGGCATCAGCTTTTTTATGGGCTTTTATTAGGACAGTAGAGAGATGACAGGAAAGCATTGCTGCCAAAAGTGATTTTATACACAAAATTGGATTAAAAACGCATAACGAGGTCATGTGACAAAATGTAGCATGTTGGAAATGTTTCTGTTGCCTACTGTGCATTGTTTCACATGCTGATTTCCCCTGAAGTGCCTTGAAATGCGCAGTGTCAATCGTAGACTATAAAAAAAGACAGATGACCCATCTCCACTTCCTTCCACTAACATCTCAGTATGGCCGCTGTCATCTTGTGAAAACGACGTCATTTGGAGCCAGAGTCTGCCTGGTAGTGGTTGTATGGTGGAGCCGTGGTATCAAAGTGGTATCAGACCACAATCATGACACCACACCCCGTTTTTATAGCATCAAATAACTAACTAACAGCAAACTTATTAGATAAATAAACACTTGAACATATATCTGCATGATAAGAACTACCTAAAATGACAGAAACTTTTCATCTTTGGAAAAAATGGATTTGAAGTGTAATTTGATTATTTAGTTTGTCTCACATGCCATTCGATTACATGGAGAGGGAGGGGTTTATGACCAACACCGGGTCCAACCACCTGGGGGGGATTGAAATGTTTTGGCTTCACATTAGCCCTATAGAGTAGATCATTTTTTGGATAACAAGCAAAATATATTTGCTGCGTAAATCAGATGGACTGAGGTGCAGCGATAACTACTTGAACGGACTTATTAAAAATGCAAATTCATTCTCTTCCAGCAGGAGGCGCTTTAAAGCGGAAGAACTAGAGGTTTCCCCGGTAACGGCTGTTGGGCTGTACACAAAGCAGCACTCAGCTTACAAACGCTGCTTTATCAGGCATATAACATGCAAGATGCAATGAAAATGACATAGAACATTTTCTAAAGACAGTGTTCCTTCAGAAATACAGTGATATAAAAACACCTTCGCCTCGTTTTGATTTTTAAACGTGCATTATGTGCTCATGCTTATTCAACGAAGCCTTTTGGAAAATCGGTCAGTTTTGATATCGTGGCGGGTCGCCCCAAATAAATGAATGTCTGTGAGATCCATGCAACAGCACAACAACCTGAGCCCAACTTCATTACTCATCACTTTAAATTTAACAGCATTTCTTGCCGGCGCCACTAACCAGACCGATAAACAACAAACAGACCATTAGTTAACTTCGGGCCAGGCGCATGCGCACAATGAAACCGTCTATAGTGTTTTGTTTATATCACAGCTCGGTCAGAGTCGTCAGCTGAGCTTGTGATCAACACCGACTCGTGCATATGATCCGTCATCAAAATCGTCAATCCATATCTGTGGAAGTGAGAGACTATAAATTTTGAATGCGAATTTTATAATTGTTGTGGAGCACATTAGCTTATAGATAACCGTAAGGCTAAAATATTCATACTAAAAGCCAAAAAACTTCATGATTTCATGGGGACTTTAATATGCAGTATGCAGTGGGGAATAAGCAGGAATCTCACCTGTAGAAGCTCCATTTGAGCAGGAAGAGTTTGGCCACTTTGGGGAAGGCCGGGCTGCCGGTGTACGGCTTCAGGACCTGCGAGACAATCCTATCCAGCCATGCGGCCCACTGCTCCAGAGAGTTCTGATGCTGCAGGGTGAGCTTAAAGTCCTGCTCCAACCGCTGGACCACACCATCTTCACAGCCACACACCCATGAGGCCTGCTCCTAAACACACACACACACACACACACACGTGAATTAAAAACTGAAGGGAGATCTGGGGAAGACAGGACATGAACAGAGCGAGCCGTGTTACCTGTACATTGGTGAAGTCGACACGGTTGAGGTCGCTGAGCATCTGTGTGATCTGAGCCGTGTTCTGCAGGACGGCGCGGGCCGCCTGAGCCAGATGATTGAGAGATGTGTAGCGCCTCAGAGTCTGAGCGAACGCTCCCGCGCACACAATCTACACAACACACACGGTGTTAGCATAAACACACCGATAACAGAGGGAACTCAGAGGAGATCTGTGTGTGTTTCAGACCTTGATACGGACCATCTCCTCCGGGATGTTGATCATGGCGTTGGTCAGCCAGTTCTCCAGACTCTTAGCAAAGTTACGGATGGCTTGAGTTAAGGCACCTACAGGAAGAGAGACAGAAAGAGTCAGAGACTAAATTTCAAATTCTGCAAGTATGGATCTCAAGTATGGTATTTATTTAAATCCATGGTCATTTGCTGCAACAAAAACTATAAGAAAGTATTGAGAATCTTGAGCTGTACTGAGTTCTGTTGAAGTCCATAGAGTTAATATAGAGTATTTATGGTTGCATAGAGTTTAGCAACTGTTTGAGAACTTTTTTACTCAAATTGTGCATTTCACAGATTATGGAGTTTATAGGTTTATATCAAGTTGTATAGAGTGTGAAAAATTGTATACATTTGTGTAGCTCATGGTTGAGCTTGTTTATGAATTGTATAAAGTTTTTTGCAACCCTGTGAATAGAATTTATATAGAATTTGTATAGAGTTTGTTGTGTAACTCACTGGGGTGTTGTTTATGTAGAGTTGTGCAAAACTGTATAAGGTTTTGTAATTTTGTATGGAGCTGTGTAGAATTTTATAAATCATAGAGACTAGAGTTTATAAAGAGTTAGTTTTACATTGTGTAGGACTATGTAACTCACTGAGAATAGTAATGTAATGTAGAGTTTTGTAACTAATTGAAATGGTGTTTGTATAGAGCTGTGTAACTCCCTGGGGATGTTGTTTACATGAAGTGAATTTGTACAAGGTTTTATAGGTTTGTGTCTTATAGAATTGTGTAACTCACTGTGGATGGAGTTGATATAGAGATTGTATAGAGTTGTAAAACACTGGAATGAAGTACATATAGAGTTTGTGTTGTGTTATAACTCGCAGAGTTGTTTATATGAAGATTGTATGTAGAATTTTGTCATTCATTGCTGTTTATATAACGTTGTGTAACACAGGAAGTTGAATAGTTGAAATTAATGGAGTTTATAGACAGTAGTGTTGTGAAACTAACTGTGCGTGTTGTTTAAGTGGAATTGTATAGAATTTTGTAACTCCCTGGCACTAGAGTTGATACAGAGTTTGTGTTGTGTATCTCCAGGAGGATGATGATTATATATAGTTTACATAGCAAAATTTATAACTGTATAGGACAGAGTATAAATAGAGTTTGTGTAGAGTTGTGTAACTCACTGAGCATATTGGATATATTATATAAAGTTTGTAATTAATTGGGTTTGTATAGCATTGTGTAAAGGATGGTGAAGAGTTGTAACTTACTGGGATGGAGTTTATATAGTTATCATATAGCGTTTATATAGAGTTTGTGTAGAGTTGTGTAACTCACTAGGATGAAGTATGTATAGAGTTTATGTAAAGTTATGTAACTCACTGGGATGGAGTTTATATAGAGTTTATGTATAGTTATATAACTCACTGGAATGGAGTTTATATAGAGTTTGTGTAGAGCTGGGTAACTCACTAGGATGAAGTATGTATAGAGTTTATGTAAAGTTATGTAACTCACTGGGATGGAGTTTATATAGAGTTTATGTATAGTTATATAACTCACTGGAATGGAGTTTATATAGAGTTTGTGTAGAGTTGGGTAACTCACTAGGATGAAGTATGTGTAGAGTTTATGTAAAGTTATGTAACTCACTGGGATGGAGTTTATATAGAGTTTATGTATAGTTATATAACTCACTGGAATGGAGTTTATATAGAGTTTGTGTAGAGTTGGGTAACTCACTAGGATGAAGTATGTATAGAGTTTATGTAAAGTTATGTAACTCACTGGGATGGAGTTTATGTATAGTTATATAACTCACTGGAATGGAGTTTATATAGAGTTTGTGTAGAGTTGTGAGAACTCACTGGGGATTGGTCTCAGGACATCAGGGATGAGGATCTCCACTAGGCTTTGGTACAGCAAATTGTCGCATTCGCGGGCCCAGTTGAGGACGGGCTCATATTTACACAACAGAACCAGAACCGACTTGGGAAAACGCTTCTCTGATTCATCATGACTGTAGAGACAGAGACATCAGTGAGACACAACACAACATCACAACACTTGTTACTGCACTTTAAGCCAATGTGTCTCACAGGTCGAGTGTATCTGTGTCGCTGCTTTGTCCTTCACTGAACCTCCAGAAACTCTTCCAAAGAGTCTCCACAAGAGGGAACTGCAGGTTTACCATCACATCCAGAATCGCCTATTAACACACACACACACATAATTCACCAAAACACTAAAATAACCACACATCTGACATCCAGCACACACACTCACCTCACAGTGCTCTCTGTAGTTCAGCTGATATGTGTGTACGTGTTGAGGATGGAGTCCATCTGGCAGAGGTTTACCCTCATCTTTGAGCTCAGGGAACTCCGGCAGACTGCGAGACGCATCTGAGACACACATTCAAAAAGTTCATGTAAAGTAAGATTTTATTTCCAAAAGAGAGAGCTGCTCCTACATTTTGTTTTTGTCTTACCTAAAAACTGCTGATACTGGTGAACCTGGGTGCTGATGTCGGAAAGCCCCGCCCCTTGTTGATGCCCCACCCCCAGGCCCATTCCATTGGTCAGTCCCTCCACTTTATGCACAGGCTTTATCCTATATCAAGAGATGAGGGCTATCAGTCAAACTAACAACAAGTGATCAACAACACACAAACTATAAACACACACACACACACAAACCTCTGTTTCTGTGAGTACGGCTGTTGTCTCAGGGCCAGGTGTTGCTGGTCCTCCACCAGTCTGTGCAGGGGGGAGTTGCTCTTGATTCGAAGGCCATAGTAATGGTACTTAGAGTTCCCTCTGAAACACACACACACACACACACACCCACACACACACACAGGTGTTTTAATATTAGCCTTTAATAGCCTGTTCTGTTATTTTAGTATAATTCATATACTATTATAGTTTTTGTTAATATTGTTGTTTTTTATTTTATATTTAAATCTCAAATTAGCATGTATACAATTTATTTTGAAAAATTCTAGCAAATAAAAAAAACTGCTGCAAAACATGATGCATTCACAGCTAATCAGAACACATTTAACGTTTAATGCGCAGTTATGTGGAGCAAATTCTGGACCAGAGATTTTACTGTGGGTGGAGCTACCCAGTACAATGAATATGCAAATAAAGCAAAATGGTTCATATTGCTTGTTGAGGCTTGAAGCTTTATTGCATCACAACTGGTCCGGACAGTGTGACTGTACCTGGTGCCGAGACGTCTGGTCCTGAGGCCCATGAACACAGAGCGGATGAGTTTGCCAAAGGAGGCAGCATTCACGGGTTCCAGCTTGGTCTGCTGGCAGTGCAGGAGGTAATGACAGTAGAGAGTACAGCGAGGAAGACTCACACCTTCAGCCGTCTCGTAGTTATCCATCAGCCACTGCACCTGAGCACAGACAGGAGACAGACAACAGGTGTTAATTCACTGACTATCACCCAATCAAAAACTCATTTTTTTACCCGTTTTATGGGTGAATCCAGTGTTTTCTTCTGTGTATTTTAGCATTGTTATATACTATTATAGTATTTATTCATATTTTTTATTAGCTTCATTTTTATTTTACTTTAAGTTTTAGTAATTTTGTTATGTGCTATTATTATTATTTTATTACTCTATTATTTTTTATATTATGTTTATATTTTATTATTCTATTAGTTTTTATTATTTTGTTATGTGGTAAATTATTATTAGTAATTTTAGTACTTAAACTTATTTTATTTCAGTTAACCGCCCAGGCGACACTTCTAATTTTCATTTAAATTTCTAAAAAGTAAAGAAAAAATTAAATGTTTAAGTTTTTCTTCTAATATTTCATTTTATTTCACTTAATTTTTTTTTTTCAATTACTAAAATTAATTTTAGTTACCAATAACAACACTGGGTGAAACTCTGAATCATCATTCAAGAAAACAAATACACTCACAGTCGCGGGCGATGCGCGTGTGTTGTGTGAGAAATTTTGATTCCCTCCACCGGCTCCACTAAGCATGTACCCGCCCTGAATCACGTAACTCCCCACCCCTCCACTGGTGACCACACCCCCTGACACGCCCACTCCTGACGAGGACCCGCCAGCCATCACGGTGATCCCCGAACTGGCCTCTGAGAACATGGAGACCACCCCTGTGCCTGTCCCGGACGTCACAGACACAGGCTGAGTGCTGGCGGGGGACGTGACCTGTGAGCCGGTGGTGGGCGACGTCTCATAGTAAGTAACAGAGGGCGTGGCCTGAGAGTAGAGGGAGGGGTCTGTGAACTGGTAACTACTGGAACGACTGAAAAAGGGAAAGAGAAGGAGAAGTACAGAGAAAGGTAAATGTTTCAGGAGTAAAGAAGCTAAATATACACCACAAGCACTGTGTGTGTTGACGCTCACATTGCAGTATTGTTGTAGTCGGCGTCTCCCTCCACAAACTGACTCGGGTAAACATGCTGTACAGGGACCTACACACAAACAAACAGCTGTTTCACATCAGACTCTTAAAAGTCAGTTTAATCAGAGTCAGGTATGAGGGGAACATCACAAAGCCTGTCTACATAATGTCAAATCTAAATCTTTACTTAAATACAGTAAACTAAACTTTATATATAAACATAAAAAACAATATAAAGACAATGTTTAATGTTCATTTGCACCTATAAAAAAATTATTTATCTCATTAGACATCTGAGACGACAGAATAAAAATATTATAATTAGACAGTTACAATTAAATGTCTGACAATTACACAAACACGCAAATAACCTACCCCAAAAGTATTTGAGCACTAAAAAACACACTTGTACAGTATAAAGGTCATTCCTTCCAACATTGCAAAAACATTGCGAAAAATCTAACCAAGTGACATTGCTTGTAAAGAAATATAATACACTATCGTCAAACCAAGCTTTCGAGGTTTGAACTGATATATACTAAATAACTTAAGAAGAACCCATTACAGTAGATGAGACCTCACATATGTGTGGCAGGCATGTTATAATATCATTCCGCTTAAAGCAGTTATGAAGTGTGTGTGTGTGTGTGTGTGTGTGTGTGTGTTTGTACCTCAGG
Organism: Barbus barbus; assembly: GCF_936440315.1. Classification (NCBI taxonomy): domain Eukaryota; kingdom Metazoa; phylum Chordata; class Actinopteri; order Cypriniformes; family Cyprinidae; genus Barbus; species Barbus barbus. Next base: position 2,468,855 of record NC_136736.1, on the reverse strand, counting down.
TGTGAGGAGTAGATTACTGACCCCCAGTTGTCCACTTTGACTCTTGGTTGTAGCCTGAACCACGGACCTCTGCTGGACACAAATCACACTGTTTTGGAATTCATTTGATCTTTATGGCTTTGATATCCCATATGTACATATGTGTGTGCATTACCTGTGCTGTCTGCACCTGTTGCACTACCTGTGTGGGAACGCCAGTCTGTCCCGCGGGAGGAGAATTCGATTCAGACTCATTCGAGTGAAGTGAGCCCTCTACACAGAGACAGACAGACCAAAAACAAGCCACATAAACATCAAACTACTATACTTAGATTCTCAGACAGAAACTCATTTGTATATTAAAGGATATAACTGAAACAGCACTGTTCAGAATGTTTTGTACATGAAATTGAGTACAACTGTGTGTAAATATACTGTAAATGTAAAAACTCAATTACATGAGCCACAACAACCGGTTTAGTTTAAATGAACATTTTTGGATTAAAAAAAGGATTAAAAACAATAACGCAGCAGCAGTGTAGAATATGGCCACTTCACACTACTGAAACTCACACTGCAGATCTTATGTGTGTGTGTGTGTGTGCAAGAGAGACACACACAATGACAGGAAGACACACTGAAGAGACATCAAACAGAAATGAGAAGGAAACACATGACAAAACCGCTCTCAGAAAAGAGGAAATAATGACTGAGTGAAGGGGAAGACTTGTTTTGCTCAGTACAAAACCTACAGGAGGAAATAATACCAAAACAATAACACACAACCATCAAAATCAGTTAACATGCAATCTTACGGTAGAGCACATCCAGACTGTACAGACAGCTACTGTAGAACATGATCTGAACAGACACACATGCAGCCATTTCTCTTTATATCAGGCTCATACGGGCCGGCCTTGAACAATTAATCTCCACAGATGGGCCGAGAAATCTCTCGTTCGGGTAAACACAGGTATCAGATTGAGAGAGGAGAAATCAAGCTCAAGAAAGGATGAGGACGTTTACTTTAACTGTCCTTTTTACTTTGGTTTCCATTCTGTATTTTCCTGCATCCTCCAGTTTATCTCTCTATTCAAGTAAATTATTCTCTGATATAATTTAGCTTTAAACTAAAGCCTTTCTACAGGTGTTTTGCTGTTATATACTTTTATTAAATGATATACTTACATAAAAATAGTCTAATTTCACTCTTTTATCTGTCAGCATTCATTTCATATACACATACATGCAATTTATGCTGTTATGTTGAGATTTTTATAATATACCTATATGTAATTTAAATAAATATTTTTTTATTTTGACGTCTACATAAAATATGAAAATTGTGTTTTACAATAGATTTTAATTTATTTATTTTTTTCTGTTAGTGTTGATCTTTTGATCATGAGTTTTAAATATACAAGTAATTAATGTTGACAAATTTTAATGCATATAATATAAATAAATTCACTCAATATATTTACTATTCAAAATTTGGGCTCAGTAAGATTTTTTTAATGTTTTTGAAAGAAGTCTCTTCTGCTCACAGAGGCTGCATTTATTTGATCAAAAATACAGTAAAAACACCAATACTGTGAAATATTATTACAATTAAAAATAACCACTTTCTATGTGAATATATTGTAAAATGCAATTTATTCCTGTGATCAAAGCTGTATTTTCAGCATCATTACTCCAGTCTTCATCCTTTAGAGATCATAGTATGTTCTAATTATCAGTGTTGAAACATTATCAGTGTTAACTTGCAAACCATCATAATTGCTGTGATGAATAAAAAGTTAAAAATTAGTAAGATTATGCTGTCACTTTTTCTAAATACATCATCTCTGAATAAAAGTATTAATATATAAATTAATTTAAAAAATTACAAATAAATTAAATAATTTAAAAAAATTGAAAATCCTAGTGTATATATATAAAAAAATATTTTGATATTAATTTAGATTTTTTTATTTTGATATTGACATTTGAAATCTAGTTTTAAATACACATTTTTTGTGGTCACTATATTTAGTCTGTCAGGTCTCAGTATTGTCCTTCTCTACGGTAGTTAATAAAGCTGCTGCGGTAAGAAGTTCATCCATACTCTGCGGACGCTGATATCGGCTGTTACAATGTTCAGTCATCAGAAAAAACGTGTGTATGTGTGAGTGTGTTAAATAAAAACCACAGGCAGAAGGGAACGTGTGTGTGTTTGTCGGGCTGCGATACGCACTGCTACTCTTGCGTGTTTATTTTGAGGTCCTTCTATTCAGGGAGAGGCCTAGAAAGTGTCAGGTGTCTGATAGATTGCATTACACACACTTGCATACACGCAATGCATAAAAACCAGCGGTCTGCTCTGCAGCTTCAGTCCTAACTGGGAGAAAGTTAAGTCCACATGTATCTAGTAAAGTGCAAGTGCTCACCGGTGACGGTCACTACTATGTACTGCTGGGCTCTCTGGCTGTTTTCTGCCTGGGAGGCGGAGCTTTGTATCTCTCCTGCCACATACTGTGCTGCTCTCTCGGCTCCTTGAGGAGGCGTGGCCAGAACCACTTTCTTTTGAGTGGCAGGGGGCGTGGCCTGCACTCTAACGATCGAGGCCGTCTGTGCAGGAGTGGATCCCGGCGAGCTCTGGATGTCGGAGAGGAACTGGGATGTGGTGGTGGACGTGGCTTTCTGTTGGGTCGACGAGGCCGTCGTGACGTTGCCCCCTTGCGATTGGGAGGGCGGAAGCTCCTCGGCGGGGTAGCCTGAAGTTGCCATGACGACAACAGCCCAAATCCCTCTGCAAACAGAAATTAAAAGCGCGGATTAACCCCTGCAGGAAGTTGAAAGCAAACAGATTTAGACTTATTTACTTGTTTTAATGATAGATGGTGTGCCCTGGAGATTATTCCTACACAGTTACACTTAAATTGCACTTTCCATGCACTGGTCCATTTTGAGATTTTGGGCTATTTTGCTTTCATAGCATGTCGTTGTTTCAGACTAGAGGAAAGAAAACATTCAAAATGCATATTTAAGTGTTTATTTTATTATACTTTGTCTATTTGCGTCTGTAGATTTCAGTTACAATACATATCTTTAAAGGCTGTTTTCTCAAAATGAGCTTTTTCTCCACTTTAGTAGCAACTACATAAATCAGACTTGTTTTATTCCTATCTATCTATATTCTGAAGGTGTTTACCGAGGGGTTTGTTCATAAAACACTTTTTTCTGGCTGTTGGCAGGGTTTTCTGATTTGATAAGTGATACAAAGACTTCAAAAATCCCCTGAGTAAAAATCTTTAACTCTAATATGTCAACAAAATATTGAAACTGGCTTTATCCAATTTCTGGACATTTTTGTAAATTATTAGATCATGCATGTGCATATTTGAACATAACATTAATTAATGTTATTGATGTGATTAGTCAACTGGGGAATTTTACTGTATTCACCCATAGTGTCTTGCCTTAATATTTAATTGTATAAAAAGCAATAGTGCCTTGTAATAAGGAAATTCACTGGCATCTTTCTGCCGGTTTACCTTAACTAAATAATAATTTGAATACAGAATAAGTATATGCATTTAGAATCAATCACAACAAAAACAATTTAGCTGAAAAAATGTCAAGTATTTTGTCTCACTTCTGCATAGAGTAGTTTACTGTGAGACTGTAGGTAAAACTAAACACATTTTCCTTCCCTGTCAGATGCACATAAATCCTTGAGCTGGCTGAACTTGTTTAACAGTACTCTCTTTTTCCTTAAATTAGAGGCAAAAATAGGCGGCGTTGCGTGTCCTGTCTTGTGATGACAGTATGTGTTCATTCAAATGAAGTTATTGTGAGAGAGAGAAAATTTCACAATGAACCTTCTGATCATCAGAATTAGTTTTAAACAGCTTAAAAAGAGCTCACTTCATTAAAATGATTGCATGAAAATAAAACAAAGAGCAATGCTGAATACTTTAAAATTTAATTTTCAACAATTTACCATCATATATTCATAGCTCATTTTCAAATATGCTGTTAAATTAACATCCAATATGCGTTTCGCTGAACATTTGTCATAAAAAAAATTATATTGTGTCATTTATTTATTTTTATCTCTATATAGTATATAGTCAATGTTATGATTTTAATGGCAAAATATTATCCTCATGCATGATTTTGCCTCAATATATACTCTGTTTTGTGTGTATATTAAATATAATATTTCTTATATATGTATGCTTTGTGTTTTAAAATGTATGTTTTGTTTATTACTGGCAGAGGACAAATTATATATACACACACATACAGTTAAAATGCATAACTGACAATTTACCTGAACAAGCATCGGATATTCATATATTCATAGGTTCAAATATGCTGACAAATTTATGTGCAAAATGTCTCGCTGAGCATTTGATGATCATAAATCTGACTAAACATTATGTTGTGCAATATATTACTTTTCTCTCTATGGTCCATATTATGGTTACACTTCATGCATGATTTTGCCTCAATAATAATATAGTATATATTTTGAGTTTATATTATACGTAACATTTCTTACACAGCCTATGTGTGTTTTGTTTATTGCTGGCAGAGAACAAAGTATGCATCTATGTAACTGCATAGACATGTGTGACCCTGGAGCACAAAAGCAGTCATACGTAGCACGGCTGTATTTGTAGCAATAGCCAACAATACATAGTTTGGGTCAAAATTATCCATTTTTCTTTTATGCCAAAAATCATTAGGATATTAAGATCATGTTCCATGAAGATAGGTTGTAAATTTCCTACCGTAAATATATTAAAACTTAATTTTTGATTAGTAATATGCATTGGTAAGATCAACTTTAAAGGTGATTTTCTCAATATTTAGATTTTTTTGCACCCTCAGATTCCAGATTTTCAAATCTTGTCCAATCCTAACAAACCATATATCAATGGAAAGCTTATTTATTCAGCTTTCCATGTGATGTATAAATCTAATTTAAAAAAAATCTACCCTTATGACTTGTTTTGTGGTCCAGGGTCACATATGTGTGTTTTGTTTATTGCTGGCAGAAAACAAAGCATGTATATCTGGATAGACGTATGTCAATCACGCCCTTTTAACTTCCCACGCCACGCCCCTCTCCAGACCACGCCCCCTCCGCGCTGGAGCTGATCTGACTGACACACATATGGCTGGTTGTGGCTCAACAAAGTTTTTAACCCGAGAAAACACAATTCCCGGGAGTTTAATCCACCGAACGCCTGCATTCGCGTTAAACAAACTCCAGCAAACCGGACTAGCGAAAAATTGACCACAGTCGAGTGCAGTTTGACTGTCGAAAGTCGCTCTTTGACATTTGATCCTGAACTACTCGTCAGCTAAACGCGCTTCTGACGTCAAGCTCACCATAAACAAAAACAACAAGTAAAAGTCACACACGCTCACGTTACAACACCCGCCATTTTGTAGCAGATTTGACATCGTCATAACAACCGCCAGCGCGTGCGAGAGGCGCGGGGTCGAGTTCAAGCGCGACAGCTGAGGAAATCGTGTCTAGCACTTGTAAGAAAAAACAAGAGGAGGATGCGTGAAATAAAGTTGTTGCTTTCACCTTTCCCGCCGGATGATCTTAGTTTGGCGCGGAGTTTTATTGTCTTAATGGTTCAAATTGTTGTTGTTGATTCTCGTTGCTGGGTTCTTGTCGCCACGACTACCGTGACTATTGCTACCCACCCGTCTAAGCACCGCCCTCTTGCTCAGCGGCGATTGGCTGCGCGTCGCAAAGGGAAACGGCCTTCTCTCTTTATTATTGGACAAGGCGAGTGTCTATAATAAACTAACCTTGTCATTCGCTGACAGTCGAGTTACGCTATTACGCAAGAAGAGCACGCCCCCTTTACGCTCATTTATTGGACCGCATTTCTGTCAATCAAATCAAACGATACGTTCGACTCCTGACTTAAAAGCATGCAATTTATATATATCAAAATAGTGTTATATTTTTGCACAAAATAGAGAAAATCACATGCATAATCATTACCCTACAAAACGTTACCATATTAAATATACTTAAATGGCAACACCGTGGTACTTTGACTAAACGTTTTCCTCCATAAAACTGGATAACTAAACTGAATAAATTAGTAAAAAATAATATAAATTATAAAGTGGCTCCATTAGAATATTAATCATACTGAGGTCAGACAGGCAGCCTCAGGCTCATCCATGTGGTGTTATCTGTGTCAATCATATTGTCCAGACTTTCTTATCTCATGACTGTATGATTATGAAGAAACAATAATAACCACACACACATAACAATCACTCCATATCCTCTGTTTGAAATGTCATCTGGGCACCTGGTGTCACGAGAGCTCAGCTAAACCAGTCTGCACTGTATGTTTAATATTCTTTTATTGTGTATTGATGATGTTTCATGGGAATTCAGTGGTATATGAATAGTGCTGGATAGTAATTGATGTTAATCTGGATTATGTAATCAGATTCTAATTGAGCACTTGATTACATTTTAAAATGCTCATAATCAGATTACTTTTTATGGATTACGTGATTATCCATAAAATGCCAGTAAAATCCCTAATTCTTCTTTCCAAAAATTGCATCTTTCCAGATTGGATCTTGGTCCTGGTGTATGTTTTTCACATGACCCCACACAGGATCAGTAATTATATTATTATTATTATTCCCATGTAACAAACTTGCATGAACGTATACAAGTCTTGGGTTTCAGTTTTCTGTTCATTAGAAAACTGAATCTGTGGTCAAAGTGTACCATATAGGCTATATTTCAGTAACTTGTATTTAATGGATGAAATATTTGTTCTTGTATTACTTTTATATTAATATTATTATAATGATTCATTTTTAAAATGTATTTATTAACAACGTCAGAAAATTCACAAGGATTAAGCATTGTGGCATTGAGGTAAAATATAATAAACTTGGTTTAGAAAAGCATTTACATCCGGATTAAATAAGATGTGGTACTATAGACTAATAATGTGAGTATTTACATGCATCTGATTAAAAGTGCAGCGTTTGTGTCAGTGTGAGTGTGCAACTTTTTGTGCGATTAGACAACAAAAAGGTCAGGAGTGATGAGATTAGGTCGCTTCATTCGACATCACCTCCTTTGAGGTGCACAGGTTCATAATAGAGGCGCTGGGCCTGGCCTTTGTCTTCCTAAAGGTCTCTGCTATCACGGTCCATCTGACTGATGCGCAGCAGCACAGACTCCATAAGCCCCTATAAAACACACAGCAGGGCAAGAAGAGGTTAGACCATCTTTCTGACCAACAAGGAGCACTGAGAGGTATTTCCAGCACCTCTAACTCTCACTTTCGTCTGTCATGTGTAAAGCTGCAGTTCTCAGACTCGCTCTGCTAGTGGCGTTGCTGGGCGGCGCTCGGGCCACAGATGGACACCCGACCTACGGAGTGAAGCTGTGCGGCAGAGAGTTCATCCGCGCGGTCATCTTCACCTGCGGAGGCTCGCGATGGAGGAGGTCTCTGGACGTTTCAGGTATGAGACAGATATGAAGTAAAAAACCAAGACTTTTTTTTTTTTTACTGTATATTTGTTTATTTCAATGCAATACACACACATTTAGAGGAACCTAATTTTCCTTCCATAGCTTTAATGCAAAATACATTTATATACAAAATTTATTTAATTGTACTTTTGCATATAGCTTTGAATTATTTTGGCACAATTAGGCTACAACAATTAAAACATACATAATTTATTTAATAATGATAATAATAATTATTATTATTATTGATAATACCCATACATTTAGAGGGTAAATTGAACCACATGCCATTTAATTTAATATTTATTGTTTATATGAAATATTATTTATATTAAGTAATTTTAGCTTTCTTAAAAAAAGGAATAAAAAACGAAATAATAATAAAAAATTAAATAATAACTAAATTATATTTATAGTATAAAAATAAAAATATATTATTTAATAATAATAATAATTTATATTAAGTAATTAAATTGTTATTCATTACATTGTTAATTTATTGTAGCCTAATATTGTATACACATACATATGTATGCTTATATACACTGTTATTACAATAATTCAATTATTAATTATATTAATTAAAGTGTTATATATAAATATATATGCATAACCATTTTAATATAATTATTAATGATGTGTGTGTGTGTGTGTGTGTGTGTGTGTGTGTAAGATGACCTGACATGATGCTGTTGGTTGGCAGGGTGTTGCTATGCAGTAGCTAGGTTGTTTGGGGTGGTTGCTAGGTGGTTGTTTACTGGCCAAAAGAGACTCACCTCAAGTTTCTGTCATATTCTGGTCTCAGTGGCTGATGTTTGTCATTCAGTGTACATTTGTGGGGATTCTCACCCATTTTATCATCTACCAGGTGATCACTTAGTAAAATAACAGCACACCTATCTTCAAGGAGACGCATGATTTGAGGATCCATTCACTTCTAGTACACAAACTCTGCATGACTAGTTATGTGCTGAAGTTTAATGCTAAAGGTTAAGGGTTCATTTGAATCACTTGCTGTATGAGTTACAGTGAGTGACAGATCTTTTTGGTGTTGTTCTCTGATCAGGTGACCTCTCCAGTGATCTGCTCTCCGCTCATGACGACGAGGCCTCTGACAGCTGGGCATACAGACCTCGTCCCGACGCGGAGGACCCTGCCTGGGCGGGAGAGGGCCAGGAGAGCCCCGTGTTCAGCTGGCCCACCCGCTCGCTCATCTCAGAGGAAGTGCTGGAGGCCTTGCGCACGTCAGACAGGAAGGGGCGGGACGTGGTGGTCGGGCTGTCCAATGCCTGCTGTAAATGGGGCTGTAGTAAGAGCGAAATCAGCTCGTTATGTTAAAGAACTGCGTCACCCTATTTCTCCGCCCTTCCTCGCCTCTATCTTCACTCCAACCTGAAGAAGGAAGGTGGAGAGGTTGTTGAAGTTTGTTCCTATGAAATACTGAAATATATGTGTGTCGAAGATGTAGGAATAGAAGATTTTAGCCAAAGTGAAGAGCCTGTTTGTCAGTCTATTCAAAAACTGTTCATCTCTGTTCTTGTGATTCTCTTACTGATTTAATAACAGCAAACTGGAATAAAGTTTTTTTTGCGATAGAGTTTGGGGTCACGACGCTTGAACTGTAAATAAAGAATGGGAAAGCTAACAGGTAGCTTAGCTTAAAATATATTAGCATGCTACTTAGTGTAGTATGTACTAGTGTATTCAGCACTTTATGCAAATTAATCTGAATAAATTACACAGAAAATCTATCACAGTTGAAAAAATGTGCAGAACAGACATCACTGGACACTGTTTGCCCACAAAGCAATGCTCTCAAAGATATACGTCTCTTTCTTCACTTAAAACTGAACAAAAATTCTTCCATTTTTAATATAAATTTTGGTAACACTTTATTTTAATGTGTCATAATACAGAGTAATTACCTAATTAAGTACTTAGTAGTAGCCGTTGTACTTACATGCAATAAAATGTACTTGTGATGAAGTTATGGAACAGCCTGTACTTACAGTTTGTAATTATGTAGATGTAATAGGCAATTAATTAGGTAATTACTCTGTATTATGGACACCTTAAAATAAAGTGTTACCTTATTCTTTGAATATGATGGAGTGCCATGCAAGTATGAATATGGTAATAATCACAAATTATTGTGGTATAGCATACATCTCTCTCAGAGAGAGAGAGAGAGATTTAATTGATTTTCTTCCTAAATTGCTGTACAATATGAGACACAAATGTTTCAGGAGCTTAGGACACATAATAGGACACGTTTATTTGACAACTGTTTTATTTCTTATTTAATGGGTTTATGTAAATGCTTTATTTTTTTAGATTAACTGTTTTCCCCCCCAAGGCATTGCTAGATGCCATTGATGCCAAAAATTAAACTATATCTAGTTATAACATTAAATCTGTATTTAACCTCAGAACTATCTCAAAGTAAAAAGAGTGTTAAAGACTGATTTTGTGGTGGCTGTGCTTTAAAATGAAATTATTATAATCTTAATTCAAGCGATGAAGGATTTTGAAAGTCTGTGTTGAGTGCTACTGTAAGGTTAACCCTGCCTGCTTTAAATGTTTCAAAATAATTAATAGTTTAGAAAAAATTGAAAACATTTAGACATTTTAAGTTAGAAAATGACATTAATAAAGTAATTGAAAGTTACACAATTTATTACATTTTAAACAGAGTAGCTTGTAATCTGTAATCTATTACATTTCCAAAGTAACCTTCTCAACTCTGATCTGATACTTTATTTTTATTTATTTTTTTATTATGCAATAGCAAAACAACAATTACAAAGACAAAGAGAGAACAACAAAAAAAACAATGAGGGTTAAAAACAATAATCCAAAGCATACTAAGTTATCTTATAAGACTTACACCATAAGAGAGTCTTACATGCAATAGAATTATTAGAGTTACTCAACGAGTTTACATACATATCAAAATATTTCCTGAAAATAAAAAAATAAGGAGTTTTCTTTGAAAATTGACATTTATGAATGTAAAATTGAGCAAGAAATAGCAATAGATTAATAATAAATTTGCAGTGAGAAGGGTCTAAATTTAAAGAATAACCAAAAAACACAATTTTGGGGGTTATACAGAAATGTGGATATAAATATTTTTTAATGAGGCTAATGAACCTGAGTGACCCCTTGTCTCCATCTACAGGTCACAGGATGAATTATAGACCTCTACAATTAAGTTACATCCTCCACAAACCTTCATTCGCGAAATATAGAGCACAATTAATATGTGTTAGTCAATACATCTAGCTTTTTCTTTGAATAAAACCCTAATGGTCAGTATTAGAGTTTAATTTCGTTTTATGTTAATGAGGTTTGACGTCAGCGTCACGGTACGGAAGCCGCTCAGATCCACACCGCGCGATTAACGCGTCCGCCATGCATCAGGCGCCGCCGGTGAGAGAAGAATAACAGCAAACACGCCGATTAAATCCCACAGAAATCACGCAGAAACCCGCGGCCAGCCATCCGTTACTGCGAACCGACGGCTATCAGCGCTTGTGCCGCGGCAGGGAGAGATACAGCCAGACACAGAGAGAAAGAGAGAAACACTGACTGAAGGTGAGAGCGTTTGGCGGGTTAGCACAGCGGCTAACGGCTACATAAGCCTCTGTGTGTGTTTATTCCGCATCATTATACACACTCATCACGCATATATAACGGGTTTAACGCGTTTTATTTCATGTGTGATCGGTTAACGCGTCTGATGTGAGTTAAACCGGGCTGCGTGAACACACACACGGCCTACACACACAGATTATACATATGAACTACACACTATAGAGTATACACACACTCACAAACATACATGTACACACACTAAACATGTATCATACACACGTTCACACCGTACTCAAACATACCCACAAACACACACTTCTCAGTCATATGTTTATGATATTGTATATATGTGACCCTGGACCACAAAAGCAGTCATAAGGGTACATTTTTCGAAATTGTGATTTAAACATCATCTGAAAGCTGAATAAATAAGCTTTCCATTGATGTATGGTTTGTTAGGATAATATTTTTAGGATAATAAAAGGACCATTTTTGGCTGAGATGCAACTTGAAAATCTGGAATCTGAGGGTACACACTAATTACTAATCAAAAATTAAGTTTTGATGTATTTACAGTAGGAAATTTACAAAAAATCTTTATGGAACATGGTCTTTATTTTATATCCTAATTATTTTTGTTATAAAAGAGAAATTGATCATTTTGATCATTCTCTCCAGATCCTTCAGATTCACAGCTCCATGACGGTGCTTCTTCTCTTCAGTTCACATCACTCATTTTCTACAGGGTTCAGGTCAGAGGACTGGAATGGCCAGCAGAAGCTTGGTTTTGTGCTCAGTGACCCATTTTTGTGTTGTTTTTGAGGTTTGTGTTTGGATTATTGTACGGTTGGAAGATCCAAACATGGCCCATTATAAGATTTCTAACAGAGTCAATCACTTGTTGATTTTTTATCTGTTGATATTTGATAGAATCCATGATGCCATGTGTCTAAACAAGATGTCCAGGACCTCCAGCAGAAATATAGGCCCACAACATAATAAATACAGCAGTATATTTCATTGTACACAGGGATAAAAAGTACCCCATGTGTACAATGAAATATACTGCTGTATTTTTGATGTTGTGGGCCTATATTTCTGCTGGAGGTCCTGGACATCTTGTTTAGACGCATGGCATCTTGAGTGACCATCTTGAGTGTTTGCTGCTAAAAAGCTCATTTTTTAGTTTCATCTGACCATAGAAGCCAGTCCCATTTGAAGTTCCAGTCGTGTCTGATAACTGAATATGCTGGAGATTGTTTTTGGATGAGTGAGGATCATTTTTTTGAAACCCTCCCAAACAACATGTGGTGATGTAGGTGCTGTTTGACCATTTTTTTTAAGGTTTTCTGACCCCGAGACTCATCTATTTTCTGCAATTCTCCAGCTGTGGTCCTTGGAGAGTCTTTAGTCACTCAAACTCTCCTCCTCACCGTGCATTAGTACGATATAGACACATGTCCTCTTCCAGACAGTTTCATAACATTTTATGTTTATTGGAAATTCTTAATTATTGCCCTGATGGTGGAAATGGGAATTTTCACTGCTATAGCTCTTTTCTTAAAGGCACTTCACTAATTTGTGAAGCTCAGTTATCTTTTGCTGCACATCAGAAATATATTCTTTGGTTTTTCTCATTGTGATGATGATTAAGGGAATTTGGGCTTTGTTTTCCCTCCTATTTATATTTCTGTGAAACAGGAAGCCATGGCTGGATAATTTAATGTTCATAATCACCCTGGAGTGCTCAAAATTGTGAATATGAATGGGAATATATTTCAGAGATATTTTACTCATAAGAATTTCTAGGGGTACCAATAATTGTGTCCAACGTGTATTTGAGAAAAACATTTATTTCATAATGAGATCTTCCCACATTTTTAAATTCTTATTATCGAATGAAAGGTTAGATTTTTGTGAATGTTTTAAATAAAAGATCAAAAGGATTAACAATGCAGATTAATTTGATCATATTTACCAAGGGTGCCGATATTGTTGGCCATGACTGTATGTATGTATGCATATGTATACACATATAAATTGATAGATATGTAGATTAACTCACATGGATTAGGCCTGTCGTAATAATCAATATATCGACTTATTACACAATATAAGTTCATGACCTCAATCATTTTTGATGATGTAATATATCCTCCATTATATTTACATAAAAATGAATGTCACCATGTATTTTGCATTCCACTTGCGCCTGTGTCTTTTGCAGCTTCTCGTACATAACGTGGTGTAGTCATGAGGTGCTAGTTCACATTTAAGAAATGCTTCTACAAAAAAAGTTTCATCTGCAGGTATGGTCTTGTTTAGGGATCTGTGCCTTTGTGCATACGGACATCTCTGATAAGTAGGGATGGTGTTTTTCAGCAATAGCGTGCACCCTTAATTTACAGAGAAAAGAAGCTCAGGGAAACATCTCCATACAAGTTCTTTGTGAGTTTTTCTTGTTGCTTTGCACTTTTTGTTAGAAATTTAGAAATTTGTTAGATAATTTCCATGATCTAAATATTCTTAAGAATTAAAAGTGTATAATTTGAAAGTGTATAGGCTTTCTTGCATTATTATGCTATTAAATTATGATTATATATTCAGTGGCATAAAATGACAATATCGCTTATCGTAATTATTTCTGGGGCAATATATCGCACAACAAAAAGTTGTTATCGTGACAGGCCTAACATGGAAAGACATTTATACAAACATACACTTATGTATTAAATAAGTAGACAAATACAAATTGGAATTTTGTAATCAAGTTTTAGGAATTTGAAAGTAAAACAAAGCAACTTTGTGACAAAATAAGAGATTTTTTTAATATTCTGCGCTATGATAGACATAGACAGCAAAACTGAGTGACATTTATAATGTACAAACAATATCATTAAAACATTTTAAATCATGCTGGTTTTCAGGTTTGGTTGCTGCTGACTTTCTCAAATTAATCTTTACACTTACATTGTTATGCAGATTAAATAGTAGCATATGCAATGAAACAATTGATATTAAATGAAACCGAAGCGTCTTCCTGAGTATGTGCAGAGCCTCTGAAGAAATACTCGCACATTCACACACGGCCCACATGCAAGTCAGACGCTCCCATCACAGCCTCACACATTCACACTCTCATCTGCCTCGATCCCACTAAACCAGATCAGATGGTAAAGCAGATGTGTAACCTGGTGGATTAGCCTGGCTTCAACAATTAAGTGTTGTAAACCAGGTATTTGGTCTGAATGCATGTGTCTGTGGATGATCGTTATGAATGAATGAGTTCTGTGTTAGTTATGTGTGTTATTTGCTCACTTCAATTCTTTCTCTCTAAAACTGTGTCAAGAAAGCAGTGATGGCCAAGAGGGCGTAGTGCACTCATTTGTCCTCTGTTTCCTGTGTGTGTGTGGCTCAGGATGGAGTGGCAGCCGGATGAACAGGGTTTACAGCAGGTGCTGCAGCTGCTGAAGGACTCACAGTCTCCAGATACGGCCACACAGAGAGCCGTTCAAGAGGTATATTACACTATCGTTATGATCAGTTAAATATCTTTAACACTTATTTATCCAGGTTATCAAACAAATATACTGTGAATTTTAGCCGGAACGACTGGGCAAATGTTGAAATGTCAGATTTTTAGTATCTGTGTTGGCAGTTTTTATTTGGTACACATATGCACAGTAGTGATGGGCCATATGCTTAAGTATGATTTTGTTTTGTTTAAAATGAATTTCAAACTTTTATGTAGCTAGGGCACATTCAGGTGATCAAAAGTGACAGTAAAGACATTAATGTTCAGCAAAGAATCCTCAAAAAAGCAATATTACATTTACATTTATTCATTTAGCTGATGCTTTTATCCAAAGCGACTTACAATTGCTATATATGTCAGAGGTCGCACGCCTCTGGAGCAACTAGGGGTTAAGTGTCTTGCTCAGGGACACATTGGTGTCTCACAGTGGATTCGAACCCGGGTCTCTCACACCAAAGGCATGTGTCTTATCCACTGCGCCATCACCACCCCAATATCACGGTTTCCACAAAATATGAAGCAGCCCAACAGTTTTTTTCCCCCACATTTATAATATGTTTCTTGAGCAGCAAATCAGCATATTAGAATGATTTCTGATTCACTGAAGACTGGAGTAATGATGCTGTAAATTCAGCTTTGATCACAGCAATGAATTCCATTTTAAAATGTTCACATATAAAATATAAAATAAAAGTTTTAGTTTTTTTTTTTTGGTCTTGGTGATCAGTTTTACTACTTTAAAGATAAAATGTATTGTAACAAACAGCAATATTTACCTCGATAATTGTTCCCTAAAACATTTTAAAACCTAAAATGCAATGCAGAGGATTGTAAATTTGAAGATGATTTGTTTAATCAGAGTCTTGGAAGGGATTTATTCATTTAATCTGACAGTAAACGACTCCTTCAAGAAAATGAATCAAACTTTGTCACTCTAGTCCCATTTTTTTATGTCTAATCTACTTTAGCATAGTTTATAGGCAACATAATAGTCTGTTTTTAAAGCAAATTAAAATTGTTAAATGAGTAAATAATTTTTTTGTGTACATCTTAATAAACGTCTCTGGTCTGAGATCAGATGTCTTCTTTCTTTGCTGTCTGTTGAAATGATCCTAATGTTTTCCTGACTCTCTCATTAGAAACTGGAGCAGCTGAATCAGTATCCCGACTTCAACAACTATCTCATCTTCGTCCTCACCAGCCTCAAATCTGAAGGTCTGTATTATCCCATCATGCATCATCTGCCTTAGTGTCACACACTCTCCTGTCACTTCTCTAAAGACACATCTCTCTCTGTGTCTCTGCAGACGAGCCCACCCGTTCTCTGAGCGGTCTGATTCTCAAGAACAACGTGAAGGCTCACTACCAGAACTTCCCTCCGGCTGTGGCCGACTTCATCAAGAGAGAGTGTCTCAACAACATCGGAGACCCGTCTCCGCTCATCCGTGCCACCATCGGTCAGTCTGAACCCGGGTTTGAGACTGTAATAGATGTGGAGTAAACATCTACAAAACTCTGATTTAGATGCTTTGGGCTAATTTCAGTTAATTTGATTTGATTAGTTGTAATTACAGAAGTATTCATTGTCTTTAAGTGACACAAATAGCTTATTCAGCTTTGTGTTATAGTTGAATTTGTGTCCGTGTGTGTCCGCAGGTATTCTCATCACTACTATCGCGTCTAAAGGGGAGTTGCAGACATGGCCTGAACTGCTGCCTCAGCTCTGCAACCTCCTCAACTCAGAGGATTACAACACCTGCGAGGTAAAACACGCACAACTCTGAGTATGTTTTAACCAAACTCCCATTGTTGACCAAACACCCAATTTTAAAATGATATTTAATCATTTCATTTATATGCATAAAATAGTGTTTATCTCCATATTCTGTAGAATCACGTCTTAATATTTTAACTCAGAATGCAGTATGCTTTCTGATTTCAACGTGCACGTTCAGTATTTTCTAGGGATGTAACAATATCAAAATCTCACGGTACGAAAATATCTCTATGAAGTCCACGGTACGATATTTATTGGGATAATTAATAAAAAAAAAAGTAGAAAATGAAGACTTGGGGGGGAAAAAATTTAAATTTTGTACATTTTAAAGTTAAATTCTTCTATCTAATGCACTTTGAGAGTTCAAAATTAAGAGCTCCAACCCATGTTCTTAACTAAGAAAACTGAAGTCAGTGAATTGACTACTGTCTCAGTCTAAATTAATTCAAACTGGTGTTTTAGGAAGCCAAACAAATTAGATTATAATAATAATAACAATGATTTTATATTGTTGTTATTCCTATGTAATAGCCATATATTGTAAAACAATTGCACTTTTAAAATAAATGAAAATTAATAATTCATAGGAATATTATTTTTGCTTTACAGTAGGGAAATTACAATACTGTCCTAATTTCTACACTTGAAAGAGATATTTTGAATTTGGTCTGCATTTAAACGGCTAGCTGTCAGCAATTCATACTGCACTTTTATTTTGACGGAAACGGCAGTAGAGCTTTTATTTTGATGGAAAAATCCAGCTTCAGTGAAAACAGGCTTACAAAAATGCGTCTCACTTCTAATCTAGTGAAATGCTTTAATCATCTATTGTCAAAATAACTGGTGGCCGTTGTGTTCTAAACAGCACATGAAACAAACGAGTTGACTGCATTCATTAACTGTGAACGGAGCCGTTCTGAGGCGCGGAAAACACCAGATCACGAGCTGATCGCCTGAATGAAGTGCGACCTGAACGAAAACAAAGTTGATGAAGGGATTAAGCCATATTGTGCTTTCAGTTTTAGTTCGTTTGACATACTGTGCCAAAACATAGTGACCATGATGATATTGAGACAGTTTTGCTATTGTGATACCACGATATTGATAATACCGTTACATCCCTAGTATTTTCCCAAAATGTGCAATATTCATCCCACAATGCAAAGCCGCCACAAATAAAACACTGAATGGGAAACACTGGTAATGTATATAGAAATTGGAAATGTTTAAAAATCATATCACCGTTATTGAAAAAGAAAATATTGCGATATACACTCACTGGCCACTTTATTAGGTACACCTTGCTAGTACCAGGTTGGACCCCTTTATGCCTTCAGAACTGCCTTAATTCTTCATGGCATAGATTCAACAAGGTGTTGGAAACATTCCTCAGAGATTTTGGTCCATATTGACATGATAGCATCATGCAGTTGCTGCAGATTTGTTGGCTGCACATCCATGATGCGAATCTCCCGTTCCACCACATCCCAAAGGTGCTCTATTGCATTGAGATCTGGTGACTGTGGAGGCCGTTTGAGTAAAGTGAACTCATTGTCATGTTCAAGAAACCAGTCTGAGATGATTTGAGCTTTGTGACACGGTGCATTATCCTGCTGGAAGTAGCCATCAGAAGATGGGTACACTGTAGTCATAAAGGGATGGACATGATCAGCAACAATACTCATGTCGGCTGTGGCATTTAAACGATTGGTACTAAGGGCACTATAGTGAAATTATCATGGCATTATAACACTTGTTACAGTTTGTACAAATATTCCTCTCATCTATTATAAACCCATAATGAAGTGGGATTTCCAACAGAAATTAGTTATTTTTCTTATTTGCTTTAATATATGCGTATGTGTACAGGGTTCTTTTGGTGCGCTGCAGAAGATCTGCGAGGACTCGTCTGAACTGCTGGACAGTGACGCTCTGAATCGACCCCTCAACATCATGATCCCCAAATTCCTGCAGTTCTTCAAACACTGCAGCCCGAAGATCAGGTGAAGAACCACACACACATCTCTCGCTGGTCTGTGTTTGATAATGAAGAACAACTTACTGATTCACACTCTCTCTGTAGGTCTCATGCCATAGCATGTGTGAATCAGTTCATTATTGGCAGGGCTCAGGCTCTCATGGACAACATCGACACATTCATAGAGGTGAGTTGACCTCCAGCAAACAGTGGCTTCTGTTCACCAAGAAGTAATAAGTATTCATGCAGTAATTGTAATTTTTAAATTTGTCAGCAGAGATTTCAGCTCATTGAATGAGTGAGTCATCTGAGCTGATTCGATGAGGAAATGAGCTGACTAATTGATTCAGTCTATAATTCAGACCAAAGAGAGGTATTCGGTCTGAATATAAAATATATATATATATATTTTCTTAAATTGCACAGTATAGTGCACAGTTCTTTTTATATATAATTCTATATTTATTTTAATATTTTTGTGTGTATACAGTTGAAGTCAGAATCTTTCAGAATCTGCAAAATGTTAATTTTACCAAAATAAGAGGGATGCTTGTTGTTTGTTTAGTACTGACCCGAATAAGATATTTCACATAAAAGATGTTTACATATAGTCCACAAGAGAAATTAATAGTTGAATTTATAAAAATGACCCCGTTCAAAAGTTTACATACACTTGATTCTTAATACTGTGTTGTTACCTGAATGATCCAAAGCTGTGTTTTATGTTTAGTGATAGTTGTTCATGAGTCCCTTGTTTGTCCTGAACAGTTAAACTGCCTGCTGTTCTTCAGAAAAATCCTTCAGGTCTCACAAATTCTTTGGTTTTCCAGCATTTTTGTGTATTTGAACCCTTTCCAACAATGACTGTATGATTTTGAGAGCCATCTTTTCACACTGAGGATAACCGAGGGACTCATATGCAACGATTACAGAAAGTTCTAACGCTCACTGATGCTCCAGAAGGAAAAAACATGCATTAAGAGCCGGGGGGGTGAAAATAGAATGGAGATGTGTATATTTTTCTTATTTTGCCTAAATATAATATTTTATCATTTAGTACTGCCCTTCGGAGGCTACAGAAGATACTTACATGTTTCACAGAAGAGAAAATAAGTAACATTTACCCTGATCTTCAAATTCAAAAAGTTTTCATTTTTGCATTAGATTAGATATATTTCACCATATTGGATATATTTCTGCGGGAGCGGGACTGAAAAATCCGTCCTGCGCATGTCTCTAGTTTGAACCTTCTGTAATAGTTGCCTATGAGTGCCTCGGTTGTCCTCAGTGTGAAAAGATGGCTCTCAAAATCATAGTTATTGTTGAAAAAGGGTTCAAATACACAAAACGCATAATTTTTTCCCCAACAAACTTTGCCAAATCAAGCTTGTAGTTCTTTCAAGAAAGCAGACTTTTCAGCAGCCTTGTATGTCAAAAACCGGCTTACGATGACCCATACATTTGTAGTTATTTCAGTGGCGAAGGCTCAGCTCATCTGTACTGTGTGCTTTGTTTTCAGTCTCTGTTTGCGTTGGCGGGGGATGAAGACTGCGAGGTGAGGAAGAACGTGTGCAGAGCTCTGGTCATGCTGTTGGAGGTCCGGATCGACCGCCTGATACCACACATGCACAGCATCATACAGGTGAGACCAGCACAAACATCTGATGTTTTACTGTCATTTAAAGGTATTATAGGAGCTTTATATCTGGTCTGTGTCTCTTTCTGCAGTACATGCTGCAGCGCACGCAGGACGCGGATGAGAACGTGGCGCTGGAGGCGTGTGAATTCTGGCTGACTCTGGCGGAGCAGCCCATCTGTAAAGAGGCTCTGTCAGGACACCTGGTCCAGTGAGTGCTGCTGGCCATCATCATCATCACCACACACATCTGAGCTTAAACTGAACACACAGATGAAGCCTCTGGCCTCTGTTTAGTTCTGTCTGAGAGATCTGATCTGAACTCTTGATGAATGAGTGAGATGATCTAATGTTGATGTAATTCTCCACAGACTCATCCCCATCCTGGTCAACGGAATGAAGTATTCTGAGATTGACATCATTTTACTGAAGGTGAGTCACCATATGTGAGACATGAGTCAGGGATATTCCTTTTAATCAAATCATGTTTATTGCATTAGTTGAATTTGCATACACATAATATTCAATGATGGTTCACAAGCATTCGATTCAGTTTGAGGTTCTTTTTGTTTTAATATTGGTGTTACTTTAGTGTTATTTTTTTACTATTACAGTATTTATTAATATTACTGATTAGCTTTTATTGTAGTTTTAATTTGTTGTAGCAAATTTGTTACTTTTTACAAATTTTATTCTATTTTGCTTTTTTAATTTAATTTTACTAATTGTTCACTAATTTTACTGCTCAACTTTCAACTTATTTCACTAGCTGCCAAAGCAAAATTTGTATTTGTCTTAATTTTTTCATATAAAATGTATATTTTATTTTATTTCAGATTTATCTCAATTCCTTAAAATAAATTTTTAATTTTAAGTTTGACATTTTGATGTTTCTCATTTTCATCCTATTTAGTTGTACTGCTGTTTTAATTTGACTAATTTTAGTAATTTTAGCCAAGGCAGCATTTTCAATGTTTTTTGAAGTTCATCTAATATTTATATTTTAATTTCTGCTTTATTTCAGTGACCGAAAATTAGTTTTAATAGTTTTAATTTGAGCTGACACACTGATTTGGATTCTTGAATCCAAAAGAGTATTCTCTCTGCTAATGCTGTAAATTATACAGGGAAGTGTTTCCGACTGATTACTCAAATCAGTAATTCATAATTTTTGAACTATTCATTCAAAAAACTGGCTTGTTTTCAAGATTTGAGCCACACTGGTTTCACTGTGTGCTCATAAGTATCAAAAGAGCTGTTCACAAAAGTTATTTGTTCGTGAATCAGATCACATCGATCGTGTTGTTCATTTTTGCATGCAGCCCGTGACGACAACTCAATAGAGTTTTCTAGATCTACATTTTTTTTCCAAATTGATATCGGAGCTGGAAATTTTAGAAAATCTATTTTCTTCCCCAGCCCGACTGATTTATAAGCAGTGAGTGTTCTGTAGGGACCGTGTGAATCTGAATTCTCTCTCTCTGTGTGTCTCAGGGTGACGTGGAGGAGGACGACAACGTTCCTGACAGCGAGCAGGACATCAAGCCTCGCTTCCACAAGTCACGTACCGTCACACTGCAGCACGAGGGAGGAGAGGGGGAGGAAGGAGAGGACATCGATGAAGACGAGGATGATGACGACGACACGCTGTCTGACTGGAACCTACGTGAGTAAACCAACCAATCAGAACGCTCTTGCTGTAAATGCTCTTCCGTGTATGAAGTGTGTATATTTTTGTATGTTTCTAGGGAAGTGCTCTGCGGCGGCGCTGGACGTGTTGGCTAACGTCTTTCGGGACGAGCTGTTGCCGCACCTGCTGCCGCTGCTGAAGGGTTTGCTTTTCCACCCGGACTGGGTCATCAAAGAGTCTGGGATACTGGTGCTGGGAGCCATTGCTGAAGGTGTGTCTCACTCACACAGACTGAATTCACTACAGATGCACCGATTGCAATTTTTTTTTGGCCAATTACGATTTTTTGGAAGTGTGACCTGCCTATAACCGATTTTTGCCAATTCCGATTTTCTTTCTAAGAACTATAATTGACAGCATATACAAACAAAAATCTATGCTATTTTCAATGCAAAAATTATTTACATAATAAAATATATTATTAAACATTACTATTCCCCCAATCTGGACAGATTTTCTCTCACTTAACTCTCAAAATAAAGTGCTCTGTGACTGGAAAGAGGAAGAAATAGTTAACTTAAAATGAGTTGCTGTATGTAACAAAACAGATGTCATTGCCCACTATGTTTATAAATGGTCATTTTTTTCCCCCTAACCTTATTAAATGTCATCTTTCATTTTTGGGTGAACTATCCCTTTAATACCAGGTGTTTACACGTCCTGTCTCTTTCCGTCAGGCTGTATGCAGGGTATGGTCCAGTACCTGCCCGAGCTCATCCCGCACCTGATCCAGTGTCTGTGTGATAAGAAGGCTCTGGTTCGCTCCATCGCCTGCTGGACGCTCAGCCGCTACGCGCACTGGGTGGTGAGCCAGCCGCCGGACGCACACCTCAAACCGCTCATGACAGAACTGCTCAAACGCATCCTGGATGGCAACAAGAGGGTGCAGGAGGCTGCCTGCAGGTGAGTGTTTGAGAGAAATTCACATCTGAAATATCTATTGATGATTAGAGTTATAAAACAGCTGTGTAATGTTTTTCAGTGCGTTTGCGACTCTGGAGGAGGAAGCATGTACGGAGCTGGTTCCGTACCTCAGTTTCATTTTGGACACTCTGGTATTTGCTTTTGGAAAATATCAGCACAAGAACCTGCTCATCCTCTATGACGCCATCGGCACCCTGGCAGACTCTGTCGGACATCATCTGAACCAACCGGTAATTAAGAGTTTCCACCAATATAATTTTCAGTCTTCATACGCTACCAAGACCTTTTTAAATGTTTTTGAGTGAAGTCTCTTATGCTTCTAAAAACTGCATTTATTTGAAGAAAAATGCAGTAACAAAATGGTAATATAATATAGTTTTCTATGTGAATATATTGTAAAATGTAATTTATTCAGAAATCATTCTAATATACTTATTTACTGCTTTTACAAACATTTAATATGATCAATCTTGAGAACAGCTGTGCTGCTTCATATTTTTACGCAAACACTTCCTTTTTTGAAATTCTTTGAATAGAAAGTTCAAAAGAGCATCATTGATTTGAAAATAAACTTTAACTGTCACTTTTAGTCAGTTTAATTCAACTTTTCAACTGTAGTGTTTGCTGTTTTAACTTTTCTAAACACCACAGATGCAAGTAGGGCAACTCAAAAGATCAGATACCATTATTCTTTTTTGTCAAAATATATGCCATGATGGAAATCATCTTCAATTTGATGTCAGTTTTGTTTTTTTAACAGTAAATGACACACTTTTGGTTCGATCTGCCTCTGCTCATCCCTGCCCTTGTCAGCTTGTTTTAAAAAGAGAAATATTATTAGTGCATGTTTGTAGGTCTTATCTTGTGTGTGTTTGTGAACAGGAATACATCCAGAAACTGATGCCGCCTCTGATACAGAAGTGGAATGAACTGAAAGACGAGGATAAAGACCTGTTTCCTCTGCTGGAGGTGAGAACCAAATGAAAGCCTTCATTTCATAGTTTAAATTTACTTTTTCACGACACACAATTGTACATTGTTTTGCTCAAACAATTGTAATTGAAAGTGAAAATGGACTATAAATGACTCTCATCTTCTGTGTTTGTGTGTGTAGTGTTTGTCATCTGTGGCTACGGCGTTACAGAGCGGTTTCCTCCCGTACTGTGAGCCCGTCTATCAGCGCTGTGTTACTCTGGTGCAGAAAACACTCGCACAAGCCATGGTGAGAACACACACTTACTCACTCTCTCACTCTCACACACACACACACGCATATATCCACATGGACATCAGTGGACCACAGTCATTAACCCACCTCTGTGTGTGTGTGTGTGTGTAGATGTACAGCCAGCAGCCGGATCAGTACGAGGCTCCAGATAAGGACTTCATGATAGTCGCTCTGGATCTACTCAGCGGTCTGGCCGAAGGTCTCGGGGGTCATGTGGACCAGCTGGTTGCCCGTAGCAACATCATGACCCTTCTGTTCCAGTGTATGCAGGTACAATGTGTGAGAGAGTTTAACATATTTTGTTGTTATTATAATTATTATATCAAGTATTTACAATTTAATATTATATAAAAATATATTGACATTTACTGTTTATTTATTTTTTTTATATTTAATTTTAATATACAATGAATGTATTGTTTATATTTTTGGTATTTTAATGTTTTTTTTATTATCTGTATTATTGTTATACAGTTATTTGAATTACTATTATTTACTATATTATAAAATACACTTATACATTAGTTATTTTAATATTTAATTTACTATATAGATTACTATGTTTTATCTTGTTGGTGTAGGTATGTTGTATATTTTTATTATCTGTATTAACGATTGTTATAAATTTTATTTGTTATTTGAATTATTTACTACATTACAAAATACATTTAGTTTATTATTTAGTATTTATTTTATTTTCATTAATTTATTTTATTGTTGGTGTATATTTAAATATTTAAATATTTAATTTTAATTATTGTTATAAACTTGATTTATTATTATTAAAATAAAATTGCTTATTTAAATTTGTTTTAGATTATTTTTATTACTTTAATATTTAAATTATTTATTGTTTCATTATGAAACGAGGCTGATTTATTGTTATGAATGCAAATTGAAAGTGATACTCTCTTGTTTGTAGGACACTATGCCTGAGGTGAGACAGAGCTCATTTGCTCTGCTGGGTGATCTGACCAAGGCCTGCTTTCCACACGTCAAACCCTGCATCGGTAAGACGAGTTCATTTGACCTGCATGATACACCCTTAACTTCATAATAATCACTGAAACTGTGTATGTGTGTTTAGCTGAGTTCATGCCGATCCTGGGGACGAATCTGAACCCTGAGTTTATCTCTGTTTGTAACAACGCAACCTGGGCCATCGGAGAGATCTGCATGCAGATGGGTGAGGACCATCACACTGATTCTGTGTCAGTTACATCATTACACGGATTAGGATTTAGAATGATGATTGTTTGACGTCATTAGCCTTTTTCACAAAAATTGGAAATTACATCAGCGCAGGGTAAAGTTAGTTCTGTTACAGGTCTGCGCCTATTATATTAGTATGCCCTTTTCTGAAATAATGCTTCTTACCTTTTCTGTTTTGTCTGATTGCCAAGTTGTTTTATAATCTACAAAGAAATAACATTTTACTTGTTTGTAACCTATATGGCCATTCAGGCTGCTGACTCGTGAGATAATATGCTTAACATAGCGCTGGATGGTCTCCGGCAAAGTCCCTTTTTATATAGTCTTTGATCTCCGGTGCATTTGAGTGTGTTATCTCAGTTTTTATCATTTCCCTCGAATCACCACATCGTGATAAATTACATAAAAATGATAACATTTATGTCCAGTTGCACGTTTTTCCAAGAATACATTAAACAGTTCTCAGGTCGGTTGAAGCATATTAAACTCAACACAACAACATAATCTGATAGAATAGGAATAAAGTCATGAATCCGAGTCATCTCTTGTTTAATATGTATTTCCCAGGGCACATTCTACAACGTACATTTAAGCCATCACATTAATAATGCAAAGGAGAAGCAGAACCTGGTTTTACCAAGTGTGACATCTTCCTGAATCAACATCTTTGTTGACTCTGGAACAACATTGTGATTAACCAATCAGATTGGCAAAACTAACTGAATTATAACTGCCACCATTTAGAATTAAACAAAGTTGTATTTGTGATGACCCGAGCTGACGCAAAAAGTTCATTGTGAAATGTTTGTGCTTTGTAAAGTACTGGCAGTTTAAGCATTTTCATAAAACTTTGATTCTCGAACTCATTCTTGTTCAGTATGGTCGCTGTGGTCACCGGAAAAACGTTTACCCTGCAAGCGCCAATCCGGAAGCCAGGAACGCAGAAGTGTGAAAAAGTCTAATTGTAGTGAATTGAATTGTCATCAGTAAGCTGATTGTTATTAATCGCATGACGTCACTGACCTGACTGTGTTGTCGTAGGTGTGGAGATGCAGCCGTATGTGGCTCTGGTTCTTCCTCATCTGGTGGAGATCATTAACAGACCCAACACTCCCAAAACCCTGCTGGAGAACACGGGTACAACCTCTGACCATACATGACCATTTACTAGGGATGCACAATATTGGAGTTTTGCCGATATGCCGATATTTTTGCAAATCATTGTGGCCGATACGGATATATTTCCTTTTTGTTTGGAAACAACACCAAGTCTCTCCTGTGCAGAAATTATAAGCAAAATATTTTTAATTATTATTTTTTTTTAACAAGAACTTATTTGTTAAATAAACCATAATGAAGTTTTTTTGACAGCACATTGAAGCTTTGAAAATAACTATAAATAAACTATATGTCAGCATGTATAAAAATGATTTAATTTACAAATGTCATGTTTCAAAACATACTCATTATTTTATGCCATCAATTACTGCTTTATTTAATCAGAAACACAGTCTAAATGTTACTTGTGTAGGCTATTTTACTTTTAATTTAATTAGAAGTAGGCCAACAGCGCCCCCTACAAATTAAAACGTCGTTTAAACGCAAGTTTTGTATCCGACTAGTCTAAAAGCTAGAAACACCCAAAAAGTGGCAAAAGAAGAAAACTGCGTGTGTCTATATAACAGCCTACACTTGAAATACTTAATCTTTGAATCACAGTCAAATCCCTCAATGAATTCTGCTAAAAATAGGTCATGATTATGCCGTATGCTTCCATCGCGTTATTAATTTTAGGCGGCCGTTAAACAGAAAAAAAGGAAGAGCATATACATTCAACATAAACCAGTGCATAGCTTATTTATTCAGATCGGATGGAGCAATGCAGAAATGGAAAATCAATCAATAGACTGACAGAATTCTTCATATAACGTTAGCCAACACATTAAAACACAAGTCAAAAACAATAGGAAAGTTTATCAAGGAATAGCATTAAAACGGCTTTTAAAAATGTAGGCCTACTTCATGTTGGCTACATTGTCTAAAAACAAAACAATCGTCGTTTTACTTACTCAGACCATGCGCATTTGTTCAGTGAATTTAACATGTTAATGTGGTCTGGCGAAAGACGGGACTAGAGGTGATTCTGCACTTGAAAATAAAAGCACTCGGCAGGAACTGAAGTCACAGGCACGCAGAGAGATAACTACAGCTTGTAGTCTACAAGCAAGCACACAGTTTCTAAATGAGCCTGGAAATCCCGCACCACCACCGAAGTGGGTCTTCGTTTAGAAGAATGGGATCGCGGACCGCAGCGATGGGTGGTAGTGTATGACATGATTGACATTTGCTGGCTTTGGCTAGCCTCCAAGTTAACCCATAAGTGCCTGTATTGAATATGATTACGCATCGCTCCAGTAAAGTTATTGTAAGACAATCTGACATTACACAGTTTACACACAACTTTTCAGTTTCCTTCTAGCGTTAATTCAAAAGAATCCCACACCTTGCTGGTCTTTTGCGTGGTCATTTTTGAGCTTGCCGCAACTGACATGAAGAAAACACATGGAGGTCTGAGGTAAAAATGTAGTTTCCATTTTTTCCCGTGCTATTACTGTTTACTATATCACACACCGAACGCCTTTCACAGATTAAGTGCAGCGATCTAAATCAGTTAATCTAATCGTCATTCAGACAAAACTTTGCTTCAAGAATGAGCCGCAATGCTGACGTGATCCAATCACTAGCATACCCTGAGCACATGTGAGTTAGCCCATTCCTCTTATCGGCAAGACATATCGGCATCATTTTTATATCGGACCGATGCCGATATTTACACTGATATCGGCCGATTCCGATATCAGTCCGATAATATCGTGCATCCCTACCATTTACCTTTCACACAGATAAACAATCAAACCTTAACTCCTCCCACTTCTCCTTGCAGCCATCACGATTGGTCGCCTGGGTTACGTCTGTCCACAGGAAGTGGCTCCCATGTTGCAACAGTTCATCAGACCCTGGTGAGTCTAAACATCCAGAGTTTTCAAATCAGCATATCAGAATGATTTTTGAAGGATCATGTAACACTGAAGACTGGAGTAATGATGCTGAAAATTCAGATTTGCTCACAGAAATAAATTACACTTTTACTCTATATTTAAATAGAAATCAGTTATTTTAAATTGTAGTAATATTTCACAATATTACATTTTTATGAATTTTTGATCCTATAAATTTAGCCTTGATGAGCAAAAGAGACTTTTCAAAAACTAACTTTTTGCAGGTGCACATCGTTACGAAACATCAGAGATAATGAGGAAAAGGACTCGGCCTTCAGAGGCATCTGTGTGATGATTGGTGTGAATCCTGGTGGTGTGGTCCAGGTCAGTTCTGATATTCTGACTCCGTTGTGATTGACCGTGATGTTATTCTTTCCTTCATCACACATTTCCTTTCCTTTCACCCATCGCTCCCTCAGGATTTCATCTTCTTCTGTGATGCGGTGGCCTCCTGGGTCAACCCTAAAGATGACCTGAGGGACATGTTCTACAAGGTTAGATGAGCATGGAGTTGCGTTACATCACATTGTGCCTGTATAGCGGTGACATTTTGAAGATCCATGTTGATGAATGAGGTTTTGTGTCTCTGTGTAGATCCTACATGGTTTTAAGGACCAGGTCGGAGAGGAGAATTGGCAGCAGTTCTCAGAGCAGTTCCCGCCCATCCTGAAGGAACGACTCTCTGCATGCTATGGCGTGTAGCCCCGCCCCTCTACTTCACACACAGCACATGCTGTCAGGTTAGTGATGGCTGCTGATGTCTTGTGATGTTATTATGTGCTGGGACAAAGAATTACTGTCCTAGGTGTCCTTTTTTGTTGCTGGTATTCATGCAATATTGGATGACTGCAGTTTCAGGACCCTATAGTTTCTTTTAATTTATTTATTTTTTGTATGCATGTATTATGTCAGGTCTTCCAGCCAGTTCTATCAAACCTTTACAATTAATCCGGATTAATTTTTAATGAGCTGAAAAGAACGCACGTCACACCTCTGTTTATCAATTTGCACTGGTTACCAATAGCTGCTCGCATAAAATTCAAAGCATTAATGTTTGCCTACAAAACCACCGCTGGCTCTGCACCCCTTTACCTAAATTCAGTACTTATGTGCCCTCTATAAGTTTGCGGTCTGCAAGTGAACGTCGCTTTATTGTTCATCCCAAAGAGGCACAAAGTCATTTTCACGGACTTTTACATTAACTGTTCCCTCCTGGTGGAATGAGTGACCCGACCAGCTGAGTCCGTAGCCATCTTCAAGAATCGGCTAAAAACACATCTTTCATCTTTATTTGACCCTCTAACTTTAGCACTCAATATTCTAATTCTGTTCTTTAAAAAAAAAAAAAAACTCCCTTTTAGACTCGCTTGTTTTAAGCAGTAAAAAAACACTAGGTTTTCTAATCTTTTTGTATTCGGTTTTCTTTTTATTTATTATACAATTAACAAGCAAAAAGGCCTCTAACACTAGCTTGCTCTATTCTTTTTCTATTCTATCTGTTTTCTTTTTATTATAGAATAAAAAAAAAAAAAACTTGCTACGTGTCCTGCGTTAAGCTAACTGAGACTTGTTATAGCACTTGCATGTTGTTGCTCTTTTGTTGATTTTGATTCCTTCCATTGTGCTCATTTGTAAGTCGCTTTGGATAAAAGCGTCAGCTAAATGACTAAATATTAGCGGCTCATCCTATTTTATAGCACTTGCTATTCAATTCTGTATATTATTTTTAAGGAATTATGTAGTTGTTTAATTGTATACACTTAATATTGTCCTAACCAACTCCCTAAACATACCCGTTGGTAACCCTCTTTAAATATTTTACCTAATTTATTTTCAGTATATTTAATATATTCTGGTTTTAAATTCAGTTTTCTTGGAAAGAAAAGCTTGCGTCTGTGCGAGACTTCAGTTCATTAGCCACAGCGCTTCACGTCTGATGTGTGACCCACTTAAAGTGCAGTAAACAGTAAAACAATTGAGGTATAAATTGGTGTGATTATTAGTACTTTAATAAATGTAAAATAATTAGAATACAAATACTACATCCAGCAGCACAATTAACTGTTTTGCACAGCTAAATGGAGATTGCTGACACCCCCTTGAACACTCAAGTTCACGCTAGCGCTTACATTAAAAATAAGATGGAAAGATAAAAAATAGTTTCCATGGATCTACTCTTTGCATCTGTTTTTTATATTTGAATCAGGTCTCCTCTGTTGGACTAGATGGCGCTGTCCCAAAAAATAGGGTCCTATGCAGTCGTTGTATTGCAGGAACATTGGGTTGTTTTTGTTCAGACCAATGTGAAAATCGACCCATGTTTTTACCCTTCAAACACGCAGAGCTGTAAATGTGAACTGGTCAATGGATCAATAAGAAGATAATTCATTATAAATATCTAAACAGTAAAATGTGTGTTTGTTATTTAATATAATAATTTATTGATTGTTTAATAATTAATACTTTTTGACTAAAAAATGGTTTAAATGTGAAGTGTATCATTTTATAAAACTTTTTGTTTTTGTGAACTTGTATCTGAACTGTAAATTATGCATTTTACAGTTTAATAGTTTACCATAGACATTGCCCTACCCCTCTTATATGGTATTTTATTTGTGCAGGTCTTAGTCTTAAATTTGGTCTTAAAATTTAATCCTCCAGCAACCCTGTTGTTTGTCTCTGTTTTTTTTCAGTTGAACCTTTAGGAGGGGGGAACTCATCCATCTGTGTATTGCACTGCCCTGATCGTGGGGGAGAGGGACGCGATTGGCCGCTCCGCCTGACGGACAGATCCCACGCCCTTTGTGTGTCCATGAGGGTGGGTGGGTGGGTGGGAGGGGGGAGGGGACTCCTCTAGTTAACTGCAGAATGCACCCAATCACGGGGAATAAACCTTAAAACGTAGGGAAGACGAGAGATAGCGTAACTGAGGGAGAGCGGAAAAAACAAACTTAAAAGAGAGCGGGAGGGAGGTCGTAGGTTAAATGGGAGGGAGGTATAGACAGTTATCTGGGAATAATCGCTAAAAAGAGTAAGATTAGGGAGGGAAGCTAGACAGCAACTGTTATACGACTTTTTTAAAATCTCAAGTTAATCCCAGGCATAAGAATCAAACGCATTCACACGCAGACTGACCATAGAAACACTTGCACATAAAGTTGCAATAACTACGAGCGGCCTGCGGCGCCAGCGCTGCCGTAGCAATAGCATAAACAGACTTTAACACTGAGACTATCTAGGAAAGACTAGCGTCGTTTTTCTTTTTTTAATAATTGCTATTGATGAAACGAGAATAATCTCGGCTTAAAAAAAAGATGGTTAACGTGCTATCGCGAATTTGTGTTTTTTGATCGTTAGTAAGGGAGCATCTATGAATTTACAGTTTTCATCATCATCAGCTGTCGTCGTTCTGTCCGATTGTCGTCACGATTCTCTGCTTGCGTCTCTTATGCCGTATCGTTTATTTTCCGACGTTTCTTCTAACTTTTTTTGCATAGTTGGCTTGTAGTTTTTTCCTGGGCTTGGTCAGTGTTTGCTGTTGAAACTCATTGTAGTTTACAGATTTCAATCACACCGTAGTTTAATATTGTCGTGATTTCGAGAGATTCGGTCTCGTCGCGAAGGAGCTGGAACGGAAACTCCACAGTATAACGATCATGACTTGCGTTATGTATGTGTTCGGTTGTGTACGTGTGTGCGATTTGTGTAACGGTAGCTGTGTTGGGAGCTTTTAAGTGTGTTTTGTTAGTGTCATTGCCATGTATTTTTTTCGTAATTCGCATTTCGTATGTGTATTCTTGCGTTAATAGGTTGTTAATTGTTTTAAGGTACCTTAAACTTGACTCCTGGACCCCTATTGACCTGTAAACTGTGACCAACGATGTGTGCGTGCTTGTGAGTGTATGAATGAATGTATTTGTACCGATAAATATTGATGCCATATTGATATTTAGTGATTTAATCGGCTTATCCAACAAACTACAACTATATCAAATATAGTTTTACAATAAGGTTAACTTTTTTTTTTTGTTTTTTTTTTGTTTTGCTGCTATTGCTAATTTTTAGTTACTTTGATAAATAGAACCGAATTCACAACATTTAAATTCTATCGGAGCAAAATGCGTCATGCACTTATTTGTTTTGCTATTTTTATGATTTAGTTTTTTTTTGTAAGGAATTTGCTGGTAAATTTACTGATAAAACTGTTGGATTCATCATGCGTCTTGTTTTTTCTTGTGACAATATTTGTTGGATGGACGGTTTGAAATAAGAGCGAGCTAAAAGCAAAGACAGGACGTGACAGTTGGAAGGATGGCGAGGCGGAGAACGATTGCTGCGTGTGGAAATCTGCACTGAGACTCTGAAAGCAAAACAATCACACCTTTCTCTTTACCTTGCCAGGAAAAATAAAATGATTTTTTACCAAGCTGAAGAAGTGTGTGCTCTTGATTTTCTCTTTTATATTGAATTATAAAAGTCATGTTATCAAGGCAAACCTAAAAACTACAACCAAAATTGGAGTGATGTGGCTTTCCAGCTCATCTGTATGCTAGTGTACACATAAACATGGACTAAAATTGAGCATTTCTCTTCCTAAAGAACGCATTAAATCATCAGTTTATGTAAATGCACTCTAGAATGAGAAAGTCCCACTCCAGTCCTTTAATAAAGTTTTTTTGATGGTTAATTAGACCTGTGTTGTGTCCATGTTAAGGATTTTGATGGTAGCTTTTGCTTGAATAGTCATGGAGGCATAACGGCAAGACATAAGTTACGGGAAAACCAAAAGCAAAACTCATCAGAACAGACTGGAGGTCTGTGCCAGGAAATTTCGGATTGAAATAAATCTCCAAGCCATAATGATTTCCAGTGATTCAGAAGACATGATTCTGCCTTGAAGCATCTAAGTAGGTCCAGGCTGTCTGTGCTAATCAGAATCAAGTGCTTCTCTTGCCATTTGTTGTCCTGATGAATATGGTTTGTATGAGCAGTTTAAGATCTAAAATGCAGATTACAGCAGGACGATCCTGTAGATTTGAGGATGTACTTCAGTGTCTCTCTTTGTCCAACTGTGTCTTTCTGTAAGAAATGACAAGCTCTTCAGAGGGCATAAGTCACTCAGTCATTCATACAAGCTGCAATAATGGAGATTGTTTATAGTAGAGACTCACCTTTACAAATATAATCCAGCAGTGGATCAATTTGTGCATCTGAAGTCTAACTGAAGTCATCGGTCATGCTGATTACTGTGTTTGTGTTTTAATAGTCTCTGAGATGATGACCCAGCTTTGTGTGTGTGTGTGTGTAACAGCTGCAACTGTCTCACTTCATAACCTCATGCTACAAACCGACATACAGGAAACAGACAAGCGATGACAGGAAGTTTGGGTTTAAGCATCTATTGATATTCATACTGAATTCTCAGTGTTTAGATGTTTTCTCACTGAAATCATGTTTCATTTATAGGTTTCCATGTAAATGTGCATTGCAAGTTGAGGTTAAAACTTAAAATCATACTAAAGCACTGCTGGTGGCCTTCTCAGAGAGTGTGAACTTTAACCCAAAGTTTGTTTTGTGACAAGACCCGAGTGAGAGCTGTGTGTACAGTGAGAGAAGGTGAGATGTTAAAGTGTGTGTGTGGTGTGACTAGGCATTATTAAAGTGAAGCTCTGGAGGGCTGGAACTAAACCAACTGAAAAGAGGAAGAAACTCTGATCAGCAAGAGAAACACCAGAGCCATCGGAAACAGTGGTGTGTGTGTGGGTCCTACACAAAACACTTGTTTTTATTTTTTTTATAAATAGTTCACTTACCTTGTATTGACCTAATTTACCTTATTGTTAATGTAATTAATTGGCTGAACTCATCAAGTGTGACGAGGAAGGAAATAAGTTTATTTTTTGTGTTTAATACACTTTAACCAAGGTTTTAAATCACCATTGGTCTCTGAATATGGATAAATGACTAATAGCAAATTTAAGTGATATTTAGTTTAATGAGCTGTAATGGATAGCACAAAAAACATTAAGGAATAAATAAAGGGATTTAGCTTTGGAAAGTTCATTTGAAGCGAATCGGAGTGGATCATCTCTCAAAATGATATGGGTGTGGTACTATTTCAAGTTGTTAACAACAAAATGAACTGGATTATTTCTGAAATTATTAGTATTAATCATATAAATTGGCTAATATTAATCGTTCACAATGTTGATGTCGCTTTACAGTTAAACTCCAACACGGTCGAGTGAATTACAGCGTTGCGACTCGGTTAAAATAACGAGGGAACTGGATTTATATTTGTTGCAAATGGACCTTTTTCACATTTCTGGGTTTCTGAGCAGCAGAAGTCAGAAAATCAATATATATATATATATACAGTATATAGATACAGTATATATATATAGGCCTATATATATATATATATATTTTTTTTTTTTTTTTTTTTTGAGTATTTATTATGCTGATGACCATTAAAGGCATTATCACAGTCTTGTGAAAAGTAAAACTCCTTCTAAATGGAAGTGGAAGAGAACAGGATCATAAAAGGTGAGAAAAGTCAATCCACAAATACTCACTTTACTGAGACTATCAGAGGAAGTAGTTTTCATTCATCTAAAACACAGCGACTATAGAGAAACATCTATCTGTCTGCATATATAACAGATCAAATATACTTCATAAATGCTCTGGAGGCTTTCAGAAGTGGCTCAGAAGGATCATGCAGTGAACTACAGTGGGTCTGTGTCTCTAGCGGCCGACTGAATAACTGCGACCCTCAGAGAGACCGTCGAGTTGCACCGTGTCAGGATCAGACGACACTTTAGGACAACTTCTGTCTAAAATACTCGGTTTATTTCGGTTAATACGTGTGTGAGGATGAGCCCAGTACACGAGGAAACGGACATACAGAAGATGAGGGCGACAAGAACAATTTATATGGGTCATTCTATGGAAATGTCCAATTTTACAGAAATATTACACTTTATATTTTAAAATGAAACAATATGTTATTTGAACAATTACTCTTTCTTGAGCCACCAATGTGGTAATATTTGTTTTTAATCAATTATATAGAATTCCAAGCAGCACAAAACTCGTCCCCACAGCCATGTACAGCAGGAAAGTGCTTAATTTTGGTCAAAAACAGGTTTTTATGCCATTTAAAATACCATAATGTATTCATATCTATCAAGTATATGATGCAAATGACATAAAATGCAAAATAAATATTATAAAATGAAGTAATGGTCCCCTGGAGTTGTCTCTGGTGTTACCGTTTAACAAAAATAGTTTATTTTGAAATAAAAATCGACATCACTTGACTTCCTTCCTATTTCCTGAAAATCTAAGAAGAAATGTCCATGCAAATGTCTCTTTTCAGTTATCAGAAATGTTCTCATTTATCTCATGATTTCATATGAAGCCACCAGTATGACCTACTTTATTGTAAAAAACTAGAAT
This sequence comes from Barbus barbus, assembly GCF_936440315.1. NCBI lineage: Eukaryota > Metazoa > Chordata > Actinopteri > Cypriniformes > Cyprinidae > Barbus > Barbus barbus. The sequence goes on along the minus strand of NC_136736.1, from coordinate 2,433,248 downwards.
ACAAATGCATTGAGCTACTTCATTTAGTGAGTATACCATGATGTGGTTTGACACCTTGCAGCAGACATTTATGTATCCCAAATGTAGTCTCATTAATATCATTTAGAAATGTTAAACCAGCATTTATGAGAATAAATACATATCCTTTAGCTTGGGACATATTGAGGAGATTGTCCATTTAAAAAAAACAGCCATTAGCTAATATGTTAATTCTAGAGAGTGTCTGATTGGACGGAAATCTGTGTAGTGCAGGATGATGTCATCAATATTTTTGTTGTATAGTTTAAGAGTGCTAAGAGTGAATGTTGTGAGGATTTAGGAGTAGGCTACACTAGCATAAAGATGCTTAGATCTCCATCTGGCCACAGGTGTTCATTTAAGATCTCTAACTGAACCTTCTCTCTTCTGATTGATCATTGTCAACCAACACAACTTACTGTGCATTTTCTCTAATGGTGCAAGATCGCGAATTCTTTCATCAGGGGTTTGAACCTGCAACCTTTGGCTTCTCAGCTCAATGTTCAGTTGCCATCTTTTGTTCACTGTATTACACTTTCTCTTCACCTTCCTTCAGTTTGTCTTTCCTTCTTACCGTTTCTGCCTTGCAATGACGTTTTCTTACTCTCTTTTCATTATTTCCTTATTTTCTGGTTTGTGGAAATCACTGTTGCGTTTGAGAAAGAGTAGAAATGCGATGGCAGTGAAGTGACTTCAAGACTTGTGCATTTGGGTAAAATAAGCAACTGGTTGAATGTGAAACACATACTAGCAACAAAATGTCAAATTAAGCTCAGTTGAACTCATAATATGAAGTCCATCAAGAACCAACGTGTTGCACTTCTGTCCAAAGCATACTTTCAGATCAGCCTGAATCCGAACTCAAACCTTTTCTCTCATCCTTTCACTGGTTTCTGGAGGTTGATCTAATCTGGTCTAAGCTGCATGTCTTTGGTCTGGTCTGTGTGTGTTGGTGTCTCTCTAGGACTGAGGTGAGCTTTCCCATGTGAGGCTGCTCAGAAGTTGCTGAAGATTTCCTGTTTCTTGCTCCAGTCCATAGGGGGCGCTCTCTTGTTGGGCCGTTTGGCCCGGGCTTTCTGCTTGGCCTCCGCCGCGGTCAGACTCAGATGCAGACCGCTCTCCCTGAACGGATCTAGTGGCCGCTCCTCAGATTGCACATCTCGGTTTGGTTTAGCGGCATCATCGCTGGAGTGATGGTCAGAATCTGTGAGCTGTGAAAAAACAATTTATTTGCATGCATTATTGTTTCAAATTTATTATGCAAAGTATGCTATCAAATTAATGATCAATGCATTCAAGGTATATATATATTTTTCGTTTCTGGGAATTGAACCCATGACCTTGTTGTTGCTAGTGCCATATAGTACTGTTTGAGCTACAGTTTTAAAATAATAGTTTTTACATTAATTCATAATATACCATATTAAAAATAACATTAATAACAACAACAATTAAAATTATTATTATATTGAAATTTGAGTATTACTGTTACCAACAACAACAATAATACTGTCAGTAAATACCATTATACTATTAATATATTGTTATTGTTATTTTCCAGTCATTGATAATATCATATTCAATTTTAATATAACCAACAACAAATATAAATAATTATTATAATTAAATAAAATGAACACCATATAAAAAAAATATTACTAATATTAGTATCATATATTACGATTATTATAATATATCAATATATCATTTGTTACTAACAACAAAATAATAATTATTAAATTAGTAATATATCATATCAATAAATAATTATTATTGACATCAACACCAAGTTTAATAATAATAATAATTTATATTATATACATATACAATATTTTATACGATTAAAATGTTATTAATGTTACCGACAACAACACGTTGTTATTATTATTTAATTAATAATTGTCATGATTGCCTATTGTGGAGGAACAAGGAGCGTGGAGACGCAGGAGTAAACACAAACAATAGTCTTTAATATAACCACTGGAACACTGGACAGGTAGGAACACACACGTAGGACAGGGATCTGACGTTTAAGACCCGACAAGGAAACATGAGGCAGACTACACGTTAAATACTAAACTTAATGAGGGATAGACAGGTGCGGGGAATCAACTAATAATCAAACTAATCAGACTGGGGAGAAACTGGGTCACGGAATACATGAGGAGCAAAACACAACCAAAACAGTCCAAGGGCGTGACAATAATACACCATATTAATACGCACTGAATAAGGAGATAAGAGTGGCTAAGAGGAACTACGCTAAAAAGCTAGAACACCAATTTTCTGCCAACGACCGTGCATCGGTGTGGAAAGGTCTGAAAGCCATCACCAGCTACAAGACACCATCCCCCAGCACTGAGGCCAATCAACAACTTGCTGAAGACCTGAATGAGTTTTACTGTAGATTTGAAACTCCTAGTCTAACACCCTACACCTACTCTAACCATCTCTCCACACAACCATTAACACCTCCAGTAACCCCCCTCTCTCCCACACCTGCACTTCAAATCAGTGAAGATGTTGTGCGTCAGTTCTTCAGAAAGAACAAAAGAAGTAAGGCACCAGGCCCAGATGGTGTGATACCAGCCTGTCTGAAAACCAGCTGGCCCCCATCTTCTCACAGATCTTCAACAGATCACTGGAGCTGTGTGAAGTCCCCTCATGCTTCAAACGCTCCACCATCATCGCCATCCCAAAGACACCCAAGATAACAGGACTTAATGACTACAGACCTGTTGCTTTAACTTCTGTGGTCATGAAGTCTTTTGAGAGGTTGGTGTTGGCTTATCTGAAGGACATCACTGGACCCTTACAGGACTCCCTGCAGTTTGTTTACCGAGCAAACAGGTCCATGGATGATGCAGTCAACATGGGACTGCACTTCATCCTGCAGCATCTGGACAGACCAGGGACTTATGTGAGGATCCTGTTCATGAACTTTAGCTCCGCTTTCAACACCATCATCCCTACACTCCTGCAGACCAAACTAACCCAGCTCTCTGTCCCTAGCTCTATCTATCAGTGGACCACCAGCTTTCTGACAGATAGGCAACAGCTAGTGAGAATTGATAAATTCACATCCAACACCTGCACCATCAGCACTGGCGCCCCTCAGGGTTGCATCCTCTCCCCACTGCTCTTCTCTCTCTACACAAACGACTGCACATCTAAAGACCCCTCTGTCAAGATCCTGAAGTTTGCGGATGACACGGTCATTCCCCTCCTTCATTAAAGACAGTGACGAATATGCCAACAGACATGAGGTTAAAGATGACTGGTGCAGTTATAACAACCTGGAGCTCAACTAGGGATGTAACGGTATGAAAAGTTCTTATCACGAATATAGTGACCAAAATGATCACAGTTATCAGTATTATCACGGTATTGTTAAAATGTGCTGGAGATGTTCAAAAAGTACCGACAAATAAGTAACTTCACCAAGTTTTATATTTAAAAATCAATAAACAGCAAATAAAATGACTTTTTGTTTGCATAATCACTAAAACAATAACATTACCAATGATGTTTGGATTTTAAATTACAACTTGACTGACAACAATAGCATGTTCAAATATTTCATGTAAATGTTCAAATAAAGCTTTGAAAAAGTTTCATATAAAGGTAAACCTCACATTTCAACCTTTAAATAAAGAAAAGGGTTGTCAAAATTTAATAAATGATTATATGTATTTTATCTGCTCCATAAATAATTCTAGATAACTTATCTGAATTGTTTAAATGTGCAGAATTCACACATAAGCTTGTTTTTCATCAACCGGTCAAAATTTACAGCAGGGCATGCAAATTTGGTCTGTTTTTGGCCAGACAGAAACTGCACACAGACTGAATGTAAATATAAGTCTCTGTAAATCCACTCTCTGACAGCAGGTGGTGCTGAAACAGTTCTACTCAGCCGTCATTGAGTCTGTCCTGTGCACTTCAATAACTGTCTGGTTTGGCTCAGCTACCAAATCAGAAGTCAGAAGACTACAGAGGACAGTTCGGTCTGTTGAAAGGATTATTGCTGCTCCGCTGCCCACCCTACAAGAGCTGTATACATCCAGAGTGAGGAAAAAGGGCTCAGAAAATCACTCTGGATCCCTCACATCCATGCCATCTCCTTTTTGAACTTTTGCCATCTGGCCGGCGCTACAGAGCCCCAATTACCAGGACAGTCAGGCACAAGAACAGTTTCTTTCCCCAAGCAATCTACCTCACGAACAGTTAAATGTTCTCTCACTGTTCAATAAAAATGTGCAATAACCTTATTACGTAATTCATCACCCTACATCCTAGTACATCCCTACATCTTATTTCTTATTCTATTTTGTCTACACCTGTACATACAATCTTTATTAATAACTAAGCCACTGTGATTTTGCTCAGTGATTTTCCCGGCACTCACCTTGTTGCTGGTGTCAAAGCTGCTGATTTCAGCGCTCGTCTCTGATAAAGTGGATCGAGAGGAGGAGCTTCTGTGACTCTCGTGTCTTGGGGAGCCGTTGCTGATTGGTGGGTTAGTCAGTGTGATGTTGATGATTGGTGAAGAGATCTTGGGGGCGTCTGGGATCGGTGAAGAAGACACAGGGCTGTGTGTGGTTGGATATGTCGTTTCAGGACTCTCTATGATCGGCCCGTCCACACAGTCCTCTGTTTGACAGAAATGAATTGGTAAGATAATTACTGATACATCACCTAGTTGTGAATTAGAGCTTGTTTCTAAGTGCACTGAACGTTACTAATGTTTGCATAAAGCATCAGCCGTGTTTTGCATGAACTAGTGAACACAGTAGCAGTCAGGTGAGGGTAAGTAAATACAAAGCATTTAAATATCATCTTTCCCATTTGGTTTCCTTCTGTGGACTTTCCCAGAACTCCCCGGACACATATAGGAGAATTCTGTTAATTTACTGTCCATGCGAAAACATGCACTGTACCTTTAAGATGAATAGATGTGGGCACGATGCCTAGTCGGTTGAAGAGCTCATCTGTCTCGGGATCCACCACCAGCAGACGTGTGTCTGTGCCGCCCATTTTGATCAGCACAACCACCTCCGCGTGACGCAGACCCTCGATACTCGTGTCGTTCACCTGCAGACATGACAGACAGAGGAGAGAGCTGACTTTGACTGAATACTAACTATTGCACACTTCCTATACTATATAGATTACGATTCAGGCCTTAATTGAACCCCAATGCATCCAACTCAAACTACACCTAAATTAAAAACAAGAGAGTCTGAAGCTAAAGAACATCACAACATACACAACTATACTGAACTATATTTTTATTCGTTTATTTATTATATCATACAAATATACTATTTTTATATCACATAATGTAATCATATTATTATTCTTTAATGATATAATTTATTATATTATTACTTTTATTTATTTATTATATTACATATAATAAATTTTCACTATTACATATATATTACATTTAGTCATTTAGCAGATGCTTTTATCCAAACAGGACAACAGAAACAATCAATTGTAGTATTAAAACAACTAAAACTGATCCAAACAAAAAGCTAAATCTTTATAAGTACTATATATACATACAGTACATTTAAAAAAATAAATTAAATAAAAATGACAAATGATATTATTACTTAAACTATTACATAATATATAATACAAATATACTTAAATACACTTTTTATTTAAATATTTTTATTTTATTTCTGATTCGTTTTTTATATTATGTTTATTTATTATATAATAAATGCAATATTATTTTTATATTACATAGTAATATAATATTATACTATATTATATTATTACATTTATTTATTATAATATACTAGATAAAATATATTTTTATATATTACATAAAAATATATAATGTAATTCTAATTAAATAAAAAAAATAATATAATATAATTGAATATGAAATAAACCATAATATAATACATATAATTTTATCATAGTGAACTAAATGATTAATTATGACATTTATTTATTATATTATAATGTAAGAAATACAATATTATTTTATATTACATAATAACATATATTATTCTAATTAAATAAAATATATAATATAATATATTATATTTAATTTAATTAAATTATGTATATCATTTGTCTCAATACTTTAAAACAAAGAGAGATGGAAAAGAGGTTGAACCAATAGAACTCAATAGAACAGTATCAGGTACACAACATGTACACTTCTTATAATTATCTATTTTATTTATTTATTACATTATTAATTATATATATATATACAGGTACATCTCAAAAAATATCATGAAAAAGGTCATTTTTTCTTGTAACTTATTTCAAAAAGTGAAACTTTCATATATTTTAGATTCATTACATGTAAAGTAAAACATTTTAAACGTTTTTTGTTTTAATTTTGATGATTAGAGCTTACAGCTCATGAAAGACAAAAATCAGTATCTCAAAATATTAGAATATTTACATTTGAGTTTCAATAAATGACCATCCCTACAATATAAATTCTGGGTATCTCTTGTTCTTTGAAACCACAATAATGAGGACGATTGTTGACTTGGCAATGATCCAGAAGACAAACATTGACGTCCTCCACAAAGAGTGTAAGTCACAGAGGGTCATTACTGAAAGGGGTGGCTGTTCACAGAGTGCTGTATCAAAGCATATTAAATGCAAAGTTGACTGGAAGGAAGAATTTGGGTAGGAAAAGGTGCACAAGCAACAGGGATGACTGCAAGCTTGAGAATACTGTCAAGCAAAGCTGATTCAAACACTTGGGAGAGCTTCACAAGGAGTGGACTGAAGCTGGAGTCAGTGCATCAAGAGTCTCCACGCTCAGACATCTTCAGGAAAAGGGCTACCAAGCCACTTCTGAACCAGAGACAACGTCAGAAGCATCTTACCTGGGCTGTGGAGAAAAAGAACTGGACTGTTGCTCAGTGGTCCAAAGTCCTCTTTTAAGATGAAAGTAAATTTTGCATTTCATTTGGAAATCAAGGTCCCAGAGTCTGGAGGAAGAGTGGAGAGGCACAGAATCCATGTTGCTTGAAGTCCAGTGTGAAGTTTCCACAGTCAGAGATGATTTGGGCTGCCATGTCATCTGCTGGTGTTGGTCCACTGTGTTTTCTGAAGTCCACAGTCAACGCAGCCATCTACCAGGAAATTTTAGAGCACTTCATGCTTCCTTCTGCTGACAAGCTTTATGGAGATGCTGATTTCCTTTTCCAGCAGGACTTGGCACCTGCCCACACCGCCAAAAGCTGGTTCAATGACCATGGCGTTACTGTGTTTGATTGGCCAGCAAACTCGCCTGACCTGAACCCCATAGAGAATCTATAGGATATTGTCAAGAGGAAGATGAGAGACACCAGACCCAACAATGCAGATGAGCTGAAGGCCGCTATCAAAGCAACCTGGGCTTCCGTTACACCTGAGCAGTGCCACAGGCTGATCGCCTCCATGCCACGCCGCATTGATGCAGTAATTCATGCAAAAGGAGGCCCAACCGAGTATTGAGTGCATAGAAATGAACATACTTTTCAGAAGCCTGACATTTCTGTTTAAAATATGCTTTTTTTATTGATCTTATGTAATATTCTAATTTTCTGAGACACTGAATTTTGGGTTTTCATTATCCGTAAGCCATAATCATCAACATTTCAAGAAATAAAGGCTTGAAATATTTCACTCTATGTAATGAATCTATATAATATATGGGTTTCACTTTCTGAAATCAGTGACAAAAAATATTGACCTTTTCCATGATATACAATTTTTTTTTAGATGTACCTGTATATATATATATTATTTTGCATAGTAATATATTATAATATTGTTATTTATTATAGTATTGATTATATGCATTTATTATATTATAATATAATACAAAGTTGATATAATTTAATATAATCTATTATAATATCAAATTATATTTATATAATTTCTCTCAATACTTTCAGGTGCAACACATAATAATTGTTGTTCAGTGTTTGTCCAGCAGGTGGGGTGTGATTCCGCGCTACTTCCACTTTCTGTGGAGCTTCCTCTTCCTCTCTTTGAAGAAGCCTTACATAACAAACTTTCATCTGACATTTTCTCTGTTTCTCCAGCTGTCTCTGTCTGATAATAGAGTTTGGGGTGTGTAGGTTCCTGTAGCCGTCAAACACAGAAACTGATGTAATGCATGTGAAAGTCTGAGGCTTCCTGACGTTCATACAGGAGGAAGGTGTTCATATGCTAAATAATAAAAGGTTTGTCAATGACTTTCTAATGAAGTGCGTCACAACAACCACCTGAGGAATCTTATTCAAGTGCCACGTCTAAAATACTTCTTGCATTTTGTGAGATGCTGTTCTCCTCCTAATGTCACTTTGTACTGCAGATCTAAACATTGAAATTAGAAGATTTTTTAAAATTAAATTAGATTTTGAATTTAGTTCTAAGTATTAGAATTACAGATTTTTTTGCCCTTACCTTTGCCAGTGCCATAATGTACTGTTTGAGCTACAGGAAAGCACATAATGATAATAATGATAATAAATAGCCTACATTAATAATAATAATAATTAATCATTTTAATTAATTGATAATATACTACATTATGTTACATAACTTTTGGAGCTCAACCATCATTTGTGATGTGATTTTCTTCAAAAATTTAGTTTGAAAGTTGCCATTTGAGATGGTGCTTCAAACTATAATTTATGAAGTTAATAATTGACTATAAACAAGTGTTTTGCTAATGATATTCAAATGCATTCAGAGATAAACACTGCTGAGTGAATTAAATAGGCCTGCTGTTTGTTAGTCATAATTACTGATCTGTCTGTGATAATTACAGAAAACGGCCCCAATTAAATCCATTAGGACGGATTTGCGATCTGTGACAATCATGGCACACACACACACACACACACACACACACAAGCAAACAGAGTCTCTGCTCTAAATCAGGATCCTCCCCTCACGAAGCGGGCGAAGCAAACAGCATTCTCTTCATTAGCGTAATCTGCGTCTCTCCAGAAAATGAATCTAATCTGATCCAGCACTGCTAATCTGGGCTAATGGAGGCTGCTGTAATCCCGTGCCATCACCTCGATGAGCCGGTCTCTGGGCCTCAGGCCGGCGCGCTCTGCCGGAGAGTCGGGGTCCACCGAGCGGATGAACTGACCCACGCGCGACTTCTTGCAGTGCAGGTTGAAGCCGTAGCCCTGCTCGCCTATGCTCATGTGACACAAGCGTGGACGCAGGTCCTTCGTTACCACATCCTCCTCCAACGTCGTCTCCTCCTGGACAGAGAAAAAGAACAGCAATGAACTCCAGAAGAAGTTTTTAGGACAACAAACCAGGAAAACTGATTGTTTTAGCTCCCACATTAGATAATGGGCCGATTTAAAGAGATAGCTCACCCAAAAATTAATATTCTATCATCATTTACTCATCCTCAAACCTGTATGAGTTTCTTTCTACAGTTGAACACAAAAGAAGATATTTTGAAGAATGTTGCTGACCGAACAGTTGACGGTAGCCATTGACTTCCATGGTATTTTTCCACAAACAACATATTTCACATTACAAGCATTACCAGCTACAGCCGTTCAAGTACTAAGTTAATGCAATTATAAACACTCCGACTATCAAGCAGTTATTTTTATTCATTTTTAAAAGTACAAACTACTCACAAAAATATTTTTTTAATTTTTCTCGTAATTTTAATGATGAAACTCTTGCATTACATTACATATTTTATGCATAATCAATTTAAAGTCATTTATCTCACTAAAATACACAGTTGCACTTATGTTTTACAATTCATTAAAAAAATTAATTTGCCTTCAGTACCATAAACGCAAGTCACTCGAAAACATTTTCTTATTGAGTCAGAAATATGGTTGCAAAGGGGTTTCCCAAAATTCCCCAAATTTTCCAAAAATACTGGTAAGCTTCCAAAATTTCTAGAAAGTTTTGGAAATTTTCCACCTTTTTGCATCTCTAATCACAAATATTCATCTATTAAATGACACAATTTGTATGCAATCATGCAAGCTCATGTATCTCAATAAAATACACAACTGCGGTTATTTTTTATAATTAGTTTTGACAATTAATTAGACTCCAATAGTGTACACAAGTAGTCACTAGCAAAAATTTGTTTTTGATTTAATTATATTTTTTGGTATAACTCTCTCACATTACATATTTGTTATGGAAACATTTAGGCTAATTTATTTCACTAAATTAATCTTTTTGTTTTTATTCAAATGCATAAACAACTTTATGATACTCAAAGTAAAAAATATTATTATGCAATAATTACATTTCATTAATATAATAATTGTTTTGAGGTTGTTTGGATGTTGCATTGTCAGTGTTGCCACAAGGGGCGCCGTATAGAGGACATCAATATAAACAGTCAGTTTTCTCATTCAGGTCAATTAGTGCCTTAATAATAACAGATCAGGACACAGACATTTGAAGAAATCTATGGCCACTTGAGTACGCATGTTTGTTGCTGGCAACAAAAATACACGCACAACAAGACTGAATTCTCGCAGTATCTTTATCAGGCATTCACGTCTGCATTTACGTTTCTGGCCAAAGACAAAGGAACAAACCATCCTGTCTGTTATCATATGCCGTATGATACGATTTACGCAGGACCCTGGGCCGTGCACGAGGACGTGCCAGCATGTGTGCGTGACCATTGGCTCATTCCCTTCAAGAAGTGAAACATGCCCAGCAGGAATAAGGGACATTCTGTGAGACACCATGTCACTTCCTGTTCTAAGACAATACAAGGGTGGTGTCTGTTTGTGTCCCATGGGGTAGAGTGACTGAAGAACCTCGCCTTACACACACATGTGCTTCAGCTCCTGAGACGCCACTTAATCTAATCCTGCACACACACACACACACACACAACACTCTCACTACATTCTGGGAAAATACCCAGAAATCAGACACCCAGGACCAGAGAGTGGGAACACAAAGCAGGTAAATGAGAATTAAGGTCACACAGAGAGGGAAGATGAGGACAACAAATGAAAGAAGAGAGACAGAGAGAAATGCAAATGTTGTTTCACTTAAAGGAGTCAGATCTATTTATTTTTTTAGCAATTGATGTTTCCACTTGCACTGCAAAAAGAACCATTTTTACCTCCTTTTCATGTTAATGAAGCACATTACTATATTTAGTAATCTGTCTCTCGTATCTTGTCAGTGTCTGCGCTTGCTTGGCCATTTGTTGTGGAAAAATAAGGAAAGTGTGTCCAGCTAAATTCAATTAGAATTTTGTTAGCTGGGTATAAAACAGCTTAGTTTACCGCGGCAGTTGTCGTGTGAAGGCCGAAAAGTGTAAAGACCATTGACTCTACCGTGCGACTCCACCGGGCTGGGACACCAGCAAAGGATAGAAGTATCACTTTTTATTTCTCCTCTTTCTCCTTCCTACTTGTTTCACTTCTGTTTCAGTTTTTATAACCATTTCTTACTATGTATAATTAAGTTTTAGTTAAATTTAGTTTAATTTTAGTTAAATAATGTCTGAATTTATTATGTATGTATAGGTCTTTTATTAAGTTTTAGTTTGATTTAATTTGAGTTAATACTTCAACAAACATATTATATATATTGAATTTATAAATGTGCATGTATACATACAGTATGTGTGTGTGTGTGTGTGTGTGTGTGTGTGTGTGTGTGTGTGCACCTGGTATTCATCACGTCCTGGGGACCAAATGTCCCCACAAGGATAGTAATACCAGTAAATCTTAATCTTGTGGGGACATTTTTTGGTCCCCATGAGGAAACAAGCTTATAAATCATACAGCATAAAGTTTTTTGAAAATCTAAAAATGCAGCATGTTTCCTGTGAGGGCTAAGTTTAGGTGTAGGGTTGGTGTAGGGCAATAGCACATACAGATTGTACAGTATAAAAACCATTACGCCTATGGGATGTCCCCATAAAACATGGAAACCCAACATGTGTGTGCGTGTGTGTGTGTGTATGTGTGTGTGTGTGTGTGTGTGTGTGTGTGTGTGTGTATGTGTGTGGGTGTATGTGTGTGTGTGTGTGTGTGTGTGTGTGTGTGTGTGTGTGTAGGTGTGTGTGTGTGTGTGTGTGTGTGTGTGGTTGTACATATACATATATATATATATATAGTTGTTGGTTTTTTGGTGTTTGGCTTAGTGTTATGTTAGAATCATTATTATACTCATACCTTTTGTTCTTTAATATTTTGATTTGTTTTTAGCTTTATTTTTTTTGTTTTTCATTTAAATGTTAAGTTTTGAAATTTTGTTGTATGCATTTGTCATTTTTATTTAATTTCTTTATTTTTAAGATGTGTATAGGTAGTATTTATAAAGTTTTAACTTTTAGTTTTGGATCTGTTTTTAGTTGTTTTAATACTACAACTGATTGCTTCTGTTGTCCTCGTCTGCTAAATGACTAAATAATAATAATATTAATAATATATAGTGTAAGTTAAGGTTTCTTGCACAAAACACACTCATAATTAAGTCTAATAAACAAGGTGATTTTAATACTGTACCTTAAAGGCTTCTATATATACTTAACCTACTATATACACTACCACTCAAAAGTTTGGGGTCAGTAAGATTTTTTTTTTTTTTTTTAAATGAATAATAATAATAAAAATAAGAAATAGACACTTTTACTCAGAAAGGATGCATTAAGTTGATCAAATTAAATTGAAATAATGCAAGGATGCATTAAATTGACAGTAAAGACATTTATATAGAATGTTTCTTCTTGAACATCAAGCATATTAGAATGATTTCTGAAGGATCATTTGACACTGAAGACTGGAGTAATGATGCTGAAAATTCAGTTTTGCATCGCAGGAGTAAATTACATTTTAAAATACATTCAAACAGAAAACAGTTATTTTAAATTGTAATAATATTTCACAATATTACTGTAATTTTGATTAAATAAATGCAGACTTGCCGTTTCGAAAACATAAAATCTTACTGATTTTTGAACGGTAGAATATACTGTAGTACTGTACCTTTAAGGCAGACCTCTGTTATGATTGGCTGACCACTTCACACGGGAATAAACAACATACTTATACTGGGAGAATTCCAAACGGCTTTTTTGCGCCCTTGAAGGGCATTTGTGGGACGCCATTTGTAGGGACGTTCCCACCGAAAGTGAACTGAACCCCGTCACAAAGGGCCCTTCCAGAAGTCTGTTAGCGAAGGGAACATGCGATGGTCACTTGACGGAAGTGATTTCCGTTTGTGATCATGTGATCTTCAGTTAGGAGATCTTGCGATGCATTTTAAGACTGTATTGTAAGCAAGTTTAGTTTGAAAAAGTTTAATAGTAGATAAGACACAATTAGACAGTATTTAAACAAAATAATAAATGTATTTGCAACAGCTGTTGGAGTGCTGAATGCTGCACGCACGAGCAGCGTTGTCAAGTAACATCTGGTCAGTCATTCCCTTCGCCAAGGGAGTTCCAAACACTTATACAAGACCGTAATCCCCTACACCCTTCAAAGAACTCACTTCAAGGGCTCTGCTCTTCGAAGGGAGTAGTGCATAGGGATGCTCACTATCTCTAAACTCATAGATATCTGAAAGCATTTTTTCAAATGTCCATACATTTATACTGTACTGTATCAGTGTCTATTCAAAGCAACTGCACTTTCAAATACAAATGCCTACCAATACTAGTCCTACACTCTTAAAAATAAAGGTTCTTTACAGTCAAAAAGGGTTTTTTAGATTTTAAAAATGTTCTTCAAAATGGTTCTTTTAGGAACTGTTCACTGTAAGGTTCTCTGGGGAACCAAAAATGGTTCTTCTATAGCATCAGTGCAAAAAGGCCTGATTGGAACCTTTATTTTAAGAATGTAATCGGGTTGGAAATGAGAGACTCTGCAGACCTGCACTACATAATAATCTCATCTGCAAGCCCCTGCTGCCTAACCTCACCTGTGTACTGGTCTGTGATCCGCTGAGGTCAGTGCTGAGCTCACACTCGGCTGTGACGCTGGTGAAGGGTTCGGGCTCCGGTTCGGTCTTGTGTTCACCGGGTGACGGCAGCGGCAGAAACACGGGTGACGCCAGACGGGCATGAGCTCTGTAGAGCGGTGAACCGTTCATCACTCCTCCAGCGCTGCTGGGACTCTACCAGAAGACAGTGAAGTAGACATTCAGCTGAAGCTGAACAGCTGTGGTCGGTGTTTCTGTACTTTCAGTGGTCCAGCATGTGAATGTCAGTATTGTTTGTGTTGCATTTGGGGAAGCTGCTTTGAAACTGTTGTTTGCCAAGAAACAACCAACTTATAATTTAAATGAGCAAAACCACAGTCAAACTAGCCTTCTGTTTGGCTTCTGTAGACGTTATCACTCTCTGCACTGCATGGTGCAATAATCAAAAAGATCTAAATAAAACTATAAAATCTAATTAAAGCAATTAACCACAAGAGGTTGTCTGTTACATTGATTTTACTACAAGCAATGGGAGTTTTTGAAACTGTGGTAAAATCACTGTATTATGAGACCTCAAGTGGCTTCACTGTAAAACAAAAAACTTTTTTTAAGGCAACCAGCTTCAGCAGATTTTTGAGTTTTCTCAACTTGTTGTTTTAAGTTTATACAACAAAAAGTTGAGAATCTCCAACAAAAATAAGTAGAGAGATCTCAAAAATCTGCTGAAGCTGGTTGCCTTAAAATTTTAAGTTGGCTCAACTTTTTTATTATTATTATTTTTTTTTTTACAGTATTCTTGCTTTTATATAATGACAGAGAAGAAATAATGAAGAAAATCGATACATTCATACAGCAATACTAATAAGAATCAACAATTCTTCCACCAAGTAGTTTAGTTCATTAGCAAAACTACAGGTTGTTCATGGTTACGAATGCAGCTCATCCAATCAGAATTAAGAGTCAAGATTTATTAAAGCAGAAAAAGGCTTAAAGGTGCAGTGAGTGATTTCTGAGAAACGCTTGGACCGAATGCCAAAACACACTTGTAGCCAATCACCAGTAAGGGGGCGTGTCAAATCATGCTGGGGGAGGTGCCCGTTGCATAATGTCTTTGTGAATTAGGGGGTGGAGCTATCAGATTTTAAGTTGATCAAGATGTGCACAGAAACAAGCGCCTCGTTGCTAGGTGACACATGACAAAATAAAAACAAAATGTTTTAAAATCGGCTCAAAATATCAAACGTTTAATATCCTTTTACTGAATATAATCAAAGTTGGAAGCTAAAAAAATCATGACTGATTCTGACTTTAAGCAACCATGTGTTAACTCATCCAGACAATAACTTAGGGTGAAAGTCATGTAGTGCTTTCCAGCCTTACACTTCAGTTTTTATAAAAGAAATGAGAAAGCTGGAAACAAACACTTTTAGTTACTTTTCGTTGCTCTCCAGTACTGTTAGATGGTTGTTGGTTTGAATCCCACTGCAGCTAATAATAAAACAAACAATATCATGACTGCAAATTGAACATCTCTGGATTATGTTGTTTACGGGACTCTTACTGTGTGCTGATCCGGCAGCCGTCTGCTACCTGGGCAGGTGTCAACACACCTCACCTGACCTGGACACATCCAGGTCTGTAAAGAGCTTAGACAGCTCCAGGCAAGTACCTCAGAAGCTCCTGATGGAGGGCAGGTGTGTGTGTGGATTAAATTAATCCCTCGTGTTTTACCAAACACACATGTAATCCTAGCTATGGTTGATTTCACAGCAGTGTAAATCAAAAATCTGATCGTCCTAAAATTCAATATTTTGAGATGTATCCAATCACTTGCATAAACTCATAGCTTGAGTTTTTGTCTTACATGCTAATAATTTACTGCATGAAACACACTGTGGTCAGGTTATTCTTGTTGCGGGTGAAGCCACATTTAACCCAATTCATATGATGTCCTTTGCATTGGTGTCATTTTAGTATCATTGATGCATTAATTTTTAATTGAATAACCCTGCTTTGCATGGTTTTGGTTTCCAAAAAAAGTCACATAACCTGTCCATGTTCACACGCCTAATTTGACTAGCTTCTATCAAGTGACACATTTCCATTATGTAAACTTCTGGAGCTTATTAAGCAGATCCAGACTACTTTTTTAAAATCAAGAATAAACCTAAATTTAACAAAACAGAGCACACTGAATTTACTTAAAGGAGACATATTATACCCCTTTTTACAATATGTAATATAAGTCTCTGGTGTCCCCCAGAATATGAAGTTTCAGCTCAAAATACCCCACAGATCATGTATTATATCATTGTGAAAATGCCTATTTTGAGTGGAAGCAGAAACACTCTGATTTTCGTGCCTGTTTCTTTAAATCCAAATGAGCTGCTGCTCCCGTCCCCTTTCCAGAATAGAGCTGCGCCATTTCAGCTCGTACCTGCTAAAAACATCTGTTTTGGTTCTGATTATCATGTTTATCACGCTGAAATCATGCGTTTTAAACCATATGAGTTTAAACTTCTGATATGCGGTTTTCTGAGTGCACACATCCGAAGCACATGGACAGAAAGTTCTGTGCTCGTCTGTGCAGCCAAAGACTCAAATGCTCAAACTTTCACCATGGCATTAGAACTGGTACACCTTGCAAAATCAAACTTGCAGATTAAGGGGCGGTAATATTATAATGAGATCCCTTTGCCATGTCACCAAGGGAGCGAAATCAGACGCGCTCGTTTATTTCAGAAGCTTGCAGAAAAAGGCTTACTAAAGAGTTACTGGGTTAATATTTTTCTCGTTTCCTTGGTTGGTAGATGCACTGATCATAGCACTTAAAACCTGGAAAAGTCAGATTTTCATGATATGTCACCTTTAATTTAGTTATTAAATTAATATCATTCACCAGTCTGAATACTTAGCTTTAATAAGCGTAGTTACCTAAAATGAAAATTCAAAATCATGTTCAAAACCTGTATGACTTTCTTTTTTTCTGTGAAGAAAAATGTTGGTAATAAAACAGTTGCTGGTAACCATTGACTTCCATATAGTATAAAAATACTCTGGAAGTCAATGGCTACCAGAAACGGCAACATTCCTTAAAATATCTTCTTTTGTGTTCAACAGAAGAAGAAAAAAACATATAGGTTTGGAACAACATTGTGAGAAACAGGGTGAGTAAATTATGATTTTTGGGTGAACTGTCCCTTTAAATGAAATATTAACACATTCTGAACCCATTAATGATTCTTAGTGCTTGTGAAAAAGCATTAAATAACTGACCCCAATTTGATTTATAAACTTTTAAAAAATATAATTTTTGTAACTTTTAGAACCTAATAAATTGCAATTTCTTATAATGCACTGCATGTTTGGCGTCACATGCAGTCAGAGATGAAAATACGCTAAAAAGTTTATTATCTTTGTATTATATTATATTATATACATTATATTTGCCACCCCTGTCATACAGTATGATCTAAATATAGCACACTGCTCCTTTCTGGACTGGATTTCCTCCTAGACTTCCTCTCATGGAGTCTCCAATATGAGGGAAGTTCTTATACAGAGAAAGAGATAGTATGGCCACTATGCCATGTTGTGTCATGTTTCCACCCATCCAGAAACCAACAGCACAGTGTGATGGGGATGGGATGTTTCACTTACACAGGTGCAAGCACTCACATGAGAGATCTTCTCACCTTATTAATGAAAATGCCCTCTGAGCTCTGTCTGCTGTAGGGAGGAGTGGCGGAGTCTCGAGGGGAGGCGCGGGGAGATGACGCCGCTGAGGAGCGAGAGGACAGACAGCCCATCTCAATCGCCCTATCCTCCGTACACGGCAGACTGTGAAACTTCAGGAACTCATCGGTGACCCGGTCCACCACCAGCAGCCTGGTGCGGTGCTCCACCTCCAGGATCCTCTGCACAACCTGAGAGACACACAGAACGTAACATCCACTAAAACATACCACAAAGTACCATGATATTACTATGCGATTTTGGGACATGGTACGATATAAATTTTGCAAACAAAAGCAAAGTTTATTGGAATGAAAACCAGGAATGCAAAGTTTATTGGGGAACGCAAACCATTTGTGCACAAACACAAAGTTTATTGGGGAATGCAAAAGTTTTGTGAACAAATGCCAATTCTGAACATAAAAGTTTATCAGTGGAACGTAAAACGTTTGCACACAAACACAAAGTTTATCAGGGGAATGCAAAAATCCCTTTAGAAACTCCTTACCATATAAATATCATAGTATGAATATGTCATTCAGCATGGTATTGGCATTTTATATATTTACTGTACTATATGCTACTTTTATATAAAAATGTTTTAAGGTGGCATTAGACACTACAGTAAAAAGTAAACGTATTGCACCGTTTTAAGAGGCCCCATGCATGTCCATTAATTATGATATTACAGTAGTAACTATGATAAACTGTGGTTTCCACTGTAAGTGTTAGTAAGGGTGGAGGGGAAAGTTTCGTAGGTTTCGCAGAGGCGAGACTGCAGTGTTTTCTTAACATAAACACACAATGATACAATCTTAAACAAATATACACAAACGCTGTCACCTCAGTGTGGAATATAACACACTGGCTGCGTCTCAAAACATAGTGAGATCCCTATATAGACAGCTCGGCGCGTTTTTGGAACTTTCGTGCGCATTTGGAACGTTTCTCAAATTCCCAAAAATGCTGTCTAGGTAGGCAGCTCACTAGGTTGTGAGACACATCCCTGTCTGTGTCCCAGGTGAAGTGGTCCAACAGGTTGTCCTCTCTCGTTACCTGCTGATGCGTCTCTCCCTCCACGTTCTCTCCGTTCACCTCCACCAGCCGGTCGCCGGACCTGAGACCGGACAGGTCCGCGGGGGAGCCCGGCTCGATCTTGCGGATGAACTGCTCTCCTCGGTTGCGTTCCCCGTGCAGATGAAATCCGTAGCCGCGATCTCCTTTACTCAAATAACAGAGCCGTGGACGGAGCTCCCGCTCCAGGATCTCCCTCTCCAGAGTGTTCGCCATATCCAACTGCAGTCGTGTTCAATCACAGCGTAAACATAGGCAGGTCTATTATATCATGAGTTTTATTAAAGTTTTTGAGGATGCATTATTCCGCATGCTGAGTCTGCAGGCGTTGTTTCTTAGTAAGAGAATAAACGCCTACCATCCAAACGGTACGAAATATATATATATATTACTAATTCAATATTAAAAATGTGATATATTAATATATAAACAAGCTACATAATACCCAAAATAAACGCTTAAATCCGAACGCAAACTTGAGCGCCTACGTACGTAAAACCGTGTCCGATCCGTTTGTTCATCTCACTGATTCTTCTTCATATAATCTATAATAATCCAATCAATCAGTAATAATGTGGCTCTGAGCACGGAACGCATCAGCGTGCGAGAACGGAACAGGTGGAAGAGGATGAGACCCACGAGCGGAGGAACTGTAGTGTGTGTGTGTGTGTGTGTGTGAGAGAGAGAGAGATCAGATGTTGGATAAGTCACAGATATCCACGCGGAACTCTTCCTCTTCACGTGTATTTTATGGACAGATCTGGGATCAGCTCATCTAACCCACACTGATTCAATAACACACACACGACAGACCTGGAGCAGTGCTCATCGACTATATCTCCCACTGCATTAAAACAGGCCAGCTGCAAATCTGCAAGACACTAAACCCCAAGTAAACCTTTCAGATGGAAAACAGTAAAAATACAAATACAATGCAAAATGCTAAATGCTAAATGCACTGTAATCTGATCAGACTGTGTGTGTGTGTGTGTGTGTGTGCACGCAAGTAAACACGGATTTAGGTGAAGTAGGCTACTTACTTTTTTTGGTCGTTCTGCCCTCTAGTGTTGACAAAAACAGTTCTGAATTAAATCAAGGCTGTTTTCAAAATGAAACTGCACGAGAATATTGCCATGAAAAAATCAGAAATGTTTCTTGAGCAGCAAATCAGCATATTAGAGTGATTTCTGAAGGATCATGTGACACTGAAGACTGGAGTAATGATGCTGAAAATACAGCTTTGCATCACTGCAACAAATTACATTTTAAAATATATTAAATAAAAAAAAAGGTATTTTAGCCTTGGTAAGCATAATTTCTTAAATAAAAAATAAACGTAAATAATATATGCCCAATAAATATTAAGGTACTACACTAATATGCACTATTTAATACTAGTGTTCTGTCTGCACGCATGCACATATAAAGTATATATAACAGTATAGTAATATATATAACAGTGTATACTGGAAATTCCATAAAATAATATTTATATATTATATATTGTAGAAATAGTTGTATACTGTTCTGAACATTGTCATTTAATGTGAGATGAATACAAAACACTAACAGTTTTATATGTTCCATTTTCATAATTTATTTGATAGAAAACCAACAGAACGAATCAATGTGATGTTTGTTTTGCTTTTACACAGTACTTTGTTGAAACAGAATCTAAGTCTCTGCTGTCTTTTGTGTCTGGTGTGAAGACGGAGGTTTGTCCTGTTGTGCTCCTGCTTCTCTCTTTGAGGACAGATGGAGTGTCTTCTGATGTCGGCTGTTCTTGTAGCTGGTTTCGCAGCACTTCCTGTTTGGCTGTGTTCTTCCTCCTCTGAGACGGGGATGCATCCGCTGGCTCTTCTTTGACCTGTGCTGTTGGGGATGCTAGTTTGTCTGTGGGACTGTTACCGGTGGGTTTCGCTGGGCTGGATTTGAGCTTCTTGTTGGGAGACGATCGGTGGGCGGAGGGACAGGTGTGCTGATTGAGGTAAACACACCTGCTGCCCGAAGCCAACCAGCAACCAGTTGATCTCACTCCACAGATCTCTGCGAGAAGAGGGAAGACAGATTTAAATGGTGCTTCAGTGAAATTGTTGTGATGTTATCTTGTAGAGATGAATGTTAGCAACAACAGGACCGAAAATAGAGGTTACCGTGGCAACCACTCCTCCAAAGCTGTCTCCTCTGGTGTCTTGGTCTCCTTCTTGGTCCATCCGAGTCTGTTTGAGATTCGGTGAACGTGGGCGTCCACACCTGCACACACACATTCACAATAGCACTTAAAGTGATAGCTCATCCAAAAATTTAAATTTGCATTTTTTTTGCTGAAATTGCGTTCCTTGGTGATTCATAAAATGCAAGTCAGAGGCTGCAAGTTTTTGAGGGACTAAAAAGCATATCAAGCAACGCAAAATGAATACCCGTGTCTCTTGATGATAATATGAGGTCTTATGAAGTGAAATGATCGGTCTATGCAAGACTTTTCAGAGTAATTATGAACAAATCATTCTTTTGAACCCTTTCTTTTTAGCGAATTGAATGAACCAGTTCAGCAAATTTGAATGAATCATCTAAAACTGTTCGAGGCTCGAGCAAGTTACTCAAACGAAACGAATGAAGGGGCAAAATGAAAATTTTTATACTTGCTCATAGCTTATATTAAAAGGTGAGTATATTAAGACTAGTTTATTCACTTTATATGCTTTAAACATGTAAAACATCCAGGTTTCACATCATTATTGGGTGCTTTAATAATAATATAATTGTGTATACATTACATCAACAAACTGGTGAATTGGTTATTTGTACCAGAAACGAACTGTCCGAAAGAACCGGATCGTAGAAAACAATCATATTTTCTTGTTTGCCTGAGGCTCTGGATTGCACAGATGGATCGTTTCACTTCATAAGACCTCAATATATCATCAGGAGCCGCTGATATTCATTTTGTGCTTCTTGATATGCTTTTTTTAAAAACTGGTAGCCATTGACTTGCATTTAATGAATCACAAGGACCACAGTTTCAACTAAAAAGTTTCTTTACTGTTCTACTCGAGAAAAAAAAATGGCCTGAGGGTGAGTAAATTAACAGCAAAATTTCATTTTTGGGTGAACTATCCGTTTAAGGTTGAGACAAGAATATAAATAAAACATCTAAAGCTCAAAAATGCGAAATGATCAAGATAAACTTTAAATTTTGACTTGTCTGAAAGAGAACAGAGATATATCTTTGGTGGGTTTAAAGTAAGATTTGATATTTTTAGGAATGTAGGATGTTGGAGTTCCAATCCAGAATGTTGGTTGCAAGAATGTTCTTAGATTTTTCACCAAATCTGCATGTCTGACTGGGTAGAAAAATGATAGCAATATGATTCAGATCAGAACAGACAGCAATTTAACTTCCGCCTTACCGATGCCTGACACCCGGTTCCAGGCTATGTCCATGGCCAGGTGGGCCATCTTAGGGCCGACGCCCGGCAGACGCATCAGACCCTCCACCGTGTCAGGAATGTCTCCGCCAAACTCCTGCTGGATCAGAGCCGTGGCCTGTTTGATGTACTTCACCTTTGTCTGAGAACAAATCTGTTGCTCTGATTATATATACATGTATTTGAACTCATACGTGATTTACCCTCCAGAAGCCCACGGGGTAGATGAGTCTCATCGTCCATCTTGAGTACGGCGTCCACGCTGAGTCCATGCTCACGTAATCTCTGCATAGCACCGCCCGTCACGTGATCTTTCGTTTGACTGGACAGCATTAAGGAGATCAGCACCTGGTAACGACGCACCTGAGAAAAGAACCGAGAATTTTGATTGGCTGTCGGCTGCCTCAGGTGATTTGCGATTGGTTCTCACTCACCTCAGGCAGGGCCTCGGAGTCGTAGCATTTCTCAGCTCCCATTTGGTCCACAGGAGCATCCCGTTTGCTCCTCATCTCCCTGATGAATGACAGCTGTGTTCTCCAATCACACGGCTCCCAGCACTCCCTCTTCAGCTCCGCCCCTTCCTCCTCCTCATACTCCACCTTCACATGGCCCCGCCTTGGTTTTCTAGGTGACGTCAAAGGGGCTTGATCTGCTTCTTCTTTCACTTTTGGAGCACCATCTTCTGATGTGAGCCCTTGAGCCATTCTGGATCTCAATCTGCGAATTCCTCCTTTATTTACATCACTTTTCACCATAGTTTCAGTTGCACAAGTGTCTAATACAGCTACTGATTCGGTGAAATATGGAGAGTTCATTCTTAGAGTCAAACGATTGAATATATAAACACATAAATTAGATGACATTACCTGACTTAATGTCACAAATATAACCTCAGTTTTTGCTAAGAACAAACCTCCTGGACACAACAGCCCTATCCATGCTGTCGATACCGATGTTTGACTCATGAAGGAATCATTCTTTTGAACCGGATCTTTTCAATGAATTGTCTGAATCGTAGTGAACGGATCTGAGCGGATATTTACGGAGCCTGCGTCCCAATGTGCATGCAAACTATCCTAAATTATATCTGATATTAGTAATTCCAATACTATTTAGGGCAGATAAGGTGGATAGTATGCACAGTGGGACGCAGGGTCTATGACGAATCACTGAATCGATTGCTTGAAAGGGTTCATCCAAATAGAACCGATTCGCGGAAAGAACCGATTCAGACTCGTCAGTTTAATAAGCGATTAACGTCTGTAGTTTCTGAACACCGCCAGCGCTTATAAAGTGAGCGTGCGCTCGCGGCTCTCAGAACTACAATTCCCTGCAGTCAGCGGTCACATGAAGTGTTTTTATAGGAAGTGCATGACCGTGTGTTCCGGGGGGCAGTAAAGGGGGCTGGTGAGAGCAGGGGTGCTCCTCTTGGCTGAGACACTGCGTGACAAATAAATGCATAAATCGGGAGTGATTCAGTTCTGTCTTTTAGTTATATGTCCTCGATATCATCCCACCTCCTTCACGGTAAATAACAGTGTGTTTGTTTGTTGCATTGGCATGTTGTTTGTGGATTGATACTGGTTTATTTATTTATTTTGCCTTGTTTATTTGACCACATCGGACATATGCGTGTATTTACACGGTTTATTTGGCGTGTTTATTTTCAGGTCACTTTTATTGTCTCTGTCACAGTTAATTGGTGCATTTTTAAATGCAGGCTGTTTTTTGGTGCATGGGCTGAACTGAACTGAACTGAACTGGACTGTCACGAGGTTTCAGACGTTTGACTTCTGTGCATTGCTTTCCTCCCATGTTTTCATGTCGAAAGAGGCGATATATCAGTGTAATGGATTTGTTATTTATGCTACAAATGAGTTATGGTTTGGTAGAAGTGTTTTGAGGTCTTGAGGAACTGAGGTCCAATGTACTAGAAATGACATGCCACAGAGAGACCCCAAAATTACATATGAAAGACTGTTTAAAGAAGGAGTTGTCAATCTTTTCTGATCCGGGGACCCACTACCAGACATTCAGGGGCCCTGGGCCCCTCAATATATGTGTAATCTTTCTTTAATTCCATGAGAAATATTAAAACATTAATTCATATTCCCTTAGGCTGTCATCATAATAAATAAAAAAATACATATTTGTAGGTACAATATTTAAAATAGAATAGAATATTTTAAAACATACTGAATTTATTATTTATTTGTCATTTAAGATTCATCGAAAAAGGTTTGAAAAAAGCAAGAAAGAGAAAAAAACCCCCAGTAAGCTTATAATAAAAATAATAGCAGAATGTTTTTAAAAATGTGAAAAAAATATAGTAAGCAGAATTTTTTATAAAATTATATATATAAACAGTATAGTAATATAAACCTATAGTAGTATATATAACAGTGTATACTGGAAATGAAAATAATTTTAAATGTTTATTATTTTAGATAATTAAAAAAAAATTAATTCTAGATCTAAAAATAGAAAATAATAGAAATAATAAGAATTTTTATATATATATATATATATATATATATATATATATATATATATATATATATATATATTTTTAGTTTATATATCAGACTACAGACCCTCTTTTGTGTGTTTTTTTTGTTTTTGAATCTCCAGCTCCAGGAGGTTTGAAGTATCTCTCATTCTGGGCCTCTCGCAGGAGTGAAGATGAATAAACAGCCCAGTAAAGAGTCTCTGAAGGACCGAGTCAGGGGGATTTTTGGCATCGGTCCGACTCGGCCCCACAGCAAACAGACCGAGAGCAAACAGTCAGAGTTTGTCATCACGCAGGACATCCTGATGGTCAGAAGCACTCCAATAATCATTCACACCATCTACACTTCTCCACGATCTTGTGCTTCTCATATATTCTCTCTTTCAGGAACTCACTCCAGACAACAGCCTCAATCACCGGATCAAGATCATCAACCATGTGTGCGAACTCGCCAAATCCAAGAAGTTTGAGGAGGTGAGGAGCATCTGCCTGCTCATTCATGTGACCCTGGGCCACAAAACAAGTCATAAGGCTACATTTTTTTAAAATTGAGATTTATCCATCATCTAAAAGCTGAATAAATAAGCTTTCTATTGTTGTATGGTTTGTTAGGATAGAACTGAGATGCAACTATTTGAAAATCTGGAATCTGAGGGTGCAAAAAAAATCTAAATATTGAGAAAATCACCTTTAAAGTTGTCCAAATGAAGTCCTTAGCAATGCATATTACTAATCAAAAATTAAGTTTTGATATATTTACAGTAGGAAATCTTCATGGAACATCTGAATCTGATTTGTGGCATAAAAGAAAAATGGATAATTTTGACCCATACTATGTATTGTTGGCTATTGCTACAAATATACCCGTGCTAGTTTTGTGCTCCAGGGTCACACATGTGCAGATCTAGTGTGTGTTATGTGTGTTTCAGAATGCGGTGGAGGCCGTGTGGAAGGCCGTGGAGGACATCATGTATCCTGAGCAGCTGCCTGAGGCCCGTCATGCAGTGCTGGTGCTGCTGAGAGCCATTATACAGGGACAGGTGCACATTTTGAACTCCTTACGAACCACAGTGCAGTGTGATAGCAAACACCACTCATGCTTTCCTCGTGATCTTCTTGTGCAGGGTGAGCGTTTGGGTCCGCTCCGAGCGTACTTCTTCAAGATCATTCTGGACTATCAGCCCTCTAATGAAGATCTGCCCGAGAGACTGGAGGTGTTCAAGGCCCTCACGGAGAACGGGAAAGACATCACCTACCTAGAGGAGGAGATCGGTACGGTTCACATGCGCTTTGATTCATCCTGGTGTTTTTAAAGAGATAGTACACCTAAAAAGCTAAATTCTGTCACCCTCGTGTCGTTCCAAACCCGTATGAGTTTCTCTCTTTTCTAAACACTAAGTAATATATTTAGAAGAATGTTAGGGAACAAACAGTTGTCGGTAGCCATTGACTTCAATTGAATGGAAGTCAATGGCTACCAGCAACTGTTTGGTTTTCAGCATTCTTCAAAATATCATCTTTTGCGTTCAAGAGAAGAAAGAAACTCATTTACTCACCTGTATGACTTTCTTTCTCCAAGAAGATATTTAGCAGATGTCTGAGCTGCTGTTTTCTATGGATAAATGGTTTGTGTAGCATCATATGCAGATTGTAATACGTGTTTTGTATGCGTTTTCTCTCTCAGCTCGGTTTGTTCTGCTGTGGATGGACATCGGTCTGTCATCAGATTTCCTGCATGTCCTCGTGAACTTGGTCAAATTCAACTCCTGCTACCTGGATGAGAACGTCTCCCTCATGGTCCAGTAAGAAAACACTCACATTTTGCATTACACTTTCTAAAGCTTCTGCTTAAGTGCTTTAATCTTGGCTTGTTGACAGATATGCATTGCAGTTCAGAAGTATGGGGTCTGATTTTTGTCTTTTGAAAGAATTAATGCTTTTATTCAGCAATGATGCATTAAATTGATCAGAAGTGACAGTAAAGGCATTTATAATGTTACAAAATATTCAAATAAATGCTGCTCATTTGAACTTTCTATTCATCAAATAGTCCTGAGAAAGCGTATCACAATTTTCACAAAAATATGAAGCAGCACAACGGTTTTCAACATTGATAATAATCAGAAATGATTCTTGAGCAGCGATTTCTAAAGGATCATGTGACACCGAAGACTAGAGTTGCTGAAAACTCAGCTTTGATCACAGCAATCTTTTGAAATAGAATAATATGTAATATTATTGTAATGTAATAATATTTTACAGTATTACAGGTTTTACTGTATTTTTAATGAAATTAATGCAGCCTCTGTGAGACTTAATTCAAAGACCAAAACTTACTGACCCCAAACTTTTGAATGCTGGTGTAAATTTGTCTATGAATGGAATTTTTTTATTGTTTTTGATTTGGTCAAAATAGTAAAAGAAAAGCATATATAAGAGAGTTTTCACATGCACTAACTTAATTGCTTTGTTTCTCACAGGACAATCTGCCTCCTCTGTAACCGGACGACTTCCTCCTCAGATATTGAGGTGAAAAAAGTGGTGTTTGGCTCAGTCTTTCAGGATTCTGATAAAAGCAGTGATATCTGAATGTGTGTGTGTAGGTTGCGCTGCAGGTGTTAGACGCTGTGGTGTGTTATAACTGCCTGCCCTCTGACTCTCTGACGGTGTTTATCATCACACTGTGCCGAACGGTTAACGTGAAGGAGTTCTGTGAATCCTGCTGGAAGGTATTCAGCCGAGTTTAATATATCACATTTATGGTGCAGTTCAGAAGCTTGAGCCTGAGAAGTCTTGACTTCTCTGTTGTTGTTTTTGTCTGGTTGTGTCTCTAGTTGATACGTAAAGTGCTGGGAACTCACCTGGGCCACAGTGCCATATACACCATGTGCCGTATCATGGAGGAGAGGTACACACTGACTTATAACGACAGATTTGTGATTGGTTAGCGAGTCAATAGGCTATTAATATAATAATAACAGTAGTTATATACTTAAAAAAATGTTTGTTAATATTTTTTATTATTTAACCTTTTATATAAGGTAGATTTTCACTAGCTTTTCTTTTTGATAAAAAATGGGGATGCACCGAATGTTCGGTAATCGAAATTATTCAGTCGAAAATGGCAAAGAAAAAGCTCTTTCGGTGTGCGAAAGTGAAAAGACAGAATAAATTGTACCGAATAATGCCGTGACACGATCAAATACAGGCGGGCACTAATGCAGCAAACACGTCTGCTGTGTGAAAGCGTTTCAAAGTGTCAGAGAAGACTGCTTGGCACTGCATCTCATGTCTCCGATGAGAGGAGGAAGAGGTGGTCGTTGCTGGTTATGGCGAGTTGCCCTTAAACAATTAGAAATAAACAGCAGAACGTTATGTTTTCTAACACACGCTTGAATCGCATGTATTCTGACAATACGGCACGAGGTTCAAAGTTCAAATCTGCGCTGAAACAGTGTTACTCGTCAGTTGCTCAGTAACATATTTATGAATTTGTTTAAAGGCATGTGACAATGCGATATGTGCGACAAACATCATTTATAAATCTGCCGTTGTCAACAAAAAGAAGCACTGAAGTCTTAAGTTAATATTTTTAAATTGTTGTTTTGTAATTGATTTTTTTCTTTGAAAAGCAAGACAAAACAGTAAAAAGTCCATTTTGGCTATTTAATTTATGCAATGGGGAAAAAACACGAAAAACAGTGTTCTATATTAATATTAACTTTTTAAACAAAGGCAAACATTTATTAGCATTTTTTTTTTTTTTGCTTTAGTATTGAAATTAGGATTGAGAATCGTTGGTGTTGGTATGAACTGCTGAATTGTTGTAATGTTGACATTACCGATCTAGTGTTCTCAGTAGTGTGCATGGTGTGTGTGTCCGGTGTAGGGTGTACAGTGAGGACGCCGCTCTTCTCAGGGGTGCTGTGTTTTTTGTTGGTATGGCGCTGTGGGGAGCTCACAGACTTCCTGCCCTCAAAAACACGCCCACTCTGGTCCTGCCTTCCTTCTACAAGGTGTGTGCAAATTTGCCATCAGTTTGTTTTTTATATATAGAAATATGAAACCTACTAGTGTTTGACCTCTGTGCCCAGGCTATGAGCTGTGCGAATGAGGTGGTGTCCTACGAGATTGTGCTGTCGATCACGCGACTCATCAAGAAGTACGGCAGAGAGCTGCATGTCGTGACGTGGGACATCCTGCTGTCCATCATAGAGAGACTCCTGCAACAGATACAGGTACAGACAGACACACACAGAGGTGTTTTATGGGTGTTCATCTCTTGACGCTCTTCATATATGTGGTGTGTGAAGACGATGGGCAGCCCTGACCTGAAGGTGATCGTCTATGAATTACTGAGCACCGTTGAGGAGCTGTACGAGCAGAACGACTTCCACGGATCCTCGCAGAGATTCTTCAGCCTGGTGGAGAAGTGCGCCGATAAACGTCCCGTGAGTTTCACTCGCTCTCTGTCCGTCCTTGATTCACCCTTCTTGAATGTATTCATTTATTTAAATGTGACCCTGAACCACAAAACCAGTCTTAAGTGTCAATTGTTCACAATTGAGATTTATTCATCATCTGAGAGCTGAATAAATAAGCTTCTCATTGATGTATGGTTTGTTAGGATCGGACAATATTTAGCTGAGATGCAACTACTGGAAAATCTGGAATCTGAGGGTGCAAAAAAAATCAAAATATTGAGAAAATCGCCTTTTAAAGTTGTTCAAATGAAGCTCTTGGCAATGCATATTACTAATCAAAAATGATGTTTTGATATATTTACGGTAAGAAATGTACAAAATCTTCATGGAACATGATCTTTACTTAATAATGATTTTTGGCATAAAAGAAAATCATAATTTTGACCCAAACAATGTTGGCTATTGCTACAAATATACCCCAGCGACTTAAGACTGGTTTTGTGCTCCAGGGTCACAAATGTCATATTAAACGTTTAATTAAAATGTATTACATTTAATTTAAGTATATATTTATTTGAATTTATTATTAAATTTAAATTAAGGATGATATTCAGACTGACTAAATTTATTAAATTAAAATGTAGTATTTAATTTAAATGATGTATACATTTATTATTAAAATTAAATATACATTAAGCAGTATATTCAGAAATGTTTTAAATTTAATGAAAGTATAAATATATTTTAATTAATACATTTAAATTAAAATGTATTCAATTTAAATGAAATATAGATTTGTTTAAATTTATTATTAACAGCAAGTTTAGTATAGATTAAGGAGGATGTTCAGATTAACAAAATTTATTAAATTGAAAGTTAAAATTTATTTTGACATTAAAATATACATTTATTTAAATTCATTAAAATTAAGTATAAATTAAAGAGGATATTCAGACTGAATTTATTTAATTGAAAGAAAGTGCAAATTAATTGAAATGTATTGCTAAATGTAATTAAAATTAAAATGTAGTACATTTCAATGAAGTGTGGATTTATTTAAATTTATAATTACAATTATGTATAAATGAAGGAGGATATTATCATTGACTAAATGTATTATTCAATGTAATGACAGTATATATATATATATATATATATATATGTATGCATTATTTTGGTTTGATTGGCTGCTGTTGAATCTGTCCTGTAGGATGCGTCTGTGCTGACGCTGATTTCCTACAGAGCTCAGTCCATTCAGCCGGCCAAAGACGGGTGGCTGCAGAACCTGCTCAAACTCATGGAGAAGTTCTTCAGGTCTGGATAATTCATCATATTCACTAAAGTCACGTTTTAAACGAGTACTGGGAATAACACTCTCTCTCTCTCTCTCTCTCTCTCTCTGTGTGTGTGTGTGTGTGTGTCAGGAATGAGAGCCGTACTGTGATCAGGATCAAGGTTCTGCACATCCTTTCCTTCGTGCTCAGCACAAACCGACAGCTCTATGAAGTTAGTCCTAAACCAGTCATGTCTTTCCTTGTGTTCATGAGATGGCTGTGGTTTTTCTTGATTGTCTGTGTTCTCTGGGACCAGGAGGAGCTGATCGAGGTGGTGGTGATTCCTCAGCTGGGTCAGATCGCTGAAGATCGAGATCTGTCTGTTAGGAAACAGGCCACGCAGCTGCTGGTGGATCTCGCCGAGGGCTGCAGCACCCATCACTTCAGCAGCCTGCTCGACATCATCGAGAAGGTAGCGCTGCGCCCTCATGATGTCACTAACGGAAGCGCAGGCATTCCATTTTCCTCCTGTTTAAAATTTCAGATTAAAATAAAAAAAAAAAATTGAATTTTTCATGCATAAGGGAATCTAGATTTCCACCATTTCTGCAGGTACTTTATATAACCCTGAAATAGTTCAAGCATATCTAAGGGAATACAGAGTTGTTAAATGTGATAACTGTAATTCTCAAGTATTTGATTTAATAAAACATTTACATTTATTCATTTAGCAGACGCTTTTATCCAAAGCAACTTACAAATGAGGACACTGGTAGCAATCAAAATCAACAAAAGAGCAATAATATGCAAGTGCTATGATGTATCATAGCTTAACGCAGTACACATAGCAAGGGTTTTTAATTTTTATTATATAATAAATAAAAAGAAAATGGATAGAATAGAGCAAGCTAGTGTTAGAGGCACTTTTTGTTAATTGTATAATAAATAAAAAGACAATTATAATACAAAAAGAGTAGAGAAGCTAGTGTTAGTGTTTTATTTTTTTTTATTTTTAAAGAAAACGAGTGCAAGTCTAAAAGGGATTTTAAGAATAGAATTGAATGTTTGAAAAGCTTTTTTTATTCTAATAAGATATAAATCATTCATTACTTCTTGCATTGGCTGCCTATTCCACATTAACTCATTTATTTATTTATTTATTTATTTATTTAGTCATTTAGCAGACGCTTTTATCCAAAGCGACTTACAAATGAGGACATAAGAAGCAATCAAAACCAACAAAAGAATACAACTCATTAACTGTTTATCAGAAATACAAAGTTTGCAAGAGAGCAAAAGTTTTTAAAGAGAACAAAATAGTCACTTCCTGAGAAATTTGTGCAAAATAAAAATGTAAATGGTCGTTAAAGCCAATGTGGAAGCCATTGGGATTTTTATTTAATGTGATAAATGAGTTTACATTTATTTAAATGTATTATCAGATTTAAATTAAGAATAGATTTATTTTAATTTACTATTAAATATAAATATTAATTTATTTAAATGTAATATTACCTTCAAAATTAAGCATAGTTTCATTTGGATGTATTATTATTAATGTATTATTTTATAGATGTATTATTTAATTGAATACAATATATATAATTGTGTGTGTGTGTGTATATATATATATATATATATATATATTTATATATTTTTTTTTTTTATTATTTATTTTTTTATTTATTTATTTTTTTTTTATGTAAAATCCCGAAACAAGTGGACGAGACCTGATTTGTGTGAGTGAAACTCTCCTGTGCTTCTGTAGGTGGCTAGTCGTCCGTTAACCTGCTCTATGGAGGGAGAGAGAGAGCTATCTGTGGAGTCGCCCATGGAGGACGTCCGGACCGCCATACTGGGACTGCTGGACATCCTACAGGTACTGCAGCACCTCTTCTGATCAGTCACTTATCATCACTCTCTGTAGCAGCTGCAGTGATGGTGTGTCTGTTTCCAGAGTAAACTGTACAGTCTGCCGGCCAGTCACGCCAGTCGAGTGTACGAGCTGCTGATTTCTCATCTGCAGCTTCACTACAAGAACAAATACTACAGTGCCATCGGGAGCTCCATACGCCTCAAGGTCAGGCTTTTGACTCCAGTTAGTCAGCAACACCAGAGTAAACACTCAGAACACACTAGCAACCAAATACTCAGAATACCTTAGTAACCTTTTCAAATCACCTCAACTTAAGAAGAAATAATGTTGTTTTCCCTCATTGTTTGTGTGTCAGGTCTTTGATTTCTTATTGATGATGAGGGCTGACTCTCTTCATCGTCTGGGTGTCCCCAATAAAGACGGAGTCCTGAGATTCAGCCCATACTGTCACTGTGACGTCGGGTAAGAACACAAGCATGTTTTCTCTCACACACTTAAGGAGGATGTTAAAGGATATCAAATTTAAAGTATAAATGTATATAAATTGATTTAAAGGGGTCATATGACGTTGCTAAAAAGAACATTATTTGGTGTAATGCAATGTGTTTATGCGGTTTAAGGTTCAAAAAACACATTTTCCACATACTGTACATTATTGTTGCTCCTCTAAGTCCTGCCTTTCTGAAACAAAGCTCATCGTTCTGAGAAGTGAGGCGTGCTCTGATTGGCCAGCTATCCAGTGCGTTGTGATTGGCCGAATACCTCAAGCGTGAGATGGAAATGTTACGCCCCTTACCGTATTGTGATGCTGTGTCCCGGCGCGACGAGAATAAAACAATAAAACGCATTATAAACAAAGCATTTGTTGCATCCAGCGGGGACATAATTACTGATTATAATGGTGTTTTGCAAATCTCCCCACACCGTGACGTAGACATATGGGGCGTGTTTGAATGAGCCGTTTTAGGAGGGCGTGTCAGAGTCTTAACTTTGATAAAGAATATCTCTTTGGTTTTGAGACTTTAGTCTTTGCAACTTCAGGGATCTTATCTGAGCATGAACAGCTTGTAACACTCCAAAGAGAAAGAAACACTTGAAATCACATCATATGACCCCTTTAACATTTTAATAATCGATTTTACATTTATTATCAATATTAATTTAAGTATTAATTGTTAAGGAGGATATTTGGATTGACTGACTAAATGTACTATTCAATTTATATTGAACTAAAATGTCCTATTAAATTTAAAAGAAGTATAAATGTATGTAAATGTGGTGTTAATTTAAGATTAAAAGTATACACAAGTATTAACATTTCTTTTAAAATCAGATTTAAGTCGTTTTAAAAAGTATAAATGTATTTACATTATTTAAATTAAAGTAAACATTTATTTAAATGTATTATTAAAATGACTAATATTAAAACTATAAATTAAGGAGAATATTGAGATTGACTGAATTTATTAGATTTAAATAAAATATAAATGGATTTAAATTCATTTTTACATTTAAACCATTTACATTGGTTATCAAATATAAATTAAGTATAAATTGAGTACATTCAGATTGACTAAATCTCAGATGTCTGGTTTTCAGGGAGTCGGAGAAGAGAGGGACTGATAAGAAGCCAGCAGGAACTGTGTCGCCACCGACAGGAAGTCCCACACCAGCGGCTCCGCCCTCCTCCATTCGTACTGCCTATCTGCCCTACAGCTTGGCCTTCAGCGTGCTGCTACAGTGCCTCAAGATGGTACACAATCACACACAGCTCACATCCTCTTCCCTTTAAAATGATTGATGACGCCATAGTATGTTCATGGTGTCATGGTGCTGTATCTATGTACCATATTTTTAACATGGTGCCCTGTGTTTTTGCATTCCTGGAACATAGTTTAAATACAATGCAATCTCTGTGCGCAAATATAACTACCGCGGTATGAAAGATAAAACATCAACTGTTTGTTTGATTTGCAGGAGACTGACTGGAAGGTTCTGAAGCTGGTTCTGGATAAGATGTCCTGCACCATCCAGTACAAAGTACTGATCCTGACCTCACCCTGCAACATCGATCATCTGTGCTCCACTCTCTGCTCCATGGTAACTCTCTCACTCTCACTCACTCTCTCACTCTCACTCTCTCACACTCTCTCACTCTCACACACACACTCTCACTCTTTCACACACTCTCTCACTCTCACTCTCTCACTCACTCTCTCACTCTCACACACACTCTCACTCACTCTCTCACACTCTCACACACACACACACACACACACTCACTCACTCTCTCACACTCTCACACACACACTCTCACTCACTCTCTCTCACTCACACACACTCTCTCACTCTCACTCTCTCACTCACACACTCTCTCACTCACTCTCTCACTCTCACTCTCACTCACTCTCTCACTCTCACTCTCACTCTCACTCTCACTCACTCTCACTTTCTCACTCTCACACACTCACACACTTACAGTGGTGTCCAAAATGATTAGAACACTAGTATTTTCAGCAGCTTTAAGTCAGTTATTTCTATCTTTTGCGGTAGTGTGTCAGTAGGAAACATCAGTTTACATTTCCAAACATTCATTTTGCTATTAATTGTAATAATCCAGTGAGATTATTATGAGGTTTCTTGAAGCATCAAGCCTCAATTTGTTCTGTTTCTTCATGTCATTCCAGACAGACTGGATGATGATCAGATCAGATCTGTGTGTGGAGCACAAGCTGTTGTCAGACTCACTGGATTATTACAATTAATGGCAAAATGAATTTTTGGAAATGTAAACTGACAAGAAAGATCGAGAAGATAGAAATAACTGATTTAAAACCATTTTTTTAGCTTGTGAAAATACTAGTGTTCTAATAATTTTGTCCACCAATATACAACACAGTAACTCAGTGGAGTAAACTGTATGGAAACTAGTTAATTTGGGAGAGCGTGTGGGTGTGTGTGTAGGTGACGGACCGTCTGATATCGGAGCGGTTGAAGAAAACTCCTGATGGATTCTCCCTCACTGATGTTCAGCTCGCTGTGGTTCCTGTTCTCACCGCCCTCACCTCCTACCACAGCTACCTAGAGCAGTCCCGACAGGTACACATACACATCTACCCCGCTATCCAGATGAGAGCAGAATATAAACATCAGGTTTTGTCAGTTTTTTTTAAATCAGTCAGATTTTAGCTAGGGCTGTGTTCTAAACCCTAGTGATTTGTCTATCTAGACAGCATCATAGGCACACTCCGGCTGTTTGAAATAATAAGCAAAACTGTTACCTTGTAAGTTACCTTAAGTTAAGTATGAAAGGATATACAAAGGATATAAGTATCGCTTTTTTTTTTTTTTTTTTTTTCATTTGTTTACTATTGAAATGTTGTTGTATGCATTTGTCAATTTTATTTTCTTAAGTGTGTGTGTGTGTGTATAGAGTATTTACAGAGTGTTAACTTTTAGTTTTAGTTACTTTTTCTTATTTGTAAGTCACTTTGGATAAAAGCGTCTGCAAAATGACAAAGTAAAGTAAAAGTATGAATTTATTTAGGTGTATTACATTTAAAGTGAATATGCAATTATTGTACTTTAAATATAAATCGATTGAAATGTGTTATTCCATTTACAATAAAAAAATTAATATATTATTAAATTTAAATTAAATATACATTTATTTAAATGTGTACTTTAATAATAAATTTATGTAAATATTTAAATCAAATAAGTTTAATTAAAATTTATTACATTTAAATTAAGCATGTTTATTCAAGTGTATTATTAAATTGAAATGATGTATACAATTATGTACATGTATTATTAAAATTAAAGTAGTATGCATTTATTAATAAATGTATACTCTGTATAATTGTGTATGTGATGAATAAAAAAAATCTTGAATAAATGTATTTGAATTTATTAAATTTAAATTAAATAAAAAAATTAAATACATTTATTAAATTTGAAGTATACATTTAAAGTACATATATTTAAATTTATAATAAATTATATATAATATATTTAAATTTATATATAATTTAAATTTCAATTAAGCAATCATTTACTTGTGTTATTAAATTTAATATAAGAATACAATTACTTAAATTCTTACACTTTAATTAATGAATGAATCAGTCGGCAGCAGATCTAATCTCTGGAGTGACAGTTCTGGAGGTGATAGCAGCCAATCATCTGATGCGCATCTAAGAATGTTTTGGATAAATGTGTTGGTAGCACAGTTTCCTCACCTGTTTTCTCAGAGGGAGCTGGTCCAGTGTTTGGAGAAAGGCCTGATTTACCGCTGTGCTAAGCAGTGTGTGGTGGCTCTGACCATGTGCACCGTTGAGATGCCCGACATCATGATCAAACTCCTGTCCGCCCTCATCGTCAAGCTCACGCACATCTCGGCAACCGTGGCCATGGCCTCGCCCATGCTGGAGTTCCTGTCAAGTGAGTGCAAGCCTTCAGTCGCTTTCCCTGCCCATTCTCACATTCTGACCAATCAGAACTGCTCTACTCACTCTGACCAATCAGAATATAGCATACATTCTACATTTAGGATGCAAAATGACACCTGTGGATTTTATACAGCTCAAGTACAGATGCTTCTTGTCTCGTGTCTCTCTGTCTCTCAGCATTAGTGCGGCTCCCACATCTGTATGCTAACTTTGTAGCCGAGCAGTACGTCAGCGTGTTTGCCATATCGCTGCCGTACACCAACCCCTCAAAGTGAGTAAGCTCACACACACCTGTGAACTCACACATACAGACTAGTAACATCAAGTAGTCATTTGACTACTTGATGTTCATTTATAATGTTACAAGAGATTTCTGTTTCAAACAAATGCCGTCGTTTTGAACTTTTTAGTTCAAAGAATTCTTCAAAGAGTTTCCACAAAAATATGAAGCAGAGCAGCACAACTGTTTTCTACATTGATAATAATCAGAAATGTTTCTTGAGCAGCAAATCATCATATTAGAGTGATTTCTGAAGGATCATGTGACACTGAAGACTGGAGTAATGATGCTGAAAATACAGCTTTGATCATATACCTGATTTTACTGTATATAATCAAATAAATGCAGCCTCCATGAGCTGAATGATCATAAATGGTGTGTCTTCTTGTTTTTCCTTCATTCTCTGTAGGTTTAATCAGTACATCGTGTCTCTCGCCCATCATGTGATCGCCATGTGGTTCATACGCTGCAGACTGCCTTTCAGGAAAGACTTCGTTCAGTACATCACCAAGGTGGGTGATGGGATTGTCAGGCTCATGTGTTTACGGATCGATCTGTTGGTCTTGAATTGAAGTGTGTTTTTTGTGTGATTAGGGTCTCCGATCAAACGCTCTTCTGCCGTTCGATGACACTCACGAGCAGAGCAGCTTCAGAGCACGCAGCACCAGCCTGAATGAGAGGCCCAAGAGGTACACACACACACACACACACACACTCTCACGCACGCAGGGCCGGATCACGGTTTGTCTCATGTCAGGTTTTGCCGTGGGAAGGACTCAAAGCATGATTGTCATTCAGGCGCCTCATTGGTTCTTTTTTTTTTTTTTTTTTTGATGGTAGTGTCATGATTTCTGGCTTTGTGTGTCTGGTTTATGTCAGAACAGTTTTCACTTCCACTCACAGGTGCTAGTTCGACTGTGGGACGTCTCGTCTTTCTCTGTCTTTTCTTATCAGTCTCATTCCTTTCTCTGTGTCTCTCTCTTTCTCTTCTCATCTGGCTCAGCAGTGACTGTTTCTCAAAGGCAGACTGTCGCATCAAAACCATTAACGCATTAATTTACGAAAGAGTGTTTCTTCAACTACAGCCACTTTATGTCCCAGGGATTGATTTTTATTCAGACTAATAGATTTTGACTTCTCTTTTTTTTTATTTGAAGGTCACATTAAAACTGGAGATTTTTAGCAAGATTAGTTTTGATACTTTTCAAATGCCCTTTATGTTTTTAATAAAAAAAAATGCATGTTTGAAAATATGATAGTCTAATTAAAAATTATTTTAACATTTTATATTAGTGTGTGTATTTATTTTGTGAATGCTATGGATTTTGCAAAATGCAGTACATTTATAAATATATTTTATATATTTTAAAACATGTTTGGTGCTTTTTTTTCATCATTTTCTATAGGTTTTTTTGGTCCTTTTATTCCAAAATATAAAATAAAACACCTAATTTCCACTCCAGAATGAATTCTGATTTAAGATGTGATGGAACTGACGCAGTGGTGGACATTTTTGTGAGGGTTCATGAAAGCAGTGCGTTCATCCACTGTTAAACATTAGGATTATTAGTAGACAAATTTAATAAATGAGTTTAAAAACTGTGTTAATGGAGTTATATTTCTAAAAGGACTAAAAATACCCCTAGTTGAAGAAACACCTGAATACAAACAGTACACACATCTCTAAAACTGGTTGATATTTAATAATGAGACCATCCTGTAATAGTCAAAATAATAGTCATATATCTAAAAAAAAAGAAAAGGGACCAATAAACTAAAGGTTAAGAGTCCCGCCTACTAACATTTGGATTTGAACTGAAGCTTTTCTTTTCTATTCCTTTTTATTTTCCATTAATTTCTACCTCATTCATTCTCTGTCTTCACTTTTCTCGATTTCCCTTTTTGTATTGGGTGTGAAAACAGCCGTTGTCTCATAAGCCAGTTTACTTGAACAGGAAATCTCCATAATGACTTACTAAACCATTTTAACCAGCACTCCTGATGCAGCAAACAATGCATTGCAATCGCTGTAACAATGTTTTTCCAGGCATATCACTACAGTCCATGATCAGTGATGTCACAAAACCATCTCTACTAATCTCATTGTCCTGACACTGATTTCAGGTTAATTCTCTGTGGAAAGCATCAGTGTTCTTTTGTCTTGTGTCTTGTCATCGAGGCTGGAGCTTTGAATGAAAAGCCTGAAAAAGAGAAAGATCAACCAATGCATTTACATGCACAATAATATTAATATGTTTATGAAAATGTAGTCATACAAATCAAATTTATACTCTCTGTTTTGTTAATTACATTAATGAGCATCATTCAAGAGTAGATAAAATTGCTGTATGAAATTATTTAAATAAAACAATCATATAACAAAAAATTATTAAATATTTTATTTGTTTACCTGTATGCCATGCGACCATTAACCAACATCAGAAAACTGAAAATGCTAATGTGTTTTTAAATATGACGTAAATATTAATTTCAGAGTAAAACGTTCCCTAGAAAACGATGTGCATATAAACATGGTTTACATTTTAGATTTTGAACTTTTTTTTATGCTCTTTCTAGTTTGTCAGGCCTTACATTCTCTGTTCCATTTTCTAGTTTCGCTCCATCCGGTCATTCATTTGTGTTATGTTTGCTGTATTAAATCACATACACACGATCATATCACTGTTTTCCTATTGCTATTAATTTCCAGTATAATGATCATAGCAGTGTCTGAATGCTTTTTTTTCTTCCCTGTACCAGTATGTTTGTGCTCTCTGAGTTTTTCATTTATTTTCTCCTCTTTCATTCCTTTCGTAGAATGCTGACAGTAATATTGCTTACTTTATGCCTTGTTAAGTGTCTGTTGATCTTTTATGCTGTTTCTCCTTCCAGTTTTCTGTTTCCTCCTTTGTTTTTTGAGTGTCGTCCCTGTTTTCTGGTTCTCAGTGTGCACTGCTGACCAAGTTACTTTGTTTTCCTTTCACTTCCTTATTTGACCCCTCCCCCCTGCTCTGATTGGGCCATGCATGGTGGGCGTGGTTTGGGGGGGTGGCGACACCTCGGATCCGTCACCTGTGATTGGTCGCTGGTCCCTTTCGTGACACTCCACAACCAATCGCACTCCCCCATCCACCTATGCCGACGTGGTTAAAATGCCCCAAATTGCCCCCAAACCTCCCTGGGCACGACGTTATGCTGACGCACACCTGACCTCGTTTGCCCTCGGGGCAGTTTGCGGACGACCAAAGTGGTGAAGCAAGGCCCCAGCGCAAACTCTCCCGTTAAAGACCTGAAAGATCTGTCGGCCATGGACGCCTTCCGCTCCCGAAGCATCAGTGTGTCCGAGCATGCGGTGCGCAGGTAGAGCATTTTTGGTCACCTCAAAACTCAACAACCGATTGATCTCCCTGCTTTTCCTTTTCTGTATGCAGGGACGGTGGGTGGGGCTTGGGCATTCGGGGGCGGGGCGTTGTCTTGGCGATGTGGGGTGGGCGTTGACATCTGGTTTGGGCTAATTCTGATTGGGCAGGAAAGGGTGCATGCTGGAGGGGGGTTTTGTCATTTTCTTTCGTTTCATTGATGGTAATGTTGACTGCATGCGCTGAGCCTTGCGAGCATTCAGCCTAACCCCGTTTTGCATTTGCTTTTTCCATGCTTATTGTGCCGTTTGTGATGGTGTTTTTTTTTTTTTTTCACGAGCAAATGGCCGTACTGTGGAGCCCCTAAAGGGACATGGTGATGGAAAAAGTTTGAATAATTTTGTTCACCCGCAAAAGCTTTGCGTTCCCTCAAGAAACTTTTGCGTTCACTCGAGGAACATTGTGTTATGTCAATGGTTGTGCGTTCTCTCGCAAAACTTGTTTCCTTAAAAATCTTAGCGTTTTCTCACAAAAACCCAGAAAACTTTTACAAGATCTTGTAACAACTGTTGCGTTATCTAGAACAATAATTGTTTGCTCATAAAATGTTTCCGATCAATAATATGAGGTGGTAGGAAAAACTATATTTCAGTGACTTTGAGTAAACAAAGTTTCTTGGGGAAAGTTTGTTTTACAAGAGAAACTTCGCGTCTGCTTGCAAAACTTTTACTTTCTTTTTAAAGACTTCTGCGTTCACCCAAGAAACATTGCATTATATTTTAGTGTCTTTGTGCTATATTTCAATACTTTGTGAATGTAAAGGCTTTGCGAGAAAATACAAAGTTGTTCTGCAAGAAACTTTGCATTCTCTGGTAAATAACTTGTTACCTTTTTTCGTTCCACTGAGAAAATGAGCATTTAATCGTAAAACAGTTATGATATGAGGTGAGAGGATAAATGATATTTCAACACAAAGTTTCTGTGGAACACAATACGTTTGCGAGAGAAACATTGCATTTACACACACAACTTTCTCTCACAAATGTTTGCGATCCTCAGAGAAACTTTGCGTTATATTTCAATGCTTTTGCATTCTCTTGCAAAACTTTTACGTTCTCTTCCCAAAACGTATGTGTTCCTCTGAAAAAGGAAAAAAAGTATAGAAAAATAAAATTTTTTCCATCTCCATGTCCCTTTAGGGGCTCCGTACCGCACACA
The DNA here is from genome assembly GCF_936440315.1 of Barbus barbus. NCBI lineage: Eukaryota > Metazoa > Chordata > Actinopteri > Cypriniformes > Cyprinidae > Barbus > Barbus barbus. The sequence continues at coordinate 2,391,664 of NC_136736.1, read as the reverse complement.
GGAAGCATGCACAATTGAAAGTATGCATTTACACATTTGAGCGACTAGCTTCTCTGTCTTTGCTGTTTGTTGAATGAGATGGACTGCAGTAATTCCGCTCCCAAATACTAGGGGGTGCACTCCACTTGCTCAGCCTGCTGCCTGTCTGAGCCTGTTTTAACCTTCACTTATTCACATCATATTCACACTCTTTACACATGATCCAGGTACAGTATCCATCCGTCTTTTATCATACTGCATTTTGAATCCCGAACAGAAGTCTCACAATAATACGCTGCGAACACTCTGAAAATGTTTCACTGACGCCCTCTTCAATGCTGTTTGTTTTCTACCCAATAAAAAGCTTTATTAGCATTTTTCAGAGCTTCTGCTTACCTGATGCCATTTCAAACCCATATGAATTTCTTTCTTGTGTAAAACACAATTGCGCTTTTTCCATACAGAAAAATACATTGTTGTTTTCCCCTCACAGCTATGAAGTCTAACCTCCATGTGTTCCTGAACTCATTAACAAACTGCAGTTTCGCGTTAACCAGCAGATGGCAGTGTAGCATCAGATGAGATTCTAGCAGGAGGTCTGTGTTTTATTAACCCAGTGCATCTAATTACCATAAAACCTATGAATCAGTTCAGCGCCTCCGAGTTACAGGATGTTAATGAATAGAGTGTCCGCTATTAGCAAGCACTGGGACTTCATACGGCATGTTTGTTTTATTATCTAGTATGTCTGCAAATTACCCTGCCATCGGTTTACTAATTGCCTAAAGTATTTCTGTGCCAAGGGCTTTTGTTTGGGTAATTTCAAGGTTGCTCGTTATGATTTAATGGCATTTTTGGTGACACAAAAGCGAGCTAGTAATGCCGAACTTAATTTAAATCACAAGCAGTTTGACTCTTCCTGTGTGAAATGAAAATGAACGGCTTCAGTTTTAGGTTTTTAAATGTTTTCGAAACTCATAATAGTTTTTCCCTGCTATCCAGTGAAGATTTGTAGTCAATATTCCACGCATTCATATTCAGCTTAATGCATCAATAGAGTAAAATTGCATTGCCAAACCACATCATTTATTATTCCACAGACATCAACAATCATCCGACTGCAGCTAATAGAGATGATTGAGGGCTTGATGTGCACGTGAAGAGCTGGCGAACAGTGAAACATTTTCTCTGTGTGGCACCGTGGCGGCGCTTGACGGGGCTATAGTCCCATCAGAAAATGTATTAATGAAAGTAATCTAATAATAATAATAATAATAATAGGCCTAATAAGAAGAACGTAACAGGTCTACATTAATTGGAAATGCTACATGCTCTTAATAGCCTATTGCCTATTTTTGATGCTTATCTCTGGCAATCATCGACACATGATACCATGCAAATCAGCACGGGGAGGTTATCACCTGCAATGTGTGCCCGTGTGGAAATAGTTTTATGAATAGTAAAAAAAAAATTTTTTTAAATGTAGTTTTTATTGAATTGAAAAAAGACATAATCCCAACTGTCTCTCTTTTCTATATTCGTTCACAAATTATATTGCTTTGTAAGTGTAATATTTGGCAGTTGGCATTAGTATATTACTAATAACAGTGACCTATGAGAAGTTTAATACCACAGGAAAAAAGTAAAATATACCTTTTTCGAAGCTGCTGTATATAAAAAAACTGAACTGTTAAACCCCTCCTTAGCACCTCCAACAAAAAGATCCTGGAGCCGCCACTGGTGTGACAAAAGATGCAGTCAGAAGATGTTTATGTTGGAAATTGTGCCTTTTGAAAAAGATCAACTGGTTTAGAGGGTATCATAATTTTCATTTTGGTGTTATGATCAGCAGTACTGGACGCCCAGGATTCAGAGACTTTATGGACATTTTACGTGGCTTGAAAAATATTAAATTCTAGTTTTGATTTAAATACTTAATTTTATGCATATACCATGCAAACAGTTATGTAGAATGAGATTGAGGCGTCTGCTTCAGCTGAAGAATTGCTGAATGATCAAATGTAAAGACACAAACTGGGACTTCCTGTGTGTGTGTGTGTGTGTGTGTTTATGTGCTGGATGACCCCGTTGACGGACGCTCGAGTGATTGGGTTTGGTGTGGTGGTTAAAGCTCAGGTTGTTGGATCGATTTCCGGAGAGGGCCCTTGAGCGAAGCGGCTGAAGGAATGCTCCAGAATGAGCTCATGTCTATCGATAGCATTTGCCTGTTACTACAGAAAATAACTTTGACCCTTCCATCAGGTGGTTTTTACACTAACACACTTCCAGTGGAAGTGCACAGGGTTCAGTCACCTCTTAGGGTTTAAATGCAAAAATTTAATGATTGAATAAAATTTTTGTTAAACACTTTTATTGTATAAAAAGGAAAGTAAGCGATTCTGTCACACTAGTCTCATGTTAAAATGTCTGTGGTAAATGTAATGTCTATTACCTTAAAAGTATTGCTTCCCCATATTTCCTTATTTACATATTGCATTGCATTACAGTAACTGTGAAATTTTTTAAGTTCAATTGCCTTAAAAAGTGAATGTCATTTGTAAATTACCTTTAAATATGTGCTATTTGATATTTATTTATATTAGAAAATATTACACTCTAAAAAATGCTGGGTTAAATACAACCCAGCACTGGGTAAAATATGGACGGACCCAGCTATGGGTTGTTTTGACCCAGCGGGTGGGTTACTGACTGGAACATTTAACCCAGCTGAAAACAACCCGATCGTTGGGATCGTCCATATTTTATCCAGTGCTGGGTTGGATTTAACCCAGCATTTTTTTAGTGTGTAGAGTTGATTTATTCTAGAAAAAGACTTTAAATTTGAAAAATAAATTATGAATTAAAAAAAACAAAAAACACATAATTAAAGGTGTATAAGTTAAAGTTATCATTTATAATGTAAAATATAGTTTATAGAAAAATATAATTATAATTTAAATACAAATTAAGGTAAATACAAAATAAATAAAATATTACTATAGAATGTTTTGAAATAATTTTTGAAAATACATTTTATTTTGTTGTTTAAACCCCCCCCCCCCCCTCCCCTTTTATTAAATAGGACAGTGGAGTGACAGGAAATTAAAGGAAGAGGAAGAGTTACCTTTGAACCCCGAAAACACATCTCTTTGCGAACTGAAATGTGTTTTTGTATCAGTGTGTCATTGTTTGAAGACCGAATATAGTTTTTATTGTGCTAGATGTTGTTGGTTTATAAAGCATCAGATGACGCGGGTCACACTGACTCTTTGGAGTAGATGCTTCTGTCTTTCGTCTGTGTGTTTGTCGTCTCGGATGCCCACACATGCTCATATCATCCACATTCATCCCTCGTTCCCCACTGAGATGAAATGAAGATGGCCTTTGTTGATTGCATGCTCATGTGTAGCTCAGCTTGGCTTTTTCATACCTCCTATGTAGAAGTGCAGTGCCAGACGTGTAATTTTCATCACGATTCAGAGTGGTTGCTAATGTGTTGCTAGGTGTGATGAGGTTGATGATAATGTTGATGTTTTTTTTTTTAAATGCATTTGCTTTGATATTCCTGGTGTGTTTTGGGTAGTTTCAGCACAGTTCTACTGAATATTCTGATTGGTTTCTAGGGTGTAATTGATAGTTGCTAGGCACTGATGCACTTATATTGGAAATATTGGACTCAATATAATTGAGTCCTGGGTTCTGAATCAGCGGTCAGTTTTATTCATTTTATCATATTATTTGTATTTGTTATCATTAATATTTATTCATGGTGTATATTATTTTTAAGGTTTTCTGACCCCGAGACTCAACTATTTTCTGCAATTCTCCAGCTGTGGTCCTTAGAGAGTCTTTAGCCACTCAAACTCTCCTTCTCACCGTGCATTAGGACGATATAGACACACGTCCTCTTCCAGGCAGTTTCGTAATATTTTATGTTGATTGGAAATTCTTAATTATTGCCCTGATGGTGGAAATGGGAATTTTCACTGCTCTAGCTCTTTTCTTAAAGCCACTTCACTAATTTGTGAAGCTCAATTATCTCTCTCTTGTGTGTGTGTGTGTGTGTGTGTGTGTGTGTGTGTGTGTGTGTATATATATATATATATATATATATATATATATATATATATATATATATTTTTTTTTTTTTTTAAGATAGATAGATAGATGGTCTATTTATAATTTTTTTTTATATTATATATTTTTGAAATCATCATGTTTTGTGTAGGGTTCAGTAAAACTTCATTGTTCATCTGGATTTCTCCTCTTGCATCTCATCACACATAAGAGGGCATCCAGCAGGTAAAATGTTGCGTTTGATCACATCGTAAAGTAAACGCACATGTCTGCTCAGGCAGACGCATGATTCCAGCAATCACTGATGTCTGTGTGGAATACTGGAGTTAGGGCTTAGTTTGTGATGTATGGCTGCCATTTACTTATTGCCAGCGCCGGTTTGGCACACACACACTCATGCTCAAGGACTGTAGCGTTTCTTGCGTGTGTGGTGCTAATGAGTTGTTCACCTGTGTCTGTTCCTCAGGTCAGAGAGTCAATGTCGCAGTCAGAAGTGCTCTGGCTCAGCAGCGTTGGCAGGGGGGTGTGTTTACGTGGGTTGGCGTGTGTGTCGTCTTAGTGTATGGAGATGATGTGGGCTCTGCTGATTTCCCCGGGGATGCCGTTGCCGTGGTTACAGAAGGGCAGGATGCTGATGGCGGTCTTAGATTAATGCCATCACCTGGATAATCACACGGCTCTCCATAGGTGTGTGTGGATCGCAAGCTGGAAGCTGAACTTTTCTGTGTGTGTGTGTGTGTGTGTGTGTGTATTAAACAGCCATGCTCTCTCCCGCTTTCTCTCCTGCTCAAGGTTTGTCAGTCCCAGTTTTGTGTCACTAAAAGAGAAACAAAGAAGCTTTGACTAAACAAAACAGTTAAAGGAATCATTCGTATTTATGCATAGTCCAACTATCGCACAAGTCACAACACAATGGGAACCAATGGCGTTTGGTGTCATTTGAAAGAGAAAGAAAGCGTTAAAGTTTACAGTCAATGATTTTAAATTTCTGTGTGTTCCAGTTCTATCTTAGTAGTATTTATATACTACTTTAATTTTTAGTAATATGGTAAATTAGCTTTTATTTTCAGTTTTAATTAAAATTTTAGTTGAATTTTTATTTTATTTTGCTATAGTTATTTTGTTAGGTTTATTTATTTTTTAAATTTTTTTAATTATTTAGGTTTAATTGACTTGAGCTTTAGTTTCTTTTATTTTTTTCCATTTTAGTATTTTCAGTTCTTCAGTTTCTTTGAATTCAATTTTCCACAGTTTTTATCTAATATTATACTGTAGATTTTTCAGGTTGCTATTATTAAAACTACTTTTAATAATCTACAATAATAATCCTGCTCTGTTCCTTCCAAAAAATATCACATATTACTTCTAAAGACCTTAAAGGGGTCATATGATGCTATTATAAAGATCATTATTTGGTGTAACAGAATATGTTGACATGTTTTAATGTTCGTGTGACAGACACAGTGATGAAGCTCGTATGTGTTTGCGCACAAGCCGTGGTTAAGACAGCTGACTCCACTGAGATGTGACTCTGTCTCTCTCTCTCTCACTCTCTCTCTCACACACACACACGACGTGCAAAACTCAGCATTTGAACAGTCAATAGCAAATACTTAAACTAATAAGAAAACATACTTGCAGTCTCTGATTCAGAAGCGCCAGATTGTCATAGCACAGTCAGAATTACCTCCTCTACTTGGTTCATGAAACGGTCGTCCATAAAATGCATTGTGATAACATCTGGGTTGTGCTGTTCTGTTGTAAGTAATCTTAATGATTCCTAAATGCATCTGCTTTCGGAAGGCCAAATAAAGTGCTTTTGCTTTCGCCTAGAAACACACAGTGTCTCCCTGACATGACTGCATCAACGCTACTGCGGTTACTGACTTCTTTCTTTGCGTGTACATTTGGGCACCATTATGCAAATCTTCCCACATCGTAACGTAGACATGTAGGGCGTGTTTGAATGAGCCGTTTTAGGAGGGTGTGGACGAGTCTTAACTTTTATAAAGAATATGTCTTTGGTTTTGAGACTTTAGTCTTTGCAACTTCAGGGATCTTATCTATGCACAATCAGCTTGTAACACTCCAAAGAGAAAGGGAAACTTGAAATCGCATCATATGACCCCTTTAAATATTGCACATGAATCATATGGACTACTTTGAGAAAATGTTAGCTTTTTAATGAAGAAATATTCATATGGTTTTAGAATAAAATAACGGTCACTCTCAAGTCAATGTTATAGTAATGTTAATTGGCTTTTTTCTATTTTGTTCAGCTTTCGTTTTAATTTTAGTGTAAGATTTAAAAATCATTTGTCTTTTTTTTATATTTCTGTTTAGCTTTACATTGTTAAAAATCTGTTTTAGTTTTATTGCTTCAACTAATTTTAGTACTTCAGATTATTTTATTTCAGCTTTATTTCTATTAAAACCAAAAACTACTTTTTTAATAGTTTTAGATAACAAAAACACTACAAAGTGAGTTTTTTTTTTTTTTAGGGTGAACTATTCGTTTAAGTAAAGAGAAACTCTCACAGTGTCTCTAATTTGGTTTATAAAGGAGTGTGAGTCTGTTTTAACTGCCTGTGTGTGAGTGTTTTTAAAAGGACCACTTCAGCTTCAATCAACATCTGAATCTGATTTGTTACCCGCTGACAATCTGGCATCTTAACATCTTCACAAACACACTCGCGCACACTCTCTTCTCAAGCTGCACACTGTGACGAGTGAAAAATATCCACACTAATCATCTGCAATCATAACAAGCATAAAACTGTGTAGTGAAACTTCAGAGTCAGAATCAGATGACTCTGAATCAGTCAGTGGTTCATAATTCTGGTTAGGACATGGTGTCAGAGACTAGCTGAGATCTCTGACTTGACTAGTACCAGTTTGAGCTGGTTGTGTGGTGCACTCTCTGACCCCGTGACCTGTCCTGTACCGGCTGCCTGTGTGTGACCCCTGCCCCCGTCCTGTGCAGGATGCAGACGTCCAGCACCACCTGCAGCTTGGGCTCGGCTGATGAGAACGCAGTGATGCAGGCGGACGATGCGCTCAAGACCGTCCATCTGGAGCTGACGGAGACCTGCCTGGACATGATGGCGCGATACGTCTTCTCCAACTTCTCTGCGCTGCCCAAGAGGTGACACCTGTTTACTACAAACCACACTTCACAGTTTTTCTACATTTACAGCCTTCATTTAATCTAATTAGTAGTAGCGTTGTAGCGATTCACTCAACTCCTGATTCGATTTACGATTTGATTTCCTCACGATTTTTTTTAACAAAATGAGATTGAAGACATTATACAGTAAATGAAAAGGTTTCCTTTTATTAGGCTATTGCTGCACGTTTCTTTGTGAAATTGAAACAAACCCATACATGCAGCATGATCAGTTTTTAATATAAATTGGACTATATAATTATATAATATAACAGGAGATGAGCTGAATGGGACGCAGGTTCTGAGGTAAACCAATCGATTTTTAAATCGTTCTAAAAGAATCGGGATAGTTTGGTGAATCAATATTTTTTTCTCCCACACCTATCATATGTCCTACTCCTACTCCAACTGTATCGCGATTTGTTTGGCATCTCAACTGATTTGAATCGTCTCGCTTTGAATTGATTTAAAACCGGCTCGCGGTTCATCGTTACATCCCTAATTAGTAGCATGTTTAGCAGATTTAACAGTCCAATTAATCGCAATCAACGCTGCAACATTTGCAATTGAATACCAATATTTGATTTTGAAAAGCCATTAATTGAAGATAAAATAAAAAATGTTACATTATCCTGTCAGATAGAGGCGTTGAATCAGGAGACATGAGTCATTTAATGGTCATATAATTGAGTAATTTAATTAATTAATGAAATGTATGGTAAAAATACACAGTTATACATTTTATTTTAATGTAATAAAATAGTAGTAATTGCGCTAAATTAAAACATGAAATTGTAGATTGATATGTTAAACTAAAGCAATTAGTCATTTGTGTTAGTATTTTTCAAATAAAATGAATAATAATAACCGTAATAATAAGTTAATTAATTTGTCAGTCACTTTGAAATAAGAGTCAGCTAAATGAGTAAATGCATTGAAGCTGCTGTTGTCTCTGCTTTTTTCTTTCTTTCATTTTAGGCTTGTTTACACACTTTTAGCTAGAGCTGTAATTGCTTGACCTTCATCCTTTTGTTCGGTGTCTGTGTGCAAAGCTTTAAATAATACTTGGCTTTCATCCGTGCAGAGCGTGACGAATGCAGGCCGCTGAACGCTGCATCGATTCACCTTTTGTACCGGAGTAAACTTTTACTGTCACTCTTATAGTAGTTGTTTCACTCTGTGTGATAGGCACATCAACCAATAACCTTATTCTGCCTGTTGTTTTGGACCATGTAGCATCTACTTTTAGCGCACGAGAAGCAAACTCCTGTCAGAGATGGATATGTTTTCTCACAATGACACTAAATGAAGATGATTAATGGGATAAACGCTCTTCCTCTCTCTCAGGTCTCCCATCGCAGAGTTCCTATTGTCCGGTGGCCCCACTATGACTTGGCTGGTTGGGAATAAGTTAGTCACCATTACGACTAGTGGCGGCTCGCGAACCCAAGCCCTTCTGGGTCTAGACTTGGCAGAGAGGCCCGGAGGAGGAGAAATGACCAGGTTACAAACATTTCGACACAGATGTCACCAACCAATTATGCTATTGCTATAGATTAACATGCTTTAGCACGTTGCTAGCATGCTTATATTATATGTTTGGCAGGATGGATGGATGGATAGACTGAAAGATGATGGATGATGGATAGATAGATGGATACATGGATGATAGATGGATAGATAGATGGACTGATAGATGGATAGATAGATGATGGATGGATAGATTGAAAGATGATAGATGTATGATGGATGGATAGACTGAAAGATGGACTGATAGATAGATGATGGATGGATGGATAGATAGCTGGATAGATGGATAGATAGATGGACTGATAGATAGATGATGGATGGATAGACTGAAAGATGATGGATGGATAGATAGATGGACTGATAGATACATGGATGATAGATGGATAAATAGATGGACTGATAGATGGATAAGATAGATGGACTGATAGATAGATGATGGATGGATAGATTGAAAGATGATAGATGGATGGATAGATGGACTGATAGATGGACTGATAGATACATGGATGATAGATGGATAGATAGATGGACTGATAGATAGATGGACTGATAGATACATGGATGATAGATGGATAGATAGATGGACTGATAGATAGATGGACTGATAGATGGATAGATAGATGGACTGATAGATACATGGATGATAGATGGATAGATAGATGGACTGATAGATACATGGATGATAGATGGATAAATAGATGGACTGATAGATGGATAAGATAGATGGACTGATAGATAGATGATGGATGGATGGATAGATTGAAAGATGATAGATGGATGATGGATGGATAGACTGAAAGATGATGGATGGATAGATAGATGGACTGATAGATACATGGATGATAGATGGATAGATAGATGGACTGATAGATAGATGATGGATGGATAGACTGAAAGATGATGGATGGATGGATAGATGGACTGATAGATACATGGATGATAGATGGATAGATAGATGGACTGATAGATACATGGATGATAGATGGATAGATAGATGGACTGATAGATAGATGGACTGATAGATACATGGATGATAGATGGATAGATAGATGGACTGATAGATAGATGGACTGATAGATGGATAGATAGATGGACTGATAGATAGATGGACTGATAGATAGATGATGGATGGATAGATTGAAAGATGATAGATGGATGATGGATGGATAGACTGAAAGATGATGGATGGATAGATAGATGGACTGATAGATACATGGATGATAGATGGATAGATAGATGGACTGATAGATGGACTGATAGATAGATAGATGATGGATGGATAGACTGAAAGATGATGGATGGATGGATAGATGGACTGATAGATACATGGATGATAGATGGATAGATAGATGGACTGATAGATACATGGATGATAGATGGATAGATAGATGGACTGATAGATAGATGATGGATGGATAGACTGAAAGATGATGGATGGATGGATAGATGGACTGATAGATACATGGATGATAGATGGATAGATAGATGGACTGATAGATACATGGATGATAGATGGATAGATAGATGGACTGATAGATAGATGATGGATGGATAGACTGAAAGATGATGGATGGATGGATAGATGGACTGATAGATACATGGATGATAGATGGATAGATGGATGGACTGATAGATGGATAGATGGATGGACTGATAGATGGATAGATAGATGGACTGATAGATAGATGATGGATGGATAGATTGAAAGATGATGGATGGATAGATTGAAAGATGATGGATGGATGATGGATGGATAGACTGAAAGATGGACTGATAGATACATGATGGATGGATAGACTGAAAGATGATGGATGGATGGATGGCTAGACGGATGGATGGATGATGGATGGATGGATGGATGGATGATGATAAACTGATAGATGGGTAGACTGATAGATAGATGATGGATGGATAGACTGAAAGATGATGGATGGATAGATAGCTGGATAGATGGATAGATAGATGGACTGATAGATAGATGATGGATGGATAGACTGAAAGATGATGGATGGATAGATAGATGGACTGATAGATACATGGATGATAGATGGATAAATAGATGGACTGATAGATGGATAGAAGAAAGATGGATAGACTGATAGATGGTGGATGAATTGATAGATGATGGATAGACTGAAAGACGATGGATGGATGGATGAATGGATAGAAGATAGATCGATAGACTGATAGATGGAGGATGGATAGACTGATGGAGGATGGATAAATATATAGTTGGATGGATGGTTATGACTTTTGGCATTATCAGATATGAACCTCTCTCTCCACTCAATGTTTGGACACAGACAGGAAGGGGAACAGTCTCATATGACAGTGTTTACTGCTCTGAGTCTCATCAGATGGGAAAACATAAAAACAAACACACATGTGACTCTTCTGCAGGTCTGACCCATCATTACACACCCGACAGACGAAAGAGGCTCCTGCTAAACTAGAGTCTCAGTCGGGCCAGCAGATCAGCAGCAGCACTCGCACCCGCGTCCGCTCCATATCAGGTGACCGTACACACACCGCTGCTTCATTCTGACCCTTTGAATTAAACAATCTCTTCTCGCTTCTGTATGTAAATGACTTCTTTCATTACCATCTAGCCTTCTGTATGAAACCAGTTCCTCAGCCAAGTCATCGAATGCTTGAAGTAGAAATATATGAAATTGAAATCTTATAGAGACGGTTAACTCAAAATATTAATTATGCCATCATTTACTCACCCTTGTGTTGTTCTAAAATATTATGATTTTTATGTATGTACAGATGGAGATATTTAGATTTTTTTTTATCATCTATAAAAGTCAGTGGGGTTCAAAAGTTTCAATCTTCAAAAAGTATGTAAAGGTTGTGTGAAGTAATTCCCCCCCAAAACACAGTGGTTCAGTCACTGTGTATGAACAGAGAAATTTAAGTGGTTATTCACTCAAATCAAATATGGCTGCATGTCACTAACATCAAATCGCATTGCTTCTTGTGCGTCACATGACTTTGATTTGACTTTGCATTATTATTATTATTATTAACTAAAACTATTAAAATTATTTCCTTTAATAAAATTCAATATTAACATTATTATAATATAAAATCAATATTAGAGGAAAAACTTTAACTGCAAAAAAACTTTAAATTTGAAAAAGCTGAAATAAATGAAGTTAAAATACTAAAATTACTAAATAAAAAAATATAAAAAACAAAACTAATAACAATAACTAAAGCGCACAAAATTACTTAAGCTAATATTGAAATGAAAACTGGAAATATATAAAAAATAGAACTATATACTATAGTAGTATATAAATATTAAAATAACACTGCTGTTCATCATACAAGAATCTTTCATGAAATCAAATTTAATTGTTCTATTATTGTTGTGAATAATTCTTAAATGCATGTTACTTTAAATAAAGTTGTCTAGTAAATAATAGTCATTATCATAACTACAACTAAAACGAACTGAGCCATAAAACCATTTTTGTTACTTGAAAGAAAACAAATGTTAACCGACATAAAATATTTAAAACAACCTACATTTCTCATTTTTATTTTACCTTAAAGAGCTAAAATAGCTCAAACTAAAAATGAATAGAATTTAAATGAATTTAGACATTTAAAAAAAAAAAAGAAAAAACAAAAAAAAAATTACTAAAATTAAATGGGGAAATTATAAAAATAAAACCTCTTTCAAAATATATAATATCTTGGTATATAATATGTAAAACTTAAGACTAAATTAAAAAAAGTGTTAAACTATAACTAAAACTACTACTACTAAAAGTGCTATATTTTAGATTTTATTATAAAATAAATGTAATATTATAATAAATATAATAAAATAACACTGGAAGATAAAGTCATTTTATGGCCATCTTGATTTCCCTCTGCAGGTGGTCACGCTCTGCGGGCTGGTCCGGCTCAGAGTCTCAGTCCTCTGGTGGCGTCTCCTGAGGGCGAGTACAGCGGCCCGCTACCCCCGCCGGGCCCCCCACTGGAGGTGCTGGGGTCCCAGAGAGGAGTGGAGGAGCACCCGGCGCCCTCCGCCTCGCAGTCCTCAGTGCCGCTCAAAGACAAGTCCAGCCTGGCCGAGTTTGTGCCCATGCTGACGCAGGGCTGGGCCGAGATCTTCATCCGCAGACCCTCAGGTACGACACACCGCAAATATCCGGCGGCCTTGTCCCAGGCCGTAATTATGGCCCACTCGCTCACAATTATGACACATTTGTGCAGGCACTAAAATGAAATCATAATCACTTCATTCCAAGGGCGTTTGAGAGGCGCATGAGCGCACTTGCGCCCCGCAGGGGATGCCATGCCATTTCCAAAGTGTCATAATAGTTTGAGTCACACCTGCTGTGCCCACGGGCACGATTTTCCTCAGCTTTTCTCCTCCATCTCCCTCTAAATGAAGAATAGCTCGGAGCATTTCGCAGATTTTTTTTTTGGTGTGCATTAATTGCGACGTGTCCTTGAGTGCTTCACTTCTTGAAGAAAACACGTGACGAGATGCTTTTTCAGTGAGTTTCCTGAGGATTTCACAGCGTTGCTGTTGTGGGTTTATTCCTTTCTGTGTTTGTCTGTCACTTTTTGTGTCTTTCTTTCACGAGTCAGTTTTATAGCGCTATTTCTGTTTTATTTTTCTTCTCTGGATCTTTTTTGTAATCTCTCTCTTTTGCTGTCTTTTCAGTTCGGTTCAGTTTATATGATGAGAAAACGGTCAAAAGTCAAATAATAGGCTACTAATTAAGTATTCAAGTTAATCAAGTAATCAATAGTGTAAAATAAAAATATGGTTAAATAAAATGTATGTTTATTGTACATTTTATATATTTTATCAATGCATTTATATAAATGTAATATATAATATATTTAATTAATATATTTACAGTATATAACATTTATATAACATGTAAAATAAATTAAAATAATTATTGATTTTTAATGTCTATTTCACTTTCTTTTATGTAAAGCACTTTGAATTACCACTGTGTATGAAATGTGCTATATAAATAAACTTGCCTTGCCTTACTTATTTATATTTTGTAAATGTACATGCATATAAAATATAATATAATTTTAATTGTATTAAAAATAAATAAATTCCAATACACTCTCAGAAGAAGGTACAAAAGCTGTCTTCTCAAAAAGTAAATTTTTGTACTCTTTAGGTATCAATATGTTCTCTTTAGGTACTGACGTGTACCTTTTAAGGTACAATATTGACCTTTTAGGTACAAAGATGTATCTCTTTTTTTCTGAGATTGTATGCTAGTATTTTATATCGGTTGCACTTTATTTTACTTTATCATAAGAAAGTACTGATAATATAAGTTAACTACATGGGGTAGGGTTAGGTTCAGGGTTAGTACCTAGTTATTACCTAGTTATTGTAATTACTATAATAAGTATATAGTATTTCCAGGAGTAACAGGACTGTAAAATAAAGTGCTACCTTTATTTCTTTATTTTTTAAAAATAATGCAACTAAACAAGTAAAGGTCATTGCACACCGAGTCTGAAATTTTCATCTGAACTTTTCGCACATTAAAAAATAAATATGACCGTTTACACACTGCCTCCAAAACCTTCGTCTGTCATAAAAAAATTCAGATCAGGTTTGATTTTTCTGCGTTTTGCAATCCGTAGCAAGCATTTTGATAGGAAAGGATGACAAATACGGTTCATCGCAATTTCAAAATACGTTTAAACCCTCGCTACTGAGTTTACACACACATCGATGTCCACATATTCAAGAAATTACAGTGGCTATAGCATTTCTGTTGTAAAGAAAGTTGTTGTTAGATCACACTGTAAAGTGTGTAAACAGTTTTTTATGCGTAATATACAATAGCTCTTGTTTACAATACATTATGTATTCTAGGTTTTGTTCAATAAAAAAAAAAATCTTTATTTGAACTAATTATTATTGCCTCATTGCTATTATATATGTATTTAAAGTAATTTTAAAGGCTGTTGTTTGCATAGGTCTATTGTTATTACTAAACACATAATTATAATTATCCGATTAATTGAGCAATTACTCGATCGCCAAAATAATCGTTAGTTTAACAACTGTAATATGTCACCATGTGATGTTTTGAAGATACACCTAAGGAAATAGTTTCTGAAAGTACTATTGTTGATCTAAGAAGAGTATTTTCTATAATAGACTATTTATATTTTTATACTTTGATTAGTTTGAGTCATCTATCATGATTTAAAGCGTGCATCCTCTATAAATCTGCTCTCAGGTAACACCAGCTGGCTGATGTGTCTGGAGAACCCGCCGAGCCCCTTCTCGTCTGAGCTGGGGAACATCCCGCTGCAGGAGCTGTCCAGTGTGCTGATGGCCATGGACGGGGTGAAGGAGCCTCAGAGCGAGACCCCCGTGCCCCAGCCACAGGGCAGGCCCTGCCCCATCCAGCGCTCCAACACCGGTGAGCTGCCGTCTCTCAAAGCAACACTGTTTCAGCATATTTTTCTGGAGCTGGAATGGAGTTTATAGAGTAGATATGTTGCGAGCTGTGCAGCTGAGTCTGAGAATAGCATACTACTGTGCTATACGACACTGTTTATGCCTTTCTGTAGCATGTGTACTGTGCACAGAATATTTCCTGCAAATGCAGTATTTCTTTTGTATGCACAGAATGTCCAGATATATTTTAATTTTAGTTAAGGTTTTAAATTTTTAAACAAACAAATTTAGTTGTTTTCTCAATTTTATTAGTTAATTGCTTAAAATAAATGAAAATGAGAAATTTTGCCTAGAAAATAAATAAATAATAATAATTAAAAAATGTATTTAAAAAAAATTATATATATATATATGATAACCCTGAATAACATTAATTATCTTATTTTAGATTTTATATAACCATTATTATTATTCACAAATTATTTTCCAAAAGTTGAGACATTTTTACTCAATCAGGCATATTAAATATGCCAAATAATTATAATTATGTGCAAGATCATATCTGGATGTCATTAGCTGAATAAAACAAGCTAAATGTAGTATGCAGGTATGTTATTCCAAATTAAGAAATAAAAAGGCTCAATTAAGAATAGAATTCTGCGTTTACTATTATATTGCAGAAATAGTAAAACTAGTATGCTATTTCACATTCAGCCATATGTGACCCTGGAGCACAAAACCAGTCTTAAGCCGCTGGGGTATATTTGTAGCAATAGCCAACAATACATTGTTTGGGTCAAAATAGATTTTTTTTTATGCCAAAAATCATTAGGACATTAAGTAAAGATCATGTTCCATGAAGATATTTTGTAAATTTCCTGCTGTAAATATATCACAACTTAATTTTTGATTAGTAATATGCATTGCTAAGAACAACTTTAAAGGCGATTTTCTCAATATTCAGATTTATTTGCACCCTCAGATTCCAGATTTTCAAATAGTTGCATCTCAGCCAAATATTGTCCGATCCTAACAAACCATACATCAACGGAAAGCTTATTTATTCAGCTTATATAAATCTCAATTTCAAAAAAAATTTTGGTTTTGTTTTTGGTTTTGTGGTCCCGGGTCACATATTGTGTACTGCCTATTATAGATACTGTGTGTTGCCTAGAATTTTTTTAAACAGTATGTAACAGCACTGTGGTATAAAGTGTGCAGCATGCAGTATGCAAGTATTCTATTTCATTCCAAAGAGCCAAAACTTTCCTTTCTGGTGAGGAAATGACGTCACACGTTGGGAACATTCTTTTGTGTAATATTTTTTTTTAATCTGTCTGTTTATTTATTTATTTATATAAAGCTGTTTATCCAACTCTTGCAGTTTTATATAAACCAAACTGCTGAAAACGTTGTTTATACATATATTTATTAATTATTTTATATTTATTTATTTATTTCTATTTCTTATATACACTGGCCTGCTGAAAACATATTTATGTATTGTTTGTTTTACAGACTCTTACTATTTTACATGAATATGCCTGCTGAAAGCATAATCGTTGAAACTTAATTCAGCAGAATCACAAGTGTTTCAGTGATTTATTCCTCTTAATGACCATTTCACCTCCCTCTGACATTGTGCATAAAAGCATTTGTCATCCACAGCGGAGTATTTTTAATTGCAGACCTGTTTGAAGGCGTCTCTCAATGCATCTGTCCCTTTGTCAGCCTGACTCTCTTTGACTGTTTCTGTGTTTCCTCTGGGTCCATGCGGTGTTGATGGCTTGGCCTTTGTTGGTTTTTGTCGGGGTTTGTTGCTGCAGTGGGCGCTCTGGGCTCTCTCTGCTCCCCTGAAACGCCCGGCAGGTTACACAGGAGTATATCGTGGGCAGGTAGATATGTCTGCTGCGTGTGTATATGTGGCCTCGAGCACGTACACGCGCCGCTCTAGCGTGTTTCTGTAGCTTCCTGTCTTCATTAACAGTCAACAATCCAGAACAAACCAACTAATCAGCGGTCGACTCAACCAGTCTCTACACAGAACCAGTGATGGCACTGATTCAGGACGCTCCTCCTCCTTTTCCTGGAGCTCTTTTCACTTGCCTTTGCTCTTTTTCTTGCGTCCGTGAATTTGACATGAAAGGCATCTTTTCTCTTGTGGCTGAAAGTATTTCAGTCATTCTATATAAACCAAGAATGTAGTTGACATAACTTGTCTGTTAACTTGTTTTTATTCAATATTTTAGGTTAAAATGTACATGGATGTGCAAGGAAAAGTGTATTTTTATAGGTGATTTTGTCAAATCAACTTTAGTGTAATAAATGAATTTATGAAGTACAAACATTTTCATGTAGTTTTGCAATCAATAATAATTAAATTATTTGTCATTGTTATTAATTTTATAGCAATCAATATTTATATTTTACAATGTAACAATATATATTAATAATAAAAGCAGTACTTGCCTTCATACCAGCTCTGTCAGTTACAAAAAAAAATAAAAAAAGAGAGAGTCGTATTTGAATTGCATGATTTGGCAATTAATTAACTGAATTAATCTGTGCATCAATATTTAAAGAATTTTGAAGGATAATAAAAATACAGATGTTCTTAATTTTCTTTTTACGTAATATAAATACAGTACAAATATATAAATATTATTTAGATATTAAAATTTCTTAAATGTCTGAATTTTTTTTATCTATATTACCCAGTCATTCTTACTATTACTTGTCAGATGGAGCTAATATTTTCATTATTAATTCAATTTGATTAAATTATTGTTATTACTATTATCAGTTAGTTTAATAATTGTATGTATTTGCATCAGTATAGCAATTTATATGAATAAAAAGCAATATATACCATCGTGTTAGGGCTGTCAGTTAAAAAAAAATCAACAAAATTAAATGCATGATATTATAATTATATGATATTTAAAGAATTTTGAAGGATAATAAGGCCGATGAGGAAGCTCAGAACAAATATGTAAATATCAAAGGGCTGGAAAATGTTTTTAGCTAGATGTTTTTAGATGTCGGCGTTATTTTGGTACATTTTTCAGAAAGAGAGGGACTTTTAGCTGTGTATGTCTGCGTCTTTTGTCATCTCGTAGGACCCTGCACTAGGATACAGATCTCAAATCTAACACACCATGGATGTCAACTCGCTTTTCCATTTCCCTGGGTCTCTAAAAGCATGTTCTGTAAAGCCTTTCAGTGTCAAATTGAACCTGCTTCAACTCGATCAGCTTGTGTGTGTTTGTGCAGGTTTGATCTTCAGATGGCTCTGCATGTAGGAGAGTTTCTAGACTAATGGCAGATATGGTAGATGCTCCTCTGCTCGTGGATGTAATACAGTGTGTGTGTGTTGTGACAACATTTCCTTTATCATCTCATGCTGCCATCTCACAGATTCGGTTGTGCTGGAAGAAGGTGGACGGAGCAGAGCGGCTTTGTCAGCAGCGGAGTCCAAAGAGCTGGAGGAGTTTGAGGCTGTAGCGTCTGAACCCATCTTCATGAGCCCCACTACAACCCCAGCCGGCTTACTGAGCAGAGTGAGGGAATCCACACCAAACACCTTCAACACTCAACAATAATCAGTGTTGGGGAAAAGTAAAAGTAATGCATTACAATATTGCGGTACTCCATAATAAAGTATGTAATTGCGTTACTAACTTTTTCTGGAAAGTAATGCATTACGTCACTTTTTGTCACCTGGGCTGGGCTTATTTGTTTCATAATAATAAGACCCAAAGGTTATATTTTTTGCAGTTCTAAAGGCCTTTTCACACTAAAAGTGAAATTAATAAGCCGCAGGCTGAAGGACGTGCCTCTGCACCTCACTCCCAATTTCCCTCAGCACAGGGACATATTTCCATATTTTCACATGTACACTATATCTTCATATCATATGATAGATCTCCTCATTCTGAACAACTTTGCCTCTAGGATCACTGCTGTCACTCCAACTGTTCTTTAAATATTTGAAATGATTTTAAACAACAAACCTTAGGTTTTTAACTCCAAATCAATCAAATCAGTGCAGCACTGTTTTCTAGACTCTCTAGGTCAATAATTATCAAAAAAAAATTTAATATTTGCATTTGGACAACTACAAACCGGTCATTTTATAATATGTTCTTTACATGGGGTACCCAAAGGCCTAAAATCCTAAAAGAAAGCCCTCAACTTCTCTCAAAACTGTGTAAAATGGTGCATAATTTCATTCTAAACAAGCATGCAACATTTAAGAGAGATTGGGCCAAAAATAACACTATAATAGTTATAAAGGTTAAAACAGAGTGTTATATGAGAAATTCCAATTTATAACAACTAGATGGCCACGGAAGACCACTAATAGGCTTATTAAACACTAAAACAGTACTGTTTATAGGTTTTCTTATGGAGATATTGTAAAATCATTTAAAAGCACATTTAATTCAAGTTTACCATTTTGTTCATTCAGATATGTCAGTTTTTACAATTTTGCCATATGATCGCAGAGAAACCTGAAAATGACACACGCTCTTAAAACCAGAAGACCTGCAATAAGTTTTGTCACCTATCACTTTTCAAATATCTATATGTGCAACAAAATGTGTGTGCATGTATGTATGTATGTCTGTGTGTGTGTGTGTGTGTGTAAATATGCTTATAGAGTATTAATATACTAGTATCATTTAATTTCAGTGTTTGTGTGTGTGTGTGTGTGTGTGTGTGTGTGTCTGTGAGCCTATTCTCCATTTTGGATGTGTTTAACTGTCAGATATACATTCAGGTTGACCAAGACCACCTTAAGTGCTTGAACCCCGGTAATCGCTGCTTGCGGCTATATTTATTATTATTATTATCATGTAATTAATGCTTATGTCATTAAAAACAACATATATAAATTATATAACAACAAAAATAAAATTTGGAAATAATAATAATAATTTTATTATTACCTGATATAATTCTCAATACTGGTAGTGATAGACTAATATATCAGCCAGGCCAATTAACCTGCCAGTATATTTATTTTATTGGCATTGATAAACCACAGACTGATTCATGTCATTTCTTTCTTCTCTCCTCAAGTCCTCATCAACCTCTAGTCAGGACGATGAGAAGTCGACTCTGGAGGAGGTGAGTGAGGGCGGTATCCCCATCGATCAGCTTCCGCCGGCCCTCTCCACGCCGGGTCTACAAGAGAGTGACCTGCCATTATCTCAGGCCACCACCCTGAGCAAATCAAGCTCGTCCCCGGAGCTGCAGACTCTCCCTGAGGCCTTCACCAAGGCTGCGGCCCAGAGCGCCGCCGCCGGAGACCTGCTCAGCTCCAGGATCCCGACGGTCCAGGCCAGCGAGAGAGAGGCCTCGGGTGAAAGCACCTGGCCGGGAGAGAGCGTTATATCAGCGGGCCCGTCCAGCTCCAGCACTAGCATCTCCGTCTCCTCGTCCTCCACCTCCAGGATGAGGCTGGAGTTTCCCACGCCTCAGCCGGGACCCCAGTCTCCCACCGGACACAGACCCCGCGGACACACCATCTCAGTGTCCGCGCCCTCGTCCCGCAGGGAGAGGAAGATGGACCGAGACTCGTACCACAACAGAGGAGGTCCATCCAACGCAGAGAAGAGCTCAGGACTCAGTCCCAGGTAACTTGAAGTCCAAACTCATATTCCTTTATATGCATTAGACAGTTTGTTTTCCATGCAATTACACTGAATGCAAACTAGGGGTGTGCGATATGACGATTTTTGATCGTGGACGATAAAAATGTCTCCACAATCTGCTTTTGAAGAAGTATCGTGCTACAGCGTACATTGTCAAATACAGTTCTGGCGCCTCCGTCTCTATATACTGTACAACACGACATACAGCAGTAGAGTTACTCTGACAGGACACTGCACTTATTCGCGATCGCAAAAGTACATTATTTGCACACAAGCCTTGCTGGTTAAATGTTTAATTCGTGCGCTGGTCTGACGTGTGCTTTTTCTGAGCGCATACACCTGAAGCACACGCACTAAAAAGCCTGTCTAACAGCGCCTGATTACTCAACTAACTTATATTTTGCGCTAATACTGTCAAAACACACAAGGTTTACATACAGACTCAGTTGGTTATCTCTAAAATGAAAGTAAATAGTTAAGAGAGAAACGGATGCGTGCCTGAATATTAGATGCGTGCAGCTCTTAAAGGGACAGGACACTAAACATGCTGTCGACTGTCATTAAAGGGATAGTTCACCCTAAAATTTAATTTCTATCATTATTTACTCACATGTTGTCCCAAACTTCTATTAATTTCTTGTGCTGAACCCAAAATAAGATATTTTGAAGAATGAGGGTAACCAAACAGTTGCTGGTCCACATTGACTTTGATAGGAAAGAAAAATCCTGTGGAAGTCACTGAGGACCAGCAACTGTTTGGTTTTCCACCTTCTTCAAAATAGCATTTATGTTCAGCAGAAGAAAGAAACTCATTCAGGTTTAAAACAACTTGAGTAAATGATGGTATAAAAATAAAACATGACAGAATTGACAGACAGATGACAGAATATTTATTTTGGGGGGGAACTATTCATTTAAAGTTAACAAAACAACAAAACACAAAGAGAAAAATCCCTCCCTATTCTTCACTGAAAAACTTTAATACAGTTGCTTTAGGAATCAGTCTATGTAGTGTTTTATTTTGATATTCATTCAATTTCATTGAATGCTCTGCTAAATACTCCTATTGTAACTGAAAATAAAGCACTGTTTGTTTTATTTGTATATTATGTGTATTTGTAATGTGTATCTTTGTTCTTATTTTTTAATAAGAAAGATAGAATGATGACACAGATTTTTATCTTCGCCCACTTTGGCCTAAATATCTGCCATGAGATAGATAGATAGATATATAGATAGATAGATAGATATATCATCATGTTATACCATACCGAATATCATAGAATTTAGGAATTTTTTCATTAATTTATACAGTTATACATTGCTATTGTGCTATATATATATATATATATATATATATATATATATATATATATATATATATATATATATATATATATATATATATATATAGCACAATAGCAATGTATAACTGTATAAATTAATGAAAAAATTCCTAAATTCTATGATATTCGGTATGGTATAACATGATGATATTATTATTACTTGAAAATTACATTTTATTATACAATAGTAATATATTTCTGTCATAATTTCTTCGTTAAACTAGTCTCTTATTTTGACGAGTTGCCATGAAGGTCTTTCAGTTTTACTTTGTTTCAGTGTGTTTGACAGTAGTTTTTCTCATATGAAACCGATAAAACCTTATAATAGTTAGCCTATTAACAAGCAATGACTGGCTGTTGCCGCATTTATTTCTGCTTTTAGATGAATCCATATGGAGTAAAAATGTCCAGAACTTATCATTATCAGCATAAGTCTTATCACGACTCAATGTGATATGGTTTTAGCGCTCAGTCTGCTCAGTTGTGTAATGGATGGTGGAAAACGTGGCTGTGATTGTTAACGCACCTGTAATGTCTTTGAACAGCATTCATTTGATCCCACTGCACCGAGTGCTCCATTTTCTAGGAAAAGCAAAGCATTATATGGAGAGTAATGATATGGCTGTAACGCCTCATTTTTTCATTGCTGTCATCATCTGTCACCCCTGTTGACATGAAATCATCCTGCCTCCTTCGCTCGCTCGACTCGTCTTGTGAAGTGAGGCTCTTTCTGAGTTGAGCGCTCTCAAACTGTTGCCTTGAATTGGAATTACGTGTAAATTACTGCCATCCGTCTTTGTGAGGTTCAGTGCTGCTGGAGTCACACGATCGATAGACTTGCTATTTAGAGACAGAAGTGCAGGAAAGCCTAGAGAGTTTCCAGAAAGTGTTTCGTCACGGGCTGTATGCGTCTCGTTTAATGGAGTTCAGTCAGACACTAAGAGCTGCTGTCTTTCTTTTTCTCGAAACGCAATGCTTTTTTGCAATTGTGTTTAGACTGCTGTTCGATATGAAGCATGTCTGTTTTGATAAAGCCACAAGTACTTCCTAATAAGGGTTGAGGGTCCCGTCACTCAAAAAACACTTGCTGTTTGAATAGAGGCATAAAAGGAGTAGTTTCTTTAGTGGAACATTGAGTTATGAATGTCCTGGCTTCTGTTTTCCATGCGGTAAAGGTGGATGTGGACAGGGGCTGTCAAAAAGCACAGTAAAACTGTCATGTGTTTCTTTATTTAACAGAAATCAAACACTTATTCAGAAAGTGTTCCCCTTTACCGTAGCTACGTTTAATGCATATATACACAGTGCTGCTGGAAAGTTTGTGAACCCTTTAGAATTTTCTATATTTCTGCATAAATATGACTTTCCATTTGATGTATTGTTTGTTAGGATTGGACCATATTTGGCCGAGATACAACTATTTGAAAATCTGGAATCGCCTTTAAAGTTGTCCAAATGAAGTCCTTTCCAATGCATATTACTAATCAAAAATGTTTAAATATATTTACGGCAAGAAAATGTGAAATGTACAAAATATCTTCATGGAACATGATGTTTACTTAATATCCTAATGATTTTTGGCATAAAAGAAAAATTGATAATTTTGACCCATACAATGTATTTTTGGCTATTTCTACAAATATACCCCACAGCGACTTAAGACTGGTTTTGTGCTCCAGGGTCACGTGTGTTCGTGTGTATAAACAGATTCCATATGTGGCTGATCATAAATATGAAATGTAAATCTGTCTGGCATCATTATTGAGATGTTTTCTACCCTTCTGGTTACTTTATATGTTTAAATATGTCTGACATTGTTAAGGCAAGATTTATGTTAAGTCTGGAGTTCTATCCTCATTTGCACATTTGTGCTGGGCCAGATTTAATGGGTCTCATGAGGTCTGGAGAGAGTTTTGGGACACTTCTCCCGATCGAGCGCTTATCCTCTCCAAACTTCTTCACCTGTAGCTTTGATATTTTCCCGTGTGATTAGGTAAGTTGCATGTAGGCAGATGAAAGCTGTGTGGGACTTTAAAGGCATTAAATGTAGTGTGCACTTATGTTGGAGTGGAGGTTCAGTCTGACCTTTGCTCCTCTTTCTGTCGGCAGCTTCGTCTTCCTGCAGCTCTATCACTCTCCGTTCTTTGGCAATGAAGCCAACAAACCCCTCCTGCTGCCCAAATCTCAGGTGAGGAGACGGTCTCTCTTATAATTGGGCAATTCTTGTATATACATTACATGTAATTTCACACCAAATCAAAAAAGGGAAATAAAAAAATGTAAAAATAAATAATAATAATATAAATAATTTTTAAAGGTCTGTTTTTTGACATTTAAATATATAATGCATATTTGTCTTTTTTATTTATTTATATTAAAAAATACCTATTGTTATTTAATATTATTTTATTATTATTTAATATTCTTTCTCTCTGCTACTACTAAGCATATTAATAGTTGTTGTTTTTTATTATTAATTTTTAATAATAATATGCAATGTTAAATATAATTTAACAGTTTAATGTATCCATTATAATAGTATTTGTTATAATTTATGCTGATTTGTTTTAAAATCTGGATAGGGTCAGAGTTATTACCTATAGCTAAAACTAAAACAATTTCATTTTTATTATAAATAAAAAATTATAAAAAAAAAAAAACTTGATAGAAATAACAGCAAAATGCTAAAACTTTAAACCTAAATCAAAACAAATTGTAAAAATAAAAATAAAAATGCTAACAAAAATATATAATGGTACTAAAATATCACTGGATAGGACAGGACTGGATCAGACTGAATTGAAGAATGGCTTTGTATTATAGTAATGAGAACTTAAAGGATTATTATTTATAAAAATCATTTTCTTTTTAAATCCGATTTTCAAAAAAAAATCTATAGAACTAATTTTTAGACTTCATTATATAATTTGGATTTAGATTTTTTTTTTTTTTTTGATTCACCCAATCACTTTCTATAGGCCTCTTCATTGTCGTCATATTAATGTGGTGTGGTCTCGTGTTCACAGCTGATCGATCGTGCCGTTAAAGTCCTGGATCAGATGCCTCCGTATGACACTCATAAGATCGGCGTGGTGTTTGTTGGAGCCGGGCAGGTAGAGTCGTGTTCCTCTGTCCCTTCTGCGGTTTCAGATGTTGTAGGAAGTCTGAATGATTGGCGGTTGTTTATTATCAGGCAAATAACGAGGTGTCGATCCTGTCCAACGAGTACGGCTCCAACCGCTATGCTCAGTTCCTCACGGGCCTGGGAAAGCTCATACACCTGAAGGACTGCGACCCAGACCAGATCTTTCTGGGTGGACTGGATCAGTATGGAGACGACGGAGAGTTCACTTACTGCTGGCACGATGACATCATGCAAGGTCAGGCTAGTCGTGATAAGAAATAGTAATTATTGCTACTCGTAAAAATAACAATCACAATAGCTATCATTTTTCTAAATAATTATTATATTGTTAAATGTTATATTTTTGGCCAAGACCACCTTAAGTGCTTGAACCCTGGTTATTGCTACTTGCAGCTATATTTATTACTGTTATTATTAAGAAATATAATTTTAAATGGTAACGCTTTACAATAAGGATTCATCTGTTAACATTAGTTATCATGAACAGTGAAAAATAAAAAAAAATACTTAAGCATGAAGTGTTAAAAATACTTAATGTACTAACCTCATTTCATATTAATTTCAACATTCACTAATGCATTATTAAAATCCAAAGTTTTATCTGCTAATATTAATTAATGGACCTGAGCTAACATGAAGTTACAATGAATAGTAGTACTTGTATAAATTAACGTTAACAAAGATAAATACTGTAACAAATATATTGTTCATTGTTACTTAATATTAGTTAATGCATTCATTAAATTAATTAAAGTGTCACCTTTAAGTGTAAAAATATAACATTTAACAATATAATAATTATTTATTTTAAATAATTATTATATTGTTAAATGTTATATTTTTTTATATAGAACAAGTTTTATTTTCGTAATAGTAGTAATTTATTATTATCATTATTATTATTATTATAAAGTTCTTAGAAGTAATATACAACCTTTGGCAAAAAAACTAGCAAACAAGATCTCAAGTATGAGGAATATAATTTTAGTCAGTATTTATTTAGTCACTGTTGATTGAGCAACAACTATATAATAGTTAATAAGAATAATAAAGTAGTAGTAGGTGTATTAATTCTTCTTATTTATTATTACTACTATTACTAGTAGCTGTAGTTATTATCATTACTATTTATAACTATTTATTAAACAAAATAATAAGAAAGTTCCTAGAAAAACCCTACCACTTGACTGTGCCTGTGAAGACCTCAAATCTGCTTTATTTAGGCACTTCAGTCAGTGTCGGCTTGGAGTGTTTGAGCTTGAGTTATTATGTGAAGCTCATTACAGCGTCTGAACACTCTTAAGTGTTCATAAAGAGCGATCGGAGCAGGAGGTGAGGCTAACGCAGGTGTTTTTTTCCTCTGCAGCGATTTTCCATATAGCCACTCTGATGCCGAACCGAGAGAGCGACAAGGGCTGCTGCAATAAGAAACGCCACATCGGGAACGACTTTGTGGTGGTGGTTTACAATGACTCCGGAGAGGAGTACAAACTGGGAACGATCAAAGTGTGTGAGAGTCCCCATACAGCTCATTTCCGTTGCTGCCACATTCCTTCAGAAGCATTTTTAAATGATAATATTTTGTTTGTTCACGCGTTTAGGGACAATTTAATTTCGTGGAGGTGCTTATAAAGCCTCTCGACTACGAGAGTAACCTGGTCACGCTGCAGTGCCGGAAAGGTGAAACAAGCTGCTTTGATTCAGATGTGTGTGTGTGTGTGTACGAGTGTGCTCAGTAACGCTGTTACTCCTCCTCTCTCAGATCTGGAGGGTTTGGTTGACACCAGTGTGGCCAAGATCGTTTCTGACCGCAATCTACCGCTGCTCGTGAGACAGATGGCACTCCATGCCAATGTGAGACCCCTTCTTGTCTTTTGTCTCTTTTTCTTTTGTTTCATATGGAAGCCTAATTAATTTAAAACAATTAATTTGTGAGTGGGGCGCAAATTTGTATCTCAAAATTTGGACGTTTTCCCCAAGAGTGTGAGTTCATATCTCGCAGTTCAGTGTTTACATCTCACAATTCAGTTTTTTCCCTCAGAACTCAGTTTATATTTCACATTTATTCGGACTATTTTTTCCCCCCACAATTTTGTTTTTTTCCCCCCTGGGAATTCTGAGGTTCTGAGGTTTTTTTTTTCTCACAATTCCGATTTGTTTTCCTTGTAATTCAGGTGTGTGTGTGTGTCTATATATAATATATACACACACACACACACATATATATATATGTATATATGTATGTGTATGTGTGTGTGTGTATATATATGTACACACACACACACACAGGTGCATCTACAAAAAAATTGAATATCGTGAATTTGTTTTGGTAACGTATTTCAAAAAGTACATGTAAAACTTTCATATTTTCTAGATTCATTAAAGTAAAACATTTAAAAAAATTTTTTTTAAAATTTTGATTAAAATTACACATTGTTTTAATTTTGATGCACCTGTGTGTATGTATATGTGTATATATATATATATATATATATATATATATATATATATATATATATATATATATATATATATATATATATATATATATATATATATATATATATATATATATATATATATATATATCAAATTCCCCTCACAATTCTGTCTTTTTTATGAGTTCTGAGGTTGTTGTTTTTTCTCTGCCTATAAAAAAAAAAAAGTTTATAGGCAGAGAAAAGCCAGAATTAAGAAGCAAGTCAGAATTGTGAGGAAAAAGTCCGAATTGTGAGATAAAAAGTTGCAGTTACCTTTTTATTTATGCCGTTATGTTTTTATTTTATTTTTTATTCCATGGTGGAAACAAGCTTCAAGATCTTTTAGACCTCTGCACTTTTATGTTTTTTGTTTTTCCCCTGCAAAAAAAAAGCCTTTTCTTTTTTCTGTCAGACAACATTGTATGCAATTCATTCACTTAACATTGAGAAAAAGATTTAAAATGCTTAAACCAGAAATGTTGGCTAGGTTAGTTCTAATTTTTTATACTTGAGTGAAAGGTAAAAGTACAACTTTAAATTGCGCTTAAGTATGTTTTGTTTTGGCTTGGAATTTTAATTGAACAAATATTGCTTTCACTTAAGTCACAAAAGCACTAATAAAGACCGTTTCCATAAAACAGAAAAGCGTTTGTGACGTACAGATCTCAGTGCCCGTTGCTCACACCAAGCAGTCTGCTTGGCATAAATATGCAGTTTTTCTGGGTTAGTTCTCTTCCCACCTACTGTGATAAGTGGAGAATATGTAATAAGGCTGTTTGGTGTGAGTCACACACCCACGCTTTCCTCTGAGACCCTCCAAATCACTTCAGGATCCTGGAGAGCGCGGCCCACTGCCTCCGGCTCCAATTAGCAACACATGCCATAAAATGGCCAACAGGTCAGGGGAGGATAAACACAGAACTCGGGTTTCACCCGGGACACGGACTATTTTGGGGTGGATTATTAACTTCTTGTTTCCATGGTTACAAGGGAACTTTAGGAGACAGAAAGTACTTTAGTTTGGGAATTTATGTGCAATCCTGGCACCATGCTGCTATCCTAGATCAAAGTTTATTCCTGTATACGGCACTCACCTTTCACAGTGCAATTAACAACTGACTGATAAAATCTGGTTCAACGCTACACTTTTTTTTTTTTCTTGTTAATTTTACAGCTTCTGTTTTCATTCTTTAAACAGTAATTTCAAATGATGACATTGCATTTGATCCTTTTTAATGGGTGTTATATCTGCTTTCTTGTATAGATGGCATCGCTGGTGCATCAGTGTAGAGCGAACCCATCAGACGCCTACGCTTCAAAATGGCTGGCGAGATTGAGACACATCAAGAGGATCAGGACACGGGTAAAAAAAAGTTTTTTTTTTTAAAGAAATTAATACTTATTCAGCAAGCATGTTCAATTGATAAAAAGTGATAGAAAAAAATTATATTGTTAGAAATATTGTTATACTGAAGAAGAATTAAAAAACGCAACCCCAACGTTTTGTTTGGTAGTGTGTCTATATGCTGGATGAAATATTACATGGAGGATGTTTTCTCCATCAACAGGCTCAGGAGGAAATTCAGTCACGCCCCACTCACGCAATCTCTCTGACCCAAAGCCACGCCCCCATGCAGAATAAACACGCCCACCAGCCCTCCGGCTCTGCTTCGAACCCGGACGCCGGCCAGAGGAAGAGGCTGATGTCCACCGTCGACGATTTCACAGACTTTGTCTAGCAAGAGACCAGTGACGTGTTTTTAACTGAGACCGAGTGACGCTGCGTTCCCATCAGTCCAGACAAACGAATCCATTCCTGAAGGCGGAGCGCAGTGAGGTTTGGTGTTAGTAAGATTTAAACACCTTTAAAACCACCCAACGTGCCACAGGAAGTAAGAGATCCGCTCAGCTTCACTCAACGCTGTGACTGTATGAATGAATTTCACATAGTGCTGCCCCGACTGCTGAAAGATGGATGTAAACGCATGCACTGGCATTATCAGCAGTTGTTTTTAGCAGTATGACTAAATTGCACACGGTTAACACGCTTTCCTGTCTCTGCCCATCTTCATCCACACGTTTCTTTCTCACATCACTTGTTCACACACTCATTTTCTTTTGTTGTTTTTCTCTGAATATATGAAAATGGTCTATATTAACCGTCCAAAGTTTTCCTTGGTTCCTGTTGTTTTCTTTGTGTGATGGTTATTGCTTATCTAATGAGTTTCTAATAGAACAACAGATTCGCAGAACAGCTAGTACAGTAAACCGTATCAGAGGTGTGTGCATGTGTCACTACCAAATAAAACACTGAAATGTGCAAATACTGCTGTTGTTCAGAGTCTATTTTCTTTATTTAATGCAGTTACATCAGAAGTAACAAATAAAATTAAGAGCAATCCCTTAGAAGTCAAAAGATCGTGTTGGGTGGAGACGAGTTTTTAGTTGTGATTTGAAAGACAAGAGAATGGTGAATCAATATCTTGAATTGAAGCCCCACAGGAACCATAGACTCTCAGCTGTCAGACACTTTATTTGACTTTGTCAAGTGCAAAAGCATGTAAAGCGAAGTGCTACAACGTTACAAGTACAACAGCACAATCAACACAAAATGTCTAACCTGCAATCAACATTACTGTACCTTCAGCATTTAATACAAAAAAAATTAAGACTTTACAATATTGCATGCACGTATGTTTTGGCACTTGTGACTGGGCAGACATGATTTTTTTTTTTTTTCTGGCAAAAAGAAATATTTTAGCGGCAGTACTATCCTGCAAAGAACTAGTAAAAAGCCATTATATTTTAAAATGACTGTACTGTGTGTAGTTCTGTTGGAAATAGTGCTTTCATACCTTTTTTGGGTCTTATTTTTTTTATATGCAGCAAAGCATTTGTGTCAAATAATTTGTGCATACTACGATCCATTTTGTGTACTGAAATTTCTGCTCAGGCAAACGAGATTAAAATAATTCAATCAAACTCTAATAAAATATTTACATCAGGGCACACCAATATGTACAGATAAACATGACCTTTCTAAACCTCATCTGAAATGGCCTAAATAAGAACGTTACTGTAGTGGAAGTGACCTTTGACGGAATCAAAACTCCCTGTAGTGGATATTTCTGAGCATAAGCTAATCATCAAATCACTCTCAACTACTCTAATTTCAATATATGAGAGCTTAATACATGTATTGTTTAAAGCGGAAAACAACAAACAAACAAAAATCCTGATTTGGGTTTTTAAAAAGAGGGTCCCTGAGCATCATCACGGTAAACAACAATTTAGTACTTCACAAGAGACATAAAATCAACACATTGTAGAAACAAATACATGGAAATTAATGGCCATTCATATCCTGATGCAGCTTGTGTATAATACTCAGAGAATAGTTCTGGAAAGTTGTATGCAAAGAAATAGTACATACTAGTTTAAATATGGCAAAGCACTAAAGCTTGACATTGAAATAAAGTGCTAAGTTCAAAAGAAACAAGTTAATTTCTTGTTACTCGAGTAGCAAGCTTTGGCAAAATTATACGGAGAGTAATGCTGTTGTAACTATCTCTTATGTTCGTACCAAGCTTATTTTATTACTACTTCAAAACATTTTCCATAACACATTGAAATTAAATCACACCAAAGCCATCACAATCATTCATATTATAACATCAATACAAAGTGCTTTTTAAATTAGATTCAAAACATCTTAGATGGCAGCAACAAACATACTTGCATTTATCATAAGCTGGTTTTTCATTCATTAACAAACTCCTTAATAACAACTACTTAATGCTTTATAGAACATCGCCTTTACCTGCTGGAATAACAAATCCCCATAGAGAATTCTGGGAGTTGTGCTTAAATGAGGGACGTATCTTTTTCTTAATTCTGTCTCAACTTTTTCCTTACTTCATCTAACAGTTCATGTCCTACTATTTCGTTATCCCAAATTTTTGGTCTCCCTTTAAATTCACATTTCATGACATGCTTTCCCTTCTCTCAGTTTTCCCTCTAATTTCATCATCTCTCACTTGCCCTCTGGTCCGTTTCGCTCTGAGAAACCTCTGATTGGAGCTGACATGCAATTATGTCAGAGAATATTTGAAATCCTGAGGATTACTAGTTGTTTAGCACCCTGATGGCCTCTTCAGAAGTATGTTAGTGTGAGTGTATAAGTGTAGGTGGGTAAATTGTACAATTAATATATTTTCTGATATGTTTTTGTGTCTATTTTTCACAACATGCCATTATATTAAGAAGCATGAATTATGCATAAGTACCTCGAAGCATAGCTCTATATTTATGTAATGGCATCAAATATGTACCTGCAATGTGGGTGTGTTTTTATGTCTGTATGTGTGTGAGTTTGTCAGTGTGAGCCCTTTTTGAATAAGCTGTGCCTATTCTGCATCAATGGGCGATACATATACCCATGACCTTAAGATAGCTTCCTTTAACAACACAAAAAAAAGAACATTTCATCAAACATAACTAAAAACATTGTACAACAAATTCCATCAAGCTTTAACCATCCTGCATCAACAGGCATGCTGTTATAGTCCTTCATTGTCTCTTTCAAGAGTTTGTTTTGTTGTTGCGACAGCACAAGTTGTGCTCTTGTCGGTTTCAACCCAGTTGACCACCAGGGTCAAAAGGCTGGACTTGAGGTCACTGCAACTGGGGAAGGAAAAGGGCAACTTGCATCAACTGGAACTTCTTGAGGATGGTAGAAACCATGGTGACCTGCACCCAGTTTCCATAGTAAGGCGTTGCAAATCAAAAGACTTGTGGGTTGGAACTTAAGGCTATGGTGTATTATTTGGTTTTAAGCAACTAGTATTGCTTTCACTCTTCTTGAGGACCTGGTTACAAAACCTGCTGTCACCAGGTCCTCCTTTCTTCATTAAAAGCTGTAACCCTTGAGCTTTAACATTGCTAGAGTTTCTAAGCCTTACAACTTCATACCAAACTCCTGCCTGTACTTGTGCACTGACTTGTGGAACCTTGTGATATCAAGGTTTGGGGTGTCCTGAGATAGGTCTGTCTATGTTGGGGTGCACCTTATTTTTAAGTGGGGGAGGTTTGTGCTTGCGTTTGCGGGTGGGATTTGTAGTAGTGTGTGCAGGGTGCCGGAATACGCTGGAGGGAAGGTTCTTGCTGTTGGTGGGAGAAATCCACTCATGGGAGCGAGGGATCGGTACAGGGGTAGTTATGGCAGAAACAGGAGCAGTTGAGGAAGCAGACTCTGGAGTGGGAACAGGGGTAGGGACGGGTTTGTTGGCACAGCCAGCAACCTCAGAATCCCTTTGGAAATTTGGGTCCACCTTGTTGGAGGTTCCTTTAACTTTATGAAAAGCCTTGTCAGCCTTTTGGCCTCTAGGTTGACTACTGTCCCCCTCAGGTGTACTTGCTTTGGGGGGATCCGAGTCCACCTTGCGAGGGTCTTTCTCAGTCTTGTCAACATCTGCCACCATGGCACTAGGGGCTTCTTGAGTCTTTTGGAGACTATCGGTCCTCTGGGGACTCAAGTCCATCTTATTCAGGCTTGTGGGAAGAACACTTGTGATTTGTGAGAACTTCTCTGATTTTCTTGACCTTCGATCTCTCTTGTGAGGATTTCTCTCGAACACAGGTGCACTTATTACAGTTCTCGGGGGAGATATGCTAGTCTCTGCCACTTGTGTACTCCTGTCTGTCCCCTTGTATCTATGTCTCTTCTGTCCTGCAGACTCCAGACTTCTGTGGCGGCGCACCCCTCTACCCTGTCCTCTACTCTTCCTCAGCAGTCTCTCTAGGCAGCATTCTGTTCGATACAGTTCCTCTGTGGCGTGGGTTGCCCGGTCCAGCTGCAGAAGCAAAGCATCGAATGCTGGGAGGATTCTGCGGAGTGTTGCCTCCATCTCAGCTCTCTCTTTCCAGCCTTGGCCTCCAACTATCACCCCAAGACCTAAAGTGAGGCCTAATCCCAGACCTGGGGCTTCAGCCAAACTGCAAGGGCTGCTGGATGTGGGACGCCAAGAAGCCTCAGATCCTCCATCAATGCTGTCGGGAGTTGGGGGAGCCTCGGGAGTGTCCAGAGGGGGAAGACACAAGGACTTGCAGTCGCTAGTTGAAGAGGAACGTGAAAGAGGGAGCTCCATACCTTCAAACCGCACCTTGTGCCGGAACTGTCAGGGAAGAAAGGGATAATGGGTCAAGAGAAGGTGGTGGTAATTTAAAGGGCAAATGTATGGGATGAAGGAGTAATCTGGAGGACTGGTGACTCAACATACTAGAGTATCGAAGCAAGTAGTTATTTATCCAAAGCAATTTACTGAATACTTTTATAAAGGAAATCGCTGGGAGCAATCTGGGGTAAGGTGCCCAATGGTAACAGCTCATAGCTAGTTCTTTGGAATGTTTGACCAGCAACCATTTACTCGTCCTAAGGTTTAGCCACAATCATTTGTGCTCTGCAAATTGCTTTGGATTAAAATCATATACTAATGTACTACCAATCTATGGAAGGGAAAATGGGATTAGTGGATTATTGAGCTATTCAAGTTTGATTAAAAATGGTGACTAAACAACAAGTGCCTCAGGTAGAATTATCTGTTTGTGATTCCGAAAACCTATGCAGAGTTCATACATACATCAGATACATGCAATAAGACCTAATTCTTGACATACTATGTTGGATGCATTAGACAAAAGGGCAGGGAATCTTGGGTATTATGGAAGTACAGTACACAGACCTCTTTAGCACGGCTTAGACCCATCCACATTTTGAGGCGTCGCAGGAACAACTCCACCATTTCATAGTCCTGCAGGTCAACAGCTGGGCGGTACAGTTCCGCCCTTGCCCGACGATAGTTTCTTAGCAACGCCGAGATCAAAAGCCACAGCAAAACAAGTCGAAGGAGAGTGAAGCTAATGTAGAAGATGAAACAGGAAGCAGTACATGGGGAGGAGCCACTATCCAGTCGCCATGACAACAGTCCACGCCCATTAGAGCCTAGTAACTTCAAGCAAGTAGAGCTAACAGTTCCGTAGCCCTCCATGACAGAGTGGAAAAGCTAGAGGGGAAAGATAGAGCTTGTCTTAATATTTTGCTAAACTTAATACTATTCTGGACTGAATCCAGAAAATAAATATTAAAGTTATTGATCAGAACAGACTGCTTTTAAGAGATATAAAATGTTCACTAATGGCTCATAATTGACCCATTACATATTCTAGTTGAGTGAGGGAGATAATTTAACAGCCTCTTGCATCCGCTTCACCATTGTTTTTTTTTTTTTGGCACTTTATGTAAACAGCCTAGAATTTCTTGGAATTTTAATTTAATAATTCAGGAGGAAGGAAGTGTGGTGTGTTCAGATCCAAGCACAAACATGCATATACAAATGAGTACACAGGCACAGACAACTGAACCACAATGCGGTTACCAGTGTATTGTTAAGAAGTTGCTAGGGCACTGTTATGTGGTTGTTAAAGTGATGGTTGCTTACTGGCCCAAGTCAAAAAAGCCCACCCCCAAACCTCTATAATATTCTGGTCTATGGGATTTTGCACCTGCTTTAAAAATTAAAAGCACAACTCTCCTTAACAAGCCACATGATCTGAGACCAAATGGTGTGGAAGAAGCTATGCCCTGATGTTTAATACATTAGTTTTGTGTGTGTGCTCAAATCCCTCTGTATGAGTAACGGCGATGCTTGGCTTAACAAACATCTAATAACAATACCCAGTTTATGCAGCTGGGTAATACACAAGGTCACTTCAGCATGTCAAGTTTTACCTCCCTATGTAGGAAATTTGTAATTCAGGCAGATTCAAGGTCCTCGTACACTCAGTTTTGTACATAGTTAAAAGACACGAACATTCAGTTCAGATAAATCATAGGCTGACGTCAAGGATATGTGCTGCTTTTATGAACTCACATCCTTAATGCATCTAATAAATGTCTTTAATTATACTTGATTCCTCTGCATTAGTAGGAAATCTGTTGATGCGCATAGGTCACCGGTATAATCATGACAAAATGCATTATTCATTTTCCAGAAAAAACACTGGCAGGTTTGTGTTTACCAAGGAACTATGAGTCCATGTGGTTTAAATCATTTTGCAGATGGTGTGCATCAGTGTGTGTGTGTGTACTAACCAGGTGTCCAGTGTGTGAGAATGCCAACAGGAACACGAGTAGAGTGACTGCAACTGTCAGCAGCTCCCAGAAAGATCTCCTTAGCGTTCTCCCGAAAACCCCCCATTCTCTCATGAAACGCAGCTGGTGTGATGCCTAAAAAGAGAGAAATGAGTGACAAATAATGCTTCGCCGGTTTGTATTTTCATGTCATTAATTATTGCAGAATTATTTAAGATTTTTTGACTGTAGCAAAGCATAAAAATACTAGGGCTAAGGAAATAAATCATTGCATTGTGAATCGAGAAATTCTGCATCGATTCTAAAATTTTCCGAATGTATCTTTATTCTCTCTGGAATCAATTCTGAGCTTAGTTTTTAACAGCAGATGGCACTGCATGCTTTAGAAACAGCCGTGAGTTGTTCTGAGTCGTTACACACACTTGAACCTAAAATAATCATTCATAAAGTTTGAAGCAAATTACAAGGGTTTTTACAGTGAGCTGTGTCTCGTGTCATAAAAGCATTCTGAGCCGAGGTAAAATTACATGACTCAGCTAAACGCACAAGTGTTCTTCAGCGCTCTTCATGAGCATTTGAGCGTGCGGATAATTTCCGGAAATGTACAAAAATTCCCAGAAGATTAAAAAAAATCCTAGAAATTTCTGTAATATTTCTGAACTTTTTCACCTTTTTGCTACCCTAATCGCAATGCATCGATTTATCATGACAGCCCTAAAAAAAACACCATAATATGTTTGCAGACATTTAGGAGACCTGCTCAATTCACATAGGCCTACTTGTTTTGCTGAAAAACAATGCAAAAGCCAATTTCTTTGAAATGTGCAATACGTGTCGGAATGCCTGTTTTTGTATTGGTCTCTGTGATTCCACCCACTGCCAATTTACCCAGTAATATTTCGACAGTTGGCGGAAAACACTGTGTACTGCAGCCATGGAAGCCAGCAAACAAACTGGGTCAGAAACTGCAGATTCAATCCAACCTAAAATGCCTCAGCATCCATCTGAAAATGTCTATGAGCATATTAAAACACAGATAAATCAACTAGGGCTGTCGCGGTGAAGGAATTTCCCTTGCGGTAATTTTGAGTGGCATTACAGTGTCTTTGAGCGAGTCTTTAAACTGTTCATTCAACTGCACGTTCGAAAACGCTGATTCATTCGAAGAGATATGTAATGAAACATGCTCTTGCGTGTGCTCAATCTGGCAACCATTGAGTCTGAGTAGGAGGGGGCAGGAGAAACAACTCCCTCCAATATTCTGAAGTTGGACTGGACTGCTAGCTGTCAATATTATATACAGAACCTTTAAATATTTAGTGATGTCTGGCCTGATGTGTAGAGGAGAAGAACTTGAGGTGGGAATTTATAACTTTGCAGATGCGTGTCTGCATAGAGTAGCATTTATTTAGCTGTCCCGAACAAATTTATTAGCAGGACAATCCCTCTGGAATAACCTGAGGTTAAGTGCCTTGCTCGAGGGCACAAAGGTTCATTTTTCTAGTTATCAGTACTGAACTTCATCTAGTACACCATCTTACAGTACTATTCCATATTTATAAGTACTGGAAAAAAAATTATAGTAGAGACTTTGCAACACCATTTATTAAGGCATGGCATTCTGCAGCTCCAACTGTAGAGCATGTTTCTAACAATGCAGAAGTTATGGGTTTGATTCCCATTTGCTCACCTTGAGAACCAGTAGGAAGAGCAGAGTTGCACTGAGTTGGTTCAGAACCTGGTTCTGCTGAGCCAGAGGAAAGAAGTCTGTAAAAATGTCACGTTGTTGTAGAAATGACCCCCATTGGTGGGCGGACAGCACAGAGCGGCTCAGGTGTAGCGAGGCGACAGAAATGGCCAACAGCAGACTGCAAACACTTGCTATGTTCCACAAACGCAGGAAATAGCCAGGCCCTTGTTTCCAAGCAACCGCACCCTCACGTACAGAGAAATAGATCACGAAGACCAGCAGGAGGAGCTATGAGAGAAAGAGAGAACTTAATGAACCTCTGCCTCTCTTCAGACAGCAAAAATGAACTGAACTAATAGGATCAGCTTTCAAAAGTGTTTTGTGATTGGCTGATGTTACCGTGAGGAACAGCGGCAGGTCCATGCCGTGACTGAGTGTGTGGAGGCTGCAGGTTTTGAGGTCCAGACTCAACTGAGCACGCTCAGATACAGGAAACTCCAGCAGGAACGTGAAGACGGCCAACAGATCAGTGTTGATGTTATAGAGGGGAAACTCCACGAATAGAGCCCTGGTCCTGAAGACAAACACACAAAACATCAGAGAACAGTCATTCTCAGTACCGTTCCCTCCAGTCAATTAGAATACTAATAAAATACTGTAGTAATATTTGTGCCATGCAATAATTGAGAAATTAATAATAAAAAAAATCAATAAATAAAATATAATAAAACATGTTTTATGTAAAATAAATTTAGCAATCAAAAAAATATTTAATTGATTGATAAAAACAAATATATATATTTTTTTTACATTTTAAAATTTTTAAATAAAGCAATGAATTATGACATGCCTAAACAAGAAAAAAAATACATAATACATATATAATACATAATACATTATAATATAAAAATTACACATTAAAAGATTATGATAGACATTTTAAAATCTATTATACATTTTTTTGCTTTGCAATCTGGTAATCAAAAATGTATTTAATTAATAAAATCAAATAATTTAATTGAAAATATTAAACAAATCATTTGGTAATTATGAAAAAATTTAAAGTTATTTTCATTAGGTAATCATTTCATGACTGATAATGGTAATACATTTTTAGCGCAGTTTTGAGAAGCCAACTGTTGTTCTTTTATACATTTATACAGCTTATATTTGAGGAAATTGATTTGATCAATTTCCTAAAAGGCCTATTGTGTGGTGCAAATGAGTGTGCAATAAATAGTCAATATAAAACAACTTCCTTCTTCTTCTTCAGTCTTTTGTTGAGCATCTCCTCACTAACTGATTAGTATGCATTGGCTGTATATATCAGTGTGTGTGTGAGTTTATACTCACAGCGGGTCGAGCCACTGGTGTGTGTTGAGTTGTTGGATCAGAGCTCTGGAGTCGTGCATGGTCCTGCTGAGATCCTGCACGAATCCAGCGCTGCTGTAGACAGACACCTGCCCCCAGTGCCACACACTGCACACACATCAAACCTGCATGAGAATCTCACTGACATGCGGACGAGGAGAAAACAAAGACAACCTCACAACCAGAAGACATGATCCAAGATCAGCCAGGGTCATGATTAATTCAACTAGAGATCTGTACAGACTGAACGCACACTGATCGGCCTCCAGTTTATTTGACCCTTGTATTCCAGAACAAAAAAACTTTTGGAAATTTGGATGAAAACTGTTTTATAAGTGGTGTCATGGAAGAACAAAGCTTCTTTAATCTCGGAAATTAAATTGCCTTGCCAACTGAAATTCACCCCTTTCCCCAAACCATCCTGTGGTTTGCACAGGAGCTTCACTCTCCTGTGTATTGAGACAGGTTTTTCAGTTTGGCCGAAAAAAGAAGACAAATGCATCATATGACTCTCACCCGCTGCTCTGAGCTGTACTGATACTCCAGTTCTGCACCAATTCTGAGGCTGACTCCGCCCACCCGGCCGGGACACACCCAAACCACGAGGCTGCTGGGAAATAGCCAGTGATGGGGCATTCTGGAAGAGAGCAAGAAAGATGAGGGTCAAAGTTCATGAGTGATTCGTGCTTTTATTATTTGTTTCCTAAGAATGTATCAGTGTTGGGAATACATATGTTACAGATTACATATGACCCTATTTAAAATGTAATTAGTAACTATTTCAATTTCTTTAATCATGTAACTGATTACTTTTCTAAATTTAAATTTCTATTTTTTTCCAAAACTTTTCTTAAATGTTAGTCATTTTGCAAGATTTAAAGCAGGCGGGGTTAACCTTACAGTAGTACTCAACACTGATGTCAGACTTTCCAAATCTTTCATCACTTGAAGATTATAATAATTCAATTTTAAAGCATCGCCACCACAAAATTAGTCTTTAGCAAATCGTGACAGGAAATAGTAATAATAGCTAAGATACTGTTCTTGAAATCAAATCTTTGCATAGCTATGACAGGAAACACTGCCATCTAACAATGCCTTTATGAAAAAAAAAAGTTAATAAAAAAAATAAAGCATATACATAAACCCAAACAGGAAATAATATAGTTATAGAATAAGCATGTGTTCTAAGCTCCTGAAACATTGCTGTCTCATATTTTAGAGCAATCAATGCAATTTGGCAAAGAAATTAATCAAATCTGTATGTGTGAGAAAAAATTCAGATGTAACCCCTTACTGTAAGTAACTGTAATTAAATTGCACATTTTTCTCAGTAACTATAACAGATTACTTGATTGTAATTAAATGATGTCATTCAGTTACATGTAACTGGTTACTCCCCAACACTGGAATGTATGTAGTGAAAAATGTAAATGAACAAAGTTTGTTGGTATATTCTGAAGCTCTTCCTCATCCACCTGAATCATGCATATGAATGTGTGTGTCTTTGAGGAAAAATCAATTTCAGTCCGAATGAAACGCTGTGAGTCTCAGTCTGACATCAGTGCTGCTTCAACACTCTGTCGATCTCATTGTTCTCGGGAAAATGAAAGAACATTTCATCCATCTGCGAGTGCTGACCTCTCAACGACAGGAATGAAATCACGCACGCATTCTTTATACAGCCTCATGCAAATCCAGGAGCACAGGACCAACAAAGGTAAAAAAAGCTGAAACAACAATATTCTGCTTCAAACTCAGCATTTGCTCAGACACTGATGCCTGTTATTATTTTTTCCATATATAATGCAAACAAAAACTTTTATTTGGGACGCAATTAATCATGATTAATCGTTTGACAGCACTAATATATATATATATATATATATATATTTATTTATTTATTTATTATTTATTTTTTACATTTATCAAAAGCAACTTATTGTGGAGAAAAACATTCTTTAGAGGATAATTCATTATATAAATGGCTATTTAATAAATGTAAAAAATAAATAATATTTTATTTATTATAACATAATATATGAATCTATATTTTTATGAGGCCTCTGTGTTTATGAGGTGGTAGAGCACCTGGCTGAGCTCTCAGCTGTCGGAGGCGGGGTTGACCTATCAGCAGGCTGCCCGTCTTCTCCATCAGGTCAGGTCCATCCAGTAACCGTGGTAACAGGGTGTCTGAGAGCCACGCCCACACATCTTCACGTCTGCAGACAGAGGATCAGACAAGTTAGATGTGTGTGTGTGTGTGTGTTACAGACTGTGATGCTCAGAGAGGCTCATGGTGTGAAACAGCAGCCACCTGTCGAAAACACTACATCAGCATACTGTCATCTCACCTCCCTCTGTCTGATCTGATACATCAACACACACACACACACACACACACACACACTGACTGCATGGAGTCTGACCCGACAGATGGGTGAACAAGAGAAACAGGACAACATGGAAAGACTGTCATAGTGTGCTGTTAGGCAGGATTCAGCAGTGCACCGTACCCTAAAGAACAATATTAGTTTGTTTCCGCCTCTGAAACAACTTTTGTGCCGACATAACCAAGATGGCTCGTGTGCAGAAAAATAACATACAGTATTTTAATACTAATATTACGAAGACCAATATTAATGTTTAGTCATATTTATAAAAGCTTATATTTATGAATATTCAAAATAATAAATGTTAATATTAACATAATTAAACATTCATATTTATTTATATTCACTCTGATATCAATACTGCTATTAATATGATCAATATTTATAATAATTTATAATACCAATATCAGTGACAATAATTAATATCAATAATATTAACACAGTAATGATACATTATAATTAATAAATATATTTAATTCAGTATCGCTTTTTATTTGAGTTTTTTCATTTATATGTTTATTATTGAAATGTTGTTATATGCATGTGTCAATTTTATTTAATTTCTTTATTTTCTTAAATAATGTGGGTATATAGTATTTATAGAGTTGTAACTTTTAGTTACTTTTTCTTATTTGTAAGTCGCTTTGGACAAAAGCGTCTGCTAAATGACAAAAGTAAAAGTAAAGTAAGTAAAGTATTAATATCTAAATACTAATTAAAATTCTTC
Organism: Barbus barbus; assembly: GCF_936440315.1. Taxonomy (NCBI): domain Eukaryota; kingdom Metazoa; phylum Chordata; class Actinopteri; order Cypriniformes; family Cyprinidae; genus Barbus; species Barbus barbus. Next base: position 2,349,533 of record NC_136736.1, on the reverse strand, counting down.
AAATGTAAATAATGATTAATATGAAGTTTTATTACGATGTACTGGAACAGGAAAGATGCCGGCCTGCCAAAGCCTTGTCTAAAAAGTTTAAACAAGTTTTAAAAGGTTTATAAAAATTTAATTTAATTTTTTAAATGACATTTTTAAAGTTTAAAATCATCTATTAATTCATCTATTATACATTGACGAAAACCTAACTATTAATTATACATTATTATTAATAATCACTTATAATTAAGAAATATTAATTTAAATAATAATAAAATTTTTTTTAAAAAATTGTTAATATTTATTAATATAAAATTTTAAATGACTATTAATTAGAAATTGCATACCATTTATTAGAAAAAGGAAGTTTGTCAAGATCATTTTTGTCGATGTTGGCTTGCCAAAAGCTTGTCTAAAAAATTTAACTTGTTTAACACTCTTTAAATTCTTGGCTTTATGCTTATTGAGTCAGAACATTCTTTAATATCTACACGCCCCTGTATTTGTTTGTTGCTGGACAAAAGTCGTGGAATGCTAATTGACCTACGTGTGTGTGTGTGTGTGTGTGTGTGTGTAGTACCTGCTGATGTTGTTGAAGTGTTCTGTGAGGAAGTGCTCCTGCAGCTGAGTGTGTAGTCGTAGGCGATGGGCGTCTTTGGCCGAGTCTGAGTAATTGAGCAGTAAAACCACCAGCAGGAACAGCATGTAGAGCAGGAAACCCTGTCAATCCGACACAAAACATCTATTATTCAGACACCCACTCCTTCACATTCACGAGCGGAGAGAAACACATGTCAATCACAGCTCAGAGAGTCTAATGAGAAGAAGCCCGCTCCTGTCCAACAGCCAATCAGAGTTTTCCTCAAAGTCCTGTGTCTGAAAGTCAACCTGGCAATCAGCGATGTTAATGGAGCACAGTGTGTATTTCCTCAATGGCTTTATAATAGGAGCTAATGCTGGAGTTGAAGCTATTTTGAAGCTAACAAAGGACTTCTAGGAAAACTATAGAGTTATGACAACTTTGAAGTCTTAATTCACCGTTCACTGAAATGACTGCCATACCTTTAGCATGGTGTGCAGCAGGTGGACCTTGCGTGCCTCCTCTCGGGCCTGTGAGAGAGCAAACCCCTGCGGCGGCCGCACTCGTGGGATCCTCTGAACCACTCTCTCCACACGCGGACAGTCCACCAGCACATCCTGCTCCTCAGCTCTCAGACGACCCACGACCAGAGAGAAATACACCCCCTCCAACAACACCTGAACACACAGCAGAATCAGCCAACACAGCTGCATTTAAAACACAACTGATTTCACAACGTATCATTTGAGTCATCCACGCAAGTTATTTAAAAATATACACATTAATGAATATTAATAGCAAAATAATTAAATTTTCTTATCTACTCATATTCACATTGATGTGATATTGATATGACTATTATCAATATTCATAATAATAGTAATGATATTAATACAAATGATTAAACTTAACTATGCATCATATTTAATCATTATATATTATTTAAATAATAATTCATTTGTAAATGCTATTATATGAACTTTAAAATATCAGTTAGAAAATTGTACTAATATTCATTGAAAAACAAAAACTTAAGTTAAACAAAAAGTAAACTTATTGTATCATTATTTCAGTGTTTATTTGTCATAATGAGTAAATAAATATGAAAATGAACATTAAAAATATTAATAGAATTTTTTTATTGTTAATATTGACATTAATATTACAGATCATCATAATTCATAATAATATAAATACAAATAATCAAACTTAATTATGCATTATAATTTATTAATTATATGTAATGAATACATTATTCATCTGAATAATAATAACCAATTTGTTAAATATTAATATTAATTAGAAATTTATAGTAATATTCACTAAAAAAGGAAGTTTGTCAAGACCAACTATGACAATGTTGGCTTTTTAAAGTCTTGTCTGAAAGAAATAAGTGAAACTTATTTTACACAGCATAATTTTCGCAGTGTTTACTTGTGCTTTTAACATGAATACTAGTGGCAGTGGTTTACTAGCTAGACGAAAAAATGGAAAATGCTGTTTTTAATGCACTTTTTTTTTCTCGATCTCTTCACTACTAAAACTACAACACACACTGAAACTTAAACGTCAACTTCTATGAAGATGAACAAATTATTATTTGACATACATTGATTAATTTTGATCCCTGCTGAAAAAAAACATACATAAACCAGCCTACGCTTACGTTTAGGTGTTAGGTGCTGTCGTGCGTGTATGTACCTTCAGAGGTTCGAGAATGAGGAATGATGACAGGAAACTGGCAATGCAGGAGATGAGCCACATCAGAGCCACGCCCTCGCTGAAGCTCCGCCCCAGCCACATCGATAGGCTGCTGGAGAGGATAAGCCCCACCCAGCTGGCCCACAGAGCAGCCAATCCACACAGAGGAGGAAACGGCCTGGGCTTACACACATCCGTCACCACTGAGAGAGAGATATACACACACACACATCGTGTAGGAGTTCAGCTGTTTGTGTCTATTTCTGAGGTAAAAGTGGTTTTAGAAATGTGTGTGTGTGTGTGTGTGTTTGTACCTGTGCGTGAAGTAAAGGCAGTTTTGGGAGGGTCTCGTCTAAATGTTCCCCACAGAACAGGTTCATTCATGTTTTGCAGTTGAATCACCTCCGTCTTATCACCGAATATACTGGAGCTAAACACAAACAACTTTCATTCAGCAAGGACACATTAAACTGATCAAAAGTGACCGTAAAGACATTCATAATGTTACAAAAGATTTCTATTTCAAATAAACACTGTTCTTTTGAACTTTCTATTCTTCACAGAATCCTGAAAAAGTATCACTTTCCAGCAACATATAAAGTAGCAAAAACTTTCAACATATAATAATAATAATAAGCCATTATTAATAATTGAGGACAAAATCAATAATTGATCATTTAAATTGTAATAACGGTAATATATCACATTACTGGTTTTACTGTATTTTAAATTTTTTAAAAAGTAGCCATAAGAGGCTTTTCAAAAACATAAAAAAAAACTTTTGAACAATAGTGTATATGCTATAAGACGTGTTTAAACATACTTTTTAATGAGGCATTCATGCACTTAAAAGCTGATCAATGCATAAATCATGAATGACAAAAAAAACAACCACCAAATTTAGGCTGAATCTGATGCCATTTCATTCACATATATGCTGCACTAAATATACACAGTATAATAATGTTTTTCTATATATATTATTTTATGTCCTTTATATTATTTCTATTTGAATATTTCATTTTATGGACTTTTTAAATGAAATTTCCCAGTTGATATTAATAAAGTATTTTTTAAATCTCAAAGCGACCGCACCAGATGCACTATCCAAAGGACGGCCCTGTTTATAGACACTCAAGTGCAGATGAGAAACTGTGGAGTGACTTACAGATCGCCCATGTCACTGTCCGTCTGAGACAGCAGCTGTCCATCGGCCAGAATGCGCTTGATTAGATCCTCATCTGTCAATCAAAACCAGCATCCAATCAACAACCAGCTCTATTCTTCTGGCACATGCACTAAGTACGTACTTAAAGGGGTCATATGATGTGATTTCATGTTTTCCTTTCTCTTTGGAGTGTTACAAGCTGTTTGTGCATATATAAGATCTGTAAAGTTGCAAAGATTAAAGTCTCAAACCCAAAGAGATATTCTTTATGAAAGTTAAGACTCTGCCACGCCTTCCTAAAACGGCTCATCAAACACGCCCCACATGTCTACATCACAGTGTGGGAAGGTTTGCAAAACACCGCCCAAATGTACACGCAAAGAAAGAAGGCGTAACTTTTATTCTGGCTGTAGTATTGTTGCTGCACCGGCGCCATGTCCTTCGTTGTGAAAGCGAAACTACTAAAAAGCATTTTACAGAGGGCTGTTTCCTGATCCTGGGAGAAAGTAGCCTACAATGTGAACACTATGAATGGCTGTGAACACTATAAAGTGGGGCAATTCCAATGTCGCAAGGACAGTCTGGTGCTTCTGACTCACAGCCTGTAAGTACGTTTCGATATTTAAAGAATTTGCCACTGACTATTCAAACGCGAGTTTGGCATAGTGCTTGTTTGTCGTTTCTCCGATCACAAATGCAGACATGGTAATGTTTACACAGCACGGCGCAACACATAAAAAGACCGTATGAGTAATTATAATCAGTAATTATGTCCTCACTGAATGCAACAAATGCCTCGTTTATAATGGGTTTTATTGTTTTTGTCTCGTCGCCCTGGGACACGGCATCACACACAACATGGTAAGGGGCGTATCATTTCTGTCTCACGCTTGAGGTATTCGGCCAATCAAACCACACTTTGTAAAAATCAACACATTTCAGAAAGGCGGGACTTAGAGGAGCAACAATAATGTACAGTATGTGGAAAATAGTGTTTTTTTGAACCTCGACCTGCGTAAATACATTGCATTACATCAAATACACAAAATAATGTACTTTTTAGCAACATCATATGACCCCTTGAAGTACTAAGTATGCAAAAACAAGTACAAGAGAGGACAGAGGCCAGCGTGTCACCTGAGGAGGAGAAGGATTTGTTCCCGTGGCTGTTGTCATAGATGGTGTCCTCCTCATCGGGACTGAAGGGAATGTCCACACCCAGATGTCTGCTGCCCTGTCCTCTCTTGAGCCGAGGGGGGAACACCGGCCCCATTTCCACAGACGGGTCGGTCAACACATCGGGCCAATCACAGTCAGGAATGCTCCACCTCTGAAGACTACAGCAGAAGAACAAGCTCAGAGATTCAGTCTGATTCGCTCGCTCATTCTCTCTTGTGCTGATTCACATTCAGTTGTTCAGACTCTGATTCGTTTCACTCCCACTCAGTTCATACACTATATGAATCATTCATTCATTCATGCACAAATTGACTATTTGATTCACTTACGCTCACTTAATTTATTCACTTTTGCATTCGTTCAGTCATTCACTCAGTAACTCACTGACTCCAATTAATTTGCACTCAATCGATCACTGTTTGATACACTTCTAAATAATTCTTTCATTCAGTCAGTCGTACTCAATCATTGACTAATTCATACTCACTAGTTCACTAGTCTTTGATTCACTCACACTCACTTAATTCTTTCACTTTTTGAGTCATTCATTCATTTAGTAATTTACTCACTAACTCATTGCCTGTGATTCATTCAATACAGTCTTGCATTAATGCTTTCATTAACTTGCACTCAATGCATTCACTTTTTGAATCATTCACTTATTCAGTCAGTCTGATTCCTTCATAATCACTCATTCAGTCTTTTACTGACTTGATTCACTCATGCTCACTTTTTGAAGCATTCACATATTTAATCATTTACTCACTAACTAGCTCAGGGAATTGGGTTTCATTCACTCGTATATTTTTACACATTTATTCAATACCATTTGTTAAAAATTATTTATTTAACCATTATTTATTACCCACCACCTATGGATTATTCAACATTGTTAAAAATAAAAACTAAAAAAACTAAAAACAAACCCAACACTACTCAATACAAGTTTATTCACTCCAGTGTTATTTTTTTTTATTATTTATATAATATTATAGTATGCATTAATATTTCAGAGTAGCTTTTTATTTTGAATTTTTCAAGTTTTAGTATTTTTTTTCAATATTTGTATTTATTTTTATTTCAGTTTTAGGAAAGGAAAGGACTTTTCCTAGGATATCTAAAATCTAATTGAAATTGTAGATAGAGTGCCAATGGTCCATTTGAGAGGTAGGTGGCGGTAATGCACTTATAAGTCTGCAATCCACCGTAAAGCAAGAAGAAGAAGGTGCGTCACGCGCCGGCTGTTGTGTGAACGCGCTCAGGACAGTTGGACCGGGGAGGTGGATCAGAGGTAAAAAAAAACAATATAAATACTGTTCAGTTTCTTGCACAGACTGATCATGTCTTTAGACCTCAATGTATCGTCACGAGCCGCAGGGTTTAATTTGGTTTTGTCTGTGCATGGTTTTTTTCTCTCAAAGCCGTGGATACCATTGACTGACATTGTATGACTGACAGACTGCAACGGTTTGAGCTAAAAATCTTTGCTTTGTGTTTTACTGAAGAAACAAAGTCACCTATATCTTGGATGCCCTTGGAGTAAGCAGATAAACATCAAATTTTCATTTTTGGGTGAACTATCCCTTTAAGCCTATAGAGTTTTTCATCTAGTTTCAGTTAAGAGTAACAGATTGACTTTAGTCATTTGTTGATTCTCAGTCATTCACTCTTTCATTCAGTGGTGTATTGGATGTAAAGGATGTTTTGCATCCTGCAGGTCTGTGTTTGATGAGCTGTGCTCTAGCACCTCATGCTTACCTCTTAGTGGACGGCGTGGGCAGGTCAATGTTGGTCTCCTCTGAGTATGTCTGCAGAGAGAGAGAGAAACAGGACACGGTGAGCTCATTCCTCTGCAGAAGCGCAATACATTCAGTTCATCTCAGGATATGTGTTTGCTGCCATAAATATCAGCTCATGCTGCTGTGCTTCACATTCACAGTTCACGGCTGGAATCTAAATGGAGCTTCCTGTCTCAGTTTTGTGTTTGCATTTTAATAAAAATTGGCCTGGAAATGTGACATTCGGTGACAGCTGTGACAGACTCAACTGCAACACATTCAAATGTTATGAAGACGACAAAAGCACCTTTCAAGATTCAGACATTAATTTTCAAACCATTTAATTTAGCTTGTTCTCTTACCGCAACCGCAGAGAAATGGAAACAAATAAGCTATGACTGAAAAACATAATGATAAGAAGGTCTTGGTGAAGGTTTCTCTCTGCCTTTGTGTGTCTCTGGATCAGTATTTGGCAAGCGCATTTCAATTTGCACCTCATGAAAGGTTTGAGAGAAACACATCTGGGTCTCTGTCAGAATAAATACAAATATATATACTGTATTCTCCCTTTGAATAACAGATAGACCTTCATCAGAGTCTCTCTAACAGAAAGTGTGTTTTAAATAGCTGTTATATATCACAGTGCTCGGGGTCAAACTCACAGGGGCTGTCATGAGGTAAGTAATGATGCATTGTTTGGACTGTAAAGTATTTATACATTATTGTAATTATGTGCTGCTTTTAATTAATGCTATTTTAGTCAACAATCCAATCTGATGAAATTCATCAATCAGTGTAAAGTAAATGTATATACACACACAAACACACACTTAGCAAATACTTTTGTCCAAAGTAACTTATATTAACAATATTCATAATACACAACACCAGGGTTTAGTGAAGAATTGGATTATTAAACAATGTAGAAAAGGTGAAAAGAAGAAAAAGGGAAACTGAAATAAATAATTTTAAATAAATAACTAAGTACTTATTTATAAAATTAAGAATTTTAACAAAAATATTTGTATAAAATAAACGTGAAAAATGAATGAACAGATAGAAATATAAATGTAAAATATAACCAAATATAAAAATAAACATTTAAAATAAATAAATGCATAAAAACAAAGAAGCTGTACTAAGTAGGCTGTTAACAGTAATATAAACTATATAAATACCTTATATAAAAATTAATTAATAAAAGAACAAATATAAATCTACTTATAACCAATCAAAAAACTAATAAATACAATATTACTTCTAAATAAACTAAGTAAATGTAAAAATGATTGTTAAATAAGTAAATAGTTTTGGTTAGTTAGTCAGTATTGGTTTCTGTTTGTGGAGCAGTGGAAATCTCAGTTGTGTACTTCTCCAACAGTATTTGAACGTACCTCTCCAGGAATGCCATTCAGCATCAGAAAAGAGCTTCCTGTCAGTGAGTTATCCAGGAAGTCATCGATCTCTAGAGACTCCTGGTCCACCTGAGGAGGAAGCTGCTCCACAGAGACCTGATTGTCATCAACAACAGAGAAACAGCTTTTCATTTACTGCACCGCTGCGGTGATGTCTGGACAGATGATCGTGTGTGTGTGTGTGTGTGTGTGTGTGTGTGTGTGTCTCACCTTACTGCGGCTGAGTCTGAACAGACAGAAGACGAGCAGGTAGACAGGATAGACCAGCAGACAGCTCACAAGCCCCGCCCACAGTGTCTCTGCATTCACCGAGACCAGAGCAGACACCGGCGTAGAGCTAAAACACATTCATACAATTAATCCTATTTTAAATGCAATATAGTAGTAGTATATTTTTATTTAATGCAATGGCAGCATCTTAGGCTATTTTCATGGCAAAAACAATAAAAAAATACAAGTATAACAAATACAATTAAAAACTAGCAAGCAAACAAACGCAAGTTATATTACACAAGATTAGAAAAAAAAAAATTAATACAATATAATTGCACAATAGATTGAGTGCCGCTGCTTCACCTGTAGCCGTAGGAGACGGTGCCGTACCACACGGCATTGGCCAGCATGCAGAGCTGCATGAGCAGAGCACAGCAGGTCAGCCGCTGCAGCCGTGTGAAGGGGCTCCGCGGAGGACGCTCCCACAGGGAAAACCACACGTGACTCTCACACACGGCCCTCTGCAGCTCCCAGGACAGCAGCCGCGGCCGCTCGCACAGCTCCGCCTCGTCTGCACACAAGAAACAGAGTCAGCAACAGGAAGCTGGGCAAATGCTATCAGCGGATTTGTTAATGGAACAAATCCGTACTAAGTAGGCTAACTAGTTAGTATATAATACCTACCTAACAGCCCACACCAACTGAGCATAGTTGGGAGCTACACTTTTCAAATAAAGCATAGTATTTTTGTTTGTAAATTTACACAATACAATTTTAAATTTTCAGATAAAATAAAAAATATTTTTAATTATTTATTCATTATTTTACTCTATTATTTCTGTATTATATATTTATATCTATATAATTTTTATATTTATATATTTAAATTAATTGTATTATATTTAATACATAGTTTTTATTTTTGTATTTTACATTTCCATTTTGAGTTAAAATATAGATTTTGTAATGTAATATAATTTATTAATTGTTCATGTTAAACTATTAAAATTTTATATATATATAGACCCACACATATACACACACACCCTAATTTAATATTAAAATGTTATTATAAAAACATTTAATATTGTATCTAACATTTCTTCTTTTATACTATTTTCTATATATTAATATAAACAAATATTTTACATATGTTTTTATATTTTACATGAATTTTACTATAAATACATATAATAAAATATAATACACATTCATATATACACACATACACACCAAATTAAAATTTTGTTTGTACATTTTTAATTTAGTTGCAAAAACAGGAAAAAGGTTGTTTTGTAAATGACACAAACATTATGAGCAAACACAGAATTTAAAGGACTTCATTTCCACTTCTTAAAGCATTATGATTTGTTCTTACCCTTATTCGTTCTCTAAATATTCATGATCTTACAAATCTAATTCCAGCAGCAACCAATCACAACAGGTGTTATATCTGTGGAGGCGGGGCTTTACCTGAGGTTTCCACCTCTATCTCGACTCTGCCGTCTGTTTTCTCGTTGTCGACCGAGAGCCATTCCTCAACCAGGAAGAAATAACTGCTGCCCGTCTGCAGGTCCTTCACCAGGACGTACTGGAGCAGCCATGCAGGAGACAGACCTGACAGACACACAGAGACAGGTTTATCCTGACTGATCTGCCCCGCTCCACACTGCTCGTGTTGTTTGTAGCCGATCTGATCAGTACCTTTGTTGTCGTGCCACACGCGGATCTTCAGCACGCTGCCCAGGCCGGTGTCGGAGGCGATGTGGAAGATGTCCAGGCTGTTTCGAGTGAACGCGCCGATGCTGTCCAGGTGTCTGTGTCCACTGCGGCTCTCACTGCCGTGAAGACTGATGCCAACGTGAGCCGTGGTTCCTGGAGCGGGAATAAACACGTCAAGACAACTGCCAGTCACTCATATCAGTGAGGGAACATAGTTATGAGGAATATTCATCGCTCTAATGCATAAAACTGACAGTCTGCTGGTAACTGATCTGATATAAACAAACCAGACTCAAACACCGCCAGGATTATTATAGTTAACCAAAACCATAAAAAAAAAAACGTTTTTGCTACTTGAAATAAGGGTAACTTAAATAAACTACATTATTTCAGTTAGTGGCCAAAGCAAGATTTTTAATTTTAATATAGTTTAGCTTCACGTACTAAAATAACTAAATAATTTAATAAATAACAAATTAATAAAAATGATATAGACATATTAAACAAGAACAAAAACACAACACAATTACTAATATTTTATCTAAAATTAAAACGAAAATGTAAAATACAAAAATAAAACTAATTAAAATTATATAAAAAAATCTAATCACAACAAAATAGCTAAAACTTTAACTAAAATTAAAAATGGAAAAAACAAAAAAACTAATTAAAAATATATTTAAAAAAACAACTAATAGCATTTATTTAGGAATCTATCCAATTTTAACCACACACAAATTTCACTCATGTTAAAGTTGGTTCCTTGTGTTCATTGTGCTTCACATATCTACACTATTGATGATAGACAATGACCCTTTTTTGCCCTTAAATTCTCGCACCTTAACAGACACCTGGACACAGTGAGGCAGAACTAGTCAGTGGCTGCTCCCTTTAACATGTCAATCAGATGGTTTCTTTCAGTCTAAGTGGATGGTCAGACTTTGCTAACCTAATGATGATCTGCGAAACATCTGCATCTCACCTGCGCCGTAGGCCCAGCCGGTCTTGACCTGGATCTCGTACTTGTACAGCCCGTCCTTCCCACAAAGCGGCACCACAGAAGCCCGTCTCAGGTCCATCTGATCCAGCTTGCGCATTATAGCACTGGCCACGGCGTAACACAGCAGTCCCATCACACACACCAACACCACCACCAGACTGCGAGTCAGCGAACGCTCCTGACATGGACGAGATCGATGACACTGCTTTATCACCATCCCTTCAACCAGCTGTCATCCGACTATACCTCCCAAACTATACTTTACTATAATATAATATATGTATAAAATACATTTTTAATTAAAATTAATATATTATCCTGTTATAAAATTAATATATTATCCTGTATATATTAAAATATTAATAATATATATATATATATATATATATATATATATATATATACACACACATAACTTGTCTGGAAAGAAGGAAGTTTAATTTTAAAAATACTATTTTAAAAGAAAAATGTATAAAAATTTTAAACACTATATATGCTAAAGTTTTAGAAAATTAAAATATTTAAAATTAGTAAAATAATAATTTAATATTAATCAATTAAAATGAATCATACGTTTGGTATATATTAAACTTGAGAAAAACTGAAATATGAACATGAATGGAAAAAATATTTATATCTGGATAGAAGAAATGCTGATTTAAAAATATTATAAAAATATATAACAATATATCATATAATATAGTTAAAAAAATACAAATTAAACTATATAAAATTAATAGAAATGTATTTAAAATTAACATTTTATATATATTTAACTTCAGATTAAAATATAAAAATACTAAAACATTAAATTTTTTTTAACTATTTTAAAATGTATTAAATATGTGTCACACATATTGGTAAATACACCATAACAACAATGCCTGGGCAGAAGGCTGATTTAAAAAAATATTTTTGAAAATACCAAAAAATAATGACTAATTTATATAACTTTAATTACTTTTTAAAATTATAATATAATACGAAGAGTTCATTTGCATAAACCGATAAATGCCACTTAAAAAAAAAGAGCTGATTGCCGTACATTATTCTCCACATATAGCGCGATCTGAACCCTAAACACGTTTTGTCAAAAAAAGCCGGTATTGTCCACTTTCAAGGCATCGAGAGTTTACTGCAGAAGCCCACACGCGCCCTTGTTTTTTAACAGAAGCCGATAAATCCATTTTAGCGAATCAGCACGCTGTATTCAAGTCAGGTGACAAGGCTACTTTCACTTTGAAAAGACGTGCTAGCTGAGAGGAGTTTCATCAAAGCAGACTAAAAGTGATCGAGGATGGATCATTTTCATGGAATCTTGAAAAAGCAGCGTGTTACAAAGGTGACGGAAAATCTCCGTGTATTGTGTGTAATCACATCCATAATCTATGATCCCAACAACAACAACCTTTGTCAGGCATCTATAATGTCATCTGAGGAGATTACAAAGATTAAACCAGTGTTTCTAAAACATGAAATGTGGAGTTATCTGCTTTTGCTATAAAACAAACTTTTAATTAGTAAAAAAAACATACTTTCAATGAACTTTAATTTAGTAAATTACCTGTATTTGTTTAAGTTGTTATTATTTAATCAAAACAACCCAACTGCAGTTTGATTGATATTACTTAATGAATGCACAATAAAAAAACATGATTTCTGAAAATAAATTAAACAGTTATCGGTTTTTGCAAATTAACTCTTTATATAATATAGACAAAAAATTTTTTAACTATATGAAATTAATACAGTTTTGAAAATAACATTTTGTATATATTAAACTTTAAATCCAAAAGAAAAGAATCATTACTAGTAAGATAGTATCATATTTTGTTTAAAATAAAACATAAAATAACATCATAATTTAAAAACGTAATAATTTAGTTTTTTAGGACAACTTTGATGAACTTCAAATGTTGACTAGTGTATTTTAAAGAATCATTACTACTATGTCTGGACAGACTTAAGGCTCATTTAAAAAAAATATCATTAATAGTATTATGAAAAACCAAATGTCTGCTGAGTTGAGTTGTAATGCTCACAGGAATGATGAAGGAGACGGCGTCGACAGGAACGAACAGGCTGGCGGCGAAAGCGGTCAGATGATGTGTGCGGCACACGGCTCGGCCCACGCTGGTCTCGGGGAGCGGATCCATGCCGTCCGTCCGCCACTGATTGGCGCTCTCGCTGAAATACTGACACAGCGACGTGAAGACGGCCACCTCTAGCCGGATCAGATCCGGATCGCCGGCGCCACAGCCCGCGCTCACGTTTATATAGTGATCACGCGTGGTGTCATAGGACCTGATGGAGAACACAAATCAGAAATTAGAAGAAAAATCTCATTTGTGTGTATCAGTGCGTAATCGCAAATGCTTTTATTTTATTGGCTGAAAATCAAAAACAATTGACAGAATTAATAATTTAGAGTTTTATATCCGACAGGATGAGCCGCGCTCTTTGTGTTTTGTGAAACACTCATCTTCACTGCTGATATTGATGAACGAGTCTCTGAACAAACAAAAGAGCTGCCCGCTTTCAAACACATCATTTATTATAGATGAATGGCCAAACATCAACAAGCACTTCCAGTACTATTCAGCCATATACAGCAGTGAGAAACATCAAAACATTAATTAGCAAGAGCTTTACTTTATGAAGCCTCTTACTTTGGAGACAAGAAGAAAGTGTAGAGTCGGTGGTCCAGGTCCCGCCCCCACGTCATATTGAGCGTGATGCGTTTCCTGTCAGTGCTGTTGTATTCATTGGGCCATTCGGAGGTGTGCAGATAGGCTGTGATGAATGGATCCAATTCCCACTTCTCTGGAGAATCTGAGGACAAAGTGACGAAAAGAAATAGGTGTTAAGAGGTAAATAAAAACAAGAAACACTCAAAAGGAGGATGAATTTCCATGAAAATGCTATTTCACCTAAAGCTGACCTTTACAATACATTACTATACATACATTACACTGACCAAGTGCTGTAATAACTAGTAATTGTTCCAATTAGTTGACTAGTTGGTTTGTTTGGCTAAACTAAAATGAAATAAAGCTTGAATAAAAACATTGAGACAATAAAAAAAAACTTACTAAAATTACTAAACTGAAACAAAAATAAATTCAAGCTAAACAGAACTATTTTTTAAAAACAAAACAGTAGCAAATGACAAAAGCATATAGTAAATGTTCTAAAACTTATATATAATTATATAAATAATAATAAAATAACATTATGCCAAGTTAATGTCTTTATTAATCAAATATCATGATATTTTCTCATTCAGCTTTCTAGACACTGATCAGATAACATGAGATTAATTGTGATCATTTTTTATAGTTTTTAACAGGAAGAAAAAATACAGTGGTGGCTAAAATCGTTAGAACTCTTGGCATATTTAAGAGGTTTCAGTTGTTTATGTTGAATTGGCCATAACCCATAAAGCGAACTATTGCTGGAACGACCTGCGACGGAAGGAATCTGCTGGGACATTTAAAATGATGGACTGACCCCTCAAAGTCTGGAATCTCGACCCCATCGAGCTAATTTGGGGCGAATTGGAAAATAAACTAGAGAGATCTATTGTACATTCAAATCAAAGCCTTTAGCTTGAGTTGCAAAAGGCATGGGATAACATCAGTGTTGAAGTTCTCAGGAAATATATTGACACTATGCCAGAGAGATGTGCTGCTGCAGTTGCTGCAAAAGGTGGACATACCAAATATTAAAGTTAAAAGTGCATAAAAACAGTACGACTCACTTCATCTGATATTTGTTGTGCTCCGAGCAACCATCTGCATGTTTCATCACCATTATGAAATGAAATCATGTTTTGGAGGCTTTGCTTTTTTCTCATACAGTATAAATTGGTCATTAGATTTTAACGTTTTTGCCACAGTTTGTGATTGTTGTTGAACTAGTTTCTTATTTTTAGTGGCTCCCCCTTGTGTTGGGCGTCTTACCGTCTAGTACGGTGAAGTTGAGCTGGACGTAGATTCCCGCCTGTCTGTTGGTGTTCCTCGTGCTCACCCTCACGACGACTGAACCGCAGCGGCTGATGTTCTCGGCTCCTGCCGGTGGCAAGACGGCCTCCTTTCCGTTATTAACGGCAACCGTTATGGCATGGCTGTCGTCCAGATCTGAGATGGGAATCTGCGTGCCGTTCACCGTGCGAAACTCCATGGACGCCACATCCGTCGAAACGGTGTAATTGGCGACGTAGTTGAACGGAAACGGATTGGGCTCCACTTGGAACAGCAGCTGCACGATGCCGTCCTCGCTGTTGGGCACCAGAGCTCCCCCTGCACGTCCCAGACTGCTGTTGAAGGCTCGTGGGATGGAGAAACGCCGGCACTCGGGTGCATCGCTCTCGCCGTAGCAGAGCAGGCTCTGCGGGTCGGCGCGTTTGCCGGCGGCAGCGATCTCTGTCCCGCGGAGGATCAGCGGCTCCTCGTTCAGGACGCGGCCCAGCATGAGGATTCGCATGAGGACGGAGGACAGGGTGTAGGCTTTGGCGGCCACCCGCAACGGGTGATGCTGCTGCTCCTCTAAGAGAAGCGGAGGCGGCTGGGAGAGGCCGTTGTGGTCCTCGGCCTCCGGAGGAGGAGAGGAGGCAGCCTGGCTCACCTGGTGGATCAGGTCACCTGAGGGAGGAGACAGTGTGGAGGTCTGATTACTGACTGGATGAATACTGAAAACCAGCAGGAACAGGATAAAAGGGTCCACGAAAGACCAAAAAAAGAGGAGTGATATAAGTGCTACAAGACTGATAAGAATTTGATTTAATGTTGCAGTAAAAAATATAAGACAAGAAATTAATTGAATTAATTGAAATTAATCCCACTGTTCAGAAAAAAAAGAAGAGAAATCAAGTGAAGAGAAATAAAGCTTTTGTAGCATATTATACTTTTTACAAATTAAAATAGAAATTGATATTGAAAAGTATTTTATATTAAACTAGAGATATACAAATCTTTTAAAAAGAAAGGTAATTTTAAAACAAAAACCCCAAAATGGAGTCAAATCAAAGACAAAGAAGAAAAAAATACCTGTCAATAAATCAATCAAATTAATTTCAATTAAAATTAATCACACTACTGAGAAAAACCTTAAAATGAAGATAAATCAAATAAAGATCAATAAAAACAATTTTTGTAGCAGTCTAACACATACTTAGGAGTCTAAGTATGTGTGTGTGTGTGTGTGTGTGTGTTTTACCCATGATATTGAGGATGTTGTCTGCTATCTCGGTTGGGGTGACTGTGCCCTGTTTGGTGTCTGTCTGCAGGATCTCTAACATCGACTCTAGTTTGTCCAGAGTGCTGTTCTGACACTCTTCACACACAAACTCTCGACTCACAGCCTGCAAACAAACACACGAGACAGATTTTATGAACTTTTTCACTGTGACCGGTCGTGTGTCACATGTCTTTTGAAGTGCTTCAGGATTCAGCTGATGTGAGGCATGTGAGTGCGTCTTGTCTCACAGTGCACTGCGCGAGCGCCGCCGATGTCTGCTGGATGTCACTGACGGTGTTGAGGTCCAGTGACGTCAGCGCTCTGGTGATGTTTCCTCTGACGCTCACACGATACTGACGCTCTGCCTTAGACACACGCTCACGTCTGCGGGAAACACCCAGCTCATACTGACACACAGAAACACACCACATGACCAAGAAAAACACGGCAAACTGATGAATGACTGATTGACATAGATAGATAGACAGACAGACAGGCAGAAGACAGACAGACAGACAGACAGGCAGAAGACAGACAGACAGACAGACAGACAGACAGGCAGAAGACAGACAGGCAGGCAGGCAGGCAGGCAGACAGACAGACAGACAGAAGACAGACAGACAGACAGACAGGCAGAAGACAGACAGACAGACAGACAGACAGACAGACAGACAGGCAGGCAGACAGACAGACAGGCAGAAGACAGACAGGCAGGCAGAAGACAGACAGGCAGGCAGGCAGGCAGACAGACAGACAGGCAGAAGACAGGCAGACAGGCAGGCAGGCAGGCAGGCAGGCAGAAGACAGACAGACAGACAGACAGGCAGAAGACAGACAGACAGGCAGGCAGACAGACAGACAGGCAGAAGACAGACAGGCAGGCAGAAGACAGGCAGGCAGAAGACAGACAGACAGACAGACAGACAGACAGGCAGAAGACAGGCAGGCAGACAGACAGACAGGCAGAAGACAGACAGACAGACAGACTGGCAGAAGACAGGCAGACAGACAGACAGACAGACAGACAGAAGACAGACAGACAGGCAGACAGACAGACAGGCAGAAGACAGACAGGCAGGCAGAAGACAGACAGGCAGGCAGACAGACAGACAGGCAGAAGACAGACAGACAGACAGACAGGCAGAAGACAGACAGGCAGGCAGAAGACAGACAGGCAGGCAGGCAGAAGACAGACAGGCAGACAGGCAGGCAGGCAGAAGACAGACAGACAGACAGGCAGAAGACAGACAGGCAGGCAGGCAGAAGACAGACAGGCAGACAGACAGAAGACAGGCCCAGTTTCACAACATGGAAATTTTCAAACATCTTTTAAGCTTGTTCCTTTTAAATGACTCTTTTATTCCATCATAAAACTCTTGACCCAAAAGCACAATGAGTGGTGACTCTAAAAGTTGCAGAAAGCACTGTTTTAATACACGCATGTTGAAATGTATTAAGTCACCTTTATTTATATAGCGCTTTTAACAATGTAAATTGTGTCAAAGCAACGGCACAATATCAAAAAAGGAAAATAGTGTGTCAATAATGTAAAATTAAAAGATTAAAAAAAAGATTTTCAGTTAAAGGCATTTCATTATTGAATTCAGTGATGTCATCATCCAGTTTAAATAGTGTCTTTGCAATCAGGTCGACGATATCGCTGGAAATGAAGTAATTATTACACTTATGTTGCTGATGTCAGGAAATGTGCAACCTAACCCAGGTCCTGGGTCTGATATGATATCGTTGCAAACTCCTGCCGATTTTCTAAATAGGTCTGGTATTGGTTTCGTACATATAAATGTGAGAAGTCTATTGCCAAAAATGGATATGGTCAGAATTTGGGCCAAATCGACAAATGTTGATACATGGCTGGCGAGATCCACTCCTGATAGTTATATTTATATGGAGGGGTAATATATTTCGTACTGATCGTCGTGCTTAAGGTGGAGGAGTGGCGATCTATGTAAAAAATAGTTTGCAGGCAACAGTACAATTATCTAAGTATGTGCCTAAACAATTTGAATTGCTAGTGTTGAAAATTTAATTCTGTGTTTTGACAGTTGCGGGATGCTATAGACCTTATTGTCTTATTGTTTGTCATCTACAAAATATACCGAATTGGCTTTAATGGGTGACTTAAATTGGGACTGGCTAACTCCTGCATCTGATTTAATTAAAAGTTTTTGTGACTCAGCGAATTTGACCCAAATTATAGACTCCCCTACTAGGCCAAATTCTAAACATCCTGAAAAGTCTACGCTCCTTGATTTGTTTTTAACAAATGTGCCACAAAAATACAAAGCTATTGCTGTTTTTGCAAATGATATGAGTGATCACTGCGTTATTGCTGGTGTGAGAGATACCAGGATATCTAAATGTAAACCGTGTAATATAATTAAGAGAAATTTGAAAAAAAAAATTTTTTTAATTGATCTTAATTTTTGTGATTGGAAATGATGTGCTTTTCTAAATCAAGGAAAACAGACGATGCTTGTCAAATTGTTACATTAGATGAGAAGGTAATTGAATCAGTATCAGTCTATAAATATCTTGGTTTCCTTTTAGAAGAAAGTTTGTACTTCAAGCAGCATATAGTGTTTAACAAAAAAACTTGGAGTAAAACTGGGTTTCTATTATAGAAACAAAGGCTGTTTCTCATTTAATATGAGAAAAACACTTATGCAAGCAACATTTTTTTGTCAATGCTGGATTATGGTGATAATTTTATATATGCATGCAAATAAATTTTCGTTGAAAATGCTGGATTCAGTATATCATGCAGCACTAAGATTTGTAACAAATTCTAGTTTTCGTATTCATCGTTGTAGCTTGTATGAGCGTGTTGGTTGGCTATCTTTGCAGAATCGCAGGCTGGAGCACTGGTATATTTTTAAATAGACAATGATAGATAGATAGATAGATAGATAGATAGATAGATAGATAGATAGATAGATAGACAGACGGACAGACAGATAGGTGGATGGTGGGTCTCACCTCATTGAGGACGGTGATGAGGGCGAGCGAGAGCTCCCGTACTCTCTGTGAGTCTACCTGACGGAGCAGCTCTCTGAGGGTGGAGTCGGTCAGATGGCTGAGCCAGTGAGGGAGACAGCTGAATCCATCAGGAAGCGCCGGCAGCACCACCTCCATCGACCTGACACACATCACAAACCATTCACAGCGCTGCCAGCAAAGAACAGGACAGGGGATGTCTTCATGCCAAACCGTGTCTTACTTGTTGCGGGCCATGACTGTCGCCCCCTGGTGGTCCTCCACCATGACAATGGCAGTCACCTGGTACTGGGCCACGCTGAAGCCGGGTGGCAGGAAGGCCGAATGTTCTGGACTCGTGCCTTTATACACACAGAACTCCTCGCAGTACCGCCTAGAGCAGCGCACCGCCAGCAGACTGTACACCAGCGGAGACTCGGTCTCGTCCATATCAGTGTAGCCTGAAAATCAGACGCAACTCTTTTGAAACCCCCTGACCCACGACTCTTTTAGACCCCCTTGAAAATGAGATGTCACATCTCAAGGGGCTATCCTTTCAATAAATTCAAATTCAAACTCTTCAGTGCTGGGCGGTATGACCAAAAATTTATATCACAGTATTTTTCAAAATTATACCAATTTCACGGTATATGATGCTATTTTTTTTTTCATGCATGATCAGGTGTTAACCACATTTTCTATTGATTGAGAGAGGAAATACTGCAGTAGATTGACTTAGAAAAAATTTGTAATTTTTAACTGAACTGAACAATTGCCGTTGAACGGAGAACCTGGCAGTTCTTAAAAGCTCATTTCTAAACAGAATTCCAAAGGAATGCTGTTATTTTGACAGGAAAATACAACAAAGAATATTGTTTACATGTAGTGTGTCAATTCTGCATGTTATGAAAGACTCTCTCGCTCTGACTCTTTCTTTGCATGTGTAAGAGACAAAGCACCGGCGAGTCATGCGCCTTCACACTAGAGTTTACGGGACGCCAAAAACAAGTGCACTGCGCATCCATTGAGATGAACTGAAACATATCACAGATAGCTTGACGGAGAGTGAAACTCTGAAGCGCTCAGTCAGAATGTTCGGTGAATGAAAATATAACTGAGCTAAACTTATACTTTGCCTCCAACTCACACACTGGTGAGTACATTCGAAGAATTTCTTAGCCATTGCCTAATATTAGATATAATTTAGTCGCCCAGAGTGAAGATTTACTCACATTGTAGAGGGTTGTCAATTTTTACAGTCATGTTCATTCTTAGTAACACATACAGCTGTGCAAATTGCGGTATATTAAAAATTCATGTCATAAAAACAAACACCGGTATTCTGTATGAACTGGTAGTTCAGCACCTGCTCTTTCTCAGCGTCCTACGTGCAGTCCTTCTTCTCCAGTCTCACCTGAGCAGTTGAAGTGCACTCTCTCCAGCAGCGTGCGCACCTGAGGCCCGTCCCCATCCGCCCACAGAGAACATGTCCCGCCGGCTGGAGGCAGGTTGGGGTGGAGCTCTATGTAGGCCACGCCCTCACGGTCCATGCTGTCATCGGTCACGTGGAGGCTGAATATGTAGGAGTTTCCATCGCGGAGGATGCCCTGTCGCAGCACCAGGTTCATGCTGTCGCTGCCCGTGGTGGTGGTGTTCAGATCCAGCACCAGCGTCTCGTTCCCTCCGGTCATCGCCGTCCACCGCTAACAACAACAACAGACACGGCAGACACGTTAGTGGTATTTCCAAGTCATTTCCATGTTATTATTTAAACTCAATTAAAAAAATACAGCAGTTTCTTTATAATAAAGTTAATTATTAAATAAATGTATTAGTTCAAATTAAATGCATAATACTAACTGAATAATTATCTTTATTAATAATAAAAATTATTTGAATAAAACTAAATTTTTATACATGCATAAAGAAATTTTATATTAATATTTATATGATTAAAAACACTCGTAATGCATTAAAAAGCGTATTTTAAAAAACTTTAAAAATTCACAGCTTTAGGAATGCTTTTGTATTTCCATGCCACTTTTATTTATTTACATTCATGTATTTATTTAATAGAGCAGATTGTTAAATTAATTAACAAATCTAATTTATATTATGTAATTTACTAAACGCTTGTATTTATAATCAGTAATAGATGTATAATTGCATTTTATACATTATATAATTATTTAAAAGTGGTATGCATTTTTTATATTCTCATTTTAAAACTCTAGTTAATATTAAAGTAGTTTTTTTTTGTATTATTTCAAATTGTGTTAATTTTTAACGAACTCCAAACTGTTTTTTCAGTAATGTTGCAGTGACCTCCATCACCATCAGTCCGAATCAGCACTCATCTCAGACCCGAGTGTTTGAAGCACTAGATAAGCGTCCCTGACTTGTACCCTAATATTTACTGTCTCTGGCTCATGGGAACCAGACCAAGGGGAAGGAGTGTTTGACCGCTCGGTCACCAAGTAAATGTCTGTGCATGTTTAACGAGGTTTGGCATGTCGTTAATGGCTAATGCGGTGGAACACATCACATCACAATGATGACATCCCCCCGTACGCCCACTCAGGTCTCCCCTCCCTCCGGTTCCCATAACCATAACATCACTCGAGTCTCAGTCTAAACATTATGAGAAAGCAGGTCGGAAAAAAGCAAGAGGCATGCCTGCGAAAAAAGAGAAAGCGTTCTAGAATGACACCATGCCGCTATCTCTCCATGAACAGCGATCTTCGATAAATTATGACGGTATGTTTCCTCTAATAAATAAGGCATGAATGACTCACAAAATCCAAATATGTCATTCCCAACATTCAGATTCTATGAGGACAGTGTTAATCCTAGGGACAAATTATATAATGCTTTCCATGCTTTTTGGAAAGCTAAAAGATATAGGAATAAAATGCTATGCCTTTCACCGGCCAAAAAACTAATAGACATGGAGAGTCCAATTTTGATTCCATGATGTCCTTAAGAGGTCTACTTGAGCGTCCCGACCCACCCGAAACAGCTATGTTTGCATTTCGTACTTCCCTGTAGGCGGGTTTAATAGTAACCCTGTGATTGATGACAGCGTGTCATGAGTGTGCTTGTTCTCACCCCTCTGTGTGAGCTGTGACAGTTATTGCAGGTGCCAGCCAGGTAGACATAAGAGCTCTGACTGATCTCGTAGCGAGACTGAGCTTTGCACGACACGCACTCCAGCGACACCATCGGGATGCGACCGCTTTGTACCCACACCTGTGACGAGGAGAAGAGACAGAACAGCAAGCTTTAAAGGGATAGTTCACCCAAAAAATGCTGTCATTAATGACTTCACCCTCATGCCGTTCCAAGACCCTCGTTCATCTTTGGAACACAAATTAAGATATTGTTGATGAAACCCAAGAGGTTTCTGACAGCAATGTAATATGTCTGCATAGACAGTGATGTAACTGAAATGTTCAAGGCTCAGAAAGAAAGTAAGGATGTCGTTAAAAAACTATTTTAACAATGTCTTTACTACCTTTCTGGGCCTTGAACGTGGTAGTTGTGTTGCTGTCTATGCAGGGTCAGAAAGCTCTCGGATTTCATCAAAAATATCTTAATTTGTGTTCCGAAGATGAACGAGGTTCTTGGGGGTTTGGAATGAAATGGTGAGTAATTAATGGCAGAGTTTTCATTTTTGGGTGAACTATTACTTTAAGTTGCAATAATATTTTCTGTTGACCTCAATGGCAATTGATGGAAACTGATTCATTTGAAACATCTTGCATTCTTTGAACTGATTCAAATATTAACATTAGTGCTGAGACTGGCGAATTTCCCATTACTGTTATGAATGTGACACAGGAATAATGAATTTATGAAGAAATAGAAGAATTGTGGGGGTCAATAGACATCACGAATTGGTTTCATCATGGTCCCTTTGTTTTACCTGTTTGGGTCAGTTAGTTAATTATAGCTAAATCCAGAGTGTGTTAAATGCAAATTAACATTTTGTAATGATGATAGCGACTAATTTGAATTCTGTAGAACAAAAAGGCAGGAAACGCAAACAATGAATAGCAACCACTCATAATTTTGCTCATTTACATGCGCTGCATTGTTTTAGCTCACACTTCTCTGTTGAAAGTATGCATATCAGTTAAAAGCACAAATACACCCCAGAAAAAGGCACAATTTCACATCTCTCAGGCCGGTTTTGAGTAATGAGATGGTGGAGGATGTGCTTTTGTTCATCATTTGAGGATTTACTGTGGTCAAGGATAAACAAATGTTTCTTTTAAATTAAAATCTGTTTACCGACCAGCTTTCCATGGGGCGGCAACAGCGTGACGTTAATTGCGCCATTCAAAATGTTTTTGATTGCGGATAATTAGGATTCTATAATGAGCCTAATTTACATAGAAAAGAGGCACGTTTGCACTGAAAAGAATGACAATGACTTCATTAAAATATTATATAGCTCTATTCAGTGCACTTTGTAGATGCTTAAACTGGACTGCAGGTAGTTGTTGAATAAAATGCAGGTTTCACGCACAAAAACATTTTATTTTAAAATATTAGAAATATAAAAAAATGTAATGTGACGAGATGTATTTTGGAATATAAAACATCTGTATGAGCAATGGAGAAAAACAGCTGTCGACAAGAATCAATAACAAGACATATTTGTACATGCAATATACAGTATTAGGTATGAAAAGCTGGCAGTAATCAATAAGAGCACTCACCGTTTGGTTTGTGGACTCTGGGGTCATGCCTTCTTTACTAACGGTCAGGCGAAAGGTATACTCAACATCTACCTCCAGTTCAGAACCAGAGATTCCCAGAACCGGGTCGCTCGGACCCAACCCGAAATGCAAAGTGGAGCAGTGAGCTGGGCCCTGCAGGGTGAAGTTAAAAGACAGAATCACTGCAGATGGTAATTAATCAACTCATTTACCTGCCTCAGGATATACAAAACAAGAGCATAATCATAAAACAAGTTTTGGTACCTTTGTTGTTTAATGACTTTACCTAATGAGTTTTCTAATAGGATTTTAATCACTGACCATGACTGTGCATCCCGAATACATGTTTGACACCCACAAAGTGTACTTTCTGTCTTCATTTTGGACAATAAATCTACTGTATTATCATTTAGAACCTAGAAAATGTTGTTTTAAGACACATTTTGCTTAAAGTGTGCTTACGCTTCCTTTAAAATAAATGTCACCTGTTTTTTATTTTTTATTTTATCATCTAATGCAATGACATTCATACGTTTTTAATGTGGCTAAAGTGTTATTTTTTGGTGCCAGTGGAGCTTGAAATATTTCATTATACTTAATACAATATTCCTTTGAATTTCTGTCAGTGATAAAATGTTTTAATAAAAAGCAGGAATCTCTGGCTCCCCTCCGGCAGTGATTCTGATACGCTGGGTGAACTCTAAGGAATGCTGAGTTTATCCACTGCTAGTTATGTAACTGGTCTCAATTATACACCACCCAAACATCCACGTTTGTGGCACATACTTCACATATTTTATCTTTCTGAGCTGCTGTGTGCAAAGTTAAGTCTCTGATACTAGATGTTCCTCACATACTCAAACATCTCTCAAATTTACACATTCACATATCTGTTATGAGCTTTTAGCTCTCAAATATGCCTATGAGCTCAGTGAACAAAAGCACTTTATTGTTCATTGTTTTAATGCCAATTATTTAAACTCTCAAACTCTCTCTAGCACAATGTTTATTTTACTTTTTCATCCACTGATCATTTCCAGGGTAAAAAACTCTCAAATTGGATTGTTCAGCTTAAAGGACCCATGACATGCTGTTTTTTGGATGCTTTTATATAGGCCTAAGTGGTCCCTAGTACTGTATCTGAAGTCTCGTTCCCGAAATTCAGCCTTGGTGCAGAATTTCAGCCACTACGAGCCAGTCCCACAATGAACTTTCCTTACGCCATTTCTGTGTCTGTAGCTTTAAATGCTAATGAGGAGGAGAGAGGCAGGGCAAGGTGGAGGGTGGGTGTGTGGCCTGCAGCTTGCGGCCACGGTACCATGCGCTAATGTTGACAGTGGATGTATGGCAATGGCTCGTAGACACGCAGTCGTTCAAGCTTTTCAGTTTGACCCAGAATCTGATCCGGATGGAGAAGCACCGGATGAAGAAGTTGCAACTCAGCGGCTACAGCAGGACGTCTCCAAATGGTTAGTTTAAAATATTGTGTCTGGATACGGTCAGTGTTTCCCACACACAGACTTTACCTGGGCGGACCGCAACAATATCCACCGCCCGCTGCCATCAGCTCCCGCGTCTCTCACACACGAGCGCAACTTTAGAACAATATTTAGTAACTTTCAGACCCTTTATGCGGCTTTTTTCCCATAACGGGTACAAACTAACAAACCTAGCGACTTAAAAAACCCTAAAAAAAAACCTATCATTCAGTTGGAAGATGTCTCCAGTACTGCCCCGTGAGCGCAGTGTCGCCTCTCTCGTCGTCTGTTCTGAGCAGCAAGCGGCAGAGAAGCAGCGCTTTCAGTTTGCCTTAAAGCAGCAGACTGATCAATAAATAATTTATAAAACAGCGTTTCCAAGCACTTGTCTCTTACTGACTGTTTGGACTTTTAAATATGAACATAATTTGTCTGTTAATATGCGTAGTTTATTACTCAGACGCAAAACAGTAATATAGACAAAACCACTGCATATAGTCGCTTTCTAGTGCAAGTTAGATGTATATTGATTTTATCAGACGATGTTGCGATTATAAATCAGGATTTAAGGAGTATAGTGAGAGTGATTCAGGGTTAACATTGTTTACTACTAAAATATGTAAATGTGAACAGCTTTATTGGGCATTCAGTTGTATTACAGTATGTGACAGTTCATAGAGTAGAACAGATCTGAAGTGCCAAAAAACATTGCTTCGCTCGTTTGCAAGCCATGATGTCTCTCGAGGAAAAAAAAATATTGCGCTCGCCTCGCACGGTCGTAGCTCATTTTCTCATGGGCGGGGAAAGCAGAGAAAGGGGAGGTAACCTTTCCCCGTATGACGACATAAAGGGAAGATTCCAGATTGGGCCATCTGAGCTTTCATTTTCTTTTTTCATTTTCCAGGGCTCGGTTTACACCTATCGCCATTTCTAGCCACTGGGGGACCATAGGCAGGCTAGGGGAACTCATATTAATGTTAAAAAACCTCATAAAGTGAATTTTTCATGCCATGGGACCTTTAAGACACTTGAGTACTGAATGAACAGTCATATACAACAAGGTGCTTCACATATTAGAAGCATCTAAACACCAACATTAGTTCTTAAATCTATTGCTATTTTACAGCTTAAATCAGGGATGTCCAATTCTGCTCCTGGAGGGATGATTTCCAGCAGAGTTTAGCTCCAGTCCCAACTAAACCTAGATGAACCAGCTAACTAATGGCACTTTTCCACTGCATGTACAGCACTGTATGGTTCAGTACAGCTCACTTTTGGGGGGTTTTCCACTGGGTAAAATACCTGGTACTTTTTTGTACCACCTAAGGCCGAGGCTCCAAGCGAGCCGTACTGTTACTAAAACGTGACGTGTAAACCCTGCTGATCACTGCTTGGCCGGAGAAAATCGTCACTGCCTGCGTCATTTGAACTTTTTTTTTTTTTTTGCATCATGAACTTGCGGCATGAGACACAACAGACCCGCTAGATTTAAATCAGCACAACCAGCGAAGAATCGAACGCAACTGTTTTGAATGAGCGCACCTTTCTTTTAACAACCAAAAAATGGCTGTTTCGTTGTCGGTTGAGGAAGTACAGACTGTCCTCTCGTGATAGCCGAGGAGCGGATCCAGTGAGAGCGTGATGGAGCAATGCAGAATTAAAACATTTTTAATGTTTACGAGCCGAGTTGTACCACGCAGTGGAAAAGCGCCATAAGGTCTTCAGGATCAATAGAAACTTCCAGGCAGATGTGCTGGAGCTAAACCCTCCAGGAAGATGCCCTTCCCAAAGCAGGATTGGACATCATGGCCTAGATCTATTTATTGCAAGTTTAAGACGTCAAAAGCATTCATTTTTATATATCTGTTACACATCAATCATGATTACCTTTGAGGTGCTCACACATTCCCAGTGGTAGTTGAGCAGGGACTGGTTTTCTGGATCCAGGTTTGGGTCGTAGGATTGCTCTGCGCTCAAATGCAAATCTTGAGTCTTGGACCACACACGGTATGTACCACCCTCAATGATTGGCACCAGCTTTTTGGACATAACTGAAAGTTGAATACATGCTGCCTTCCGTAGTGGCACCCCCTCATAGGACAAAGAAAAAACTAGAGTGTAGTTCCCAGCAGAAATCGACATCTTGGGCACTGAAAGTTGGAGCCTCCGGACATTGACTTCTGGGGGGAGACGGACCTTAGACAGTAGTGGACCTTTCTTGTCATCATCCTGACATCGAGGGGAGGTGAGGATCTCCCAGAGGTACTCTACTCCATAGAGGCCACAGCCTTTTAAATTCACATTTGCCTCTACCGAGGTTGGCTGGTAACGCCAGATGGCGAGTCGTGGAGCTTGAATGATCTGAACTTCTGGTTCATCGCACTTTAGGACAGAGATGTTGACATTAACCTCTGCTGTAACCCAACTCACCAGGTTACTGATGTTAACTCGCACCATATAGTGACCAGGAAGGATGTAGATATGGCTAAGAGAAGGTGTAGTTGTGACAGCTGCAGAAGTACCATCCCCAAAGTCCCACTGATATGTCGCTGGAGTGGAAACAGGAGTGATTCCCACATGGAAGCTGACCGTCTTGTTTACAAAGGTGTCGCTTGGTTGAGCATCCAAGATGGCTGACCTGATAATGTTTTGAACTCGTATAACCTTGGTCACATTTAATCCGTTTAAAGAATTGAATGCTCTAAGGAATATGGTCAGATTGCCTGGCTGTTCTGGTGCATATGTCACTGACTTGCCAACCCGAGAGATCTTGAGACCATGATGAAGGTCAAAGGTCCACAGAATGGTCAGCGGATCACGTGTCGGTGTGCACGCTACATAAGCCTTAGGTACACCGACAGGTATAGCGGCATCACAGCAGTCCAGTATAGTCAACTTGGTCACAGGCTCCATGACTTCAATGTGCTTCAGAGTCCTTCGTTCTGAACTCACTTGGTTGTAGGCAGTAAGGTTGACGTAGTACTTGGCCACACTAGTGAACTGGTGGATGTAGGTTTGATTGGTCAGAACAACAGTTGCATCACCACTAATGCTCAGGATGAAATCAACAGAAGTTCCAGAGGAGACCGAGATGGTAAACTCAACGTTTTCACCAACCGCAGCAATTTGTTTGCTGGCCTTGAGCTCCAGTCCCTGGATACGGTCTTGAATGGTAAATTCACGTGAGCATGTTTCTCTGTTGATGCCATTAGTGGCGTTCAAAGCGACAGTGAAAATTCCCGGTTTGGGGAAGATGTAGGAGGTGGTGCGCTGGTTTGATTTTGTGTTGTCTGGCAATAGCCACATCCACGAAATGTTGGATCCCATCTCTGTTTCTCCACGCAGAGTGACATTGTCCCCTGAAGCTACAAAGTTCTTTGTAACATTTGTGGCGATGAAAGTCAATCCTGAGATTGGTTCTTGAATGCTGATCCACTTTGAGACCACTTCCGAGCTGACTTTGTTGGAAACCTCCACTGTAACCAGCTTCAAACCTGCGCTTCTAAAACGGTGCATGACTGAGGACTTATCATTTGTTAACAGTTCACCATTTGCCCACCATTTGTAATGAAGCTCCGTCCCAAAATTTGCAGAGACTGTCATATTTGTCATGGCATTTACTGCAGCAGGGTTTGGTGAAATCTCAAGGACCAGCTCCCTTACAGGATCCAAAAACTCAATAGTTTTGTTCACAGCCAGCTGGCCAAGCAAGTTGGTTGCCTTGAGGAGGACATCACAAGGACCAGCAGTGGAAAAGTTGAGGTCTATGGTCTTGCCCGTGAGGTTGTAGTCATGGTTTTCATGTTCCCTCAGAAGGTTCCAGCTGAAGGTCATATTGGTGCCCTCTTTTAATGAGGCTTGTAAGTGAATGACACGGTTGGTTGCAAAACAGCATCCTTCAATAAGCTCATCAGCCACTATCTGCAAGCCCTCCAACTCACGCTGCACAAAGATGGAAATGCTTGACTGAACAGTGCCGATGTTGTTCTCTGCAGTAACGATGACACTGAAAGTCCCAACGGAGCGAAACGTGTAGAACATGGTGTGAGAGCCTGGGATTGACGTGCACC
The DNA here is from genome assembly GCF_936440315.1 of Barbus barbus. NCBI lineage: Eukaryota > Metazoa > Chordata > Actinopteri > Cypriniformes > Cyprinidae > Barbus > Barbus barbus. The sequence continues at coordinate 2,320,285 of NC_136736.1, read as the reverse complement.
GGTCACAAAGAATCCAAGAGTACCTCACATCATCTCCTTGGTCAAGGTGTGCCTCGAAGTGAACGGAAGTGTTCAAACGGACATTAACAAGGCTGGCATTTACTGACAGTCCTGTGATTGGGGCCAAGACCACAACGGAAGTCTGATTTTTGGTCTCACTCACTTCATTCTTGCCTGTAACACTGATGTTAAACCTGCCCGAGGAATTGTAAGTGTGTGATACGTTTGTCCCATTAAGCTGAGTCCCATCTCCAAAATTCCAGATGTAGACAGCATTCTCAGAGTCTGAAAACGCATTGAAAGCATAGTTTTGGTGTAAAGAAAGATTGTTCTCTTTATTGCCATTATGGTTGATCAGCAAAAAACTGACAGATTGTTGCACCACAACTAAAACAGTATCGTTGATACAGGAGATGTTGTTGAGTGCAGTAACCGTAACCAGGAATTCCCCAGGACTCTTGAATGTAAAGGCCATCTCCTTACCACCTCGAACAGGACCTCTTGAGTCAAGTACCCCAAAATCCCATAAGTAGGTGTAGTTAAATTCTGGGAAGGCAGCTACTGTAAATCTGCTCTCCTCACCGAGCTTGATGTGTGTTCTCAGAGGAAACAAATACATTTTTGTGAGTTCAGGTTGGACGCAGACCCTTCTGAAAAAATTAGCCTTGTTGGCTTCACTTGAAATAAGTAGCGAGAGATTATACTCGCCACTCTTAACGTATGTGTGCTTTATCTTTGGCGTTCCATACTGAGTTTCGTTGGGGCTTCCGTCTCCAAAACTCCACACGTACTGATGTCCTGACGCATTCCCTGACACAAATGCACGGAAGAGTACCTCTTTGTTTTCCCGAATGCACCCGGGAGGCTCTAGCAATAACACGTGTAGCACAAACACCTCAACAGGTATAGTTACCCATTGTGAGCTCACAGCATTCTTTGCGGTGACATTTACAGTGTAGTTTCCATCTTTCCTGTACGTATGTTCAACTTTGGGTTCCATACCCGTGTGTACCGTTCCATCCCCCATGTCAAAGCTCCAAGTTACATTGTTGCCTGCTTCCAGACATGCCGTGACAACGGTAGGAGTGTTGCATTCCGTGGGAGCAGAGGACATCACCTTCAAGCCCTTAACATCCTCATAGACTATAACTTCCATGCAGGTGTCTGTCCAGCTAATGGTGTTGTTGACATTCACGCAGATATTGTAGACACCGCTGTGAGCGTAAGCGTGAGGAACCCTACGTTCACGCCCCTGCTGTACACTCGAATTGTCACCAAAGTTCCAGGTGTAGATGATACCGTAGGGAGACGGTAGGGGGTGGGCCTCAAAGTCAGCTGGTTTTTCAGCAAGTAGCAGGGGTGGGTCAATCTCGATTCGCACACTTGTCAGAATGCTAAAGACGTATACATCGACCTTGCATGTCTTGTTCTCATAGCGGTTGGAAGCCGAGAATAATAGGGTATACTCCCCTGCAAGAAATATGAGTAAAAAATCAAATGTAGATATAAAAAAAAAAAATCAATAAACATAAAAATCTGGATAAAATCAACATGAATACACAAATTTTTTTTTTTTTTTACCTGGCTGTGCATAAATGTATTCCACATCATCACAAATCACCACCTGGTTACTAGAGGGGTTATCGTAAGGGGGCTTAATCTGATGTGTACTGTTTCCTCCATCTCCAAACCACCACCTGTGACACATAAAACCATCAAAACAAACACACTGCATGCCAGATTACATGCATTATTTTACAAGTGGTTTCACAGTTTAAGCCCAATACACCAATTTTGCAAAAAATCCCGTATATCGCAAAAAAAGGTTTTTAGGCTCGCATGAGGTGGTTTGTCAGGCAATTCGTAATAGTAATATATCACAAAACTGCTATAGAAACAGTTTTTTCACATTTACAGGTTACCTGGCATACATAAAAGTCACATGATCATTCTTTAATGTACTATAATATACTCCAAGAAACACCTCATATGTGGCCACTCTCAAGTATAAGGGGCTTTCCTTGCCATTAATGCTTGGATAACCCCTTATTTAAACTGCATTACAGCTTCAACATGTTCACCGGAGCTGATCGCGGTTACTCTAGTCAATGCTTGTGTTTATACCAGCTGCGGCGCGGCACGTTTCAGAAGTATTCCATAAGTGACTCTCCACGATGCTGTACTAAAGATACATCTTCTTTGATTACAAATAATGGCTAGTGCTGTGGCTGCAATATACATAAACCTAACAACATCCGTCACCGCGACTTATCGCGAGAGGAACAAATTACGTTTTAGTTGCATAACATCGGCTAATGGAAACGCCGTCAATTTGCAATAGGTTTTTTATCGACATTTATAATTCATCACAAAGGTTTTGCACAAATCTGTAATAGAAACCCGTCTAATGTAGACAATGATTTTAAATAGTGCTGGAAAGTACTGAATCTTGATTTTCATTGCACAAGTCATTGGGAATGTGACCATACCAAAGATGGCAACACATTTTACTAATGTAAAACAGTACTTTATTTTATCTGTAGGTACTGGACAGTGCTTGCGGGGAGCTGAAAAATAACTTGACAAGTCACTTTTGCATTACAGGTTGTTTTTTTCCCTTCTGAATGATAATACTCTGTGCAAAGTAAGTCCATGAACATGTATTAAGTTAACTCTGGTTTCATGGTGGCTTTTGCAGTACAAAAGAGGGGACTAAAGGATGGGGGGAAAGACAACTTTGAGTCTCTCTTGGTGCCTCGGGAATTTGTAAAAGCAAGGTGGCAGGTCTGTTTTGAAGATATTTTTAGCTGGAGGGAATAAAAGCTCTTTATTGCAAATCTCGCCATCTGACTCATCGCTGCGGGAGGGAGAGGTGGAGTTGCTGTTGAATCATCGCCTCGGCTCCCAGCGATACACCTTCATCTCTCGCTCCGTCTTATCCCCACTTTCTCTACAGAAGTGGAACCCAAAGGAGAATCAGGTATCACGATTGACTGAACAAGCGGCGGGCTGAACTCCACATATACTGAGCAGACGAGATAAAAGCACGGGGAAGAAATTGCCCTACAGTACTTGTCTGACAGACTTTTTTTTGACAATAAATAGAGAAATCCATGAAATAAATAAATAAAGCAGACATCTGCAGTGGCACGCAGCAGGCTTCTGGGAGAAGGAATGGAAAATTTTGGGAATCTTTCTATGCTCGGCGTTGAAGGGAAAATTCTGGTCAGCATTCTGCGCTAACCACAGACTGTAAATCTAGAGGAAAGTGCCATTAAAGGGGAGCAGGCTGGGAGTGTGTGAGGCGGTGGAAGCAGTAGAGAAAAAGTTTGTGTGCAGACTGTGTGCATTAAACAGTCATGAGTCGCGAATATAGAAAGCCATCCAACTTTCCAAGAAGAGAGTTATTTAAAGAGAGCATTCACAACGCATTTTAATTCCATAAAGCAAGGAACTGATTATATTGTAATTGGGCGTTTCATCTCAATGCATCCCAATTCTAGGACTTCTTTATGAAATCTATCATTTGCTACTATTGCTCTACTTTTAATGACAATATCAGTCACAGGCATTAAATTACTGCAATAATTCCATTACTGCATTTTAAAAAGACTGCATTACAAAGTGCATGCTATCTAAATTAGGAATAAATACGATGTATTGTTATTGGCTGATTTTAGAGATTTGTTATTGCATATATGTCAGCAGATAGTGGATATTTAATTGTGCATGCTCAGTTCATATTTTTAGCATTTGCATTTGCCATCATCTAATGCTCTTTTTTTTTTTTTTACAACAAAAAATATTTAAAAATATTTAATAATAAATATTGCAAATAATACTATTTATTATTAAATATCAATAATAAAATCAAATAAAAATTTTATTCCAAAATTTATCTGAAAACAATTTTTTTTTTTACTTTTTACTTTTATTCAGCAAGTTCAAATGTGACAGTAAAAGACATTTATAATGTTCCAAAAATAATGTTTTTTTTGTTCTTTTTAACTTTCTATTCATCAAAGAATCCTGAAAAAAAGTATCACAGTTAATAAATTACATTTTAAAAATAATAAAATATAATGAAATTAAAAACATTTTGTGCAACCCTAATTTAAATTGCTCTTTTTTAATATTAAATCATCCTTTTCAAGATTCAAGAGTTTTATTTGTCACATACACAATTATACAGAGTATAACCAGCAGTGAAATGTAGGTATGTAATCCTTCATAATGACCTTCCTGGTGAAAGTGTTTAGAATTAATCTAATGAATCTTTACACTTCAATTTTTAATTTGACCAATCAGATCGTCACTGTCATAGAACGTACCAGAAAGTGACGTCCACCGCCATGTCTATCTTCACCAACGCAGAGAGGTTCAGGGGCAAACCCTGCTGCACGATTTTGGGGACTCCGTGGACAGTCGGCTCAGTCATCGGGTTCATGCGGTCTACTGTGACATTGAAGTGCTCTGTCAGCATGCTAACCTGGTTCATAGCCGCTACCTAAGAGATGAGAGATGGGTCAGTTGCCAAGCTGATGGAATCAGTAAGGCCTTTACATAAACTGCTCTGAGTTCAATGAAAACCAGTCACCGTAAGTTTGTACACTGCTGCGTTCTGGTAGATGATATTTAACATCCTGTTATAGTACGTGAAGTATGGTTTATCATCCACTGTCCATTTGAACGACGGCTCCGTTCCTCCCTCCACAGAGGCTATGTAACTCTGGAATACGAGAGAGAGAAGAAGAGGTAAGCAAATAATAAGACCATTAAAGATGAAGGTCAGGGCCATAACAAAGCCGACATGGTGGATAACAAACAGCGTGAACCCTTCAGCTTCTGTCTCACAGACATCTTTTATGGACAAAAACATAAAATATCAGCAATAAATACTCTATCCTTGAACAACAGCTGTTTAGAAACCAGTTTAAACTAGCCTAAAACTACCAAACCACATGATTTAAGCAGTTTTTCAAATACAAGCATAAAATATTTCAAAATATGAATACACTATCCTTGGACAGTAGATGTTTAAAATGTAAAGGCATGCTGAAAAAATGGTTTAAACCAGCTTAAGGTGGTTAGGTTGGTCTGCATTGATGGCTTCAGGCTGGGAAACCAGTTTAAACCAGCAAAATAACAGCTAATCACTTGGTTTTATCATTTTTGGAAAAAAAAATTAAATTAGTATTACATACACTAAGGAAGGTAAGGTTATGACAACATGGTTTAAACCAGCTTAAGGTGATTATCTGATCTGTTTTGATGGTTTTAGACTGGTTTAGACAGGTAAATTCATGCTGAAAATTAGCTTAAATCAGCCTAAGGAGGTTAGGCCGGTCTGCTTTGATGGTTTTAGATGGGTTTTTGTCGGGATAGGAAACCAGTAAACCAGTAAAAAAACAAAACAGCAAATCACCTTGTATTCACAAAAAATACCAGCCTAATGTGGTTCGTTTTGATGGCTTTAGAAGGGTTTTGGACCCTTGTCAGTTTGGGAAACCAGTTTAAATCAGCGTAACATGATCTGTTTAAACGGTTTTAGATGGGTTTTGGACACTTGTTAGACTATGAAACCAGTTTAAACCAGTTTAAAAGCAAACCTCTGGGTTTAGATGGTTTTTACAGTATTAGCAATAAACAAATAATCATTGGATCGTAGTTGTTTAGAAGACTGAAACAATGGTTTAAACCAGCCTAATGTGGTCCGTTTTGATGGTTTTAGATGGGTTTTGGGTACTCATCAGGCAGGGAAACCAGTTAAAACCAGCTCAAAGTCAGCAAACCACCAGGTTTAATTGTTTTCTCTCAGCAGTGAGGATGTTACTCACCACTACGGACTCCATGAGGACTCTGTGAGCAGGATGGGGTTTGATGACGAGCCCCCAGAGAGGTTCTTGCACCCTTGCCTGAATTTGTAGCGACGCTTTGGTAACGTTGCTCTGGACAAGAAACAGAATGCCGGTCTGTCCTGGTGTGGACCCGAGCTGGAGGTCGAACCATGCAAACATGGTGTCGTTGTACGGGTCGGGCTGCCTGCATTCGGCCACTTTTGCCACCAGGTTCTCGGGACATGCGTTGTGAAAGGGGACGGTCTCATTGCTGCCTTGCTTCCCAATCAGAGCATCGTGCTGCGAGCGGACCATGACGAGAATCCACGTCTGATTGGGCAGGAAGTACACCGTCCCGTTGTGATTGGTTGGATAGATTACGGCTGGGCCCAGAAGTGGAACGACGTGGATGGGACAGGATGCGGTGACGGGAAAATCCTCATCGCTGGACGTCACTTCCAAAGTGTAGTCGCCAAGCTGAGGGAGGCCAGAGCGGAGGAAGGGACCCTGCAGCGAGGTGCTGTTCTGCCCCACGTAAAGCACCCTCACCTGGCAAACCACGCCTTCCTCCCAGCCGCCCTCCGCATCCGCCTGCAGCGTCTCGTTTGTGTCCCACCAATCGGAGCGGTTCTGGATGAGCACGCTCTGTTTCCATGGCGACGAGGGGTCGGAGGAGCACTGGAGGAGGCCTGACGGCCCGGCGTCGTGCTGCAGGGCGATGAAGTCACCAGGGGAAACTAACAGGTCCTCTATGTCCTCCTGGACCTGAGTGAGAGCAGGGCAGAGAGAGAGAGAGGCAATGAAACCTGTCCTATTGTATCAAATTACAAACCTGTCCGTCAAGGTTTTTCATTTTCATACCCTCACAAATGTTTGGCATATCGAACGCTTGAATGTGTGCTTTTCTACTAACAAGCTATTTTCCAAAGAAAAAGCTATATAGCTGTATGATTTCTTTTTGTTGTTGTTGTTACATTTGATTGTGATTTAAATTTGTGCCTACTAGCTGGAACAATTAGAAATGCACAATATCTTGTTACCATATCGGTTATCTGATAATTATTTTGTGTATTTAATGGAGCATGCAAATGTGACCGACTTTTACATTTAGATTATAATTGAGTCATCTAATGCTCCCTGAAAACACTAATAATAACCTAAATGTACTCATTAGCATGCATCCATTTTTCATGTTGTACATTACAGCTTTGTGATGCTTAACTTGCAGCATTAAAAATTATTCATTTTCATTTAAAGTGGTTTATTTTAATTTCATTTAGCAAAAACAATATATAAATATAAGCCATTTATAGCCTCATTTCAAATTTGTTCTTTTGCATGGTTTATATACACTGCTGTCCAAAAAGTTAGATTTATTGAGATATTTATTTAAAGGATGCATTAAATTGATCAAAAGTGACAGTAAGTGACAGTAGTCATGCCCCCCCCCCCCCCCCCCAAAAAAACCATATATACATGCATACATATATATATATATATATATATATATATATATATATATATATATATATATATATAAATAAAATATACCTGTATATACCTGTCTTTTTATACACAAACACACACACATATATATATATTTACAAACAAAATACCAGTTTTTAACATTTATAATAATCAGAAATGTTTGTTGAGCATCAAATCAGTATATTAGTATGATTTCTGAAGGATCTTGTGACAATGAAGACTGGAGTAATTATGCTGAAAATTCAGATTTGAAAAACAGTTATTTTGAATTGTAATAATATTTCAAAATATGTCTGTTTTTACTGTACTTTTGATCAAATAAATGCAGCCTTGGTGAGCAGAAGAGACTTCTTTCAAAAAAATTGAATCTTACCAACCCCAAACTTATGAACGATACCAATCGAATACGGATTCTCACTTTGAAATTCTGTGAATTTATGTATGTCTTGTATGCTCAGAAAGCCTAACATTCAATGTTTGTCTATATATGCAATATATTTCAGTTGGTTTTGTTTACTGTAGCATTCTAAACACAGGCCGTTTGGTGAACAACCATCAGCTAAAAGAAGAGAAATATATATATATATATATATGAAAATTATGTCCTTTTTAGGTGCTATATATCCTTTATGAAGAAATACAACAGATTTATTTATTAGTTTTTTTCTGTTAATCATCTTTTATTTCAAAACACTGCTTGCGGTAGCATCCTATCATTTATAAAAAGTATTCTTCTGAGAGCAAAAACCAGACCACATGGCAACAGTGCGGTGAGCGCGAGGGGGACAGTGATTACCCTTAATAAGGTTCCGACCTCTGGAATTACACTGTGCCCCAAAACAGACCACAAATACCACAGAAAACACACAGAAACAGCCCCAAAAGAAAGCTGTGAGGAGAAGTGTGTCTCACTGTAATGTGCCTCTCCATTAGACAGACTGAGGGTCATTATTAGGACTTGGTTTCAGGCAGCAGAGAGGGAGTGGAAATAATTAACTGTGATCTGAACACTTGAGGACATTCTGAGCTGCCCCGTATTTGCTCTTCAAACGCTCCATTTAGAAAAAACTCACTGAAGGAGGGTGAAGCAGACGACCTGCAGACCCACACACAGACACACACACACACACACACACACACACACACACACACACTCAACCTCCGATTAAGAGCTCAATGCTCTGGCATTTCATCCTGAAGCTCAAGCGTGCTGGACGTATGGTCTATAATCCAGATATATCAGAAGAGAATTACCACAGTCAGTGGAAACCTGTGAAGACACATCCATATTTCACACAGAACCCCCCCAATAAACTATATTTTGCTTTAAGTAAATGAAGCTTATTTTAGAACATATTTCAGAAGATTTTTTGCATTGTGAAAATGAGTCACATTTTCATGATTCTGGAATTTGTGTGTGTGTATGTATATATATATATATATATATATATATATATATATATATATATATATATATATATATATATTATCATAATATAAAAAAAATTCAGCATAAATGACAAACCATGATATAAACTATATATAGTATATTCCTATTATTATAATATATACTAAATATATTTTTTCACATTAATGTAATGAGAAACAGTGCTATTTTAGTATTATATACTACTATAGTATTTATTAATATTTTGAATCTACTTTTAAATGCATACTTTCAGTTTTCTTTTTAATTTTGGTTTAAGTTGTAGAAATGTTGTGTGCTTTTCAAAATTTATTTATATTTCTAATATTCAGCTCTAATTTTTAAAGTTATTTTAGTATTTAGATTTATTTTATTTCAGTTAGTTGTAAAGGCAACATTTCTAATTTTCTTAACATTTCTAAAGTTACGTTTTTTTTTTTTTTTTTCAGATTTATTTCAATTAGCCACAACAATTTTTAATAATTTTAGTTTACAATAACACTGTTAAATAAGAATTTTTTGCATTAAAATAATGTGAATTTTGGGAAAATATGGGTTTAATTGTCAAAAATAATGTTACAGTGGAAAAAGAATCTTAATTTTCCTAAAACAGACTTCATTTGCCAGAAAGGTCTGATACAGACATGTTCTTGTCTGTTTTTGTGAAATTCTTCATTCTTAAATAGGTGCAGGTTTTCATTCGGTCAAACTCACCAGGATGTTGGATGGGGGTCCAGCCGGTAGAGAGATCAGCACCTCCCCAACGAGTCTATAATCGGGGTACTGTGTGCCCACAGGCAGAGGACTGACCCCAGAACAGTTCACACAAGTCCCGGGAGGACACGGGATGGCCAGGGGCAGACAGCGCTCAGCGTACGGACAGATCTGAAGTCCCGCTGGACACGCTGTGGCTGCTGGTGGGACGGAGGTGTCGTTGATCCACTCATCCGGGGCCTGACAGACAGTGATGGGGGCGCAGAGGTCACCGCAACCTGAAACAAAGGCCAAACCAATCAGTTTATCATAATAAACTAAATAAAATGAAAATATGAAATAAAACTGATTATTTCAAAGGAACATAATTTGTGGCTGTTATAAAGAGAATATATATAAATATGAATATATATTATATAATATTAATAAATATTTTCATTACATCAACGGTTTTAATGAAATATACTGTATATATATGTTTGTGCTGTCAAACGATTAATCAAAATTAATTGCATCCAAAATAAAAGGTTTTGTTTACATAACATATGAGTGTGTACTGTGTATATTTATTATGTTTATATATAAATACACACATATGCATGCATATATTTAATAAAAATATGCTAAGATTATACATTTAAAATATTTATATATATATATTTAAAACCATTGATGTAATGAAAATATTTATATAACATATATATTCATATTTTTATATATATATATATATATATATATATTAATTTTATAACATCCACAAATTATGTTCTTTTGAAATTATCTGTTTTGCACTAAATATACATCTTTTAAATCTTTCATATTTTATTTAATATATTGATATATTTGATAAAATATCTTAATATAAATTGAAGTATATATTAAAATGGATATATTAATGCTGTATCTAAGCCTTCAAAGACTTTAGATCTAAATCCTCTATAAGATTTAGTAGTACTTTTTTTGTTTGTCAAAGTTTTTTAACAACAAGTCACCAAACAAACTTTACATCCATATAAATCTAAAAATATAGTTCATGTATCTTCATCGTTAAATGATTAAAACCTAAAAACATCTTCTTCACTGAACAGATCTCTGCTCACTTGACTATTTTTCTCAGCAGCCTGATTGAACAGATGCAGAGTTGAACTTCCAGCATGCCGTTATGTGTCTGGAGATTGTTTATAAGTTTGCTCGGTTTGCAAACAACATCGACATGAGCTTGACTGGCAGAGGAAAACCAACTCCGGTCCTCCGAGAACAATCTCCACATCTGATTTCATTTACAAGTAAAATTACGATCTGCTTTCGTGTACTAATCGCTTGCAGAGCTGCTTATGCATGTGTTTGTTTGTTTGTTTGTTTATCTCTGAGCTCAGGCTGCCAGTCTGTTCCTGCACTGTTCCAAGTCATCAAACAAGCCTGTTACCATGACGACGGGCGTCCGGAGATAACGTCGATGCACCGAGAGAAACACTGCGCATTAATACTCACGACTCCTTACAGGAAAGTCCTATGATAGCTGTGTGTAAGGAAAAGACCATTTCATTAAGAAGTCATGAATATTTAAACACAATGTTTCCCTTGATGCAAGTTATGGGGCAAACAATGACAATATTTTGAAAGATAAATGTTCATGTGAGAGTTGAAGCAACATCTGAGGTAACCTGGAGTTTCTGATGCTAATTAGAGTTTGCAGTCTAAAGTCTGAAGGATTAAAACTGAGCAAACATTATAAATACACACTGATATTTACATGCCACTTTGATGCCTTGCATGCCACATGATTAAAATGATAGATAAATAAATAAAAAGATGAATAATAATGTCTTGTTCCCCTAAACCTTGCTCTTTTCTTTAGTTCCAGTGCCGGTTATCTCTACTTTATGTCGGATCGACTGATGTTTGTCATTCTTCTGTCACTGCTCATGCTGTATTGATCAGGAGGAAGCAGCAGAGGAAGGTGTCTGTGCAGTATAAAGGGACTGATAACAGCTCAGAGAGAGTCCTCAAGGTCAGAGTCAACCCAACAGCCCCTATCTGTCTCAGGAACCACATTTCCTTTTCCTTTCTCATCCACACACTTTCCAGATTCATTTGGTTTATGAATATGAATCTAGTGTCTGATTGAGAGCGGTGAGAGAAACTACAGAGGTGAATTTACAGGAGTGTGATGAACCTAACTTTAGTTTAGGGACATTAATGTCATCACAAGCAAGTAAAATGTGAATCTGAACATCTAAATCTGAAAAAATGTATTAATTTATATATATATGTATATGTATATGTCACCCCTGACCCTCTATCAATTGCATATTTATTCTGTAACTGCTAGCTTTTCTTGAAAAACTAACACTAGCTTTCTTTTTTCTATATTCTATCTACTTGTTTTCTTAAAAAAAAAAACTTGGTGCATGTACTGCATTAGGCTAACCAAGACTTGTCATAGCACTTGTATGTTGTTGCTTTTTTGTTGGTTTTGATTGAGTCTATTGTCCTCATTTGTAAGTCGCTTTGGATGAAAGCGTCTGCTAAATGACTAAACAAATAAATATATATATTATCTTTCTTATTTATGTTTGGGTTTGCCTATAATAATCGACTTCACTAAAAACAATAGAAGTCTATGGTACACTACCATTAAAATTTCAGGGTTGGTGGGATTTCTTTTTTTTAAAGCAATAACTGCATTTATTCAGCAATGCATTAAACTGATCAAAAGTGATAGTTAAGACATTTATAATGTCACAAAAGATTTCTGTTTCAAATAAATGCTGTTACTTTGAATTTCCTAATCGTCAAAGAATCTTAAAAAATGTGTCAAAATATGTTTTCACAAAAATATGAAGCAGCACAACTATTTTAACATCGATAATAATCAGAAATGTGTCTTGAGCATCAAATCAGCATATTTGAATGATTTCTGAAGGATCATGCGACACTGACGACTGGCGTAATGATGCTGAAAATTCAGATTTGGTCACAGAAATAAATTACATTTTAACATATATTCGCATAGAAAACAATTATTTCAAGTTATACAAATATTTTACTGTTACTGTATTTCTGATTAAATAAATGCAACTTTAGTGAGCATTAAAGACTTACTTTAAAAACATTATAAAATCCCAAACGTTCTAACACTAGTGTACAGTATGTGCTCATTCATATGAAGTTGTGTGTGTGTGTGTGTGTGTGTGTGTGTGTGTGGTTTATGAGGACACAAATTTGTATAATGACATGGGTATGACAGAGGTATTACAATATGAAGGTGGTTTATGAGGACACTGCCTATGTCCCCGTAAATCAAAAGGCTTAAAAAACATACTAAATGGTGTTTTTTTGAAAATCTAAAAATGCACAAGGTCTCCTGTGAGGGCTAAGTTTAGGTGTAGGGCAATAGCACACACAGTTTGTCTATCAGCGGAAGTTTAAAATCAGCTCGTAAGTGTATTTACTTGTCTCAGTGTTTAGCGCATTTGCCGTTGCTAGGAAACGCTTATTTTGTTTACTAGGATGAGAGTTGCTGAAATCGCGTTTGGTCTCGTACTGTATCGTGTATCTTGTCAGTGTGTGCACTTGCTTGGCCATTTGTAGTTGATAAACAGGAAAGTGGGTCCAGCTGAATTGAAATGATCATTTGTTGGTTTGGTATAATAAAGGTTATTATACCGCGGCAGTGGTCGCGGCAGTCGTCGTGTGAAGCCCTCTTAGTGTGAAGACCAAAGAGTGTAAACTTTTTCTTATTTGTAAGTCGCTTTGGACAAAAGCGTCTGCTAAATGACAAAAGTAAAAAAAGTAAAGAGTGTAAAGACCATCGACTCTACCGTGCGACTCCACCGGGCAGGGACACCGGCAAGGGATAGTAGTAGCTTTTTATTTAATTTTTTCATTGATATGTTTATTATTGAAATGTTGTTGTTATATGCATGTGTTAATTTTATTTAATTTCTTTCTTTTCTTAAATATGTGGGTAGATAGTATTTATAGAGTTGTAACTTTTTAGTTTTAGTTACTTTTTCTTATTTGTAAGTCGCTTTGGACAAAAGCGTCTGCTAAATGACAAAAGTAAAGTAAGTAAAAGTAAGTATAAAAACCATTACGCCTATGGAGAGTCCCCATAAACCACAAAAACCAACATGTGTGTGTGTGTGTGTGTGTGTTTTTGCTTTTATATTCCGGTGGGGACTTAAACCTGAATACACACAGACTCATGGGGACTTGTGTCACGGTGGGGACCTAAATTGAGGTCCCCACGGGTAAACAAGCTTATAAATCACACAGAATGAAGTTTTTTGAAAATCTAAAAATGCAAAAAGTCTCCTGTGAGGGCTAAGTTTAGGTGTAGGGTTTGTTCAGTATAAAAACCATTACGCCTATGAAAGTCCCCACAAGAATAGTGAAACAAGTGCAAGTGTGAGTGAGTGAGTGAGTGAGTGAGTGTGTGTGTGTGTGTGTGTGTGTGTGTGTGTGTGTGTTGTGTGTTGTGTGTGTGTGTGTTGTGTGTGTGTGTTACCTGGCAGCAGCTTGCGTGTGAATCTCTGGCAGTGCGGTCGGTACACCTGAAAGCGCAGCTGAGTGTTTGCGCTCAGAGACTGTGTGATCAGCTCCAGAGACGACAGACGCCCTGCGCTCAGAAAACTCAGTCCAGGGAACAGCAGCAGCTGCACGCGCACACACACACACACACACACACACACGTAAACAAGTGCAAATGCAAAAATGCAAAAAGAGCTGAAATTAACTGCAGTTATATTGCACACAACACTGAGTCAACAGAACACAACAAAAAGATTGCATAAAAGGCGTCTTACAACATTTCTTTCTAATTATACATGATCTTTCAATTTGATTAAAGTCCTGAAGAATTTGTCCGGGTGAAATTACAAAAATATAAAGTTCATTTCAAAAAAGTTATTTATAATTATTTCTTTACTGTATTTTACACCTTTTTTACACTTATTTTGTATTGTCCTATAACATTACACTAAAAAGTATTTAAGATCTTTAAATTTGATTCAATTCCTAGAGTTAATTTTTAAAATAAATATGTATGTTTGTACATATATATTTTAAAATAATTTATTAATGTTAATAATATATAATATTTATTTTTTTGCATTTCAATTTGATTACCTTCCTAGAATTTGTCTGAATGAAAATATAAAGATATTTTAAAATTGTATAATTAAAAAAAAAAAAACATGTATATATTAATTAATTTATAATTCTTTATTTATTGCATTTTAATTTGATTTGATTAACTAGAATTTGTCTTTGTGAAAATACAAATAGTTTTCTTTTTTTTAAATGCATGTATGTATGTATGGTTATACATGTATTGCATTTTATACCAAATGATACAAATAGATTTTTTTACAACAATACAAATCTACTGTATATAAGTTCTTTAAAATATGACTGTATTTCTGAGATTCATGGAAAAATACAAATAAAGTATATTTAAAAAAAAAAATCAATAACTTTATGTATATAAATGGAGTGATTGATTGATTGAATTTTACATATAGGCTATAATTTTACATTTTATAGGCTTCTTATAACATTACAATAAAACCTTTATAATTTGATTGAATTCTTAGAATTTCTCCTGGTAAAAAAAATACAACACACAATCTACAGTTAATTTAAAAACCTCTATAGTTCTGGTGTGTGTGTGTGTGTGTGTGTGTGTGTGTGTGTGTGTGTGTGTGTGTGTGTGTGTGTGTGTGCACCTGGTATTCATCACGTCCTGGGGACCAAATGTCCCCACAAGGATAGTAATACCAGTAAATCTGAATCTTGTGGGGACATTTTTTGGTCCCCATGAGGAAACAAGCTTATAAATCATACAGCATAAAGTTTTTTGAAAATCTAAAAATGCAGCATGTTTCCTGTGAGGGCTAAGTTTAGGTGTAGGGTTGGTGTAGGGCAATAGCACATACAGATTGTACAGTATAAAAACCATTACGCCTATGGGATGTCCCCATAAAACATGGAAACCCAACATGTGTGTGTGTGTGTGTGTGTGTGTGTGTGTGTGTGTGTGTGTGTGTGTGTGTGTGTGTGTGTGTGTATTTACCTCGACGCTCCTGGCGGGTGTGTTGGGCACAGAGGAGTGTGTCGCTTTGGGGCTGCTCAGAGGACTGTGGGAATGAAACACAGCGGTGCCCACCGCATACACAGCGGCATCAGGAACACGCACTGCAGGCAAACAGAGACACTTATCTCCTGCTGTTATCAGGCGTCCCAACGCAGCTGAGAAGAGTGTGCATTCAGACTCTGTCCCATCAGCACTCGTTATCACATGAAACACTTTTCTCCGTATGAAAAGCTGAGCACACAAACACACAGCTGCAGCGTTACTGATTGAATCGACTGCTGTTTGAGCTGCGGTGTGTGTTTTGATCTTTCTGACGTGTTCAATACATTGCACTTTGAATAAAAAGCTGAAAATCACATCAGGGAGAGAATAATAATAAGTGAAATAAGCTCAACTGGGTGCAAAGGCAATAACTGCGTGCCGTGACATAATATGTCTGCTGTTTCAATTCAAAAGTGCTTTTCATTTTTTAGTGACCCTGTTATGTGGGAAGTGAACATTTGAATTTCATCTCATCCAGTGAATTTGCTGCATTAAAACGGTGCAGACCTTCAAAGCAGCAACGGCCACTGCAAGGTCATTTTCAGTGGAAATTCAAATGAAATATGATTTACTTAATTCCGTATCAATCTGAACTTTGCTCATGTGCTTTGAGTGACATGATTGGAGCAGGTCAACTACCTTGACCAATCAGACTTCAGCAGGAATAACTGGTTTCATAGTTTATTTTACTTGCTCAGTGATAATCAGACATGTAGGCCGCATCCCAATGCACACTCTTCTGCGTCATATTTTGCTTAAAAGGTTAAAAAGTATTTTTTTTCTTATCATTGAAACAAAACTTGAACTGAACTGAGCTGGATAATGGCACTATTATCTTCTGCAGAGCTGCTTTATAGCTGAAGTCTGTTTCTTAACTGATGAACTTTGCAAAACTGTTATTGAACTAAAATAAATCAACGCTGAATTAAACTGAGCTAAATAATGAAACAACTGTTTTCTGTAGAGCTGCTTACAGCTGAATTAGTTTGAAAATGTATGAATTTTGCAGCATTAACAAATTAATTAACTTTATACAGTCATGGCCAAAAATATCGGCACCCTTGGTAAATATGATCAAAGAAGGCTGTGAAAATTAATCTGCATTGTTAATCTTTTTGATCTTTTATAAAAAAATTAAATAAAAAAAAATCATAAATATCTAACCTTTCATTATGTGGGAAGATCTCATTATGAAATAAATGTTTTTCTCAAATACACGTTGGACATGGACATTGGAATTATTGGCACCCCTAGAAGTTCTTATGAGTAAAATATCTCTGAAGTATATTCCCATTCATATTCACAATTTTGAGCACTCCAGGGTGATTATGAGCATGAAATTATCCAGCCATGGCTTCCTGTTTCACAGAAATATAAATAGGAGGGAAAACAAAGCCCAAATTGCCTTAATCATCCATCACAATGAGAAAAACCAAAGAATATATTTCTGATGTGCAGCAAAAGATAATTGAGCTTCACAAATTAGTGAAGTGGCTTTAAGAAAAGAGCTAGAGCAGTGAAAATCCCCATTTCCACCATCAGGGCAATAATTAAGAATTTCCAATCAACATAAAATGTTACGAAACTGCCTGGAAAAGGTGTCTATATCGTCCTAATGCACGGTGAGGAGGAGAGTTTGAGTGACTAAAGACTCTCCAAGGACCACAGCTGGAGAATTGCAGAAAATAGTTGAGTCTCGGGGTCAGAAAACCTTAAAAATGTTTTGTCAAAAAGCACCTAGATCAACATGTTGTTCGGGAGGGTGTCAAGAAACATGCTCCTAGCTCATCCAACTCCAGCATATTCAGTTATCAGACACATATGGGACTTCAAATGGGACTGGCTACTGTGGTCAGATGAAACTAAAAAATGAGCTTTTTAGCAGCAAACACTCAAGATGGGTTTGGTGAACACAGGGATAAAAAGTACCCCATGTGTACAATGAAATATACTGCTGTATTTGTGATGTTGTGGGCCTATATTTCTGCTGGAGGTCCTGGACATCTTGTTCAGACACATGGCATCATGGATTCTATCAAATACCAACAGATAAAAATCAACAAGTGACTGATTCTATTAGAAATCTTATAATGGGCCATGTTTGGATCTTCAAACCGTACAATAATCCAAACACAAACCTCAAAAACAACACAAAAATGGGTCACTGAGCACAAAACCAAGCTTCTGCTGGCCATTCCAGTCCTCTGACCTGAACCCTGTAGAAAATGAGAGAGGTGAACTGAAGAGAAGAAGCACCGTCATGGAGCTGTGAATCTGAAGGATCTGGAGTTATTCTGGATGAAGGAATGGTCTCTGATCTCTTGTCAGGTGTTCTCTAACCTCATCAGGCATTATAGGAGAACATTTAGAGCTGTTAAACTGGCAAATTAAGGTTTCAAAAAGTATTGAATAAAAGGGTGTATTGTATGTAATGTGTATTAGAGAAAAACATTTATTTCATAATTACATTTCTCCCCATTTTAAATTCTTATTATCCAATGAAAGGTTAGATTTTTGTGATTTTTTTAAATAAAAGATCAAAAGGATTAACAATGCAGATTAATTTTCACAAACTTCTTTGATCAGATTTACCAAGGGTGCCCATATTTTTGGCCATGACTGCAATTGATAATAAAGACATAAAGAACATTGTGAAGCTGTTTCAAAACAATCTAAAGTGCTATATACTTGACATGACATAAACAAAAAATTACACAAAAGAAGAATATTATTTTTAAAAAGTGATTTTAATATTAAGCATAATTTTATTTTTAAATAATTCATAATTAATATTAAAATAAAATATAGTTTGCACTTGCATTAAGCTTAACATGAGCTTACATTTATATGACGTTTTTGTCATTTATGTGCAAAAAGAATGTAAACAAAAAATTCCAAGTGCAAATGTCACTTTTCATTCATATCGAAAGGGCTTGGGGGCAATATTAGCTCAAATTATGCACAGAACCGCCTAAAAATGAAAACAGTACAGATTTTTACATTTGGGATGCACCAATTAAAAATGATGCATATTATATAGTATGCAAGTTGGATGTAGCTGTAGGCTTTATGAAATCTAGAGATGTGCAAAAAGTTATGGGCAATAAAAAAAACATACATGGTCAGATGCACATAAAATCCACTGAAAACAGTGCACATCCAAGCATTTTTTTATTTTTTATTTAAGATGCACCAATTCAGTTGATGCATACCATATAGTACGCATGGTATGCAGACTGCAGCTTTAGAGGTGTGTATGGTGTTGTTTACCTTGGCGTGTGAACTGGCAGACAAACGCTCGTTTGGCGGTGCAGGAGTGTGAGCTGGGATGCCCGCTGCCATCCAGTGACACACACACTTTTCCAGGCTGCAGCGTGGCCCGGTCCCTCGTGCCCTCCTCGCTCGCCCGGACCTCCGAACCATCCACCCAGCGCAGGACACGGGGAGAGTACTGATCGCTCAAACCCAACCACACGCCACGCTCCCTGCAGCGCACACAAACACAGACAACAACATCACAAACCAGACCCCCGAGCTGCTTCCGGGCCTAAAACAAACAGCTCATTTAGAAAAAGGGGAACAGAACACATTTCTTTTGTTTGCCACAGATTGACATGAATAAATGCTGACAGAATTATCACTCCCGGCCCAACTATTGCTTCCGCTCTCCATTTATTCTCATTACCATCCAGGAGCAGCGACTGAGAAGAGATGTCGCCTGTGATTTTTCTTTCCCATGAGCTTCCCGTTGTAATCAAACGCATACAGGACGTTAATGCGAGGCGAATGCGCTCTCAATGTTTTATGCATAGTGTGTCGGAGCTTCAATAACCCTAATAAAGCAGCAGCCGAGGGGAATGTGCGCCTTAACAACGCGTTATTGAACCCGACGGGACGCTGATCATTTTGAAGTTTCATTTGCCTTCAAACAAGACATGAAAACAGTGACGGAAAGCGGGACCAAATAGGCCCCAGTGCACAAATCACAGAATAAAGTCATGCGTACGACAATGGCTCAATGATATTTTTCAAGAATTCCAGCAAAAGTGTATTGAACAATTTGATTAATCATTTGAAATGAGTCATTTTGCTATTTTTATGCATTTTAGAGCAGGGTTATTACACTACAGAAACACATTTGTTTACTGAAATAAAGCTGAAATCAAATAAAAACATAAAAGATGAAAAACTTAAACTAAACAAAAATAAAAATGTTGCTTTGGCAACTAATTGAAAAACATTCAGTTGAAACACTAGAATTAGTAGCTGGAAATAAATAAAACTAAAATAAAAAATAAATAAAAAATGACAAAAAAGTACATAACAAAATTACAAAATAAAATGAAATCTTAACTGATCAAGTCATTGCATGCTCATAGTTTATTTCGTGCTTTGATATGAATTGATACAGGCCAGTTTCCTCGCGTGTTTGACTCACGCCTGCCGCCGAAGCGTGCATCTGAAACATCTCCGGATTGATGTGATCGTAAAGACGTTCTGCGGTTGAATAAATGCACTGCTTGTCAAGAAAAAAACAGACAGAAACGGCAGTTATGAGTGAGGTGGCCAACCCTAGGCTCCGCCCCTGCGTTAAAGGCGTTAAATCATTTTAATGCTTTAAACTGAAAAAAATAATTGCCTGCGTTAACACGCTAATTTTGACACCACTAATATATATATATATATATATATATATATATATATGTAAATTCTTTTAATAAAATTACAGGTTTTACCTTTGGGGATTTGGAGTTGGAGTTTATTCTAACTTTAAGAAATTATTTATGATAATTTTTAAGAAAATTATTCTGAATAGTTTGACTATTCAGAATTTAAAAACAGTATTTTATCTTCTTAAATTAGTCAATAAGAAGAAATTGTCAGTTAAGAGGAACTTTGGAAACATTCTTAAGAATGAAGACGTTCAGCTTGCTAAACTAATTTTCATATAATTTATGTTAGTATTATCTTACAAAGGGCAATATATACCATGTAGATACTTCTGGTTTATCTGTCAAACAGTTTCTCTGTTATCATAATTATTTAACTGCATGACATTCACAGATGAAGAGGGAGGGTCTGGTCATCACGGGTCCCAGAGCAACTGTCCCGCCCGGACCCGGACCACCAGTAGTAACACCACAGCCTTTGACAGGCCTGTTACACACACACACACACACACACACACACACACACATTTCTAACGTGCTGAATCCAACATCTCACATCTGTGAAAACTACAAATGAAAGAGAAAAAAATCAGGAGGGAAAGAGAGGGACAAAAACACCACTCTTTGAGCCAAAAAAGAAACAATAAAAAGTGGTCTGTTCGCTTGTGCCTCCTTAAATAAAATTGTGCGTGTGTGTGTGTGTGTGTTTGGGGTATGTGGTCCATCTGGAGCAGGTTAAGAGATAGAAAACACACTTCCTTCAACACTTGTTCTGTCTCTCTCTTTCTCACTCGCGCTGGTCAGTGGAAGCTCTGCCCTCAAATTAATGATGGGTGTGGAACAGAAGACAGGAAACACACACACACACACTCACATAGATAAACACACATAAACACAGAGAACTGGTGTCTCCTCCCTCCTGGAGTGTAACGCATTTCCACAGCTGTGTTTCAGCAGATGTGTAACACCACAGAGTGCGTGTGTGTGTGTGGTGTGTGTGTGTGTGTGTGTGTGTGTGTGTGTGTGTGTGTGTGTGTGTGTGTGTTCACACCTGTAAACATTCCATCGATAAAGAAAGTTGCGCACACGCGGTTGAGAGTTTGGACACTTATGCTTATTTTTCATAGTTTTCACATTGTATAATGATTTTAAAGTTGTGAAAACACTGAATCAATGCATGGTAATGATGTAGTGAGGAAAAAACAGAAAGCTTATATTTGAGCTCCTTCTTTGTCTAGATTTCAGTGATATGAAGTGCATCCTGGGATGCTTTTAAAAACTAGTGTGGAAGGAACATGCTTTTCCTTTTAGACTCCTCATTTAAACATTTAAATAAATAAATATAGAAAAATAATATTTTTTTTTTAAACATATTAAATAAACATAATAATGATCCAAACTATATATTCTTTTTACTTTTAATGTATAAATAAAGATAATTTAAAATCATGTTTAATGATAAAAAAAAACATGAAAACATTTAAATAAAATAAAAGATAATAAAAATAAATATTCAACAAAATCATAAAAAAACAACATTTAACGATATTATTTATATAAATACGTAAGCATCTAGACATGTTTCTTTTGTGCGTGTGTTTTCTTTCTCTGTCCTTGTTCTATCTTTATGCTACAGGGCCACCGTCATTGTCAAGTGTTGTTCATTATTTGTAATAAATCATTTTAAATGCATGAAAAAGTTTAAACAAATAAATAAAAAGCTACAAAACTACTTCCAGTGTTCAAATAATGAGCTTTACATCAAAAGATTTTTGAATATTATAACAAACAAATTCAGTCAAAACAAATCAAGTATTGAAATAAACATATAAGTTTATATCAAGATTAAATATTTATTAACATAATATATCTGTAAACATTTTAAGACTCAAGTATGATGGAAAAGGAAGCAGCTCTGCCAGAGTTAATGAATCCAGAGACGTTTGACTATCAGCATAAGATCAGGTCCACATCAGAGCTAATGCTGCCTTCAGGCCTCGCAGAGATGATCGTTTTTACAAGATACGCACACATGAACACCTCCACAATCATTATTACCAAAAAGTGGTCTCTTCTCAAGCAGGAGAGAAATATGCACAGATCAATCACCGTTTACAAGCAAAAACAGCCCAAAACAGATCTAAACAAATATGTGGGTGGATTTTGATGTGGGAGGACAACAGGAGATGGACTTTTTCGTGTTATTACGGACTATAGACTCTTATTTTGGCCATAAGAATAGTTTGAAATTAAAAAAGCTACAATAATAGATTTGTTTCTTACAAACGCGCAACTTTTCACTTCACAAACTGATGGACTGGAGTGGTTTGTGTTAATTGTGGATTACTGTGATGGTTTTATCAGCTGTTTGGACTCTCATTCTGACGGCACCCATTCACTACAGAGGATCCACTGATGAGCAAGTTATGAAATGCTAAATTTCTTCAAATTGGTTTCAATGATAGACTATACTTTTAAAACAAGAATATACTTTTTTTCTTACTTTGTTAGCAGGTATTTTTTTTGTTTTAGGTAAAAACATATTTTTAAGTTTTTACCCCCCCCCCCCCCCCCCCCCCAAAAAAAAGCAAGACATAATATCTTATATAATTTTGCTTTTCAAATAAAATATTTTTTTGCTGCATGTCTGTAATGGTTTCACATGTCCAACATTCTAATAAGATATATTTTTTTGGTCTCCTTGTGAACTTTCATCAAGCCTGCATCTGGTCTTTGGCTGTGAACGTTCTGCCCTCTCCGTCTGTTCCTGTGAGGAACTCACACATTTTCAGTCCTTTTGCTGCAGGTCATGAACTGGGCAGTACTGAGACTTTAAAAGGCACTTCCCATGGTGCCCTGCTGCTGTTTCAGACTCGATGAGAGTGTAGACAAAGTGAGTGGGGTTCAAAAGTGGTACAGCTCTCAATGGAAAATGTTGTATTGACAGCGGAAGTAACTTAATTCAGCATCTTTATGAGATAAATGATGTAACCATCAGATAATATTTAATGGTGAAATGTGTAATTTCAGCTGCAGACGGAATTTGAACACACAAGTAAATCACATAAAAGCCATCAAAACCTCCAACACAAAGTCACAAGATAATAGATTTTGGAATTTTGGAATTCCAAAATTTGAATTTTGGAATTTAGAATAAATGCCTACAGATGTTTCGGAACAACAGTTGAAAAAGCATTTCTAGAGTTTCCGACTCACTGTGTGATTCGAGGGGCCAGAAGGTCCCGGACGGTTTGGGAATGCACCACGGCGAGCTCCCCCCCACGGGCTGAACAATTCCGCCGAGCGTCTGACCAGCTGACTTCCTCCGACACCAACAGGAAACAGCGGGATGAGTCAGCGTGATGGATCGCATCTGGCAAACACAGCGGCTCCGCTAAAGGGACAGAAAGTTTGACTTCAGAAATATCATTAGGAAAAATTTTCCAATTCTAAACAGCAATAATATAATATAATATAATGAATGTTTTTGAAAATATATAACAAATATGTTTTTGGAAGAACCACATGCAATCTCAATAATGCTGGATTAAAAATACAGTAAAAACTGTAATATTGAGAAATTTTAAATTTCAATCTAAAAATGTTTTCCAATAATTAATTTTAATATATTTATAATATCTTTAGTCTCACATGAGCCTTCAGAAATCATTTTAATATAATGATTTTAACTGGATGAACTGGAAAATTCTCAATTTCATTAATACATAAGACAAAAGCAAATAATAATGATTCATTCATAATTAATATTAACATTAACAAACGAGGGTAAATATTATATGCTAAAAGACATAAAAACATCAGAATAAAATGCATATCATCATATCACTGAGATTTCAGTGCAACAACAAAAAAGCCAATAACTCACTGCACAAAACACTGTTTATTTATTATTAACTTTTATGGGCAAGTAATTTTATAGGTCATTAACCTATATTAAATGTCATCCGGGTCGTATTTTTTAATCTTATTATTAAGAATTAGTTTCATTCATGGTTTATGATGATCTCAAACAACTTTTTCATGTTGACATCTAATTTCATGAGCTTCTACCAAGTGACAGACGAATGTAATCTGATGTCAACAAAATGTTTTAAAAGCTGATAAGTGTGTTTATTGTCTATGGTAAGTTGCATTAGGCATTGCTTTTCCTGCCGTGAGTAAATCAGTAAAGAATTCCTCTGCTCAGCCCTGCATCTGCAACCCGTTTTCTTCCCGTTGCTTCTTTTGGGATCAGCGCTGTGCTCTTATCTGTTCTCTCAAAGCAAACAATGATGGACAGATCTCTGCAGGGCTGATAAACAAACGAGAGAATCTTCACATGCCATCACACGGCAGGGACAGCCATGCTTTGTGTAAGAGAGAGATGGGATGTTTATGGCTTGAAAGATCATGAAAAGCAGGATATTTTAAGAGAGAGTCCCATGGTTATTTCAGAGCGTGTTATATCTGAGCCGTCTTGACATAACCGTGTCTGTGAGAGTGTCATCAAGACTGTGCCAGTTTGTATGTGATTGTACGTACAGTAGTGAGCTGCCTATCCAGACAGCATTTCAAGGCACATTCCTGACAAAAATTCAGGTGTTTCAAATCGTTATGCTACAGCTGAGACACAATATGGCATTTATCCTTTGTGATAACAATCTTAAAATATAGTGAAACAAATCTATCCAAAATAGCAGAACAATGTTTATTATGAATTGTATTTCATTCAGTGCTAATAAACTTCAGATTAAAGTAGATTAATCTAATTAAAATGTATTTTAATCAATATAATATCCAATGAAATTGTGTTTATTTAGCACAAATCACAGGGAAATCAGCTAAAACATACTAATAAAATCAATGACCTTTTTAAGACCAATTATGTTTGGATACTTTTGAATAAACAACCAATTTCGAATGCTTTATTATATGCATATTTATTATAAGCTTTATTAAGGTCATTTACTTTTGTTACTATATCCAAGTTTAAATAATAGTTAATTTAGAATATAACATATCATTATAATCTAATCTAATAGGTCTAAATAAAGGGTCATGGCTTTTGTTTGGTATAACCAATTTCTAATGCTTTATAATATAACTCAACATAACATAACAATATTTAGGGCAAGTTTTTTTTATGTTTCTGAAATAATTACCTTCTCATCAAGGCCACATTTTCTTGATCAAAAATTCAGTAAAAACAGAAATATTCTTACAATTTAAATAAGTTTATCCTATTTTATTCCTGTGATGAATAGCTGAATTTTCAGCATCAGAAATCATTCTAATATGCTTGTATTAGTGCTGCCAAACGATTAATCGCGATCGATCGCATCCAAAATAAAAGATTTTGTTTGCATAATATATGTGTGTGTACTGTGTATATTTATTATGCATATATAACACACACACATGCATGTTTATATTTCAGAAAAACATGTTATGTTTATACATTAAATATATTTATTTATAGTATAAATTATATGAATATAAATATAGACATGTAAATATTTTCGAAATATATACTGTATATGTGTGTGTATTTATATACACAGGACACACACACACATATATTATGCAAACAAAAACTTTTATTTTGGATGCGATTAATCGTTTGACAGCACTAGTTTGTATATATTTGGTCTTAGAACCGAGTGTATGTTTTTGTCTCGTACCTCTTGCTATCTCTCTCCCATCCTTCCTGATTCTCCAGTCCACAGTTATGCCCACTCCGCCCCAGTTGACCAGAGAAACCACTTCCTCCAGGCTCTGATTGGCCACTATGAGTTCGGGGCAGTGGAGCTCAAGTCGAGGGGGCAGTTCCACGCTCACGTTCCCCTGCGCCATGATCTCCTGGTGACCCGCTGAGAGACTCACTTGAGCCTGGTACCGTCCCGGGACACCGTACTTATGCCTCGCCGTGGTGTTGGGCGTAGAGGTGTTGACCCGGGGCGAAAGGTCACCGAAGTCCCATGAGAAAGAGGCAGGGAAGACGGATGAGGCGACAGACAGGACAGCCTCTGAATGAACAGACACACGGCGAGAAGGAAGAGAGGCGGAGAAATTCACCTGTGGACGGAGAGCATGTTCAAACTACTATGACACACTAGTCTTCACAAGTTGAAAGAAGACTCTTCTGCTCACCAAGGCTGCATTTATATCTAAAATACAGTAAAATCAGTAATACTGTGAAATATTATTACAGTTTAAAATAAAAAAAGCTCAACGGATCACCGGCACCCAGTTAACTTCCATTGAGAACATTTATCATAAGCGCTGTCTGGGCAGGGCAAGAAACATCATCAAGGATGCCTCTCACCCTAACCATGGACTTTTCACCCTCCTTCCATTCGGCAGGCGTTACAGGTGCCTACGCTCTCGCACTAGTAGGCTCAGGAAGAGCTTCTTCCCCGAGGCTGTGACACTTCTGAACGCCACACCACCAATCTAACCTGCACCTGCTTATTATTACTGCACTGGTCACAGTACTTTACACACATGCATTTGCACTACTCATATTTTGCACAGACTGCACATTGTTAAAGTTATTACAATATAAACTGTCTAAAGTTGTTACTGTACAAAGCACAGTAAACTATTTCTATAAAATATTGCACTACTGTTATTTTGCATAGAATACATTGTTCTATCAATACTTGCACACACTCATCCAGCTGTATTTATTTATTTATTACCACTGTTCTCACGTCTCTGCTGTTCATAATGTGTATATATAATCCCACATTGCTCTGTTCATAATGTACATACAATCCCTACATTGCATTCCTATTTATATTCTGTATATACTCTGCTCAATACTGTATATAGCAATTCCACTGTACATTCTGTAAATCATAGCTTCATTTACTCTGCACTTATGTATATAAAACACTATATTCTTGCACTTCTGGTTAGATGCTAACTGCATTTCATTAGCTCTGTACTTGTACTCTGCATAAATGACAATAAAGTTGAATCTAATCTAATCTAATCTAAATTGTGCCAGTAATCACATGTCAGTAATCACATGACTAATGCAAGGTAACAATCTGAATGTCTCCACACGGACCTGAAACACATCCTGTGCCACAGTCCAGCGGCACTCCTTCATGACCAGCGGGTCCGAGCACGCGGCCGAACACTGGGACTCGCTGATGTGGTTGGGCTCGGAGTTGGTGCTGCACAGACACTCTCTCTGCTGACCCAGACCGCCGTAGCGCTGGTTCTCATGGAAGCATTTGGAGTTGCATTCCTCACGCGAGAACGGACCGGGAGTGGCGGAGGAGAAGATGACCAGCTCCACACCTGCCGCATGCTCCTCGTCCTGCAGACAACCGGCGTACGTCAGGCCTGAGAGATGAGAGAGAGAGAGACGGCAACAGCCAATTCAAAGTTCTGAAATAAATGTCCCAGTTTCTAGAAAGTTTCCATTTGGTGTGAGCTAACAAACAAATGAAGGTCAACAGGTAAAGTTAGGGCTGAGTATTGACACACATTTCATGATTCACTAGCTTGTGATTTAATTCAATTTAATTTGATACTGATTAATTTGGATTAGTGCTGGGCACTAAGTTTTGGTGTTTTTTCAAGTTTTTGTTTATATTATATGTGTGTGTACTGTGTATATATGTATATATAAAAGACACACACATACAGTATGTATATATATACATATATTCATATAATTTATATTAAATATAAATATATTTAATATATAAACATAACATTTTTCTTAAATATATACATGCATGTGTGTGTATTTATATACACAGTCATGGCCAAAAATATGGGCACCCTTGGTAAATATGATCAAAGAAGGCTGGGAAAATTAATCTGCATTGTTAATCCTTTTTATCATTTATTTAAAAAAAAATCACAAAAATCAAACCTTTTATTGGATAATAAGAATTTAAAATGGGGGGAAATATCATTATGAAATAAATGTTTTTCTCTAATACACATTGGCCAGAATTAACGGCACCCTTTTATTAAATACTTTTTGAAACCTTCATTTGCCAGTTTAACAGCTCTAAATGTTCTCCTATAATGCCTGATGAGGTTAGAGAACACCTGACAAGAGATCAGAGACCATTCCTTCATCCAGAATCACTCCAGATCCTTCAGATTCACAGCTCCATGACGGTGCTTCTTCTCTTCAGTTCACCTCACTCATTTTCTACAGGGTTCAGGTCAGAGGACTGGAATGGCCAGCAGAAGCTTGGTTTTGTGCTCAGTGACCCATTTTTGTGTTGTTTTTGAGGTTTGTGTTTGGATTATTGTACGGTTTGAAGATCCAAACATGGCCCATTATAAGATTTCTAACAGAGTCAATCACTTATTGATTTTTTATCTGTTGGTATTTGATAGAATCCATGATGCCATGTGTCTAAACAAGATGTCCAGGACCTCCAGCAGAAATATAGGCCCACAACATCACAAATACAGCAGTATATTTCATTGTACACATGGGGTACTTTTTATCCCTGTGTTCACCAAACCCATCTTGAGTGTTTGCTGCTAAAAAGCTCATTTTTTAGTTTCATCTGACCATTGAAGCCAGTCCCATTTGAAGTTCCAGTCGTGTCTGATAACTGAATATGCTGGAGACTGTTTTTGGATGAACTAGGAAAATTTTTCTTGAAACCCTCCCAAACAACACGTGGTGATCTAGGTGCTGTTTCACCATTTTTTTAAAGGTTTTCTGACCCTGACACTCAACTATTTTCTGCAATTCTCCAGCTGTGGTCCTTGGAGAGTCTTTAGCCACTCAAACTCTCCTTCTCACCGTGCATCAGGATGATATAGACCCACGTCCTCTTCCAGACAGTTTCGTAACATTTTATGTTGATTGGAAATTCTTAATTATTGCCCTGATGGTGGAAATGTGAATTTTCACTGCTCTAGCTCTTTTCTGTGAGCCTGTGAGCCCCTTTCACTCACCGCAGGTGTGCATACTGACGTTGAGCAGCGGCTGGTTTTTCACCTCGGGCGGCCGGTCACAGAGCATAGAGTTGGGCCGCTTCACTTGAACGCCCTGATCCTGCAGCCAGCTCACCAAGCGCACCAGCTTACAGTCGCAGACGAACGGGTTAAAGCTCAGATCTCTGCCAAAAGACACAGGGAATATTTCATGAACCGGCAAAGCCTGAAAACATTATACGGCCCTTATTCAAACAGCAATGTGTGATAAAGATAGTAATTTAAAGAGGACGTGGAGACCCGGGGTGTAGCTTAAGCCTTATTTTGTTTGACATGTACACAAATGATGGTACAGCAGCAGCGGAGCAATCTGTCATCGCAGATGCACTGTTTTATCAGTCCAGGAAACACAACACACACTCTAATCTATAATTATTGTGGAACTGAAAGACGGTCACCGGGGAATTTTAATCAGTGTATGAAAGCAGTACTTGAAAAGTCACAGAGCGCTGTACTAGAAAAGTAAAAAACGGACATTCGGATAAGACCATTTAATCATTTGATATGTGAATATTAAATCACAAAGGGAAAATGTTTCTTTTAACTATAATCATTGCAATTTGGCAAAACGTTACTGTGATAAAATGCAATAAAATAGACTGTTTAGGGCCATTAGGATTTCCTGACATTATTTCCATTAAGCACATTTTCTCTTCAGATTCTCTTTACTGTAATGCAAATCATCTGGACACACTTTGAAATGAAATTCAGTTAAAAAACTACCAAGTTTACCTGTAATTGTACTTTGTAATATAAATAATATTATGACATCTTTTCTTGGAGTAAACCCTATTTAACCAGTTAACGTTTGTATTTAATTTGCTTTGGTTTGAACTGAAAGACTTGAGTGCACCTGGTTGATTTGCATTTCATTTAAAATAAAATAAGTCTACTGCAATTTAAGATGCCATATTATTTAGCATTATTTAATTTATTGATTTCCTCATAAATATAATAAAAATGCTTTAATAAAGGATGCCATGATATGTTCATTAATATTATTCCATTTATCCAAATACTCATAAAAATATGCTACAACTGTACAACACAAAACTGTACAAATGTACATAAACCTAATGGTGATATTTATACTAAATTTATTTTATGCAAAATCTATTTAATTTTCAATACTTTTATAGTATGAGAGTCTGGAGACAAACATAATGCTAAAAATAATGTCAATAAATCCTAATGGTCCTAAAAAGAAGCTTCATCATCATTGCAGAAAATACACTCTTAAAAATAAAGGTGCTTCATGATGCCATAGAAGAACCTTTTCGTCTCAATGGTTCCATAAAGAACCTTTAACATCTGAAGAACCTTTCTGTGTCACTAAAGGTTCTTTGTAGCGAAAGAAGGTTCTTCAGATTATAAAAAGGGAAGAAAGAGATGGTTCTTTGTGGAACCAAAAATGCTTCTTCTATGGCATCGCTGTAAGCACCTTGATTTTTAAGAGTGTATAATGGTGATTAATTTGACTAAGTTATTTCTTTGTGAGATTCACCCATTTATATGACCACTTTTAAAGCATTAACAGATGCTTTAAACATTAAGCATTAACAAATGCATTGTGTGTATGTGTGTGTGTGTGTGTATGTGTGTGTGTGTGTGTGTGTGTGTGTGTGTGTGTATGTGTGTGTGTGTGTGTGTGTGTGTGTTTAATGGAATTTCAGTTCAATGGACGAACACAATTCAGACAGGAATGAATCCCTCACACACACACACACACACACACACAGTGAGCTAGTAGAGCGTCTGGAAGCGGGACTCTGGGTGTGTCTGTTACTGACAACATGATGCCAGAACAGATCTTCTGCTTTCTTCTGCTGAGAAATCCATTCCATAAGGCAGACCCGTCACACTAAACTAAACTAAACTAAACTAGCGCATCTGTATAAAGATCTAGACTGTTTTTCAGGTTTAAGCTCAGGTCATTCAGCTTTTTTTGAAAGTTTTGACAACACACCATACGAAACATGTGCGTGTATATACTCACATCGTAGTTAAATTAAATAAATTATCACATGCTCGTTCCTCGATGGTGGTGATCTGGTTGTTGCTCAAATCTCTGCAAGACAAAAGTGAAACATATATTATTGCTCAGCCTCAGTAGTCCCTTCTTTCTATTCCTCTCAGTATAATCGTTCCCTTGTTCAGCCGTTGGAGCAGCATATGGAAAAGTTCTGGAGTGATTTTGGTGTACCAGACATTGTGTGTGTGTGTGTGTGTGTGTGTGTGTGCTGAAATGGAGCAGGAAATGGTGCAGTCGAAGCCTGAAGCAATGACGTTTAATTGGTTGTAATGGGCTTGTGATTGAACGAACAATGTGTGTGTGTGTGTGTGTGTGTGTGTGTGTGTGTGTGTGTTAGAAATGCTGTAGTCGAGGTGCATGGTGTGTTACTCTTCACACAACAAAGATAAACGTCCGGATATATGACTTGTTTCACTTCCTGTTTATTTTGCGTTTGTTTGAGCTGAAAGAGTGGAGTGTGTCCGGTTGATTTGCGTTTAGTTTCTTCAGCGTTTGACTCTGTGGTTCGGGAGAGACTCCAGAAAGATCCGCCTACACATTCTCACCATATGAGCTCAAAAACCATCTGGGAACTAGACCATACTGCCACCCACACGCACACTTACAGCACAGCTAACGGCCCACAGTCAAAGATCCCATGAGGAAGAGTGACCAGACGATTGCTCTGAAGATACCTGAGGAGAAGAGCAAACAGGAGGCTGTTTGAACTGAAAGACCTGAGTGCGTCTGCTTCATTTATGTCCAGTACCCCATTAAAAAAATCTATATATATATATATTTATTTAAGTATTAGTGCTGTCAAATGATTAACCGCAATTAATTGCATCCAAAATAAAAGTTTTTGTTTACATAATAAATGTATGTGTACTGCATTATTTATTATGTATATATAAATACACACACATACAGTATATAATTTGAAAATACATAAGAAACATACACAGTACACACTCATATGTTATGTAAACAAAAACCTATTTTGAATGCAATTAATTGCGATTAATCGTTTGACAGCAATAATATACATAATAACTAATTCATAAGAAAATAACAACAACAAATACAACGATAATAATAATTTAGCCTTTTTTTAGCATGTTAATTGATTATTTTATTATAACTATGTAAATATTTTCCAGTTTTTTAGCATTTTAATTAAGTTTATTTTAATATAGCTTAATTTAATAATAACAATTTTTTTCCAATCTTTAGTCATTAAAATAAAACATCTACAGTACTGACAGAATAGATGTCATAATATATTATTAAATATTATTTTTTATATTCAGTTACTCACAATAAAATATTTTATTAATAATAATACATTAATAATAATTTAAAAAAAATATTTCACATATAGATTTAGTCTTTTAGCATTTAATTAAGATTATTTTAATATAATCAAATTTAGATATTAATTGAATATAATTTAAATATATTCCAGCCATTAAACTAATTAAAATCAAATGGCCTACTTTAATAAAAGATGTCATTATATATTATTAAATATTTCATATTGTTCTTTTTCAGCAACTCGTATTAAAATAAAATAGTCTAATGCACTAATATACTGGTAGTTTATAACTGCATTGCAGTAATGAGAATCTGGAGAGAAAATGGGCTGAAAATAATTTCAATTAAGCTTCTAAAAGGAGGCTGTATTTTTTTGTGGAAAATATAATTAATCTTTACCTGATAGATGAGGGGGGAAAATTGAACAGGAAGTTGCAGATTAGAAAATGAGTGGGCTTTTTGCTTTAGCACAAAGAAACACACTCACGTTTACACCAGACCACCTATTATACAAGCACCAGACCACCCATTACAGACGTACATGAATGACTGCGTCTCCAGCACACGCACAAACACACGCATACACACACACACACACACACACACACACACGAGAGACGTGGCACTCACAGCTCCTTGAGGGCGGTGAGGTGATCAAAGAGGCTCGAATCCACTGAGGGAATGTGGTTTCTGGACAGATCTCTGCAACAGAAGCCAGAGAGAGACGCTTAGAGATTCACACTCAGACTCGAGATAACCGCTGCATGAAAGATGTTCATGAGGGAAGACTGAGAAGAAGTTAGCCGTTTCAAACCCCTATGACTGATTTTCTTCTGTGGAACACAAATGGAGATGCTTAGCCGAATGTTCGTGCTGCTCTTTTCCATACAGTCAAAGTGAATGGAGAGCGAAGCTCCACAGAAAGTATTATACATGTAGTTTGTGACTTGTGTACAACATTACAAGCAATTTTCATTTAATGCATCCTTGCTGAATAAAAGTATTAATTTCTTTCAGAAACATTATTTACCAAACTTTTGAACAGTGTAAATAAATATAGCATGTGTATTATATAAAGAATTAATTATTAAACACACATTTTTTTTTTCTTAGCTTCAAGTTCATCCCTCATCACCCATGATGCAAAGTACAAACAAAATCAGGATAATGGATCAATCAGCATCAGTCTTTCCCATTAACATACCAATCAATTAAACCAATAACGCAATCTACACAACAGACAGGTGTCAGCACGTATGTGTGTGTGTGTGTGTGTGTGAACTCTGCTCCCAGAAGAAAACATCTGTCCATTCCAGACAGACTGTGTAAGAGAGGAGGAGGAGTTTTACTCAACTGTTGAAAAACCTCTGCTAAAGTCATTACTGTGTCAGTTCCTCACTAATAGGAGGCGTTCGTACACATCATCACGTTACATAACACAGCCTGTGTGTGTGTGTGTGTGTGTGTGTGTGTGCAACTATGCAACAAATTTGAACGTTATCAGTGCAAAGTGAATGAAAGTGGAGCGCGCTGTGCTCTTCTGGCATGTGTATCAGTCACTGAGGAATCGAGTTTATTTTCAGCGCAATCAGATTTATATCATGTTGTGTAAGGGTCTCTGAAAGTTTATTCAAGCAACTGGAATGGAAAAGAATATCTTCAGCTCACAGTCATGAGATATCAGACAGGCAACAGCTGAGAAATCAGAGAAAAACTTCTGCCTTAAAGTTATTCTAGTTTGTTGGAGTTCATCCTGGTCAGGATGCAAAGTGGATTGTGTAAGTGTGCTGCCGTAGTCCTGTTTCTGACAGCAACAACTTCTATAAGTAAATAAAATAATAATAATTATTATTTATTTTATGTACACCAAACACTAGAACACCAAGGTCATAGGTTTGATGAATAGGATATTAATTTAAATTCAATTCATTTCATAAATAAATCTTGAATTCAAGTTGCTTTGGATAAAAGTGGCTGTCAAATGCATATAAGAATAACTCCAAAAATGTTACAATAAATAATAATAATGTGTAAAAAATCATTTATTTAAATAAAGGGATTTATTTTTATCATGATGCAAATTTGATTGTCTAAGCATGTCATAGATCTGTTTTTGACAGCAAACATCTATAAACAAATAAATAATACAATAGCCCAAAAGCAGTGGCGGAGATAGAGTTTTATACATGGGGTGGCCAAAGCTAATTCAGGGGTCCATGGACCATGACAGAAAATCAGTGTATAACTCCAACCTGGCATTAAAAAAAAAGCATAAATAAATCCTACAATAGCTGATTACTTCACATTACCACACATTAGCTATACATTCCTACCGTAACTTCAAATGTAAGTCTATTGAAACTTATTTCTCTCTATTTTTCTCCCAAGTTTATGGACACTGTGTGGATTTTCTGTTGTTATGGGACAATGTTTTCTAGCTGCTGTCTTTCCGAGGTTGAAACACTCATTGAGTGATCACATGAGACACTATACATTCAGTAAGTTGTAGTGTATCTTTCAACATGGATCGGATGTTCATTCAATGTTTACTTCATGCTAATAAGAATGCAGTCCTGCTTCGCTTGAACTTAAAAAGTGGGAGCGCGCATGATCCATCACGCCAGCCACTAAACAGCCCCAAAACTGTTTTTATCATTTGAAATTCTTGATAAAACGAACAGAATTTGAATGCTGAGAAATCGTAGTATATTAATTGCGGGGGTGGCACCCAGGGTGGCCGATCCGGTGTCAGGGGTGTCCACTGCCCAAAAGGTAAAACACGATCATGGGTCCAGCTGATTTAACTCAAATAAATACATAAAGTATAAAAGTGTCTGTCAAATGCACATAGAAACAGAATAAAATATCAAATCATTAATTATATATACTTTTATAAAAGAAAAAAATTATTGTGTCACGGAACGGCAAGGTGCGGTGCAGGTAAACGCAGGTAAGGTGCTCTTTTAATAGAAACAAAAAGGCCAACACGGCACAAAAAACAAAACTGTAACGGACTGGGATACAAGACGGCAACACAGTGCATGTATCCCATACCAGAGCAAACACTAGAAATACAATCACATCAAATAACAAATAATGCAACCAGGCAGAGTGGTGGGAGAGGGGAGACTATATAGTCCGTGGCAATGGGGAACAGCTGCGGGTGTAATGAGTGTGACAGGTGTGTGTAATGTGACAGGTGTGTGTAATGTGACAGGTGTGTGTAATGTGACAGGTGTGTGTAATGTGACAGGTGTGTGTAATGTGACAGGTGTATGTGGTTACGGGAGATGAGTCCGGGAGATGGCGGCCTCCTGTGGCGACAGGGAGAAGCGCAGGACCCGGACTCATGACAGATTGTGTGTGATTTAATCTAATGGCTTTTTATTGCATGCAAAATAAATTATAATTATAATTAAGATTCTAAATCATTTCTGTACAAGCCGTTTCTGCAGCTTAGTTTTAAGGGTTTTCACACTATGCTTACTGATAAATTAACATCTTTTAACTTCAAGTTAAAGCCATTTTAATATTGCGTTAAGTGAAGTTTCACATTTGAATTTCTAGCACTTCTTTTAACCCAAATTGCAGGGTTTCACAAAAAAGCAACAGACAACCAATCATAAACTAAACAACGCTTGCCTCTTTAAATATTCATGCTCTTACAGTCACAGAAAATTTAACATGATGGACAAGCAGCTTAAAAAGGTCACGTATTGACCTCATATGGAAATAAGAACGCCCAGGATTGATCTTTAAATCCTTGCTTTGGACATTTCTCTCTTTATTTATATGTCATTCCTTCTAGTATTTATTTAGTTTATTGATTGCAGAAGGAAGATCTGAAGCTGATGATTTCCACTTGGGCTTCAGTGTTCCTACGCCTGATTGCTGGAAAAATGAACGGCAGGATGGCCGCTGGAATATGAAGTAGCTCTCACGTGTGGCTCAGATTTTCCATGCAGCATTTGAAAAGGCTTGATTTAGCATCCAGATTCACTTCGACAGACAAGAGCGGATTGTGGTTCTGCTGTGAGCTCTGGACAGAGAGACGGGAACTCTCTGAATGCACACTTACTTCATAACTACAGCTGGAAGAAAGCCTCACAAGTAACCACCAACCAAAAGCAACCAAAAAGTGATCATAGTGTGTTTTTAGCACATATACCATAAACTACATAGATAATATGGTCAATAAATATGTTAAAGAAATAGATCACCCACAAATGTAAATTTGCTGAAAACGTACTCATCCTCAGGTCATCCAAAATGCAGATGAGTTTTTAATTTTTTCATCAGATTTGGAGAAATGTAGCATTACGTCACTTGCTCATCGGTGGATCCTCTGCAGTGAATAGGTGCCGTCAGAATGGGAGTCAAAACAGCTGATAAAAACATCACAATAATCCACACCACTCCAGTCCATCAGTTAATGTCTTGTGAAGTGAAAAGCTGCGTGTTTGTAAAAAAACAAATCCATCATTAAGATGTTTTTAACTTCATGTTGTTGCTTCCGGCTAAAATATGATTCCTCTGTCCATAATATTGCTTTCTGCAGTGAAAAAGTTGTCTCATCTGAATCAGGAGAGAAATATGCAGCAAATATGCAGAATTTCGCTTCACACGATATTTAATGATGTCATATGGATTACTTGTGATGTTTTTATCAGCTGTTTGGACTCTCATTCTGACGGCACCCATTCACTGCAGAGGTGGTGAGCAAGCGATGTAATGCTAAATTTCTCCAAATCTGTTCCGATAAAGAAACAAACTCATCTACATCTTGGATGGCCTGAGAGGGAGTACATTTTCCACAAACTTTCATTTTTGGGTGAACTATTCCTTTTTAAACTCCATTTTATGCATCAAAGTAGGTTTAAGTTACATTTCACATCGAAATCAAAAGAAAAATAGGAAAATAAAGGTGTTATTGTCAATAAATGTCACAGAGCAAAAATATCATAATGCTCTAGATTTGCTTTAGGCAAAATACTCATAAAACAAAACAATTTTACTGTATTTTCAACACTAAATTTTATATCAAACATTCCTTCCTGTGTTAAAGAGTTTCTGTGTGACCAATCCCATGAGTCACTGGAAGATCCAACTATCACATCATGCTTCTAAAAAGAGGTTCTAATGATGTCATTGTCAAGATCCACATGCATGAGATCAGAAACATCCTGATCCACAGCTGGCATGAGCATGGAAATGGGGTATTATGACAAATCCATATTCACAATAACATGAGCTATTCGTTTTAGAGACAAAATAATGTTACTGCAGCGCATGAACACAGAATGCAGTTTCCTCCCTCTCTGTAAAATAAAGCATCAGTGTGTGGCCTGAACAAGACCATATAAATGTGACCTCTTCAGTTTATATTAGCAGAAGTTAGGCTCCTGTGTGCAGCTCTGCGCCAGAGCCCCTTGGCGGAGCTGCGCGAGGGAGTCAGCGAGCGACATATGGTTCTGTTTTACTCTACCAGGCGCGCTGATTTTACCTTATAAGGGCCGAAGGGCAGAGGTGGAAAGTAACAAATTATATTTACTCACGTTACTGTAATTGAGTAGCTTTTTTGTGTATTTCTACTTTTTAAAGTAATTTTTAAAATCTGTAATTTTACTTTTACTTAAGTATATTTTGATGGAAGTATTGTACTTCGCTACATTTTAAAACACATTAATTACAGAGTAAAAAATAAATAAAAATGGCTCCCTGGAAGCTACTGCAGTATACAGTGCCCTCCAAAAGTACTGGAACAGTAAAGACAAAACCAAAAAGTACATTTACATTTATTCATTTAGCTGACGCTTTTATCCAAAGCAACTTACAATTGCTATATATGTCAGAGGTCGCACGCCTCTGGAGAAACTAGGGGTTAAGTGTCTTGCTCAGGGACACATTGGTGTCTCACAGTGGATTCGAACCCGGGTCTCTCACACCAAAGGCATGTGTCTTATCCACTGCGCCATCACCACGCCATCACCACCCCACCCCATAAATGAGCTACTTTTTACTTTTACTTGAGTAGATTTTTAGACTTACTTGAGTAAAATATTTTCGTACTCTTTCCACCTCTGCCGAAGGGCCGTCTGGTGCCACTTCCAGTAGGAAAGAGAGAGAGAGTCAAACGAACAGAACGAAAGATGGCAAAACAGCCCAGAGAGTATGTTTCATTCCACAGCTAAAGAGATTCATATCAGCCTCTCTAGCCTGAAAAAAGACTGGAATATGAAGGGAATATGACAGAAGAAGTCATAGTCACATCAGTTTTTCCCTAAAATTATTCTTGTAAAACTCATCTTCCCTGCAAACAAGGTTTATTGGCTTTAGAATGTTCTAGTTTTGTTGCGTCACATCACTCTCTTAGTGTAGGTAAGTTACGTTCAGAATGGATTTTTTTATTTTT
The DNA here is from genome assembly GCF_936440315.1 of Barbus barbus. Classification (NCBI taxonomy): domain Eukaryota; kingdom Metazoa; phylum Chordata; class Actinopteri; order Cypriniformes; family Cyprinidae; genus Barbus; species Barbus barbus. The sequence goes on along the minus strand of NC_136736.1, from coordinate 2,281,286 downwards.
TAATGTGGTAATGGTATACTTTCAAATTGTAGTATGCTACATTTTGGCCACATGATCACCAACTGAATTGTTTATATCAGCACATTATTAAATGTATTAAATATTGCCAAAAATCTGGCATTTTCTATCCAGTTTTCATCTCAGAACAATTACGGCTTTTTGGCATCTAAGTCTGCACAAAATTTTTTTAACGTCGTCTGGTAATTAGGGATTAGCACAACAACTCATTTCACCAAAAGCAGCAGACTGGCTGAATTAAAATGCAAATTCACTCTCTGACAGTAGGTGGCGCTTCACTGAAGTGAAATTAAAATATTTAGTTTTCCGCTCCAGATATCCACAATTTTTAAAATCTAACATTAAAATGACACAATTTTAACTAGTTGACAACTAGTGTCGCACATTCCAACTGGTAATTTGATCAAATTTAGAAAACAGTTCCGTAGAATGATGGAAGACTTCTGGTTCAAGTGCAAGCTTGCACACTGTGTACACAAGGCAGAGAGCAGCATGGCAGTATGCTATTCTAAAAATATTCATAGTATACTATTTACCTACTGTGCTACGTAGTATGTGACACAATATGCAAAAATCATGTTTAAAATCACATTTTTATTCCAGTTTTGTGTGAAAGTCTTACCGTTTGTTAACCAAATAACAAGTTGTTTCTGATTTAATCGTCACCCGGTTGATGGAAGGTCAAGTTGAGTGCAGTGCACAACGGGATACAGTTACACAGAGTGCTCTGGTTAAATATTGCACTCTGGCAAATGCAGTAGATTAAATATTTATTCTATGCATATAGAAATGTTGCTTATTGTGCACAGTATACTTACTGCAAAAGTAGTATGAGTAATGTGCTATTGTGAAAATATCCATTGGCTTCGTTTAGAAATCGTACTATTAGCAAACTAGTCTACTGCCTGCTATTTTTTTCAAGTAGTATTTGAAACAGTATAAAATATGCAACAATAAACATTTAAAACTATGCACTATGCTACACCTAGTTTTACATTTACATTGCATTTAGTCATAGACACTTTTATACAAAGCGACTTACAAATGACAATGGAAGCTATCAAAATCAACAAAAGAGCAATAATATGCAAGTGCTATTTTGTGGAAAATGCCTTAACTTTTGCTAATAAAACCGAAAGAACCAACAAACTTTAAAAAGTTAAAAATATAATACTTTTAAAAAGTATGTTAAACTAAGGGAACACTAGTTATGTCATTAAAAAACTGCTTCTGATTCATGCATCACACTATTAATGGAAGGTCAGGTTTAGTGCATCATTGCACTTTGCAAATGCAGTAGATTAAACAGGTTTTCTATGCATTATGACATTTTGCTTACTGTGCACTATATACATATTAAATATAGTAGAACTAGCGTAGTATGGTAGCATGCTATTGTGAACATAGCCATGGTTTAAGATGAAGATGACTGGAGCCATGGACTCGGGCGATGAGGATGACAACACTGACCATTGCCATGAGCATTAGGCACAGGAGAGCCGTAATCGCCATGGCAAAACAGCCAAACCACAATTGGCTGTAACCACGGTTACACACTAACCCACTAAACAGCAGTCTGTCTGTTGTGGCCAAGGAAAAAAGCGTAAGGGTAGGAGGAGGGGAAAAAGGAAAGAATTTTATGGTGCGCTCCGTTTTGTTTATGTTCGAAATTTCAGAAGGAGGGGGTCAAAGATTCTGGCCAGCGCTCGTATGTGTGTGATCACGTATCTCATTTATTTAAGTGAATGTGTGTATAAATAAGAGCCAAAACGTACGTGTGTTTGTGTAAATATTAAGTCTGAGTGAGTGTGTTTATGTGTGTGTGTATGTGTGTATGTGGCCCTGATAAGTACCAGAGTGGTACCATTGCACCTCGGGGCTTTCAGTGAACAATCGCCCACTGTGAGCCGCTCGCATCTGGCTTTATTCCTCAGCTGGGCTCTTTGGATCTGTCCGACCTGGGCAGGGTGCCTCATTCTGGGCTCATATGTGGCAGAGCGGCCCCTCTCCTCCTGGAAGTCTGTCCCCGGAGGATGATTAACAGGGTACTTTCCAATTGCCGGGAAACGAGAGGAGGAGGAGAGAAACGCTCCATTCCTTAGCTAGCGAACTGCAGTGCTGCCTACTGAGGGGGTATTCACACAGGGCATGTTTGTGTTCAAAAACAGACAGAATTATAATACAGTCAAGACATGTTTTTACTGTTATAATTTGACACGTCTTAATGTCATGCTAATGGCGTCAGATGCTAAAAAAACACCAGCGATTAAAAAATAGTGTTTTTTTAATGACAATTAAGCAGATTTTACTCCAAATTCTCATTCTCATTAGTGTAATGTGTGAAAATTTAAATATGTAAATTGAAAAATATTTATACAGGACAATAATAATAATGCTGTACTTATATTAACCTAAATAAAAGTCGGCATGAAACAGAAATTGCAATCATATGTTCCTTCCCTACTCTAATGCATATCCAAATAAAAGTTGATTTTGTTCATCTGGAACTAACTGGATCATTGTCAGAATTAAAACATTGAGTAGACATTACATAAATGACAAATACTGCTCCCGAGTCCTGACTTAAAAAGTTGCTATAAGCATATTGCTAAGCTAACAACATGGTACACTATATAAACATAAAAATGCATAAAACTAAAAATTATTGGGACAAAAACATGTTAGTTTGACTTAAAAGTATTATGAATTAAAAGTAGAGATGCACCAATGTATTGGCCAATAATCGGGTCAATAAAAGCAATTTTCTTGGCCAATGGCCGATTGTTTAAAAACAGCCGATGATCAGGGCAGATTATTTCCTGTGTCAGACAGCAACTTGCATGAACAAAATGTTTAGAGTTTAAGCCTGTCCGGGTTAAAGCAATAATAATGCAATAACGCGGGTTATATTTGACCCTATGAATCACCTGTACTTCAAGCTAGGGTTGCCAGGTCCGTGGTTTTTGACACTCTTAAGTGTTGTGTCAGAGATCGCTGTAGCAGCTTCAGTTCAAGCGGCAGCGCAGAGTTTAAGTCTCTTCCACTTTAAGACGAGTTATAGCACAAAATAAACATGAATGAACATCAGAAGGTATATTGAAAGATACCAAAATGTATCACGTCTCGTGTCACTCAATCACTGTTTCAATCAAAAGAAAGACAAATCAAATAAAACAGCATGTGCACAATGTCACTTAGCATTGCATTTACCTCAGGAAAGATACCCAGTGTTCACAGTTGGTTAGTTAGCAATAAAAACACAAGAGGAAGCTTATTTACTGTTAATTATATGTATGTTTGAATAAATTGTCATTAAGAACTTATGTGCAATTGAGTTGTATACAAATAATTTTATTTGAAAATAAATAGCATGGAATATATTAGTGTTGATGTTCATTTTAACCTATAATGTACAAAATGAGATTGTTCCCTATATAGTTTACAGCATTAGTTGGGAGAGATTTCTTTCCTAAAGAAAAACACACTATCGGTCTCAGTAGCTATCTCGGTATCAACTGAGAGATTATGTATCGGTGCATCTCTAATTAAAAGTATATTTATAAGTGTCATTTCTCTCATCCCACCATCTTAAATGGGTCACATTGAGATTCTGTATAAAGGACATCTGCGATTCTGTCTTGACCACAAAGAGGGTCTCTTAGGATATGTATTAAGTTATTACACTTTGATGGAAGATTATAAAGACATTAGTTTGTAATAACTGCCAGCCTCTTCGCTTTGTCCTTCTCAGGACATCGTGTGTGTTTTTACTCCATGAGCTGTCTGGATCCCAGCTGACTCTCACACACATAACCACAAACCTACAGACGCGCACATATACAATACACTCGCGTAAACAAACCAAGTCACAGCCGAACAACATCAAACGTCATCTGATCTCAAGATGTTCAAATCGCCCTGTGACACACATACACTTAACAATGACTGCGATCATCTCATTACACTGAAGAAAACCGCATGAAATTCTGTCATCGCTAACACAGTTTACAGAACTAGTCTTTAAGAATAACAAGTGTTTTGTGCATGTACTTAGCAGTGTGCGAGAGAGCCAATGGAGTCACACACAATATCACACCTATCAAAACAACACACACTCTCGGTGCAGGGGCCGACCACAGAGCAGCTGCACAATGACTCACTGAATCATTTGCGGACTGATAGATTGACTCACTGAGCCAGAGAATCATTTGCTGCATGAGTCACTGACTCACTGTTTGTACAGCCAAATGACTCTGAATCAATGAAGCCGAACCACCACAAAGGCACCTCAGAAGTCTGTTTATATGCAAAAGTGACACCATATATTGGTGAAAACTCGCTCCTTACTGGATCTCACAAGAACACATCCAGGTTTTATTTCAGGCCAATGGAAAGAAACGAGAAAAATATGTTTTGTTTCGTATAATAAAACGGAAGCCTGTTTCTTAATTTGCATTGTGACATTTTCATGGCAATTAAGCATATTTTATTTCACACTCTCATTTACCTTAAAACAGAAATCTAATTCACATTAGTGTAATGTGAGAAAAATATCTGTTATTTAATTTGTAATATATTTATACAAAATAATACAATTTGCTGTTGAGCATTTAATTGAAATAAAAATTAATAACAGTAATTTTAGTTCTTTAATATATATTAAAATGTTAAAATAAATAAACACAATTTACCATTTTTAAAACTATTATTTAAAAATATATTTTTAATTAAATAAATGCAAGTATAAAAATTACCAAAATATAAATTTAAACAATAATATCTCTCTCTATAATGTATCTATAAAATATATTACATAAATATACCTCATAAATACAATAATTGAAAGTTGGATGTTTGGAAATGTCAATTTAATGTAATAATGCAAAATAATGCAATTTTGAAAAAATGCAAAAGCAAAGCGTTTTCAGAAATACTTTGCTATTATTTAAAGCAAAATATAAATTTTTAAACACAACCATTCTTCATGCCTTGACATTATAAAGTTAAATACACTATCACCAAACTTCAATGTTCACACTGCAAAGTCCATCCAGACCTTTTACTAAAACTAGACAGCAACTTGCTCAGAAATCATAATGACATCAAAACTTTAAGGTTAGCCAATCATAACAGAGATCATCCATATACAGTAGTCTCAAAGATACAGTAACACACACACACACAAAAACACCCTGCTTGGCGGAAGATGGAAAACTGCCATGAACCTCAGGAACAAATGTGAGATGTGAACAAACCGTACTCACAGCCGGCCATCCCGACACAGTAGGCAAAAATATTTCAGCTCCATCTTTATTTACATGGTTCTATTACATAACATGTTATCTCCTCTTATACGACCCCTTTAAATACTCGCAACAGGAGAAGCCCAGCTGTGTGGAGAACAGAGAGGAAAACATCAGCAGAGAGAGACAGAGAGAAAGCTCCAGACACAGGAAATAGAGGCTCAAGATCTGGAGCAGAGGAAGTCATCGACTGGAGACAGAGCAAGATTGAGAAAGCCAGATTAATACAAAGAACGAGTGTGTTTATATGCGTCAAGCGCTCATAAGGATGTTTATATCTGCTTTGGACTGTGTAAATGACGTATATATTTATGACAAAGTTCAACTAAGTCTACAGTCATTGCTTTTCAAAAGTGTTTTTAAAATAAAAGTAAAGTTTTACTGTCCAGGCTGGACTATTGCAATGTTCTCTTGGCAGGTCTTCCAGCCAGTTCTATCAAACCTTTACAATTAATCCAGAACGCGGCAGCAAGATTAACTTTATGAGCCGAAAAGAATGCACGTCACACCTCTGTTTATCAATTTGCACTGGTTACCAATAGCTGCTCGCATAAAATTCAAGGCATTAATGTTTGCCTACAAAACCATTACTGGCTCTGCACCCCTTTACCTAAATTCAGTACTTATGTGCCTCTAGAAGCTTGTGTTCTGCAAGCAAATGTCGCTTTATTGTTCATCCCAAAGAGGCACAAAATCACTTTCACTGACTTTTACATTAACTGTTCCCTCCTGGTGGAATGAGTGACCTGCCCAACTCAATCTGAGACTTGTTATAGCACTTGCATATTATTGCTCTTTTGTTGATTTTGATTGCTTCCATTGTCCTCATTTGTAAGTCTCTTTGGATAAAAGCATCTGCTAAATGACTAAATGTAATGTAAATGTAACTAAAACTATAAAAAATCGATTTTGGTCATTTAAATAATGCTAAAATAAAATATTAACATTAAATGAAAAACTAAAAAGCAGAAATGTTGGCTTGGCAACTAACCGAAAATATGCAAATAAAATAAAATGAATTAACCAAATAAATATGCACAAAATTTACTAAAATGGTAATAAAATAAATTACAAAAGTACAAAATAAAATTACTAATAGTTAAACTAAAATGAAAACTGAAAATATAAAATCTATTATACTTTACACTGTACAGAAATGTAAAAAGAATAAATAATTTTCTGCTAATGTTATGGACATTTCCTTTAACACTACGCAATGAAGTACAACTATTCAGGTAAAACAGAGGTAAAACACCTTCATTGATACAAATTAATTAATCAAATTAATATAGTACATTGTACAGTTTTTTTACAGTGTAATTTATACTCAAATTTTCAACATTTCAAAAATGTTGAAAAATGAAGCATAACTTCCATAACAAATGACTTGCATAACCAGCTGCGTCTGGAACAAACATTAATTTTCATCAAAACTAAGACATCTAAACCTGATGACCCGGGGTGTGCAGGAGACCAACTCTAGCTCAGTGCTTTTCAAGTAAAACAGAGAAAATACCACCTGACTGTAATAAGACATTGAATAATACGTTTCTAATGATTCTGAATAAAGTTTTTAAGGTCAACCATAACTATTGCTCATACTCGGGGGTGAATGTCAATCTTTAAATTCTTAAACTCTTAATTTTTCCTAATAAAGATATAAATCATTTGAAAAAGTTTAATGAAGTCTGAAAATCATTGCTCTTTAGCGGTGTCGTTATTATTAACTAAATCTAAAATTATTCAAAATTGCTTTTGGTAACTGAAAAACATAAACACGTTGACTTGGAAATAAAAATAAGTTGAAGCACTAAAATGACTAAATAAAAATAAAGCTAAACATAAATATTAATAATAAAATAAATTATAAATACTATAATACACTTAATTAAAAAATTGCCTTGACAAATAAGGGAAATTAAATTAAATTAAAGCTATATAGAAATAAAAAAACATTGATAAAATAATAAAAATAATTCAAATATGCCACCTGATTGTAATATGAAAATAACAAAAGGTTTAGTTATAATCACTATTGCTCATATTTCCAAACCCCGTATTAAAATTCAGGCTGAATGTTGATTTTTAACTTCTTCAGCACATATTTTTAGATAAGAAAAGATTTTATTCTTTTACAAAAGTTCAATGGAGTCTACAGTCATTGCTCTTTTCCTTTTTATTGTTAGCTAAGTCTAAAACTATTAAAAATCATTTTTGGTAATTGAAATAAAGCCAAAATAAAATCCATTACAAATATTAGATGTTTGGCAACTGAATCATTTATTTCACGCATTAAATTACTAAAACTGAAATAAATTTGATTGTACTTGAAAAATTGATTGTAATATGAAAAATTGTGCTAAAAGGGTTTAGTTAATGTTCTAGTGTTTTTGAAGTAAATCATCACTATTGCTCAGAAGTATCAAACTGCTGGCTGATTGCCGATCTTTAACTTTTTGAGCACTTCTGTTCATCTAATAAAGATTTAAATCAGAGTGAAGTGGCAGAGACGGAATACTGCTCTTCGGTCCGTCTGTACTGTGTGTGTCTGTCTGTGCTTCTGTGTACGGTGATGTCATGATGTGAGACTGTCATGGCAACAAAATAAACCTCCCAGCGCATATGGTCAGTGAGTTCCAGCCCAGCCTGTGAAACACACGCACACACACAATCTCACGACTGCTCGGCGTGATTAAACCATCCTGAGAGAAGAAGAAAATACAGACAGCAGGAATTCAGACCTTCTTCCTTTCCACACAATATCTCCATTTTCAGACAGACGTGCAAACTTGGATAAAAAAAGACTCGCACAAAACATTAAAGACCACTACGGACAAATGTAGACCAGCACAGGCCAGTTAAACCACAGACCAGTGAAGACCACTATAGACCACTGAAAAAGACCTCCTTTTTTAAATTAATTTTATAAAAAAAATTAAATATATATATATTTTTTAAGATTTCAAGTCAAAAATATATTTTTTTTTAATTAATTTTTTTATATAAGTTTCATTTAACTAATTTATTATCAAAACAATTCTTAACATTTCTGGGGAAAATACAACCCGAATTCTGGAAATGTTGGGAAATTTTTAAAATTTGAATAAAATGAAAACTAAAAGACTTTCAAGTCACATGAGCCAAAATTGTATTCACAATAGAACATAGATAACATAACAAATGTTGAAACAGAGAACTTTTACACTTTTATCAACTAAATGAGCTCATTTCAAATTTGATGTCTGCTACAGGGCTCAAAAAAGTTGGCACGGGGGCAACAAAGGGCTGAAAAAGCAAGCAATTTCAAAAGATTCAGCTGGGAGAACATCTAAAAACTAATTAAGTTAATTGTCATCAGGTCTGTAACATGATTAGCCATAAAAGGGATTTCTTAGAGAGGCAGTTTCTCAGAAGTAAAGAGGGGCAGAGGCTCTCCAATCTGTGAAAAAGTGTGTAAAAAGATTGTGGAATACTTTAAAAACAACGTTCCTCAACGTCAAATTGCAAAGGCTTTGCAAATCTCATCATCTACAGTGCATAACATCACCAAAAGATTCAGTGAAACTGAAGAAATCTCTGTGTGTAAGGGAAAAGGCCGAAGACCTTTGTTGGATGCCCGTGGGGCCCTCAGACGACACTGCATCACTCATCGGCATGATTCTGTCATTGACATTACTAAATGGGCCCAGGAATACTTCCAGAAACCACTGTCGGTAAACACAATCCGCTGTGCCATCTGCAGATGCCAACTAAAGCTCTATCATGCAAAAAGGAAGCCATATGTGAACTGTGGGCCAAGACTCATTTAAAATGGACTGTTTCAAAGTGGAAAAGTAAGATGAGTACAAATTTGACATTCTTTTTGGAAATCACGGACGCCGTGCCCTCCGGGCTAAAGAGGAGGGAGACCTTCCAGCGCGTTATCAGCGTTCAGTTCAAAAGCCAGCATCTCTGATGGTATGGGGTGCATAAGTGCATACGGTATGGGTAGCTTGCATGTTTTGGAAGGCACTATGAATGTTGAGAGGTATATAAAGGTTTTAGAGCAACATATGCTCCTCTCCAGACAACGTCTATTTCAGGGAAGGCCTTGTGTATTTCAGCAGGACAATGCAAAACCACATACTGCAGCTATTATAACAGCATGGCTTTGTATTAGAAAGAGTCCGGGTGCTGAATTGGCCTGCCTGCAGTCCAGATCTTTCACCTATAGAGAACATTTGGCACATCATTAAACGAAAAATACATCAAAGACGACCACAAACTCTTGAGCAGCTGGAAACCTATATCAGGCAATAATGGGACCAAATTCTGACACCAAAACTCCAGAAACTCATAACCTCGATGCCCAGACGTCTTCAGACTATTTTGAAAAGAAGAAGAGATGCTACACCATGGTAAATATGCCCCCGTTCCAACTATTTTGAGACCTGTAGCAAGCATCAAATTTGAAATGAACTCATTTTGTGCATCAAATTGTACAATTTCTCAGTTTAAACATTTATGTTATCTATGTTCTATTGTGAGTAAAATATTGATATCATCAGCAAAACCAACAGCATCGTGAAGGACTCCACCCATCCCTCCCACAGTCTCTTCCAGCTCCTACCATCAGGAAGACGGTAGCGGAGCATCAGAGCCCGTTCCGCCAGACTGCTCAACAGCTTTTTCCCCCAGGCTGTGAGAGCCCTGAACTCAAACCACCCAGCCCCCCTGAAACCCCATGCAAACCCCTACCTCCTGAAACATGGACCACCCCCCACCCCAAACCTTACCACACCAAAGAAAAAAACTGTATGGAACTTTTTTGTGCAATTGGAAGTGTGCTACACACAGGTGAGTGGGCCTGTACAAACCACCTGTAGTAACACACTCTCCTCTATGTGCACTAGACACTTTACACACACTGCTGCGTGAACACAGTCCCACAAAAGGGTTTTGCGACTAGGTTCATGAGCACGTCACGTGACTTATTTTACATTTATTTTTTTAATTAATATAAAGTCATATATATTATAATGCAATTATATTATATTATATTTCTCCAACTAATTATAAAAATAATTAATATTCAGGGGTAAAATATCACTTAGATCAACAAAATACAAAATTTAAATAACTTTAATTGTGCTAGACATATTAAATAAATAAATCAACTTAAAAAGAAAGGTCAATGCAGACTATCAAAAGCCCGTGAAGGACCACGACAGACCAGAGGCCTGTTTCATTAAACAAGTTTACAAAATAAGGTTTATTTAATTTAGTACATCAGACTAACTGAAATAAACCTGGCTTATTTGGTGAACGACTGAGCAAGAAACATCACTGCATCTGAGGAAGACTTGAACAAGTCTCTGTTTTTGTTGTGCACTGCAGCTCTTCCCACAGATGAAGCTCCTTAAGCACAATTGCATCACTCCTGAGTCAGTGATGGTTCCTATAAACACGAGCGAAGTGAATCGAGTGAATCACCGCGTGAGCAGAAACAAAAGAGAAAGTGCAGCAGTCTGACGGTTCATTTACTGTAAACAACTCATTTACTGTGAACTGCTCACTTCAGTCAGCACCAGACACTTACACATTAAAATCGATTTCCAATACGCAATAACACAGCTTCTTATGAAACACGCTACTTTGGAAGTTTGGGAAGAAAGCCAGGTTCGATTTGCACTTCACACTCATCCAGTGTAAGTGTCCACAACTGGAGAAGGAAAAAGAGTGGAGAAACCTCCTAGGAATGGGAATGGGAGTTGATTGTGTTTTTTTCTCTGAAAGGGTGGAATGAAGGAGTGGATGGAAGGGAAAGCGGCGCTCCTGCGCGCAGCAGCTGTGAACTTGAGAGACGCGGCGCGCTGCCAGATAGATGCACCTCGCCAGCGTGTGTCAGCAACATGATGACAGGCTTTTACATTTAATTGCTGTTAACCAGACATCCTTTCATTCTCACAGCAATGAAAACTTTACCATCTATCTCGGTCTTAGAGACGCTTAAATATGAAAGATCACTGAGGGGCCGCACCGGCGCAACGAGAGAAAGGAAGCAAGGTCAAAACTCCTAAAGCTCTTAAAATGTTGTGTCTGTGTTCATCTCTGTGACCTACAACGACTGTCTCTGGAGATTTCAGTCTTAGAAACCCAAGACTCACTGACTTTATCCTTCTTTTTGAATTCCTCTAGACAGAAAAGACAGAGAAGCTCCAAAATGTTTGTAAAACTTCAGCTGCTTTGTGTTTATTAGATAAAAACTTTTTTGTTTCATCTTGGAATCATTTTTATTTGATTTTAATCAGCCTTTCTGTCTGTATCTTAAAATATCCACTTCAGAAATAATTTCTGCATATTTTTCTCCAATTTAGGAAATTGAAAATAACTTTTATAGACAGAGAAAACAGCATGAATTTAAGTTTTAAAACTGTGTAAAAAACAACAAAGCAAAAACTCCTTTAGCCATAAAGACATCTGCATTCATAAACATTCATAAATAATATTTACTGCTGCATTAGCACAACTTATTGCAATCTTAACGCATTGGAGTTAACAGGGGAGGCCGGGGCTGTAGTTGTCATAAACTGTATAAATCCTAGTAAGATTTCAAGTCAAATTCCAGTTGCACAAATGCTTGTTTCAATATCACCATTTCAATTTCACCATATTTGGCCCTCCTGTTTGTTCAATGAACTGTAACTTTTTTCCATAGGCAATAATGGTGGAAAAACCAATAACTTTTTAGCTTTGTGCCTACAGAAATTGCAGAAATAAACAGCCTGAGAAATATTCACTGGAGAACAACAACAAGCCCCCTAATGAAGAGCTTGTAAATGTGACCTATAGTGTTATTTTACAACAGTTGTCTGATGAAAGATTTCCGTCTTGAAGTTTATGCCCTAAAAAACGAGCCACAAACTCTTCATGCATCTGCTGGTACACAAGCTGTGTGCGTGGGTTAAATCAGGCATAAACTTATGCAGCTATTTGGACCTTCTCCTGGGTTGAGATGTGTCTTTCTCCACTTAGAGAAAGCTAAAGTACCACTTTTTGACTGTTTTTACAGACTGAGATGAAGACAGCACCATATGAGTTCAGTTGGGCAATGAGCTATAGTAATAAGAATGGACTGATTCGGTAGTTTTGCAGGTCAAAAATGTCTAGGTGGTGCAACTGCATTTAAAAAAGAGAGGGGGGGGGGGGGGCTCATGAAAAGGCTGAAGTTTTGGGAAAACACAAGCACTGCAGCAATTGTTTTAGAACAAAAAATGATTGAAAATTGAAATTATATGAAATTTAAAATAGTAACATTTGGCCAACAAACGTTTGGACACCAAAACAAAGTCAGTGTAGAGTTACCCATATGCAGAAAGCCAATTTCTTGTCATGTGACAAAACCACAAAATAGATGGTTTTTATCTCACATAACCTTCATCATGACTAAAATATCATAATACTAAAACACATTTTTACTAGATGGTTACACCAGTTGACATTTAGATTCACTGCATCTGAATGTTTGTAGAATACAAACCAAATTGTGTGTTTTCAAAAATGTAGACTATTAAAAACCACATACTTGGCACTTGTGCTTTAAACCAGACTTGGGTAGAGTGGGGTAAAACGCCAAAACCAAAATAACCACTAGATAAAGTCAAGACAAGTTTTTATCGTAAATATGGACTACGTTGACAAGAGTGATGTAGAAGTATTCACCATGAAGCTTACACTGGTGATGCACTGGAGAGAAAACGGATTTCACAGTAAAACATCTCATTTTCTGTAGTAAGAAAAAAAGTGTTTTAAAGCTTGTTGTTTTGTAGAACATCACAGTAATATATGATCTGAGAACAGTAGGGCCTGTAGATAGGGAGTATGTGTTAAGAAAAATATATTTTTTTTCTCAAACATGCTTTGTGGGGTAAAACACCCCTAGGAACATGGCTTCATTACTGTAGTTATATACTCTGTTCTGAATGTCAAATTCTTAGTTTTTCCATCAAATGTATTCAGTAGTCAACATCTGAAGTGGATCAAAACCTTTCATTAAAGTCGTCCTAAAATATAAAACCAAAATGCGTTGTTGTCTTAGGACAACTTTGAATTTTTTTTTTTTTTTTGATCCACTTCAAATGTTGACTACTGTAGTTGGTTGAATAAAAATATTTGGACTTTATGTTTAAAAATTACCTCAAGTTAGCATCAGCTAACAACATTTTTCAAATAGGCTATTATAATTTTGTAATTCATAATTATTAATGATATTCTTTTTAATTTATGCTAAAACCTGTGAATGCAGGGGGGCATTTTACCCCACTTGGTACAAATTCTAATCATATTAAACTTCTGGACATTTTCATATTTGGTTCATAATTTATGCCATTGTCACTAAAACTATTATAACTTTTTTGAACACATTCAACTTTTGTTCCACAGAAGAAAAAAAATTACACCGTCCTTAAGGGGGGCGTTTTCACCCCACTCTACCCTTCTATTTTTCCCCATCCCAGACATCCTCAGTTATGACTGATTGACACATAAACAGTGGCAGTCTGAAGCATTACACCAGCCAACATTCTTCACCCGTCTCCTCAACCAGATCACAACAAACACCCGCATCATTGCCCACAAACCCGATCGGCGGGTCACTTACAGAGTGTGCGTGTCGGTCGGTAGGTCTGACGCCGCTGGGGCCTGATCCAGTCCGATGCTGGAACAATTAACCACGCACGAGTTTTGCGGTGCCACCGCCGTACATGAGCAGTTACCCGGACACGGGCTGCAGGCTCTCCCGTCTGCCGCGACGCCCGAGCGCGCCTCCAGGCAGCAGAGCGCAAAGAGCAGACTGGAAAATAATCCAAATTTTGGGAGACAGACGCCATGTTTTCGCTTAAACACAATCTGTCCATTTCTACAAGGCATAGCTCACTCGCATCTCATCGCCCCTTCTGTTGGTGAAGTTTTCCTCGGGGCGCGGGGAGGAAAGTTCACTCTTTTCCCAGTTTTTCCATAAGAGAAACGGCGTAGAAAGCGTCGCAAATCGCGTTTTCCCCCAAGTTCGCTGACGTCCCCCCTCTATTCATCCGTTAACGGAACTGGATTCACTTCTTCTCCAGAGGAGGGGAAAAAACTCTGGATTCTGCTCTGCAAGAAGTTCCTGAAGAACTTCCTCCCGTTCTCCCATCCTGCAGTGCCGCTGCTCTCCACTGGATGAGGCTTCGTCTACACAACACAAGCTACTTTTTATTAGGCTTCAACCCAATATATTGCCACAGCTAGATGTTTTAGACTTGATCTTTGACTTCATTTAACTATGGCTCAACTTCTACTATGCGGCCCATTTTACTGTACATATGCAGAGACCACACGCACACATAAATGTATATACGCATATATATACATATATATTGTCCATTAGTCTTCTGTAATATTTTATTCTTTGCAATAAAGACAGTTTCTTAATGACATCATCATCCAGGAAGTGCCTCTTTTTTGATGAGAGAACAAAGAGCATAAACATCATTTTAATTTGTATAAAGTGTAATTTTAGAGCTGCCAATGTTAGTAGTCTACACACCAAATTTGTTCACTAATTTTAATATTTTGTTCTGCTTCCTAAAGACTGATTAGAACATTAATTTCTGTTATTTCATATATATATATACACTTTTTTATTATAATTGGTTATTTTCCTTTTAAGGAAAGACATTGCTAATCTCACACTGTCTCTCACTGTCTCTCTCATTGGGGCCCAAATGTAAATATTTTGCAGATCATAATTGAACAGTTTGTAGTATAATGCCAATGTAAAAGCCAATTAGGCCTATTCAATTTTGGAAACAATTGTTTTATTTAGTTTATTTACTTAAGTTAATATTTTAAGACATTTAAACACCTTTAGTATTTTCTTCACACAGTATAGGATGGGTTTTTAAAGATATATAGCTTCCTTTATATTTAGCATTAAAAAAGTTTGAAAACCCTCACCCTAAAACATTCTGTCTGATTAAATTACAGGAATCAGTATGATAATATCAACATTTCAAAAGATTGTTAGAAAATATCAAAATGAAAATGACGTCCTCTTTGAACAATGCTAACTTTATCTCCATATTTACATTTTGTTAATTTTCTTGCCGCTGTATAAATAATCAAGTCATAATTAATAAAGTTTAAGTATCTGAGCTTTATCAGAGCATTTCTGAGAGTCTGATATTTCCTTTTATAGGAATACTCTTTAAAATGACAACACAAGCATCCACTTGATTGGCTCTATGACTCTCTCTGCTCTCCACCTGTAGCTGGTGTGTGGTGGCTGCCGTCGCATCATCCAAGTGGATGCTGCATACTGCTGGTGGTTGAGGAGAGACCCCCCCCCCCCCCCCCACATGATTGTAAAGTGCTTTGGGTGTACAGCAATACACAATAAAGCGCTATATAAATGCATGATTCATTCATCATTCATTCATATTAATTTTTTAAAGAAGGTTCAGAAGGTAGTGCAGAAATGATCCTGAAATAACTCTGCAGCCATGAATAAACTATAGGCTTTATTCCTTATCTTTTCCTCAGAGAAATCTACCAGATATGGCTAATTCATCATTCATGCTCATTATTTTGCACTAACCAGAGCAAATTGGATCTTTGGCAGAACGTGGATGAATTATTCAGGTCTTGATGGGGTATGTTGTGCGTTTAAACTCTAGGGGGAGCCGTAGAAGAAGTCTCAGATCTTCATATGTATTAGTGCTGTATGGACTGGAACAGAACCCAAGTAGAGCCCTGCACGGGCCTCAAATTTAGGCCTGAGTCCGACCTGAGGCCCCCTTCTCCCAAATTAGCTTATACTACTGTTTCAGCTATTAAAATTATATTTTGTTTCGGTTTTTTATTAAGTAATTTTTTTGTTTGTTAAATGAGTTTTTGTTTTTTTAAGTAACGACCAAGGGGCCAGCAGCAGACTGATCATAGCCTATGTTTGACCAATTTAGCCTTCTCAAAACATCACAACTTGCCTAAAATAAAATATAAATATAAAACAGTTAAAGCATATAACAATGTTTAAACATTAAACCTAGATAAATGTGTGCTGTATCCAATAGTTTGAGTAGAGAGTAGAAGCTAAAGCACGCTTTGAAGGACATGAAGTCGCCAACAGTCTCGAAACAGATTATATTGAAACTATTTTTGATCAAACCAATATTACAGGTGAACAAAGAATCGTTAAGTTCAGTGATTTTAAAGGGTCATGAACTGAGAAATCATTTAACATATAAGAGGTCATTGCACTATAACCCTGTAAGTTTCAGAACTCAAAACTTTCTTGTTAGTCTAAAAACAGCTTACATTGAAGCCAGTCTGCTAAAACGACGTTCTACTCTATGATGTAATAGTGTGGCTAAGCACAGCCTCCTCAGAAGATCAACACCTGCTTCTATATCGCTGCCTGTTTAGCCCCATTCACCGATTTGCGCATGTAGTGTAAACGAGAGGCGAGCGTGAAAAACAGTATTTGCCTTCCTTCTGATCCCAACGGTAAGAGTGGATGAACTTTATTTTTTAATGAAGATCCAGACCCTTTGTTCACTTAATTTTACCTCGGATTCATTACAAAAAGACATAATTCAACACAGGATTTTCAGGAAGATTGAAACTAAAAGACGATGTTGTGCCGAATATATTTGATGCGACATGCAACACACAAGTGTGAGTAACTGTCACGTGGTCACTATTGCTTTGTCTGTTAAACAGATCTTTTGATATGTAATATTGATATATTTTTGACCTAAATCACAGCAGCGTCCATCTGTCACCATTATTTATATATTTTACAATGCAGATTGTGTGATCTGTGAAGGATGTAGACTGTCAAATACTGTTCACAACTGTTTGCTAATCAGTGGGCGTTTACTTCCGAGTCTACAATCCACTATGTCTATTCAAACAGAGCGTTCAGATGAGGGGTGTTTAAACAGGACAGAAAATCAATGGTGTGTTTAGGCAGCACGCACCCCACACATTAGCATGGAGCCCTGTGGTCCAGGGGGACCCCCAGGAACGCAATTTCTACAGAAGGGGATGGGAATCAATTGCGAAATTCACCAAGAGGGACGATTTCTAACGATATCTCCCCCTGGGACCACTGGTTTTGTTGAGGCTGACATGTAGAATCCATCTGGTCCAGCGTACAGGACCAGAATAGGGCCAGCTATGGTCATACAGGTGGCTGAGATATGGATATGTCATGGCCCTTTTATGGCCCATATTTTGCCAGGTTTAGTTCACCTGTGGATCAGGCTCAGTTTTGGGCTTTCTGGTTAAAGACTGGTGTTGATATGGTTTACTTAAGGTTGTGTTTTGGTTCCAATGTTACATTTTGATCTGGTAATTAACTTGGCTGAGACTGGAATCCAGACCTGGTCCACACTAGGACCGTGATTCATTGAAGTATGTGGGCCAAGCAAAAGCTGGTTGTGTGGGCCGGAGCTAGGCCAGAGAAAAATTTATATGTGGGTTTGAGCTGGTCCTGAGCAGGAGCTAGTTGCTTAGGACCGGTTTAGGACCAGCACATAACCAGCTTAAACCAGCTCAGGACCAGATTAAACCAGCTGCCATGCTTCAAAACATACCGAACCAGCATATATGCTGTTTTTTTCAACAGGGATCAGACCCCCCTCTAAACCCTAAACATCAGCCTATTCATTTCTGCCAAGAATTTATCAGAGAAAATCGTCTGTATCAGTTCTCATCTTTATAATTCACTGATTTGGGATCATCAGCACAAAGCCGTCACTTACCTCGGGTCAGGTGAACTCGGTAAAGTGGGATGAAAGTTGCCAAGGAGTGGGTTATGATCTGCGATGTATGTGAGAGCTGCAGTGGTTTCATATTTTCACCAGGAGAAATTTCACATCAAATTGGCACTACTTGCTGTTTCTTTGAAAGCATTGGTCTGTATTGAAAGCACTGGCATTCATTTGAAATTTCAAAACTTTGAGTTTGGAGCAGAAAACTCATATTAGATCTGACAAAACGCTTCGAAATGGAAAGTCACGCTTCTTTATTTCTGCTCTCAGGCACCCAAATTACTGCTCCAAATGTGATTAAAATTGCACTGGTGAGTGAATAAGGAAGTTACTCGCTATTAGACTGGAACATTATCAGAAACCGCAACATAATATACTGATTAAATGTTTTTTTATGTGCTGTAAGTTGCATTAGAGATATTTGAGTGTCATGAACCAGCTCTTGACTTACATAATTAAAGATTCTAATACCTACTATAATGTTATTTTGGTAAGATATAAATACTAGCTTTTGTTAATAATTTGAATTAGATTTTTTTATGTCTTCTGTTACTACTTCGAATTAAATGAAAATGAGAAATGTTGCCTTGGCAACTTGCTGAAATCAGATAAGTTTACTTTAATTTTGTTCAGCTGATAATTATTTTATTTCATTTTATTTAAATATTTTTTTATGGTTTTAATTAGAATTTTTATTAAATTATTTAATAAAAAATAAAATAATACAACAAAATAATATGAATATTATAATTATTATTATATATTAAATTATTATTAAATAATTTGTGACAGGTGCCTAGTGACCTTGTGACTGTATATAATGCAAGGGTGACAAAATAACCATTGCCATATGACAAAAATAAAAAGAATAAAAATGAATAAATAAAGAATTAAATAAATAAATGTATAAAAATAAAAAGTAAAACAATGCAATAATAAAATAACATATAAAAACAATATAATTTATATACTGTATATTAAATTAGCAAGGGTGACAAAATGACCATTGCCATATGAAATAAATAAATAAATTTTATCACATTTAATAATTTATTTAATAAAAAGTAAATGCGTATAATAACCAAAATCAAATAAATAACGATAATATAAAACACAATTTAACAGACTGTAAAAACATTTATTTTTAATAATATTTATTCAATATTTTGGCTATACATATAGCTGGAAGTTTAGAAGCAAAGTGTGTTCAGCATGTTCTCTGTTTGCTAATTCATATTCTTGCTGCTCAGATTAATTTGTATATTTATATGCTAAAAGTGACATTGCGCATATAAATATTTGGACGCTTAAGTCACACTTAAAAACAAAACATCAAAGCGATCCAAGAATTTAAGTGGCATCTTCAGTAGAATTCAATCTGCAGCTGCATCAAAGTTTTATTGAATATATTTCAGCACAGATTAGATTGGGTTTTTCTGACTATAATATTTCATTTGTAAATATCTTGCCTGGAGCTGCCCAAGCTGTCCATATCAATTAATTTGTTCATTTACGTTCTTTTCTGATCATACCACTGTGTCCTCTAACTGCATTTATTAGCACTTGAGAACATTACAGCAGCGGCCCTCTAAGGATAAATGTCTTGAGATCAAACCTCAAAGCAGCGATATAAAAGCAGTCCTAATGTAATTTCACTGCTTAGACTGAGGTGAAATCACACAATATTGGTAGGAAGATGTGCACATGCTGGTTGATTAAATTTGATCTGTTATGAAAATCTGGTGGCCTTTTATTGCCAGTAGAAGAACAAATAGCAATCTGGGAGTCATAATAACCTGTATTGAATCTCCTTCCTCTGTCCAAATGCAGGTAAACTATATTAACCCCCCATAACTGCATCATCTCCATAGTGACACTAACCAAGCACAAAATCCAATGACACACAGACATCGTATGAGTTATAGTTATGAATCCCAAAGCTTGAATATTGTACTCCTCAGAAACAGTCGTGCATGTGTTAGGAAAATGATATTCTAATTTCTTGCAGTGAATGTTTTTGCAGTGAATTCAGTTGTGACAGTGATAAAACCTCACTTCGGCCTGTTCTTATGTCTGCAGATGGGGAAATTTTCCATGCTAACTGCAATGTAAGTGAATTAGACTGGCGGAGAAGCAGAGAGAGATCAACACTAATTTTGTGGAAGATACCAACATACACTCAACACTCCAAAACTCAATATATGTGTACAGATAGTATTATGTTCTTCATAACTCTGTGCTAAACATGATTTACAGCAGCAGAAACACCTGCGATCCCCACAGAGCCCCTCATTAACCCTGTATCTGCTGTCCTCTGCCTTGACCTATCTGCTTAATAATTTATATACTGAATATAACTGCCATGGAAACAAGAAAAAAAGGATCTGTTAGAAATATAAAATAGATTCAGTGTGGGTTTTGGCCAGTAGGGGAGGCTATCAGCAGTCAAAAAGGGTTTGAAGGGTATTTGTGATGTTTCTACTAGTCGTTTCTGAATGCAGATCTATATTTGTCTTAGTGACTTTGTTCAACATGACAAAAAACTAAACACTGTGCACAAACCCAGTGATGGTTATCACTGAAACAGAATGCGGTCTGTCAGAGCCGTCAAGGAAACACTGAGGGAAGCTGTAGATTTGCAGGAACACACGTGGATTCTAGTTAATCAATATCTGTAATTATCCTGCTGTGTATTTGTCAAGTTCAAAGCTGCCTTGCGCATGAATGAACTCGACTTCAATTAAACTCTGGTGTGTGTGTGTTTTCTGGATCTTTGTGATTTTCTCAGCAGCAAACACCCCAACTGTCTTAGCATTGAGTATTTGTTAACAGAGAAATTGATATATTTTTTTTTTTTTAAGTTTGATGTTATCAACCAGGAGTACCAGAAAGCATGTTAACATTCAAATAACATTCAAAGATATAAGATTTATTTTGATATTTTGTTTGAATATAAATGTGTATCCATGCATTTATGCACATTAAAGATTATATGTAAGTGTTATGCACAAACTATGGCCATAACCATGTATGTACAGTAATACTGTAAGGAACAACTTCTTCAGTTATGTATGTATGTAGCATATTCCCAAACATACTGCAACCGCCATTATGTTATTGTCATTTGTCCTTTGATGTACTGACAACAAAAGACAAAATATTTTACTTAAACATTAAAACTTAAAAATCATACATACCACATACTTCTCATCTGGCTTTCTTTTTGCATACTATATTTAAGGGAAGTATGCATATTATTCGCGAAATGCTGACCTCTGAAAATGTCAACAATCTCAGTCGTACAAAATGATTGACAGGCATAAAGAGTTTTGGATTGGGCTGGAGAGATATTTCTTACAAAATGTCTTAATTCAGGGATATCTGTCAGGTAGTATGAATATTTTGTACTAGGTACTTAAAATAATTAATTTTCCCCAGTAATGCCGTGATGAAAGACACCATCTGTTTCTGTGCAATTAACACCTAGAACGGTGTGTTCTGTGTACCTCAACTCCGCGCGCGCCTCAAAGCTCTTTTGTTTTATCTGTTTGCTGCTTAATTATGGCAAAATCAACCAGCTGTAGGTGAGATATGAGTACAGCAACTCTCAGCTTCCCGCTGAGAAGTGAATTATGCAATGAGGTGCCGCCGTCAAACCGCCTCAGTACAGATGTCATGTGTGAAGGGAGACACCTGTGAACCGTACGCCTCATCTTTGTCTCGCACCTTCTTCTTAAAAGTTACTGTAAGCTTGTTAAAGGCACATCTACCTCCAGGTCATGTGAGGAATCAGAATTTTCTCAGGTCTCCGTGTGGGTCGCGCCACTCATTTTAATGGATAAAGCTGCTAAGGTCCATATTGGGGGTGCTATGTTGTTGGCACTCTTGAAAGATGGATAAAGGGGCGAATTTCACAAAGCCTGTCAAATAAAGGTCAAAAATTTGCATTTTTTGCTATTTTTAAGATTTCCTGCATTTTGACATTGTTCTTCATAATGTGAATCATTGAAAGTAATGGAAAAGTTTGCCACTAAAGTAAAAGTCTGAACACATTACAGTAATGAACATTTGGAACAAAACTGTGATTAATTGCCATAAACATATTGCCACAATACCAAAAACCAAATGGTCGCAAAAATAAGACCAAATTATCCATATTTGAATGAAAGCGAAATTTTGTGTTTACAGTCCCAAGTTGGTGGTCTCAACAAATTATAAATGTCTTTGTTGTTTCTCCTTAAATTATCCTATCCCTAAAGGAATTTCACAGAATAATAGTGTTCATTCTGTTTGTTTATTATGAAATGTTGCATCATAAACCTTGCTTTATTCACCTTATTCTTCCCATAATGGACGCTGCCATTTGTAAAATTTTGTAAAAATACAGCTATTTTTAGCTGTACAAAACAGCTCGTTTTGCTGCTTGATATTGCAAATTGGTGTGTCTTACCATATTATTTCAATGTATTATCTTAATTATTAACACACTGGTTTGTGGTGCAAACAGTATTACCGTTTACTGCACGTTGTAATTCTTCTCCTTATTTCCCTATAGTGGCTAATCAACCAGTTATTTCGCTTTGAAGAATAAAGTGGATAAAGCTAAATTTAGGATAAGTACCATTAACCCAATTTTACCATGACCAAGCACCAAGGGATCACTTTTTGAAAATAAGTACATTTCCTACAGAAAAACAAAAACACGCTACAGTTAATGCTGTACTGTGTCAAAACAGTACCGTAAAAGTAGTCCATAAACTTATACTCACCATTACAAGTCTTCTAATAAGCTTATAAGGAAGAAACAAAAGATTAAATGTTCACATAAATCTTCCGTTATGCTCTGCCAGAGCTGTCTCGAGACTAACGGCTCTGGTTCAAACTAAAGTTTCACCCGCGAACTTTCTTAACGTTCTGAGCCATATAAGGTAAAAAGGGAGGAGTTTAAACTGCACATAAACTTTATTGGCTCTGTTGCATGTGGAATTTGAATATGCAAAAACTATAATTAGAACTCGCCTTCCTTCAAACTCCATATAATTGGCAGCATAAGATATTATTCAGTCTGGAAAATGTTCTGGTTGAAGAATTATTAACCTGTGGGATGCCACGGCTTGACTGCAGGATTGTGCGCGCTCTCTCTCTCTCTCTCTCTCTCTCTCTCGCTCTCTCTCTCTCTCTCTCTCTCTCTCTCTCTCCAGGTTTAGCTCGATCTCGGAGTGAATCGGGCAGCAGATGCCATCACCTGTCGAGAGGCTGCACTGGTGCGTGAGCGCGCACGCAAAAGGCTGTCCTGGAGCCAATTCAACAGATACAGCTGTTGACAGATTTAACCTGCACTATGTTTTCCCGTGTTTTTTTTTACATTTATCCACTCTTCTCATCTCCTTCGAGGGGTCCTGCGTTTCACTGATACATACTCAGGTAAGCACAGTTTACAGTTTCGGATTGAGGCTTTGATTTATTTTATTTTAGTCAACAAACCATCTAAATTAAGGAATCTTGTAGTAATAATTGTACGGATATTCTTAACTTGCTGTTGATCGTATGGGACGTTGCGCAAAATATATATATTTTTCTTTATAATTGCCCAATAATGCACTTTTAATACCCTGTTGGTTTGTTTAAGCGTGCTAAGTTTTAATGCCATAACATATTAATAACATAAAATATGCATTTTAGTTATTACGCAGTTTACAAAGTGTTATTTCATCAGTTTACAAAGTGTTATTTCATCATAAATAATGTCTCTAAAGATTGCAACCAAGCGCGAAAGACGGCACAGAGACACCTTCAGACTGATTTCATCAAGATGAGAACAGATAGTTTGAAAGAAAATGCTTTTTAGTGAATCAGTCGAGACCCTCAACGCATCTTCAGCGCCAGTGCGTTTATTCTGAGTTGCATGGACCAGCAGTGAAGTCTGCACAGAAATATCAAACCATTGTAATGGCATAAAAATATTGTAAATAATAAACTGCATACATGTATACATATGTGACAAGTTGCCCCAAATTTGCCTCTTGTCTTGAGAACACAGTTCAAACTTATGGTTAACATATATTTTCATTATTTAGATGACTCTTGTCTAAATGCATGTCATTGTAATTTTATTGTGTTGAAAACTGGAGGTGAGAATTTACAGAAATTTTATTTTACTAGAGAATTTAACTGGACTGTTGATTCAAAACCCTATACAGTAGTCTATACATATAGCAATGAAAGGGAAAACAGGCACGTATAAAATTTAGTTTTAGGTTAACTGAAATCAAATCAGATCTCTTAGATTATGATCAATGGTTTTGGGTCAACTGTGCTCAAATTTAGAGAAAATGAACTGTGCACATTTATATCTGAACTAATATAGATGGCAGAATCAATCAAAATCCAATAAAAAAAACTTTAAGGCATTTTTTATTGCAATTGTTGCCATAGTTAACTGTGTTTTGCCTCTTTAGTTCAGAAGCTTGAAAACAACTTATTTGGTTCAGTGGAGGTCAAGTGTTCTTTAAACCATGCTTTTTAATATATTTTTAATGTTTGAATGTAGTGTGCCACTGTGCAACACTGAGGAGAGACATGAAACAGGAGGCAGAAAGCGACAGAGAGATATGCATGTATGCGTTGTGTCACTTCAGTCTCCTTGTGTGGGTTTGTTGTTTTGGCTCTGATCTTTATAGCTGAGGTGTGATCATCTGCACTGGTTCAGTCTCTCTGATCTCTTACTGTAAAACAAGCCATCAAAAGCACATTAAATGAACACAAGCCATATTCTCTCCCTCTGACAAACACATACACACATAAAGAGAAACTATGTACCTTTCCATTGAGCTGTTATGGATTCATTGCTGCTTTATACTCTCTCTCGGTCACTCATCCTTACCTCTGCACTCGTTTCTGACCCTTTTTTATCCTTCTGTCCGTTCCAGATCCAGAATGGAGTCATTAAACCAATCCGGGTGGGTGGGGCCAATCCCAGGGGATTATAACTCCTCCTCCTCCTTTGGACTGGGATTTTCAGGAAGTCCAGTTGGGAATTACACTGCCAATGTGTCCGATCAAAGCATGCCATTTCAAGGGAGCAGCACGATGATTACTGCTGTCATATCATTCACTGTGTTTATCGTTGGACTCACTGGCAACACTCTGGCTATCTACGTAGTTTTGCGCTATGCTAAAATGAAAACAGTTACAAACATATACATTTTAAACTTGGCTGTGGCCGATGAGCTGTATATTTTGGGCCTCCCGTTTCTTACGACGCAAAACGTACTTTCCTACTGGCCGTTTGGCTCATTCCTGTGTCGCGTTGTCATGACGGCAGACTCCTTAAATCAATTCACAAGCATCTTCTGTTTGACAGTGATGAGTATTGATCGCTATTTAGCAGTAGTGCATCCTATCCGCTCCACTAGGTGGCGGCGACCACGAGTAGCTAAAGCAGTTAGCGCAGCCGTGTGGGCGTTTTCCTTCATCGTTGTTCTCCCCGTGGTGATATTCTCTGACGTTCAGGACATGTTTAACTCATGCAACATGAGTTGGCCGGAGCCACGAGACGTTTGGTCGACGGCATTCATACTTTACACCGCAACGCTCGGATTCTTCGGCCCCCTGCTGGTCATCTGCATGTGTTACCTGCTCATCGTAGTCAAGGTGAAGTCGTCCGGGGCCCGGGCAGGATTTACGAAGCGCAGACGCTCCGAGCGTAAGGTGACCCGCATGGTGGTGGTGATCGTAGTGGTGTTTGTCCTCTGCTGGCTGCCGTTCTACATCATCAACATCGTAAACCTGGTGTTCATACTCCCGGAGAACAGCGTGATGGCAGGGGTGTATTTTTTCGCTGTTATCCTGTCGTATGCAAACAGCTGCGCCAATCCGCTGCTCTACGGGTTCTTGTCCGACAACTTCAAGCAGAGTTTCCGGAAGGTGCTGTGTGTGCGCAAGGCAAACGGAGTGGAGGATGGAGATCCCAGTGTGCCGCGGACGGAGAAAACGACGACCCACGATACCTTCCTGACGCCTCGGAACAACGGCTTTAATGGACACGTACAGGGCAGCCAGGTACAGTCATTATGAAAGCACATTTCACATATTTTACATGTGTTTAATGAATCTGTTATTTTGGGGCTGTCAATAGATAAAAGATTAAATTGCAATTAATCGCACACTTAACGTGAAATTAAACACACCATTTATTCATTGTCGGCTTGCTCAAACTAGACTTCAGACTCAATCAGCTTTAAATGGTACTTCAAAACACGATGTATGCACACAACGTTTTATTTTTATTTTTTAAATAGAAATTTCTGCCTTCCCATTATTATAGATTATTTCAACACATTATGCATTTTGAATTAATCAAATTCGTTAACGCATTAATGTTGCCAGTCCTAGTTGTTATTGCACCATTTTCAACTAAATACAGAAAATTTTTATGCGTTTTGTAGTTCATTTACACGACAACAGCGTTTTGTGTGTCTGGAAACTTTTGAATATGGGTTTCAAAGTGCAAGTTTTTGAAAACAATAGTATTATTGCGTAAACTACAAAAATGCAAATTTGTGAAAATGGTGACGTCATGCAATCTCGCATGTGCAAGTACTTGGCAACCAAAACAGCATTCGTATTCACCGCTCTGTAGAAGAATGCGTGCAAAGACGCATGGTGTTTATTTACAAAGTGACAAGACAACTACTCGCCTGGCATGCAAAATGCAGCATTTACAGTCATTTTTGTTGATCTGTGTGAAAAATGACCATTTTACCAACATTGTCATCTGAATGCGAAACTTAAAAAAAAAAAGACAAGTAAAAACGTTTCGATTTTATGGCTGTTAACATACCTTTAGACATTCTATTCTTTGCATTGTCTGATATGTTGAATGTTTTAAATCATAAAAGCTCAGTAACACTTAACTAACAATGAAAAATACTATTGAAGCATTTTTAGTTAATGTTAATTTCAACCTTTATTAATTCATTATTAAAATCGAAAGTTGTATACATTAATACTATTTAACTGACCTGAGCTAACATGAAATAAAGGAGAATTTTAAACAGCTAATAGATTTGACCATTGTTAGTTAATGCATTAACTCATGCTAACTAATGGGACCTTATTGTAAAGTGTTACTGAATATTCTCTAACTTCGTTTAAGGCATTTGCTCACCTTTTGTGGGGAAAAAATAGATGTTTAGCAGAGTTTTCACATTATTCTAACCATCAACGCATATGAACAAAAAGGACAACCAGAACAATTCAGAAGACTTAAAGAATTTAAGACATATGATCTACTTGATAGCATTCAAAAGTCTATCTTAACATTTTGAACATGTTTTGTGTTCCACTGAAGGGTTTGGAGCAACATGAGGGTGACTAAATGTTGACAGAATTGTTACATTTTGGTAAACTTCCTCTGAACTGTTTTCTAGTACAGTTAGGGCCAGTAGTTTTTTAGCCCTTTGCTGGTGTGTTCATGAATTCTCTGTAGATTACAAACATGCTGAGAATTTTACATTCGATACAGCTGCCAGCATGTGGCTTCTTCCTCCCTCCCCAAAGAGACAATCTCAGTGAAATTGATTTAGTGAGCAGCAAATGGAGTGAGAGAGTAAGAGTTTGTGTGTGTGTGTCTTCCTGTCTATCAGTCCTAGGGCCCTTAGGGACAGCACTACTCATATGTCCCCAATAAACATTCCCAATGGCCATGTATATTAACATCTGTGTGTGTTTGTGAGTGAAAGAAGAAGAAAGAAAAAGAAAAAAGAAAGAAAGAAAGGGCTGGGCGAAAGTATGACCAAAATCTTACATCAGTGATTCATTTTATATAACAATGACACAAAGGAGTTTTTGTCATTAATACATTCATGATTTTTTTATTTTTCTGTTTACGACTATTCTACTATGTAGAAAAAGTTCAACAAAATAGTCCAATTTGGCCAGTAATATAGATATTTTGGGTGAAAATTCATCAAATAAATTATTTATTTATTAAACAACCATGTTAAATATTACCACATAGTTATTTGACATAATTCATATTTTTGGATTTTGAAAATCATTAAGATATAGAGATAATTCTTCAGACAAAATATTATGTCCAAAACAAACAAACAAACCAAAAAACTCAAAATAGTGTAACTTTATTAAAAATTATATGACTGAAAGATTTATATGACTCTAAGTTGTAATTGGAAGCACACTTGAAGTTGTTGTTGAAATAATCAGTATATATACCCATTTTTACCAATTCTATTTTATAATATTGCTCAGCCATAGTAGAAGAGATGATGAAATGTATTTCTCTGTATTATGGTTCAGCTTGACCAAGTGGACCATAAGGGAGTACAAGTGTGTGTGTGTGTGTGTGTGTGTGTGTGTGTGTGTGTGTGTGTGTAGAAATGTGAGTGTATTATAAGAGTGTCCTTCCGGGAGTGAGATCAGACGATTCTGTAGTTCATTCAGTGGGGAAATCAGAGTCGTACGGCTTTAGAGACTGAATCAGATCTGTATGACTGAAGAATTCCTTGCCTTTGATGGACATCACAGCATCTAATGTAGGATCCATGGGAAAAAGCCAGTCCCTTTAAGTCATTACTGCATTCGCAGAGTTGATATCATCTCTAATGTCTCTCTGTGGCAGACTGGCTTTCCCTGCTTTGACTGATACTCAATCTGATTGCTGGAGACACACACATTCAATCTTTCTCTTTTAGCCCTTTTTCACCGGCAGTGTAGCGTTGTTGGAACCGGAGGCCAATTTGGCTCCATTCTGCATGTTTACAAAGCTAAAAAAACTGGCCTAGAAATGCCTCTTTAAACCTGCTGGTCTTGAACCGAGAACTAATCATCACCACTTGAAGTTTTCAGATCAACAAATTGCTCTGGCACAAACCAAAAAGTAGATCGCTCCCATTATTTTAAAAAGTACACTCTGGAAGCATTAGAAATTATGCCTATTTTTGTTACACTCCACAGCTAATTTGGCAATTTTCCCGGTTTCATGAAATAAAATGGTTATTTTTAAATTCATCATAAATCTAATAAACATTAATATATTAAATTAAGTTATATATATATGTATCTTATGTTGAAAATCTCTCTCGTGTCTGTGGAAATGCAGGCCAGTTTTAATTGAGGTTCACAGAGTCCATCTCCGGTATCATTCCAGAGGAAAAGGGTTATTTTTCTCCATCTGTCTCTCTCTCAGTTTTGAGGAGTACCAGCAGGGAATCTCAGAGGCTGAATTAGAACCACATTGCACATCAGAAAGGACATACAGAATGAGAAACAGGAAGAAAGAAAAAAAACATGAAAATGGCTGAAAATATTGGGAAACAGAATGTTGTGCTTGTTAGGCTTCTATTTTTACAAGTGCAGTTTAAAGGGACAGTTCACCTAAAAATGTAATTCTGTCATTATTTACTCACAACGATGTTGTTCCAAAACCTGTATGCCGTTATTTTAGAGAAATGCTGAAAAAACTGGGTCTGAAATTTTCATTATTGCATCATTATTTTTCTAAACTTCAAAACAGCATTATCAACACACACACACACACACAGCAGTGCAGAGGTGCCACTGTCTGTCCTGTTCTGTGTTTCTGCAGGATCTGCAGTTACAGTCTTGCATGAGCGCGTCTGAGAAGCCTCAGCCTGCAAGACCCCAGATCATTGGCCAGTCCACACTCTAAACGCTGTTTCTCTCTCTGTCTGTCGTTTCCATCTTTATTTCGTCTCCTTTCCTGTGCTCTCTTGTCTTATCGTCTCTCCGTTCATCCCTTCGATTTGTCTGTCTGTCCGCCTGTCTCTTCTTCTGGCTTTTTGTGGAAGGTGTGGCCTGAGCCTCAAGCCACGCCCCCGAACGTGCCAGTGACTCCGCCCTCCCACGCAGCAGAGCTCAGCCTCCACCCGGTTCCCTCTGTCGCCACGCCCAGCTCCAGCCATGACCTGTGACCCCGGCAGGTCGTGACGGCCCCTCCGAACAATGCCAGGATACTTAGTTTTGGGTGGAGGGTGCAGTGTGCCACCAGGGTCTTCATGCACATGGAAACCTGGAAATATCAGGAATTTTAAATTGACCTAGAAAATTCTATTTTGAATTTAAAAGCTTTAAAACATTTAATCAGCTTAAGAATTACTATTTGTGAATTTGTAAAACACTATTTAAAACCTTGAGTCTGAGGCCACCAATGAAAATATTTTTAGAATTTAAAACAATCCCTTCAACATAAAATATATTATTAAATATATTTTATATATTATTATATATATAATATTAAATATATAATATTTTCTTTAATGATTAAGTGCAAAGCCTGACTTTCTCCAGCATGACCTAAAAAGGAATAGGGATGCAGAGTCCTAAATCTCATAATGTCATTTTACATTTATTTGTTTTACATTTTTTAAAATCCAAACACCTTCTTTTTTTTCTGTTTTAAATTACATTTTGAATCCCAGATTTTAGAGAGTTTTAAGAGAGGATGAAAAAGAAACAGGAAAGCGATTTAGAAGAGAGAAAGGACTTCAGATGCAAGTGAAGGGGATTTCGAGATGATGAATGTTGGTATATTGCTTTTCACTCACTCACACACACACACACACACACACACACACACAATCTTCAAAACAGAAACAGTAGATCAATTTTGCTGCATTAAACACAAAATAACCTTTTCTCTTTCTCCTCTACAATCAAATGATTGATGTGAAGTGAACAAAAAAGAAACACACACACACACACACACAGAAAATGTATTATATGTACCTGCTACAGCTGATTGCGAAAAACTCTGCGTATCCCAGTGTCCTTCACAAGCACAGACTAATACGCTGTGTTCCTGTAGGAGTTCAGCCGTCTAAACTTGGAAAAGTGCAATAGAACTCCCTACGATCGGCACTCAGTTATCATTAATATTCCCTTTTAAACAGATCAAAATGATTCCAACTACAAGATAAAATCAGTTTAGCAAATCAGCAGAGTTATTAACGATAACTAAAATTAAAACTGTAAAAATCTGGTAAAAACAATGTTATTGCAATGGCAAATGAATGCTAGCACCACAGAGCATATTTTTATTTTTTTGCAAAATGTGGTTGCAGTATGTAAGTCAGTGTTTTTAATTGACAACTGAACAGCTGCAAGACAAACACTGTTATGGTTAAACTTATCAAGTGAATGGATAGAGCGCAGCCGTTGACCCCCGACACACTGGGAGCACCTCATCTCTGGGCAGAAACTTCCCTTTCTTCATCTGGGGACTTGCACTGACAGGTAGAACGAGATGTGAAAGATTGCTTCTGGACGTCAGGATCCTAGCCAATTGAACTTTTTCACATGTCAGAGGGGATGGGAATCTGTGGAAACTGGGATTTCAAAGCACTTTAGGGTGTGGTATGAGGTTCAAGATAGCGTTTCCTGATCCGTATTGACATGTTTAAACTGTCCTCTGCTCTCGGCCAAATGTAGCAAAGTGCCTTTTCTTGTCCCAGATCAAACTATCAGACATTTGAAAATGCGAGGCGTCGGTGGAGGCCTTAGAGACACAACCTGTTGTTTGCTTTCTTTGTTGTTTATTTTCTTCCCCTCATCGTCAGTTGGTGAGGGTTATTTTCGTTCATGTGCTTCATTGTTAAGTGTAATGTATGTATTCATATGGTTTATATTTAAGAACAATTTTTGACAATGTCACTATGTAATGATATTGTAAAGT
Organism: Barbus barbus; assembly: GCF_936440315.1. Lineage (NCBI taxonomy): Eukaryota > Metazoa > Chordata > Actinopteri > Cypriniformes > Cyprinidae > Barbus > Barbus barbus. The sequence continues at coordinate 2,249,460 of NC_136736.1, read as the reverse complement.
TACTGCCAGTGTAATGGAAACCACACCAACAAACATTATCATTGCCTTTCTTAAGTCATTTCTATTGATGTTTGATGTACAAATGGTCTCATTTGCAGAAACGGTCTGGGATGGATGAACCCATCTAGTGTTCGCTGCCACCCTTCCTTACCAGTGGTGGAAGTTTCTAGAAACGGCTTCAATGCCTTAGCTACAAAGATCTTCCTTGTGCGACAGCGTATAAGTGTTCTGCGTGCATTTAGCTGTTCATAAAAGAATGTGCATTGCTTTGTTAATGCTAAATGTGCCTCTGATATAAATATGATGACACTCATAATTCAGCAGGCATATTTTAGGCCTGTTCATGTCTGCCAGCAAGCTTTACGATCAATACTTCAGCTTCTTCTGTATTAAACCCAAAGACTGTTTGATTCTAGACTTGTTAGGCACGTATCGGCGGCGCCTTCAAACTGTGACGCATTAACGAATCACTCTGTGCTGAAGAAATGCTGAGCAAATGTCATGTTCTGCAATGTTGTTGGTCTTAATATTACTTTTTAATGATTTCTCTCTTTTTATTAATCATTTGTTTCACGATCCTTATTAGGAACCTGCGACATCTGTGTAAGAAAATGTTTAGAAAAAAAGTTTTAATTACAGAAATCTTGATGGAGATATATAAAATATACAGTTTCCTGAAAGAGACCCTTCAGATCATATATTGCACTCTTAAATGTTAAAACTTAATATCAGAAATCTATATTGATGGCATATTGCTGATATTAGGAGTGCGCTTGAATAGCAGATGCCATTATGAAATCAATCACCAGATCTCATTAAGTGAGAATCAAATATTGAAGTTGTACATATGTTTTTGTCTAAATAAAATGTATTCATTAGCCATTTGCTCTTGGTTTTTCTTTCATTCTCTTCATGTCAATGTTTTTTAGGCCTCTGAAATCTGAGTTGCATTCAGGTGATGTTGTACCATTGCAGACTTTTGAGTTTTATCAGGCATTGTTTCTGCAATAAAAAATACATTAATTAGAAATAACCAGACCAGACTTGAATGGCACTACCTTTAAGGAGGTCTGTAATATCTGGAAAGAGTTGTGTTAGCATTTTACATTCATCTCAATGACAAAATCACTCACCATACTCTTTAATAGGAATCAGTTTTTATATTTTAATATTTGTTCATTCAATTTCTTGAATGCTCCTGCTAAATACACCTATTGTAGCCTACCTGAAAATAAAACACTGTTTATTTTATTTGTATATTTTATTAAAGCAATATATATACAGCTCCGCTGCTGTTCTTACACCACTGCTGTCAAGCCAAAAGGATGGAAGTCGTGGCCTAATGGTTAGAGAGTCGGACTCGTCATCCGAAGGTTGCGGGTTCGAGTCCCCGGCCGGCAGGGATTGTAGGTGGGGGGAGTGAATGTCCAGCGCTCTCTCCACCCTCAATACCACGACTGAGGTGCCCTTGAGCAAGGCACCGAACCCCCAATTGCTCCCCGGGCGCCGCAGCATAAATGGCTGCCCACTGCTCCGGGTGTGTGTTCACGGTGTGTGTGTGTGTGTGTGCATTTGTTCACTACTCACTGCTGTGTGTGTGCACTTGGATGGGTTAAACGCAGAGCACCAATTTCGAGTATGGGTCACCATACTTGACAATACGTCACGACTTTAGGATGCAAGTACCATAAAAGTCGTCCATATGCTTCCAGCGATGTATTGCAAGCTTTTTGAAGGTGTAAAATAGCTGTAAATGAAGAAAAGGTCAAATTTATGCGATTACTCACAGAAAATCTGTCGGTTTTCATCCTCTTTTACACCTGCCGATCTTGTTATTTGGACACGCATGCAGCGCTCAGAGCCATATTAGGAGAAAAGGGAGGAGGAGAAATTAAGCTTAATATTCATTGCTCTCATGTGGTTTTTGTATCTAAATAATAGCATGCAGCTCTTGTGTGCAAAACCAGTAAATAACTGTTGCATTTTACTGCATCAAGCCGAATTTAGTCCTATTACCAGGTGCAACATCACATCATAAAGGACTAATTAAAACAGTTCAGTGTTTTAAATAAAACTGTCTCCTGGTCTTGTTTGTGTCATTGGTTGAATCCTCGTCCATGAACTGCTCTTGATTCAGATCGTGTCTCATCCTCAGTCTTCAGTTTCCCATCTTTTCTCACGCTGCCTCCATTTGCTCCTCTGTTCCACCTCAATCAGGTTTTCAACCTGTGATTCCATTACACTATCACCTTCCTCTCTCTGTTTTTTCTGTTCCTAAATCAATTCCCGCTTTACATTCCCTCGTTCCGCATGCTGCCTGGGGAGGATAAAAAGACTCTTTGTGTCTTCGTTTTCAACCCACTTTCACATTGTCATCTTTCGCTGTTGTTCCATATCTCAAGTGCCTTCAGATGAACTCTCTGCAACTGTATACACTTATCTGAAAAGTCATTTTGTGTCAAATAGCAGAGGCTGCAAATGCTCCCGGATTGTCAAAGACTTCAAATCATGAATATAGAAGAAGTAAACAAAGATGCAAAGTAATAAAGCATCCTACTCATCAGACGGGCTTACCATTTTCCAGCTTGACGGCAACAAATCTTTGGTTCAGATCCGACAGGCAATAACACAGGAAAGCAAGCCCACAAAAACTAATAAACCGGATACGATTTCGGGCATGGAATTAGAAAAAGACAACTGGTATAGCATCATGACAAACAGGAGCCCAGTGAATCTCAGAAACAGCAAATAATATAGGATACATATAGTGTCATAAACATATATTTAAAGGGACACTTGTGGTGAAAATGAGTGTTTTATAGCCTGGAGTTTTCCATTAAGAACATTTTATTCTGTAGTTCTTCAGAAAACCATCTGTACTATTTGATTTAAAGAACACAGATAACAACACACTGATCTGAAGAATCTATAATGAGACATCAAACGCTTTTCTAATCTTAAAAGGACTAATAGCTAAAACACGAAGCAAAGAATGTAATCACATACTCAGTGTCTATGGTGGTTAAGGATAATACTTAATAGGCTACTGAGTAACTCTGTTAAAATCGTATAGATGTGATGCAGTGACAAAACCTGTTTAAGTGAACAATATTTACTCATACACTCACACACACCTCAACACTTGGTACTAAAAACACTAATTAATAGCTATTTTTTAAGCACAAACACTGAATGGAAAATAAACCTGCCAAAACCTGGCAATAGCTATAGTTGACAACAGCATCGGCAATGACAACAGTAAAATGTAAAAGTACAAAATAATTAAGAATCACGATAGATAGCTACGACTGATATAAAGACTTCAAATGATTTCCACAGATATCTGGCAGTAACTTCGAGACATTCTCCAAACCCTTAGGTCTTGAGCAATATCTGGACATTTCATTGCTGCTCTGAGGAGGAATATTCAGTGATGTTGGGTGAGGTACTTCAACTTCTGGCACAAAAAGAGGACTGCAACCCCCCAGAGAACCTAGAGGTGATGAAATCTGAAGTAATGCATTAATGTCGGGGATGCTCGTTGTACCCGTGGTAGGTCAGAAATCCCTGTGTTGACGTGATTTACAACCATTAGATTGTTATGCTAGATTGTTTTGGCTTGACTGAAAATCTCAGGGAACTTACACAACCGCTTTGCACACAAATTTCAGGGGAGGCTACAAAGAGTAAGGATTCCCACTGTTTGAGATAAGCCAGCGAAAGCTTACTGATATCCAGCATTTTTTAGAATAAATGAAGGCCGTTCTCACCAATGCTCCTGGTCTAATGAGTCCCTGCTCTGATAGATTCTGTATTCTACCAACAGCAAAGACCGATAACGCCTCGTCCGCTTCTGTTCCAACTGCTTTTGATGAATATCCTCCTGCATGGGAAACTGGAACTACTGCCAGCTGAACAAATCACCCTTGATACACCTGAAGAAATCTGCGAGATCTTTTTTTACACCTTTCACTTTGTGGCCGTTGTGAAGGTCAAGGCAGCAGAATCCAGACTCACTGGAACCAACATGGGGGAATTTGAGAATTTATGAAGCTGCCAAACTGGAAACCCAACAAGAGCAACCTTGGAAACCTCATTAAAAAGCTACTGCTCCTCCTTTCTAATGCAGAGTTTCCTGTCTGCTAGAGCCTGAAGCTGATTTGATTGCTACTCATTCTGCACACTGCCGAGAGACTCTTTCTGCCAATGCATCGTTTGATGCTGGAGGATATTACTGCTGACTGGGGTGAAGTCTCAGTGATCACTGAGGTGAAGATTTGTGGGAACACCTTCAAATTTATACTCAATAGCTGCAAATCCTTAATTGTGCAAACACTGTACAGTTTGTCCCTCTCAGTAGCAAAAACTAAATTTGCTACGGTAGTACAAGAAACCCCAGAAATATTATTTTAAACAATCGGGACCCAAACTTTCGCAAGACACTGTTTGCTTAATCAATGCTAACCCAAACAGAAACACACATACACATTCACACTTAACACTGCGCCCCAGAAGAGTCTGTGTTTCTATAAAACTAACATTCAGCAACAAATATGCCTCATTGCCAACAGAAACTTGGAAAACATGGGTGGCTGCATTTGATTTTGGATGGGTTTTTGTCCATGGATGAGTGTAGAGCTGGAAAAACAGAACTAACTGTGGGCCATATCTCAAAACACTAAATCATTATAAGTAATTGCAAAGTGTTATTATGGGTTTTGAAAATTATATGCAAATCACTGAGAGCTACAGAACTGGAAAAATGTGCCTCTTTTAGGGTGCTTCTGTTTTCTCACAAAATGTGTTTTTCTTTGCCTATGTGCCAATATGTACCCTAAACAAGCTATAGCAATTTACATAAACATAAATATAAACATAATTTTTAGAATGTATACAGAAATCAAAAATAAATATATAAATAAATCACCCTGATGATGATGATGAAAGCAGCCGTTCAGCAAAGACCCCTAACCGTGTGACCTTTTCAGGGCATCGTGGGAGGGTGGCTCCCGTTTCCTCTGATCCTGGACCAGCACACAAATCCGAGTCCTGATCTAAACCACCACTGGAAAAACCTACACCTGATCTGAAACAAAACAGGACGGTATAGTCTTGTTTAGGACAGCGCTTCAGGGCACCCTGTCAGTTTGAATTATGGGATGTTCGGCAGAAGTGTCCAACTGGAGCCGCGGGAGATTCGTTATAAGCTCCTCAGACCAGACACGTAAACATCCAGAGAGAAAGCAGCGTATATGTTTATCTGTGTGGGTGTCTGCACCTGTCTCACACTGTGATCTTTAATAATTCTCTGATATTTTAAAAGGTGCAAGCTAGAGCAAAATTCACGTCCCTCCCGAGTCGCCCGCCCACAGATGCTAAATTAATTGTAATTATATTAGGCGGAAACAATGAGTGGGATGTAAAGAGAGAAAATGTAATTGTTGCTCCACTATTTGACAATCTCGCCGTGATGACTTTATGCATACCAACTTTGTGGTCCATGTCCTGCTCCATTTTGCATATAGTTGAGTGCGCAAGTCTTTAAAAGTGTTTTTCTTTGACCGTTAGGCTGGAGGCATGCACAGTACAACAGCACTGTCCTGTCCGTGAGACGGAGCCTACAGTACTTTGAGTACATTTAAACAGAAACAAATATGCAGGGGCGGACTTAACATTTTAGCAAGGGAAATGGCTGCTATAGGGCCCCCGGGGAATCAGGGGGCCCCATTTGATCCTAGCGAAACATATTTGCAGCGTTGAGCAATGTGGCCAATCACTGACATATCTTTGACCAGAAGTGTTTATGTTAGAATCCACTCACCGCTCAAAACGCTGACTAAAAAGCTTGCAAATCCTCTCATTATAACGAAGTGTAGATATGATGTAAATAACAGATTCATTGTGTAGTGTATCTTTCAGTGATTATATGAGGGGGCACTCTTTGGATGCCTTTTAGGCTGTATGTTACTGTCTGTCTCATGAACAGAAATTTTCACCACAGTAAAGAAGGTATTGTGGTTCAGGTCATAATCTTATTTGTCTTAATATTTCAACGTTTGTGTGCTTTTCCAACTCGTACAAATGCACAAATTCCATGACTGGAGATTTTCGCTTAAAGGGGTAATCGGATGCCCATTTTACACATGTTGATATGATTCTTTATGGTCTTAATGAAAAGTCTAACATACTTTGGTTACAATTTCTCAATAGTAGTGCAAAAAACACCTTTACCCTGTCAAAATCAGCTCTGTTTTCAACACGCTGATCTAGTCCATGTTTCTTTAAATGCTTTGTGAGCTCTGCTGACCCCGTTCCTCTCTTCTGTGGAGTGACGAGCAGACCATAGATATGTGTAGATTCCCTATTCGACCGCTCCAGATACATTGACGCGTCAGTCATCTCGCATTCACCATAATAATCAATAAAAATTTTCGGATATACAAGCATATAACTTGCTGTTGTAGACGCACACAGTTAATGCGCTCAAAGATTCGCAGACCGTTCCAAAAATGGCGGATGGCTTACGTATACGCATAGAAACAGTTCATAATGAGGCATCTAGGTATATATATCTATGGAGCATACTAAACTTCAGCCGTGAAACTGGCTAACAAGCACATTATTAGATTCATAAAAACCCTTATACTCACTTCTTCTGTAGATAAAGCTGGATCACGAATGATTCGGGTGAACATAGATGCATTTATATAGATGGGTGATCGGTGCATTCACTTCAATGCGAAAGTAACGTTAATCTGCATCTTCAGCAGCTCAGATGTTGGGAGTAACTGACGACTGCTATATTCATTATTACCTCCAATAACTAAACACCTCAATCGCTTAATCGGAGACATCTTGTCTTCCCCTGCACCGGAATCGACACAATGGCTGACAGCTCTCAGCTCACTCAGGGCGGGTCTAAGGTAAGACGGTCTTGTCAATCAACTCTCGTGGGAGCGGTCTGTACAGAACTACGTCATTCTGACCCTCAGAACAGCCTGATTTGAGAAAGGGGGTTTTAAAAAAGGGATTTAAAAAAAAACACTGGGTGGATTTTTATCATTATAGGATGGACACTTCCAACACACATTTATGTTCAAACAACTTGTAAAGTGAATTTTGCATCCGATGACCCCTTTAATAATAGATTACATTTTCAATTTATTTCTCGACAAATCCTACAATATGCCTTCAGAACACTTGGAATATGGAACGAGTTGCATGGGATCATTTTTTTGTTTGTAAAAATGATTGAAGAAGGTTACAATTTATTAAATGGACAAATAAAGTAAAAAAAAAAAAAAAATCTTCTTTTGTGATCCGAAAAAACAATAAGGTAGCCTAACATGGCTTTAGAACAGCGTCAGGTTGACTAATTATTTACTGGTTGTTAAGGGATAAATAAACTATGAGAGCAAGCAAGCAAAATGAGGGTCAGGTGTAAAAGAGCACATAGTTCTTGTGTTGGGGCCCCATACCTGGAATTTACTTAGGGCCCCCAATTCATTAAGTCAACCCCTGCTGATATGTACAATATTAATATGACCAGCTTTCTAAAACATGAAAACAGCACAAATACTGCACCTACAAATGCGAATGACCTCGTGTTTTAAGTACATTTTGTTCTTCTTTCCTTGTCATTTTGACGTATCTCTTTAGTGCGCACATCGTCTCCTCCACATGACCTGCGATTCTTTTTCATGCAGGGTCAGTGCGATTCTGCTATCACATTGAGCCAAAGTAGGAAACAGAACAAACAGTTCTGAGCATTTAGAATTTAGAATTAGAGTTTAACGCATTCTCCAGACAAAAACAAATAAATTAATAAAATTAAATATAAAAAAATTAATGGAAGTGTTCGCAGCTCTTCAGCCATATTTACAGATCATTCAAGGATTAGTTTTCATTTTTCTTTAATTAGTAAAACACAAAAGTAGATGTTAGGAAGAATGAATGATTAAGTGAAGTGAAGTGACATACTGCAAAGTATGGTGACCCATACTCGGAATTCATGCTCTGCATTTAACCCATCCAAAGTGCACGCACACACACACAGCAGTGAACACACACACACCGTGAACACACACCCGGAGCAGTGGGCAGCCATTTATGCTGCAGCGCCCGGGGAGCAGTTGGGGGTTCGGTGTCTTGCTCAAGGGCACCTCAGTCGTGGTATTGAGGGTGGAGAGAGCGCTGGACATTCACTCCCCCCACCTACAATCCCTGCCGGCCCGAGACTCGAACCCGCAACCTTTGGATTACGAGTCCGACTCTCTAACCATTAGGCCACGACTTCCACGAATTAATGTCAAACTCCGAAAATTTTATGGCCTCAGAAGAATTGGTATAGACATTGCACGATACAGATGGATTACTTTACTTATTACTTTTTGTATTTTTTGGAGCCTGGCAGTATGAATTAGTGCCCAAGATCTAAATGTGTGGAAGAAAGTCATACAAGTTTAATTAATTATTGAACCGATTTAAATCAACATTGAATTGACTACAGCTAAATGATGACACTATTGTTATTTTAGAGCTGCTTTGCAAAATCTCAATTGTCACCATAATTGAGTTTCCATAATTGATTCTGCTATTTTCCTGTTTATTATTGTGAAGCTGTTTTAAAACAGTCTGTAGCCTATTGTGTAAAGGACTATAGAAATATAGATGACTTGACTGATAAATCATATGACAGTCCCTTGCATTCTCCCATGCCCTCCTGTAGAGGTTACAGTTTATTTACATTGATTTGTTTTGAAAGTTTTTTTTTCTAGAAAGCATGCATTGATTAATTTCAAAATAGCTTATTGAACAATGTATTGCGTGAACAAAGGAAATGCAATCTAGACCTTTCCTCATCCTTCAGGCTCTCACCATGTTTCCCCTCATTTTTGTCTCTCTACTTCTCATCGGTAAATACATTACAGCATTGGATTGGATTTACTGAGGTAGATTAGAAGCAGACACAGCAAGAGCCCATCCTGAATGCTTGGATTTCTGGGTAATGGATGGAAATTAGCGATGCCATCGGTTAAACAAACATTTGAATGCAAAACATACACTCACGCATGCTACTGCAGATGCACACTTTATCTTTGCCCGTATGTTGATTCTTGCACAGTATTTCCTATTTAATTTAATTTACTTAATCGCTTTATTTCATCATTCCATGTCTTCCAATGATATACTTTAGATTTGTCTGAGGAATGGATTGAAACTTAAATTAATATTGATAATTTTGCTTTAAATTGAGAATCAGATCAGTCCAATTTCTTGGAAAATAAAACCTATAGGTCATATGGGCTACTTTTACAAAACTTTCATGGTGTTTTGGTTATTTTGAAGCTTGACGGAGTATAGAGTGGTTGGAATATTCTTAGAAAGTTTCAAGTTCAAAAATGTGTCTAAATGCATGAATTATTCCTTTAATGCATGTTTAGCACTGCATGGTCCTCTTGAACTTGGGTTGATCCTGGGGTTATTTTTAATTTTCTGTTGCATCAATAATCCAGTTGTGTGGCGTAGGTATTATATACTAAAAATAGTTCTTACCTTAACACGACTATTCTGTCTTTGAAAAAGGTGAGTGCGTCTGTGCGCTACTTCATTAAAACTCAATTATTGCTCAAACACACTCCTCATAACGGAAACACAAGCGCTCGAACACAGCTGAGTGAGGTATACCTACATTTCTGAAAGAACCATTACAAACCTATGGTTTCTACACCCCTCACATTCTGTTCTTTGCAGAACACACACTGACAGCAGCTGAATAGATGATGCATGAATAAAGGCAGACAGAGAAAGGAGAATAACATATAGACAGGGACAGAGTAAAATAAGGGAGCTCCTGAGAGAGAACAAGGACACAGAAAAAGGAGTGTCCTCCATTCCCTGAACATCAAGACAGACGTTTGCCTATGAGAGAGAAACTTACCATGACAGGGTGACGATGATGCAAATAACTGTAATAGCAGCAGAGGTTTAGAGCAACCTTATACTATATGCTTTAATTTTTTTCCATTAGTTTTAGTATTTTTTTTTTATTACTACAAACAGTTGTAATTTATCTTTTCATTAACTTTTTCCACTCTATTTCTGACCCTTAAAATTAAAGAGTTATTTCTTCTAAAAATAAGAATTGTCTCATTGTTCAATCATTCTCTGTGCACTACATTCAGTCATTTGATAGCTAATGATGTCCTAATTATACTTGCTTGTATTCAATTAAAAAAATTGCACTGTTCCTTTGAAGCAGGAATGAATGACTACAAAGGTGTTTGAAAAGGTTTAGTGCCCATCCACTTTATCAGCGGTGCTGGTTTCCAGAAGAATTTTTATCCATTTATTTTTCCCATAGTCTTTTTAAAAAATCTTCATCGAAGTGTTATAAGCCATGAACCAAGTGAACCAGCTTCAAGGTGAATCACACATTCAAACTTTTATTTGAAGAAAAAAAGTTTCAAAAAGTATTTGAAAATGAAAAATATTTTAATATCTTTAATGAGGGAAAGAACTACAATCCCATGAACCACTGCAAAAGACACAATCAAATTAAAAATGACCAATAAATATAAAACTATTAATTTAAAGCTGTTGGTTGTATTTATAGAAAAAAATATATTTTAAGTTATTTCAAAATATGCATGTATATAATTTAATATTTAAGAGTTTTGAGAGCATGGGCAGACCTACTGTATAGCATCATGGGTAATGTAGTTTTTCACCAGGGATTCCACAATTATTTACAAAATAAGTTGAAATAATGCAAACTGATGGCTTTATCAAAAGCATATACCATCTATTAACAACCTCTGATCCCACAGTAGGTCTGTCTTTAAAGCCTTATGAGTTATTGTTACAAATCAATTTCCCTATGGAGAAAATGAATGGCATTTTTAATTCCGGAACCCGACTGTTGCACTCTGTTGTTGAGGAATGGCACCTCTGCAAATGCTACTGTTGCTATGTGAACAGTCATGTTGTGATATAGTATATTAGACTTATTTGAAAACAGCAAGATACAGTTTTCCAGGATTTTTAAGGATAAGTGAGTGTGTTGGTTTGGATGAAATTTGATGATATTTCAGAGATACGGTTATAAAAGTCAGATTGCACTCTATAGAAACACACTCTTGGTATTCCTTATGTCTCTATCTCTGTCTGCATCTGCAGTCTTAACCTTGATTAGTGCTGTTTAACACTGGTGAGTGTGCGTCTGTGCCACGGTTTTGTCTCTCATCCTCTTCATTATGAGCTCAGCGTCCTCAGGTTTCGCTCTAATTAAGATGTTATTTCTTCAGCCCTTCCCGCATTAAGACCACAGACAGGAGGATGTTTATTCAAACGCTCTTCACTTTTTAAAATCTCTCCATTATGATGAAGGGATACTCCAAATATCAGTCCATCACTTCCTCAATTATCTGTGCATATCTGATAAAGCCAAAGCGGCCCGAGTCACTGGATCCCTCCAGTTACAATAACTGCGGCCGTGACTGCAGTCCTGCTTTAATCACATTGACATTTTCTGGTAAATATTGTACGCTGGGTGAATGTTTATGCTGTGAGCGCCTTCAGTGCATTTTGTTGCAAAAGTGTTCACGCCCAATTGTTTTTGTATTTTATTCTGTTTCTGTGATTAATTTTAATTGACTTGGATAAAACTTAATTGCATTGTGTTCTGAAAGGACACAAATTGTATTTAGTTCTTTCTCAGCATTACCATTGTCTGCGTAAAGTTTTGACTGTCTTGTATTGTATTGCAGAGCAACAGTTCGAAAAAAGTCTTTGCCATGTTATTGTCAGCATATTTACATTTCATCGCCCCCTTGAGCACTGATGCAGTACAACAGGACAAATGCATCGTCCAAACGTTTGCGTATGTTTCAAGCCCAAATGTCTATATTCTAAACTTTTATGGTGTTTTCTCACCAAATGTCTACATATAATGTTAGTCAAGGTTTGTTTTGAAACCAAAACCAGTTGTAAAATGACCTTGTCATTAGCAAATCTGAACTCTCTTGATGTTTTTGCTCCTGTACTCAAGGTTCTGTATGTAAATGAGCTCAGGTAAGATATTTGCGCATGCAAAATTGTCAGTTGTTTGGCGGTTTGCTGTCAGATAAAATGCAGTCGGCACTGATCCAGTCTACTGCTTCGCATTACATTCAGACAGGTTCACAAAACAACCTAAGGTCAAATATGTTAAAATCAGACTGAAATGGTCAATTATATGTACCCTACATATGACTATTTTTCATTATATTTCAAACTATTCTGATTATTCAGGAACATTTAACCACAGTGAATCATTTCTCATTTACAAAAATACTCACCCACTCATAGTCCTCTGGCAGTGTTTAAAGCCTTAAGTCTGCTTTGATATGTATGAATGAACCATGTGCATGGATACCGTGAAATTATTCTTCAGAATGTGAATTCGCTGCAACTGGTGGTCAGCAATTTTTACGATCATTCCACAGATTTTCAAGTGGATTCAAGTCTGATTGAGCTCTGATCGAAGTACATCCTTTTGTTGAGCCATTCGTCTGTAGTTTTCGTCAGTGCTTGTGGTTAATTAGATTGCCATTCAAAAATAGTCTCTGTCCCAATTTACCCCGGCTTAGAAGTTTGCATTTTTTTCATGCATTCTACAATCATTTCCCTTGAGTCTCATTTTCTGCTTTAATGTGGCCACAGTTTGTGTTCCTCTAATGACTTTCTGGATGCTGTGTGTGTTTGTCAGTGATTTTATTTCCTAATTTGGCTTTCAATTTAGTCTGTAATACACTGAAACATCCGAACAGAGTGGACACACACAAATGCACACATTTAACAAGCTTAACAACCTGTGCTCGTCCGATTTTTACTCACACGTCCAGCTTTTATCATATTTATTCCCCGTCTTCTTGGATAATTTCCCTGTGGACTAATTGGACGGCAGAGTGAAAGCCCTGTAGTTATTTTGTTCCTTTATTAGACTTAATGAAGACACAAAATTAGACATTGGATGAAAGGACATTTTTTTAATTCTCAACTTTGGCAGCAAGTTTACCGTAAAATACAATGGCAGTGTTTCAGGTATCATGGGATACATTTATGCAACTGAAGTTTGACAAATTTCAAACTGTACATATCATTAAGCATTAGAATGTAAATAAACCAGCCTTTAACCATATAATGCAAAATGCCTAGTGTAAATTACTGTAATAAAAATAAGAAGAAGCACAACTATAATCAAACATCACACTGTAATTATATGTGAAGGTTCACAGAGGGACTTTCATTGTTTCTCACCTTAAATTATAAGGTGTTAAGATTGAATGTTCAATGAGCTAAAGGAAGCCATTAGGCGTTAATGTCTTTGAGCGACTGCAGTTAAGTCGATCTCTTTTCATTTCAATCATACGGTGGATGATAATGGGTCATTGAATGATGGTTTTATTGTGTGTGACACACTCTGGGTGGGAGATGTGTGATTGAGACCCTCTCCTTTAGCAGATGAAGTGTTACCGATTAAGATGTTGTGCACAAATGTGCAAAAATAATCTTCAGTGTGCTTGAATGTAGATGAGAGAGGCCTGAAGGGACAGCAATCTGGTCTAAATTGTAAATTCCACTAACTGCAGAATAACAGAGAAATTATAATGAAGGTGATTATTCATGCATGCACACATGGGCAGTGTAATTACAAACAGGTGGGTCAGGTGTGCATATATTTAAGATCAATGTATCTGAATTGCATATGCAAATTCTATCCATTGCACAGTTTTAACATAAAATAATAAACTTAATGTGATGCGTATTTGTCAGAAACGAAACGGGTAAGATTCATGCACTCAAAAAGTTAACAGACTAGTTTGTATCTATTGTAGTTAGGAACTATTTGCATCTAATTGTTTAGAATCAGCATAAATCTGTGAAAACTGAATTTATTCAGTAAGAACATGGTTAAAATATTGCTAGCTTTGTTTAATATAAATTAAAAATTAAACTAAAGATGTTTTCATGATGAAATAAAAAACAAAACCTTCATTTTTTTTTTAAGTTTGTTTTTCATCTGAATATTTACAATTTTGCATGCCATCACTATTACCATTAATCCCATTTCACTTTAACAGGTAATTAAAATGCAAATATATTAATATTGTTTTTTAGCTTCAGTTTTCTTTATGCAGTTTCTGATGCATTGCATGCTTTTCCGAATTATGCACAAAGACACTTTCTATATACTTCTCTCTTTTTCTTACTTATTCTTGAAACTTGTTCTAAGTTCTAAAATAAAGTACATGATATTATTATTGCACTAGTTGCTTTGAACATAAGTACTTCTAAATGACTAAATAAATATATGCATATATCTCAATAGTTCAACCTTGTTAGAGTGATACATTTTTTATGTCCTGTCACTTTGGGTCTGAGGTAGAAAAGTATTATTTCTTGCGTATTTAGTCATAACCTTTTCACTAGAAGTGATTAAGACACAAATCAGCACAGCATTAGCATTTATGTAATTTTACCCAACATTTGTTTTGTTTTTGTAGTGTTCATGCTTCAGGGTAAGAAAAAGGCATTTGTGTTTCTTCTCACAACGTGTTGTTCGGTTTGGGCAACTGCTGTGAAGTATATTTTTTACTGAATTTATCTGAGTCTTTATTGTGGTGCGGTTTGTTTAGCCGGCAGGGGTGTGATGATGACAGCTCACCCCCACCATTTCTCAAATGTCAAACCGTTTAAGCTTGTGTCTCTGTTAATACCTGGCACTCTTCCAACCAAGTAAAGTTTAGGAGCTGCATCTGTTAGTTTAAAGCAAACTCAGTGTTATTTTATAGCATGAAAATAAATTAATAACCAACTGAGGTGCAAACACATGAACACAAACACAAAATTAAATTCTGGATATCACATTTCATTCCCGAGGCATTGGTTATTTCCCAAACTATGCTTGTGTGAAATATTAACTAAGGTTGAAATACTTTATTTAAAAAAGGTAATATGAAAATATATGAAATACACCACTGATTTATAAACTGGATTCTGCTCTCATCTGAAACTTGTGCAATAGGCGCATAGAAGCAAAATAGGTTCCTAGAAACAATCCTAAATGATTAAACTTCAATTTTGTAATTCTCAGTCGACTGCTTTTCAATTTATTCCTTATGGTTTAAAGGTTTTTCAGGTCTAGGCTTCCTTCTCATTACGGCCGAGTACCTTTGTGGAGTGACCGGTCAGCTTCAGGCCGTCCACGAGCCACTTGAAAACCACAGAGGAAATTGGGGGGTCACTACGGCCCTGTGATGATCGCTTGGGGCTTGTGGGGAATGAAATGGATTGAAGGTATTGTGTGGCAAATGATTGAAGTCTATCTCAATAGATGATGTCAAAGCGGAGGATTCTGTCATCGCAGATCTGTTTCTGAGAGTTATTGATCTGTGTCGCACACAGGGACAGGGCCTTTTGCTTTCAGTTCTTCACTCACCAAACACACAAACAAATCTGGTTTTGTTAAAAAAAAAAAAAAAAGTGGTAATATCCGAGATTTAAAAAAGAACAACTTGATCCCTGAGGTTTGTTTTGACATTATTTTTAGTGACAGTAAATCAAAGACAGTAGCGTACTGTTAAATATAAACTGTGGTGATGGTTTTAAAACTTCCCAACTGGAGAACACGTCCTTCATCTAGTCCCAACATCACCATAATGAGCTCAGTACCATTTGATGAATTTAACACAGTTGTCGCCTTTTTATAGTGACAATATTGATGGCTAACAGTTGTACACATATGCAATATTATGGCAGGTCAGATTGGTAAAATCTTGGTTTTAGAAGTAACACAATAATGTCCCATTCAGAAGAGTGGGCTTGTTAAGATGTTTAAAATTTTTTGAAAGAAGTCTCGTCTGCCCACCAAGCCAGCATTTATTCCTTCAAAACAGGAATATTGTGAAATATTATTATAATATAAAATTACTGATTTCTATTGTAATTTATTGTAAAAAAAAAAATACTATAATACAAAGCTTAATTTTCAGCATCATTGCTCCAGTCTTCAGTGCGTCTCATGATCCTTTAATGCATTTTCGCAGTTTTGTTTTGTTTTGTTTTTAAAAAAATCTTAACAACCCACAAACTTCTGAATATTAGTGCAGGTGGGTACAAAGAGAGATCTGCAAGGTGAACAAAAACTGATTTGATTTAGATAAAAGAGCTAGATATTATTTTTTTAAAAATAAATAAATAAAAATAATCTAAATGAAATCAAACAGTGCCCGGATTGCATTGAGAATGCAATCGTGCCTCAAGATTAAACTCAAGACTGAACTCATATAACCTTGAGAAGATAAAAACTTAAAGACCCATAGAACTTCTTGTTTCTTTGCCAATAGCTTTATATTTGTCACAGGCATGAAGTTATTTCTTGCCATAAGCAAGCCTTTTATGTATGCTTTAAAAGGTATATTTTTATTCTATAAAGCATTGTATTGGACAAAAACATTCTTACTGCAGAAAGATGAAGATTTAAAATGCATTAAAGTTTGTTTTGTCAGTGTTTAGGAGTACATTAGCATATACTGTAAATGCTGTCAAAGCTGATATACATTAACAAAAGGTCCAATTTTGAGTTCATGGTGTTTGTATGAAAACGTAAGTGTTAAAAACGGCTTCACCGTTGAGTGGTGAAGATGTTTCCGCCTTCAGACGGAGAAGCTTCATCTGCCTGGATGTTCTAGGAGCACTCAGCGAAGTACTTGGAAGGAAGGACAGAGCAACACTCCTTCACCAGTAGCATTACCAACCTGAAGCACATAAATATACATGTACTAGAGCTCAGAGCGGGAGGTCAATCACAGGAGCAATCACTGTGTACATACTCACATCTTAGCGAAGAACCTCTTCTTGGGACTCAAGCCATTGCTGGAAACACGATATTTGAGATGAATCTGCAAGTATGTGCATTTGAACACTTACGAATGCATGAGTGAACTTACAACTTGTGGCTGCTTCCCGACAAAATCTCCAAGCAAGCGATGTCATCAGTGACGTCATCATCAACGAGAGCTTTCAAGATTAAATAAAGACATGAAGACATAAAAATAGCTTGAATATATCAGAGAGTGCTTGTCCTCCACTCACCGCTGCACTCAAGACCACAAAGGTTCAGCGATCCGCTCGATCCGGGATCACAGGCCACGCGGTCGCTCAGCTGGAAGATTCCCAATAGGTTCCAGGAGATAACATTATCGCGCCCCTCTTCCTCCGAGCTGTCGCCGGAGCTGTCCTCCTCGGACATTGCCTCTTGACCGCTTCCAGGCGAGTCTGCGGGGATCTTTTCTGTCCAGAGAGGCCCCTTTGCTCCTAGTCTCTCAACGGTCTTGCCCTTAGGGACAGATCTTCCACGTCTTCCCTTTGGAGGACTTTGTGGTTTAACAGGAATTATGTGTTCCTCTGCCAGTTTCTCATCATCTTCTTCCTTTGCTGGTGGTTTTTCCTCCTTTGGCTGGGGAGGAATTTGGAATGGAGGTCTAATCTCATCTTGGTTGATCTGGACGCTGTTGACGAGGCTGGTGTTGAAGCCGGAAGTGTTTTCCACATTACAAACAACTAAAAGAAAAAAATGAATAATTTGGGTGTTTGGTGATGTAAAATATGGATGGGATTCATAATTTTTAGTGAATAATGGCATAAATTTGGGCCTTTTCCGCATACAAAGATGTTATCAATACTTTAGTCATTTTCATCCTGGTTTCACAGGAAAATGCATGAAACTTGAATCGTGAGAAAACAATTGTATTTATATTTTAAAGGGAAACACGAAGATCCATCCCTAAACCTAACTATCAGTGGAGGTTACAAACATGTAACTACAAATGAGATTGTTGAAATTCATATGATTTTGACACCAGTTCACCAAAATATGAAATTATTTCAAATCTCCATGAGATTGTGTCATGATTTTGGTCATTTTTAGAGCAGAAAAAGTTACTCACATCTAGCGATGAGTTTGTCCACTGTCGTTTTGTCTCCAATGGATCTAATCACCTGAATCTGATATGCTTCTAGCTGCTCCTTCAGCTCACATTTACTCATAATCCATCCCTCAGTCACACTGGACACCAGCAAAACCAGAACCAACACCGCCAACATCTTCACATCAATCATACACAATGGATAGGATTAGGGGTGTGGGGTAGATGCGAATTTTATATACTACAAATGCGTATCATATGCACGCAAAACTGCATATTATATGCACACCAAACTCATGCATATTGCATGCACACCAAACTCATGCATATTGCATGCACACCAAAGTCAGTTTCTGCGCATAAATAGCATGCAAAATACAAAAAATAAGATAAAACAAATAAATAAAAAAATTGCTATTCATGTGCATTTTCATGAGACCGGTGGGACTTTTCCTGATGGATAAATTCAAGTCCTGTCCAACATTTTTTTCTCACAGATTCGGCAAAACTGTCCAATGGTAAATGATAAAATCGCACGAAAAATGGATAAAAAAATAAAAATAAAGAAAAGAAAAAAGTTCCAAAAATTGTCTCAAATGAACAAAGACAAGCAAATGCATCAAGATGTTCTGTTTATTACTCTCATTTTTGTTCTCAGCCAAATCAGGTCCAGAAATGGCTACCGTTGTCCTGGGTGTGTATTTGAAAGGAGATAAAAGGAGAGCCACGCTGCGCTTAAGTAGTATAAGTGGGCAGATGTTTATGTGCTGATAACAGCCCAGCAGACGTGAGACACATTTATAAGGAGAGAAAGAAGCTTGACAACTGCTTCAGCCCTTGTCAGAGACACACGGGGTGACGCTTTCCTCTGTTTCAGCCTCAAATTAAGTCACTTTGTGGAGAAAAACACTTTAAAAAGTGCTCCAACTGACACATTAGAGCTCCAAATATTTTTTTAAGATTCAGAGAGCGTTTAGAAAAGCTACATAAAGTATGTTACATAAACCACCACTACTCAAAACAACGAAAATGTCATTAAGTGCTACTTGAGGATGCCCAGTGCCTGCCAGAGTAAATAAATAATGTTTTTATTAAATATCAAATGTTCAAAAATGAGAAGCACAACTGCTTCATGCTTACCAGAGGTTCTGTTGAGAAGATTGCTGGTGATTTGACACTGGTTTGCTGGTCGTTCTTATATACATACCTGTGACCTGTAATCATTTCAGCACTGTACGCTGGTCACACCAAGACTAATATTTAGGCAGGTCAGCTTCTGTGACAAAAGCTTCATTCTTTCGCTGTTGCTTTAACTTTCCTTCAGTGTACAGTGTACTTAAAGGGTGTTTGAATACATCACATTCTTTTAGAGTTATGGTACAACAATTGATGTAAACCACTTTTCGTTTTATTGCCTTGAACATTCACAGAATCCCTCCTTATAACAACAGTAGAGCATTGAAAAGATGTCATCTGCATCCGTTGCTCTGGAATGTGTTTGAACCTTTGCACTGCTGAATTACTGATCTGGTGTGTCCTATAGAATTCATTTGTTTTATGTTGGTGGATATTTTGTTTTGCACTATTTTGTATTGAATTTTTGTAGATGTCAGCAAACAGACATGATCATACAATCACAGTATTTTCTAGTGGGTATTTGAGAACATCTTAGAGAACAAAAAGGGCCCTTTAGGTTTTATAAGTGCTTATGATGGACAGAATTGGAATTATCATTGCTGAATAACCAAACTGTTCTTGTTGCACCAAGTCTGACGTAAATTTCTGATGGCAAAACTCTTAAAACTAAAGGTTCTTTATTGGCATCTATGGTTCCATGAAGAACATAAAAGGTTCTTTACACTCTTAATAATAAAAGTTCCAAACAGGGGTTTCCCAGTGATGCCATAGAAGAACCATTTTTGGCTCCCCAAAGAACCTTTCAATCAACAGTTCTTAGAAGAACCATGTTTTTCTTAGTGTGAAGATTTTAATAATCTAAAGAGTGTAGACTGTTAAAATGTTTTTAACACTAAACAAATAAATGATTCTTTTCATGGAAATGCTCTTTAGGAAATGCTCTTTCTTTTATGGCATCTTTGTGAAAATCTCTTTTTAGAAGCATTATTTTAAGGCTTGACTTTACTATCAAGCTGAACTATGGTTAGGCGCTCAGCAGACGCAGGTTAGATGCATGCAGACTTTGTAATAAAATATAAAAATTTAACAACTGTCGCTTGTCACCTGCATGCTTTCAGATCTATTTAGCGTGATAGGAGGCAGGTGTCAATGCTTGCACTTTAAATGTTTTCATAAAATGAGATTCAGATGATGGATTACACCGCTGTCAGAGTGAAGGCTGCTGCTGTCTGCACACATCTTTCATTAAAAACCCATTTTAGCATTAGGTCATTCATTGCGTCTTGTGGTCAGAGTGGCCTTGTGAAGAACAGAAAGCTTGATTCCTGCAGTGGACAAAGTGAACCATTAGATCAGAAAGAAAAATCAGTGCTTGCAAGACAGCAAAAGAAAGTTAAAGTTTCGGGTCAGTTTAGGTTTTAGGATTTGATTCGGAGTAAATAAAACATTGAGGTGAGAGTACTGCTGCGCTACTCACTTTACTTCATTTTTCATCAGCAGCTCAGCTATTTTCAAAAAGGTGTAACTTTTCCAATAACAAGCTAGTTTTTAATGAGTTGCAGTGTAGAGTGACTAAACACTTGCTTCACTTTGCATTGCACACACAAATTTACGGTCAAATACTCTTGTTCAAAGCAATTTCTCTCTCGAAAGAAGCATTGAGGAGTCCAGTTCATTTAAGTGAATTGGCTCATTTTACAGTTCATTTAAATGAATAATTCCAGAGCAAAGAAGCACAGTTTTTACAGCACAGTATTTCAGTGCTGCTGTTTGTCACTATGTTTTCAGTTTACTTATAAAAAATAACTGCTTTATAGCGGAATTAATTGTATTTATTGCAAATCTATCTGTTTGATTTGAATGCTATTGCCATAAGTTGTTTTTGTGATAAATATCGATTTGATTTAATTACATGTATAATACCAAACTATCGATAGTTAGTACTTGTAAAACATATATAGTCATCTAAATCATTTAAAAATGCCAACATTTGAGTAAATCAAAGAAATCCATATTTAGCTTTACTCTTTAGTGAGCTTTTTAAAGCTCTGCATGTTCAAGGTTAGATTTTCTGTGTAATTTATGGCTCTTCGGTGAAGCCTGTGTGTGTGTGTGTGTGTGTGTGTGTGTGTGTGTGTGTGTGTGTGTAAAGGTTCTTGTAATTGCGGTTCAGTCAGGTTGACAGAGAGCAATGTAAATCCCACACACAGAGAAGACCAAAAGAACACTTGACATTTTCAACCAGGAGGATTACTCACCTATTCAATTATACCTCTTAGACTCTTTTCCTCTTTCTTCCCATCGTTTCTCTCTTTTCTTCCCTTGTACAGTTAATAAACAGCCTTATCTTAGGAACAATCCACAGGCCTCTATGTGCCACACTACAACTTATCAAGAAACACTTTCAAAGTCTTTCCACTGGCTCTTTGAGATCCTTGTATGGATCAGATTTTATATATAGATCTATCTATATGTGTGTTTATTAAAGGGAACTAATTATGCCCCATTTTACAAGATATAAAATAAGTCTCTGATATCCCCAGAGCGTATATGTGATGCTTTAGCTCAATACACCTCACAGATAAATTTGTATAGCTTGTTAAAATTGCCACTTTTAGGGTATGAGCCAAAACGCGCTGTATTTGAGTATGTTGCTTTAAATGCGAGTGAGCTGTTGCTCCCGGAGAAGAGGGCGGAGCTTCAAGATCTCCAGCTCTGCATTAGCAGACAGTGCTATAGCCTTTGCAAATAAACATTTCGCTATTAATACAAGCCTGTTATCTTTACAGAAAGCTACTCGGTTTCAAAGTCAGTCATCTGATTATACTGTGCATAATAAATTTGTTTTTATGAATTACACAGACGGGGAGCACGGCGGGACAAAAATAACAACATAGCTGGTCTCATGCGATCACAAACTTTATAAGTCCCACTTCTGATTATGAGCTCCACAACTTCAAACGATCAACTCACATTGCTTTCATACGCAACTTTTAACCACCACAATCTTATTCACAATCATTCTGATAGCACTTGAAGGCAGCGTCAGTGAAAACACACAGAGACAATGATAGCTTTAGCAATTAGCCTTACAGAGTGCCAAGAAGCTCTTTCAGAAAGGCAATTTGGAAAACAAACGCATGATACTTACTTTGGAGCTGACATTCACGCAAAAAAGCGTTGGTATTGATTCCTAAACATTTAGGGGACATTACAGATTTTTTCCAGGATATTTCCTTCGAAAATGAAATTTAACCACAGTGTCCTCGGCTCAGATGGGGGGAGATTATGGCGACTCCTATTAGTGCATCCCAAAACACAACACTTGTAAAGCCTCTTTGTTGCTGACATTGTATATATGTCCAGTAATGGCGGACCACAGCTTCTCACTCAGGGCTGTGTTTATGCTAATAGGGCAGAGAGCGTCACAAATGATCGGGACTTTTTCCCCTCGGTGACGTGAACAGAGGGAGAATCTGAAAACAGCTTGTTCGGAGAGATTGTTTATGATTTATTGGTTTTATTAAAAAATGAGTTGGTGGATTTTTAACACTATTGGTTGTTTTCACACACTGCAGCCACACAAAAAAATAAAAGTGATTTTTGCATAATAGGTCCCCTTTAATGTACCACACTACAACATACTGTATATAACCTTTATTTAAATAACGTTTCTCTCCATATTTCTCCCTCATCATCTTGGCTGCATTCACAGAGGAAAGCAAACATACACTGCAAATCATCGTCTGTTGTGTGGTTATCACCGGCAACAATCTCAAGAACAGCTTCTGCTTATCTTGTGTCAATGTGCTTTATGCATTGATTTCTAGTCTGCATGTCCAAAACTCAAGTGAAGAACTCTAAATATATCCCTCTTCTTCAGCCGAACGTGCAGTTAATAAATTATTTCTGATTTTATTTGTTTGTTTAGCTTACCAAACAAAACACACAGACATATTTATATGCACACTCAGCCTCTATATTTTACTTTAAACATCTATTATGTAATGCAATGATATTCAGATATTTGTACTTGGCTTTGACAGCACTATTTTGGGGCAGCTTGCTCTTTCACTTTGTAAGTGACATTCTCTGGAGGCCTTGTCTTAGTGACCCTGCGGTCTGAAGGTTAGCTGAAGCGTTGTGATTTTAATGTCCTGTGACTGAAATCTTTAATAATGAAGACGCTCTTATGTAATGTGTGATTATTTTGATGGTGTGGGCTGAGAAGGCCATGACAGCGATACTCCCCGAGGAGCTGACGCACCTGTTTCAAACACCTTGAACTCCTGCGTCCCTCCACGGCAGGAACACGGAGTAATCGACCCTCGCTGTCTGTCTCTCACCTTCATTACAGTTAAAGGCATATTTCACCCAAACAATAGCATTCAGTTTGACTCTGTATGCCATTTTGTTCTGTAAAAAAAAAAAAAAAATGAACAAAATGTCCACTTGTTTGAGATTTTTGCAACTCTTATTAGTCATTTAAGTGTAGGAGAAACACTTGGTTACACAATCATGAATAACACAATCTATGTGCTGCTGGTGTGATGGCTCAGATTCAAACACGAACCTTCATCCTTTAATGGCAAGTTTGACATTATTCATCAAAATTAATTTTAAAGCAGATTTGAAAAACATGCTCAGCATAAATGAGGTGTATGAATTGCATTATAATGTTTTAATGCCCCCCCCCCCCAAACTTTATTCTTCTTTTGAAACATGAAGCGATTCTGAAGAACATGAGAGGTGTTTGTTCAAGCAGAAGCTGGCGATTCATAAAGTGTTTTTCTAGGGTGTTAAGGTTGGTCTCTAGGTGGTTGTTTACTCTTCTCTCAGGTCTCTGTGATCTTCTGCTCTCTAGATATGGTTCGGTCCCTCCTTCAATGTAAATCTGGGAGGAGTTGTTTTTTTCTAGCAAGTAAAAATCAAAAGCCTGATAAAATAACAGCACCCCTTTCCTCAAAAACGTTATTTGAGCTGTAATTAAATGCACTGGCTTTTTAATACTTATTATTATTGTATATCACTAAAGGCCCATTCCCACCAATAACTATAAAGACAACTATATTAGCATCCACACCAACGGACGATACCGTTCTGAATTAAGAAGAATAAAGAAAAATATCCATATTTAAAATGCTATAAACACTTTTCTCTCACTTCCGCTAACTGTCGTACGTGTGTGGGAGGATGACGTAGGAATGGTGCATGTATATAACATTACATCAATGTTGTAGGCTATATATATATCGTCATATTATCCAGCACAACAACTTAAATAGTTTTTTGTTTAAAAAGAAATAGACAGAATATAAGATGATAAATATTTAATTGATGAGTTGTCAATACAATATGTAACAATGCAATATCTAGGGTATTTTGATTCAGTGCTAAAAATAATCGTGACATGTTAGTACTGTCTATTGATTTCAACATATCAACATATGAAATTCAACATATTGACGTAAAATGATAACTGCAAATCTGTGTTTTGCTGCCTGGAGTCCATTTTTCTTTGAATTGCAGATTTCAGTAATTTAATAGGTTGGTATATTAAGATTATATCAGTTAAAGAAATTACGGTATTTAACTGTAAAACCGTAAAACCTAAAACATTGCTACCGTATTTTTTACGGTAGAATTCTGGCAACCACAGCTGCCAGTTTTTTACCGTAAATTTTACGGATTTGTTTTTACAGTGTACTGTATGATAGAAAAAACACAAACAACTGACTCAAATTGTCATGAGCCGCACTCATACCACTCGCACAAGCACCACAGATGAATTAGTCAGATTTTAATTATTCAGTTTTCAATTTGTAATTATTTTCAGATTTGTACACAATTCCCCAATGTGTCAATTCATGATGTTTCTATTAATGTGAGTTGCCTGCCGGAAATTCACATTCAAAAGAACCAAAAGCTGCTTAATTGCGGTTGTTTTATGACAGAGCGAGTGGAACTAATCCTACTTTGATTTGCATGTCAATGTGCAAAAATAACAAAGAAGAAAAAGAAGAACATTTCATGACATGCAATACAGTGGTACAGCGAGAACAAAATCTCTGATTTCTTACCTGTGTTGACTCTTTCATTCTCTCTTTGAAATGTAAATCAATAAGGTTACAAGTCAGTAGGTGTTTAGCATACTACAATCAAACTCATTTCCATATTAATGAGACTGAGAGAACACAGAGAAAAGGGGGATAAAAACCAAACTGATTGACTGCTTTATAGGAAGAGGGAGAGAAAGAGCAAATGAGCAGAAATGGTGGTGGGAGGGAATGAAAGACAAAGGAGAAATTGAGGTTTTGAAGATGAAGGAAAGTGAGTTAAAGAGGAGAGAAGAGGATGCTGGACATTCAGCACTCAGAACAACTCACATCACACAGAGCAATAATCATCTATAATACTGGTGCTGCATCAGTTAGGAATAGGTGCCATGGCAACAACATTATAGTGAAGGGGTCAGTACCATTTATTAAGAAATTCAAATTCTATCCTTAACTTTTATTAAACAAAGATCTATATATAGTAAAGACACTATAATGTTACACAAAATATATTTCTAAATATATATATATATATTTTTTTACTTTATATCCATCAAAGAATCCTGGAAAAAAAAAAAATCAAGGTTTCCATAAAAATATGAAGAGGCACAACTGTTTTCAACATTGATAATAATAATAATACATGTTTCTTGATCAGCAAATCATCATATTAGAGTGATTTCTGAAGGATCATGTGACACTGAAGACTGGAGTAATGATATCACAGGAATAAATTATATCTTTTAAATAAATTCACATAGAAAAGAGTTATTTTATATTGTAATAATATTTTATAATTTGACTGTTTTTACTGTATTTTTGATCAAATAAATAGTCTTGGTGAGCAGAAGAGACTTCATTAAAAAACCAACCTCAAACTTTTGAATGGCAGTTCATTTTTAAATCATAGATGATTTATAATTACTGCTTATTCCCATGCCTTTCTAAATGATGTTGAAATCTGCTGGGGTTTGTTCTTACAGGGTTGTGCGTCACTGAAGTTCCTGTCCAAATAGTAAGCGTTCCTACAATCACTTTGATGTCATGCTTTGACTGAATAAATATGGTTGCTAATAAGTTTCAGAAAAGATTACTTATCTTCAAGCAGTTCTTCAGCTTTCTTCTTATTTTTTAACCAAGTTTACTTTCTAAATGCATGCAATTTAGACATTCCCACTAATATCAAAAATGAGGTCTGAGCAGAAACAAATCCATAAGATCCAACATGTAAATATAAAAAATTCAGAATTATGTCATGCAATATTAACCTGTGGCTTAAAATTTTATTTTTTACTTCAGGTCATAGAGTAAAACTATTTTTATTAACAGCCTTCCATGCCACAAAACCAATCCTGAGACTGTGGGGATTCAAGATTTGAAATGTTCCCAGATGAACAGCAAACCCTGACTGAACATTTTTGAGGTGGCATCACACACAAAAAACAAAGACTTGAGGTTTGGGTCATCTATGATAAGCAACATCCATTTAGATATGAATAGGAAATCCCAATAAGGATACCAAACAGACACATGAGTGTGAGAGAGGGCACTGTTTTCCGACATCTTGTAAACCACCACATAAAGCTCAATTAGATTCAAAACTATGGAGCACAGGAAAGCTGAAACACAGGCTGATCTTACTCTCCATCCGCCGTGTGTCAATTACGGTCTGCTTGCGCTGCACGAGTCTGTCTGTAGACCCAAAAAAGGTAAGGACTGATTATAATAGAGACTGACACTCGTGTACATTCCAGTCAGACAGACTTCATCAAGATCTCTTCTGAGAGTTCAAATATGTCTCTACTAGCTGTAAATGACGACAGGGCTAAATGCATTCGGTCCATGAGAGCTGCGGTTTCAGAGCCCCTTATAAACACTGTGGCATGGACGTTTGTACTAAATGAAGTGAAACAGACTACAAAAATAAATGTTATTTCTCAAACACTGGCCATTCTTCATCTTTTAAGCATTTCTGCCAGGGAATAGCTGAATAGACGTCACTATTTCTGGTCTGTGCACATCCACAATGCATCACTGTATGTCTATAGACACGCTCTAAAATGCTCTGCATTTATTGATGAAAAAGCACTGATTCGGTACAATTTATGTAGGCAACAGATGCTTCAAGAGGCCATGCAGCATTCTTTGTTTGTTTTTCTCGATTTCTGTCCAACATTAACAGCTGCTGCTGGAGGCCAGGGGTGTCCCAAATACCGTGAAAGGGGTGTAGAATTGGAAAGGAAAATAATGAAAAAGAGGAGGATATCCGTGAGTGTCAGGCTGCAGGCACCTCAGATATGATGGGCAGAAGGGCATGATCTTTTTTGGCAAGGATGGAGGATACGGTTCAGTTCTGACAGAAGCTTCTGGAGTGACATGCAATGAGAAATAGTGATGAAATTTTCAGCAGAGCGAAAAGATGATTTCAATGGTAGTTGAGATGACAAAAAAGGGGAGGATGTGTTTAGAATGATATGACTTTCATTTTCTTCTGACTTAAATTCCAGCACATTAACAGTGTTTTGATGTGATGAACAGGATATGATGCCATTCTCTAGAGTGCTGTATTTTAAAACAGATAAATAACATAATAATTTCAAAATGAAAAAAAAAACAAAAAAACATCTAATACACTTTCCTGCAGCTTTTAAATTTGTGTTCCTTCAAGCCAAGAGGTCAATCTGTGACATTTAAACCCTCTATTCCATCACTGGTTCTTGAGATTTGTAATACCTACAAGAAATGATCTGATAGCATTAATTTCCATTAAATTGTAATGTTTGGTCTGTGCCGTCAGCCTCGTGGTTATGCTCAGTGACCCAAGTTCGATTCCTATCTCGAGGTCCTTTGCTGATCCAGCCTCTCTCTTCCCAATGCTTTCCTGTCATCTCTCTACTGTCCTGTCCTTTAAAGGCATAAAAAAGCCTGAAAATATAACAATAATGTTTGTTCTCTCCAGACAGATTCTGACTCATGGGAATTGTACTGATTTCTATTATTCTGTAACCTCCAAGCGGCAACCTCTTGAAACCAGGGGTGGACTGGGACAAAATTTCAGGCCGGGAGATTTCACACTCATCCAGGACATCCCATAAACCCACAACAAAATTTGAAACCACGGACAACAATATTTTTTGTATGACCATCATTATCATCACATAAAAAATGTCAAATCCCTAGGCTGAGGCCGTGCAAAATAATTCAACGTTAGTACTTCCATTTTCCTTTTCAGTCTCTCTCTGTCCTACACATCTCCACCTTGCAAAACAACCACATCATTATAATTTGTTTGCACATAGTATACTTTTATTTGTTTTACTACAAATACCATGGTGAACTATGTAGTGTAAAACCATTGTTAATTTGTGGTTACCATGGTTTAACTATAGTAACCATGTTAATTTCCGTTGTGTTGTTGTTTGACTTAGCTCCCTCTAAACCTGTTATAAAATGATAGATTCCTACTCTTTACAATAGTAACTATGTCCTTTTGGTAATTTTGCAGTAATTAATTGACTGCTATTGCTAACATTTGCTAGCAGTCTAATGTTTAACTAAGTAAACAAATAAAACACTACAATACAACAAAACTACAATAGTCTATGTACAATATCTTTGTGTGTCACATTCCCATGTTTCAGTTGCTGTGGTTCTGTTACACACCATGAAGCCCATCATTGGGGAATCCAGTGAATCCATTACACCTCCGAGAGCATGGAAACCCACGGCAAGGTCATGAGACAGTACTAACATGTCACAATTATTTTTAGCACTGAAGAAAAACAAAATAGTGAATCAATTAGAATGCATACATATATTTAAAGGCAAACAGAGAGCAACTCTCAGAGGCCCACTGATAACATTCATATGCTGTTTACAGCATCAGGACAAATGGCTTGTATATGTGTCTACAATATAAATGAGCGTCATTCAATACCACTATCAGTCCACAGCATTATTAGAACTGAGGACAGATTCATGACATGCAAAAAGCATGCGTCACATATGTCACACAGCTAATGGTTCTCACGATCACATGTTTATGACATGCTCACTGAACTGTGCTGAATTTGTTCTGCTGGGTTTGAAGGTCTCAGGCCAGTGAGATTGTGTCAAGGGTTATTACATATGGGGTGAAACCATATGGAAATATTTAAGTCAATATTTCTAGAAAATCTTACTTTTTTTAAAGATTTTCTTTAAAGAGCAGATGTGATTCTGTGTTCCTGTACACATAGAGGTTGCATGACCAGCACAGTATCTTCAACTACTAGGGCTCCCCACATAGTCATAAAAGCAAATTGCATGACATATTTGTGTTTCATTATGCAAAAAATAACTACATTGTTAGAGCCACACCCCCCCCCCCCCACATTGGAATAGAAAGAACGCAACGTCTCAATGGACAAAATCATCAGTCTAGCTCGTATTTACATAAAAAAAACTATGGAAAAGTATTGGAGTAAAATACAAAACGTTCTGTAAAGTTACATTTGTATTAATTAAGCCTCATTATACCATGGTCTGTCAGAATACTCGATTCTGATTGGCTGGCAGGTGTGCATTAAAAACGTTTAATGTACAGGTAGTTTCAAGTCAGTTTAATCACCGTTCTATATTAATACGCTGCTTTAATTGGTGCACACAAACACACACACACACATACAGAGAGAGATCGCATATTGTGCTTTGCACATGCAGAAACTTCTTGTCAACACTTTCCTGTGACTTTTATTAATAAAATTGCCTAGATAGATTGCTACATTATATTCCTCAGCAATGAGGTGTTGTTTTTGAAGTAACTAAACAGCTTTATTGTTTGTAGAGAGACGACGCAGGTAACATGCAAACAGCACATCTCTAACTCATCTCTCTCTCTCGATCGATAATTTATTCAAATAAAGGCTATAATTCATTCAAATGTAATCTTACCACATTATTTAATCTCTGTCTGATTTGAAGCAAGCATGCTAGCACTGAGCCATAACTGACAAAAATATTGTTTTATCCTTCCGGTCAACTATTGCTCTGCAAACATCATTAAAAGCTTTAACTTGTCAGTGCTGGCAAATGACCATGGTATAAGTGAGATAATGCACGGCTAGCTGTGAATTAAATGATTTCAATGCACTTTGTGGAGCATTATCGTTTAATGCACAGCTAGCAGTGCATTATCCCTTAAGTATTAGATTATGGGCTTTAAGCGATCAAGTAGTGAAATGTATCTCGCGTACTCATGTGGTTTGAATTTAAACAGACCATGGCTGTTGTCACGGTCGGTCTAATCACTGTCATTGGTGATATCTCATTGACGTGAACAGGGTCCAGGCTTGATCTCTGCTGAGTGATGGAAAACAGTGTGCTTGATTGTTTATGACTGCAGTTTTACACCGTACGTATGTTTAATTCACTCTCGACTAGTCGGGCGCAGACTAGCAGTTAAGTAGTTGACTATTCGACTAGTCTGTGCATCCAAGCCCTACAGTAACACATTTAGCAACTTATCTCTAGTGAAATCAAATGAATTTATCAAGTAAAACAGAGGAGTGGAAGTTTCACCTGTGTCTAATAACAGCCACTAGAGGTCTCAAAACTTATTGCATCCATAATATAAAAGCATTAATATTAAAAAGAAAACTACGAAATATAACAAATATGAGGATAAAAGTAGCCTAACATGCACAAACAAAATCAAAAGTTCAATCAAAGGAGAAATGAAAGCGTAAGCATAAGTTAAATCAGAAAGACTCAAATGCCATGTGACCTATTTTCAATTATCTACTTAACCAATTACATCCTGACCTAAATACAGTCGTGGTCAGAATTATTGGCACCCTTGATAAATATGATCAAAGAAGACTCTGAAAATAAACCTGAATTATTAATCCTTTTCATCTTTAATTTTTTTTAAATCACAAATATCTAACCTTTCATTGAACTAAAACAAGGGGCAAATCTCATTATGAAATTAATGTTTTTCTCAAATACACGTTGGACACAATTATTGGTACCCCTAGAAATTCTTATGAGTAAAATATCTCTGAAGTATATTCCCGTTCATATTCACAATTTCGAGCACTCCAGGGTGATTATGAACATGAAATTATCCAGCCATGGCTTCCTGTTTCACAGAAATATAAATAGGAGGGAAAACAAAGCCCAAATTCCCTTAATCATCATCACAATGAGAAAAACCAAAGAATGTATTTCTGATGTGCAGCAAAAGATAATTGAGCTTCACAAATTAGTGAAGTGGCTTTAAGAAAAGAGCTAGAGCAGTGAAAATTCCCATTTCCACCATCAGGGCAATAATTAATAATTTCCAATCAACATAAAATGTAATGAATCTGTCTGGAAGAGGACATGGGTCTATATCGTCCTAATGCACGGTGAGAAGGAGAGTTTGAGTGGCTAAAGACTCTCCAAGAACCACAGCTGGAGAATTGTAGAGAAAGGTTGAGTTTCGGGGTCAGAAAAAATAGTCCATTACCACATGTTGTAAAATAATTGTGATTTCATGATGTTTCTTGCCTAGTGTGTTTGTGTGAATCTGCATCATCCTCCAGAGCTTTTTGTGGCCCTCAGTCAATATGTCAACACCTGTTGTATTGTTTTACTGAGTGAGTGTTTATGAATATGCGTCCTTGTGTTTAGTGATTTTTCTCAGACACCTTTTGATCCAAACCTGTTTTACAGCAGGTGGTCTCAACGTCCCCCAACTGCACCTCAGAGCTGAGCTGGAAGACTAAATGAAAAAGACTGAATTAATGAACATGTAAAATGCAGAAATATTTGTGTAAGGGTTGGGTTTCATATAAAATATTATTATCTTACTACAAAAACAAGAGAAAGGAAAGGAAAATGCCTACCATGATGACAGCATATTATATTTGACCTATTGTGGTAAAAAATATAACAAGCATAAAAACATATTAAAAGTAGGTTTGTTTGAGAGTTACGGTATATTAAATAGCCTGAACTCAATATAAAAGATATATATAAGCCCATCATGATATAAACATAAACGTGTGTGTGTGTGTGTGTGTGTGTGTAGACGGTAGTGTTGTGTTGAATCTTTTCTGTCTACATCCCTGTGAAATTTGATTTCTTATCTCAGGGGTTTATGATAAGGCTTTATTTAGTGAATGATGCTCATGATAAGGAAAATATCTTGCGTTAAAAAAACTGCCAGTTGTTTTGCATTTTCTGCCTAAGAATATCTTAACTCTTGGCAGGCCAATGAAATTACATAAAAAATCACAGCTGATATTATTAAAAAAAGTGAGCATTATGCACAATTTTTCAAAAGCAGCAGGTTTTCTATTCCATGCATACATTAATTTTGCATATGATGCATAGCATACATTCTATATGCTTTAGAAACAGTAAGGAAGTATGTGTTTCTGGACCTGGTAGTAAGAGGATTAAATGTAGACAGAAAAATGAATGATGGCTTTGAAGGGTAAAAAATGGCTAGAATGACTGGTTTTGAGGTGAAGCGAGCAGCCTATAACACACACACGCACACACACAGACAGATACAGGCCTTGTGTGTCACTGAGACCAGCAGTCACAGTATTGACTTTGATGAGAAAGTCTGTATGAAGTTTCGGACCATCCTGTCGATCAGAATAAACATCCACTTGGAGGCTCTAAGGGGAAGGAACATTGAAAAGTCCAAACCCTATGTTTAACGAGGGGAAAGTCTGTGTCCAAACATGTGTGTCCCTATACTTCATAATAAGCAGAAAGCAGTAAGTTACTGAACAGGATTTCAGAGTCAACTCTAAGATTTACATATTTGAATTGCATATACGATTTCCATACATAAGGATTATACTGTTTAACATAAACTAATACACTTCAGAAAATGCATATTTGTCAGTCAAACATAAATGAAATGGGTTAGAAAAAAGTGAGATTTCTACACTCAGAAAATCATGGCATTAATGATTAACTATTTCTATTTGATTCTATTTAAGTAAGCATGTTTTTAAAATGCAGGATAGATAGATAGATAGATAGATAGATAGATAGATAGATAGATAGATAGATAGATAGATAGATAGATAGATAGATAGATAGATAGATAGATAGATAGATAGATAGATAGATTTCTATGACTCCATTCATCCATCCACCCACTCACCATGCCTCATTTTTTATTTCTCACACTCCTCCATTTCTCACTGTGCACTCTATTCTGCACTTACAACCGAGCTCATCAAAAATGAATTATTCATACATGCATGTTGACCTGACCAATCAGGATTATGCAGTTCAATGATTCCTGGACTGAAAGACTCAGCATAATCATAGAAGAATGTGCTGTTTCATGCATGTCATATGTACTCTTGCTGATTCTGTGTCTTTGAAAAGGGTTTTGAAAGCATATAAACTGTAATTATATAATCTGCTGCTGGTTTACAATCTTGCTAATGAGATAATCAGCGATTGCATTGACGCTAATTACCACGGACACCATACTTGGAGCATTAAGCTGATTAAATCCAATGTAAACAGTGTGGGTCTCTGTGGAAACAGGAACTCTTTTTTTCTTTCTGCTTTGGTAAATCATTATTATGACATAGTCATAATTATTAGGTTAAATATCAAAATTATTACATACTAAGAAGTCATTATAACATGAAAGGTTTTCTATGTCATAATTGACTTTTTCTGTCAGTTGCAGCTATAAACTCTTACAAATTAGTATGCATAAGTTTGACTTTTTATGGGCTTTTTATCTTATAAATATGACAGTATTTCATAATTTAGCTATAAAAAATATTTATACATGATTCGGGTTTTTTTATGTTTTAGTTTGACATTCGTATAACTTTTTAAATGTTACTAGTTCTGAAAGTTCCGAGCACATTCAAAAGTAACATTCCCATTATGTTTGCTAAATTATGAAATAGAATGTTCCTGTAAAATGTGCATAAAAACTGGCACATGCTTGGCATTAGGAATCTACACAAAAATCTAACACCAATTAAATGTCTTCTCCTGGCATGGACATGAAGGATACCTGAAACTGTACAGCCTGATGAGGAAAGTTGTGCTGTTATCACTCACAGAAACGGTAAAAATCTAGTTTACTTAAGATGCCGCATTTACAGAAGTTAATGATCAAGCATGTATTTGTGGCAAGAAATTTAAATATTTAACAGCCCTGTGTGTTGGATGGCACATTAGAGCTCTTGCTGTTATCTTTTGCACAGCAAGTGATTGTCATTTTTGACATCAGTGTTGAATCACACAGTGAGTACATGAGCATGAGCTGAGCAACATTTAGCTAATGCTTTACTCTGACAATTAACACTGTGTTTGTGTGTGTACGTTTTATTATCCTAATGGGAATGAAATTTCTAAAAATGAGAAAAGCATAAAGATTAAACCATATTCTGGGACATGATTTAAGGCCCATAAATACAACAAAATAATGCCGCAATATTTAATACTGCCAAGAGTTTTATTTTAGTGTTAGATTTAGTCTTGTAGATGTGAATTGGATGCCCTCACTTGGATTGACACACAATAGTGTAGTCTGTGTTTGTATAACAAAGAAACAGAGGATATAACCTCGTCCCACACACATACTCCAAAACAATATCTTTGTGCTTCAGCTCCATTCTTTCTCACTAAACTGTCCTTCAAGATAAGATGAGTTTGTAAGGCTTTACTTGATGCTTTTATCTTCTTCAGATCTCATTTAATCTCAACAGGAGTTAAAAAAAGAAAAAAGAACAATAAGCTATACAGATGTGCGTTTTCATCTCCATATGTGCTACAGCTAAAGCAAATAAATAATTATACAGATATAATAATATAATATGTTATTGCATTGTTTATAAGAGACACTCATCCTTACACATAGTAAAATGAGGTGGGAAAACGCATACAAATTGAAAATGTATAAAAGATACTTTATGCTTTGTTGTATAAAGGTATAGGTAACCACATGATTATGCACAAAGCCTGATTTAATGGCACTGTGACGCACACATTGTTCTCCACAAAATATCCCCTCTCGTTATAATTTGTTGATTATAACTGCTCACACGAAGTTTGGATAGAGACAGCTACTATTCACTAAAATAGAGCGGAGCTAAACGGAGCTTTTAGACATTAAAAGTAAATTGAACCAATTGCTTTGCCAAACGATTCTCTTTTGAACCGCTCGAAACCACTTACACTTGCGAGTTGCGACATCTGCTGGAAAAATACCGTGCAACGAGAACACAGAGCAAACATGTGTATAGCCTATCTAGTGACACACTTACAAATCAGTTGCAAAGGACAGTGTATATGATTATAAATACAAAACACATAGGCCTACCATTCATCATTAAGTGTATGCTTACTTTTGTTCTTTTATTAATTAGTGCTTGTGTTCTATGTGTTTTGGGACAGTTTGGTTAACATTAAATTAAATAAGACTGAGTTCACCGCCCCCTATTGGCAATACATCGAAATGTCCCATTTCTTGCTGAAATCACGTGACCTGGCTCGGTCCATGCGTGCTCCGAGCCACTGATTCGAAACAAAAGAATCGATTCGAATCTTCATGAACCAGTGTTTTGAAAGCGCCCATCGCTGCATTAATGCTGCTTATATTTGAAACCAAAACAGTTTCGATTGTAGATTATCTTTTAGAGAATAGAATTAATTAAAACTGACTAACGGGTATTCTGCGAAATGAACTTGAACGATAAAGATGGAGCAGCATGAAGGCAACCAGACCACACAGGCACCAGATGTGAGGACAAAAACCTGCCAGTCGTCACCAAGACAAGAGCAGAAGAATGAAAGACAGTGTAAGTTGTTATTTGTCAGTATAAAATCATATTAGTTAAAATAATCTGTTATTTGTTGATCGTGACCAATAAACTATGTGTGTCAGATTTATAAACCTAGAATGGGGTTATTCCAGATGTTAAAATGAGCAACTTAATTTTTTTTTTTTTTAATGCTCTAAAATCAGACTGAAGCCAGAGAAACCGAGTGTTTTAAAAATGTGATGTTTAGATGCTTGAATAAATAATTCATTCCTTTTAATAAAATTAAAAAGACATAACTACACCACTCTCCAAAAATGGGAATTGGGGGTGGGAGTAGTAAAATAAAAATAACAATTTTAACAATATTTCAAATTACTGCAAAATCAAATTATAAACCAGTGATTAATTTAATAACTATAACACTATACTATAAACTATATAATTTGTGATTATGAAAAGTTACTTTCAAAACATTCCATTTTGAATGTTAATAATGGATATAGTCATGTACTGCTTTTTAAATAAGTCTACATCTAGTAGATGTAGGCTACATGCTCTCTACACAGTAAATGTGTTCCAGATGTGTATTAAAGTGATAGTAGTGGTGCTTAAACCACTTTTTGTTTTCCTGGTGGTCATAATATTGGCTATATGCCTTTCCACTGTCAGGTCATTAGCTGCGTTTCCAGTGTCGGGCCAAAAGCGGGCGTGCTAGTGCGTGCCAGGGCCAGTTGCGTTTCCACTGTCACTTCCAGGGCTTGATCGTGCCTCGTCGATGCTTCCTCGGGGCCAACAGCCACGTTTTTTGGCCCGACGAAAACCTTGGGCCAAAGTGGGCCAACTGGGGCTAGTAGAGTAGTCATGAACAAAGGCGGAGTGGAGAGCGTGGGCCCCGCGGATCATTTCATAAAGTTAGCAGCTATAACACCAGCATTAAAGACTTTTAAAATAATTTTAGCTCACTTTCAAACACTAGCAAGTGTTTGAAATAACTTATGTTTGTGATCCGATGTGGATTATGATAACAATACACGGCAGAAATAATTATTTCTGGCACATATGGCACTTGTCACATGCTATTTCGCTTAAGCAATGCAAAATATTATGCATGCTAGTCATTACCATAGTAAACATGGTAAAAACGACTGCTTGAAGTAATAAGACGTCAGCTTCTCAATTAGGCTATCACAATCGTGTTTTTATTTAGTTACATGCTTTATCTGTCATAATATCCTAATGGCTTTTATTCGGGAGCTCCCTCTGCTCCTCCTCATTTATGCGCATCATGATTTTGGGCTCAATGCTACAGGTCCGAGGCTATTAGCCCTGCCCGGCCTGTTTAAAGCACTGGCCCGACAGTGGAAAAGCAGCTATTGTGAGTCTGTCTGGCCATGCTACTCTAAAACCCACCCTGAACATGTCTCCATAGAACAACACCGAACCCAATTCCACCATTTCACCAGCAAGGAGAAGATTAGCTTGACCGCTTAATGAACATGACAGAAGCTGACTTTTGTCTTTACATAAAAACTTAAGGATCCAACATTGATGTTTGATGTATGATTTACGATAAAAATGAATGTTAGTGAGCAATTACACCCGCTTCTGTTTATTTTTTATCAAATGCACAAAACAACTCCATTATGGCTTTTAACTCCAAAGGCTTACACATTTAGATTAAAAAAATAACTCAGTTTATGTCACATGTATTAAAAAAGAATGAGCATTTATATAAATGTTCCATGCAAATATCTGATCTGAGGATGTTCTAAAGGGGTGGTTGATTGCGATTTCACTTTTTTAATGTTAGTTAGCGTGTAATGTTGCTGCATAAACAATATCTGCAAAGTTGCGGCGCTGAAAGTTCATTGCAAACGGAGATGTCTTTTAAAATTTTGGCAGTTTGCCTACAAAAACGGCTGATAGGGACTACAACGAGTTACTTCCCGGGTTTGTGACATCACAAGCCCAAGCAAACCCCGCCCCTGGGAACATTCAACAAAGGGGGCGAGGCCATGCTGCGCTGCTTTAGAGAAGAGGAAGAAAACTAGCGGTGCACATAAAAACATCTATTCATATTTGAATCGGGATTCTGTCTTCAAACGACTAATGGATTCACAAGTTTCAAAATCAATGTTCTAAAGCAGCGGTTCTCAATCCTGTTCCTTGCGTCCCCTGCTCTGTACATGCTCTGCATCTCTCTCTCTCAATCTCTCATTCAGATCACCAGCTCACTTGTCTCACTATACTGTTCCAGAGCAACAGAGGGAGCTCATGGACAGAAAATCGGAGTTATGAGAATTATGTATGAGATAGTGTATGTAATTTATAACATATGCAGATGCAGAATTCTTATATCAACAAAAAGGTAGGAAGAGACAAGATATATGAAACCAAATAAATACACGATCATAATCATTCATGTTCTGTCACAGTGCGCCTTTTGAGATCAGAGGAATGAGGTTTACACACACACCAATTACTACCTGGCCTCTGTTACACTCACCCTACTAAACCTTACTCCTATCCAGGTCACGGCACCAATATAACCCCTACAGGTATTACTCCCTGAGCTCTGAGCTGAACCGGCGTTACTGGCATTAGAGGCATTTTCTCATATTAATTCTGGTCTTTTAACCCCGTCTCCTCTTTCCTGTTATGGCCATATATTTTGTGTATGATTGTCACTAAGTGTTGCTTGGCCATTTGGTTCCACAGAATGATTATGTTTTGGGAACAATGGGGAACAATTAATCAAAGATTGAAAACAATCTTTGATTAATTTTCAGACCCAGACCCACTTCAGATCCAGGGAAGACAGTGGACTCAGACAATCAGTTTTTATAACCTATCACTGACCTAGTGGGGAATCTCCTTGATCTTAAGGAGTGTTCATTTGGTGGACTCTGGTTCTGGTAAATCCTACAGCCTCTTGAGATCAGAGGAGTGAGGGTTTACCACAGCTCTCATTATCTGGCCTCCGTTACACTCACCCCCTAAACCTCACTCCCATCCCGGGCACGGCACCAATGAAACCCCTTTGGGGTTTACTCCCCTCACTCGCTCCAAGCGGGATTTGAACTGGCATTACCAGCATGGGAGATGGGCATGTTAACAAAAATGCTAAAGAC
Source organism: Barbus barbus (assembly GCF_936440315.1). Taxonomy (NCBI): domain Eukaryota; kingdom Metazoa; phylum Chordata; class Actinopteri; order Cypriniformes; family Cyprinidae; genus Barbus; species Barbus barbus. Next base: position 2,210,383 of record NC_136736.1, on the reverse strand, counting down.
CACAGCATCTAGTGTCAGTTGCTAGTGTAACTTAGTATTAGTCTTACTCTCCTTAATCTCTGAGTGGGATTTTAACCAGTGTTTCCAGCATAGGAGATGAGTGCACTAGCAAGGACTCTTAAGACCGCAGCTTCTAGCATCAGTTGCTAGTGCAAATCTTGAGATCAGGGGAGTGAGGTTTTACCCACTCTGTTAACACCTCCATTACACTTGCTTTTGGCCGACAGTGGAAACGTGGCTAATGTGACCACATGCATCCATAACCACACATGAATGTGGTTTGAATTTTGCATCCTGTTTACACCTATTTTGACAAACACAAGTGAGTTGGATCTTAGTATCGGACCTAACAGTATCTTACAGTGGAATATGCTATAGGCAAGGGCATTAATTGCAAGAACATGAGAACGACAGATTCAACATTTAGTATGTCAAAGACCTCTGTCGCATTCTACTGTTAAACTGTCAGTGTCTTAAATGTTAACTGTATGCACCAAGGGTCTGAGAGTAACACAATTTCAATTCTCTGTATGTATGTGCCGTACATGTGGAAGAATTGGCAATAAAGCAGACTTGAGCTCAATCTCACCTTATTTATCCTTGAACTGATTTTTGACATTGATATTTTAATATTCATTTTAGATCAGAATGAACAGAAAGACGATTCTGTTACTTGGGAAGAATATGGGATGCATTTCTTTGACCAAGCAAATCTCGAGGGGCACATGAGAACTGACACTGAAGAGAAACCGTTCATCTGCCCTCAATGTGGAAAGAGTTTCACAGTGAAACAAAAGCTCGAGGCTCATTTAAGGATTCACACTGGAGAGAAACCTTTCACCTGCCCTCAGTGCGGAAAAAGTTTCACGCAACAAGGTCAGCTTAACATTCACATGAGAAGTCACACTGGAGAGAAACCTTTCATCTGTCCTCAATGTGATAAGAGTTTCACATCGAAACAAAGCCTTAAAAGTCACATGAGAATTCACACTGGAGAAAAACCTTTCACCTGCCCTCAGTGTGAAATGAGCTTCACACAGCAAGGATACCTTAAACGTCACATAAGAACTCACACTGGTGAGAAACCGTTCACCTGCCCTCAATGTGGAAATAGTTACAAAGTCAAACAAAGCCTCGAGAGTCACTTGAGAGTCCACACTGGAGAAAAGCCATTCATCTGTCCTCAGTGTGGAAAGGGTTTCACAGCAAAACAGTGTCTTAAAAGTCACATGAGCATACACATTGGAGAGAAACCTTTCACCTGCTCCATCTGTGGGATGAGCTTCATACAACATCAAAGTCTTAAACGTCACATGTGGACTCACACTGGAGAGAAGCCTTTCATTTGCCCTCAATGTGGAAAGAGTTTTGCAGTGAAACAAAGCCTTGAGAGTCACATGAGAATTCACACCGGAGAGAGACCTTTCACTTGCTCTGAATGTGGAAAGAGTTGCACAGTAAAACAAAACCTTGAGAGTCACATGAGAATTCACACTGGAGTGAAGCCTTTCTCCTGCCCTCAGTGTGGAAAGAGATTCACAGTGAAACAAAGCCTCGAGAGCCACATGACCATTCATACAGGAGAGAAGCCTTTCACCTGCTCCGAGTGTGGAAAGAGTTTCACAATGAAGCAAAAGCTTGACAGACACATGAAAATTCACACCGAAGAGAAGCTTTACATCTGCCCTTTATGTGGGAATAGTTTCACAATGAAAACCAACCTTGAGAGACACATGAAAATTCACACGGAAGAGAAGTCTTTCATCTGCTTTGTGTGTGGAAAGAGTTTTAGAATAAAACAAAACCTTGACAGTCACATGAGAGTTCACACTGGGCTGAAGCCCTTCATCTGCTGTGAATGTGGGAAAAGTTTCACTGTGAAACAAAGCCTTGAGAGTCACATGAAACTTCATAATGAAGCAACGGCTTTCACCTGCTCCGAGTGTGGAAAGAGTTTCACAGTGAAACAAAACCTTGAGAATCACATGAGAATTCACACTGGAGAGAAACCTTTCACCTGCCCTCAGTGTGGAAAGAGTTTCACACAACACGTACACCTTAAACGTCACATGAGAATTCATTTTGACAGAGTCAGGGAATCTTCTCTGCTGTCTCCTGTGTACACCATCCATCCAGATGAAGTGATAGCAGTCATAGCCTACCAGGACACCCACCAGCTGTCTGAGGAGAGTGATGTAGTCGATCTGTTTATATAGCCACTTTTCCTCTAAAATTACCAGGAACAATTGGTCCCAGGAACCCCACTGTATTGACAATAAGATGAAATATGATATCAAACACCACTGCCTCTTTTCGGTTTCCCACCTCATGCTCTTCTGCTGCTACAGAAGAGTCAGCTTGACAGTACATTTCAAGACAAAAATCTTCCGGGCAGAGGCAATGACAACTTCTAAAATGTCTGGCCCAGTTTTTCCTGATTGAACTGCTGCAAAACAGAAAGTCAGTGTTAGTTTATCACTTTAATTCAGAGATTTAAACCAGTCAAAATGCACTTTGCTGATGTTTCATCCTGTTGTGACTGTTGTATTGTATAAATAAGTGAAACGGCTTCTTGAACTAGAAAGAAATGGAGAAATTCTGGAATTGACTGAATCATTGTTGTTTGCTATTGCTGTGATCTCATGAGTGACAGGTTGCTGGAGGGAGAGGGGTTAAGAGAAGAAAGTTGTTTTGATTAAAAATTAAAAGAGCATGAATTGTAAATAATAATAATAATTTAGTATAATTATATTGTATAAATATTGCATTCTTCAATAATATTGTACATTTTTATTTAATGGTGACTTTAATATTTATATAATAAAACTGCCATCAAATATTCTACTTTGCAGTCTCAAGATTGAGACATTAATGTTCAAAATATTTTATACTTTAAAAAAAAAAAAATGACATGATTTAAATCAGACTAAGAGTTTAGCTATTGTTTTTATCCTCAAAATGTAAGAAGGAACAGCTCAACTAAAAGGGTTCTATATGAATTTACTTCAGACGACCGCTTCACACGCAAAATAAACAAACAAAAAATTATGGAGTGACGTTAAAAAAAGAAACATTACAAATCTAAAGTCAAATTTAACAGTTTAAAAACAACGATTAGATTTAGATTTTCAAAACCATTGATAAAAATTCATAATGCTTATATTTTCCTCAGAATCCTAATTCCAGATGACTGTTACAGACTGTTACAATTTGAATTTCAATATAGGCTACGTTAGCTGTGTTTGTGTGAATGTATGTGTTGGTGTGTGAACCCTGTGATGGACAGCCCATATGTCCAGGGTGTTTCCCCGGGATAGACACCAGCCCCCCACGATCCTACAGAGGATAAGAGGTTTGGAGAATGGACTGATGGAATATGGGAAGTCGGGGCCTAATGGTTAGAGAGTCGGACTTGTAATCCAAAGGGTGTGGGTTCGAGTCTCAGGTCCGGCAGGGATTGTAGGTGGGGGGAGTGAATGTCCAGCGCTCTCTCCACCCTCAATACCACGACTGAGGTGCCCTTGAGCAAGGCACCGAACCCCCAACTGCTCCCCGGGCGCTGCAGCATAAATGGCTGCCCACTGCTCCGGGTGTGTGTTCACGGTGTGTGTGTGTGTTCACTGCTGTGTGTGTGTGTGTGTTCACTGCTGTGTGTGTGTGTGTGTTCACTGCTGTGTGTGTGCATGTTGGATGGGTTAAATGCAGATCACGAATTCCGAGTATGGGTCACCATACTTGGCAGTATGTCACTTCACTTATCTGTGTGATTATACATTTGGAAGGCTGTTGCTATATAGAGTCTGATAAATGTCTTCTACTCAGAATCAAGATGGCTATCGTAGGACTTGCCTGTTGTAACCCATCAAACTGATCCAGCCAAAGCAATGTAAATTAGTCATTTATGTAAATTACTCCTGTCAATTCCTACATTATTCTATCATATTTTGTATGTGCACTGAATAAAGTCACTATAGAATATTCCAAAAAACATTTGACCTGGTCATATTTTATACCATCATGACATTTTTAAATGTTTTATTCCAATGTATAGATTATTTTAACACCTAACCTGTCTCAAAAAAGTTAGTTTGTTCTGGTTTTGTTTTCTTATTAAACACATGTGTATGTTGTTGTTTTGTTTTATTTTATTGACTATTTAATTAAAACATGTTGTCATCACCTCTCTTTCCAGTTTTTATTTCAGCCTGGCAGTATAAAATATGCAGTGCTTACTAGAATTTTTCTAAAGCAGGGAAATACTGTACAATATGTCAAAATAATGGAAAGCACTTAATATTCATCAAAACAAAACAATTTTTTTAACGCATCATGCGTTATACAATATATTCTTAGATAAGCTATTACAGTAATATTTACCATGTCCAAAATATTGCTGCGGAAATTAATTGTTAACTTTCTTAGGATGCCTAATGGTTGAAAGGTGGCAGAAGTCATCTGTGCCCAGTTTTTGCAAATGCTTATTATTGAATTCATATAGATCCAGCCTAAAACAACTTTATTGCCAGTCGACCATTGTGAGCTTTTCCCTGGCTCTGGCCACTGCCCCTCTGCATGTCTGTGCATTGCCCTGCACAAGATAACATTAGCTTGACTGATTAGTATGGAGACCACGCACAGGTTTTCTGCAATGGGGTTTCCACAAACCAGCTGCATGACTCACATTCTTTTCAGGGCCTAAAATACTACACTAATCCCTACTTTGTGGAATGTAACTGAATCTAAACTGAACCGAGATCAGTTAAAGCCATACACTGGTTCATGAACCCCTTTATTTTGAGGTTCACATGAGAATACACACTGGAGAGAGGCCTTTTACCTGCTCAGAATGTGGAAAGAGTTTTACAGTGAGCGGTGCTCTCAATAGACACATGAGAATTCACACTGGAGAGAAGCCTTTCACCTGCCCTCAAATATAATAAATGCCCTGGAAAGAGATTTGCAGTGAAACAAACGCTTGAGAGTCATGTGACAATTCACACCGGAGAGAAACCTTTCACCTGCTCAGAGTGTGGAAAGAGTTTCACAATAAAGCACAACCTTCACATGAGAAGTCACACTTCATAGGAACTGAGAGTTTACCTGCTGTCAGTGTAGAAAGAGAGAGAACACATGGGAATTCACTCTGGAGCCTTTTGACAATGTTGGCATCTCTACTGTCACCCGTGTACAGCATCCAAATGAAGTGACAGCAGTCATAGCATACCAGAAAACCCACCAGCTACAAGAGAGTAATGTTGTCGATCTTTATATATGATTGAGTGCCATGTTATTTATTTCTGTGTAATGTTATGTTGTGTAAAGTATAACATTTAATATTCATTAGTCTGTGCAAATCATAACTATTACTGTAAGTTTAAGATAAGAGGCCTCCCTTCCAAATCTTCAAGTTCTCATAACCTTTGCTTGTTATCAAAACATTCATATGTTTCTACTTGGATGCTGAAGATGCAACTTTGACTAATACAAATTGCCAATGTAATTGAATAAATTTAAAACATTAAACTGGTTTCTTGTCACTATATTCCCTGCCTCTTAGTCTTTCCCTTCATATTGGATGCAGAAAACTGTGATAATAGGTTTGAATAACTTTGGATGAGACTCAAATTGGATATTTTCTGATTTAGTGAACCAAACAAGAGGCAATGCACACCTACTAAAATGAATTGATCATTCATTGCTTTTCATTTAGTGATTTACCTTGGTGTCATGTCACAGTATTCTATGCATTTTACATAATTACATTCCTGCTGAAAAAAACAATAGCAACTATCCCAGAAATTCTATTGGTTTCCACTACAAATACTATTACAAATATTACAAACCATCAAACAGTGTGTTTTGGGACATATCCCATTTAGTGGTTTTAACAAGTCACCAATGGGTCCAGTACAGTTTCCGTTAAAACCAACACAAGTGCCATTATAACCAGTAAAACCATTATAATTGTGTCTGTTGTTTTTTGTTTTCAGCAGGATAAGCAGTATTTCTAAACAAATACCAAACTTGTTCAACTTAAAGAAGCAAAGAGAAAAGTCAGTATTCACTAAAGATTTTCACACAGCCATCAAAACCAAACAATCACAATCAGCAGATCATTAGTTATTAGCAGTAATGTAAAAGGCTGATAAAGACACCTCTTAATTACAAATGTTTTCATTAACGTGTAATCCCTTATGTGTCATCTACAAATTAATAAGTACCATTAAGTATGAATTATCTAAATTTTTCATTGCACATGCGTGTGTTTTCATTAAAACTGAAGATACATTATAAAGCTGGACCGAGATCAGGGGCTTCTATTTAGAACGTTTCGAACCAGTGACGTAATGAAGACTCGTTCGCTGAAACCACGTGACTCGGTCAGTTTGATTCGTGATCTGAATCACTGATTCAAAGCAAACGATTCACAAACGAAGCTTCATTGAGATCATAACTACATAAACGGCTTGATTTGAACCATACACATTAATTTATGGTTATATCATCTCTATTAAAGAATTGACTGAATCAAACATAACAGATTGAGCGATCTATGGAATCGAACATTTCTTGGTGATAAAGATGGAGAATCATGGAAACAATCAGACTACAGAAACACCAGCTATACAGACGAAAACCTGCCAGTCTTCACCTAGACAAGCGCAGAAGAACAAAACAGATGGTAAGTTAATTATGTGTCACATACAAAGAATCTGTTAATTGTTGTTACTAATGAAAAACCACGTGCACCAAATGATTTCTGGATACAGGAAGATTTGGTTGCTCAGGTATACAAATAGTAGGGTATTTTTCACAACAACTATATTTTTAAATTAGTTGATTAAATCCAAATGCTTTAGTAAAAGCGTTTTGTTGTTGTTTTTTGGATATTTTCTGGACGATTTGATCTGTGAGGTCGTTGGTTCTTTTTGATAAAATTTACAAAATTAAGGGCAAAAACAGATTAACACCCTTTTACCAATTATGCATTAAAGGTACATACATTCCTGAATGTATAATTATCCTGTTTGTTATACAACTTTGGTTGCTCAACAAATAAATACATTGGAGGACATCAAAAGCATTACTGAAACGTATTATGATCTTGCCTGTATATTTAAAACTCACACAATAATGTTTTGTATTATTTTGTACAAAACAGTTAGCCTAGCAACAAGATGTACACTGCAAAAATATTACATTAATATTGTCAATTAAGTTCTTAATTTCAGTGCAGTCAAATACCACCACTCTACATTAGGGATGGGCGATTTGGGCTTAAAATATATATCACGATAATTTCTGGTATTTACTGCGATAACGATATAAATGACAATAATTCAGGGAATCGTATACATCCAGAGAAATGTTTTATCTTTCCTATTGTTACCCTGGTTTTTTGAGCATTACTGACTACACACGTAATGTAATGACTATTTCAAACTGGAAGCCAGGGGGCGCCCTTGCGCAGAAACTCCACATATGCATAGCAGAAGTTATTGAGACGCTCCAGGAAATCCCTAATATGGTCATCAGCATTGTAAATCTTTTCAAAGTTTATATATATTTATTTTATTTAATTTTTTTTAATGTACATTTATAACACTATAATTTGTATCATATCACCTTTGCATCAAATTACAAAAAAACTAGTTAACGCTAATGCGAGGGTGTTTCTAATGCAGCGTCTATGGGAGGGTAAATTTGACATCGTTCTCTCTCAATTTTTTTCCTTTTATTGATAGTCATGAAAACACTATCTTGGAGTTTTTCTTTTGATATTTGAGCCAATGGGAATGCAAAATATATATTTGTGGTACTCTCCCATTCACTGCTCTTCAAGTTAACCCAACTATGAAGACTTCCGCTGCTGAGAAACCCGGAAATGTGAAAAAGGTCCATAAATGAATGAAGAATGTTTACCTGTATATTGTAAATGATAAGATATCACCCGTCCCTTAAACAAAGACTAATTGTTTTAGGGCACCAACTATTAAAACCATTTGCTTGGTTACTTTCAGTCATGGACAACAATACATTTAAAAATCTGGCTGCTTGTTCTATACTTTGAATTGCAGTTTAGGAAAAACATGTCAGTGCATTAACTATGACCTCTGTTGCATTCTGTTATTAAATTGGGTTGCAGATCTATACCTTTGGCTCAAAATACCACCTTTGTTGTCTTTGAATTGATTTTTGACATTGAGCTTTTAATGTTTATTTTAGGTCAGATTGAACTGAAAGAAGATTTTGTCACTTGCCATGAATGTGGGATGGATTTCATTGAGCAAGCAAGTCTTGAGCAGCACTTGAGAATTCACACAGAAGAGAAACTGTTCATCTGCCCTCAGTGTGGAAAGAGTTTCACAGTGCAACACAGGTTTGAGGCTCATTTAAGAATTCACACTGAAGAGAAACCATTCAGTTGCTCAGAGTGTGGAAAGTGTTTCACGCAACAAGGTCAGATTAAAAGTCACATGAGAAGTCACACTGGAGAGAAACCTTTCACTTGCCCTCAATGTCAAACTGGTTTCACATCGAAACAAAGCCTTAAAAGTCACATTAGAATTCACACTGGAGAGAAACCTTTCACCTGCTCTGATTGTGGAAAGAGCTTCATAACACAAGGACACCTTAAACGTCACATAAAAACTCACACTGGTGAGAAGCCTTTCACCTGTCCTCAATGTGGAAAGAGTTACAAAGTGCAAGAAAGCCTTGAGAGTCACATAAGAGTTCACACCGGAGAGAGGCCGTTCGTCTGCCCTCAGTGTGGAAAGGGTTTCACAGCAAAACAGTGTCTTAAAAGTCATATGAGCATACACATTGGAGAGAAACCTTTCACCTGCTCCATCTGTGGGATGAGCTTCATACAACATCAAACTCTTAAACATCACATGTGCACTCACACTGGAGAGAAGCCTTTCATTTGCCCTCAATGTGGAAAGAGTTTCACAATAAAACAACGCCTTAACATTCACATGAGAATTCATTCTGGAGAGAGACCCTTTTCCTGCTCTCAGTGTAGAAAGAATTTTACAGTAAAACTTAACCTTGAGAGACATATGAGAGTTCACACTGGAGTGAAGCCTTTTTCCTGCTCTCAGTGTGGAAAGAGATTCACAGTGAAACAAAGCCTCGAGAGTCACATGTCTATTCACACTGGAAAGAAGCCTTTCACCTGCTCCGAGTGTGGAAAGGGTTTCACGAGTAAACCTAAGCTTAGTTATCACATGAGAAATCACACAGGAGAGAGGCCTTTTATCTGCTCTCAGTGTGAAAAAAGTTTCACAGTGAAACAAAACCTTGAGATTCACATGAGAATTCACACTGGAGAGAAACCTTTTTCCTGCTCTCAGTGTGAAAAAAGTTTCACAATGAAACAAAACCTTGAGATTCACATGAGAAGTCACACTGATGAGAAGCCTTTCACCTGCTCTCAATGTGGAAAGAGTTACAAAGTGCAACAAAGCCTTGAGAGTCACATGAGAGTTCACACTGGAGAGAACCCTTACACCTGCTCCGAGTGTGGAAAGAGCTTCACAGTCAAACAAAACCTTGAAAATCACATGAGAATTCACACTGGAGAGAAACCTTTCACGTGCTCTGAGTGTGGAAAGAGTTTCACAGTGAAACAAAGCCTTATGAATCACATTAGAATTCACACTGGAGAGAGGCCTTTCACCTGCCCTCAGTGTGCGAAGAGCTTCACTCAACATAAACATCTTAAACGTCACATAAGAACTCACTGGAGAGAAGCTTCTTGATAGAGTGGGGGAAAGAGGCCGTCTAAATGAAGTGATGGCAGTCATAGCGTACCAGCTCATCCGCCAGCTATCAGAGAAGAGTTATGTAGTCAGTTTGTTTGTTTAGGAGACCAGGACTGATATGAAACCAATTGGACAATTTGGTCAGGATTACACGTTTACTCCCCCTCTTAACAAGCAAATGTTTCTTTTGTTCATTTGTACCAAAAATGCATGGCATGACTTGATTTTGTGATGATGTGTATGGATAATATAAACTGCTTTCTTACATAAAAATAATAATTGTGAATTAAGATTTCATGGTAACTTTATATCGCATAAACACTTGTCAAACACTATGGCCTGGTTTCACAGACAAGTCTTAGACTAAGAAAGGATTAGGCCATAGTTCAATTAGGACATTTAAGTAATTTTTATAAATGTGCCTTAGAAAAGAACATTACTGGTGTCCATCTTGAAACAAAACATTAAGCACTGATATGTTTTAAGATCAGTCAGTGCAAGTTTCTTTTACTTGAAACAGAGCTCAGACTTACAGTATAGTCCGGGACTAGGCTTAAGCCTTGTCTGTGAAACCGGGGGTAAATGTCTTTGTAGGCTATAGGCCTACAAGGTTTTGTCCATATGATAATAAGATTTACTTAGCTCTCATATTCATCTAATTTTATACTTTGAATTTGTGTTGGCGTTTTCTTATCCTGTATAACCACACTGTTGTGCAGAACTCATAAAACTCTTTCAATGAGACAATTAGATTTTACAGATTAAGTGCTCGAAACACCTAAACTGGTGGCTCCTGCTGGTCAACACAATGTAAATGCAATAAAAACAGGCCAAACATACACAAACTTTTACCAGTAATAAATGCCACTCAATTTACCCCGTTTATCAAAAATAATATACAAATCTTTAAATACAATCAAATATGAAGCTTATGTATAATTTATGTTTTTTAGTTAATGTATTTGTTTTGAGAGCCAGTTACATATCACATTTCATTTTATCCCATTATGCATAAATTTTATACATTACATCCTAAATTATAAACTAAACCGAGATCAGTTACAACATATAAGACACTGGTTCATGGTTTAATCTAGAGCCGGGATGCCCAATCCTGTTTCTGGAGATCTACCTTTCTGCAAAGCACAGCTCCAACCCTGATTAAACACACCAGATAACTAATAATATGATAATACGCGCACCACCGCTTCGCATCTGCATGGAAGCTTATTTAAACAGAAAACCAAATCAGTGATTTTAAAACCGAATCAGGTTTGGTTGTAGAATAGCTATTAGAGAATGAAACCTGACTGATGGAGACTGATGAAATAAGTGGCATCGAGCATTTCCTGGTGATAAAGATGGAGCAGCATGAAAACAATCAGACCACAGAGACTCCAGATGTGCAGATGCAAACCTGCCAGTCATCACCTATGTGAGATTGCAAGAACAAAAGGCAGTGTAAGTTGGTTATTTGTCAATTATAATGAATCAAATAAGTTAAAAGATTGTTTATTCTATTAATTGTTGATCGTGACTAATGAAAAGTGACGATCATAAAATGATGTATGTCGAAGTAGAAACATTGTTACTCCAGATGTGTCCGCAATAGCAGGAAATACATAGACCACAGTATATTTTAAAAATAACGGATTGAAATTTAAATCGGAGAAGCGTAATGAATTAAAAGATATGCAATATTTAGATTTATAATTTGATAATTAAGATGCTTCATTCTTGTTGGTAAAATTAGCTAACTAATGAGAAGTCTCATGAGAAATGGACAAAATCAGGTAAAGTGGGCCATGTTTTTTGACGAATCATGTACAGTATCATTAAATGTCTATGCACATAATGCTCAATTTTACAAAAGTGTTTCAACTAAAAAGAAAGTTCTAATAAAAAATACTAATAATATTATAACACCACATTAAATATTATATAACATTATCAATATAACAGCCTACTTTTTAAAATGTATTTTTGTTGAATATGGCACCTTAAAGTATATGTGTAAAAAGTATGATGATGAACTAACTGTACATTATACTGCTTATTACATAACTCTGGCTGCTCACATTAAAAATAAACAGGTGGGCATGAAATATTGATTTGAGTTTAAATTATTTAATAATCCTTCCTGTACATTATCTTAACACTTCTGCTAAGAAGATAAAATATTTCACAGCGACATAAAAAAATCAACCTAGCAACAAGATGAGCAAAAATATTACGGTAATACTGAAATATTCATTTTCATTTGTATGAAACAAAAGTTTCAGTTCATAATGTGATGTGAGAGACATGAAAACATGCCGCCAATTTCAGTTACCCAGATCAGTGAACTAAAACCCTGAGTTGCTTTAAGACAACAGTGAATGTACCCCACTGATCAAAAAACCTACATTAAATGCTTCTCTTTTAGATAACTACAGACCTGTCTCTCTCCTTCCATTCATAGGGAAAACACTCGAACGAGCTGTCTTCAACCAGCTCTCGCGGTTTCTTTCACAGTACAACAAGCTGGATGCTAAACAGTCAGGTTTCAGGAGTGGCCATTCAACAGAGACTGCGCTACTCTCAGTCACTGAAGCCCTGCGAACTGCAAAGGCTGATTCCAAATCGTCAGTCCTCATTCTGCTGGATCTCTCTGCTGCTTTTGACACTGTCAATCATCAGATTCTCCTGTCTACACTCTCTTCACTGGGCATCACTGGAATTCCACTTCGCTGGTTTGAATCCTATCTCACCGGTAGATCCTTCAGGGTGGCCTGGGGAGGGGAGGTATCCAAACCACATCAACTGATCACTGGAGTTCCTCAGGGATCGGTTCTTGGACCCCTCCTCTTCTCCACGTACACTACATCGCTGGGTCCCATCATACATGCACATGGCTTCTCCTATCACTGCTATGCCGATGACACGCAGCTCTATCTCTCTTTTCAACCAGATGACCCAACGGTAGCTGCACGGATCTCAGGCTGCCTGGCTGACATCTCGGCATGGATGAAAGAACATCACCTACAGCTCAACCTGGCAAAGACGGAACTTCTGGTCTTCCCTGCCACTCCGACTCTACGGCATGACTTCACGATTCAGTTCGGCTCATCAATGATTACCCCATCAACTTCGGTCAGAAATCTTGGTGTAATCTTTGATGACCAGCTGACCTTCAAAGAGCACATTGCAAAGACTGCTCGTTCCTGCAGGTTTGCACTACACAACATCAGAAAGATCAGGCCCTTTCTGACAGAGCATGCTGCGCAACTTCTTGTCCAGGCCCTGGTTGTTTCTAGACTGGACTACTGCAATGCTCTTCTGGCTGGTCTGCCATCAAACGCAATCAAACCTCTACAAATGATTCAGAATGCAGCGGCACGACTGATCTTCAACGAGCCCAAAAGAGCGCATGTTACACCACTCTTCATCTCCTTGCACTGGCTACCAGTGGCAGCTCGCATCCAGTTCAAGTCACTGATGCTTGCGTACAGATCTACCACAGGCTCTGCACCCTCCTACTTCCACTCACTATTACGAACCTACATCCCCTCCAGAAGTCTGAGATCTGCTAGTGAGCGACGCCTTGTGGTACCATCACAGAGAGGCTCAAAATCACTCTCCAGAACATTCTCGTTCACCATTCCTGGCTGGTGGAATAATCTTCCCACCCCTATCCGGAACGCCGGATCTCTGGCAACCTTCAAGCAACAACTGAAAACTCATCTCTTTCGGCAGTACTTGACTTCATCCTAAACTTAAAAAAAAAATAAAAAAAATAAAAAAAAACTTTCCCTCTATCTTTCTCTCCACCTACTAGTTTGTACTTATTTGAACAATGACTGAGACTTGGTGTTACGAGCACTTCCTCTGTCTGACTGCCTCTTCAAGATGAATCGCTTTTTGTATTCCCCAATTGTAAGTCGCTTTGGATAAAAGCGTCTGCCAAATGACTAAATGTAAATGTAAATGTATCAAAAGCCATGTTTGACCAATCAGATTTAAGAGTTCAAGATATTTATGTAATAACAAATTAAAAAAGTTTCTTACTTCAGTTACTTGAGTACTCATGCCCATCCCAAGCTCTAGTCTTATTTCGTGAAGATATGGTTCAATAAAACAATTTATTCACATGCTGTATAAACATTCTTATATATATTTATTCTGTTAAGTTTACTTTGTTTGAAGTGCACATATATTAACGACCATTACTGTACAGCATGTCTCAACTTTATTGCCATGAAGTGATTTTTGACATTGATCTTTTAATGCTTATTTTAGATCTCAAGGAATTGAAAGAAGATTCTGTCACATGCCATCAGCATGAGATGCATTTTATTCAACAAGCAAACCTTAAGCAGCACATGGGCATTCACACTGGAGAGAAGCCTACGTTCTGCATAAGAAATAAAGTCATGTAGGCTTGAAATTAAATGAGGGTGTGTAAATGAAGACAGACATTTTTGAATGGTCTCATTATTTTAAGTGTGAATTTGTTTATGCCTAAAACTTATTATAGTTCACTTTTAATTTAGTCTACTTATTTCATAATACAGTATGTAGAGAACAATATCAATGTCAAATAAACAGTACACACTAAACCATTTCAGTATATTATGTATCATTTAAAACTAGAATGTTTGCTTTAAAGGGGTCATATGATGTGATTTCAAGTTGTCCTTTCTCTTTGGAGTGTTACAAGCTGTTTGTGCATAGATAAGATCCCTGAAGTTGAAAAGACTAAAGTCTCCCCCCTGAAACGGCTCATTCCAACACGGCCCCACATGTCTATGTCACAGTGTGGGAAGACTTGCAAAACAGAAGGCAGAACAACTATTTTCTTCTGTAGTATTGTTGTTGTCGCCGGCACCATGTCGTGGAGATGCTGTGTGTTTCGTTGTGAAAGCGAAAATACTTTGTTTGTACTTTGTATTCCAAAAGAGGACACAACTAGAAATCAGTGGTTAAGTTGTATTTACAACACTGTTCCAGAACAGTTCAACCCAAATATTCGAGTGTGTGCAACGCATTTTACAGAGGACTATTTCCTGAACCTGGAAGAGTAGCCTACAATGCTGGCTCGCACAAAGGCTTTTTCTATAAAGTGGGGCAATTCCAACTTTTCGAGGACTGCCTGACGCTTCTGACTCACAGCCTGTAAGTACGTTTCTGCTACTGACTATTCAAACGCGAGTTTTGAGCAGTGTAGAGTAGTGCTTGTTGTTTGTCGTTTCGCCGATCACAAATACAGACATGGTAATGTTTACCGCAATGCAACAGGTAAAAAATTATGTCCCCACTGGATGCAACAAATGCCTCGTTTATAATGGGTTTGTGTGGTTGCTCCGGGAAACGGCATTACATTACGTTGAGGGGCGTAACATTTCCGTCTCACGCTTGAGGTATTCGGCCAATCACAACGCACTGGATAGCTGGCCAATCAGAACACGCCTTGCTTCTCAGAACGATGAGCTTTGTAAAAAGAGGCGCGTTTCAGAAAGGCGGGGCATAGAGGAGCAACAATAATGTACAGTATGTGGAAAATAATGTTTTTTTTACCTTAAACCGCATAAACACATTGCATTACACCAAATACACAAAATAATGTTATTTTTAGCAACGCCATATGACCCCTTTAAAATTAAGTGCTTTTTTCCACATCAATCTACACTCCATACACTATAATGGTAAAGCAAAAAAAAAAAGGTTTTTAACATCTTTGCAAATTTATTAAAAATAACTTAAATGATTCCATTGCATAAGTACTCATACCCTTATTTGGGACAGTTGGAATTTAGCTCAGGAGCATTCTTATTGCTTGTAGGTGTTACTAGACTTTGAGTGAAGGTAACCTGTGGCAAATTCAACTGAATGGGTATGATTTGGAAAGGCACACACGTCTTAATAAAAGGTCCAACAGCTGATAATGCATATCAGAGCAAAAACCAAGCCCTGGGGTCAAAAGAACAGTCTGTAGAGCTCAGAAACAGGTTTGCATCAAGCCACACGTCTGGGGAAGAGTTAAGAAAAAAAATCTGCTTCATTGAAGGGTCACAGAAGCATGCAGTCTCTGTTACCTTAATGGAAGAGGTTTGAAACAACCAATTGATGGAGAAGGGCTTTGGTTAGAGTGGTGACGAAGAACCTGATGGTCACTCTAGTTGAGCTCCATGATCATATGTGGAGATAGGAGAAATCTATAGAAGGACAAACATCACTGCAACACTCCACCGATCTGGGCTTTGGCGGTGTGGCCAAACTCAATCCTCTCCTCAGTGAAGACAAAAGAAAACACACTTGGAATTTACAAAAAAGCACCTAAAGGACCCCCAGACTCTGAGAAACAAGATTCTCTGGTCTGATGAACCTCAATTCTAAGCATCATGTTAGAAGGGAACCAGCTCTGCTCATCACCTGCAGAGTACCATCCCAAAAGTAAAGTGTGCTGTGCTCATGCTATTGGGCTGTTTTTCAGCAGCAGGGACTGAGGGACTCATCAGAATAGAAGAAAAGCTCAATGCACCAAAATATTGAGATAGCCTTAATGCAAACCCAGTCCAGAGCATTCAGAACCTCAGACTGGGCAGAAGGTTTACCTTCCAATGGGACAGTGACCCTAATCACACAGCAAGAGTGGCTTATACACAACGCTGTGAACGTCTTTGAGTGGCCCAGCCACAGCCTGGACTTGAACCCAATCCAATACTTCTGGAGAAACCTGAAAATGTGCGTCTGCCCCCATCCAACCTGACAGAGCTTGAGAGATGAAGAGGTGAGGAGACAAATGGCAGATATTTGCCAAATGTTGATGAGCAAAGCTTGTCGCATCAAACAAAAAAGACTTGAGGCTGTAAAGTTACTACAGCTAAATATTTAGTTAAGGGTATGAATACTTATGTAATGCACTTATTTGAGTTTTTTTATTTTTAATAAATTTACAAAGTTGTGAATTCTGTTTTTGCTTTGTCAATATGGTGTATGGAGTGTAGATTGATGTGAGGGAAAAAAAGTAATTTAAACATAACAAAATTTGAAAAAAAATGAAGGGTTATGAATACTTTCGCAAGGCACTGTACATAACCACTGCATTCAAAAAACACTACACACATTACATGCCACTGGAAGTGACTGTCTAATGAATCCAGACCTCCTGTTAAGAAGTGCACATTATGACACTATGTCAGTATCCAGACAGCACTGTGACAGAAGGGTAGCGTGTGCGGTGCGTCATACACTTCTCTCGGTCGATGAGGAGAGAGTTTGTTTTGCAAGAGATGTCTTTCTCCAGGGACAGTCTGCTTTCTTCCAGGTCAGACAAAGATTTGCGTGCTTCATACAGCTGCTGCTGTAGGGCTGATACTGTAATGTTGAGCTCTGACACCTCACCTAACAAACTACACAAACACACACACGTCAGATGGGTTCATGTGTGTTGGGAGACTGAGTGGGTTTATGTATGCTTGTTTAAGTACCTGAGCTGGGGCTGGTCTCGGCACAGCTCGATGTTGGGTCTGAAGGTTCGGTAATGCAGTCTAGATTGAGCCACTCTGAGAGGAGCTTCTTTATCATACACAGCTTGCTGAAGGAATGAGATATTTCTCTCCTGAGCCCCGATCTGCTCTAGAATCTATTACACAGACATATTAAAGGAAAAGTTCACCTAAAAATTTACATTTGCTGAAAATGTACTCACCCTGAGGCCATCCAAAATATAGATGTGTTTGTTTTTCATGGGAACAAGTTTGGAAAAATATAGCATTACTTCACTTCCTAACCAATGGATTATCTGCAGTGAATGGGAGTCTAAACAGTTGATACTTGATACAAACATAACAATAATCCACAAGTAATCCACACCATTCCAGTCTATCAGTTAATGCATTGTGAAGTGAAAAGCTGCATGTTTGTAAGAAACAAATCCTAGCGATATTTACGGAAAAATATGAGTACTATATGCTTTTGCCAGTGAATAAGTTTTCTCGTTTGAATCAGGAGAGAAATATGCACAGATCAAGCTCTGTTTACAAGCAAAAACAGTCCAAAACAGATCTAAACAACTATGTTGGTGGATTTTGATGTGGAAGGACAACAGGGGATGGACTTTTTCACAGGAGGAAGCGTAATTATGAAGCATGAACTATTTTGCCTTGAAGAAATGGTTTAAAGTTAAATCTTGCAGTGGTGTGGATTATTGTGATGTTTTTATCAGCTGTTTGGACTTTCATTCTGATGGCACCCATTCACTGCAGAGCATCCATTGTTTAGCAGGCAACGGAATGCTGCATTCCTCCAAATCTGTAAATTTTCAGCAAATGTTCATTTTTGTCTAAACTGTTCCTTTAAACATTAGCAACATTAAACATAGAATTCAAAAATTTAACCTCTCGATTTATGTGTACTTGTATGAAATCTGCAGATGTACATGTATTGGTTTTTGTTTTGTGTAAGTGTGTATTGCCTGTGCCAGGTGCAGCTCCAGCTGTGTTTTGGCTTGGCTCAGTTCCATGCAGCGCTGGTTGAAGGCCCGATCTACAGCAGCACACTGTGTTCGCAGGTCCTCAGACGTCTCCTGCAGGACCCGCTCAATCAGCCGCCTCAAGGCCTGGCTCGTCACCTCCTCTCTCTCCGCCAACCGCAGGTTATCCCGGGTAAACTTACGCCAAACCTCCTCATCGCACACCCTACAGAGAAACACATCTGAGATGCTGTCACCACAACAGCTGTGATCTAAAAGTGCTGGCAATGTTATGCATTATCAGACACCCAATGGAGTCGAAATTTGTTCTTGATAGACTGCTTTAATGTTTAAGTTGTGTCACTCCAACTGAGCTGAGGTATGGTTTGGCACGCACTGGTCCTGCAGCACGGCTGAGCTGGGATGCCGTTGTGTGTCGGTGCTCCTATTGTTAAAGCGTCCACACTGGTCATCCAGACTGTAGGCATGCTGCTTATCAGACCAGTCTAACTCAAGAGTCTGCTTCATTTCCCGGTTTAGCCTGGCAGACACAGATAGAGTTATGACTTTAATCTGCAGTCCAATCAAAATCCAAAAGTAACCAAATGTTATTTTTCTGGTGTACTATGGCTTTAAGGAATGCTTCATGAAATATAAACATGTGAATTATTGCACTGATTGAATATAGAATATGAACAGAATTAAAGAGAGATCCATAATTTGGATAACTGGCCTTATCTGGTTGACAGTTTGATCCAGAGTTTTTTTCAGCAGGGCCTGAATACTTCTGATCAGCTCCACTTCCTGTTGGAAATCATTTGAAATCAGGATCTGTTGTTAGACACATTGAACTTGTTTTGCGTTTAATGGCATCTTTCTTGCTTATTCGCTACGACTGCTACTAGTAATAATAATGGTAATATATTAAGGTAAACGTACCTATTAAGCACATTTCCATTTTTGAGATCAGATTATTTTAAAGAAAAAAATAATTTATTATCCTACTTGATGTCTTAACCAATTGATGTGTTTGTTACTATATACCTCCTATAATTTCAAGTCAATCAGATCATTGCACGCTGAGATATGGGTCTCCATATGCTCACACTGGCCATTTTGAAAGATGTCTGAAAACTTTCACCAAAAGAGGAGCCCCTTAAATGTGCATTTTTTAGATGTTAAGCCTTTAATTTGGGTAAATTTCACTACTTATTGTAAAATTAAGAGATTAACGTTCAAGCTTTTGCATATTATAACCTGGAACATGGATGTAGGAAATAATTACATTAGATCCAAAAGATAGTTTTAGCAACACAGCGCAGATGCTACAGAACACAGTTAAGCTATGTTCACACTTAGTGTCTTTTTTGTGTGCTACTCTAATATATTACTTCGCAGGCATTATTGGCTTGTACTTTTTCATCCATAATATTATACATTTACAGTTTATTGCTGGTCTGTCGTTTTACAGTGCTGTAATTTTTAAAGATTTAATTTTATTTTAAGGTGAGATTAAAGGGTGCACTACTATAAAAATCACACAGCTTCAGTGTGACATCAATAAGAAAAAGTATAATTTCATAGATATTGTTAATAATAGTTTTCATATTAAAATATGTAAGGATAGTGAAAGGATAGTGAAACAAGTGTGTGTGTGTGTTGTATGTATGTATATTTATTTATTAGTTATTTTTTGGAAGAATAAGACTTTCACTTCTTCTTGTCCGTACCTTAAGAAGTTCCTCTTCCACCTGGTCCTCCACCAGATCCGGTCCGAAGCGTCTCTCTCGGCAGGTGAGGTTATCAGTGGCGATGGCGAAGGGAATCTCCGTGGCGTCCAGCGCTTTTTCCAGCCGCCGCCTGGAGGCCGTCAGCAGGTCTGTCTCCGCGATCAGCCGCTCGATGAGCAGCTCCAGCTCGGATCTCCCGCGGTGGATGTCCTGCAGCCGATTGCCCAGGTGTTTGGTGCCCGCGGTCTGCGTGCGTAAAGTCCCGGCGTCGGTCTCCGCTTTCAGCGCTTTTGACTCGGTGCAAATCCTCTCCGCGTGATCCCGGTCCGCGACGGACCGGTTTAACAGAGCAGAGTTGTTGGCGAGCCACTCCTCGGGGGTGTATTTGGCGCTCCGGTAGCCCGCCGTAGCCAGACCGGCGGATGTGCCGGCGTACACGTTTTCTTTAACGGTGGTCTCCGGGTTTATGACCGGCGGCTGTGAGCCATTCTGCGCCGCTACCCGCGTGTCAAAATAGGGGCGAGACACTAAAATTTGGGATGACATCCTATTTTGGTGTAAATTAAAGTATTTAACAGCCTGTAGTTCCTGTTGAAGCCTCCAAATGTTTGTATTCCGTTGCTTGGATACCGACGGTTGCTAAGAACTCGTTAAACACGCGAGAGTTTCAAGTTTCAACATTATTTCTGGATTATTTTGATTCGAAATTAGTTATTCAGATCCAGACCTTGGATTTGGGATTCAACCGAAGTTATAACTATAGGCTATTAGAGCAACAAACAAACAAATAGGCTAAACATGAATAAATACATGTTATAATTCCCCTCCCTTTCGAAAATAACAACCATGGATTTACTAAAAAAAAAAAAAAGGTTACTATAGTTAAACCATGGTAACCACAAATTAACCATGTTTTTATGGTTTTGCAACTGGCAATCAATACTCCAAAAACCATGCATGGTTACCAGGGCCGTAGCTAGAGAATTGGGGGCCCCCTGAAAAAATATTGATGCCCCCCCCCACACACACACAGACACATCATATACTGTACAATATACAAGCATGGATGCCCACATATATACTAATAGGTGTTTCTTACAAAATAACAAAACAGTCAACAAATAAATGCATGTTTTTTTTAGGTTTTTTACTAAACATCAGCACAAGAAAAATACACAAATATAAAACAAATATTATAACAAATAAATAGCAACAGTAAAGCAACAAAAAATAATTCTGATCAGTAATGAACACTGAAATAACTATGAAAATTATGCAAATCATTCTTATTACATCAATTCTATTGTAGATGTATACAGGGGCGGACTGGGGCCAAAAAGTGGCCCTGGACTTTTTGGCATAGAGCGACCCACCAAACCCCGTCCACAATACACCACACCACACCATAAATGAGTGGCATAATCTTGAAATTATAATTGGTCTTTTCTGGTGTATATGGCAAATAGTAAATCGTTTTAAAGAATTTTTACAAGGGACAGTTTAATATCACTAAAGATAAATACCAATATTATCAGTCCAAATGACACAATGCTCTGGTATCGTCCAGAAGGCTTAAATAGTGCAGACTGATTCAGAAATAATTCTAATATGCTGATTTGCTGCTCAAGAAACATTTCTGATTATTATCAATGTTGAAAACTATTGTGCTGCTTCATATTTTTGTGTACAATGTGATACCATTCAGTCTTGGGTAAGATTAAAAATATAAATTAATATTTTTCTTCAACAATGTTGCATTAAATCAAAGATTATAGAATACAAAAAGGGACTTTGATTAAATTGATTTAAGTGACAGTAAATATATTTACACTTATTACAAAGTACTTATATTTCAAATAAATGCTGTTCTTTAACTGAGAACCATTACACCAATAATAAAACCATTATTAATAATTGATCACAAATAATAACTGATAATAAAAGCAGCAAATTAGGCAGCATTATTATGATTTCTGAAGGGACGCTGAAGACTAGAGTAATGATGCTGAAAAGTAATGATACAGCTTTGATCACAGCAATAAATTACATTTAAAACATTCTAAATAGAAAACCACTATTTTAAGTGTAATATTTCATTATATTTGGCTATTGTTTTACTGTATTGTTGATCAAATAAATTCAATATTCTTTCAAATAAATAATTTAATTATTTCAAAATTTAACTACCAGTGTGTATATAAAATAGGCTAATGGATGTGAATTATTAAGCAAATTATATTTTTATTAGGCCTATAATATAAATCGCTTTCCTATGCACAGCACTCGAAAGCAAAAGTCTTCAGATTTAGAGTGTTCTAGAGTAAGATTGAGAATGATTTTGATAGATTTTTAAACATTTTCTTAGACACGTGAAATAATGGAACAAAGCAGATTTACAAGAACTCTTATCTCGTGTCTGCTGAAAACTGCATTATAGCCTACATTGTGACAATTCGAATAATGGCGTTAAAATATGAGAAATTTGAAAAGGCCAGTAATAGTTTGCTTTCCTGAAAATTAATGTCTGTTATTTAACTAAACGGTTGGCAAATATTGCTGAATTGTCTCGACATGTTTAGCTGCTAACATCTTACCTCAGCCCGCATTCACGTCGTGCGCAGCTCAGCGTCTGTGAACAGTAAACCCCGCCTTCTTCACTCTGATTGGCTGTTTCAAACATTTTGACATTGACGAGCGCTTTTGAGCCGCTGCACTGAGCTGGAGCATGCTAAATTAATTAGAATTATTTAGAATGCCCTGGGCCATTCGTCTAGGCCGATGAAGGATATACGTACATGTACTACAATCCATATTTTATATATATTACGCAAAGGGCCAGCCCACATTGTACAGCAGCCCACCGGGAAAACTCCCGGTGCTCCAGATGGCCAGTCCGCCACTGGTCTCAACTCTGATTGGTCGTCTTGTTCACGATCTGGGGTGGGACTTCTGAGAATACTTCTTATCAGACTAAACCATTTTTCGGGAGGGTAGAGGGTAGACAATTTCTTTAACCAAATTGCATGCTTTTTTGTGGTTTTCATAATATCTTAGTTATACAACTACTAAAATATTAGAATTATTCACAGAACATGGGCCTATATAGTATAATTCCTGGATTTTGTGGGGCCCCCTGGGCGGTGGGGGCCCCTAGAATTGTCCCCACCTTTCACCCCACTAGCAACGGCCCTGATGGTTACTACACCTTCTACAATAAAATCATGGGCCATGTAACCCTTAAAACAGTATAAGAGAAGGAAAATGCAAAACTAAAGATTTGATTAATGCAAGGTTATGGACATTTATGTCCTATTCATGGCACTTCTGAATGCCAGGCTCTGAATCCAGGCTCTTAACATTAGATATTTTAGCAAAATAAAGGTTTATGTCACCAAATTCACAGAAAACAAATAGTTTTCAGCATTGCATGCTGGACAGTGAAGCTGTTTACCCAGGATATGCTCTCTGTGTGTTTATACAGTCAGGTGCTTCTTCTTTCTAGCATGATTTTAATTGACATCATGTTGCTTCACTATGGTTAATGACTGACTAATTCCAGGAAACGCTGGACTAAAATTTAGGCGATATGAATCAAGGTATAATTGAACAGCACTCATCACTGGGTTAATGGAAACTTCCTCCCATCACATTAAAGTTTTACGAGCAATGACAGAGCAAAATATAATGATGCATTTACAGTGTGCACATCACCCATTAGAAGTGGAAGAGAGGAAATTGAGTGCAGTAAGGCCACAATCTGGTCATTACAAATAAGCAGTGTATAAACGCTACAAAAATAAGCAGGAAGGAATCAAACCATTCAAATCAAATCAGAACATGATAAACAAAGTGGTTTATAATATGGATATATATTCAAATTTAAACATAAAATTAAAAATGAAAAACAGGAGACACATTAAACCAGAAAAACGCAAAATAAATGAACAAAAACTATTTTTAAAGCTTGGGCTCCTAAACATTAGATCACTCGCACCCAAAGCAGTTATTGGAAATGAAATGATCACAGATAATAATTTTGATGTACTCTGCCTGGCTGAAACCACATGATATATTGGTCTGAATGACTCCACCAAGCTACTGTTATAAACATGAGCCCCGTCAGACTGGGCGTGATGGCGGTGTTGCAACAATATATAGTGATATTCTCAGTGTTACTCAGAAAACAGGATACTGGAAATTCAGGAAACTCATTCAAAATACTTCTGCTTAATGTTACACTGTCAGATATGCAAAAGAAATCACTCCTATCTCTTGCTCTGCTGTGTATAGACCACCAGGGCCATATACTGATTTCCTAAAAGAATTATGTCCTATTACATTAACAGCAAGTATATAAACAAGTGGAAAAATAACTTGGTTAAATTGATATCGATGCTTTCTTTGTGTTGCAAAACAGGCAGATTAGTCGAAGCCTATATGTTCTAGCCAGCTAAATATGACCCTGTCTACACAGTATGTGTCACTGTTATCTCGCCTGTAATGTTATGCCCACATTTATGACTGTAGCCTTCTGTTCTCTCCGACTGACACTATAATCGTGATCCACGCCCTCTCGCTCCCACACACAGCCATCCCCATTCTGCTGTAAATTCAGAGGAGAAGCAACACAAGGGGACTCACAGGTACGTGTTATACACACATTTTCTTAATTAAAGTAAAAGTTATGCTTTTGTTATGTCAAATACATAAAGGGATATGTTATTGAGCTTTGTCTATATGATCATAATAATATATAAAGCGTGTGCTGTTTTTTGGTATGTACTGTAGTGATAAGAAAATCAGTGGAACAAGATTAGGAAAGAGAGAATATGACATGACAAATATAAAGAAACTTGCATCTATTTTCCAATTCCTCATCTTCATGTATTCACATTCACAGGAGTTGATAATGGAGAAAGACTACAGACCACCTTCATATTCTGGTCCTCAGATGAACCAGACAGGCGTAAACTACCCTGGACAGCAGGCTGTGTACCCACCTCAAGCAGGTCAGCTGATCTTCAGCCTCACTAATAAAGAACAGGATGATTACACACCAATGTAATAGAAGTTAGTGGAAACTTTAGAATCTCGACCCCAAAATGTGAGCCAATATTCAACGGTCTTTGTCATAGAAACCGCAGGAAGTCAAATGTGCAATGTTTCAATTTGTGACGTCAGAACTGCCCTGTAAAACAAACACAGACTTTGGCTGGTGTGATCTCAGATCTTTATGACTGGGAGAATCGTCTATGAAACTGGTACAATATTTTGACCTCTATTAAAGAAATAGTTCATTCAAAAATGAAAAATAAAGCCACCCAAAATGAGTTTTTTTGTTCATCTGAACAAATTGAGCATTACATTGTTTGCTCACCAATGGATCCTCTGCAGTGAATGGCTGCTCCCATACAGCAAAAAATATATATTTTCAAATTTATTTCAAAATATACAAAAACAAATGGCCAAAAATATATATTTACGTACATATATATTCTACTCATATATTTCTACTCACATTTTTGGCCATTTTTTGTATACACTTTTAAGAAATAATGGTAAAAAAGTAAAATATCATCAGTTATTGCTTGAGTTATTCTGATGAGATACCTTAACTTTAAAATAAAATTGTAAAAAGAAAAAAAAAAGGTCAAATGACAGGCAGAGGATTATTAAACACTACCAGCTTCACACATTACTGACCAGATTAACCTGATTTCTTTCATACAAAAGTTCTTATTGAGAATGAACTGGTTTAGATATTGAATTTTTACTGAAAATAATAAAGTTTGATATTATCATGATGGAGGCCAGTGTTTGCTTTAGTTGGGCTCTTAACTCTTAAGTTTGTATGTTAAGTTTTAAGCTCTTTTATCAGCTGTAACTCTGTGTTTCTGAAGCACATTTGTTATGGCAAAGAAGCTCTCATTGGATACAGTTATTGTCTTCATGTTTTATATTTCAGGCACACACAGACATCAGGAATCAGTGTATGAATCAAAACAATTGTGATAAAAAACACATCAGCTCTGAAAATCGCAAAACAACCTATAGATTCTCAAAAAAAAAGTTTGTTGAATGTCACCACTGTTGAGAATCATGTGCTGATTCTTAATGGTTTTAATGTGCATCTAAAACCCACAGCTCAATATATTTTTTTTATACTGACTTTAAAAAAAACTGAACCACATATTGGTACAATATTTGTCATAACATCACAAAAGTGCAGGATATATATATATATATATATATATATATATATATATACACACAATTTTTTTTCCAGTAATTAACAAAGCTAGCCTCTTAATAAGCTATTCGTAATTGCTTTTTGCTGACGACTACACCACCAGTAATTAGCAGCTGACATCATCTAACCTGTTTTCCTTTGTATTTGTCGCTTTAATAAATGTGCTTGAGAAACACAGAGTTAAAACAACGCTCTAATCAAGGGTCAAGAGCCCAACTAAAGCAAACACTGATCTCTATCATGGTGACATCAAACTTTACTATTTTCAATAAAACATCAACATCTGAAACATCTTAAAATGAACTTTTGTATGAAATAAAGTCAGACAGGTTTGTAATAAATGAAGATGCTCAGATCTTGAGACGTCTGATAGAGTTTAATATTCTGCTGCTGCAAGCCATTAAAGTTTTTGCACTTTAAGTTTGGATATTTTACTTAAATTTTACAGTTTTTTAGACAGTTTTTGTTTTTGTTTTTTTAAATAGTGTGAGAAATGCTGCCATTTGCACCATCTGGTGGTGATTTTATAAATTATAATTACCATTATTTTTGTAATTTTACATACATTTCTATTAAATTTAAGAAAAAGGAGAAATAATCTATGAATAACACAGTATTTACCTGTATAAAAATGAGAATTATAATGATATAATACTTAAAATAACAGCTAAATTGTTAATTTTACAGATGTTAGTAATTTTACAGTGGTTTGCATAAAATTTAAAATGACTGGGGAAATATATTTATATTAATATATTTCAAATATGTATTTTTAAAAAATATATATATTTATACTTTCAAAATATATTGCAAAAATAATATGTATACAAAAAATGGCCAAGAAATACATTTGCTAAAATATGTTTCAAAATATATATATTTTCTACTGATGTGCTTTTGTATATTTTTGAAAATATATTTCTACATTAAAAATATATTTTTGAAAATATACAAAACAAAATGCCCCAAAAAATATATTTTCTACCAATATATTTTTGGTCACATATAAATATATTTTTTAAAAAGCATTTAAAATATATATTTTGACACCTGTATATTTCAGTCCAAAAAATGCATTTTCTTGCCACATAAATACATTTAGAAATATATTTTGGTATATGATGGTTGAAACTAAATATATTTACTATTTCAAAAATATATTTCATTGAGCTTCAACATATATTTAGCATATATTTCAAATATACTTTGGCCACAAAAAATATATTTCTTAACACAAATATTTTTATATTTTTTCTTAACTAAATATATTCTGAACACAAATTCTGACCTTAATGATTTCAAACACTGAACCGGTAAAGTATACCTCCACTCCACTTCAGTGTTTTCAACCAGTGCTTTGACTCTTTTACAGGTCCACAAGCTGCACCTTATCAACCACCTCCATATGGGTTTGGGGATCCAGCCGTCACTATCCAGCCCATGATTGTTCCTGTAGGTGAGTATTCTGCACACAAGACCCATCATTTCTCATGCTTCTAGACTCTGGGAATCACTGTGGTAAAACACTATATTAACATAACCAGTGCCAATAGCTAATGAATTAAAAAGAGATATCTTTAAGTAATACATAATAAATAATATCTACTTGCATGTCTTTAATAATGAAAGGCACAGCCCTGTAACCTGTAGCCCTTGTTTATTTGTGAATCTGATTGATGTTCTTGGACACTGGTTTACTAAAACACTAGCTGTTCTTTTTATATTCGGTCTGTGTTTAATAGATGCATTTGTACATATGCAGTTGCACAGATGGCGGCCGTGAGTCTCACTGATGTACCGGGCCGCATTACTTGTCCTCACTGCATGACAGACGTCCTCACAGAAATTGAGCATATCAATGGTTTGCTCACCTGGTTAATTTGCGGAGGCCTTGCGATCTTTATGTGAGTATGCTCAGACTGCTGATATTTAATTCACAGACTGCTGATATTTAAAGCTTGTTTGCTGTGTTTTCAGATGCTGGCTCTGTTGTTGCATCCCGTTCTGTGTGGATGCATGCAAGGATGTGAAGCACACCTGTCCAAACTGCAAAAACATCGTCCGCATTTACAAGCGTGTGTAGCACATGCTGCACCAGAGAACATGAAGATCCACAAAAATACTGAGGACTCAAAGGAAGTTGACCAGAAATCAGTTTATTCACCGAATTATACCTTATAACATTCAGAGCGATTCAATAAAGAGTGATTTAAGATATTATAAAGTCTATTTGCTTACCTTTTATTGCGATATCGCTGTCAATTTGTATATTTTATGAGCCAGTATTTGCAATTTAATGTTTAAAATAAAAATTAATGACCTTATTTTGCCATCATTATTTGTAACACTGGAAAATCGTATCTGTCTTTGGTGAATGTCTTAATAAATAACTAATTAATAAATAAAAAGCTGTAGCCTAGTGAAATTATTTAAAATATTAATTTAACGCAAGATCAATTTATAGTAAATTTACAACTGAATGCTGAAACTACAGATTCGAACCCTTGTAAAAATGCAAACTTCCCATAAAGAAATAAAGGACCTAGTCAAAACCATGTAAAAGTCAAGGGGTCACACCAGGGGTGGAGTTAACTCCGGTGAAACAGAGAATGTGAAATGGTGGCGGCTTTGGTGCTTTCACATATAGATTAGTTGAAATTTGTTTAATTTTAATGAAATCATTTGTTATGATGCAACGGCCGTACCGGTGCTCAATTAGTAGAGTATGATGATGATCAAGTCCTAAAAGATGTGATGAACTATATCATAACAATGTGATAAACTGGTAGGGACAGTATTGAATTGGTGGTGCGTCAATACAGGGGTGTATACGACCTAGTGGAAACCACTGAGGCACGCATCTCAGATCATAACTGAGGCTGAGTAGGCGCATACGCTGCTCGCACTGACAGCACATTTGAGGCCAGCGACGACACATCTAGGTTATAAAACCTCGCGAAAGTGCTGGGTGACGACCAGCCTGCTGACATACAAATGTCCTGAATAGATATGCCATTTGCCCTGGCCCACGAGGACGCGAGTCTGCGGGTTGAGTGGGCCCGAACCCCTATAGGACATTTGCATCGACGATCCAGTGTGACAGCCTTTGCTTGGAAACAGGCAGGCCTTTTGTGCATCCTCCAAAACATACAAATAGCTGCTCTGAGAATCTGAACTGTCTAGAGCGCTCGATATAAGTGCGCACCGCATATACAGGGCACAGCAGGAGCGTATTAAGCGGATTCGCCCCGGCCGGTGTTTCGGGCTCCAAATTGTGATTTTCTCCTTTGGTGATTGTGCTTGTTAATATCAGGTGTCTTCAATAATGGTCAATCATCACTCAATTATTCACCTAATTATCTCATTAACTTTAACACTGCTTAAGTGTTACTTTTAACACAACTTCAGTGTTTATATGAGTCCAGTGAGTCCACACTCAGAGTGTTAAATTAACACCGGGGATTTTGTTGTGTGCAAACCACCACATGGGTCTCCATCCACCATAGTCTAGCATACAAAGGTCCTGGGGTGCGTTTCCCAAAAACAACTATGGCTGCAAGTTCCATCATTACCAATAGAGTCCAATGGAAATAACAACCATAGACAACGATGCTGTTGGGAAACACCCCTGGTCAAGTGTCAAGCAGCAAATACCTGTGCATGATGTTGTTCTTCATGCTTTTCCTTGATTAAACATTAGATGGCATACTAGCTTCCAACCAGCAAATTGCCTGTACTCACTGCCTGAAGGAACATCTTAATGGTTGCTCAACCCTTATTGTCATTGTATTTCACTTACAAAAGAACTACTCTATTTTATAAAATCATCATTATACCAGACATGTTCACATTGTGTCACAAGATGGTCCTGTAGAACAGCAGAATAAAACACTCATTGTTGTCTCTGCATCCATTGGCGATGTATCCAGTTTCATTCTCAAACCTTGCTGGCCAGTTACAAAAGTATTTATTTGTTACCAGCATACACACAAACGTCTAAACAAACATGCACAATACAGGCTGAAACTGAACCTCTTTTAATTCTTAATTCAACACAAATGTACACCTCGTCTTGTTAGTGTGTTTATGTCAAGCATTTGAGAGAACGTGAAGGTCAACAGTCTGAGACTCTGACTGATATAAGAATGGCTGGGATGAAGATGAGACACTAGGTGTTATTCAGGTATTTCCAATCTCTTTTGCATGATATTATAAGAACCTTCTGAAAATGTATTAGCATTGGCTTTCTTATAAAAAGCCTGATTTTAGCTCCACCTCTAATCCCTGCCGTTACTAACCAGTAGGCTATCTGTAGAGAGGAGCATCAAGATTTCCACTGACAGCACAAACACACAGGTATGTCATATTATAATTAGTTTTTGTTTTAGATTGAAAAAGATGGGGATCATATATCTTTACTTTGGATTGTGTGCTTCCACAGTCACGTTGTGATGTTTGGATACAGATAATCGTTAGCCTATGTGAAATTTTGAAACTTTAAAATTACCTACATTTTCACAAAACTATTATGAGATTTCACATGTTTTCAAAAATGTCACCACAGTCACCATAATTTTTTTAAACATGGGTTACAAAGGTTTAACTTATTGATAGACAAGAGAGGTTAAATATTTATTTATTTACCTAGGGTGACCATATTTTAGTTTTCAAAAAAGAGGACAGTGGGCTTTCTACCAGTGGCCATCCTTCACAAAATTCTGTTTCTAAAGTGTTAGGTAATAAAGTTTATACTTATATCCAATAAAAACACATCTCCCGAAATTATCTGTAAAAGAACAAGTGCTGCTGAGGATATACCTGAATGCCCAACCATCACTGTTTTAGAAGAGGTCCATAATACGTGGTTAAATCTATCATTCCAGCTCACATCAGTAACTCACTTGACTTGAACCTACAGAAGTGCGCAACCTGCTTGATTCAAACATATTTTTGAGCCAGTCACCTAAAAATGCCATGTCACTCATGGTTGAGAACAATGATTGATGCCATTGCAAAAATATGCACAGCCTAAACCCTTCATAATAATTATTTTCCTGATTTGAGACAAAGGCAGCAGTCAGTCTATTAATACAGTTGATTTTAGTGTTGCTTTGCATTATGTGGAACTGTCACACTTATGTTTTTCTCATCCACAGATTGCTGATTATGGAAAAAGGACTGTCACCCCCTCCATATCCTGGACCACCAATGGTCCAAACCAATATTTCCTACCAGGCACCGCAGGTTGCCTATCAAACCCAACCAGGTCAGCAGACTCTGATTCTCAAACTAGAGATTATCAGTCATTAACTATAGTGCTTTAATAATGACAATTTTTACAGTTCCAATGGCCACTGTATACAGCCCTCCACCTGCACAGACAGTCATGGCATCCAGCATAACCCAAACAGTCCATGTTTACTATGTGCTGTGAGACCGTAGTTTAGAAGGAAACTGGTTGAATATACTACAGTGATACTGTAAACAAGTCTAACAGCATTCCAAAACGCTGCCGCTCCTTTCTAAACATCGAATAGGAAAAACAACTCTGCAAAGTCATGATTCCATGATGACATACTTTAGTTTGTCCCACTGCAATGTTTGTCTTTTAAAAAGTGTGTGCATGTGGTGGGGGATTAGGTGGGATTTACAAAAGTCATATTTATTTAGCTACATTATTGGTAATTCATACTAAAGAGACAGTTTGAGAAGTGTTTTGAGCACAGACTTCTAGAAGAATTTAAAGAAATTGTGACAAAAATCAAGAAATAAATTGACAATATGATGAGATAAAAATTCAAAATTATCTAAGTCATATTTATGAGATAAAAATGCAAGTTTATGACAAGTCATGAGATTTAAATTATGAGAAGTCAAAATTATAAGATAAAAAGTAAAAATAGTGAAATTGACATAAGTCATTATTATGAGATAAAAGTACAAATGTATATATTAAGTCATGAGATAAAAAAAAATTAATTGACATACTGTAATAATTATGAGATAAAAAGTCAACATTATTACATATCAAGTCTACTAACATCTCAAGTCGTAATTATGACGTCAAAATTGTGATAAAATCAAAAAATGTCATATTTGTTTTATAATTATGCAATTTATATCAATTTCTAATTCTAAATAGACTTTTTAATTTCATAATTATGATTTACCAATGTATGATTTTTATTTTTATTTTTGTGGCAGAAATGGACTTAATTTCCATTTGCAATTTGATAGTGAACTTGGAGAAAAGGTCTTTTCAGTTCTTATTCATAAACCTCATGTTGTGTCACCATTTGGTGATCACGATTTTCTGTTTTGCAGCTCCAATGGCTATAGTTTACCCAGCACCAGTTGTACAAGGACCAGTCATGTCTTCATCCACCGTAACTCAGACAGTCCAGTCTTCATCTATGCCTGGTTTTGGTGAGTGTTGATGTCTTGTGTTATAGGGCTCTCTGTTTAAATGACAACCAGAATGCTTCAGTATAACACCAAAATTTACAGACTAAGATTTCCTACATCTCAACTCTGATGGAGTTTTAAAGCTTGTAAAAGACTCAACAACACATAAAGGGCACATATGAAGCCAGGTTGGTTTTGTAGGTTTTCATCATGAACTGTTTTTTCTCTTTCAGCTCCAATGGGAGTTTATTACCCACAGCCCACTGTCATGTCATCCACCGTAACTCATACGGTCCAGTCTGCTGCACCTGCCCTGGGTGAGCAGAAAAACCCTAGTTCAATGACACTCTGCTTCAGTTTGCGTTCAAACACTAGAAGGTTTCAGTGTACACATGATGCATCTGTACAGAATAGTACATTAGAGGTTTATGATCGTATGATGTGTGTCTCTTCATGTAACTGCAGTGGTAGTTGTGCCACCACGTCTGACTGACGTCCCGGCGCAGATGACATGTCCTCACTGTCAGCTGCGCATCGTCACAGAGACAGCATATGTCAATGGCCTGATGGTGTGGGCCATCTGTGGAGGTCTTGGCATTTTTGGGTAAGAACTGTATTCAGTGTATTCTCACATGTAGACTTCTGAGTGTCTGGTCCACTTTGCAAGAAGTATATTAGTATATTAAACCGATTGACACTAATTCTTCTGTTTTCTGTCCAGGATCTGGCCGTGTTGTTTGATTCCATTCTGTGTGGACTCCTGCAAGGATGTAGAGCATCGCTGCCCAGGCTGTAAAACCCTCGTCTATGTGCACAAACGCATGTAGCTTGTTCTGAAAGAAAGAAAATCTGGAAAAGCCAAAAAAAACCTTTACCACCAGCATCTTCTTGACATTATTGGACTTCCTAATTAATAAAAAAAAAACAGGACATGAAAGACTCATATGAGTTTCTCTTTCCTTACATGCATACATTGTTATATATATTTATACTGCATATGATTTATATATTTTTTTATTGTGAAATGTATAACGAACTCTTCATGATGTATTGATCATGCAATATTGTCAAATGTCTTCATACTGTTCTTCATCTAAAAGTCTGCAAGGCCTTATTTTCCCCGACAGTCACAAAAAAAAAAAAAGATTTGTTGTATTAAATTATATTTATCTGATATATAGCACAATATTTCAGATAACCTATACAATACCATAGACATCACAAAGGATTCAACTGACTGCAACTATTCTCAGTAAAGACAATAAACATTCATGCCTTTGTTTGTTCTGTACACTGCATTCTCATAATAACTTCATTGTGAAGTCAAGGAAAATAAACACAATGCTTTGATTGTAGCTAAACTACTCTGACACAAAGTAGTCACCTTTACTGATGCAGCTTGATCTTATGTAAATATTACGGAAAGCCAACTTTTGTAGCCTTTGCATTCTTTGGTAATGAGACATATTGATTGAGTTTGCTGATTACGTAGGTTCACGTCTGTATACAATCAAAGATAAGTATGTCAGGCTGT
This sequence comes from Barbus barbus, assembly GCF_936440315.1. NCBI lineage: Eukaryota > Metazoa > Chordata > Actinopteri > Cypriniformes > Cyprinidae > Barbus > Barbus barbus. The sequence goes on along the minus strand of NC_136736.1, from coordinate 2,176,242 downwards.
TAATGGAAAAAAATAATTTGAAAACAAAAGAACTGTCACGGTGCACACAGCAGGGAGGATGTAAACTCAAACAATAGACTTTACTGAAGGCAGGACAAGGCAAACTCACAGACATGAAACACCGGGGGTAACGAGTAGACCAGATGACATTACACTGAACGGACAGGACTATAAATACACAGGTAAATCATAGATAATGAGACGAACACGGCTGGACAAGCCTTAACTAATAATCACATCAGACAAGGACAGGAAACAAACCAAGTATGGGCACGGAAACACAGGGAGCACACAACAGAGGTCTGACAAGAACTGTGAAAAAACAGCACATAAAATTAAAAATCGAATATTAGCTCGTTGCTTTGCTGTTTACTATGTTTTAATACAGTGCATGGTATAAGAAACAGCATGCATGATTCAATGATAAACTATTCAAACTTGTCAATCAATGAACATATTTGTTTTATACCGTGGATAAGAGTAATATAACAAAAGACAGTGTTCTATATAACTTTATATGATCTACGACAGGGGTGCCCAACCCTGTTCCTGCAGATCTACCTCCCTGTAAAGTTCAGTTCCAACCCTGATCAAACATGCCTCTCCTGTCGTGACTCCTGACAAACGTTTTAATTCTGCATTGCTTCATCACGCTCTCACTGGATCCGCTCCTGGCTATCACGAGAGGACAGTCTGTACTTCCTCAACTGACAACTTTCTTTGGTTGTTAAAAGAAAGGTGCGTTCATTCAAAACAGTTGCGTTCGATCCTTCGCTAGTTGGGTCTTGTGTCTCGTGCCGCAAGTTCAAATGACTCAGGCAGTGATTTTCTGCGGCCATTCAGTGATCAGCAGGGTTTACGTGTCACGTTTTAGTAACGTACGGCTCGCTTGGAACCTCGGCCGAGGTGGTATTAAAAAAAAGTACCAAGTACTGTACCCAGTGGAAAACCCCCCAAAAGTGAGCCGTACTGAACCGTACCGTGCCGTACCATGCAGTGGAAAAGCACCATTACATACACACACAGTGTGACTTCTTTAATGAGTGAACCCGCCAGTATATACAGGTCTAAGCGATGTTGAAGTAGGCATTATTACACATCATACACAAGCTTACATTTGCAACATATTAACAGCCATGTCATGTAACATTCCAGGTGAAGATGACAAGGAAATGGGGTTGCTGTCTTTCATTGCTTGCCAAGTTTGTTCCAAATGACTTTAATGGCCCTGTCCCAAATTGCACCCTAAACCCTCATGGCCTTCCTCTGATTCCACACTTACATAATGTCACTTTGACTCGGGTTCAAGTCTGCTGCAGAGCTCATCTCACTGCAGGCCACAAAGAGGGCACTCGTAAGCACCCTTCTGAAAGCTAAAATGATGATTGGGACACCTTGTGGTCTTGTAAGTCCATTTGAAATTTGTTCTAAATCTCTTATAGCTGGCCAGTGACTATCTAGGAAATAATTTCCACAGCTTGTCCATTCACAATGGGTTTCAGTGGTTTTATCTTGTGCTTTAACACTTTTAAAAATCTGTCAGATTCACTTTACCCTAAACCTCCTCCATATGGGTGTCCATCCACCATAGTCCAGCTCACGGTGGTCTTGGTCAGCAACAAAGATTTGTCAGTTCTGTTTTTATTCATGTCATGAGACTCACAGTTTGTGTTAAAACACTAGCAAGTAACTGAAAGATGCTATATGATTCGTCATAAATAAAAACAACATATTGAAAGCATTAGTGTGCTTCCTTGATTGAACATTAGATGGCATACTAGCTTCTAACTGTGAGCATTATCTGTCCTCATTGTAGGAACATCTCATTGCTCAATCCACTTTTAATCAATCAAAAGTGTGTGTGTGTGTGTGTGTGTGTGTGGGTGGGTGGGGCCTGTCAGTTGTCTATGACAGCGAGAGGTCTAATTGGAGGTCTTTAGGCCAAAAGTTTGACCGCTGGACCATCATGAGACTGTGAGAAGCATGATTGCTGAGGAGTTTGCTGTGGTTTATTTATAGGCTGTGCATCAGCAGCAGTCACAATGCTGCAAATGAAGCCCTTCAGAGAGAGAGATGCATGTGACAAGTGGACTACAGCGGTCCAGTGAGGTCTGTATTCAATCAGACGTGAATTTTACCCTCAGCTGCACACGGATCCACAGCTCTCACTGAAAGAGGAGATTTAACAACACTGTCGAGAAGAGGCTGGAAGAAAGAAGCAGCAGCAGCGAAATAAGGATGCTCTTTTACAGATGTAGTGTGTGGGTGTGAAGCTGTCTGTCGCACATCAGCTGCTTTCTGTCATTGTTTTTTTAACTATTGAGCACCGAGAAAAAGCGCGGTGTTTGGTTGCTATGTCAGTGCAGGAGTTTGTGTTTTGCAGGATGATTCTCACACGATAAGAAGAGATTTGGATTGTGGGAATGTGTGTAGAAACTCTCCTGCACTAATAAATACATATCGACGTCAAGGCTTTATCTAAAATACAGTCTGAACTCATAAGGTGAGTAACACCTATTGCTGTCTGCGGTTTATATAACTGTGTTGCCTGCAGATCTATCCTTTAACCCTTGTTAGTTCATCATGGTTTTGCTGTCTTTAAATTTACTTGCAAAAATTCGAATCTGAAGTTGTGCATGTTTGAAACTGCGTGTGTTTATGTGTGTATTTGTGTTTCTGGCTTCTTGTTCTTTATATAAATTGCGTGCAGCTCCATCTAGGCCAGCCCACGCGCGCCTCTGGTTGCCATAGCAACTGTCGAGGGGTTTATAAGCTCGGATGCGAGACAAACTCATCAGCAGAGGATGAGCAAATGCATGCACAAAGAAATAGTAGCATAACATTTATTATATATTACATTTATTATAAACCAAATAAATCACACAAACAGATAACAAAACAATTAAAAAGTGAAATGTGCTCAAATTCCATTCTTTTCTTTTTTTTATGTATTTAATAGCCAAAATTCCTCACCAAGTTGATGTTGCTATGGAAATGACAGCAAAAAGTCTGCCTGCAGAAGGCTACCTGCACTCTAATACACTTCGGTGTCAGTGATAATCAGTGACTGATTCATCAATATGTTGTATACTGTCGCTTTTAATTCAATTTTAATTTAAAGAATATAAAGTGTACAGTTTTGTCGGATTGTGTCCTCTTATCTGTTGTTAAGTAGGTATATCCTGTAACAAGGATTCTCGAACAAGAGAATAAAAATGTTTTATTTATTTATTCATTTATTTTAGTTTTCCAGCAAGTCTGGAAGTGATTGGATAGTAGCCTAATTGCAGTGAACTCATGAGGGGTACAGTGCATTCACTGGATTGTGTTGTTGTTTAACAACATACCAACGAAATAATGATGAATGATAATTCTTTCTTTTATAATTTCTCTTTATAAAAGTTTTGAAAGTTGTGAATTGTGAAAATTAGTGCATGTCATCTATCCCTCACAGCCTCGTTTTCATCCAGGTTAAATTCCAACATGGCTTCTAACCTGATTAAAGTCCATGTGAAGTTGCTGTCGAGTTTGGCATCCGAACACTTGCTGCCTAATGAGGCAATGACTTTGCAGGCAGCGTTTTGGCACGAAGGCACCTCATGACACAGTTTTCTGATGCAGAGTAACGGTTTAATGATTTACAACAAAATAGAATGAGTTTTGGCAATAACTAAACGAATATTTAATTGCTATAGTACTGATTTCTCACTGGAAATAACTCCAAAAGTGCAAAATATACATTTACACACAAATTGACCACCAAATGCAACTTTCAGATGCCATCTTTAATTTTTTTTAGCTCAACCATAATGGAACGCACAGGATTGTGGGATATCAAAGGCAGCGAAGGATACATCTATGCTGCCTTCAAAAATCAATCAAATGAAGGCATCTCATGAGCTAACTTCGGATTCGGATTCAATTGATTAACTTGTATGGATTAATTGTTCACCTCAGGACTAGCAATGTGCACTGAGTAATTACAATCAATTTTGATTTCATGAGGTTGAGAAGAGGTGTAGTTGCGAATGGAGGAAGTAAGTTATTGTTTTTTATTAAGATTAAGAGGGCAACATTAATTATTGTCAAAAAATAATGATATGCGCAGATTAATCATTTATGATAAACACTGCAATATTTCACAAGAAAATGGTAATTTCATAGTGACTTCTTGTGATTCATCTCAGAGCTGGTTGGTTTGGTAAATGTCTTTTAACTGAAAAAACAGTTGAAATCCTTATACACTTTTGTATGTGTATGCTAGCGTATGCATAACGTCGAGAGCATAGCCTTTCAAAGTGTACTCCATTTGATAGCATACATGAATCAGACAGCTGACACATGCATTCTAGAAAGTTTGTCCAGTGTCTGCACTGTTTCTCTCCAGAAGGTATGACTGATAAAATATCTTTCTACCCTTTTAAACTTAAGTTGTGGTGGTCTTAATGCCCTCAATGCAGGCGTCTGTTGTTGTTCCATCTCTTTAGTTTTGTTTTCTACTGGGAAAAAAAATGGCCAGGGCCAGTGTTGCCATACATTACGTTTCTATGGGCTGCTATATGTAAGCCATCCGCCATATTGTAATGGTCAACTTGACGTCATTCACCATAGTAACTAATGAATATTCGAAGATGCCACAATCCTGCACAGCCGATGGTCTGCGAATGCATAGTTTGGTGAATGACGTCAAGTTGACTGTTCCAAGATGGCGGACGCGTCTACATGCTTGGAGCGGTCGAATGGCCCGCCTGTACAGGCTTTACACAGAAAAAGGAAAAAATATATATTTTTTGTATTCTTTCTCTTCCAGCCATGGCTCTAAGGCCCACCCTCATCGTCATTCTCTTTCTGATTGGCAGCTGCGCTCTTGAGGACCCGCCCAAGGTTATGGCCCCGCCCCCTCCTCATGGGTGTGGTGCTAGAGTGGACCCGCCCTACAGAGTTTTGTGCGATCTGGAGTCCGTGTGGGGTGTGGTGCTGGAGGCCATAGCGTGCGGTGGTACCGTATCCACTCTGATCCTGGCCATAGTTCTTTTAGCCAAGCTGAAAACAGTAACGGAACCGGAGAAGCGCTGTGGAGTCGGTCCCCTCCTCCTCCTATTGGCCGGAACCATGGGTCTCTTCAGCCTATCACTGGTCTTCTTGGTGGGGCGTGGCGAGGTGCTCTGCATGGTGCGCCGCGGGCTGTGGGGGGCTCTGTTCGCCATGTGTTTCTCATGTTTGCTGGTGCAGGGAGTGCGGCTAAAGAAGCTGGCCGGAGGGAGGCGGAGCCCAGCAGGCAGCTCTCTCACCGGATTGGCTTTCGCGCTCACTGTGGTTCAAGGCATCATTGCTGGAGAATGGCTGCTGCTTACGGTGGTCCGCGAGGGACATGCAGCCTGCGATTACCTGCCTTTAGACTTTGTGCTGGTGTGTAGCTACGCTCTAGCGTTGTTGCTAGCTGCCAGCATGTTGTCGTTGGCTGTGGTGTTGTGCGGAGGGAGCAACAGAGAGGAGTCGAGCCGGAAGAGGATGAAGTGGAGGTGCAACGCTGTCTGGCTTTTCCTCTCATGTCTGTCCTCGCTTCTGCTCTGGGTTGCCTGGCTCGGTCTCTATCTGTACGGAGACGCCGACATCACAACCATGATAAAGGACTGGGATGAGCCGGCATTAGCGGTTGCGTTGGTGACCGAGGGTTGGGTGCTGCTGTTATTTCATGCAATCCCAGAAACGCACCTGTGCTTGCGTCCGTCCAGTCAGAGGAATGCAGACACCGGCCAGAACTACTACGACACCCCTCAGCCACCAACGGCACAAAGTTACCATGACGACGAGCGGCCGACCAATCCCAGAGCTCCGTTCGCAGAGAGTCAGGCGTACACCGTAGAGGAGCACAGTGCGGGTAGGATGCCACACAAAAAAAAACATGTGCAAGGATAGTTTATGGTTCTGAAAATTAAACCTTAATTTTCTGTAAAGGTTAGTTTATGGTTATAAAAACAGCTAAAAATGACCATTAGGGAATGCTCTGTTTAGGTTGTTACAAAAACCTTCCTGCAACGGTCTGTGAAGATTAGGTTATGGTTATAAAAATGCCTAAAAGTAACCATTAGAGAACATTCTGTATAGGTTTTCTAGGTTATTACAGAAACGTTCTGGAAAGGTTAGTTAATGGTTATAAAAACATTTCTAGAACATTATTATTTGGTTCTGCAGGGAAAAAAAGCCCTTTGAGAACATTAGGAAAATTTTCTTTGTTTGCTGAGGCAAAACATACAAAGCTCCCGAGGCTTTTCAAAATCATTTAATTGCCCATATGTTTAAAATATATAGATTTTTTCGTATTTACTCTATTTAGCCAGATTAGAGTTATTATATACAGATTTTCAAGTAGCAAGTAATATATTGTATTGTCTTGTTTTCTGCAGTTCTGCAGACTGGAGGTTATCATAATGGTTTGATACGCCCCGCTGTGCCGTTCCGCAGTCACGTTTACCAGCCCACCGAGATGGCCCTGCTCATGAACGCAGGACCGGTCAGTAACAACACTTCAATTAAACAATACTTTACTGCCTAGCTTCACAAACAATTCACCTCACGCTTTATGTTTCAGATCCCAACCGTCCCTCCAAACTTCACGGGGAGGCATCTGTGGTGAGAGCGGTTACCATGGCAATAATGTCCCCTTAAAGGATTGAGTTCGGGTGACTTCACAGGGTCAAAAGGCACTTTATTACGGTTCCCTGATAATCATTTGGAAATGCTCCTCTAATAAAAGAGCTGATTGAAGATAATGGACATTTTCAACATGGGAGCAGGCTAATTTTGCACATGTTCTCTAATAAGTGCTTAATACAAAATAAAGGATGTGCTACATATTCGATATCACTCAGGTGATGTCTGTTTAGATTAAATGAATCAGACAAATCATACAGATGAGGACCTGTAAGAATTTACATAAACAGAGATGTGTGAAAGCGAAAGGAGAGGGAGTGTTAAAATAACATGAAATGCTGAAACGTTTACTTACATAATGTGACACATTTCTGAGTGCAAGAGAATAAATGTCATTCATTCAATGTGAGCTGATTGACTGGAAGGGAAAAATAATAGGCATTTGTGATGTCAGCCAAAAAAAAGCATATTAATTCAGCGGCCAATTTAAAAAGAAACGCACAGATAAACTATAAGCAGAAATGTGTATTAAGGGACAGTTATTTTCATGCTGAGATTGTGAGAGAGAGATTATTTCATTCATTTCTAGCCTTAGAAAGACTTCTTCCTGCATTCCACTTTAGATATATAATCAAACTCTATCACTTTAAAATGTATTCAGCTGTATTTCAGTTATTTGAATCGTTTTGTATTAAATTGTTCAATTTGTATCTTCTTTTTAAGCTTTTTTAAATTCTATCTTTTAGTTTTGATATCACGTTTGATGTTTTTTTCCAGACTTTGCACGCTTGATTGTCAGTCTTTATGATGCAGTTGATGGTATATTATATGTAATGCCGTTTTTGATGATTTTTGATGATAATAACGCTCTTTATTCTGCTCGTGATGTTCGGATCTATTGCACAGAATCGGTGTATTTTTCCCTATACTTGATGTCTATATTTTAAACAAATTCTAATAAACATTCCAACAGTGTTTTCAAGGCGTCTCTTGTCACGCTTTGCGTAGCGCGTCGTGCGTTTGCGCATGCTGGCGCTAGCGGACGCGTTCTGTCACCGTTGCCAGGGACGCGTGGAGGCGTTACCAAGGAAGTCACAAGCGACTTCTTCCGGATTAGAGTCGAAAGGAAAGCGTTCCCACGTGTGGCAAACGAGTAAGTAATAAAACAAATATGTATTATGTAACGCAAGAGTGCTTTGAGCCGGGATATTAAACAGCTGCTCGCTGCGCGTATTTACGCACGTTACCGGCAAATAAGTGTGTTTATCAAAACAAGTCGATTTAACAATAATAACGGTTAAGTAAGATTCAAAAGTGTTTCACGGATGAAAAGTTATTAAAAGAAGTGTAGTATCAAACTAATGTCATATCTATGTGTTTACTTCTCGACCCAAACAGCCTGGAACTGAATAATGACAATTGCTATTTATACAAATTACTTACAAAATCTCTTTATTTCTTATCATTTATGAATGTAAGTTTGCACGAGACTACATGCAATTCAACTGTCTGAAATAATGTGTTTCCTCCGTTTGCAGATGGTGAAGGCTGATCCAGAAATTGGAGAAAAAAACAACAAAGCAATTAAAAGGACCTCAAGGATGCAAAAAGCAAGAGGAACATCAGGAGGTTTTTGAGAAGTCGGTTGACAAAAGTTGGCATGGCAGTTGACGGGGCGACCAAAGAGAAGAAGAAAAAGAAAAAAGTAAAGTTGGAGGATGTGATGGTGTGTCGTGATGTGTCCGTCCAGACTGTTGTTAAAAAAGAAGAACCTCAGGACATAAGCATCAGAGATGGAGGGAAACGGGAGAGCGATGCAGCTGAGAAAAAGAAAAAGAAGAAAAAGAAAGTGGAAGCAAACAGCCCCGTGTGTTGCAATGCCTCCATCCAGACTACCGTCAAAACAGAAAACTCAGATATAAACATCAGAGATGCTCCTGAGAAGACAAAGAAGAAGAAAAAGAAGGTAAAGGAGGAAACAGAAGTGATCGTCATTGAGGATGGAGATCATTTAGTGTCCAAGAAAAAGAAAGCCAAGAAACAAGGGGAGGTGGAAGGTGTAAAAAAGAAAAGGAAGAAAAAGGAGGTAGAGGTCAAAGAAGAAGGTTTAGGACACGGTGTGGAGATAGTGAAAAAGAAGAGAAAAATGTATGATGTGGCCAAACAAGAACAAAACACCGAATTGGCAGACGGAGAGATAAAGAAGAAAAGAAAAAAGGTGAAGAATAAGAAGAAGAAATCTTCAGCGGAAGAGGAGCCTGATGAGATCAGCTCAAATAAAAAGCCGGAGAAGAAGAGCAAAAAGCTGAAGAAGAAATTAAAAAGCGTGGGTGAAGGTGAGAGTCGTCCTCACGCCAACGGAGGACAGGAGAGATCACCGGACAAGAAAATCAAGACAAGGACTGATGATGTTATTGAGATCCAGGAGGAACCGGCAGGAAAGAAGAGGAGGAAAGAAAACAGAAACAAAACCCCAGAAAAAGTTGAAAAGAAAAAACCTAAAGTGGAGCGTCATGAGGCCGTCGTGGAGAGAGCAATTAAAGCGGTGAGTAAACCGTGGATCGTGATTGGCTGTTTAAAATATGATGTCATTGTGATGGTAATTACCTTGACCTTCAGTGTGGATATTTAATCACGTTTTTCGGTTTATTTATTTTTTAGGATTATTTATATGCTTCCATAGTGTTTATTCATTTTTTTTTTATTTTAGTTAAAGTCTTTGAAAAAATAAAAATTTTAAAATAATTTGTTTATCTTCAGTTTATTTTGATTTCAGTTTTAGAATTTTTCACATCAGTTTTTTTAAGTTTCAACGGGGTCCAAATCACAAAACTGTCAAGAAAGTTTGCAGGTCACGATTCATCCAAAATCAAAATAATAAAATATATTAGAAATTATATGTTTGAAATTTATGACTTGGAGGATTTATTCATATTTTAAAGTAAAATTATGCATTTATTTAAATTATTGCAGTTGTTTTTGCATATGTAAGGTTAACTTACTGCCATGTTAAATATTTGAATAATATATATTTTTTGCATAATAAAGTAATGCAAATGAGATTCATATGAAAAACATTTTGGTCCTATAAATAAGCTTAATTTTATTTATCAGTCTGATGTTGTGTTCCTGTCGAAAAAGCCTGGAAATCAGGATGAAGTTTCTATAGATCAGGTACAGCACCAGCTAATCAATGATACTTTACCATGTACTGTACACCGTGAATAAATCCTGTTATAAATCATGAATTTTTTTATTCCACAGGCCCGTCGACTCGCCCTACAGAGGGACATTGACAAGGAATCACAGCCGAAGCTGGTCAGTTTCACACCAGAACACTTGCATTTAGTTTATTTTGGTCTTACACTCTTAAAAATATAGGTTTCAGAAGGGAGTGTTTACAGAAATGCTATAGAAGAACTGTTCCCCAAAAGAACCTCTCAGGCAACAGTTCTAAAATGAATCATTTTTAAAAATCTTTTATGGAATGGAAAGATTCCATGGATGTTAAAGGTTCTTCATGGAACCATCAATGCCAGTAAAGAACCTTTAGCTTTAAGAGTATAAGAGATCTGAGTTGTGTTGATCTGTTTGTAGAATCTCGGCCAGTGGGGCACGGCGCAATTCGACAGCTCTGACCAACAAGCCAAGTTCCTGCGCTTGATGGGCGGGTTTAAAAAGAGCAGCCAGCCCCTCACAGGATCCTGTGGCCAGGCCAACATGGCGCTGGGGAAAGAAGGCCAACAGACTTTGCAGCAAGGCCTTCTGGGAGAGTTTGAGCGTGCACAGAGCCGCCGTATGGACTTCAGTAATAAAGGAGCCGGATTGGGGTTCGCGGCACCGTCCAATAAAAAGTTTGCAATCGATGTTAATGCAAGGAACTCAGTGCGATTCGATGACTGAGAGTTACAGGACAGTTCACTCAAAAGTGAACGCTCGGTCATCATTTACTCACCCTCACATCGTTTTTCAAGCTCCAAAAAGGACAAAACGACCGATAGCCCATATGAAATCTGTTTGGAATGGTGCAGGGGTGAGTAAACAATGACAAAATGTTCATTTCTAGGTGAACTGTTCCTTTAATGTATGAATCAAAGTAGAATTTATTTTTGGAAACTGAGGAGCTCCGAGTCAACGACTCGACAAGTATTTTACTTTTTTATTTTGTAAGTTTCCTTTAAATCAGATTGAATTCTTTTGTGTCCTAAGAGATGTTGTACTCAGGTGAAATATCATGAGATGTATTTGAATTTGCCCAAAGAAAAGATTACACAGCAGCGAATAAAAACACTGGATTAGAGCTGTCCTTGGGTAATCATGATTGACATTGCATTATTGATGTTTTTGAGATTTTTGTTCATTATTTTGTCATTTGCATTTATGCATTTAGCAAAGGTTTATCGAGAGTGACACTGCTTTCAATGTATATTCACTAGTGTTCAAAAGCATGGGGTTGGTAAAATTGTATGCTTACCAAGGCTGCATTTATTTGATCAAAAATACAGTATAAAGGTACATCTCAAAAAAGTTGAATATCGTGAAAAACTGAATTTGTTTGTAACTTATTTCATAAAGTGAAACTTTCATATATATTTTAGAGTCATTACATATAAAGTAAGACATTTCAAAAGTGTTTTTGTTTTAATTTTGGTGATTAGAGCTTACAGCTCATGAAAGTCACAGTCCAGTATCGCAAAATATTAGAATATTTCCTGAGATCAATCAAAAAAAGGATTTGCAAAGCAGAAAAGTTCAAGTTCTTAAAAGTATGTTCATTTCTGCACTCAGTACTTTGTCGGGGCTCCTTTAGCACAAACTCCAGCATCAGTGAGGAATGGCATGGAAGCGATCAGTCTGTGGCTCTGCTGAGGCACTATTGAGTCTTCAGCTCGTCTGGATTGTTGGATTGACTGTTCCTCATCTTTCTCTTGAAAATATACCATAGATTCCATATGAGGTTCAGGTCAGGCATGTTGGCTGGCCAATCAAGCACAGTAATATCATGGTCAGCAAACCACTTGGAAGTGGTTTTGGCCGTGTGGGCAGGTGCTAAAGTCCTGCTGGAAAAGGAAATCAGCATCTCCATAAAGCTTGTCAGCAGATGGAAGCATAAAGTGCTGCAAAATCTCCTGGTAGACGGCTGCGTTGACTGTGGACTTGATAAAACATAATGGACCAACACCAGCAGACGTCACAGCACCCCAAATCATCACTGACTTCAGAAACTTCAAACTGGACTTCAAGCAGCTTGGATTCTGTGCCTCTCCACTCTTCCTCCAGACTCTGGGACCTTGATTTCCAAATGAAATGCAAAATTTACTTTCATCTGAAAAGAGGACTTTGGACCACTGAGCAACAGTCCAGTTCTTTTTCTCTACAGCCCAGGTAAGACGCTTCTGACGTTGTCTCTGTTTCAGAAGTGGCTTGGTAGCTCTTTTCCTGAAGACGTCTGAGCGTGGAGACTCTTGATGCACTGACTCCAGCTTCAGTCCACTCCTTGTGAAGCTCTCACAAGTGTTTGAATCAGCTTTGCTTGACAGTATTCTCAAGCTTGCGGTCATCCCTGTTGCTTGTGCACCTTTTCCTACCCAAATTCTTCCTTCCAGTCAACTTTGTATTTAATATGCTTTGATACAGCACTCTGTAAACAGCCCCTCCTTTCAGTAATGACCCTCTTTGTGGGCGTCAATGATCGTTTTCTGAATCACTGCCAAGTCAGCAGTCTTCCCCATTATTGTGGTTTCAAAGAACAAGAGATACCTGTAATTTATACTGTAGGGATGGTCGGGAATATGATTTATATGAAACTCAAATATAAATATTCTAATATATTGAGATACTGGATTTTGACTTCCATGAGCTGTAAGCTCTTATCATCAAAATTAAAACAAAAAAAACTTTTGTAATTTCTTACGTTATGAATGCAAAATATATATGAAAGTTTCACTTTTTGAAACAAGTTACAAAAAAAATAGTTTTTCACGATATTCAAATTTTTTTAGTTGTACCTGTAAATGGTTATATTGTACAATTAACTGTTTTCTATATGATTATATTTTAAAATGTAATTGGTGTTTCAAAGCTGTATTTTCAGCATCATTACTCCAGTCTTCAGTCACATGATCCTTCAGAAATCACTCTAATATGCTGTTTCACTGCTCAAGAACATATCTGATTATCAATATTGAAAACAGTTGTGCTGCTTCCTGTTTTTCTTGAAACTTTGATCATTTTCTTTGAACTGTAAGCTCAAAAGAAAAGCATTTATGGAAATCTTTTTAACATTATAAATGTCTTTACTGTCAACTTTTGATCAATTAAATGCATCCGTGCTATATAAAAGTATTTCTTTAAAAAAAAATCTTACTGATCCCAAAGCTTTGAATGAATTTTAGTTCTTGCACTTCTTGGATTCAACCCCATGAGCTTGGCATCACTAACGCCAAGCTTTACTGTTGGAGCTACAGGAATATCATTTGACGAAGTAAACCCGGTGTTGAAATCTTTATTGCAAACTACAATGCAACATTCAGGACAAATGGATCTGACCTTGTGATGTGAAAAACTTCATTTTTTCTCTCTTGTAAACACATGACCTCTCAAAACAGTTACAGGCAAAAGACAAAGAAAACGCATCTAATTAGACATTTCCAAATGTTCTGTATAAAAGCAGCAAGGGGTAAAAAATAAATTCATCTCTGGGGACTATTTTTGCGGTTCATGTTCTTCAAAGAGTTAGAAAACTGTGCTGCCAAATGTTATTGCTCTATAAACTTCAAACCCCATTGTGAATGACTGCAAAATCTGTTACAGAGAATGTGATTGTGACAATAGCACAATTCCAGTTTTCCGGAAAAGAGCCGTGGGTTTTGGAGCTACGTTTATACAATTAAAAAAATATGCTGTAAAAACAGGCTTCAGCTGCTTTACACAATATAGTTTCTTATTTCCTTTCGATTGTGTTGAAATGTGACAAAAAGTAGTATGTTTTACTAAGATGCACCCATAAATTGTTCCAACTCTTGTGTTTAAAGAAGCTCTAAACATTCAGTGGAAGTTCATCAACAAAATATGACCTTCCATCTGAACATGTGATATTACAATCACGGGTGTGTCAGAGCATCAGCAATGCCAGAATACTGCTTAGTAATGCAACTACATTCAATTACGGTAATGTGATACTCGTGCAGTATTCACTTAGTAGTGTGCATCACAGGCAGTGTGGAATGTGACACTCCAGATTCACACCTAGAATTCCAAACAGTTACTGGGTTGAGAGTTCTCCCCGAGGGTGGCGTCTTTGAAGCTGTGTGTTCCGGTGGGTGTGGTCAGCGGGAGCGGTGGGCGTGGCTCAGGCCTGAAGGTACTCCGGCTGTACCCGTGCGACCTTGCGAAACTCTTTGGCGTGCGTGCGTGGACACTGCATCTCACACCAGCTGATGGGCACCATCTGAGCACCTGCGGGAAGAGATTTCAGACCGTGATGAACAATGAACCTTTTGGGTTAACTATGCATAAATACAAATGTCAGGGTGTAGATGAGTTTGTTTCTTCATGGGAACAGATTTGAAGAAATTAGCATTCCATCACTTGTTCACTCTGCAGTGAATGGGTGCCGTCCGAACAGCTGATAAAACCATCACAATAATCCACACCACTCCAATCCATCACTTAATGTCTTGTGAAGAGAAAAGCTGCGTGTTTGTAAGAAACAAATCCATCATTAAAGCGTTTTTAACTTTAAATCGTTTACTTCCAGCTAAAATATGAGTCCTCTATCCATAATATTGCTTTCTCCAGTGAAAAAGTCATCTTGTCTGAATCAGGAGAGAAATATGGACAGATCTAGCACTGTTTACAGTCCAAAACAGATCTAAACTATGTCAGTGGATTTTGATGTGAGGGGACAACAGGTGATGGACTTCACTGGAAGCAGTGTTATTATGGACTCGTATTTTGAGTAATTAACGCAGTAATGAAGGATTTGTTTCTTACAAACATGCAGCTTTTCACTTCAAAAGATGGTAATTAATGGACTGGAGTGGTGTGGATTATGGTGATGTTTTTATCAGCTGTTCTGATGTTTATCATTCTGACGGCACCCATTCACTGCAGAGGATCCACTGCTGATGGAATGCTTCATTTCTCCAAATCTATTCCCATGAAGGAACAAACTCATCTAGAACTTAGATGGTATGAAGTAGAGTCATTTTTTCAAATATTTATTTAAAGTGCACTGCTATTTGAACGCTCCCTCACCCGCCTCGCTGTGGGCCACGACTACGCCCAACTCATTCTCTGCTGTGGTCAGCAGGTAGTTTGACTGCACGTCACCCAAAGAGATCTGACATCCGAGGTCAAGGGTCATGAGCAACACATCCATGACAAAACGAAAACTGCTTTTCATAGAGCATAAAGGATACCACTTTTGCAAGGACAATGTCGCCTGGCCTGAAGCTTTTGTACGTCTCCACCTGAAAAGAGCAATTCAGTACATGACATTTTAACCCTCCTACACTTTTTGAGAAAGGGATACATATGGGATGTTTACAGATATTTCTGTGCAATTTTTTAAAGCATTATCATCTTTCCCATACAATTTGTTTTTTAACCACAAAACAAAAATTCCCATAAACTCACCTTGTCTTTCTCTGTCGCTCTCACGTCTTCTCTCCTGGAGAAATCAAAACCAAACAGCGTTTAATAGATTAGACTTTACTTCTATTACTGATAATAATATATGCAACAGAACCTGCTTTTAAAATATGAATGAAACTTGATGGACATTAAAATTAATGCATTCATACCGGATCGTGCCTCTAAACCTATCTTTTAGCGGTGTCGACCCAACATATAAGATGTGGACTTTAGCAAATCGTGGGTTGATACTCATCACCTGCAGGAAAATAATCATAGATTTAATACACAGAATAATTTAACAAAACATCATGCAATAAATGACAACGAAAGATCAGAAGGATTTAGATGTGATTGATCATGTTTTGTACAGAGCTCTCACCTTACAGGTGACGATGGCACCGACGTCAGGCAAGAGCTGTGCTTCTGTCTCCCTAACGACTGAAATCACCGGGAGCTAGGAAGAAAGAGGAGGCAATACAATGTCACTATTGGATTACGGAGAAGCATGGGTGTTTAAGTCTTGCAAATGAATAAAATTGTGCAAAAATCAAAGAATGTCCATGAAAGTGAGTGTGATATATGACCTGACCTCCTCTCCCTCGTTCTTTCTCAGCACGTATCCCGCGAGCGAAGCGAAGATGTAGCCGTGCCGCAGACACGTCCCGGTGCCGGGGATACAGTCCTCCGTGCTGCAGAGCCTTTCACCTGCGTGAACAACAGCACACAAACCAAGCCACATCAAACTGCTTGTAAAAACACAAATAATGTACAGTAATGCACATACAATGGAGGTATATAGGACAGCAATAAATGTAAAAATATACTTTAACCACAAGACACTAATTGACATTCTAAATGACAAAATCTGTTACTAGCCTTATCTGTGTAAAGTTAATCCAATATTTCACCTCCTGTCATGATGATCAATTAAAGCCTTAATCGTTGTTACTCCAACATGTGCAAGGATACTAGAAAGCTGTTTACAGAGTTCATTACTGCCATGCAATAAAATATAATGAAGGTAACTGAGACTTTTCAGTCTCACAATTCTGACTTTCTCTCTCAATTGCAAGTTTTCATTTCACAACTTAGACTTTTTTTCCTCTGAATTCTGGGTTTACATCTTGCAAATTTTTCACCGCCACAGAATTTTAAAAATCACGCGTGATCGACTTTTTCCAAGTTTCTATCAAACAATTCTGAGCTTTTAGCGCAAAAATTTTAAAAGCTGCAAGAATTGTGTGATACAAATTAAATTGCGAGGAAAAAGGCAGAATTATGAGATTTAAAAGTTGCATTTACATTTTTTTTTATACTGTGGACTCCACTCTTGTAACATGTGCAAGGGATACTGGAAAGCTGCTGTTTACTAAATTCATTTCCGCCTTGCAATATAATAAAGGTAACTGAGATTTTTCAATCTCACAATTATGATTTTTTTTCTCTCAATTGTGAGGTTACATCTTGCAGTTTTTTTTTGCCACAGATTAAAAAAAATCTCTCAACTGCATGTTTCCATAGTTTAAATACTGTAATTCAGTCTTGGGCAGTAACTAGTAATGCATTACAGTAACAATATAACTTTCCCTGGTAACTAGTAGTTAAATAATTACTAATAAAATTTTAATCATAATTTTACAGTTACTTACCATCCAAACAAATGGCTAGATACTAGTTACTTTTTTGTCACAATTGCTACTGATTTGAAATTCAAAAATTCAATCATCCTTATCAATTTTCATAATCACTGTCAAAGCAGCAAGCTTTATAGTAATATAGCGGCTGGAAATACAGCCATTTAGTGCTGTCAGCATCCAAAATTAACGTTTTTGTTTACATAATATATGTATGTGTACTGTGTATATTTATTATGTATATATAAATACAAACACATACATTATATATTTTGTAAAATATTACACATTTATATATTCATATTTTATAAATATATTTAATAAATAAACAAAATTTTTCTTAAATATATGCATGCATGTGTTTGTATTTATATATACATAAATCTGTCAACTGAGAATCCCAGCATGTTTGGTTGGTTCTACCTGCTTGAGTCCTGTTACACATTTGTTGCGGTTTTATTAAATAACAAAAGTTGTTTAAAATATTGTGGCTTGTCATCAGTTTATCATTTATCTGTAACTTTCATGCATTCATAGGCTGCAAAAATTATGCAATTACCAGTTTTTTGGGGGGTGTAATGAAAGGTAATGTAACTAATTACTGTTGGCTGGAAGTAATAATTAATGTAATACTAATATAACTTTTGAAAGCAGTAATTAATGAGTTATATATTACTATTTTTTTTTTTTGATACACTAGCCCAACACTGGTTGATGCATGCTATAATATGATGTTAATTTGAATATCTATTTACAAACTGCAACTCACAGAATCGCGTCGTTTAAACATAAGAGAAAGTTTATCCGCCAAGAAAAGTAGTCCCACCGCTAAAAAAAAAAAAGTGTGTTATACCAAATATCATATAAAACACATTACGGGATGAATTAAAAATAATAATTAATTTTTATTTTTTTTTATTTTTATTTTTTACAAATATGCAAAGTTCACAAAATACTAATTAAAAAATAAATGAAACCAGATTTCGGTGACAATGCAAATGAGGTTTCCAGGGCAATCTCGGTGATGAAAACAGCTCTAGTCACTCATCAGCTGAGGCACATAGGTGAGTGTTTAGCAGCAGGTTTAAGGCAGGTATGCATGACAGCAGCGCTCGCGCCCCGGGCGGTGGGCAGGGCTCGCCAAACGAGTCCTTAAACCCTGCAAACACCTCCAAAACTACACTCACTCACGGAATATCACATATACGCTATTATAGCAAGCCAGTCAATCAACATCATCGGTTTTCGCCATATGCTGACCGAAATCAAACATGTTTATGCGTTTACAACGTCAAAATAGTGCTGCGCGTGCGGATGATTCAGCCCTACAGCAACACACGTGAACGCTATAGAGGAATCAAACTGACCACAGCAAAGCTCATAACAAATCAGTCTGTGCGTAACCAAAGAACATACAGCCAAGCCCTGCAACGACTATGACGATAAACCCAAAAGGATGCGCAGAAAACATGTTAATAACAGCGACCCACCTGGAACACACAGCTTCATGGGCGACATGTTTCCAAGAAGCGACATCCGCGTTTTGATTGGCTATTAGTCAGAGGGCAACTCGCGCTCTGATTGGTCACTTCCTCATACGCGGTTCGAGTAGTCCGCCATATTTGTTGTGGCTACAAATGTAAATATACTCTGGAGACATGTTGAATGGAAAAGATTTGGACGTCTCCTTTCTTGTATATTTCCAAGCATATATTATCATCAAAAAATATATATATATAAAAAAAAAAGTTTAGGTGAAATGAGAAAATACACTTTGGGATCAGTAAGATTTGTAATGTTTTTTAAAAGAGGTCTCTTCTGCTCACCAAGGCTGGATTTATTTGATCAAAAATACAGAATAACATTTTAATATTGTGAAATATTATTGGAATTTAAAATAATGGTTTTCTATTTTAATATACTTTCAAATGGAATTTATTTCTGTGATGCAAAGCATAATTTTCAGCATCGTGTCAAATGGTCCTTCAGAAATATTGGAAACAGTTGATGCTTTATTTATTTTTTGGAACCTTTGATACTTTTTTCAGGATTCTTTGATAAATAAAAAGTTAAAAAGAACAGCATTTATTTAAAATAAAAATCTTTTGTATATTAATATTTTTTTTAAATGATTTAATGTGATAGATAGGCCTATGTTTGTATTTTTATCTTTAG
This sequence comes from Barbus barbus, assembly GCF_936440315.1. Taxonomy (NCBI): domain Eukaryota; kingdom Metazoa; phylum Chordata; class Actinopteri; order Cypriniformes; family Cyprinidae; genus Barbus; species Barbus barbus. The sequence continues at coordinate 2,157,139 of NC_136736.1, read as the reverse complement.
GAATAAGAAAAAAATATTCACAACATGCCACTTTTTTCTGCTTAAGCCGACATTTATTAGGCATTGTGCATCTCATAATTCACGTAAGTGTACATATAACTGTCTTTCAGTCAAGCAAAATAATTTTAACATCTGCTGTAAAAGCTAAATGTACAGACAAAATGCTATAAATTTATTTTCTGGAACAATAATATTCAGTATTTCCTTAATTGGTGAATGTTTGCAGGATACTAGGGTCAAAATGCATTGAACAAGACATGGACTACAGTTCGACATCAACATACAGTGACATTTACCACAGAAAAAGTGAGAAAAAATGACCATAAACATATGCAAAAAGCCCACAGGAATATAATCTGCTTTTAATCACCAAACTAACTCACTTCTCCTCTCTAGATGTAGGTGAAGCCTAAAAACAAACCGTTACGCAGATCTTTTCAGTGACTTCAAAGTGGGATAATTGAAGAGCGTTTGTGTGGGTGTTCAGGGATCTAGAGCAGCGGTGCAAAGCATGAATCACGCAAAGACGGGGGAAATCGCACCCCTTCTGCAGCCCACCCGGTCATTAATATATGCCGTTGCCTGGCAACAGTCCTTAAAGCATGCCATCACAGAAACACATGTGGCATCTTTTGAAAGGTGCGACCGTGGCTCTTCAGTGCCGAGAAAATGTAAAGCTAAAATCCCTCCCTGTGGCTGTTTCACAGCATTCACACTCATACTCAAGCAGATACATTTGACTTTTATTATTATAATAATGGTCCCGATTCAGAGCATTAGGAAATTAATGATTAGTGGTTTGGTTCTTGGCTCATGGTCAAACACTGATTGCGTTTTTTGAGGAGGATTGTGTGAATTGAGGTCTACTTCTTGGCTTTGCCCTGAGCGGCGACGGCTTCCATGGCTTTGCGGACCGTCTCTTCATCTCCCAGGAACTGCATGGGCTTCACAGGCTTCAGGTTCTTGTCCAGCTCATAAAGGATGGGGATTCCTGTGGGCAGATTCAGCTCCATAATCGCCTCCTCGGACATACCTGGAGCAAACACACGGGTTATAATGAGCACAATACAGATGCAAATATAAAGCATTGCAGATGGTTGCCAGAACGTTCTTATACATTTGCTAAGATGTTTTGAAAAACTGCTACCTTTACTCTGGATATTAAGAGCCAGTGAAAATTATGCATCATGTGAATTCCATGACGTGGAAAATGCAGATGGAATTGCGGAATTCATAACTCGGAATTTTGGATGTTATATTTTAATTTGATTACATTCTAAAAGATAAATTCAACTGTTAATATTTTATGCCTTCCCTTGACTACCACCATTTTTGATGATAAAATTGTTTTAAATCAGAATACTTAAAACAAAGAATTTCTGAAATAAATCAAACATTTCATAGGGCCCTATTATTGTAAAAAATAAATAGTTATTAGATTTGTTTTGTTATTAAAATTACAGTAAAGCATTAGAACAGCATTAAAAATGTAAAATATAATTTTTGGTTAAAATTAAATAGAATTGGGGGGGGGGGGTCAAACTGATTTAACTGGTGCCTAAAAATGTGATTTTTGTTAATTATATGTTAAATGACACATTTCATTTTCTTTTATTAATTATACATGCTTTTTAAACTGAATTTAACTTATTAAACCTTTAATAAATCATTGTTCAATTGTAACATTTTATCATTTAAATTAATTAGGCATACTACTTTTGATTACAAAAATTATATTTAACCATTGAATCCAGAAAGTGAAAAAACATGGAATTGAGAAAAACTAAAACAAAAAACAATGAATGAATAAAATAAATAAAATTAACTGATTTCACAAGGCCCTAAAAATTGTGTTAAACACAACTGTTGTTAAAATGTATAAATTTCAGGTTTACACTTAATTAGACCTGCTTTTTGATTATTAACATTTAATTTAAGCATTAAAACAGAATCCAGAAAATCTGAGAAAAAATAAAATCGTCTTCATAGGATTGACTCCTCTTGGACTCGTTCTGGGTGTTGTTAGGGTCCTGGTCTTTAGGGTGTTTGAGAGGGTTTCTCACCCTCCAGGTGTTTGACGATTCCTCTCAGGCTGTTCCCATGAGCGGCGATGAGGACCCTCTTGCCCTCCTTGATCTGAGGAACGATTTCCTCGTTCCAGAACGGCAGCGCTCGAGCGATAGTGTCCTTCAGGCTCTCGCACGAGGGCAGCTGGTCCTCCGTCAGGTCGCCGTAGCGACGGTCCTGCAGCAACATCACATTCAATGTCACGTGACCCTTCAGAAATCAATCTAACATGCTGATTTGACACCTTTCTGGTGGTTGTCAGTGTCCTGCTCACCTTGCTGATGGCGGTGTAGAAGTCGTGCTCGGGGTCCATGGGTGGTGGTGGGATGTCGTAGGAGCGTCTCCAGATCTTCACCTGCGCCTCGCCGTGTTTGGCCGCCGTCTCGGCTTTGTTGAGGCCTGTCAGGCCGCCGTAGTGGCGCTCATTCAGACGCCAGGTGCGATGCACGGGCAGCCACATCTGATCGATGCTGTCCAGCACCAGCCACAGGGTCCTGATGGCACGCTTCAGCACAGACGTGTAGCAGATGTCAAACTCATAACCCGCATCTACGGGAGAGGAAAAACAGCATCTGCATCACTCTGCATACTGCATGTGCACTACCCTTTAAAGGTCTGGGGTCAGTAAGATTGTGGTTTGTGAGCATCGGCAGCTAATGAGACGCATCTAGAGCTAGTGGACCAATGGTGATGCTTAAACCCACCCTCATTTACATGAAACTAACCACAACATTTGTAAAAGCACAGAACATGGAAACAAGAGCAAAGGGAAAGCAGCAGAAGCATGAAAAAAAACAGAAATATAACCAAGGAAAACATGATTTTGTGTGCAAGTTGGATAAAGTTGTATTAATATTCAGTTTTGAGCAATATGATTTGAAATGTTTATAGTTTTGATTCATGCATATTTTTTTCAAAATGCGTTATTAATTTGCGCCCATTATTTTACGATCCCTAACCATTTTTGCTATTCTCAAAACTTTGCTTTCATTTTTTAATTTTGTGCAGTATATTTTTACTTGCGTTTTTAATTTTTGCTTTAACTATGTATCTGTGACTGCAATACTTTTGGTGGGAAGCGGATCCCATAGGACTTGGTCCATTAAGAAAACCACTCAACATTCATGCAACCACCAAGCAACCCTCTGACAACCATATATTTGTTTTGTCCTGCAAAAAGTGCAATAATTATAAACATTATGCATATTATAGTTGCATATACATAAAATAAAATGGATTTTTCATTATATTTGATTTTAAAAATACTATGTTGTTTTTTAAGTAGAAAAATATGGCAATATTGTTAAATATGATACTGACAGATAAATGAAGCAACCAGGTAACGCTTTGGCAAGATAAAAATCTTGCATGACAGATTGCTAAAGAGTAAATGAGTAAGAGCAGCTCGATATTGACTGCGTTATTTTGACAGTAACACCACGAGGAGCTGCTGCTGCAGTGCGCTGATCTCCGCAGGCCCCACACAAACACAACACCGGTTTAATAAGCGGACTCCGCTCACCTTTCAGGGCCTGGCCGCCCCTCTTGGCCTCCTCGGCCCCGGTTTCGCTCAGATCGGCGTCGAACCAGCCGCAGAAGCGGTTCTCCTGGTTCCAGCAGCTCTCTCCGTGGCGGATCAGCACCAGCTTATACGCGGCCATCACGCTCGGAAACACAGCGGGGATGTTGGCGGGTAACGGAGGAGACGCGTCCCCGGGAGGCGGATGAGAGATGCTGGCACGGTGAGCCGAAATACCGCTCCGGTGAGTTTGGAGGTCGTCGCTTTTTAAAGGCGGACAGCGCTTCCTGATGCGCGCGACCAATCAGAGGAAGAGCGCGCGCGTGCACGACCTTGAGAGTCTGTTTATCATCTTTAAAAGGAGAAATTATAGTTTTAAAGCTGGTTGGAAGTGCAATATTTAAATATTTTAACGGTATACATGTTTATACATAAATAATATAATATTAATAGTATTGTGGACGTTCAAAACGTTAAACATTATATATGATTTTAATTTAAATAATGTGTAACCCTAACATTTAAAAGGCAGATATATATTTTCATTTTATGAATCCAATTTATACTGTAAAAATAATATCATGAGTAAAATATTATTTGGAAAATATTTAGTATTTACTATTATTTTAAATTATATTTTAAATTATGCTCACTATAGAAGTGTATTTTTAGATGCAGTATTTATTTAAATCATGTTTTATTATCTATTTAATTATTTTAATCAATTTCTCTGTTTAATTTATTTATTTTATTTTAACATTTACACTGTCTTTAACTAAACATTTTCACAGACCCCTTTTCAGCCCCTTTAATGTGGTATTATTGTATAAATGTAGAAGAAAATGTTCCTTTCATTATTTTAAAAAAGCAATAAGCCACAGTCTGTTTGAAATACTTTATTCAAAGACCTACAGATTAGTTGATTAGCTGAGAGATGTGAACATGAAGGGTCATATACATAAATATGTGAGCAAATGTGTTATACATCACATTAGTAGCCATATTATTATTAATTACTCTCGCAAATATTTGATTCTATATATTAATATAATTTTATATATATATATATATACACACATACACATATATATATATATATATATATATATATATATATATATATATATATATATATAAGTATTTTTTCTTTAATTGTTAATGTGAACGTTTTACACTATAGACTGAACAAAAAGCATTGCTTGGTAATCGGTTGACCTAAATTGTTATTATCTAATTGCGTACTTAAATTTAACAGCTGACATCTGTTCAACCGAATTCATTACATACCTTTCTATCAAGGTTAGCTGACATATAAAGATGTTTGACTGCCATTACCATTTTCTAAACTGTGAAAATGTGAGAAATGTTGAAGGTGTCTGAATTAATTTTGGTTTGACTGTATGTATGTATGCATGTATATAGTATTTAGCATGTGGTTCTTTGATGTACTCTGATTGGCCGTCTGCTTCGCTGCTGTGTTGGGCGTTTCCTGCGGTATCCGTGCAGCTGATCCTGGTACTCTTGGTGGGCAATGGGCACGTAACCGCAGGGATCACACAGATCCTGAGACACAGAGACACCTGACTGAGCAGCTGCAGCATGCTGTGGTGAAGACTGTCAGATAATGTGTGGTACTGTACCGGGTAAGAGGCATGGAAGTGTTTGTAACCCCCCAGCAGCAGATAGTGCAGGCTGGGATACACATTAACCTGTCTGTCCAGTCTCCTCAGATACTGACAGCTGTGGATCGGGTAAGAAGCGTGTGTCATCATAAATGCACTCAGTGTGTGTGTGTGAGTGTGTTTCTCACAGATGTGGGCCTCTTTCCAATGAGAACTCACACTGGAAGATGATCAGCTTCCGTGGCGACAACCCCTCCTCCTCTGGGAGTGAGTCAGACAGACGAGTCGCCCACCATCCCTTTATCCTCATCCTCCAGGACGAGGCGCTTCGAGGTGAAAGTTGGGCTCCCGCTGAGGCCTGATGCACCGCCTGCTGTGTCTGAGACTCCGTGTACAGATTCACTGCTCCCTGAATGAGGTGAAAGTTAAGATATGAAGACCAAACACCCTCCTGATGGATTCAATGTGCCATTAATATATAAAAATATAATGTTTGGAGTCAGTTGATGCTTTTATTGAGCGAGGATGCATTCAACTGATCAAAAGTGACAGGCATTTATAATGTAACAAAAGATTTCTGTTTCAAATAAATGCTGTTCTTTTGAATTTTCTATTCATCAAAGAATCCCGAACAATATGGTTTCCACAAAAACATGAAGCAGCACAGCTATTTTAATATTGATAATAATCAGAAATGTTTCATTCATATCGGAATGATTTCTGAAGGATCACGTGACACTGAAGACTGGAGTAACGATGCTGAAAATTCAGCTTTGATCACAGGAATAAATTACATTTTACAATATATTCACATAGAAAGCAGTTATTTTAAACTGTAATAATATTTCACAATATTGCTGTTTTTACAGTATTTTTGATCAAGTAAATGAAGCATACATTGGCATGCTGTTTACAGTATACTGTTGGTATGCTATTCTGATCATAGTCTCACTCCGTGTTTGTATTTGGTTTTGAATAGTTAAGATTCAAGAGTCTGAACATTGGATTGATTAGAAATTTAATGGAGATATTCCACATGAACACCTCATTACATTAAAAACTTAATGTGTCCTCCTTGGTACTCATATGAGTAATGGCAGTCAACGATGAGGAAATCCTCAGTTACGCCACCTTCAGGTCAGGAGACAATGCTTTTACCTCAACATCTGGTGAATGAGACACACATCATTCAAATAAACCCATAAAATAATTGTGCAAATAACTTACGTTTCTCTCTCAGCTGCTTTGAGATTAAAATGACATTTGATATGAGACTGCATTAAAATGGGAACCACTCTGCAAAGAACATCACGTTATAATCAGAGCTTTTTGAAAATGTTAATGATCACTTACAGTATGAGCGCTGACACAGTGAAGCTCCTGATGGCCACTACTCTCAACAGGAAGCAGGTGTTGCTATGGGAATGATTTGAATCAAGTCTGAAAACATGAATTGACTATAATTTCTAAAAACACTTTCACAACCAAGTTTAGACACATATCACGTTTTAATCTCTTCTGCTAATTGCATAAATGAACATGTTAATCTAAAAACACAATCCAGCTGAGAAGGCATGAAAATTAGTACTCTATAACTGGAATATGTATTTCAAAGGTTGGGGGTCAGTCTACTGCTCATCAAGGCTGCATTCATTTGATTAAAATCATAAAAACAGTAATATTGTGAAATATTATTACAATTTTGGATTGCTCCAGTCTTCAGTCACATGATCCTTCAGAAATCACTCTGATTTGTTGCTTAAAAAACATTTCTGATTATTCATTATTTTTGTGGAAACTGTGATACATGATTAAATCATACCATGATGAGTATGAAGTTCAAAAGAGCAGCATTTGTTGTCTGAATAAAAGTATTAATATCTTTAAAAAGCGCAGAATGCAAAGTCAGAAGTCAGTCAAACACTGGCGTTTCATGGTTCTCTATGAATAAACTTCATGTTTGTCTTGTTTAATATCATATGCTTTCATTATGGTTTTGCAGAACCAACCAACCTTACTGAAGTCTCCTATGAGAGAGAGGTCAGTGACGGCGTCCTGAGTGATGTGTGGGTGGGGCTTTCCTCCTTGACCTCAGCTGACTGAACCTCACAGCGGCCTGCAGACGAGCAGAGAGTGAAAACACACAATAACACAGGCATCTTCCACCTCGGGCTCAGACGCTCTTTGTTTGTGCATTTATTCTCACCACTGGGTCGACGGCACTCGTCTCTCGTGGGACACTGGTGTCCTCTTCTGGGTCATTGCGGTACGCTTGGCCTGGTCTCGGCTCATCTGCAGGGGAGAAGCCGCACACGCAGCGTCTTCTGCTGGACAAACGCCAAGGTCAGCATTGTGAATGCAGCCGCAATGAAACACAGCCTTTATGAGCATGACCCAGTTTACAAAACAATACAGTGGAAAGTACCATGTCAACATCATGCCAAGCACTGTCGGGCAGTAACTAGTTACTAGTAATGCATTACAGAATAATATTACTTTCCCTGGTAACTAGTAGTGTACCTAAGTGCTCATAAAATTTAAGTAATATTATAGTTACCATCAAAAAATGGCTAGAGACTAGTTATTTTTTGTCACAGTTGCTAATGATTTTAAATTATCCTCACCACTTACGTTTAAAATGAGGTGGATAGGTGCATATCACATTTACATATTTCAAATGACATTTTGGTTGCATAAATAATAATATTATATATAAGCATTACTGACAATTGCTCTGTCGTTCTCCTTATTGGTAGGAAAATCTTGACCTTCACAGACACCTGGGCTGGACGTAAAAAGTAATAGAACATCAGATACATTATGAGAGTTATAAATGAGTTAAAGTGTCATGAAAATAATGTCAAAAATATGATTTACTATTTATTATTTTTTAATTTACTGTATTTGGTAACTGTAAGTGTCCTATACCATGTTTGAAGAGGAGTCAGGAGACTAACACAGGACACATGATGGCTTGTTTTCTAATAACTGTGATACAGGTTTATTACAGGTAATTAAAACAAACGGAAATAAAATATTTAAATCAATTTAAACTTGTTTTATTTCAACAAGTTAAAAATAAAAATCTGAGATTAATAAAAACAAGCAATACAGACATAAAAACTAATAAAATGACAATCACTCAAATTAAAATTAAAACCTAAAAAGTCTAAAAATAAATAATAACATTCAAAATAATAATAAAACTATGATAGTATATGTCAATAAATAACACTGCTGAGATCATCGCAGATTATTAATGCAATGCATTATTAATACGAGGTCATGCATCGTTATTTTTGCCTTGCTCGTCTTCTTCATACTGCAGAGACTAAGAGAAAATTCACAGTAAAGTCCATTGAAATTCATAACTGTACATGAGCTGTTCTGAACATTTACTTATCAATTTAATCAATTTTCTGTTGGTATGTCAGTTACTAATTCTTAGAATTAAAGAATGTATAAAAAATATATGCATGCAAATGTGTGTTTTTCAAAGCTTTCAACTCTGGATCTTAAGAAGAAACATTTGAAGAGAGGTGACAAGCTAAGGATTCAAAAACATTGATCAAACACAGTCTTCAATCATAAGATAAAACTAATCTAAATGTGCAAACACAAGAGGGTGGAACAGCTTGAGTTTGAAGTGTCCTCAGAGGAGAGTTAATTAAGCTGTGTGTGTGTGTGTTTGTGTGTGTGTGTGTGTGTGTGTGTAGGTGTAGGGTTGGTGTAGGGCAATAGCACACACAGTTTGTTCAGTATAAAAACCATTACGCCTATGGAGAGTCCCCATAAACCACAAAAACCAACATGTGTGTGTGTGTGTGAGTGTGTGTGTGTGAAGCTCTTGTCCGGACCTGTGTCTCTCTCTCCCTGGAGAGGGTGTTGAGCGGTGGATTGATGCATTCAGGCGTCAGAACAAGTTTTCTCCAGGGGGACGAGCTCTTCAGATGCAGACTTAAAGAAAATGTGCATCAAAGTTATAGCATAAAACTATTAGTTATAATCCACAAAAAATTACCCAGATTTGACTAAATTAATATAAAACATTTCCAAAATCTAGGACCCAATAAAAAAGCAAAAAATAAAATAAATATATAAAACACAGTACATGTATTCAAAATTGACCACTGTCAATTTATATGAAACCACTTTAGCGATCACTTTAAATTTAAGGCTTTGTTTAGAAAATATGACAACTGCATGAGTATTACAAAATGTTTTACATTTCCTTTGTTTTTGTTTTATATTTTATAATTGATTAATATGAAAATTATGATTAAAATCTATAGTAAATGTTCTCAACACATATCAGTATAAATTCTAAATATTTATACACAGACACACTGGTCAATAAATTGTGTCTAATATTGTAATTTTACCTCAATAAAATGCACTTTTTAAATCACTCAATCAACCTATCTGTGAGTCAGTGGAGTTGAAGGAGAGCTCACTGAGTCTTCAGCTGTCAGATCACAGTCTGCCTCCTCCACCGCACCAGCAGCCATTGAGCCATTGAGTCTGATATGAACTGATCTGTGCATCATGATGGGAATGTGTCTCCACTGAGGGTCTCTGCATCTCCTCCCTTGGAAACTCGTGTTGCTACAACAAGCTTCATGTGATCAAGTCGTGTTTTTGTATGATGTCTTCTTTCATAAAATACTAAAAATATTTATCTGAATAGATGGACTACCATAAAAATAGAGCATTTAGCTGCAGTCCCCATCCACTTCCATTATAAAGACGAGCACAGCCTCTGTGTTCAGCTCTATTTGCATGTAGCTTTTATTATGCAGCTTGTGAAACAAAACAAAAAAAGCAGCCTTAAACTTTGCCAGTTTATGTATAATTTATGTATAATCTATTCCTATTCTATTCTATCTATAGCACACCTGTACATACAATTTATTTTATTTTATTTTTCAATTTATGTTTTCTGTTTTTTTGTTTATTTATATACACATATGTGTATTTTATTCTTATGTTATTTTTTGTTATCTTGTGACACTAAAACAATTTCCTCGTATGCTCAAAGATACTTGGCAATAAAGCTCTTTCTGATTCTGATTTGACATGTTTTCATGTTTAGTTATAAATAAATATTTAGAAAAATACTTTTCAAAAATGTGTTTTTTTCTGCAATTCTAATTTCTGCATTTTTGTCGCTGCAGTGATGTTGTGCTTTGTCACATGTTCGATATGGGTGGTATAATTCTAACCAATCAGCGTGTGCATATGCAAAAACAAGAGAGTTCTGAAGCGCTGATTGGCTAGTGGCATCGCGATGACGCACGAGCCCCGCCTCTTTCCGGAAGCAGGCTGTCATGTGACTTGTTTGTTGGCGATCCAAATCGTTTCGTTACGGCAAAAAACAAGCGCTTGTCCCGCGTAGTTCCCCGTTTTCCCCCGCCATGGACGAGACGAGCCCGCTGGTCTCTCCGCTTCGCGATTCCAACGATTTCAGCTACGGTCCCGTCGAGCCGACCAGTCCCCGAGGCGGATTTGGAGGCACGCCGGGCTCCGTGGTGCGTCTGCCGGCCGGGAGTCCCGGGCGCAGCCGCGAGCGGCAGCCGCTCCTGGACCGAGACCGAGGCGTGTCGCCCCGCGACCCGCACAGGAACGAGTTCCCGGAGGATCCGGAGTTCAGGGAGATCATCCGGAAGGCGGAGCGGGCCATCGAGGAGGGCATCTACCCCGAGCGCATCTACCAGGGCTCCAGCGGCAGCTACTTCGTCAAAGACTCAACAGGGGTAAGAGGTCATCATGTCTTAATGTGTGACTCGTCTAATCAGTTTTGTGTGCATTTACTGCTCCACACAGAGCTGAGGAGTCCGAGTAACAGCTGTGTCATCAGGTCAGGCCTGGACTCATGCAAACCAGAAATCTGCTTCAGTACAGTTTAAGCTTTGACACTTGTGTGTTTCTTCATCTACAGGCACTTTATGTGATTTTATAATATGAATGTGAAACAGAAAGTGTTTTGGGTTAACTATTTAGCATTTTTATTGTGCCCATATATACAATCATTCATTTTTAAACATGATGAATATGTGATAAATTGAGGTAAATGTCACTTTTAGGGTCATTGGACACATTGTGTGTCATTGCACAAGCCTGTTGTTCAAAATCTAGATAGCATTTATGTAGGCAGCTCACTAGCTGTTCGATCAATAAGTAAAAAGCTTACCGGCACTTTCTCGTTGAAGCTCTCTTTAGTGAAGTGAAGTGCATTATCATGCAGCGATTGAGCTCGTACATACCCAGCAAACACGCACTACATCTTTTATATGAGACTTTAATACAGGTAACAGCTCTCATAAAAGTCAAAGTCTGGCTTGATTAGGAATGAGTTATTATTTTTGGCAACTTTACAATAGAATTCCATTTGTAAACAATAGTCAATTACATTAGGACCCATGAACTACAATGAAAAGCACTGATTAGTCTCGGTAATTTCAACATTTACTAATGCATTATTAAAATCAAAAGCTATATCTATTAATGCTGTTTAATGGATTTGAGATTAAATGAACTAATAATGAACAGTTTTATTATTATTGGTTAAATTATAAAATACTGTAACAAATCTATTGATCACTGTTAATTAATGGGATGTTATTGTTAGGTAATCTTATTGTGATTACCATTATGTTTAGTGTACTTGTTTACTGAGAAGACAACTAGAGATCGACCGATATATCGATTTACCGATATTTTCCCCGATATTTAAGCATTTTTCCATAATCGAATATCGGTTTTGTAATATCGGATTCCCCGATAAACACCGCCATCTTGTGGACGTTTTCAGAATTGCGCGCAGGATCGCAATTGCAGCGCATCTGAGGGGAGACGAGACAGCAACGGCGTGCAGGTACTTGATTTGCTGTAGTTAGTAAACTATTTAATATTACAGGCATTAATGCACAAATTAGATGTATTACATAAATTCCTGATATACAGTTTAAATGCAACTTGGCTCTAAGAAATATGATAAATAAGATACTCTGTCAAGCCCTGTCCCTATAAAGATAGGCTATAACTTTGCCTGAAATAACACAGCCATGAATTAGCACATGGTGGAAATAAAAGCGCTGAATTTAATTCTCTCTGTGGTCTATTAGTCTCGTGAAGTCGGAGTCACGTAGATAATCCGTCAAGTCCTCTCCCAATAAAGACGTAACTTTGCATGAATTAAATAATACAGCCATGAATGATTGCATGTTGGAAAGAAAAGAATTGAATGTAATTCTCTCTCTGTTGTCTATATGCTCATCATTAGTCTCGTGAAGCCGCTTTCATATTGCAGTTCACTCAGCGGGTTGATGCTCAAGAAATGCTCCAGCTCGGACACCGCATGTAACTTTTAACAAGATTCACTTTTTTGAAGCACCCTAAATTGTATTAACACTTACTATATAACCATTATTTCGTTTATAAACATCTAAATTAATACAACTCTATGGAAATTAATTATTTATTATCTCCGCGATCGATCGCAGTTTGAGTAGCCTATAGTTCTGTGTAAAGGCATAGATAAACCGCGCTGTCAGCAGCATAATTTAGAGCATGTCAGTTGAGAAATGCAATAAAATACAATGCTTGTTATATTCCAATATTCCAGAGAATATTATTCCGTGAATTAACATTATCCAGTGAATTATTCTTCACTCTTTATCCTATTAAACAGCTTATAAACCTACTAAAACTGTAGTTAAAAATGAAGTTGATATGACTCCTTTCCTTTATTTTCTCCATTTGAAAACATTAGACTTTCTATGTTCATTTTGCTTACTGCTAATATTAGTGTTGCTGCTAAAGCTTTTTATAAATAAAATGTTTTTTATTGTTGTAATACGAAGATTAAATTGAACATGACAGGGCTCTAGACTGCGACCAAAATGGTAATTGTTTGCGAGTTAAAATTTGACCTGGTCGCATTTGTAGGAGTGCCAGGTCTGCGCTACTCCAAAGCGTCTGCTTCATACAGCGCGCGCTGCCAGCCGCAGCACATTATAGCAGGAGTCAGATTTCACTGATCACGTGAAGAGAGCTTTCAGCGCGAGCGCTTAGTGGGTAGAGCCTGGTTTATACTCGCCGCGTCAGCACGAGCGTGAAGGTGCGCGTCGCGGATGGAGCGCAACGGATGGATTTGTTTTCAAACTAAAGTAAAAGACCGCTTCTTAAACCAGAGAAGGTGAACGTGGTGGTATTCTTGTAGAAAAAACATGCAAGTCCTGTCAGCTACAGCCAGTTTAGTTTTACTTTTCTTTTTGTTTTCGTTTTGAGAAGCTTGTTATCTTTGCTGTTTACCTCAGGTTATGCTATGGAGGCTTTCCTTAATTAAAAAAATATATATTAATATTTATTTGCTTCCTCAGAGTTTGCTAAACATTCTGTAATATACTAGGTATATAGTACAGCATGTGATGTGTTCTATGCCATGCCTCTTCTTATTCGTTTTTGTTGATAAATGTTATGTAAGAGTTTGTCATTGTCAACGTACTGTTTTATTGTTGTTGCGCTTTTTAATTAAGAATAACAATGAATCCATCTTTTGTTTTAGTCTTAAAAAGTTAAAGGTGTATAGATATAAGCAAAACAGACAATGATCTTTTCTTGTAAAATGTGACACCAAGATCGCAAATTTGAAAGTAAAAAGCGCACGAAAAAAGGAATTCCTGTTCACAAAATTTAAATCACAAATAATACTGATGAAAAAGAACGAGTTGAATGTTGAAAACTTTCGTTACCATATAACTATAAACTATGATAAAAGTTCATCAGCATGCATTGATTAATCAAATGTTGTAGCAAAAACAAAAAACAAATTGCAACCAAATGATGTGCTCGTGTGCAAAAGTGAGATCAGTGGGAAGAATGAGTCTAGAGCCCTGCATGAAAGACTGCTAATTCTCAAAACATTTTTTGTTAAGATGACTGAAAGGAGGTAAAACCAAAGTGAAGTATGGACTTACTTCACGCAGTCATTTATTTACTTTATAACAGTAAATAAATATCGGTTCTGCATATCGGTTATCGGGCACATAGACATGCAAATAATTGGTATCGGTATCGGTTATAAAAAATCAATATCGGTCGATCACTAAAGACAACAGTATAAGTGAAGTTTGAGCTGAAGAGATGAGGTGAATATTACATGAATATTTTGTATTAAATTGTAAAGAGGGTTCAGAAATATGTTTTTAATTAGCTATAACATTTTTACATTGTGCTTTTGTCATTTTTGGAATTTTTTTCTATTTAGATTTATTTTTTTCTGATTTAGTTGTAGTATTTTTAGTACTTAAACTAATTTGATTGAAATATAGAATTTTGTAGAACTTTAATGTTTTATCTAATATGGAATTTTATTTTCGATTCGGTTAAAGAAAAAGGAATTTTTAATAATTATAGAATTATTTTACAATAACAGCACTGGAATCCACTGTAATTCTATATAGTTTTTCATATAAATTACAGCAGAGGTAAGTGTATTTTAAGAGTATTTATTTTCAAAAGTGACTATAGTTGAAGAAACACCCTTGTCCGGTGTCTAATCTAATAGGTCTGCATTGATTTGACATGCTACTTTGTGTGGTCGACCGCTATGGGGTCGATGGCTGATAAACTTAATCTGAATCCAGCTCAAAACCCAAGTATTTTTAGTCTCTCTTTTAGGCAGCTCCCTCAGTTTTAAGACAAATGCCATCATGATTGATCATTAAACAAAAGACTCAACACTTGAGAATACAGAACTGTTCAGGGTTTTTAGTAACAGTGGTCATTTCATCGGTACATACTCAGTTCCTCTCTTCTTTAAATGAAACTGTGGAATTACCACGACACAGTTTAAGGCCTGTCACGTGTGCCTAATTCTACAGGATGACTGCTAATGACTGTGAAGTGTGTTAGACGAGTTTGAGTTGCTTTTATTCTGCCACAGAAACACTAAATGTTGTAACTCCAGGGTTTAGACCTGGTTTGCACACTGACTCCCTTCTAAATGGTAGATTCAGAAACTCAAAGGTTAAAATGAGTTATATTGATTATATTTATCACAGAGCGGCTGATATATGCTTATCATCAGAACTGAGTGAATATGTGATTCATAATGATTGATAATAATTCTTATAGAGAAAATGTACTTTAACAAACAGACTCTTCCAGTTTTACTGCATCAAGATGACGAGGAACTGAGATTTACTACGTTTTCTTTGGTTTTCTGTGATTTGACCGAGGAGTAACAGCACTGGGAACTACCCTAGTTCCCAGTTTTATTATTACTCGGTCACATTACATTATTCTGTACTAGTGCAATTTCAGTGTAGTTTAAAGTCGAAAATGGCAAAGAAAATAAGTAAAAAAACATTATTCTTAACTGCAAGCAAACCCGTATTTCATTCATAAAGTTATTCTAATTTAACACATGATTATTAGTCATGATGATTAGTCTAGTTAGTCAGATGGGAGTTGACTGAGTTATGCTACATACTCCAGCCTGCAGGGGACACAACTGAGTTTGGCGTTTTGTTTCCTTGTGTCTTTGATCTTCAGGGCTGCAGGGCTGGTGTTTTCCTCTCAGCAGTGAACACACGGCATGCTTCCTCTGCTCACTAATGAGGCAACTCACATGAGTCATAAGGCACATGACCACATGTACGGTCAGGTGGTGTGGTGCTCAAATCAAATCACACTTGAGTCACGCAGGCCAGATCAAGTCTTTGTTAAAGGTCACTTTTAGTTGGGAAATCACTAAATGTGCCTAAAAATAAGGTTAAATGTGTAACAACCGTATAAACTTGCACTTCCGAGTTCAGTAAGATTTTGAAAGAAGTCTCTTATGCTCATTAAAGCTGCATTTATTTGATTAAAAATACAGTAATATTGTGAAATATTATTACAATTTCAAATAACTGTTTTCTATGTGAATATATTTTCAAATATAATTTATTTCTGTGATCAAAGCTGTATTTTCAGCATCATTACTCCAGTCTTCAGTGTCACATGATCTTCAGAAATCAGTCTAATATGAAGATTTGCTGCTCAAGAAACATTTCTGATTATTATCAATGTTGAAAACAGTGTTTTACCTCAAAAGAAATACACACTTCATAATCAAAACTGACATTTCCCATAATGCATGATTTTTTTTTACTGCATTCTTGGATTGTTTTAATGAAATACTGCATTAAATTCAAGCCAAAATGAGCGAATATGATTAATGAAAATATTTGGCATTAACGTGAAATAGTAATATTATTTGTATCATTTGAATGTATCAATGAAAGTTTTTAGTTTTCTGAATATTTTGAATTTATTCACAATTTTTTAGTTAAACTGTTAGCAATTTTGTGCATTTTTTAAAATATGCATAAAGTTTTTATTTATTTTGAGTTTTAGTTAGTTTAGTACATCAAGTTGATGAGAAATCTTGCCTTGTAAACTAGCTGAAATAAAATAAGTTGAATATTTTAGTTAGTTTTTTGAGGTTTCAGTTTTAGTTAACTATAATAACCCTGGTTATAAATGTGACTTTAGTCTAATATGTGAGATGTAAAGTGCATGGTTGCATTGAAAGGATTTATTTGATTTGCTCAAAGGAAAAATGCTGCTTTACTGTCATGCTGAAGAGTAACGTATGGAAGTCTCCGTTTGAGCAGACTGTGGCGCTTCAGTCATACGATGTGAACCTCATGTGTCGCTTCAGAAAACCTGACCTGAAATCTCCTCTCATCTCCAACAGAAGATCATTGGCGTCTTCAAACCAAAGAACGAGGAACCGTATGGCCAGCTGAACCCCAAGTGGACCAAATGGCTGCAGAAGCTCTGTTGTCCGTGCTGTTTCGGCCGGGACTGTCTGGTCCTGAACCAGGGCTACCTGTCAGAGGCCGGCGCCAGTTTGGTGGACCAGAAACTAGAGCTCAACATCGTGCCACGCACCAAGGTATGAGAGCAACACCTGCACTTGTGCAAAACCGAGGTGAATGAGGACGTGAGAAAGTAGGGTGATAGTCCTGCTGGTTTGGTGTTTGTTAGTCAGCCTCTTTCATTTCCTGTTGCTGGCGGCTCTAAAACAAACTAGTCAACCGCGCAGCTAAACATAACGTTACCTCACACTCCCACACTGTCTCTATCGCTGACTGCTCACAAACATGTCCCATATAAAGCTTTCTCTGTGCTCTCTTTCCCTCAGGTCGTGTATTTAGCAAGCGAGACGTTCAATTACAGCGCCATCGATCGAGTAAAGTCTCGAGGAAAGAGGTTAGCGCTAGAAAAAGTGCCCAAGATGGGCCAACGTTTCCACCGGATTGGCCTGCCACCCAAGGTGAGGTTTATGACTTTCCACCTGTCTGCCAGGAGGAAGAGAAGACATTTCAGATGTCACTGTGGCTTTATAGAGTGATATTTTAGTAGCATTGAGATGGTAATTTTAATTAATAATTTGATTTTTTTTTACTAATTTTAAAATAAATGTACAACAAAAAATTATTTTAGTTAATTATAATAACCCTGGGTTTAGAAACTGTATAGAGCACAATGGTACAGTTTCAGAAGTAAAATCCTATTAATCCTTGGAGAAACTTACATTTTAGCAATACTGTATAAACCTCTCAAGACAGACCTGCCACGAGCTCTGACGGTGCTGTACGATAATATAAGCTTTCTTTTATTTTCTCATAAGCAATCCTAGTTTTGCATTGTATCCTCATGGCTAATTTGATCTCGCTTTCGCACATGGGATGAGTAGTTTATAAAAGTACTAATAAAAGATTTTTGTACCATTACAAACACTATTTTTGGTTTAAATCAAGGTTTGTAATGTGATTAAATTCCTAAAGCTGCTGAGAACTTTTGCATGTTATAAACATGTTTCCGTTGACAGTTGTAGGTTTGTGAACTCGTTTCTATTGTCTGTTGTAGGTGGGCTCATTCCAGCTGTTTGTAGAGGGATATAAAGATGCCGATTTCTGGCTGCGGCGGTTCGAGGCGGAGCCTTTACCAGAAAACACTAATCGCCAACTCCAGCTACAGTTTGAGAGACTGGTGGTGCTGGATTACATAATCAGAAACACAGGTAACCACAGAAAAACTGGCAGAATGGTCAAAAACACATTTGAACTATATATTGTCTTTATTTTAACATGTTGTTGTTTGGATCTGTAGATCGAGGAAATGACAACTGGCTCATCAAATATGACTGTCCGATGGATACGTCAAGCAACAGGGTGAGTGACCAGATGTGGGGTTTAGGTCCTTTTGGGAGACTTTCTGATGCGTTTTTGTGGTTTTATGTTCATGTTTGTGTTTATCGAATGCGTTTCTCATGCAGGACAGTGATTGGGTGGTGGTGAAGGACCCCATCATTAAACTGGCAGCGATTGACAACGGACTAGCCTTCCCTCTCAAACACCCGGATTCATGGAGAGCCTGTAAGCCAATCATCTTCCACCTCACAAACACATGACCTACTACCGGCCAATCACATTACTAAAGTCTTGTTAATTGTTCACTACAAACTTAATCACTGAAACCATTTATTTAATGTAGTTTTTGCATAGTCCGTTCAGTCTTTTTGTTGAATGTATGTCCTGTAGACCCATTTTACTGGGCTTGGCTGCCACAGGCTAAAGTTGTGTTCTCCGAAGAGACCCGAGAATTAGTTCTGCCCAAATTATCCGACCCGAACTTCATCAAAGACCTTGAGGAAGATCTATATGAGCTTTTTAAGGTGAGTCACAGAGATCGCTTTTCAGCTGGTGATTCACCAGTATGTTTGATTTATGTTTTTTGAAATGAGTATTGACTTGATATTTACATTAAAACTGACAGAAAGACCCAGGGTTCGACAGAGGACAATTCAAGACGCAGGTCTCGGTAATGAGGGGTCAGGTGAGTCACTTTGTGTGTTTAAAGATACTAAAAGCACTGATCTGCATTATAATATTATGATATTTGAATACGCTAGGGCTGTGCAATATTGATTTTCACCCAAAAATAAACCTATAAATGTCAATAATAAACTTTAGATTAATTTCTGATAAGCATTTCAGGTTCATTTGAGAAGAGCTTCATGTGTTCATGTCAAACTGACAAAGTAAAATTTCAGTTTAACTTGAAATTATGACAGTTTATTACATTTGTATAGTAAATTGTACTTAAACTTAGTAATTTTAAAGAATATAATAAAGCCAAAATATTTTTGTCCATGTTTAATGCATATAATATACAAGTTCTGATGTGCAGAACCTTATTTGACAAAAATAGTAATGCAGTGTTCTGTTGTAAAATAATTGTTATATTTTCCTTACACATTAATCAACATTTGAAAACGTGAAGTTTTAAGAATTTATCACAATTTTGATGTTGATGAATGTTTTAAATCATAAAATAGAGTCCAGCATATATATATAAAAAAATTTAATTAAATAAATTGGGGCGCTAAATTGGTTTCTTTTTGAGGTCTAACTGTAATATTTGGCCACAATATTTTATTTAAACATTAAAAATGTCCTTGGAGGTTTTCAAAAGGGGAAAGGGTTCATGTGAACTTTATCAAAACAAAAACTATTCAGTCTGATTTGCAACAATGAACCTCTATTGGTGATTGTTTTTCCGGCAACTCATGTCTTAAAGCTTCTTTACCTTACGACATTTTCTCACTGAAGCGAAAAGAGAGCAACAAGAGCAGGGCAGGTGAATGAACACCACCCTATGATGTGACACGGTTCAGCTGATGTCTTTCCTGCGTTGCTCTAGATCCTGAACCTGAGTCAGGCGATGCGGGAGGGCAAGACGCCGCTGCAGCTGGTGCAGATGGCACCGGTGAACGTGGAGACGGCTCGAGCGCCGCAGCGAGCAAACAGCGAGTCCTACACGCAGAGCTTCCAGAGCAGAAGACCCTTCTTCACCTGGTGGTGATGCGCAAGTACTGCCGCGTTTTAGTTGCGTTTTTCACTGGGATTTTGGGAACAAACGAGAGTAGGAATAACTGATGACAAACACATAATTCTGAAGGAAAGCGTTGACTGTTGCACTGTATGAACACACAAAGCCGTGTTCAGAGTGACCTGCATGTTGAGTCAATAAGACGATGAAGGAGAAACTTCCTGCTGTAGTGAAACCTCGATGCTTGACGGATGCTCGCTGCTCAACTATATCATTCATAAGCGTTTTCTGGTCAGGGTTTTCTTGCCTCGCATGTGTGTTCGTGTCGTTTTTCTCGCAATCGTTGAAAAGTCACACTCTTTCCATTAGCATTATATTTTTCTACCTTTTTTACACTCACCTGTCTGGCGTTCATAACCTGGAGGCGGAGTCACCTCGGCGCGTGCAGAAACACTGGAACGGTCCATTCTCGCAGTTCTTTTTCTTCTTTTATTTGTTGTTCGATTTCATTTGATTGTAATTTTTTTTAACAATATATTCACAGGCATCAACAAAACTGACCTTAAAACGTGACAATGGACTGTATAATTTGTATGTAATGTATTTAATGAAAGATGCTAAAACTATAACCATGCAATACTCAATAAAAGAACAGACTTGAGTTTTATTTCAAAAACAGTTTAATTTTTTGTGCATGTGGTAGTGTTTACTGTTTTTGGCTACATGTTTTCTTCCATATTGCTTCTAAATGTCTGTCTGAGTGACAGAAGAAGACATGAAATAATCAGCACTAGTAGTGTCCAGCATATTTCTACAGGTGATAATACTATCAAGTACATATTACCACAGACTATTTGTATCTAAAACAACACTAATGATTTGATGAGAACTGCAGTAAATGCTAATACATTCTTTTATATTATGAGATATTAACCATGCACCACTGGAAGGCAAAATGCTCCCGTAAAAGGAGAACTACTGAGAAACTAGTGTTTTAAAAACAAAATACAAGCACATATCATTAAATAATAGAAACCCAGCACTCTTCAGCCCCGTATATTCATATAAACGCAATAAAATTAAAGCTAATAGGGCTCTGGAAGCTTCAATGAGACTTCACTGCATTTAAAGGAACCGATCACCCAAAACATCTTGTCATTTGCTCACCCACGTTGTTCCAAACCTGTATGATTTTCTCTTTTCAGTATGAAATAATTACAATGAACACTTGATACTGAATAGGCACAGATACGAAAAAAATACGGCAAAAATCATGCACTGTTTTTCAAACCTTCCAAAGTCATATAACTTGGAATATAGTGAATAATCATATTTGGTGGTGATTTTTGTCTTTTTTTTGGAAGTACAACGGCCTTCATTCACTCAAATACAAATACTAGGGTGAATCCAACCAAATCAAGTCACGTTTCACCCTGAAATCAAAAGGAAAAATATTTTTAGTTTTTTATCAAATTCTCATGCTCAAAGGCGATTCTCAATACTGAAATACAATATTTTTTTACTGTATTATAGTAAAAAAATAAATCAGCATAAAGACAGCAAACAGATACCACCATTATGTATAAATATTTTACCAAATGTAAATAAATGTATTTTTTGCTAATGTATCAATAATACTTTTTCAATGCATTTAATGGGAATTAGATTAATATCGGTAATGTATCTTTATTGCATTGCAAGTTATGACAATGTGTTTATGTGCTTTATGAAAAAGAAACATTATCTCATTGTTAATCTTTTGATTTTGGGGTATAATATGACCTGGAAATGTTCTTTACGAGATTCGACCCAAAAAATGAGCTGTATTTTTAAATGTTTTGTGATGATTTTGTCATTTTTAGAGCTTAAATGCCTCGGTTCACTCATATTTTTCAGAAAAGAGAAGCATAAGCTTTTTTTTGCCCTGCACAAGAATGAATGTGTTTTGGGGTTTGTAACAACATGAGGATGAGTAAATGAGACAGAGCTGTAATTTCTGGGTGAACTATCGCTATAATAGTGTTTGACTGTTGTGCAATCAGGTCTGAGGACATAAGAATGGCACAAACCCGTAAACAGTGCGTTAAGGTTTACAGGACTAATCCTGCTGGATTATTGTTAATGTCCGTTCCTGGCCGCTGCAGGTGCTGTAGTGTTGCTCGGTTAAGACTAGCGTTTGATTGAGGCGGTGGCTTCAAGTAAATCTACGGTGACGGCATCTCAGGCAGGAATCTGATTGGATGCACTAGTGTCGGATCCGGTGCAGGTATCGCTCCGGGTCCTTCTCCTGAACGGCGTTCCAGCTCCACCTGGGGCCACCCGAGGGCCCTTGAGTCTCTTCCTCCGGGGGCAGGAAGTCAGCTTGGTCGCATGATCCAGCCTCGAAAGACCCCTGCCCTTCACAGGCTCCCAAAGCAGATGCATCATCATCTTCCTTGTCGTTATTATCTTCATCTCCAGCTATGATTTCAGACGTCTGTGCCAGTGAGCCCTCATTGATTCTGATGGGTGATTAAATCATAATGAATGCACTTTTTAGATGTAGATGCTATGTAATTACAGTATCAGGCACATCTGATGTTCACGGGTGGGTGGGTGAGATCCACGCCTTCTCTAGTTTGTTTACAGGGTCTTTAATGTTGCAGGTTTGTGGCAGATCTCATGACCTATTTTTGTTTAGATCAGCATGTTTCCATTAACACCGTGTGTGTAGCTGCCATGTGCATCCGATAAACACTAGTAAATCTACTAGGGTAAATTCTATAAAAGCATATGCAAGTCACATTTCACCCCGAAATCAAAGGAAAGCCTTCATTTGCAATTTTTACAAATATTTTTGTGCCAGATTTTCAACCAATATTTTTTCTAATTCTCATTCTCAAAGGTGATTCTCATTACTGAAACACAGCTTTACAATTTTACAAAAATACCACAATATAATGATTTTGACCAACTGCAATCAGGCTGTAAATAAATACAAATTTGTATAAATACTTTATTACTATAAATACTGTATAATTGCAATACGAAATTACAGGTAATTAGAATGTAT
The DNA here is from genome assembly GCF_936440315.1 of Barbus barbus. Taxonomy (NCBI): domain Eukaryota; kingdom Metazoa; phylum Chordata; class Actinopteri; order Cypriniformes; family Cyprinidae; genus Barbus; species Barbus barbus. Next base: position 2,133,990 of record NC_136736.1, on the reverse strand, counting down.
TTATTTTATATAAGTACCAATATAACTAATGTATAACTTTTTATATTGCAAATAATGAAAAGGATTTTTTTAAATACATGACCAATAAAAATTATATTATTTATTATTGCATAATTATTCTTTTTGCATTGATAGTAATGAGAATAAGCTTTGTTTGATTTTGTATAAATACCAATATAATTAATGTATCATTACTTTTACATTGCATTTCCAAGTAATGAGTTTGTTTTTTTTGTAAATACAGATATTTAAAAAATATTTTTGCACTGCAAATAATGAGAATAGTGTAAATACCAATTATTTATTATTATTTTTGCATGAGAAGTAAGGAAAAAAAGATGATGAACTTTGTCTTCAAGTTTCAATCGCATTATTTATTTTTATATTTTGGGGGAATAATGTGACCTGGACATGTTCACAAAAAAAAAAAAATTTATCCACAATTTTAGTCGAACACATGGTTGCATTTGAGTAAATGGCTAATAAACTAAATGTGCCAGCAATCCTGTATATAAATATCGCAATGATGTTGGTTGCATTTTAAGTGACAATTTACTAAATCAAAAGCAGGTTTTATTTTGCAGATAATTTCAGTTTGATTCTGTACAAGTTCAATTCAATACTTCGGAGTTTACTTAAATGTAAGTTTTCTTACATTTAGAGTTTTAAACCAAACACTTTATTAGTACAATACAGCCACATACAGTACATGCTTTAACAAATACTATGTTCTCATCTTAAAATAACTCATTTCTGTCTCACCTGAGATGACCGAACGCCCGCACCCATCGTGTTCCTGTGCCATCTTTATGAGCCTCCACCCTGAGGCCGCTCCGGTTCCTCGCTCGGACTCTGAGCCCCACCAGCGCCTGGGCCAGACCCGTCTCCACCTCCGCCCTGGCTCCGTCCTCGTCCTCCTCCCGGTCCGCTCCGTCCTCTCCGGCCGCCGCTCTGCGGTTCCCCCACACCATCTGTGCCCTCTGCTCGGCGTCCGGGTCTCCTGCCGCCTGGAAGAGCCGCCGGAGCTGCCGCAGGTTCACGCCCTGGAAGATGTTGGCGGTGCCGGACTTACGGTTCCGGCGCTCGGAGCCCGGCGGCCGGGAAAACGTGGGCTGGGACGGGCCTGCGAGAGCAGAGGCTGAGGCCACGTCCTCCATCTGTGGAACAAGAGGTGACGGTCACAAGGTCAAACGTTATATAGCACTTCTGAGAAGATGACAAGAAATTTTTATAAACTAGAGGTGTGTCCCAAATCATGTTTTATTTCATGCATTGGTCAGTTTTGAGATTTTGTGCTATTCTGTTTCTGTAACTTGTCAAGAAAACAATACACTTTCTCTATATCTCTGTAAATTTCAGTTCCAATGCATATCTTTAAAGGCAAGCAGTTTTTTTCTCATGCACTGAGAGCATTCACATACAAACTTTAAAGTTTTATTCCTATCTATGTTCTGAACACTTTTATAGATAGGTTTGTTCATATAATCATACGCCTTTACCTCTAATGTCAACAAAACAAGAATTTTGAACCTGGATTTATCCAAAATTCAGATTATGTTCTGAAAGAGTAATGCATTAAATTTCAGAAAACTTTACAAAACAATTGCGATTAATCAACCTGTGGTTGGTACGTCAATGGAAAAAGAGTATTTAAAAAGCACTGCAGGTTCAGACATTATCCTACTGACCTCCATTGAGTCTCTATTATTACAGCAGTCTAAGCAGGGAAAAACAAGCCTGTGTGGCGCTTCTATGCATCCTAAACACTGGCCATCATAGGTAAAACATCTACTAAAATAGCCTAGAATGGATTTATCGGGATGTCTATGTTGCTTGAAAAATATATAAGCAGGTCAGAATGCATGGATCAATTTTGAATAGTCTTCAGGGTAGAAAAGGACTCATTATGACATCTAGCAGCTGTTAACCTGCTAAACTAACCAGTCAATAGTACAGAATGGCTGTGTTCAGAACAGTACTTATTGAAAGTAATGCACACTGTGAGTATGAGTATGGCATTTCCGTAAGCAGTTATTGCTCAAAGATAAACAGGAATGTCTAGTTAGCTTGCCATCATTATTGGCGTTTTGTTCATGCGTAACAAACGATCATATTAAATGTTATTATCATGTTATTTTTTTAAGTAGAGGTTGTTTGACGCGCGAGCATCCGCAGTGAGTGACAGCTGCGCGAGGACAGACTGCAAGCACACTTCCCATTCAAATTACAGCACATAACAAAGGATTACAAGCATATACTCAAGGATAAATGCTCGGTTAAGAGTGGCGGATGCACATTCGTTGCGCGTTAGTCGTATTTCTAGGTGGGTATTTTTTCGTGCGCTTAAGGAAAACCCCAGGGAAAAGACATCAACGACACAATTATGTAAAAATATACTCACCTTTTCTGTGTGCACTAGTGTCTTTGAATCGTTTGCATGTTATGTCTTTGGAATCGCTTTAGGGAAAGCAGCAGAAGGTGTAGTAAACAGCAGGGTTGTTTGTCTCTGTCTGTGAGCTGGCGAGCGGAACCGACAGAAAACTTTAACGCTTAGATTCATCACCACTTACTGTACCGCTCTGACCAATCAGATGATCGGAATGGACGATTGAACCCGCCTCCAAACCGCTTCCAGCCAATCACATCTCTCCTTCATGCGCGTCGTGTGGTCTGAATAGTATTGTGTGTGTGTGTGTGTGTGTGTGTGTGTGTGTGTGTGTGTGTGTGTGTGTGTGTGTGTGTGTGTGTGTGTGTGTACATTTATTCTGATATTTACAATTACCACTAATATAAATATATATCTAAAAAGCATCAGCTTTAGGAATGTATAGTGATTATGTTCAAATTAATTAAAAGCATCGAGCACGATTTTTCTTAGAAGATGCTGTTATTTATGTATTTATTTACATTTTTGATAAGTTCCTTGCAGGTGGTATCTGGCTCTGAACTTGTATTTCCCTTTATGTAACATCAGCTTTCTGAAGCATAACATTAAAGAAGAGCATTACTTGCTATAAACATATATTGATAAATATATCAGTTTAAAATATATAAAAGAGAGAAAACATGAAAAACAACTAAACATCCTGCACCAAAGAAAGATCAAAGTTTATATAGTATTTATGCAGTGGTAGTATTTACAATAATAATTTGCAATTATAATCCCTGAACAAAGCCCTTTTCTTTGGGAATTAATGGCAGTAATAAGTTAAGTAATAGTTTAAATTGTCAAAGATGCTCTGCTGACATCGATGTGATCTGCGTTCTTCTGCTCTTCCTGACTCTCGATCATCATCGCGCTCTGACATCCACACATCAGCCTGTGCATCGCGGAAGCAGAAGAGCGCTACACATATACGATAATACAGCATTTTTATATCATTTTAAGTGGATTAATCTCAGATTTATCGATCTTGATGCACGTTAAAGACTTCTTAATGATTCTGGAATAAGGAATAAAAGGTATGTCTGTTGTGTTTTCTTCTGACTGATGTTTATATGACAGTGTTTAATGTTTTCTCTATTTATATTCGGTTTCATAATTAAGAATTTAATGTATTCTTATTGTAAAAAATAGTAATCGTGCATGTTTATCAAATATGTTTGACATCCGTTGAATTGACTCTTACATCTGTTCATATATATTAAGATGCTTTGTTATTCAAGTCTGCTGGATTTGACATTGTTTACTGATTCAGATGAAGTTATTAATGATTTTAAACAGGATTTCTTAGCAGACAGAATTTCATTCACACACATGTGAGTCTCTTGTGTATAGAGATAGTCATTTTCAATACTATTTAGGGCAGATAGTGTGGATAGTATGCATATTGGCATGCAGGGATAGTCTTTGAATCCTCACTATGTTGATCTCTGATTTCCCAGCATGCAGTGCACAGCCTCCTCTCCTCAGGACCCCACACAGGCGAGCGGCGACCGGGCCGAACTGAGCCAGCTGCCCGCTAAAGACGCGTCCTCCATAGACAGCAGCTCTGATCTGGGCAGCCCCAGAGCGCTGACCTTTGACCTGCTGAACATGGTGATCTGCTTCAAGCGGATGGCCATCTTCCTGGAGCCGGTCACAGACTCGCTGGAGGTGCTGCGCTCCCTGCTCGGGTGAGAGACGTCCCGTAATAATCACTGACTGTGCTTCAGGAGACTGTGTCATGTGGCTCTCATTAGGAGGCTTTGTTTTTGCTCTGAGTTATTGATGCTTCTGCGTGTCTCCAGTATTCAGCTCTTTTGTGTTTTCAGGTGGAGGATGCCGCTGTGCTCCCTTCTGAGCTGTGTTCTGCTCAACATCCTCTTCCTCACTCTGAGTGAAGGTGAGATGCGAGTAGATGATGTGAGCACATATTCTGTACAGCTGTGATGTAATGCATGGGTTAAATGTCCTCAGGCGCGTGGCTCTCTCTGCTGCTGCTGGCCCTCTCTGCTCCGGCTGTGCTGGGGTACCTCGGCAACCGTTGCCAGGGCGCGAGCAGCGAGGTGGCGGTTCAGAAGAAGAAACACTATGCAGTGCAGCGGCGAGACCTGCAGACGGTCCACATGAGCAAACAGGAGGCCATGCTGGAGGTCAAGGGCATGTGAGTGACGGGACGGTGACGTTTGAGAGAGTTTGAGCACTGAAGATGATGAAGATGAAGGCTTGTGTGTGTTACAGGCTGAAACGAATAGATGAGCTGCTGACCCAGGCGTGTGTGTGTGCAGAGTCTGTGTATAAAGTGTTGTACTGGGAGAGCCACGCCGTCTCCTCCATGTGAGTATCACGCTATGCATGTATGGATGTTCCTTTGTGGTAATTTACCCTGTAATCATAGTTTCTGCCAAAATACTCATTTCAGTGAGCTTAGTATTAACTACCACTGTCCACTAAAACATTAATATGATTGAAATCATATATGAAAAAGTTATTTTTGAAGGAAATCATATTCGACTTATTATGGTTTTACAGTAGTAATAATGCATAACTGAACCAGAGGTCCCTGGCTAAAATGTTTTATTTTGATCTGATGAAAGAAAAATTATTTGTTTTTCAGACATTCCTCTTTAAAATTAAAAAATAATCAGCTGTAGGCAAACTGACCCACATTTGGTATTTGACCAGTGAAAATATGTAGAATTTAACAATTTGCTTATGATACCACATTGAGATCTGGGATTGAACCATGTTGTAGGGCCTTAAAACTGAAGATAGGAAAAGAAATGTTTAAGAAGATTTGTGACCCTCTGTGAAAACCCAGCTGAAGTCTTTTTTGTTGTTGTTTAGTTTTATTGTGATTTTCTGTTTTCTACATAAGGTAAAGAACATACTGTGAACATTTAAGATTTATGTTTAATATTGATTAAGACCATCTCAAAGATTGAAATTAATGGTTGTAATCAAACTTTGGTGCTTGTAGACTTTAGCCTGGATTTCACAGAGAAGGACACATATCTTTAATAATTCTTGAGTTAAAATAGTGTATTACTGAGTGTTTTCATCAGTAGCTTCCCAGACGCCTGTGGTGACTCCATGGTATTTTAGCTGCTATTTTGATGTTTAGTGCAGCAATATTAACCTTAACAATAACTGATGGACACCAACTGCAATTTACATATATAATGTAGTATTATACATAAAATTAATGTATAATTTGCATAGTGTTGTTTTAGTCTATTTTCTGTTATCTTTTTTTAATTTGTAATGCAAAATGTCTAATAAAAGCAAAAAATGTTAGTTAACTTTAAGGATAGTGAAGTGTTTGTAATGAGTGTTATTCTGTGTGTAGGTTTTACGGTTCTCTCCTGACAGCGGTTTGTTTGCTGTATTCGGCTCCGGTGGGTTTGATTCTGTCTGTGCTCAACAGTGCCCTCTTTCTGTGGAACAGAAACTTCTGCAGAGGTCAGTAAATGAATGTCAATGCTAGACTGGGCACTTTACATGTTGGTCAGGTCTCTTCAACATTTAGTGCTTCAGTGTGGACCAGACTTATAAAAAGATTAGTGAATATATATATATATAGATTCAGTATTTTCATTCAGTTTCAATAAGCTAGACATTCTCACACAGCTTCCTTTCTCTTGTTCCCTCTAGTTCTTTTGGAGCTGAAGGAGTTTGTTCACCCGAGTCGAGTCCAGTCTGCTGAGGAAACTGAACCATGTGACCCAGATCAGTTAAACCTGCTGGAACGGACACCCACTCCAACCAGTGTGGAGGTGAGAGAGAATTAAAACATACACACTTGCTACAACCATAAAACACATCTGGACTTTAGACCAGGGGTGCCTAAGCTCGCTCCTAGAGGGCTGGTACCCCTGCTTTAGATGGATTATTTTGCACTACTTGGTACTGATTTCTATTTCCAGTCCAGATTGACTTATTCTGTGAATGTGCTTCCTGTTCAGGATCTGTCTCCTGGCAACATTGAAGAGGCAGAGGAGGCGGAGCCTGACGATGAGTTTAAAGATGCCATAGAGGTCAGAAAATTATCTATCTGTCTATCTGTCTGTCTATTTCTTTTTCTGACCTCTTCTCCCATTTCTGCTGTTTGCCTGCTCAAGGAATCTCAGCTTGTTCTGCCGGTAAGTAGCTCTAGTGGTGTGGAGAGTTATAGCATCAATATTAGACCACAGCTGAGTGTGCAGTGTGTTTATTAGTGTAGATATCAGCCTTCTCATTAACCAAGTAGATTTAGTTGTGTATGTGTACATGTCTGACCTCTGACCTCTACTCTGCTCTCCAAGGAAACTCCTCTGCCGTTAGTGGTGAGTAATAGAGTAACCGAGAGTATTTAATGTTTGAGTAAATTCACACTCAAAACGACTGAAGAAACATCCTGTCTTTGTGTGTATGTGCATGTTTTTGCGTTGATGTAAATGCTCTGAATGCATGTGCACAGGTTTATGTATGACTAATTAGTGTATGATTATTAGATTTTAGTGGGGTGCATCTCACAAAACCTAAGATTTAGATCGTTTGAATAAATATTTTTCTAATGGATGTTTCATTGTTTTTGCAGAATTTCATTTAATTTTGCTTATGGTTATATGTTTGTGAGATTCTCCTGTATGTCTTGACCGTGTTTAGTTGTGAATTTAAATTCAGATGCATCTCATCAACTCCAAATAATCTCAAATATGTCGCACAGTGGATCAAGATCAAATCCAGACCTAATACTTAAATTTTTAAAGAATAATAATGAGATATATCTTGTTACAAGGTGCATGACTGTTGTAAATCTGTCCGGCCCGTGTTTTGAATGTAGGTGTGGCCTGTAGCCTCTTATCTACCAAAGATTGCGAGGAGATGGAGAGCCCGTAAGGTGCCCACACATACCTGTCAATCATGATCTCTAGGTGTTCTAACCACACCCCCTCATGCCTTTATTCATTTCGGTGGCTTCTATTAACAGTGATGTGACAGGAAACGGTAACTTGGTGAAACTTCCATCAGGTCAGGGTTGATCGTCACACTATTTCTTTTGTGCGGTCTTATCATGAGATGGGTTGGGAATGTCTACTAACAAACATAGTGATGAGATGGGCTACTTTATTGTCCGTTTGAGAGGTACTCTGAATTATGAAGTGCATTTATGAATATGTCCAATTTGGCAACTGAATTAAATTAAATTTTTCAAATGTGCCCAACCTTCACTAGAGCCTTTATTTCGAGGGCTTGTGGTGTTTTTATGGTTTTAAGTGCTGTACGCCACAGAAATCTGAGTCCTCTCACCGGTCATCAGAGGACTGCAGGAAACAAAGCTCAGCAGCAACAAACATGGCTCAGATTTACCGAAGTCGTCACATGTGCTGCTACAGGCGGAGAGATTCATCTGATTCTAATGACTTCAGTAAATCTGATCTCTAAACCCAAAGTCCTCTACATATAGAGCGTGACTAACACAGAGAGAAAAGCTTCACACACCTTCACATGAGGAGAGTCCACTGGTTAATGTATATGGGTCAATGACAAGATGATGTAGTTTAGTCAAAAACATACCATGTTTCATGAATATTTGAATCATGAATATACATTTTCTTAGGTCAAACTGTTTGATGTGCAATTAATAAAAAATATGAAATCTGTTTTTATAACTTACGACAGTTAAACAACCTTAGCAAAAAAAAAAAAGATAAAATAAAATGTAATTTTTTTTTTTTTTTTAATCAATTTAGGAAAATCAAGTCATTGAGCTGTGTGGAAAATGTCTGTTTTAAAAGGTTGTGTGCAGGTTTTGTCATGAGGGTTTAAGTGAAAGATATTTTGGTGTCGAGCTGAACGGTAGAGCTCATGGGTTTATACCTGTCATCTCATTTCTTCTAAGTATGAATATGATTAATTTATCTTTGTCTTTCTGTGCCTTTATCTCTGGTAGGATGACGAGGACGTGTCTTCTGGTGTTCCTGAGTTTGACACAGTGTCTGATAACGGGCTGCTGAGCAGAAACGAGCCCATCCGCAGTAAAGTGTCCAAACTCACTGAAAAACTTCGCAAGCGGGTCCCTTCCAACTCCATCGGTCACTATGGATCTCATTCTACTTCATACTTATTCGCCATCTTTGTTATAGCCACCTTTAAAACCATTTTTTCCTTCCACAGGGAACTGTTGCCAGTGCAATTCAGCGTTTTCTGTTTTAAAGAAAAGGGTATGGCCTCTGATCTTCATCATGTTTAATATTCTATTCCACTTATATGATGTTGCTTCACTCATGATTATTTTATTTCTCTAGAGAAACTGCAGTAACTGTGGTGTCAGTTTTTGTTCCCGCTGTTGCTCGTATAAAGTGTTGAAATCCAGTATGGGAGCCACAGGTATGAGAAGAGCGTACGAATCTTTTAAACAATGTTTTATTGAAGACGAATTTACACACTTTTCTTTTTCTTTCTCTGACCCTTCAGCTCCCGAAGCCCAAAGAGAGACTGTGTTTGTTTGTTCTATGTGTAATACTTTCCTCACCACCAAGTAGGATTGACCATCATCCTGAAACAATCTTGCAATGCTTTGAAAGAAACTAGAAGAAGAACCACAAGATGGCTACTCCAGTGATTCTTGCTGTTTCTTTCGTCACTGTGGAGCATTTCACACAGAGGACCAAAATCCTGCAGCTTTTGTTGCCTCAACACTCTTCCTGTATTTTTTTTTTTTCAGTTTTTTTGTCTGTCCAAAACTCGTGACCCTTATGTGAGCTCTTATGTCTAAATGGTGACCTTTCCCCAGCCACCACAATTATTTATCAAAGCCTCACACCAAGATTGATCGGTTTATTTGGAATTCACTTTGCTGTGATATCAAATGCTGTAGTTTCATCAACCCTTATTATGACACCACTTTCCAGAATTTGAGCTCTTGGTGGGATATATATATATATATATATGGGTTAATATCAAGGGTGTTGTTTATCTGTTATTATATCACATCATCCTAAAGAGGGAAAAAAAGACCATGAAATTGACGTTGGTTATTAATTGAACTGGATGCCAAAACCAATTAATCTGAGCATTTTATATGGCTTCTATATACTGTCCTCCTATACACCCAGATTAGTTGACATCAGTGGAAGAATATGAGTCAGTTTAATTCTGTCATAAACCTTTTGACTAAGCATTTACAATTCAGCATTCTGCTAGCTGCTTATATGCTTGAATCCATAATTATTGTTTATATAATTTGTGTAAGTTTGTCTGGAAAAGCTTTAATTTCATATATGTGTGTTTGTTGTTGGAACACCCCCAGAAACCATTTATACTAATCAAAATAATAGCATTATATTCTATCAGCAAATCATTCCTATTCGCATAGTTATTGAAAGAATGAACTATGTTCGTGTCAATTTATTTGCCTGTGTGTCTTTAAACCAAGATTGAATGTAAAACCAAGTGTTTTAACGGTTATAGTGTCTTACTACTGCTACTTAAACATCAATTCAAATCTATTGGGGAGTTATCCATAGTATAGCACCACCCGTTTCCTTGCTGAGATCTTCTGTTACAGTAATAAACTATTTAAATATGAATATATAGCTGTGTGGAGTTTCTGTGAGGAATTTTCGCGCCACCGTCGGCGTCGCGCGAACCAAACCTGTGTTTTGGCGCCTTTTTCACACATTTAGCTAACTGCCACTTACCTTAAAGAGATATTTTAAACAAAACCAGTTGGCAACTTCTATTTACCTTAAAGACATTTTAAACAAAACACTGCGTTTTTGTGGTTATTTGTTGTGAAGGTCAACAGTAAAAGTTATAATGGTGGATTTATACTGAAAAGTGCTTGTTCTGACTTACTGTTGCTATGGTGACCTCCTCAGGCAACGGATTTCTCTTCGTGGGCGTCCTTTAGTGTGATCTCTCACAAATTTACATCGTAATATTTGTCATTTCAGAAGGAGCTTTTGTAAATGTATAACCCAAAACATTATCTGACTTAAGCTCAATTCTTGAAAGCGGCATCTGTTGCTCCTCCTTCCGCGCGTCATCAGATTGTGTGATTGTTTCCGGCCCCGCCCCCTCGCCGTTTATTCCCGTTTCAGCACCGGGACAGGCATCTCGCGCTCGCATGGCAACATGGCCACAGAGGTGAGAAACAGCCCTTTATTCATCGTTTTTGTGCCAGATGTGTTTAAATGACCCGTCTTTGTGAGATAGCTTCTGAATCTCGGCGTGATTTTGATCATTTAAATCTGGGCTGCAGATCACGGATCCGTACGGGACGTTACAGTGTATAACATTAGCTCTGTCGCTGTTCTCGTTTAGAAATCGGTTATAATTGGAGCTCAGCCCATAAGGCACGGAATAAAATAAACATGCAATACAGAGAGTGAACTAAACCCTATAACAGCCACAAGTGAAGAGCTGACCATTGATCATGGCAACAACATGATAGATAGATAGATAGATAGATAGATAGATAGATAGATAGATAGATAGATAGATAGATAGATAGATAGATAGATAGACAACAGAGATAGATAGATAGATAGATAGATAGATAGATAGATAGATAGATAGATAGATAGACAACAGAGATAGATAGATAGATAGACAACAGATAGACAGACAGATAGATAGATAGATAGATAGATAGATAGATAGATAGATAGACAGATAGATAGATAGATAGATAGATAGATAGATAGATAGATAGATAGATAGATAGACAACAGATAGATAGATAGATAGATAGATAGATAGATAGATAGATAGATAGATAGATAGATAGATAGATAGATAGATAGATAGATACAAAGACTTTTTTATTTTATTGACGTTACTGTTTAAGTTTTGGGTAACACTTTATTTTAAGGCGTCCTTGTTACACGTTACATGTATTATTATTATTATTATAAATTATGCATAATTACATGCAAGTAACGCTAAGCCAAACTCTAATCCTAACCCTAAATTTTTCGACGATAAATGTTATAAGAATACAAAATACGCTTTTTCACAAGTGCCCTCAGATATGTGGACTTATTTAGGTGTGTATTGCTGACACAGAGTGTCATGATTGCCTGAAATGCTGTTGCTTAGATCAGATGCTTAGATGGAGAAAAGAAAGCGTGTCTGAAGGCACTGTGTTCATCACAAGATGATAAAGGCTTGTGTTTGTGGTCAGAAGGATCTGGTGACGCAGCTGGACATCAAAGAGGATAAAAGCGGCTGTCCGCGGCTAGATAAGCTCTTTTAGCGACAGCAGATAGTGTTTGTGCGTGTTTTTCACCGGTGACCGGATCAGGAATGATTTCAGCACCGCGGACAGCGGCGGACCGAGCAAAACTCCCGTACTGCCACCAATCTGTAAGCCGTTTGCTTGTTTTATTCCATTTTTTAAAAGTGATTTAACTGGCGATATTTGTTTTCCTGCGGTTGGGATTTAAAATGTGATTTCACAAGTTATTCTGGGGGGTATTTAAGAGTTAAATGCATGTCCCGCAGAGTAACCTTGAGCGCGCGCGTGATGTTGTGGTTCGAGCGCGAGATCTCTTTGTTTAATCTCGTGCGAGCGGAAAACACAAGTACTCCTCGGGGTCAATAATCACTGTGTACAGAGTACACTGGATGACTAGATTGTGTTTTGATATGTTTGGTATCAGCGGTGAGTGTGTGTTAAATGATCGTCTCCTCGCGATCGATCGGTTGTGCTCGCGGGAGTCGGTAACAATGTCTCTCATCTTTCTGAGACACTTACCGGGAGCAGCTTGCATGCATAATTAACGAGGCGTTTAGTAACAACAGCCCAGAACCTTTAGTTGTGATTAAAGTACCTAAGGTATTGCTAACAAAATTTTGCCAGTTGTACATTGTCCATGCATGGTCTGTGTATCATTTAAAGTAGCATGGGATGGTATCTGAACGTGTTAATAATAGCATACAGTGGTTTATATTGAAGTACCAGTCTTTCATTAGATTTTTCCCAGCATGGTTTAGTTCTAGATCCTTCTGAGTGTAATTCTGAGGAGTTCAACAGGTAAATGTCGTGTTGTGCATTATTTGACACCGGATATGCCTTTTATCTGAGCTGTGCAAGAATTCTTGAGATCTGTGCAAATGTTGAGTGAAATTGATCTCGTCCAGCATTGAAGAGCTGTGTGTGTTTGAATCAGTGTGTGTCTCAGCCTGTTACTATATCAGAAGGAGCCATTCACTGACAGTCCCTGCTGCTAAAACAAAGCAAGTTTTTAAATAACAGGTTGGCAGGACTGCTTAGGTAATTATACTGTCCCTTGCAGTTGGAATAATCCTTATCTGACCTTCAGATGTCCAGAGATAAAGAATAACATGATGTCAGTTGAGCGAAGTGTTTGTTTGGTAACGCTGTGCAGTAGTTTAAGGAATGTGCTTTCTTCTTATAGTCTTCCAGTCTATGAACATTACTGGTCCTGCAAGAGAAAGAGGTGATCAGGGAAGGAGTGGGGGATGGAAGGACCCACGACTCGTGCTGATGTTAGTGTGTGTGTGTTGGCAGTAACAGATGGCCAGTCGCTCTGATGCTGGTGTGTGTGCATACAGGCAATGAAGTGTCCATTAAATTATAAGGTCATCACTGGATTACTGTATGAGCTTGCATGATCACAAATTGCAGTGTAGCTTGGAGTAATGCAGTGATGAAGATAATGTCACTGCATTACTCTGAGTAAATGACAACATCACTGCATTACTGTATGAGCTTATGATGACATTCACTGTCTAGCAAGAAAGTGTGATATAGCTGAATGCTAGCAGGTGATTGCCTCGTCAGACTTCTGGTTTCACTAGAAAATGCTACAATGCAGGACAGGAAACTGCACTCGTCAAGCCATTTTCATGCATTGTTTAACATCTAACATCCCAAGGAAACTGAATGTATGATTAGATCAGAAAAGGTAGCACACTGTAACCCTCTCTCGTCCTCTGCTGTAGTTCCATAACCTTCAGGAGTTGAGACACAGTGCATCTCTGGCCAATAAGGTCTTCATTCAGAGAGACTACACGGATGGCACCGTCTGCAAGTTCCAGACCAAGTTCCCCTCCGAGTTAGACAGCAGGGTAAGTGTGTGTGTGTGTGTGTGTGTGTTGTGTGTGTCAGAACAAAAGAGACACAACGCAAGTAAAAAGGGCTCTAGACTCAAAGAAACTGCTCTTCAGCAAAAGCACTGCTGAGTGCGCAAACTCCACACAACACACACATAATGAGCTGCTAATAGAGCTGATAATAGAGCTGTTTAAAGGTGTTAGATCATGTTACAGACGCCTAAAGACTTGCTGAGGAAATGACAGGGAAAGGGAGTTTAACATGTAGAGCTTTCTGTGTCTTTCTCACAATCTGTTTAATTATTTTGATGCAATCAAGAGTTAGCACGTGATGTCTGGCATGAGACTGATGTCTTTACAACAAACCCATTTGTTTTTGCCATGTAATGTCCTTGTGTGAACTCTCTGGTGCTCTCTGATTGGCTGACTCGTCTTATCCTTGCACCTGATTGGTCAGATTGAGAGGACACTGTTTGAGGACACGGTGAAGACGCTGAATAATTACTATGCAGAGGCGGAGAAGATCGGAGGCCAGTCCTACCTCGAGGGATGTCTGGCCTGCCTCACGGTTTACCTCATATTCCTATGCATCGAGACACGCTATGAGAAGGTACAATATCAGTTTCAGATAAAGCCACCCTAAAATGACATGTAAAGATAAAACATACTATCATGGGTTGTTTTATGTGGCGGTTTTTTCAAACTATGGCAAATAAAAATGATGCTGATGGTTAAAAGTGCACCTTGTTTGTGTGTTTGTGCAGGTGCTGAAGAAGATCTCGCGGTATATTCAGGAGCAGAATGAGAAGGTCTACGCTCCTCGAGGTCTCCTCATCACAGACCCTTTAGAGAGAGGCATGAGGGTCGTATCCTTACAGAGTCTGGAAGCTATGGTGTTTGTGTGTGTGTGCATGAACAAATGATCAGTGGAAGCTGCTTGCTCTTCAGAAACTGTTGTTAGTCCAGCTTAGGATGCCGCATGAACTCTTTTATTATCTCTTCATTTTGTGTGAGGTTTGCAATTAATGCAACCCTGAAGACAAGATTGGGGAAATAGCCAAATATTGTTTTTGGCTAATATATTAATTCAGTTTTTTAATAAAGCAATTCGCCCCAAGAAGCCGTGGTTTACAGTGACTTTATAACAGCTAAGGAGCGTTGTTTTAGTATGGTTTCTGTTTTTTCAAGACTGATGTGAGACAAGTGTGCTGCTAATCAGCAAGAGAAGGTGCCAATAAAAGGTCCGTACACCATACTAATCAAGCAAATACAACTGTTTATTGTTGATACACAGCTGATATCAATAATACTGATTATGATCATAGGCAAATGCATAAAAGGATAATGATGATTGATCAAAAATAAACACATTAAAGAAAGATAATCATAAACCAGTGCATAATATAAGAATGATCATGAGTAAATGGATAAAAAGATAATGAATACACGAGCATACACTAAAACTGAAACCCCAAGAAAAGTATTATAACAAATATACAACCTCAGAACTGTGCCATCATCTTCACTCTTTAAAAGACTGGGGAGCCCGTTTCAGTCATAGTGGAAGATCAATACATGTCTGAGAAATACTGGATGACCCGCGCTTATCCCACGGCTGAGCTTCCACTGTTTCTGAAAGAAACCCCTTTTTTTATACTTCAAAATATGTGCGGGTTAAGAACAACCCTCCAAGTGAGAGAGAAAGCAAACTGACCAGGCTCGCTCCCCCTCCCAGTTGGGTGCACTTGTTTCATTTACAAAAAGATGAGTCCTTGTCTAGCAATATCTCTGAGGTTTCTCAATCAATGTGGCTGCGTACCTAATAGTTATCAACGTCAAGATGTAGGTCAGTGTCATGGACTCGTTGTACTTTCTCAAGAGATACTGATGCTGTTTTGCATCAGTTGCAACCTTGAATGTCTCCCCTAGAATTCCACTTCCTCTCGGTTCATCCGTTGAGCGCACAAAAACAACCCATCCTTTACAGGCGTTGTTAGGCATGACGTTATAATGTTATAAATTCACTGTAAACCATGGCTTCACGGGGCTTATTGCTTTTATAAAGCGGTTATTCCATATACTTAGTAAGGTTTCACAAAATCAAACAGAGCAAATAATTGTAATGATATTAATAAAAACAGTATTCTTCCACCAAACAATGTAGTTCCTCAGAAACAGTTGTGGTTGGAACCTATGGTTGGAACAAAGAGGTTGCCAAGCAACACACAAAGGTGTAGGTTTGTAGTGTAATTTACAACGTGGCTCAACCAATCAGAATCAAGGACCGGAACGATCTGTTTTATAACAATAAATTGCTATCACTTCAACAGATTATGTTGAATATCAAATAAGATATAGTTTTTCATAATTTATTAATAAAGATATTAATATATATAAGATTTATTTTTATGTGCATTAAATTCAAAAGATTGTTAAATCTCAAATAAGCTAAATATTGTTTTTCGTAACTAAATTAGGTTCATAAGTAATAACTTCATAATTATTAAATTATCTTATATTTTATATGTTTATTTTATTTTACTTTTTTACAATTGAATATCAATTTAACAGATATTGTTATTTTTCATGTTATGTTAATTTA
Source organism: Barbus barbus (assembly GCF_936440315.1). Taxonomy (NCBI): domain Eukaryota; kingdom Metazoa; phylum Chordata; class Actinopteri; order Cypriniformes; family Cyprinidae; genus Barbus; species Barbus barbus. The sequence continues at coordinate 2,117,899 of NC_136736.1, read as the reverse complement.
ATGGAAGAAAATAGCTCATATAAAATATCTGATAAGCTCTCACTATAAATAATTTGTCAGATTTCTGCCTTTGTTGCTTTAAAACTGTAATTGGACCATTGGTTATTTTAACTAACTAAAACCATAAAACCCTTGAAATAAATAAACTAAAATTAAATATAATAAAAATAAACAATATATAGAAATACAATAATAATAATAATAACAAAACAAAAAAATACAAATTTATTAAAAATTATGTAAAAAAAAGTAAAATGCCTTCAAAATATTAACAAAAACTGTAATATTTATCAATAATGATAAAATAAAACATCAGTTTCAATCATTTTCATTGCAAGTCGTCTAGTAAAAGCATGCATGTGTAAAGTCATTTGTTTAATAGTTTGTGCATGTAAGGTTGTGTAACACTGAAATGTTCCTCCCTTAACCTGTGTGTGTTAGATTGAGATCAGTGTGTACGAGGACCGCGGCTCCAGCGGATCAAGCTCAGGAAGCAGCACAACCAGCAGCAGCGGACGATGATTCACACACACACACACACACACACACACACTCGCCCACGTGTGACGCCTTCATACTGACGCCCGCTGAACAGGCACGACAGCAACTGCTCAGCATCGCCAAACACAAACACACCTGACATGAACTGCCTCCACGAGACACATCAGCTGCTGGATCAGCAGCACGTCATTACCTCAGTCATTACCGCCACCTTCACTGACCTGCAGCCGTTGCACGTCCTCCAGTCTCTCGCTGTAGCATCCTGGGTAAAGCGCACATGAGCTTCTGTTACTGTAATATGCAATCTCACTCACAAACGCCTGTGATGTAGCTGCCGATCGGCACACGACAGTCTTCCATCATCACGATTTTTCACCCTTTTTTTTTTTTTTGAGAATTTAATGAGCACTTTTACTTATTGAACAGAAGTCAGATTTTAGACTAGGTAGATGTCAAGGACTGAAATCTAAGCCCATATATTTTATACAGGCCCCAGACACTGCCATCTTATTCCACGGGTACTATTTATGACTTTATTGTTTGATTTCATAGTGTGCTAATCGTTCATGCTTTGTACTCATAATGCGTCGTCAGAGCAGAAACGAGTCCTGAAGACATGACTGCCAAGAGCCAGAGCTTCCTCACATGGTCCTTCATCATGAGCTTCCATTTTGTACTGAGAACCTTTGGCCTGTTTATGCAAAGATCAAGAGTAAAAGAAGTTGAGAGTGCTTTTCTGTTGTGTAGCAAAATAAATAAACAATAATGGTCAAACGAACAGGTTCTGCTTTTCTGTATTTGATCCAAATTTTATTTAAATGTATTTTTCCATATAGTCTATACATTCTTTAAACGTGATATAATAATGCAAAGACGAGTACTAGTATTAGTACAAGCTAGTATTTCTAGTTCAAAACTATGTACTTACTTGCTCATCATTAACTGATAGATCATTTTTAACCAAAGAAAAGTTACAGAATGCAGCTTTAAGTGTCTCTTGTAAAGTGTCCATATGTAAGGTTTGGGGAATGACATTCAGCATTACGCCGTGAGTTCATCCAGTTCAGCCCTTCAACTTGACGTGACTTCCAAGCAGTAACACTGCTGTGTTTCCAGCCAGTCTCTTGAGGTCCGAAAGTATATCTGGAGATCTTCATCATATCTCTCTTGTATGTGCATCTTCTGATCACTCTGGGTCCGTCTTCATCGTGTTGACCAGAACAGAAAACCTCAACGACACGGAGACAGACCTCCAGAGATACTCAGCACTGAGACCAGGAGAAGCTCAGGAAGATGAAAACCAGGACAGACAGGAGATGAGGAAGAGACACTGCTGTCATACCGGGAGGCCACAGCTGGAGAAACAGAGAGAGAAGATGAGGATGCGAGGTAGTTGGAGAAAAAGAGGAAAAAACAGATATGATTCTAATGTGGAAAGAAAGAAGAAACTGGCGTGTCTGGACTTTTAATGGGTTTCAGGTCATGTGTTTGCACTTTATTACAATTTCAGTACTCCTATTTTAAAGTTTATTTCAAATAATTTTCAAATGATTTGTTTTCTACTTCAGTGTTACTTGCCTCTACATTTATTTTTTCAAAATCTCCCAAGAACAGAAATTTTTGTGATAACTTCAAATTTCATTTTTCTTTGATTTTAAAGTTCATGATTTTCAATTCATTCATGAATTACAACCATTTTCACATTAACACTCAAAGATGGGAGTGACAGTTAAATTCTTCACTTTTTTACAGCGTAGTTCATTTTTCCATCTGCATAAGTGACCATAAACACATAACTGAGCTCACCAATGGACTGAAAGTAAACAACATTATCAGAACGGCATCTATCCTGCTACTGAGTATTTTGTCTTCCTAAACTTCACCTGCACTCACCCACACACGCTCGGCCATCTCTGCTGGGCTTGTAGCCCTCAACACATCTCTTCTTAGAGCTGCACTTATAGTGTCCGTATGTGTTGGTGCACACCGGACGAGTGTGAGGACACACGGCCGGCACACGCCTGCACTCGTTTACATCTGAACAGGATGAAGGAAATGGAGACAGAATCACAGACTGTGCAGTCCCCCACGATTGCTTTATTAGTATTGCACACCATTCCAATTTTGAGTAAATAAGTTATGAAAAAACAGGAAATAAAAAGAAAAGCAATGAGTGTATCCAATGTAAACATTTCAGATTTAGTTAGGGCTGACTATGATTTCACCATGTGATGAGTAACAGTACAAGTGATCACTTTCAATAAGATTTTGCATCTTAAAAGTAGAGACTTTGCAGTAAAGACGGATGGTTTTGCATCTGTGGTTGAGTTTGTTGAATAACTGGTTCAGTATCAGACATCTGATAGCACAGCTCTGATTTAAAGAGACGATGACACTCAAAGTCCAGCTGAAAATACTCAGGCTGTCACTGTTTGACGGGCAAGAGAGAAAACAAATATGTCAATGTTTTATAATTATTCAGATGTGTTCTGGAATAACTGCCAAAAGACATTAGACCAACGTTTTCATTATATTTAAAATCTTCTCTCTGCAATTTTTGTGACTCAAGAGATCTGAGCTCTTAAATCTTCTCAGCAAATCTGATTTTCATTGCATATTCATTAATATGCAAAACACGATCCAAAATTTGTTTTTTTTGTCATTGCGAAAATGCATACTCATGAATTGCATTTTGCACTTTTGAACTAAAATATATTTTTATTTACTTTTTTTGGACATTTGTGACATTTAAAACCATGTTTAAAATTAAATCATGTTGTTTTGAATTCCAAAAGAGTTCCAGAAATGCTTTTAGAAATGTGTTTTCCATTTTTACTCAAATTTGGAGCAACTCTTAACAGAGCGTGTAATTCACAGATAATCTTACCAACGCAATGTCCGTTTGTGTTGACTGTGAATCCCTCTCCACACTGCAGAGAATCAATACAGAGCCGTACTTCAGTACTCCACTTATCGTATTGAAGCAATGACTATCAGATAATAATGTTTGTGCTTCGTTATTAAATGTCTGTTCCTAAACTGTATGTAGCCATACCTGGCTGTGTAAGGTGTGCATTGGCTCCTCCTCCTCATTTGCATGCATCCATACCTGTGCATCAGATGTGAGCGCTGACTCCTCCCCCTCATTAGGATATGCGACCTCAATGACGGTGTTCATATCAGTGGACTCGAGCGGCCGAGCGATGGAGTGACCATCCGGCCAAAAGACTTCAATGCTGGTGGCCTCATCGGTTCCTAAGAGCCAATGAAAAGAGACTATTAATCTCATATGCTAATGACTAGAGTAGTTACTGCGATAGAGATGAATTTAAGATTTTTTTAAATGTTTTTTTTAAAACAAGTCTCAAATACAGTAAAAAAATTATATAGTGGCATATTATTACAATTTAAAATAACTGTTTTCTATTTGAATTTCCCTTAAAATGTAATTGATTTCTGTGATACAGCACTGAATTTTCAGCATCTTTAGTTTACTCCGGTCTTCAGTGTCACATGATCCTTCAGAAATCATGCTGATTTGTTGCTCAAGAAACATTTGTGCATTTACTGTCATTTTTTATCAATTTTTGATGAATAAGAAGTATTAATTCAAATTAAATCGAACTCACCCTAATCTTTGAATGGTAGTATATGTAGAATAAACCAGCATTTTCTGCACTAATACATCATAAATCAGGTATAAAATTATTTAAAGAGACTGAATGAATGTGTAAATGATCTGATCTGTATACCTAACCCAAAGTGAGCCACAGGCTCCATCTCGCACAGATAGCCTGATCCTCCGTCAATGATGCGAGTGTGTGCGCCACTGTGTTTCGTGAACATCACCACCTTCGCTCCACGAGCGAACGAACCGAAACGTGTGCGCGGCACCACACGCAGCCACTTACTAGAGGAGCCCTGTGGAAAGAAGAAGAAAGCATGCTGAGCTGACCATTAAAAGATTTATGTACTCTGAATTTTATGTCAGAACTTTGGAGACAATGTATAAGGTACATAAACAAGGTCTGGAGTGTTAACTTTCTGACATACCTGGTTGACCTTAAACACAGAGATGGGCTGAGAGGCGCTTTCCCCGTGAGCCACCAACAGATCCAGCAGTCCGTCACCATCAAAGTCTGTCACTGTGGCGCCTGTTACCCAACCAAAACATCACGTTATAATGCTGTCACTTATTAAAGACAGACATTAGATTGTTTATTTCCACAGGAAGTGGCTCTGGTCATGTGATCTGACCTGTGCCCCTCCCCTGAGGCTCAGAGGCGTCGCCCACATCCAGCTCTGTGATCTCAGGGTCAGAATTCTGCTTCCTCGACACCCTACACAAACAAAAGCCAGTCTTGTTTTAGAATTATTTGTAATATTATTTATTTTGTATTTTTTTTTATGTTTTTCTAGTTGAAATTTAGTTTTTTTGTTTTTTATATTTCTATTTAAATATTTTATATTCAGCTTTAGTTTTAAGATTTATTTCATTTCTAAATTTCATTTTATTTTTTACGTTATATGTATATTTTATTTAATTTAAACTGTATTACAGTTCATTTTTAATAGTTTTAGTTTAATCTAACAATGACAACACTGCCACAAGGACACATTAACTATTGTGAAAGACATTATAATCTCTAAATAATATAAATATATATATATCAGTGAACATTAGACATCAGGGTTGATGTACCTGAAGATTCTGTTGGGGGCGTTTCCTTGGTAAGCGATGTTATTAAAGAAGACTTCAAGCTGAAGATCGTTGTCAAAGTCGGCAGCGATGACGGTGCGAATGGGTGACGGAGTGGCGAAGGCCTGTGTGGCGACGTCCTACAGCAACACAACAGACTGAGTCATCATTAGAGATACAGATGTATAAGAAGAGTTTATTTGCAAAAACTGATTTTTTTTGCATTTAAAAAATGTTTTTTATCTTGTTTTTATTGGGTTATTAAGCTGCATTTTTTGTTATTTTTTTAACCGAATCAAAATAACCCAACTGCAGTTTGATTGAGATTAATTGGAAAGCACAATGAAAAAACATGATTTTTGAAAAGAGTTATCTTCATATAGACCCATATAGCAAAAAAAAAAAAAAAAAAACATATATTTATTTATTTATGGCCAAAATGTTTTTTTTCAAATATATGTTCAGTAAACAGTGAATCTCTATTTTTTTTTTTTAAATAGAAAACATATTTAGTTTCAAATTTCCATATAACAATATACAGTATATTTTAAAATAAGTCAAGAAAATACATTTTCAATCTTACATTTAGGCTTTTCATTTTTATTGAATTGGGTTTATGTTATATATATATAATGTATTTTCATGGACTGATGATTTATATTTATATTATTAAAATACATTTCTAAATATTTACAAAAAATATATGGGTAGAGATTATATTTACAGAATATATATTTTGAAAAGTATTTAACAAATGTATATTTTTGGCAAATTTAGTATATTTTGAAATATATTTATTGTCTGATAATTGTCACTGAAGTGCATTTTGTTTGTTATTTTGATCATGTGACACTGAAGACTGGAGTAATGATGCTGAAAATTCAGCTTCTTTGATATTTTAACTGAAAAACAAAACAATTGTAATTCATCAAAGGCTGTTTTGTTTAGATGTGACTCACCTTGAATCTCTGCTGGCCGTCCTGCAGGTAGAGGCGGTGTGGGCCGTTCCAGTTGCCGTAAACGATGTCTGTCTTTCCGTCGCCGTTAAAGTCGGCCAGCGCCACACCTCTCCCGTGCTGATATCTGTCTTCAACTCCTGTCATCACACCATCACACATAAGTCTGAGGGAGGATTACAAATCAGTACTGTAAATATAAACTCAGGTCTCTCACCTGCCCCGGCGGCCACGTCTGTGAAAGTCCCGTCACCTTTGTTCTTGAACAGGAAGTTGGGTCCATTTTCATTGTCACAAAAAATGTCAGAGCTTGTGTCGCTCAGGATTGGACCGACAACTACACCACGGCCACCTTATGAAACAACATTAACACTTTTATAACGTTAATATTCAAATACAAGTTTCAGAAAGTTACACTAACGCTCAAATATTTGGGTTTTTTATTAAATAAATTAATACTTTTATTCGGCAAGGATGCATTTAATTGATCAAAAGTGAAAGTTATGACATTTATAATGTTACAAATGATTTATAATTCAAATAAATGCTGTTTTTGAAGTTCCTATTCATCAGCAAATACTGGAAAAAAATGATAATGGTTTCCAAAAAAATATTAGGTACTGTTTTCAACATTGATAATAATCAGAAATGTTTCTTGATCAGCAAATCAGAATGATTTCTGAAGGATCACGTGACACTGAAGACTGGAGTAATGATGCTGAAAATACAGCTTTGATCACAGAAATAAATTACATTTGACAGTATATTGAAATAGAAGTCAGTTACTTTAAATTGTAATAATATTTCACAGTACTACACTGTAAATAAGTTGAGCCAATACTCAAACAACATACAGAATTACCAAATTTTGCCATAAGTTAAATATATTAAGGTTCTGCAATATATAAATATTTGCTTTGCAATGATTTGTATCGTAAAAAGCGCTATACAAATAAACTTGAACTTAAAATTTTAAGACAACCAGTTGTCTCAAAAAAATTATTTTTGTAGGAGATTCTCAACTTTTTGTTGTATAAACTAAAAACAACAAGCTGAGAAAACTCAAAAATCTGCTGAAGCTGGTTGCCTTAAAATTATAAGTTGGCTCAAAATTTTTTTTTTTTTTTACAGTGTAGGATTTTTTACTGTTTTTTGATCAAATAAATGCAGCCTTGGTGAGCAGAAGAGACTTCTTTCAAAAACAATAAAAAATCTTACCAACCCCAAACCTTTGAAAATCTCACATATGTAAACAAACATGATTTTGGTCTCTCTGACCTGTGTACTTATTGACGTTGACTTGTGGTGCAGCATCAGACAGTGCAATGCTGCCTTTCGGGACGTCACTGGCAGCTTCATCCATCTCTATGAGCGCGTGCGGACCCACATTACCACTGGCGTAGTTCGCCACGTAAATCGAGTAACGACCTGTTCCCTACAGCAGAATAAATTCATTAAAATGCAAAACTAATTATAATATTTACTCAATGGATAATTTAATTACCTTTCTGTCGACACAAGCCACGGAGCGTCCCGCCATGCGATTGGCCACACCCCTGCGCACGTTGATGTCATCGCCGAGCAGATCCTCGAAGCGACCGTTGCGAAACTTGAACAGTTTGTCAGCGTAAGTCGCCCGACCTTTAAAGAGTTTAGTTTGGTTTTGTAAGCGATTGTTTAGTTTTGTGGGTCTATATGTGTTTTTCTGCGTACCTGAGAAGGCGTTGTTGGTGTTGAGGAAGTAGATCTCCTCTCTGCCGTCTCCGTCCACATCGCAGGCCGTCACTCCGATGGCGTTTCCTTTCGTGTCTCTCAGCGCGTAGTAAGGAGAAGCGCGGTCATCCACCGCTATGTTCACAAGCTTGTTTTGAGTACGGTCATACTTCAGAACGAGGTTTGGGCCGTTATACCTGACAGCGGGCAAACAACGAAATCCTTAAAAGGGTCATGAACTGAGAAGCCAAAATCTTTTGACATATAAGAGGTCATTGTATAATAAAAACATCCTGTAAGTTTCAGAACTCAAAAGTTTCTAGTTAGTCTAAAAACAGCTTATCTGCTAAAACGACAGCTTATGGAATGTTCTACTCTATGATGTAATAGTTAGCTTAGCACCGCCTCCTCAGAAGATCAACACCTGCTTCTACATCGCTGCCTGTTTAGCCCCACCCACCAATTTGCGCATGTAGTGTAAATAACGAGAGGCAAACGTGCAGGTCTACACAGAAACCAAACCATAAAGATGCTCTGAAGACAACAAGATGCTGTGCAGGGCCAAGCTGTGGAAAAACAGTCTTTGCATTGCCTTTCCATCTGAACGAAGATTCAGTAAGAACTCAGTCTTCACTTCATTTTACCGCAGATTTGTTTACAAACAAGGCACAATTTGATGCAGGATTTTCAGAAAGATTGAAACTAAAAGACGATGCTTTGCTGACTACACTGTAAAAAAGTTGAGCAAACTTAAAAGTTTAAGGCAACCAGCTTCAGCAGATTTTTGAATTTTCTCAACTTGTATTCAGTTTATACAAAAAAAGTTGAGAAAACTCAAAAATCTGCTGAAGCTGGTTGCCTTAAACTTTTAAGTTTGCTCAACTTTAGATTTTTTACAGTGTATATTGTCGTAACACAAGTGAGAGTAACTGTTTTTATTACGTAATTACTATTGCTTTGTCTTTTCTTACAGATTGTTTGATATGTACTGAGTAGGGGTGTAACTGTTTACAAAATTCACGGTTCGGTTCGATACAACACAGTGGTGTCATGGTTCGGTACGGGGGGCGGGGCAATTGGTTATGTTGCAATGTTGGAAATATTTCTGTTTTAAACCATGAAGGTGAGCCAATGGATATCACACAAGCACGCGTTTGCACCAGGGTTTGAACGTCTTAATCTCAGTCAATTCACTATAAGCAGAAAGTGAAAGTAAAAACGCAATGAAGGAGTAATGACGGAACTTTCGGCATCTGACGCCCCTTATTCTCTCAGAATCTAATTCAATGTATGCCGATAACGATATAGCCTATAGCTGTTTTAATTTATTCCCTTAATATTTCTCTTGTGGTCCATAGTGAAAAAAAAATGAGAAGAAACGTATTTCGTGTTAAACAGGTTGTTTTTGAAAGTCGGTGCTCTAAATAAAAGCTTGTATTTCATTGATTTTTATTGATGACTGCAGTGTTAATATTTTAATTATAGGACTATAATTTATTGTAGGTAGCCGTAGCCTATAGCCTAATAGGCCTGTTTTAAAAGAACATTTTAATTGAGGAGTAAATAGCCAATCTTATCCTCGCAGCGTGTCAGTTATGCAGTAATAATGCGAGGCAAATTTGTTATACTTTTAATTTAATAATAAAAGTAACTTCATAATAATAATAGGCCTAATATAAATAAGAATGTAACAGGTCTACATTAATTGGAAGTGCCAAATCCTCTTAATATTGCCAATAATTGATGTTTTTGACAATATCTCTGGCTATCGTCAATTCAAGATCATCGTCTTTCGACGCACCCCAGCAAGAGGAGGTTATCACGGGGCAGACAGCACGTTGTCTGTTACGTTTGGGCTGCGTTGTTGAGCGCAGTGGCACTGATATTTCACACACTTTAGGCTTTTTATATTGTAAATGTAATAGGATTAGTCCAACGAATCCTTTGGTTTGTAATGCATACCGAACCGACAGCCTCGTACCGAACCATAAATTTCATATATCTGCCTGTTTTATTTTAAAAAATCACTGAAAAATCAGGCTATGCTGGATGTTCTTTACCCGGCCACCACCACCTCCAGATCCCCATCTCCATCTACATCCGTCACTGCCATCCCATAATTCCGCTGGGTGGGGTTGTGAAGAGCATCAGGAGGCAGAACCGTATCCGTGGTGACGGAGAACATGGGCTGAGCTTGAGAGAGAGCTGACAGACCCAAACCGATCAGACACACCCACCACATCCTCATCTCCACCTGTCAATCAAACAGTATTCAGTGCAAACTGACAGCAGCATTCACACTTTAGCTTCCTAATCATGCAAATAAATGTAAAGCATTTATGGCATTTCTTACACAGCATATGGATATGAAAACATAAATAATATAATGCAATTATATTTAAATTCAATTAAAAGAAAGAGAAGGTTGGCAAGCATGCAAAACAGAACCAATATGTTGTTTTGCATTAAAGAAAATAAACGAAAGAGATTTTCAAAGCGACATGATAGGACAGAATAGTTCATGCATTTGCATTACATTACATTTAGTCATTTAGCAGAGTAAATAATGTGTCATATCCACCTGCTGACTGGGCTGGATTATAGTGGATACTCAGGCTCTCAGGCTTGACTGTAAACGATGTGTGTTTTCTGTTGTGTACAGTCACGGTGTATATTCGCTCCTTACACAACTTCAATGCAGCCGCCTTACACAAGCGCTTGTGCAAGCGACTGTCCAATCACTGTCGAGTATTTTAAATACGTGTGGGTCCGACCAATCACAAGCCCGCAAGAGAAAAGAGGGCGTTTGGCTCTGCAGCGAGCACCACGTGTGCAGATGTGTCACGTGCCAAACAAATACTTGATTTACTCAATAAACTTAAAATAATTTTAGTTGAGCAAATATTATCATGTTTGCTTGTATTGTGTATAATTGTAGTAATTGCAATATTAATTGTGCATTTGTTGCTGAAAAACGTATCACAAGAACTGATAACTTATCATACTTGGCACTTATTTTTAGTGATTAATTTTGTTCTTTTCACAGTTCGTGAATAAAATGGTAAATTATTGTGCGTCCCTTGAATAGCTGTCAACTTTACTTCTGAACTACACTCTTAAACTACAACTCCCATAATGGACTTCCTGGTGTTACACCAAATTCTGTGACCATCGGAAATCATTTTGGTCTAATCTGAACAGTACAACTGTTAAATTAAATAATTTGTATTTATTTATTCATTTTGTAATACTTTTAAATTGATAAAAATCTTATTTTTTTCCCCTCTGCTTGTGTTTTAGCCTTAAGTGTTATGTACTATAGCCTACTCTTGAATGCTCTTGAATATGTTTGTACAAATTCTTAAATAAATAAAAATTAAAGTGACTGTGTGGAATGTTTGTTTAGAAATGTATGCAGGTTTATTAAACCAATTAAATATTTCATGAGATTAAACACAATCCAGTTGTTTGCAGAGTAGCCTGTTTTTGCATGTTGTAAGCAACATAAATGTTGAACAATGCTTCATCATAATAAATACCAATTAAATATTGTAAAAGCTGTACTCAGTACATTTGGAGAACATCAAAATCTGTGTGAAAGAATTTCCCTTAAGATATATTTACATGATATATACATACATATATATATATATATATATACATGTATACATACAGACAGAGAGAGGATAGATAGATAGATAGATAGATAGATAGATAGATAGATAGATAGATAGATAGATAGATAGATAGATAGATAGATAGATAGATAGATAGACGGCTGTGTAATACAGTTCAAGCCAAACAGAGACAACAGCGCCTCCTAGGGGCACAGAGTACGATGGTCACAGAATCTGGTGTGACGCCGGCCGTGACGTCATGGCGTGCGTACGTCTCCAAACATCCGGTCATGGTTTCAACGGTTCAGCGAGCTGAAAAACACTGAGACGTAAGTAGAAGTGAACTGCGAATAATTTCCTCTACAAATGTTGATTTTCACTGCGTAACATACCGTCCTACGATATTTTGATGCTAACATTAGTACTCATTAGATGATAAACGGTGTCAGGGTCAGTGAATCTGTGTTTATGTTAAAAACGCGTTCTGTTTACAAACAACTTCAAACTTTAGGATGCTAACGCTACTTTGTTGTTATCCAAATTCGTCTGGAAATGTATTTAAACGACGTATTTAGATTATGAGTCATACACGGATGTGTAAAATCACGACTTATATTATTTCTTGTCTGTGTAACACACCTGAAATTAAAAAAAGAGCAAGTTTTAGCCAATTACATGATATACATGCAGGCATTTTACATCCCTTTAACAGTGATATGCCACTTTAAAAACAGCTTTTGTCCTCCTTACTCTCATTGACACACTTACACAGATCCCTATGGAGACTGAAGCAGCTCAGCCAGAAGAGGGGCCCAAAACAGCCCAAACCAAAAAACCCGCCATGGAACTCTACGCCCCCAAGAAACACCAGGCCGAGAAGATGGAGAAGCCTCAGGCAGGCGGTGACAAGAAAACCAGACCCCGGTACACCGACAAGGCCCGCAAGAACAAGAAGGATAAAGCCAAAGCGACCAAGACCCCAGATGAAGGCGTGCGGGAGGACGGAGATAAAGAAAACCTAAACATGCACACAGAAAAAGAGGAGGAGTCTAGAGATGATACGGACAATGTATCCATAACTATGAACACACCTGAGGACACGGGTAGTGCACTAGAACATGATGGGGTGCCAGAGGAGGAGGAGGATGAAGGGGAGAACTGGGATTCTATGTTTAATGATGATGGGGACTGTCTTGACCCACATTTAATGGAGGAGGTAAGAGTTACAAAGACGATTCAATCCCTTCACTCGTTTTTGAGTGAGCTGTCCCTTTAATGATGACACAATGAGACACAGGGTTTGTGCCCAGGTTTGATTCTTCTTCCTGTTTCAGATGTCTCTTAAGGAGGGGCGCAAGAACCCGTCTGTACGGGAGCCACGCTTCGATAATTGGACGCCGGAGTTGGAAGAGGAGGTGGAGCTTCGGGACGATGAGCTGTCGCACATCGTGGAGATTTACGACTTCCCGTCTGATTTCAAGATGGAGGACTTGATCAGATCCTTCAGCTCGTTCCAGTGCGTGAAGCTCTGATCATGAATCGCACTGATTTCATGTCGTCTACTGCAGGGCTGATTAAAGCCAACCAGCATTTAAATAAACAAATGGTGCTGCGCAATTAATCAAAAAACTGCAATAGCTACATGTTTTCTCAAATCAAAGGCTGCATTAAATTAAAGGAATAGTTCCCAATAATGGAAATTTGCTGAAAATTTACTCTCCAAGATGTAGATGAGTTTGTTTGTTCATCAGAACAGATTTGTAGAAATTCAGCATTACATCGCTTGCTCACCAATGAAAAAAAAATGTATGGAAACTGCTGTTGTTACTGATCAGATGTTTGTTTTCAGGCAGAAGGGGTTTGACATCAAGTGGATTGACGACACACATGCCCTCGGTTTGTTCTCCAGTCCCATCGCAGGTCAGTGTGTTTTCCAGATGTTGTGAATAGCTTTATGGTGCCTATAAGATCTCTGGACTCAATCGCTGGTTGACTGGGAGAACAACAGTATGACGCTTTTAACTTCTGTGATATGTTTGAGGACTTGAAATTGTCTGAAGAAGCGCTGTGAAAAAGAAAATGTGGCGCTTTGATATGTTTAGAAACTGTCATTAACATCACACACATTCAAAACATTGGTAATCCCAAAAACGAGAAACCTTGTCCGTTTGTGTAGCTCGTGATGCTCTGAGGATGAAGAACCCCATAATGAAGATCAGGCCTCTCTCCAAATCATCAAACGCCACTAAAGCCGAAGCGCGCAGCTGCTCCGGTACTCCTGCTCTCTCTTCTTCACTCGTGTTTTATCGATTCTCAGCCTGTTTTGTGCATCCATCAGAAATGAATTCATAAACCCAGACTTATTTAATATTTAGTTTTCCCCCAAACCTGATTGTCGTAGATTATCTGCTGCCGGCTAAAGAGCGTCCTGTGACGAGTGCGTCTCTGGCGCACCGCCTGGTGATCGGGGCTCTGGGTGTGAAGAGTAACCAGACCAGAGAAGAGCGGGAGGCAGAGAGGAACAAACTACAGCAGGCCAGAGGTGACTGAACTATTCACAGCTTCTTGTTTTGCTGGACTGGGATTTATTTGTTCTGTTTTCTCATTAGAACAAAAGCATTTGGCTGTTAAGCAGCGTGAAGACGCCTGGGAGGGCAAATGAAGATACAGGTTTGTGTTTATGTGAACTATGAAGCGTTTTGATATGATCATCAGTTCAGGTCTGAAGTGATTTATCTCTGGTTTTGGGGACCTCCAGCAGGACTACTGTCAAACCAGCACGGACTGAACCAAAGCCACAAGAACAGGGAAACGGGGGGTTCATCGAAGCAAAGTCTGAGAGCCACACAAACTTCAACAGGGACGTTTTGTAATTTTATATCTTTCCTCTTGTTTTTTTTTTTTTTTTTTTATTCAATTCAATTCAAGTTTATTTGTATAGCGCTTTTTACGATACAAATCGTTGCAAAGCAGCTCTACAGGAATTTAAGTTTCCACAATATATTTATATATTGCAGAACCTTAATATATTTGACTTATGGCAAAATTTTAAACTGTGTACTTTGATGATTGTTTTCAGTTTTAGAAAGGCCATTTTAATTTATTTTTGTTGAATAATGTTTTTCTTTTTGGAGACTAAAACAAACCAGATCACATGTCAGAAATAGGAAAGATGGTTTTGCTTAAAAAAAACCAATTAGGTCAAGCATCATGCTAGTATTTGTACTGCCATAAATTGCAGATTTTTCAATGACAAATTAAATTACAGTGACTATTTTGTTAACCATGATTAAGTTTTTTTATTTCTTTTAAGAATGACTAAAAGTCCATTGTGAATTTAGTATGTAATGCCAGTCTTTTGCAAACCATCAGCACATTCGAACACATTTTTAAGGTTCATTATTACCAGTGGCATGGCTACGATTGAGCATGGGCCCACCCAAAGAGAAGTTTGTCATTTTCCAAATGGATGTAATTTATTAAACAATAATAATGAGAAACGTCTTATTTCACTGTAACTTTATATATTTGGTTACAAAAAATATCAAACTCGACTTTTCATGGTCAAGTACGAGCAGTTTCTTAGTTTTCACTCTTTCTATAGGTGCATATCGTGCATATTTGTTAGTCCCATCCATAATGTTATGTTTATAATGCAAGGATATAATAGTCAAATTTGCGCCTTTGTGAAGTTGAATTTGAAAATACCTGCGGGTGATGGATTTATTGATTGGAAACTTCTGTACTAAGTGTGTTTGGAGGATCATATTAGCATAGGTACAGTTTTATGTTTCCATCCACTTTTTTATGCGCATTTTGGAATATCGCAATTAAAAAACGCTGGATGGAAATGCCAAGATGTGCATAAAAAAACTAATGCGGACAATTGAGTAGGATAAACTTTTTATCTGATAAGAAAAAAATGTGCATAAACTACGATGGAGAAACATTTACCGAATAAATTCCATTGATCTGCTAAACAGATGGAAAGAAACATTGCTCTAGATAACTGTTCTCCACTACAAACTGCATATTTTTTATGCTCATTTCTACGCTCCTCAAGGTTTTATTCTCCTTTGAACACGAACCGACAGAAACACTTGATTATGAGATCGCCCCGTAGTCAGACTGAGGTAATGCTTTACAGTTAACGTGCAGTAACTAATATTAAAAATGAGCAATATTCGTTACAGTGTTAACGTTAGCTCAGGTGCAAATGTTAACAGATACCATTAATTTAATGTAGTATTAAATTTTCAAATTAACATTCATGTTAATGCATGCTTTAGAAGTATTGTGGACCTTAAAGAACCTTTGAGTTGTATTTTCTGTTTGCAATTTGATATGCATTTTTCATATGCTACACTCTGCCCACTGCTTCATGTAGGCCCACCCACTGAAATATTTCTGGCTATGCCCCTTATTACTGTAAATATTGTGCAGTTAGCGTTTCTCTCAAAGATTGTTCATTAAACTGAAAAACTTTTCCAAGTGTCTGCTGTTCTCTGATGTTGATGCACTTGAATTCCCAGCTGTGATCTGAATAAAAATATTCAAACCTTTCTCTAGAATATCATTCATGTATCAACAAACCCTTTGCGTTTTCTAGTATGTGGAACTCTTTGCTTTTAACAAGTTATTCATGATATCGTCCGAATGACTTTCACAAGTTTAAAAAAAAAAAATCATTTAAAGCTGTGGACGCATAATTAGGTTAGACACCGTATTTAATTTCTGCACTGTGAGAAGGTCCTAGAACGTTTTTTTCCACAACTTTAGATACCCAAACCAGGACAGATATAAAAATGCAATTGAAGCACATTTTCACTTTAAACCAATCTTACCTTTTTTTTTTTGCATTGAAATTCTGAGAAAAAGTGAATGATAATTGAACATTACCGGGAAAAAAATATTGTTGATATTGTATTTACTTTCTTACCACAACCTTTAATCAAGTTTGAGCAAAAGTAATGCAACACTTGCGTTTCAAAAACTAGACTGTCAACAAAAGCACTTGTAGACTGAACAGTGGTCATGTGATCGGATGAGGATTTTGTAATGTTTATTTTGTAGTTTTTAAAAACAAGCAGTAAAAAAAAAAAAAGCATACAATTTTTTATAACATGACTTCCAATAATTTGGGGAGGGAAAGGAAGGGGGGGGGTGAGAAACCCTCATTTCACAGAGTGAGGAGCAACACATTGCTTGAGTTTCAGTATCAGAACACACACACACACACACACACACACACACACACTCACACGGGACATGAGACCCACAAACATACACACACTGAAACCCCATTTGATATCACAGGAGAAAAATTAAATCACATTAAAAAAAACTCACTACATGAATAGAAAAAAAGTGAACAAACAATGGGAATGTTCAAGCTCAAAATCAAATTAAAAAGGACTAAAAGCAAAAACAAGGCATAAAAAAAGACATGGTTACTCATTGAGTTTGAAACAGTAGTTATTAACACCTGAAGATTTCCTCTAAATGGATCCGTTTGCTCAAAAATACTTAAAAAAAAACATTAATGCAAAAACAGGAAGTGCACACTCATGTGAGGAAGTTAGCAGAAGCATTCCCTTGTCTCCTGGCCACGAGTCACACTGATGCGAGGAAGAGGAGGGACGAAGCGTTTGTGGAGGGGAAGGCAGAGTTCGAGTTCAGTCCATCAGCGTTTGTGGATCCAGCAAAAACTAGGAGGAGGAGAAACAAGAGTGTTTGCAGAAGCCGTGACATTTCATAAACACAGAAATCCGGCCTCGGCGGAGAAAGTCACAGAGCTTTTCAGCTGGACACGAGAAGAAAATAAAACGGGAAGAGCAGATGTCCTTTAGTCAGAAGAGAGGGAGAGGATGGTGGGGTCACCTCACTGCGCCTGAGGAGAGACGAGAAATCACTGCGTGGGGAAACAAAACTGAGCACTGAAATAACTTTCAATTATGCCTTTAAAAAGCTTTAAAAAAAAAAAAAAAAAAAAAGTACATATTACTTGAAGTACAATACTTTGATGATTAACACTTTATCAACATTAGCCAATAGGTTTAAAAGATAATCTGCAGAGACTTCAACATGATGCGTTTACAGACTTGGGAGTCTGGGTCACTCATAGTTTTAATCATATGCTAAATTTAATTATTTTACATGGAATTGATCTTACTGATATAGATATAGTACCCCAAAGTGATGTTACTGACACTACCTTGTATCGTGCATGCTGCGTATTACTGATATTAATGATATGGCTCCACGTTATCGTCCGGGCAGAACTATGGTTCCAGTCACCAAAGACCGGTTCACAAATAACCTGCCTGATTTATCTCAACTGCTCTGTGTACCCAGAAATACACACGAACTAGACGAAATGACTAGCAACATGGGCACTATCTTCTGTAATGCATTAGAAGCTCTCATTAAATTAAACAAAAAGGTTAATAGTGCACCATGGCAATACCCATTCTCTCAAGAAACTCAATCTTGAGCACAAAGAGAAAACTAACTTGGAAGTTTTTAGAATTGCGTGGAAAACAGTATGTCCAGCTATAGACTACGGTGGCCGAGAGAGACACACGCAAATAGAAAAAGCACCAGCAAATCAAGAAAACATCATCAGCTTGATAGCAGGTGGTGCAAATGCTCACAACACAACCAAATAAAGAATTGTATTTGCAGCGTGTTTCTTTTGGTTGTGTTAGCATTTGCAGTGCATGTGTTGTCAAGTTGAAGTTGTTTTCTTGATTTGCAGGTGTTTTTTCTATTTGCATGTGTTTTCTGAAGTTGCAGCACATCGAGCTCTCTCAGCCACCGTAATGGACACGCTTTAAAAGCTGCCAGGGCAGAGCATATCCACAAACTCAGATAATAACCAAAACAATCCAAGGTTTTTATTTAGCACAGTGGCTAGATTTACAAATAACCAGACACCACCCGATCTAAATATTCCCTCACAGTTTAATAGTAATGACTTTCTTCACTGATACAATAGATAGTATCAGAAATACTATAACAAATACAGGATCTACATCGCCTTGTAATAGTTACATTCATCTCACCTAAAGAAAAACTGCAGTGCTTATAGGACAGGAAGAGCTAAATAAACTCACTGTATCTAAGCCAACAACATGTCTATTAGATCCTGTACCCACTAAACTACAGAAAGAGTTGAACCTGTAGCAGAAGAACCGCTTCTCAATAACTCCATCTCTAGGTCACGTCCCAAAACCATTCAAGCTGGCGGTTATTAAGCCTCTTAAGAAACCACAACTAGATCCTAGTGAACTGGCAAATTATGGACCCATTTCAAATCTTCAGTTTGTCTAAAATTGGGGTAGTAAGGGTAGTAAACTGTATAAAAGGTTTGCGTTTAGGATGTTCTGGGTTCATTCCGACTCCGTTGAAGGTACTACATGCTGCAATAAACATCTTCAACGTCCTCATCACTTTTTCTTACAATAAAATGTAGATATAAACAAATTCAATTTGTACTTTAAATCGTTTTATATTTCTAATATTAAATTATAAATAGGCATTGAATTGAATGCTATATGTATATGCACAATTAATAATAACAGTACAACAGGTGTGATATAGGGATATATATATCGACTCTAGTCGACTAAACGGTACCGCTCCTGCTAGTCGACACTAGTCGACACTGAAAACAATGGTCGATTATACGAGAGAGAAAAAACAAAAAACATTAACAAATCACCATAATTTTAACGTTACAAGTTAAAATAACTTTTGAAAGAATACCCCAAAATATTAAAATATTTTAAGAAGCGCATCTGGGCAGAAACTAAACTTTTACCTCAGACCTCACATGCGTTTTCTTCATGTCAGTTGCGGCGAGCTCAAAAGGACCACGCAAAAGACCAGCAAGGTGTGGGATTATTTTGAATTAGAAGGAAACAAAAGTTGTGTGTAAACTCTGTAATGTCAGATTGGTTTACAACAACTTTACTGGATCCGCGCCGTCTATTCCTCTAAACGAAGACCCACTTCGGTGGTGGTGCGGGATTTCCAGGCTCTTTTTGAAACTGTCTGCTTGCTTGTAGTTATCTCTCTGTGTGCCTGTGACTTCAGTTTCTGCCGAGCATGGTTTTTTCTTCAAGAGCAGAATCGCCGCTAGTTCCATCTTTCGCCAGACCATGTTAACATGGTAAATTCACTGAACAAATGCGCATGGTCTGAGTAAGTGAAACCAGCGTTGTTGTGTTACACAATAAGCCGATTTAATGCTATTCCTTGATAAACTTTCCTATTTTGACTTGTTTTAATATATTGGCTAACATATGAAAATGAAGAATTCTGTCAGTCTATTGATTGATTTTCCATTTCTGCATTGCTCCAGCCGATCTGAATAAATAAGCTATGCACTGGTTTATGTTGAGTGTATGCTCTTCCTTTTTTACTGTTTAACGACCGCCTAAAATTAAATGATGATAACGCGAGGCAAGCATACGGCATAATTGTGACCTATTTTTAGAAGAATTCATTGAGGGATTTGACTGTGATTCAAAGATTAATTATTTCAAGTGTAGGCTACACTTTTTTTTCCATTTTGCCATTTTTGGGGGGTTTCTAGCTTTTAGACTAGTCGGATACAAAACTTCTGTTTAAACGACAGTCAAATTAGTCGTAGCACACATAGTGTGATGTGTGTGTGTACCTGCTGGCCCTGCGGTGTGGCGCCCGGCTGTCCCGGGGCCTGTCCCGTCTGTCCGTAATAAGCAGCCTGCTGTCTGTAGTATTCGGCCCATGCGGCGCTGTAGTCCGTCTGTCCTGCTGCTGCGGCTCCAGGGGCTTGAGCTCCTCCTGCGGCGGGAGCAGCGCCTCCTCCTGCTGCAGCTGATAGAGATGAGAGAGGAGATTCATCAGCAAAACACCGAGCTGTAACTAGTGGTTGACCGATATTGGTTTATTTGACAGCCGATGCCAAAATCTTGGAAAGCAGGGTGGCCGATGGCTGATATAATTTCATTCATTTTAAGTAATATTTAAGAAATGTGAAATCATTTGAAAATGAGAAAAAAAAAAAAAAAGTGTATGTTCTGGTTCTGTACGTATTCAATTCGCACAGATCGACCGTCACACAGAGCACACGCGATCTTGCAGGATACAAATGCACACTTCCCAAGATCTCACAGCTGGATTCGACTAAGTCGGCGAGGTTTATGAAATTAAATATTCATTAGTCAAATGATAAAAATGAGTATTTGCTGAATGCTGACAGCAAACGATAAAGTATTATGTTTGCCTTTCCATTGTCTGATAATCCGATTGCTTTTATATTATTAGTAGATTTCAATCCGTATTAGACAGAACTGTTAAACGTGAATGTGAGAGCTGTGCTCAGGCGCGTCAAACGCATTTCTCTACTCTATCTTTCCTAAATACAATGAGGAATGAGCACTAGTACCCATCTTTTTGTAGTACTCCTCCCAGGCCTTGGTGTAGTCAGGCTGGGCAGCTCCGGGAGCAGCTTGGCTCTGGTCAGCAGGAGCGGGAGCGGCTGGTTGGGCCGCAGGCGTCTGTCCAGGCATGGCGCCCCCTCCGGGCTGCTGGTAGTACTGTGCGTAATAAGCCACCCATGCAGCGTTTTGATCTGCCGCTGCTTTACCTGAGAGAAACAGACACATTCACTTCAGATACTTGAACCAATGCAACTTACAAAGATGAGCAGAGCCTCAGGAGGAACGAGATCAAATTAATGTTTTATTAATTAAAATGAAAATTGCATTCAAATTATCCACTTTTTAATTTTAACGCTCAAAAGTTTGGGAGCAGTAAGTTTTTTTTGTTTTGTTTTTTTAAAAGAGAAATATATTTTATTTAGTAATCAGGCATTAAACTGTGACAGGAACATTAAAAGGAATATTATTTTAGTATCACTGAAATACAATTATACATTTTTTAACTAATATTTTTACCAAGTTCAGCTAAAGTTTTAGTAATTGTTGTGCCTGTCATGTTTATTGGTTATAGTTTTCAGCAATTTGTATTCATTGGGTTTAGTTAGTTTATCTTTAGTTTTTTTAGTACTCTGCTTTGGCAACTGACTGAAATAGATTTAAATCAGTGTCGGCATTTTAAATTGTGTTTCATTTCAAGTAACAATTTCACAAAAGATTTCCATTTTAAATCACTGAAGTAAACAGCAGTTTTGAATATTCAGTGTTCATAATAAATTACATTTTAAAATATATTACAATAGAAAATAATTCTTTATAAAATATTTCAAAATATTATGTTTTTTGCAGTAACTGATCAAATGCAGCCTTGGCAAGTAGAGGAGACTTGCAGAAACAAAAAAATCTTACTAACCTCGAATCTATAAATCGTATGTTATTAAAATTTTTTTTTAAGTCAAACTGTTTTAATTAGTGCATTTTCTTAATATAGCATAATTTAAAGAACAAATCCAAGACTTCAGGATGCAATGTAACGTGGACACGAAAGCTTGAACAGACACGTGACTGTAGTAGCATAAGGCAGTTTTATTATCCAATCAGGACTTAAACACACAAACACTGAAAGAAACAATACAACAACTCACTGGGATCTTGTGGCTGCCACTGTTGGTACGTGTTTCCCCAACCCTGAGGATACTGACCGCCAGGAGGACCACCGCTGAAAACACAGAAAATGACAGTCAATATGTGCAAACAAAACCTGGAAAGCCACACATCAACCATTTCCCTGAGGCCGATTTGACATTAAAGCATTACTGACTGTGGTGGTCCACCAGGGGGTCCGGGCTGGTATGGGTTCGGGTTGTAGGGGCCCATGGGTCCAGCGGGGCCTGGCCCACCCGGTCCAGGTCCAACAGGGCACAGGGGACCCTTCGAGGAGATTCAGACCACTTAACACCAGCGAACACGTCAAGATAAAGCACAAAAGCGGAGTTTATGGTACCTCGATCTTGTCCTCGATCAGCTGTTTGGCGTGGTCGATCTGCTGAGGAGATCCCCGGATGGTAAACAGTTTGAAGTTGGGGTCACCGTTGGGCGGCGGCTGGCGCGAGATCTCCACAAAGGCGCCCGTCTGCTGGTTGATGGCCTTCACGTTTTCGCCGCCTCGGCCGATCACCAGACCGCATTTGTGGGCGGGAATTGAAAAGGTCATCTCGCCACCAGGAGGGCCCCAGTTACCCGGACCATGCCCCCTGCCACGCCCACCTGGGGGCATGCCTGTGCCCGGAGGACCGGGGGGACCCTGACGGACAGAATAGAGATTAACCAAAGCAACCAAACGCAGATGAATCCGGTCATATAACTGGAACTAGCTGTACAACACAATGTCAGTGAATGGCAAAATTAGGGCTGTACACAGTGATATGAATTAGTGCCTGTGGCTATTAAACCGCAAAAAGACCACTTTTATAAATACCTTTTATTATTAAAAATGTGTATTAAATCATACATCAAGAAAATTGTTTTTGACACATTAAGATCTTTGGCTAATTTCATGACAAGATCTATGCATTTAAAAAAACAAATATTAGTAACAGAGTATGGAATGGAAAAAAACTACTTAAAAACAAACTCGCCACCTTTTAACAAACATACGATTTCCTTATGAAAAATTAGATCCTTATGAATATAAATGTTACTTAACAGAAAAATTAGAACAGAACTGAGAAATAAGCCATTTCTTCTATTACTGTAGGAGTTAAAAATATTAAATTAAGTTTTAGGACTTCAGTTGATTGAACATGAAAATACAATTATGAAAAAAATAAATGATATACTTCCAATAAACTGACAGTTTCATTATTTCAATTTAGACATGCTTTTTAATTACTAAAATTTAAAAATCGCATCTTTGAAACTGAATCCAGAAAAATTAAGACAGGAATTTAGAGGGAAAAAAAAAAAAAAAGATTTTGGGGAGGAGAAAATAAAATAAAATGGAGCACTGACTCCAAGCATATTGGATATATTGAGATGAATCTGAGCATCACTCACCCCTCCTCCTTCCTCTCGGACTCTGATGCTCTGCAGTAGTTCGTTGATGATACTGGCGGCGTGTTCGCAGCGGTCAGGAGGACCCATTATGTTAGCGATCTTATCTGGACCAGTACCGTCATCTACAGAGAGAAAAAATATGAAGTTATGCAATACAATATCATAAAACATTGAGTTTAGGCAGAACCTGATAATCCAAACAAACCTGGTTTAAACTGTATCCTCACGCCGGCATCGTTCTGAATCTTCTTGATCATCTCTCCACTTCGGCCAATCACAACACCAACAGAGTGACGGGGAACAGGCACCTGTTCAATCAGAATGAGACGACATCACACTCACATTTCAAATGGCAAACCAGCCGCAACGTAAACGATTAAACCAGTCACGCACCTCGATTCCTCCACCTAATCGAGAGCCGTAGTCATTTCTGTCGAAGCCGGGATGATCCCGCTCTCGCAGAATCTCCTCCACCATTTCACGCGCTTGCTAGAGAGAGAAAGGACAGACCGGATTGTTAAAGGTACAACAGCTAATAAAAGAGAAGAAAAGACAAAATAAGGAATGGAAACAGGAAGTAGAGAACACTGTCACACCTGGACTTTGTAAGCATCTCCAATGATGCGCAAAGGTTTGTCCATGTTTGGCCCCTGAGAAGCGTCCTGAATCAAAATCATCTTCACACCAGCGCGCTCCTGAAACACAAACACGTTAATATATAGGACAAGAGAAAGTGCCGGTTAATGCTTGAAATGTATATATTTCAGGAAACATCAAATTTATATATACATAGTACAAAAACTATAAGCATCAAAAAAAAAAAAAAAAAGGTTCAGTTTATGACCTTAATACAGGCTCATAGAAATTACTTGCATAATTACACTGGAAAACATACAATATAACACTGTAATAAGTTATCATAGTTTATAAGTTTGAGATCAATTAGACTTTTGTTTTTAATCTCTTCTCCTCACTAAGGCTGCATTTATTTAAATCAAAATCACTATAATATTCGGAAATATTACAACAACTTAAAATAACGGTTTTCTATTTGAACATTTTAAAATGTAATTTCTTCCTGTGATGAAAAGCTGAATTTATCATCATTAGCGTCACATGATCCGTCTAACCTGCTGATTTGCTACTCAGGAAACATTTCTGATCATCAATGTTGAAAACTGTTGTGCTGCCGAATATTTTTGTGAAAAATTATAAAATTTTGCCCAGCATTCTCTGATGAATAGAAAATTCAAAAGAACAGCATTTATTTTAAATAAAAATCTTGTGTAACATAAACGTCGCTTTAGATTAATTTAATGCGTCCCTACTGAATAAAAATATTAATTCCTTTAATTATAATAATAATAATAAAGCCCAAACTTCCCATAATCCTCTAGATCAAGGCCTCTCTGCACTCACAAACAGGCATAGACTTTACCTGTAGCTGTTTAATGGTCTCTCCTCCTTTGCCGATGATAAGCCCCGCTTTTCCTGCCGGAACGATCATTTCCTGCATGTGTCCGCTTCCATTGGTCGACTCGTGAAAGGAGGGAGGTGTGCCCCGCCCCCGAGAGACTATGTCATCCAGCAGCATTTTTGCCTTCCTGCATGGACAGGTCAAAAGGTCAAAACACCACCAAACAGATCCTCACTGCAGTTAAACATGCGAGTATGCACAAACATACTGGATGGCTTCAGGGGGGCCGGAGAGAGAGACACTCCTGTCTGGAAGACCGCCGCTGTCTAAACACACAAAACCAACGTGTTCCATCACGCCTCATACTTCTAAACGCGCTAATATCTAGAGAAAAGCCCACTTGACTCTTTTGAAGCAGTGTTTGACTCACCTGGAGCAATCTGAACTTTACAGCCAGAGTCCTGCTGGATCTTATTGATCTGCTCTCCACCCCGACCAATGACTACAAACAAACACAATCCATAATTCACTGAGTGTAGAATTATAATAAACAGATTTTAGCATGTCATCCTCTAGTAAGGCCACAATATACTTCAAACGATAGTATTTCGTTCTTCATTCTTGTTTTCGTTCGGGTGCAAAAAGAAACTCGAAAAGGCTTAGCGATGGTACCGTTTTCGAACATTCTGACACCACCGCGCTGCTGGAGGCGGGGTGTAGATTAATACAACGATGCAATGGTGTATCTAGGTCTTTAATTAAACTAGATAATAGGGTTGGGCCGATAGACGATGGTGGAGAGACATCACGATGTTGAGCCAGCATCGTGATTCCACGACGTTCTGAATACAGATTTACGCTTCAGGCACACCCCCTAACTCCACCCCCCGCTGTCATCATCCATCGCGATGTTTCACTGCAGACATTGTCCGATGCCAATTTTGAAGACGTCGCCTAACCCTACTAGATAAATTACTACAAGGTTTTATATTTTATGTGTTGTCATAATTTGATAAAAATAAAGGTTTATTATTGTATGTTCATTTAGCATTTCATTTATTGTATACCTTTTAAATTTGCTTATTGAAAGAACAGCAGTTTCATTTATTTGACATGTATTTGGAACTTGCTACCTTATATTTACTCTTTCATTTCATTCTTTTCATGGCTTTGGAAAACTTGCATCTGATGTAGGGATGGGCATTTTTGGCAATTTCTTAACATGAAACAGACATGAAAACATGAACAAGATTATGTGTTAGATTATGATGCATCAATGTTATTAAAAAAAAGAATAGCTGCCTGAGGTGAAGCTGAATTTATGCCAATAAACTGAAACCCGTTCTATGACGCTTCCTACGATATTAAATCAGATAACTTGCTGTTTTGATGCGCCGCTCACTTCAAATGGTGCTGCTGTTACGGCTCGCAGTCCGGATGGATGCCGGGGTGCGGATGCACTTATAGAAGTATTTAAGGATAAAAGACTCGAGTTGCTTTTAAAATATTCACAAGTCCTTTTCCTCGAGTCGAATAAAGTCTGGAGTCATTTCAGGTCAAGTCAAGTCTGAAGGCTATAAAAATGTGACTCGAGTCCTAGCCCATCTCTGCCTTGGGTTACATCAGACATTTTGTTTGCATTTATTTTTGCCTTATATTAAGTATCCCTGATATACATAATGTTATGCATAAACACCATTTTAAAGGAATATTAAAATGTTCACTGTATAAGGAATAATTATTATGTAATCTGTATGTTAGTTTATTTACAGTATTCATAATTAACATTTTTATTTATATATATATATATATATATATATATATATATATATATATATATATATATATATATATATATATATATATATACACACACACAATGCTATATTTAATAGCTTTTAAATTGTATAATTGAGTATTATACAATTTATAAGTAGATTAACGCACTACAAATAAAAATTTAAGTAATTAAAAACAAACAAAAAAACATACATACACATTTTTTTTTTTTTCTCTTTTGGTTTTGACAAGAAATATGACCTCGACTGATATTCGCCCAGGAAAGATTGAGTACAGACCAGTGTATGATGGGTAATGTGAACTTACTGAGCCCAACCATGCCATCAGGGACTCTGTACTCTTCTGTGAGAGTCGAGGGACGTACACTACAAAAAGACAAAAAACAAACAAATGCAACCGTCAGGAAAAGTACCAGCAGGCAAATACATTCAGTTCTTAATACCTCATGGCCGGGACAAAACCCTTTTCAGAAAAGCTGTCATGAATTCATGTGATAAAAATCTCACATTGATTTTTGAGTGGCCAGCCATGCTGTACGTATTAAAGACTCCACATTAAAGGGTTACTCCACCCCAAAATGAAAATTCTGCCATTATCTGTCTTATGGGTTTGGAACGACATGAGGGTGAGTAATTAATGACAGAATTTTTATTTTGGGGTGGAGTAACGCTTCAAGGTAAAACTAATCCAACTTTTACAAGAGCACCTCAAGACTCCTGTATTTGGCTTAACACCTGATGGAGTCAGTGGAAACCAAAACCAGCCTAATTATACAGGCCTGTGTAGTTATTCCTGCCTTCCCAAACATTCAGATCTGAGATCTGTTCTAATGACTCAGATGAAGTGAACGGCTATGATCAGACTGTCTTACCTCTGCTGGGAAAGGGCAGCCAGCTGGGCTCCGATAGCTGTGGATGAGAAAGGGATAAAATCACTGCTCTAAAAATACACAGACATTTGCTTCGAGTTGCTAAAAGTGTGTGTGTTTATAAGAGTAAAACAAAAGAGAGAAAAAAAAAAAAAAAGCAAAGAAAGCCATACACAGGGCTGAAGCATTGTCTCTGTCAGATGCCATCTTCTTACTTTCAGGCTGATCTGAGGGGAAAACACAAGAACAGCTCAAAAACAATCTCAGGAGAGTCAGACGGACAGATCCAGAGCGCGTCTCTCTGCCGCCGTACCTCCGTCCTCCAGCGATCGCTTCTGTGCCACGAAGGGATAGCTCTCTGCTCCGCCGTTATTGCTCATGGGGGGACCCGTGACGTCTCCACCGATCTTTGCTGCGATCTGGAAACAACAAAAACACAAGTTATGAGGAAAAACCCCCACCAAAACTAGCCTGAAGTTAGAACACTAACCAAGAGTAAAATATTGTACTTTTAAGAAGCAAGGAGATACTATTAATGGCTTGTCACATTATACATTTATCCATAATACATGCACTACTGTTTAAAGCTTAAGGTCAGCTCTTCACTCACCAAGGCTGCATTTATTTGATCAAAAGCTGTAAAAGTCTAGTATTTTATTATGATTTAAAATAACACTTCACTATGTAAATATATTTTAAAATGTTATTTTTTTCCTGTGATCAAAGCTGAATTTTCAGCATCATTATTCCAGTCTTCAGTGTCACATGATCCATTTAACAGATGCTTTTCCAAATGAAAACAGAAGCAATCAAAACCAAGAAAAGAGCAATAATATTGAAGTGCTGTGACAGGTTAGCCTCATAGCTGCTTAAGAAACACTTCCTATTATAATCATCATCATCAGTGTTACACAGCACGAGATTATTCTCTTTTTATACACTTTTTTTAGACAAACACTATTGTTTTTCCATGGTATTCCTTGAAATAACTTAGAAAAACTAAACTAAGTTATCTAAAACCACTGCTGTAGCCTAGCAGTTGCCACGATTTGCGTACATCACGATGTTTTTAGCATGATGCTAGCATGTTTTACAGAACATGTACCCCAATAATACCATGGTACTAGCATTGTGTGTTCAAATACATGGAATTACTATGGAACCATTTGAAAGGGCACCGAAGGAAGAGAAAAAAAACGTTAATACGATGTTCGCGGACAATTACAATGATAGTAACGTTACCATGTTACTCCGTGTACTAACGTTACCGTATAAGTCTATGGTACGTGAACATACATCATTATATACCATGCTAAATACCAAAGCACGTGATAGCATTTCTCTAACCAATGTAACGTCATCGTATTCGTTTGTAATGGTTGAATTTAACCATATATTGCTGGTGTTCACACGCGAGCGCGGCTCGAGATAACGGACGATTGTGGCGCACGCCGGCTCATGTGCCGCGGCCCGCGCGCTGACCCACAAACACAGCCCGCACTGCGGATCTCTCACCTGCCGCGCGCGCTCTACCGCGTCGGCGAACGCGTCTTTCTTGAGTCCACCGGCTCCTAGAGCCGCGCCGGACGGCGGCACCGCGCTGTACTCAGACATGCTGTCCGTGCGGGGGGTGAAGAGTGCGGGATACGGCGGGGAGCTCTAGGCCGGGCGAAGGTGCGCAGACGCGGGAAGACGAGCGAGACAAACGCATGGGAGGGACTAAAGGCCTGCGGCTCTGAAAGCGGACTCCTATAGGCGTTCTATATGAGTGGCTGTTGCGAGGACCAATCAGAGGTCAGCTGGAGGCGGGCGTAGCGTGAGCATTCGACCATTGACCCAATGAGTGGAGACGGTTAACCGACGCACAGAGCTAGCCAATCAGCGCTCAGAAACGCATCGAAATAGACCAATGAGGTTCAAGAAAACGCCGATAGACAATGATGGACGTTTGGATCACTGTACCGTTTAACCTTGCTGCTTTTTCTTCGTATTTTTATGAGTTAGTGAAAAATATACGATGCGTTCTATATATCGGGGCACTTCGGAGTGAAAACAATCGTGGCCGCCATATTGAAGGGTCGTTCCAAGCCCAAGTGCTTCTAAGGGCCCTTCAGAGTGAAGTATTTCGAAGGGTACAGCAGCTGATGGACACTTCGGACTCCCAAGATCCTTTGCGCTGATTCAGTCCATGATGACGCCGCCTCTGCAGAAGGGCACTCCTAAAAGACTGTTATAGATGAGACTCATGGATTTATGAGGGACAGAAATATAATATTAGATTAGTTTTAGATTTATTGTATTATCAACACCATTGAGAAAGGGGGTTTAAACTTTCTTGATTTCACCACTTTTAAAATAAATTGGATAAAAAACTATCAATAAGCCGTCATCTATATGGAATCTGATCCCTAATGTTGTTTTTTCCAGGTGGTTTAAGTTTCTTATTAATGTGTAACTATAACATCAAATGATCTCTTTTTCATAGGCAATTTTTAAACACAATTTTACACCTCACTTGTATCTAATCTGGAATAACAACAATCTACTGTATAAACACAAATCTGTTTTTTTTTAATTGGTTTAAAAATGGTATTATTTTTGTGTCTCAACTTTTCGTTCAAAATGGTTCAATCTGAATAAGAGTTTGCAGTTGTTGCTGATGCAGTGCCACATGTGTTCTCATGCTTCTTAGAGGTCTTTCTTTTCCAGTCTCATGTCACTCAGTGGATCTTTGTAAAACATTTGTTGGAAAACAGTGCCTTTTGTCATCCAAGTCAAAAAAACAATCAGAAAATGAGAGTTTTGTTTCAGATGGAGTCTATTTCTGTGCCTCATGTAATCTCTAGTAAGTGATAAAGTTTGGTCATTACCTCACAAATATTTAATTACTAATAAAATGAGAGAAATTGCATTTAAGTTGATTCATAGAATTTACTCATATAAGTGCTCTCTTAAAATACCAGCTGTTCTTTCTGTTTAGAAAACAATAAAACGTCTTTACATTTATTCTGGAATTACTCTCACACAACATCATTTTGGTGTGACATTCTTGACTTTATCAAATGTTATGTGAATCCTAATTTTCAGTTTACTTAAATGTCATTTTTGGCTTTTGTGAATGTGAAAACAGAAGTGATGCTTATTTTATACACCTTATTTTGTTAGCTAAATATCATAAATGTCAATTTTCTAAATGCAAACCTCTTTTTTTCAAGATTCAAAATTCAAACGAAAATGTATTTTGATTCTATTGAGTTCTTTACGAACATAAAAGCAATAAGAACAATGACTTTGCTGAAGTGCTTGGCACTTGCTTTGGACTGAAAGACTGAGTTATCCTGGACTGTTGTTGTATTATGTTTTGACGATGACAATTGTTATTGTTTTTGCAATGAGCTGATGAGCTGGGGGCTGTCATAAAACAAGGTTTCCAAATAAGACAGGCTTATTTCAGTTAGTCTGACTTATTATCAGTTGATTTGGTTCAAAATAAATCAGACTAACTGAAAAAAACCCTGTCTTATTTGGTAAACTTGTTTTATGAAACAGGCCCCTGGTGTTATAACAGTGATAAAGACCATCAACAAAGACTCTGTGCTGTTTAATTTAATTTAATTTACATACATTCTCTTGCATGCATTCAGACTTTAGTTTCCTTTCAAAGAAAAACACACGGAAGAACAGCAAAAATATATAATGACCATACATGATTTTTGTCGTCATCAAAATAAGAACAATAATAATGTTAGCATACAAAAGCACTAGAAATGAGGAGACCCAAACGAAATCTGCAAACTTTTTTTTACTCTTGTCACACTAGTTGTGGGTCAATTTTACAGAAGGGATGTAAACATGGCAAATATTTAGGTTCTTTTGGAAACAGATGGCATAATTAGTTTAGTAAATAACTATTATTTAAATAGCCAGTGTCTGTCACAGCTGAATGGGAGGGACATTGTTGCTCTTGAGAGCACTTGATTGGATACACTCAGTGAGTGCAGGATGACGTCATCAATATTTTTGGTCCGTTTTCCCAGAAGATAAAGACTGGAATTTAAATGCATATATATATTTGCTAAAAGTTTGTGTTGTGAACATTTAGTAGTGCAGTAGCATATGGATGTGCCAATGGGCAGCCTAAAAGAAACAAAAATCCATGAGACTTGAAAATGCTTGAATTCTATGGAAACCTGTGTGCGCAGATTCCACGTGGGAATCTATATTTCATTGTAACACATACAAGCAGTCTATTTGACTATATAAACTCAGTCAGTGATAAAACACAGAGTACATTGACCCATATGGCTTTCTGCTCCAAACCGTAGGCTACAGTACCTCATGCATTGAGCATAACAGCTTTATAAACTGAACTCCAAGACTGCGTCCCAATCCAGATACCTACACTACACACTGAAAGTACAGAGTAAAAGTACTTCCGAGTTTGTAGTAAGATGACTGAGTTTGTAGTACACCAGTGTTGGGTCATTAACTGTGTATCAATACCACTCATCTACTGTTTGCTTGTTACCGTTAACATCTAGCTTAATTCATAACCTTAAAATAACTTTTGTTAAAATCACATACAGTACACAATAAAAACTGCTGGGGCAACTTCTGCCTTGCATTCCTCCATACTGTTCTTTACCTGAAACAGTCGAAAGAAAACCATTACACTGGGTTGGAGGGCAACATTAGCTGAAAAAAAAAAAAAAAAAAACATGCATGGATGCATGCTTCGAATAAATTCCACTGTAAAAATACGCCTTTGGAATATTATTGTGAAGGCCTTGTTCAAGAAACACAAGCACAATTAATGTCTCTGTAAATAAATTGTGATGAGATAATTTACACAAAAATGAACATAAACTGAAACTGTACAAGTTTATCCAAGTTTGTTTCTTCATCAGATTTGGAGAAATGTAGCATTACGTCACTTGCTCAGCTATGGATGCTCTACAGTGAATGGGTGCCGTCAGAATGAGAGTCCAAACAGCTGATAAAAACATCACAATAATCCAGTTCAAGCTGTGCGTTTATAAGAACTGGACTGTAAACAGTGCTAGATCTGTGCATATTTCTCTCCTGATTCAGACAAGATGACTGCAGAAAGCAATATTGTGGATAGAGGACTCATATTTTAGCTGGAAACAACAATTTGAAGTTAAAAATGCCTTAATGATTGATTTGTTTCTTACAAACACGCAGTTTTCGGCTGCTCAGTGCATTAACTGATGGACTGGAGTGGTGTGGATCTCTGTGATGTTTTTATCAGCTGTTTGGATTCTCATTCTGACGGCACCCATTCACTGCAGAGCATCCATTGGTGAGTAAGTGATGGAATGCTACATTTCTCCAAATGTTCCCATGAAAAAACAAACCCCTTTACATCTTAGATGGCCTGAAGGTGAGCACATTTTTAGCTAACGTTCATTTTTGGGTGAACTATTCAATCTGAGTTATGGAATCTTCAGTTGAGGGTTCTAGAACTCTTGATTGGTTGGCATGGTGATTTCGGAGCACACAGGGTTTCAGGTACAGTAGAAGAGGCGTATTACTGGACCACAGATAAAACATACACGTGTTTCTCGAAACTGAGGCACTTTCAATTGTACTGTAAGTTGAGCGGGAGGAAGTTAGTTTATTGTCCATTCCCATTTGGAGTTCAGTAGTGTGCACTGGGTTAAACACACACACAGACACACACACACACAGTACAGCACATGCTCACACAGTCTCCCACACGCAAGCGTTCATTTTACCGCATCCAGAGGGCCGTACCCTGTATATCTGAATACCAGGGCCCTGTTGACCAATAACACACATGAAGAGCACATCATGAACCTCAGTAATTCTGGATTGGGTCAGAACAGCACCTCTTAGATTCTGCATATTTCAGTGTTTGGATTCAGTTCATCGTTCTTCCTCACATCCAATGTTTTTTTGGTGAACATCACTCCAGTGATTTAATATATTGTAGGCTTAAATAAACAAGTCTTTGATTGTATTTTTTCTACACACACATGACTTGTCTTTCTCTCTCTCTCAGGTTCCCACTCCCAGTACTTTCCTCATGTGCTCGTAGACGACGTAGGAGATGCTGACTGCCGGGATGACCTTGAGGAAGTTGGGAGCGATGCCTCGATAAAGTCCCACCACACCCTCCTGAGCCACGATATTCCTGAAGAGGGTCAACATGGACAACTGAGGAGCTCCCTTCATCGACGCTGAGGAACCAGAAGAGGAAATAGTATCTTGACTTCTTATGATACCAGTAAACCTTTAGAATTAGTGGTATTTTAGTATCAATAGTATGTTATTAAAGCTTTATTAATATTTCGATTGTTTTTATATTTTAATTTGAGTAATTTTGTTGTGTAATTTTGACATTCTTATTAGTCTTTGTACATATATATATATAGTTTTTTAATTTTGGTATTTCCGCATTTTTGTTGAATTTTGTCTGCACACTTTGAGCTGGAATTCAATAACTATGTTTTTTTATGTTTATAACCCACATGTTTTATTAGTGATATTTTTTTACCAGTTTCCTGTGAATTGACAATTTTATTCTCAAATATTTTATGTGATAATCCATTTTTCCACACAAGTTAACATTTGTAGCTTGGGAAGTAAGCACAGCTCTTGTCTGATTCTGTGTGTGTCTCACCCTGCGCCTGCATGCGTGTTCGGATGAGGGCGAGCGGGTAGGACGCCAGCTGACCGCAGGTGCTGGAAACCGTGCCGCAGCCCACCAGCACCAGGACGCCCGGGTCGGGCGAGCCTTCCGTGTGCCGCTGCAACCAGGCATTCTTCAGCGTCTGAGAGAGGAGACAGTGTGAGAAAGAGCCTTTATGAAGGAATCATTCTCAACACAAACACACACACACACACCTCGTAGACGGCGAGGTCTATGCCGGCGTACGGGATGATGCCCAGCATGTTGGGCAGGTATCCTTTATAAAACGCCCAAACGCCCTCCTTCTGCAGGATCTGCTTAGCGCAGTCCGCCACACTAGAATACTGGCCTGTTTTACGAAGAGTAAGACGAGTCTTCAGCACCTACAGAACAACAGAGACAATCAATGTAGAGGCATGAAGACATGAAAACAATCACTGTTCCCACAAAAAAAAAAAGAAAAAAAGAAAAAAAAAAAAAAAAGTTTCAACATTGATAATAATCAGAAATGTTTCTTGAGCAGCAAATCAGTATATTAGAATGATTCCTGAAGGATCACGTGACACTGAAGACTGGAGTAATGATGCTGAAAATACAACTTTGATCACACGAATAAATTACTTAAAAACATTTTACTACTAAAAAATTACTTAAAAAATAAATTAATTAAATACTTAAAAAATTTAAATTTTTTTTTTGGAAATTGTAACAATATATTAAAATATTTTACTGTATTTTTGATCAAATAAATGCAGCCTTGGTGAACAGAAGAGGTGTTTTTCAAAATTTAATTACTCCAAAGTTTTGAATAGTAGTGTACTACTGATTGTTCTCAGTGTAAATTAAAAAAAAATGTTTTTTATTAAATATTAAAATAATTTATAATTTGTAAATGAATGAAAAAAAAAAAAAAAAAAAAAAAATATATATATATATATATATATATATATATATATATATATATATATATATATATATATATATATATATATATTATTATTTTTTTTTTTTTTACCAACAAATATATAAACTATATTCTTGACAAGTATTGTTTATAGTGATTATTATTAATAAATGTGATTAGTTATTAAAGAGAGATATATATATATATATATATATATATATATATATATATATATATATATATTAGGGCCGGGACTTTAACGCGTTAATTTAGATTAATTAATTACACAAAAATAACGCGTTAATTTTTTTTAACGCATTTTAATCGCACTTATTTTTGCACCGCGGAACGTTTCTCACTGGATGAGTTTCGGCGGACCGATTATACTGGAGCATCAACTAGCGTCAGAACGGACTTGTGTTCGTGGAGACCGGTCTTGGCTAGGGCTGGGTATCTAGTTCGATACTTGTTAGGCACCGACCGAATTGCCTCGATACCACCGAGTATCGAAAAACGTCTTGTCGTTCGGTACCAAATTTCGATACCTAAGGGGTTAATCTCATCACATCAGTGAGCCAATAAGCCTGCATCACTCTGTGTTTGACTAGAAACGGCGACGTGCAGATTGATCAGTGTTTGACCTCCGCGAGAGCGTTTCGAAATCGCACGGAGCAGTCAGCTCTTTAAATCGCGCGGTTTGTTTATTATACACAGACTGAAGCTCGCGTGACGCTCGCGGTCATTTCAGCGTCTGCCGCCTCACTAAATGAGGACATGAACAGCATCTCCAGACCTGCTCTGAGAGTCACTTCATGAGCATTTTACCGTTTGATTCGAGTAAAACTAGCGTCATCTCATATACACACACAGAACTGTAAAGGTATTCCAGGCAACCCGTCAAAATAAAAGTTCGGTTTTTATATTAACGGTATTAATATTGTTCAGCAGACAGTACATACTGCTACTACTAGGCTATTAAAATTATTAAAACTTTTTTTTTTTTAGTAATGATCACACAACAGTTATTCCATGTTTTAATTTTAATAGTAACCTCCCTTTGTTTGCCAAAATAAATAAACTTTGATTTTCAATAATTTAAAGAGAAATTAAATGAATGTTTTATGTCTTCATTTGAAAACCAGATACAGAACACAGAATTTCTGAGGAAAAATAAAACATTTCATAAGGCTATTTTAAGAATAAATTTAAATGAACTAAGTTGTTTTTATGCATTCAAATAATTAGACATACTACAGCAGAATTTAATAAAAATAAAACATGGTGAAAGAAAATAAAACACCTACTTATGAAAGTGGATGAAGATTTAACATTTATTTTAGTCTTTAACAACCTAGAAATGATGATTCTGTCTGAGCTATGTGTTTTAAAATGAACATGCACTAATGTAAACGTAGCCTAACAGATGTGTAAACTGAAAACTATTTGAACTTTATTAAAATTATTTATTTATTTATTGTGTTGGATATATTTTGTTCCTTTGTGCAGTGGCTCAGGAGATGAGGCTTTGAGTCTGTATAAATATCAACAAGCTAAAAAAAATATTTTTTTCAGATAATGTAATCTTATTTGTGAGAGCGACTTTAAAGCTTACAGGCTTCCGTACACCGGCCACCCACAGCGTTTTCTGGGATTTCTAACGGCTCGATTCTCTCAAGTCTGCACTCGATGCATCCTCAGTTTCAAGAACATATCCGGGCACTTTCATGCATCCTCTGTACTTGCGTTCTTGAGAATTGGAACTGAACTTCGACGGTTAACGAGAACACAAGGACGCAAGATCGCTGAAGAACGCATATTGAGAAACAGACAAAAACAAACCACAGTGAACATGGACAAAGAAGCTGATGAGACCGCTTTGGTTGGCCCTGTGGATGGGAAATTTAAAAATCCATATAAAAAAAACTTACTTCTCACTGTTCTCAGGTCAAATATTTATATGCGATTAAAATGCGATTAATTTCGATTAATTAATTACAAAGCCTCTAATTAATTAGATTAATTTTTTTAATCGAGTCCCGGCCCTAATATATATATTTATAACTCTGCTAATGCCAACATTTTTAAGTCCATTGTCTTTCCAGGACTCCACTTCACACTCCATTAACCACAGCCATTCACAGCTCACTGCTTTATTCTTAAATGGGCCGCTGAACGCAGAGCACTTTCTTTAGTGTGCTTGAACTTTACGTGAGGCCTTTAGTAATGTGAGCAGACATGTAGAAGTGTGTGTGTGTGTTATGACAGCGAGGCCTTGATATATAATAGTGACCTTTACGTTCAGAGTGTGCAGAAACCAGCTGTCATGTATGTGTGTGTGTGTGTGTGTGTGGGTGTTTACCTCCATAGGGTATATGATAGTTTGAGCTGTAGCTCCAGCCAGTGATCCAGCGACAAATCTCTCATGAACTTTCAGAGTTCCTACCTCTTTACTGCCTCTCATCAAGCGTTTAATCTGCAGACACACATACAAAAGCGGGCTGAGTTTTGAGTCGCTGTCCACATGGGCTGAGTGTAAAAGACAGAGCCGTACCTGTTCATAGGCCAGGAATTTGATGGCTGTCTCGGGCGCGATCTTCAGCACGTTGATGCCGTTCCCTCTCCACAGCGCAGTGAGGCCACCCTCCTTCACCATTGCACGCAGACTGTGCCACACATTCCCCTTATCAGAGCTCTGGCCGTGCACCTGACCATCAGAACATAATTCAGATGAGTTTTAATGTAAAGCTTCAGTCTAACTACATTATAACCCAAACACACCTAAACATATGAACTAAAAAAGATGACCTCCAGGGGTCAGTGTGGTGCTGAAAATATAGAGTGCAACAGTTGGGTTCAGAAAGTAAAACTTTCTTTCATTTTATTCACAGAGGAACTGATTTTTATAGTAACTCATAAACCTTTAAAGACAGACCTACTGTAAGCTCCAAGGTTGTTAATCGATGGTTTATGCTTTTGTTGAAGCAATCAGCCCACATTATTTCATCTTATTTTTCAAATAATCATGTTCAACAACGGTGAAAAACTACATTACCCATAATTCTGCACAGACTCGCTACCAATCAGATAATAATATGCATATTTTGCAATAAAAATAAAATGTTTCTATATACATAATCAACATCTTTAAATCCATAGTTTCATATTTCTCCTGTCATTCACAATGCTTTTCAGAATTGTAGTTTTTTTCCTTCATTAATGCTGCTAAATACATAGTATTGTACCTTTGTCTTTTTGTCCGATTTTCAAATACTTTTTGCATCAGATCAAAGTTTGTAATAATTCACAATGTAGCTGGTTGGTTTGGTTCAGGGTTTAGTTAACTAAAGCTTTAGTAATTAACTGAATCTAAAAAAATCTAAAATGAAAAAAAAAAAAATTGTTACCTGAAATGAAAGAAACATTAACTGAAAAAATAAATTTACAAAAATCTTAAACTTTTTTTTCATTTCAGCTAGTTGCCAAAGCAACACTAATCATTTTCTTTTAGTTTAACTTGATATACTAAAATAACTAAAACTGAAATAAAAAAATATATATAAAAACGATACAGGTATATTTAAAAAAATAAAATAATAAATTAAACATAAAAATTACAAAAGCACAAAATTATTAAAACAATTTTTTGTTTAATAAAAACTAATTCAAAATTGTATTATTATTATTATTTTATAAAATATATCATCATGGATGCTTGTAGTTAGTTAGATGCCTTTCATCTTTTATCCTTGTTCACACGATAGTATCCACCAAAGAGGAAAAAACTCAATGTATCCAAATAAAAGGTTTGTTGATTTGAGCATGCACTGAGCACGTTTTTTTGCACTTTATAAGAATAAAGAAGATTGCTAGTATCTTAGCATGTCATTTTTGGTCCTTTTTTTTGTTCACACAAGCCACAGCTTTTGCTAGATTGTAATGCGGGAACTACTTTGAAAGTATCTTGAGAGAAATCCTTGAAAGGCAACTCTAAACGGGAAACTGGCATTAAACGTGCATCAGATGGTTTCATTGTTTGAAGACGGAAAGTGACTGATCCCAGACCAGCGGCGTCTCACCTGCAGAAAGACCTTGAGTCTGTCGAGCGGCGCGGTTCCTGTCCTGGACACCGATCCCGCCACGGCTCCTGCCATCAGCTGCCGCCACACGAACCCCGACTGCTTCTCCTTCTCCGAGAACTCGTCTGGAACCGTCAAATGCTCTCCGATGTCCAACATCTACACAAACAAATACACAACAGTGGAGTTACAGAAAGAAAGGAGTTACTCAATCTATAGTCATGAAAACCTCTCTGTTTCAGTTTTTGCTTCTTACCACCGAGTGTTTCCAATACTGAGCGATTTCCTCTATGTTGTGCAGAGGGTTAAACAGGAAGTGATCTCGCCACTCGAACCAGTCGATGGTCATGGAATGGTCTTTATCCATACTGTACCAACACATTTCACAAGTACTGCATGTCAGAAAATCACACCTGAAAAGCACTTTAGTCAAGTCACCTTTATTTATATAGCGCTTTTAACAATGTAAATTGTGTCAAAGCAATAATGTAAAATGAAAAGATTAAAAAATATATTTTCAGTTAAAGGCATTTCATTATTGAATTCAGTGATGTCATCATCCAGCTCAGTTCAGTTTAAATAGTGTCTCAGGTCGACGATATCGCTGGAAATGAAGTGTCCCCAACTAAGCAAGCCAGAGGCGACAGCGGCGGTGACAAAATGGAGAAAAAAAACCTTGGGAGAAACCAGGCTCAGTCGCGAACCAGCTCTCCTCTGAACCAGCAGTTCATACATGCACTTTACATACATGCCAAGTACAAAAAGACACACCTTTGCAGGATTTTTGCGGCCTGCTCCAGCGTGACGTCCACGCCGAGATTGTGTAACGACTGCTGGATCTCCCCCACGTCCAGTTCACCTACAAAACACAATGTGTTACTGTACTGAAATATGAGATAATAGATCAATACGGACTTAATGGAACTGATGCTAATATGAGGTAGAGATACTAACAGTGATGTAAAAGTGCTAACAGCAATATCATAGCTTCTGATGCTAATATGTTACAGATGTTAAGAGTATTTAGGCACCAGAGCTAAAAATGAATATATAGCCGCTAAGAGCGTTGCAGTAGCATAGCTTCTAATGATACTATGAGGGTATATATGCTAACAGTGATGTAGCAACATCACTAACATTAATGTCTATGCTTGGGGGAAGTCGTGGCCTAATGGTTAGAGAGTCGGACTAGTAATCGAAAGGTTGCGAGTTCGAGCCCCCGGCCGGCAGGAATTGTAGGTGGGGGGAGGGAATGTCCAGCGCTCTCTCCACCCTCAATACCACGACTGAGGTGCCCTTGAGCAAGGCACCGAACCCCCAATTGCTCCCCGGGCGCTGCAGCATGGCTGCCCACTGCTCCGGGTGTGTGTTCACGGTGTGTGTGTGTGTGTGTGTGGATTTGTTCACTACTCACTGCTGTGTGTGTGCACTTGGATGGGTTAAACGCAGAGCACCAATTTCGAGTATGGGTCACCATACTTGACAATACGTCACGACTTTTTTTTTGAACTGTATGGATGCTAAATGCTAATGCTAAATTGAGGGTAGACACCATAGCAACGCTGCTAATGATGCTGTGAGGGTACAGATGATTACAGTGATGTAAAATCAGTGCTAATGTAATTTACATATGCTAATATAGCACAGTTGGGTCATTCTTCAATTGCGGTGGCTCTTTACAACAGTTGAAATAAACTTTAAATACCAATAAATTATAAAATGTATGCATGTTTGTATTCTGTAGGGGAAACAATTTGTGCACTATAGTTACATTTTTATTTTAAAAAACATATTTAATTGAGTTTTAGAGATTTGTAACAAAATATGGATGTTCCTGCCATACCTTAGAGAGGTATCATGGAATGTAATTGCAACAATTTTTAACACAAATAAAGTATAATGTGAATATAGATTTTATTTAACGTACAATTTTTTTAAAGTTGTGTCCCCCAAATTAATGTCTGTGGTGTTACTTCAAAATAACCTATACATAAGTGGCTGTGTCACCAGTGTTTGACTGAAATTATTTAAAAATCAAAGCTGTAATTTCAATGGATATTGCATATTAAACTAATTTTAAATGCATAGCAATATAAAAAACAAACTCTGCCTCTCATTTGCCACCCCAATTGAAGAATGACCCAGTTACTAATGGTACTGTGATGGTACAATGTTAACAGTGATCACACATCCTAATGATAATATAAGGTTATAGATGTTTTGTTATGTAATGGGATAGATTGTAGGGTTATTATGAGGATATATATGGCAAATATTATTCATTATCATATCTGTAACAAAGTAAAAGTAAAATGAGATCATAAAAATGATGTATACTGACCAGTGTTGTTATTAAATAAACCTGAAACTATTAAATATCACTGTAGTCGATTGAAATGAAATCTTGAAATATTAAGACATACTGTAATAGAATACACAGTGAATAATACTAAAATAACACTGATTCTGATAATACTGTGAAGTTAAAAGAAACTAACCGTCATTGTTTCGGTCCAAGCTGCGAAACATGAGTCGAAGGCGTTTCTCATGTGAACGCAGATACTCGGTGAACTCCTCAAAATCCAGCTGACCGTCATGATTAACGTCTCCAGCTTGTACAACCTGCTGAATATAGGGCATATACAGAGAGATAGCGGGGGAGAGAGAGAAATGGAGGGATGCCAGGATCATTAGGAAAGGTGGGATGGGGTGCAAATGAAGGAGAAAAGCACATTAAAACCATGCAAAGCCACCGGCCCACAGCACCAACAACAAACATGAGCAATCAGACCCCTAAACTGACACCCCCCAATTTTTAACATATACATGAAAGTGCACTATCCAGACTTAAACTGTTATAATTCATCAACACTTTGCAATACAGACTTCAGGTTGACACTTTTTAAAGAAGACAATCAGCAGATTATTGCAGAAGTGGAATTATTTCCAAATATGAAAGTAACAAAAGTTATAGAAGTTTTAAATAACAGGTTTAATTAATAATCAATTAATTTTGGGGTGAAATCTCCCTTTAATCATTGAATCTTAACACAGGTTAATTTCATTCTAATTAAATGCATTAACAAAATAAATGTACAGAGAAAGCCAAGCGCACAAAACGGTAGCTTCACAATGCGTTTAATTCATTTATATACACTTAATCACTGTTTAAATCCACATAATTGCTAGTTTAAATCTTCCTGATGTGAATTTCTGTACTTTGAGAGAGTTGTGCAAATAAACATGCATCTTGGTAAGAATACATTGTCCAAATTTAATTCACGTGAAAGTGTCACCACATGTTTTTTCAGGGTGTCGTCCCACAACACTCAGATTCCCAGTGTAGCGTGTCTGAACGTGTTTGTACTGAGCTGTGCAAACGAGGAGGATTAGAGGCATTTCGCTGCAGCTCTCAGGGTTCAATGAGATAAATCCTACATTCTGGTGTTTTATGGGGAGGAAATTGACTAAAATACACTGACTAATATAATAAATCATATTAGAGGGAACCGTTCAGTTCGGCAGAACTTTTTAAAATTAATCACGACACAAAAGCTACTGTCACTTTAAATGCACACAAAGTGCTTTACTGTGAAACTCATTCAAACCAGACATTATTCCCACAATCCTCGGTATGTTACAGGGCAAATCACGCTGCAACTATGCCACTAATTTCACTCATTTAACAAGCTTATTCTCCTCTGCTGGCAGACGTCTACAAAATAAATACCCATGTGTGTGGTGTTGTGTTTATTTACGTGAGCCAGCAGTCACATGACATTTCCTCTCACATGGATCCACTCCAAGAAGCTGACCTTTTGCACATTGTGCAGCCTACATGTGTGTTTCTGTGAGACTATGTGTGAAGTTTAGTACTTTCTTGCCAATATCATTCATCATAATGCATAATGCAAATACAAACACATGCACTCATGCATCCAAACCTCAAAAAGCAAAGCACACTACAAAATCAGCAATGATCAAGTTTCACAAATCAATATGACACAAGACTGTCCCAGGCAAACAGATCAATAGTCTAATCACTTAAGCTGAATAAACTGTATTTACACAGTATGTTGTAAACAGCAGTGCTGGGGGTAACTCATTACAAGTAATGTAATCAGATTACATTTTCAAGTATCGTATTACTTTTAAATTTAC
The DNA here is from genome assembly GCF_936440315.1 of Barbus barbus. Taxonomy (NCBI): domain Eukaryota; kingdom Metazoa; phylum Chordata; class Actinopteri; order Cypriniformes; family Cyprinidae; genus Barbus; species Barbus barbus. The sequence continues at coordinate 2,074,530 of NC_136736.1, read as the reverse complement.
AAGAAAATATCTGAGTTACTTTTCAAATAAGTAAGTTACTTTGTTTTCCCATTTATTCACTGACTTCTGTCCCCGTCTTGAGAGAAATTGGGAGTGAGGTGCAGAGACAGAAGCACTTCTTTCAGCCTGAGGCTTATTCATTTCACTTTACAGTTGCCAAATATATACCCTTTTGTTTTTTGGTATTAAAAATACATATGCAAGTCCAGCCCAAGTGACAAAAAGTAATGCAATGCATCACTTTCCAGAAAAAGTAAAACAATATTGTAATGCCTTACTTTTAAAAGTTACTTGCAGCACGGCGTGGAGAGATTAGATCACATAGATTCATTTATCATCTGTGTGTGTCTGTTTGATCATCAAAGGACTGGTTTCTCATTGTTTCCTAGGCCTTGGGTTTGACCTGCTGGCATTATATCACTAACTTCTTTAGCGAGCAGTTAATCGATTAGAGATGCACAACTTGGTGTAAATTATTTCTTCAAATGGCTAGACCAACGTATGAGCAAAAAATAGTGATTCTTGACTTAGCAAACACGCTAGTCTGCAGTAAACCCTTATTTCAGATGGCAGCTGGAGACCCTGTGATGTTGATTTAATGCCAGCAGCTCTGTTCCTGCCATTGACCTTGAGATCATTAAGCTCATAAACTGGTTCATTAGTGCTGTAACACAGTGCTCTAATCTGCCCTGCTCCTGACCTCGACATGGAGGCCTTCGAAACAAGAATCTTGCTGTGCAGTCGTACTTTTATCATATGAAGCATTATGAGTTTGAGTAAGCAGCTACATAATGCGTTATACTCTCACTAATGGCTCCAGCACATCTGTCTAATCTGAGCTGAGCATCAGGCGCCATCCCAACCAGCTATTTTTTTGTTGTTGGTCGCTGTCTGCTTTCTATTTCTGGAGCACTGTGTCTCAACAGCCTGAAATCCTGTTTACATGATCATATAACCTATTAAATATTGTAGTTTCTACAGGTTTATCCCATTTTGTGTACTTCTGCACTATTCTTATAAGCCATTTTTGTAGTGTAATAGCAGTGCACTAAAAGCAGCTACGCATCATTGGAAATGTAATTTCCTTCAAATTTAAAATCTACAGAAATTGTTTCAATTAACATGACATTAATGTACTTAGTGTAGCCAATCCACCTTATTTGTAATGCACAAACTTCCACGTCCAGTCATTTTAGCTGCACAAAAACACTACGCTTGATGTGACAAAAATATATTTGCTCTCACATCAGTCTAATTTGTTATCTTAATCATAAACACACTGGTTTGTAGTGCAAATACCGCTTACTGCACTGTGGAATTCTTCTAGTTATTTAACTATAGCACTAATGAACCGGAAGTCTCGCACATTCACAGGAAATAGCTTCATTCAATGTTGAAAAAATGTAAGTGTCCCAAATGACTCACCATAAACTATGCACTTATGCATTATGTACTTATGCATTATGTACTTCGCCATGTGGTATATGGATTTTATAAGGTTATTTTGTCATTAATAATGCACAGTATCATTATAGCGCAATTTGTGTCACACTGTACAACAATAATTACTATTTTTGTATTATTGTAAGGGGTAGGTTTAGGGTCGGGGTAGGCGTAGACGTTACTAAAACACAATCTAATAGGCTAGTAGGTAGAAAATTAAATTGCATTGTTAGTTTCCGGTCAGAGCTGTATCCCTTCTAGCCACAACTATGTCCAACATTTCACACTTATCTAACTGCATTATCCAGTTATTTAAAGTGCACTGTTTCTTTTTAGGACGCACCTTTGGGGTGGACAGCGTAAGGTTTGCGACGCAATTTTTATCTTTCGGCTTGCGCGGAGTAGCCACGCCCACTGCGAAACCTCATTGGCCCGAATCGCACTCTGCATTCTTGAATATTAAGCATCAGACACAATCTGATTGGCTGCCTGCGATAGTATCGCGTACTGCGGAATTTTTGCTTTCAGTGTTCAGATGATCACGTGACCTGAAGGTGCAGGTTATTATCTCCACGTTAAATCATAAACCTATGAATTAACGAACAGTTATCCTGTACTATAAATACCCTTCCGTTATGACTGGGCTTCTTCCATACCTCCTCCACCGAGCTCAATGACATCCCCCGCGCGGCGAGTCCAATGCGCAGCTCGTTCACATCGATCCGTCCGTCCTTGTTCAGATCCAGCTCCGCGAAGAGCTCCGTCCAGAGCTGCTCGCGTTCAGGATCGACCCCGCTGTCCTGGCACCGCGCCCGCGTCCAGCCCGAGCGGCATCCGCGCTGCCACATGATGCTCTCCACGCACGGTCAGCCTCGGAGAGACATCTTGCGTTCTGCGTGCGTCCAAAAAAGGAACTGTTAGCGAAACAAACCGCGTCGCGTCCTGAGAGCTCGCGTTTCGCAGATGGTGTCAAACAGCTGTTTTGCACGCGAACCAGGAAGCTTTCGCAATCATGCATTCAGTACTTCCAAGATAGCTTACCCAGGCGCTAGCTGTTTCTTATCCACACGCATTGCGACATTTTAAGGCGAGCTGAAAACACCACGCTGTCCTTGTGCGTCAAAACATGAAGATCGCGTGTGAAAACCGAGAACTGCAGTGACTACTGCTGCCGCAACTCACCGACACAACTGCGGCTTCAGATTACACCCTCAGGAGGGGCTTCCTTCTGCCAACATACTCACATATGACCGAAAATATCCCGGTCCTGAACAGAGAAACCGTGTTAAATCATGCGCAATGAACTGAATGCAGCAGCTCTGCAGATAAATGACATACAGCTCATGCACTCAAATAACTCACACACTCAGCGACCTGAGTAATACATCATCTGTCATGCACGGAACATTATCTTCTCTTCACAAGGGTGATTGGTTACTTTGATTCAGGCTGCTTGGCTTATGAAGTCACTTCCTGAGGGTTCATGAAGAATTAAGGTTTAGGAGGAGGAAGTGCATGGGTTTGCATGGGAGCAGTAGGCTATATTTAGAATATTTTTCAGCATTTCTACTGACTCTTATCAGACAGATAGATCAGAAGTGTGAGCAGAAGAACAATTGTGACCCTGGACCACAAAATATATATTTTTTTTAAATTGAGATTGATTCATAATCTGAAAACTGAATGAATAAGCTTTCCATTGATGTATGGTTTGTTAGGATCGGACAATATTTGGACGAGATACAGAGCTTTTGAAAATCTGGAATCTGAGGGTGCAAAGAAAATCAAAATATTAAGAAAATTGCCTTTAAAGTTGCCCAAATGAAGTTCTTAGCAATGCATATTGCCAATCAAAAATGAGGTTTTGATATATTTACGATAGGAAATTCACAAGATGGAATTTGATCTTTACTTAATATCCTAATGATTTTTGGCATAAAAGAAAATGGATCATTTTGACCCATACAATGTATTGTTGGCTATTCCTACAAATATACCCCAGCGACTGAAGACTGGCTTTGTGCTCCAGGGTCACAAATGGTAGAAGTGCTGGCTTTTAAGAATAGCCGAACTGAAAGAAATATCTATGACAGATCCTAAGGTGGTTTTGTTAGATTGTCCAAACTTTTCATTTATGGCCATAGTTGGTTCAAGCTGGTCTATATAAGCTAAACTGCTTGATTTTGATCTGCTAGAGATCTCGGTCAGTTTGGTTAGACCTAGTAGACCTCCAAAAACAGCAACTATGTTGCACAAACCAGTCTGACCACCTCAAATGTCTCGCCCTCATGTCGTTTTGAATGCATTTGACTCTCTTTCCTCCATGCAACACAAAAGGAGAAGTTTAGATGAATGTCGCTGTATGGTTCCATATAAATTAACGGGGACAAATGCTATTAAGCTCTAAATAGAAGTCTTTTGAGAGGAACAGACCCAAATTTAAGTGTTTTCCTGATCTCATCTGCATTTGCATTTATTCGCAAATCTTTCTGCATGAAGACACTTGGACTTTAAATATAGAGTCCCAGTTATTTGGACTACTTTTCTGGTGCTTCTCTGACATTTCCGAAGCCCAACAGTGTCCATTTCCCCAGCATCTTGCATGTCCATTTCGTTTAGTTTTCCAACAAGGTCTGAAACAGAAAATTATGCAACAGTCTCCCACAATAATGTTAGTTTAAATGCATTATCGCTATCATTAAAATCAACAATTATAGCTTAACAAATGACAGTGACTGCATGGAAACAAACTATTCTGTGAACTGATGAACAGAACATGCTCAGATAACCTACAATGCACACCTGTTGTTTTCAGCTACTGTTCCCGGCACAAATACAGGTGATACACACACAGATACACGCGTTCTGAAGAAAACCGCTGGCAGCTGCTGTCCACACCAACTGTATAACATCCATACAATGCAATCAGCACTGAATGATTAGAGCTTGTGATATGGACAGTCATTGTGTGGTGTGTCACCCAACAGGTGTCTGTGTTGTTTCTCGATCTCAGGATCAGATTAATGTCACTATATAACAGCAGGACACAGAGACAGAGAGAGTCAAGCGGAGCCGGAGACATTTGATCGATTTTTGGAGGTTCTTTCAGACATTGTGTGATGTGTAAGGGGCTGTCTGCTATCCCCTCCTCATGCCTGGAGAAGTGAGTATCAGCGCTTTTGGAAAGACAGATACTGGAGCATTGAGCTGTGAATGGATGTGAAACTGTGTATTGATGTTTCAGGGCGAAGGGCATGAGGGTCAAACTGTCCCACCTGGCCGAAAAGCAGGAGTGGGTTTACAAACACAGGTAACACAAGTGCACTGCTCTCATTTAAAGCTCAATATACAAATTAAAGGGATAGTTCACCAAATGAAAATTCTGTCATCATTTATTCACCCTCAAGTAGTTCCAAACCTGTATGAATGTCTTTGTTCTGCTGAACACAAAGGAAGATATTCTGAAGAATGTGGGAAACAGAGCAGTTCTTGGGCACCATTGACTTTCACAGTATTTTTTTTCCTACTATGGAAGTCAATGGTGCCCCAAAACAGCCTGGTTACAAACTTTCTTCAAAATATCTTCCTTGAACTATCCCTTTAAGATTAATCAACTGCATAATGTTGATTACCACAAAAATTATTTATACTGTCCCTCCTTTTCTTTAAAAAAAAAAAAAAAAAAAAGCAACAAAGATTGGAGTTAAGGCCCGTTCACACTAAGAACTGTAACTAGATTGGCTCACCATAAAGCTGAGTGGATTCTGATTGGTTGTCAATGATTTTATCGCTCATCAGCTAAAAAAAAAATTGTTTTGAAAGTGATTTCAATAATATCGTTCCTTTGTGGTTATCATTATAGTTAAGGTGTTGTTGACTAGATTATTTACACTTTATGGTTTGATTCTTTACCGTAAAACCGTCAAAGTGAATGGGACCAATTTGTAAATGTTAAAATAATTTTTCCAATAAGCCACAAAATGTAAACAATATGTTTGTTGATGTTGGTTTAAAAAAAAAAAAAAAAATCGCGTAGTAACTTTTTTTTTTCGTTTAGTTATATCCAGTTTTAAAGCTTTGTTGCCATGACAACGCAACTTGGTAAACCCCAAAACAACCGTTAAGTCTAACGAGAAATTTACAGCTGAATAATACACAAAGTGATGTAAATTAATGTAAATGTTTTTTTTTTTCAATTATATGCTTATATTTCTGCTTTTAAATCAATTTCTGTTGTAAGTGCCTTCTCAGGAGCGGGTCTAAGTTATATATTTTGTGGTAATAAATATTATTCCACAAGTGATATCGATTAAGTTGAACTTGTACAGAACCCTACGTGTTGTTTAAGACATAAACAAGCTGAACTAAGTAATAAAAAGCATCTACTTTTTTCTTCAGAGCGCATGAGGAGAAGCTGCCTCAGGACCTGGAGTCTCTGCTCAACAGCAAGCGTGAGAGGACTTTCTTAATGATTTGACTTAATGAGTTCACTTCTCTGAACTCGCTTAATTAGCGTTCAATGGTATCTGCGCAGTGGGCATCCAGGCGTTCCGCTGGTTCCTGCGCTCCGAGTTCAGCGAGGAGAACCTGGAGTTCTGGCTGGCCTGTGAAGAGTACAAGAGCGCATCCGGGTCCAAACTGGCAGCAAAAGCCCAGATCATCTACAACCAGTTCATCAACCCTGATGCTCCTCTTGAGGTGAGAGACGAATGCAGATACTCTAGACCAGGGCGAATTAAAAAAATAGTAGTAGTATTGAATTTAAGTAAATTAAATTAAAGGTGGGGTAAGCGATTTCTGGAAGCCAATGTTGACATTTGAACCACGCCCCTACCCCAAAAGAGTCTCGCCCATATTTTGATAGCTCCGCCCCACACATACAACGATTAGTTCTGTGAAACAATGTTACTCACTAATGTTATCTCTATCTTTCTGTCGTCGTCCGGCTAGGCTAATGTCCGTCAAGTGCACTGAGTTCTCTCTCCTCTGCATCATAAGTAGACACACCCCTTAAAAGTTTGTTTAGGCGTTTTTGAAAATTTGAACTCACTGGATTATTACAATTAATAGCAAAAATGAATGTTTGGACATGTAAACTGATAAGATAGATAGAAAATATGGAAATAATTGACTTAAAACCAATTTTAGCTGGTGAAAATACAAGTGTTCTAATAATTTTGGCCACCACTGTATTTAACTTTTTAGGAAAATGTGTTTAAAATTGTCAAAAAATATTGTTGTAATGCAAAACGTCTTAATGGACCCGTTTCTTTCTCCTGGTTTTGAAGTGAAAGGCATCCCAGGCATGTTCTTGACAGTTTTCACTCTCATATACGATGTGTTTCTCAGGTGAATCTGGACAGTGAGACCCGCGAGGCGTTGATGGGGCTGATGGAGGATCCCACAGCAGACACGTTCGATGAGGCTCAGCAACGCATCTTCTCCCTGATGGCTAAGGACTCATTCCCTCGTTTCCTGCGCTCCTCTCACAGCCAGCAGCCTCTCAAAGTCCTGTGAGACACACTGTGCTGTCAAACCCTGTGCATCTGAGGTCTAGACTAGATCTGTAGTTCATCTGTAGAGACGCATGAGCCACGGTCAGGTAGAATATAGTTTAGTAGGATATACTAACTTTATATCTTTAAACCTAATAAAGTTATTTGGGTCAAAATGGAAGTGTTTTGCAGTCAATCACGCACTGAGAGCCAATTAGAGATCTGGAAGCTCAAGGTCGCCAGACAATCGAGGCTAAACAAAGAAAATAAAGCAGGCAGAGAGTCCCAGGGTTCAGCCAATCACAGAACGAGCAGCACGTCTTTGACCACAGGAAAACCTAAGAATGTGAGTAAGTGCGGCTGCTTAACAGTGGAAAAAGATAAATGTGACCCTGCAGCACAAAAGTCGCTGGGGTATATTTGTAGGAATAGCCAAAAATACATTGTATGGGTCAAAAAGAATTTTTCTTCTATGCCAAAAATCATTAGGATATTAAGTAAAGATCATGTTCCATGAAGATATTACCGTAAATATCAAAACTTAATTTTTGATTAGTAATATGCATTGGAAAGAACTTCATTTGGACAACTTTAAAGGTGATTTTCTCAATATTTAGATTTTTTTGCACCCTCAGATTCCAGATTTTCAAATAGTTGCATCTCAGCCAAATATTGTCCAACCCATGCATCAATGGAAAGCTTGTTTATTCAGCTTTCAGATGATGTATAAATTTAAAAAATGTACCCTTATGAGTGGTTTTGTGGACCAGGGTTGCATATAATTATAAGAATATAATCATGAAATCAACTAGATTTAAAAAAAAAAAAAAAAAAAGAGTGGTGCTTTCCCTTGACAATAAAAAAAAAAAAGTTAAAATGAAGATATTATAAAACCTATCAATACTTTATTATATAAAATAAGCACTGTCTAAAAGATCATGGCCTGTTGTACATATTTAAGATTCCACACCATGTTTCCTTTATCCAAAAATAAACAAACTTTTCAGTATTAGTCCACAGGAAGTGTCAAACATCAGTTTTTAATATGGAGGCGCCATCTAGCGGCGGTACAGCAGACTACAGTGTTTGCCTGTCATCAGTTGGACTTGGATGATCCAGCTGCTGGTTTTGAAGGTCCAGCTGTGCCGCTTTTCCCCGCGGGAGTCTTCAGCACACTCAGTTTCTTGTGAAGGGTTTTGCTGGCCCTCTGTGTGACTTCCTGTTCAATCCTGTTCCTGATGGCCACCTCCAAACCCTGCACCCAACACACAAACACACCAGTCAAACCGCTATTATCTGACGCAGACTGCTTTCAAAAGCGAAGTGGACGTTTACCTTCTTCAGTTTCTGCTGCTGGACCACTTGAGCTTTTTTGGGAGCGATGATCCTTCCTGGAATAAAGAGGATTAGACATCACTGCGAGCACACTGAACTGCGCATGCGCGCCGAACACGCACTCAAACGCGTTCGCACTGCTAATATGTATTTAACGCTGTTTTACGTTCAGAATACTCGTCTGTTCAAGAACACGTGATTTTTTTACCTCCTTTCTTGAGTCCTTTCGGTTTGTGTTGTTGCTTTTTAGCTCCTCCGGGTCGCTGCGCTTTAAATTTCTGTTTGCCTTGCGCCATATCTTCAGCCTGATCGTAACCGGAAACAAGATGTAGGGCACGATGTAGAATAAAAGTCTCCAAACAACGTTTAGGATGAAATTTAAAATAAATTAAATTTCTGAATACCAAACAGTGTTTGTGTGTGCGTGTGATGTAATTATAAATAAATAACTATTTAGTTAATGAAGAATAGGCTGAATTGTTCTTTTTTAAATTGCAAATTAATTTTAAGACTAATATGACTTTGATTTGCATTTGAGTTTATTTGCCAAAACGGATAACTGTTTTTATAAATTTTCATAAATCATGTTTTTTATTGTTATGCTTTTGTGTTAGCTGTATTATTATTTTTTTTAGTTATTATTATTTAATCAAAGCAACTCAGTTGCACTTTTATAGATATTAACTGGAATTGCAGGATTTAAAAAAAAAAAAAAAAACTTATTCGAGCACTTTTAAAAACAGAGTTATTTGTTTTTGCAAATTAACTCTTCATTTGCTCTTTTGTGGTGCCCAAAGACGTTATGAACTATGAAGGACTAGGGGAAATACAGCCTACAAGTAATATGCAAAGACCAACAACACTATTTATGTTCACTGTGGCTTTATTAATAATAAAAAGTGCCACATTTTAAAAGGTCAAGCATGCCACAAGAGGTTTCCATCAGTATATTTCTTTGCTGCAACGAGAGCCCTCGAAATACACACACACACACACGGCACTGTAGCCCACAAATGTACAGTTTGAGTCAGAAGTTTTTGATACCAAATAAAAGGTTAGGCACTTTTGAACCGGACAGAACGAGTGTTAAATTAAGCAATACGTGGATCCTCCTGGACAGAAACCCACCATCAATGACAGAAGCTCACTGCAAAACAGTCTCCTTTCACACCAGCCAATCACACGCCTCGATTTATTCAAATTAGACTGGCGAGGAGGCGGGGCTACAGTAATACTGTGGATGCTGGAGAAATGGAGTCTGCATGGACAAGAAGCTATAATGATAAATCTTCATGAAGAATTCTTTCATTTTAAGACTTGGCTGAATCTTTGCATGAACACAGAAGACTTAATTACATTTCATAATTTAGCATAAGAGTGTTCCGGGAGTCAGTGGAACCAATATCTTAAAGAGTTTTTGTATCTATATTAGTGTTGTCAAACGACTAATCGCATCCAAAATAAGTTTTTGTTTATGTAATATATATGTGTGCACTGTGCATATTTATTCATGCATATATAAAATACACACACATACAGTATATATATTTAAAATATTTACATGCATTCATATGCATATATTAATATTTACATAATTTATATTATATATAAATATATTTCATATATAAATATAATTTGATTTATTTAATATATACATGAGTGTGTGTATTTATACATAATAAATATACACACATATATTATGTACACAACAACTTTTGTGGATGCGATTAATGGTGTGACAGCACTAATCTCAGCCTGATTATTGTCAAAGGCTTTATCTGATTTTATTGAAGAGTATGAAGATGAGTACAGCAGATCTTCTCCATGCAAACCATATAAAGTAGACTTCATTTAAATAGTCAGATTCTCCTGATAAACATGGACTAGAATCCTTGTCCTTTAACCCTCCAGAGTTTTAATACATCAACTCAGCGACTTTGAACATGAAAACCAAAAGCAGCCATTAAAATCATATTCATGTTGGTGGAAAATCAGAGAACACGTCAGCAAAATGTGTTTAAAACCCTTTTTAGTACTAGTTCTCCAACCGGCCGTTATCACCTGAAAGCTTTATGTGAAAAAAACAAACAAAAACATAATCAACATCAAAATCAATTAAAATAAATAACCGTTCCTTGATTCCTCTGTGATTAAATAATTCAGCAATAATAATAACAACAATAGTCAGAATTGCACACGAATGGAGAGTTGTACTGTAGTGGCGGTACTGAAGGAGGCACTAAGGACACGTCTCCGACAACAAAACAACTTATTCCCCACAATTCCCAGCTGCACTCCAGCTTGTCCTGATTTGGTTTCCATAAGAAATCTGTCCTGTTAGCACAGGAGTCTCTCAGTCACAGGTGAAGAGCGCGTCAGTGACCGGGGAAGGAGCGCTGCTGGATTGCTCCAGTGTTACAGAGGTATTAATACCAGCCAGACCTCGAGTCTCGAGTCTGTTCATCCACTGACCTCGGAGCTGGTCACCGTGATGGCAGGCGTGACGGAGAGGCCTGATTGGCCGGGACGAGCTGTCCGTCATCACCTTTTCTGCTCCCAGATCTCCGGCATGTTTAAGTCCAGACACTCTAGAGTGCGCAGAGCCTGTACGTTCTCCGAGTAAAACGCCACGTCCACCATCACCAGCCTGCAGAGAGAGGAAGACCACGAGCTCATGTCATCAAGAACAAATCACGGCCCTCAGGATTCAAAGAAAAAACACTTCAATGTAATAAAAGACTAATCGGGAAAAATTGTCAAAATATACTCATTGTTAATATATATTCATCATATGTAAAAGAAATATTAAAGAAATAATAAAAACATATGTAGAAGAACTAATGTCTAAAATAAAAGCAGAAATAATTAAATAATGTTATAAATCATATATATTATAAATCATATATATACTGTATATATATCTGTTTAGGACAAACAAGGGACTCGTGAACAACTATCACTAAACAAAAAACAGCTGTGGATCGTTCAGGAAACAACAGTGTTAAAAATCAAGGGGATGTAAACTTTTGAATGGGGTCATTTTTTATACTATTATTGGACTATATGTAAACATATTTTATGTGAACTATCTTATTCAGTACTAAAAAAATAACACGCATTTGGTATGACCCCTCTTATTTTGGTAAAATAATTAACATTTTGCAGATTCTGAGAGGAGGATGTAAACTTCTGACTCCAACTGTAAATATCTAAAAATACTTTATCATGTATGCAATAAATAAATAAATATATAAATATATATATATATATATACACATACATACATATATACACACACACACACACACACACACACACAACAAATATTTATATACATTTATATAAAAAAATTTAAATATGCAAAATAAAAGATACACTACAGCATATAGTATTTTCTATAAAATGAAGCCTATTTTTGTAATTGTCATAGTCACTGGTGATTCTCATTGCTGTAACACACACACTCACCCATACTGAGGTCCGCCGTCATTGATGACTCCCAGCCGCGCTAACTGTCTCTTCAGATGCAGCTTAAAGCTGGCGTTTATCCTGAGGAACAGCATCTACACACAAACACACCATGAGTTTATAATCTCGGTTCGCGCTGACGGCTCAAACATCACGTGGGGTGCCTCACCTGCGTTTGCTCCTCCGGTAAGAGTTCATGAATGGCCTCATGCATTTTGGCCATCTGTTTACACACGTTACGCAAACACGCAGACGGCATCGGCGCCTTCACCTCATACTGCAGAGAACAAACATGCTTCAGCCGTGATAAACCACAAAAACATCACCGAGATCACAGAGGTGCAAACCCACCTTAGACAGAGCCTTCTCAAACATGCTGTCCATGATGGCCACTAGTTTAGCCGAGATCTCTGCGATGTGATCATTATAGTCCTGAAGAGAGAGTCAACAAAGAGGGTAAGAACAGCTGTTAGCGCGTGTCGCTGAGTGCTTTGTGGATGTAAGGATGTTTACCTTGGTGATGTGGCCGAAGTGTCTCAGTATGCTGTACTGTTTGGGCTGCAGTCTGGTCTCAAAGTGTGCTCGGATCACAGGGATGTAGTGAATCACCAGCTGAAGACAGCGAGACACCAGAGCTGAGGACACACACATCATGACTCTGATAACATCCTGTTTCACAAAACACTTCAGAAAATTGTGTTTGAAAAATTCTCTGCTTTAAATGGACTAATATCACCAGGTTCTTAGGTGGAGTTTTAAAAATCTCATTTCTGATTTTGAGACTTTTTTTTTTAAGAGATGCACAAATAAAACTGAATCTTTGTCCATAGAGAATATAGATAATAAAGCATAGAAAAAAATATAATAAATGATGCATCTCAGATATTTTATTCAATGGATACACATGTACTGAAATTGGTTTGTGTACTAATATATCAGTATATATGAATTAGAGGTCGATGGATATGGGATTTTGTAGATGTGATAACTTGTTTAAAGACAGGCAATGGACTTTAATGTGCTGATGCTAAAATCTATACACTAAGTGTGTTGAATAATGTCTTTGGTTTTGCAAGTTGCCAGATAGAGTTTATTGTGCAACAAAATAACAAGAAAAATAGATTTTATATACAATGCAGGATTTTTTTTAATTATAAGCAAGTCTGAAATACACTAAGACCTTTATTTTGAAATGTATATGTTTTACTTTTGCCAGCTGCTAATACACAAAAAGATGAGAGCTATGAAATATGCACTTACACAACAAATCTATAACACATTACAACCTAAACACCTTCATAATTCTCCAACAGTAGATCAAAGGCTATCCTTTGTGAAGCAAATTCTTTGCATCTTTTGTGTAAAGGTGCAGCGTTCACTGATTGTGAACTACTCAAAGCATGAGCCTGTGAATCGCTTACATTTATTTAACTCAACAACGGCCTTTGCCCTTTTGAAGTTTAATAATCCCATTACGTCATATTGTGATTCCTGTTTATGAGTGGCCAAATTTAAGACCGCTTACAATGATTATCATGGCTTTTGTTATACCATTTAATATACTTGAGACCTTAAATTTCATCTAATTATGATCTTTTATGACCCACAGTAATCCTGTGATGTGGTGATGTGTGTTCTCTCACCCAGGTTTCTGGTGGTGATGGTTTTCAGGCCGACCACCTGCAGAGCTCCCGCCCCCAGCACCAGCTGACAGCTGCGGGAGTTGAAGTGCTGTCGCCACGGAAACAAAGCACAACCTGTCAGTCAAGTGATGTCACAGTGCAGCCTGCAGCTGAAAGAACTGAGCATCTCACGCACACACACACCTTGAGCAGGTCGGCGAGGCGCGTGAGGATGTCGGTGGTGATGGAGGGAATGTCGTTCACACACTGGCAGTACTCCAGAAACATCCGGATCAGCAGCAGCACCGTCCTGTCGGAGCACACAAAGGTTAAAAGGTCACAATAGGGACTATCGAGAACTAGCTGTGAAATGAAGCTCCAGCGCTGAAAACTCACCCGATCACAGCATACTTCTGCCCGTCGACACACAGAAACTCACTGGGCTTCCTGTCCTCGGACCCTGAGAGACACAAAAGACATTCACTACAATCAAATAAACCAGAATAATGAACTGCAAAAATAAAGGACACAAGGTATGAGATCAGCAAAACCCAAAAATAAGGAATGTTTTACAAGTATTTAATAAAATTATTAATAATTATTACTATTATTATTGTATATAATAATAACTCCTTATTACACTATAAAATTAAACAAAACAATTATTGGTATAATTGTTAAATAATTTATTAATACAGAAATCTGTACAAATATCGAAAAATGTGAAAAATTTAATTACATGTATTAAACAACTTTAATAATACATTGCAAAAATAACTGATCTCAAAACAACTTCAACCACCACATACTGTACTGTGAAATTACAAAGTAATAAAAATAATATTTTATAATTATTTTATTAACTAATTATTATTTATATATTATCATTTATTAAATAGTTTATTAATACGGAAATCCAAACAAATATGGAAAAAAACGTTATATACTACACTGCTCAAAAAAATCAGAGTATAGCATCAAGTCAATTCAACTCCTGAGATATTGATCTTGTCTGTTAAGTAGCAGAGGGGGTTTTAATCAGTTTCAGCTGCTTTGGTGTTAATGAAATTAACAACAGGTACACTAGATGGGCAACAATGAGACAGGAATGGTTTGTGAGCACTGCCAGAGGCTCACAAAATGACCTCCAGCAGGCCACTGGTGTGAATGTCTCTGACCAAACAATCAGAAACAGGCTTCATGGTGGTGGCCTGAGGGCCCGACGTCCTCTAGTGGACCCTGTGCTCACTGCCCGGCACCATGGAGGCATGTCCGTGGAGGAACGCACAGACCTCTACAGGCTAGACAATGGCACCTTGACTGCCATTAGGTATCGGGATGAAATCCATGGACCCATTGTCAGACCCTACGCTGGTGCAGTGGGTCCTGGGTTCCTGGTGCACAACAATGCCTGGCCTCATGCGGCGAGAGTATGTAGGCAGTTCCTGGAGGATGAAGGAATTGATAGCATTGAATGGCACCCACGCTCTGCTGACCTAAATCCAATAGAGCACCTCTGGAACATTATGTTTCGGTCCATCTGACGCACCTCAGACTGTCCAGCAGCTCAGTGATGCCCTGGACCAGATCTGAGAGGAAATACCCCGGGACACCATCCGTCGTCTCATTAGGAGCATGCCCCGACGTTGTCAGGTATGCATACAAGCACATGGGGTCCATACAAACTACTGAGTACCATTTTGAGTTGCTGCACTGAAATTTCAGCAAAATGGATTAGCCTGCGTTTTTCACTTTGAATTTCAGGGTGTCTTTGAATTCAGCCCTCTGTAGGTTGATCATTTTAATTTCCATCAAACCATGTGGCATCCTTTCATTCCTAACACATTACCCAGTCCATATCAGTATAGAAATACACCGTGGTATTTTTCCCCATTGAGATCTGATGTGTTTTCAAACTGTTCCTTTAATGTTTTTGAGCAGTACACTATAAAATAATAATAATAATAAAAATGTCAATAATAATAATAATAATTTTTTTTATATATTTTTGAAATATTATTATTATTATTGTATGGTATAATAATAATTTATGGGGGAAAAAAATCAAGAGAGAAATCTGGATCCCTGAAAATACATTTATTAAACCCAAATAAACTAGAGAAATAAACTGCGATAGTAAAGGAGGGTTTATTACCAGTGGATTTGCGCTCAGGCAGAGTGATGCGTCCGTCAGCGATGGAGTCCACTAGATCCTGAAACTCAGCCGGGACCTCGGCCTGCTTCCAGCGCTCATTATCCAGCAGCAGACTGCACACACACAACCAACCGTGACTCACTGAGTTCTGACTGAGAGCTCCCAGCTCTGACAGCATGAGTGCATCCGAAAGTCCGTTCACTTGACTGCCATACTTGCAACGCCTCCGGGTAGCTCAAACAAGACCAAGTCCTATCTAAATGAATGGGGGAATCCTGAAATCTCAAAAACGGCTTGCTGAACTCGCAAATAAATTAGGCCTACATATTTCAAATCAGCAACAAAATCTGAAATGAACTGCCCCATAAATGATGTTTCTTATGCTCAAATAGCATTTAACAAGCTTATTTTTCTGGCTAGACCAGCCAATGCGCATGCGTAGCTCCAACGCGCTTAAGACTGCACATGCGCATCGCTTGGTCTAGCCCCAGGTTTCTATGGGACCCGGAGCTTCTAACAGCTGCTGCAGTGACGCAATGACTTTACCAATCAACGATTGGCTCTTTCATTGAGAACTATTCTGCCATATTGCACGTTTCACTTTCTCCCATTCATAAGTATAGGAGTGAACTGTCTTTGTATTTTTATAGTCTCTGGCGCAGCCGTACCTGAGTTTAGTCTTGCGCTCCTCGTGGAAGCGCTGCACGAAGCGGTAGGCCTGACTCTGCAGCGCCCCCCTCAGGCTCACGCTGCGCCGGCCACACAGCTCCTCCGTGTCTGAGACGAACGACTCCACCGCCTGACTCAAACACACGAACTCTGACGAGCTCAGGCGCTCCAGAGAGCCGTCCTACACACATACACACACACACATCAACAGCTGTCAGCATTACGTAACTCAGACAGGGCGAGGCGGAAGGAATTCAGTGGTAGATCTGAAAACAGCGATCCGATACAGTGATCAAACCGGTTCAGTTGTGTGTCGTGTGTGTCGTGCATTTACCTTGGCTCGTGTCATGAGCACTTTGATGCAGCGGTCGTGACAGACGTCTGACGCCGTGTACAGCAGCTCCTGAACGTTATTGGCCACCCGACCCAACTCCAGATCAGACGGCATCACGTCCTCACTGCTGCCACAGGGATGAGACAGATTTAGAATATTTTCATGGTCTGTAAATCTGAGGCTTATTCACACTGTCACACAAAGACTCTTAAAGAGGTCATATAGGCTAAGGGGTGAGGGGGAGGAAGTACATGTCCACGGTGTATTTCAGCCCCAAAACAAAAATAAACAAGTCTTTGTTTAAAACCATTACAATTTTTATTCAGTGACATTATTTTCTTTATAATTAAGCATATTTATGGACAAATTTCCATTAATGTAAAGCAAAAAAGAGGATTCTCATTAAAATCAGGGTGAATTTCCAGTACTGTAATGAGAATTAGTGATGAGAGTTTTGTGCTGAATTGTTATGAAAACTTTTCTCAAAAAGTATTTAAAAAAGATTGACGGTCCGAAACTAGGCTTCAATTTCGGTACGTAAAATATTATTTTGGAAAAACTTAATATTTATGAAAGAGGTCTCTTCTGCTCACCAAGGCTGCATTTATTTAATCAATAATACAGTAAACAGTAATATAGTGAAATATTTATTATTTATTAAAAATACTGTTTTCTATGTGAATATATTTTAAAATGTAATTTATTTCTGTGATCAAAGCCGAATTCTCAGCATCATTCCTCCAGTCTTCAGTGTCACATGATCTTCAGAAATCACTCTAATATAATGATTTACTGCTCAAGAAACATTTCTGATCATTATTAATGTAGAAAACAGTTGTGCTGCTTCATATGTTTGTGGATTTTCTTTTAAAATATTTTTTGATGAATAGAAAGTTCAAAAGAACAGCATTTATATGAAACAGAAATACTTTGTAACATTATTAACATTACTTTGCAACATTAAGTGTCTTTGTCACATTTGATAAGATTAATGCATATTTATTAAACAGAAGTATGCATCTTTTTAAAAAAAAAAACTTTCTTACCACAGACTTTTAAAGGTAGATATGCTATATTCAGTATGGTTTCTGTAATGCTAACAGCATGCAGTGTAACTCACATCGCAGTAGCGCCCCCTATGTGCAGGGAGGAGGTAGTGTTGGAGTTGTGTTCCCTGCTGGAGGAAGATTCGGTGGTTGCGGAGGCTGAGTCGCTCCCACAGGTGTCTGTGCGTGTCTGCGCTCTCGTCTGCGCATGTGCTGCCGCATTACTGCGTTGCTCCACTTCATTCAGCGCATCGCTGATGAACAGCCCCTCGTGCGTGAGATACGCCAGCTCCGCCTCTCCGCCTCCAGACTCCTCCTCCTCTTCGTCCTCATTGGTCCTGCCATCAGAATGATTGGTTGCCGAGGAAACATCTGCTTGCCGCCGACTCTGGCTGCTGTCCAGCACCTCCAGCACCACGTTGCGGATGACACTGAGCGTAGCCTGAAACAAACACCAGTTAGTCTGCACTGTGCAGGACGACTGCATTACTGAGGAAACCTTCTGACTGAGACATGCAGGCATACAGTTCATTTTCAACCTCCAAAGAATCTTGATCATGCATCTCAATGGTAATGCTGCTTTTCAAATGTTTTCAAAAAATATGAAAAATACTTTGCTAACTAAAATTAAGCAAAAAATAAAATAAAATATTAATAGTGAATGATAAACGTGGAAATCAACTGAAATAAAAACAAGTTTTAGAACTAAAGGTAAATATATATGACTTAATATACTAAACTAAAATAAAATTAATTAATTAATTAATTAAAAATAATGAACTAAACTAATAAAAATCTACAACAGTACATACAATGACTAAATCCCAAATTAAAATTACAATGAAAACTAATAATACCAAAATAAAATATAAATATTAGATGAATGAATGAAAATTAGAAATGATACGAAAACTTAAAAAATAAATAAAGCTAAATATATTTTTAAACTAATAAAAAAATGACAAAAGCACAAAATGATGAAGTGAAAAGTGCAAATATCAAAATAAAAAAATTTAAAATATTAGACAAACTAAAACTTAAAAATGAAAATGTTAAGTTGAAGTACTAAAATTACTAAAACTGACAAATATTATAGCTAAATAGAATTATTAAATATACAAAACCTAATAAAAACGGCTAACGAACAAAAAACTAATAAAACAAAAATAGTTTAATTAAAAACATTAATAAATACTATAACAGGATATAAATAATACTAAACTAACAGACCCTTACATGCTATTAATGCAGTAATCTTTATTACATTTATCATAACTGTTCTGAAACAACTACATTTTCTATTAGCAATACAATGAAGTAAATCTAAACCGACTCGACGGCTATTTGACTATTTTTTACATTGAAATTATGAAACAAACAGAGTTTTATTTGCTATAACAGATTTATTTCAGTTAGTCTGACGTACTGTCAGTTGATTTGGTACAAAATAAGTCAGACTAACTGAAATAAACCTGGCTTATTTGGTAAACTTGTTTTATGAAATAGGCCCCAGGAACGTCTATTAAGAGTCTTTTTTTTATGTTGAAAGTCATCGACTGCTCAGGTGGTGGTTTAAGACACGTATTTTGTGTGTTTTGTCAGGGTTTTTTCTGAATATCCTGAAGAATATAAGTTCCGTTACCTTGATCCTCTTGAGGAACAGGATGAAGTGTTCAAAAATATCCAGCAGCAGATCAAACCACTGATGAAACGTCATCAAGCGCATCTGCTCATGAAACCTACATCACACACAGACACACCGTCAGCTGTGCGGTCATATTTACACTGAATACATATGTTCATAACTCACTTGACAGTGTCTGCATCGATCTCACTGATCTGCGACACGGACTTCACAACACACTGCAGGGAAGAAAGAGAAACATTCATTTTTGATCTGATTTTCCACTTTTCTGCTCCGTCTCGTGTGTCGGTCATGTGTTGTACCTGGCGAACGACGTTCTTGGCGGCGCGCACTATCTCCTCGCTGTAGATGTCCAGGAAATCCAGCTTCCTCTGTCTCAACAGACCAAAGACCAGAGACTGCAAGCGATCCTGAGATGAACACACACAGATTAGTAATCAAATCAACACCCGTAACACATGCTGCTCAGATTGTCTTGATTTGATTTCCAGTTACAATAAATCAGATTTCACGATCATCGTCTGTGGTTTTGTACTTTCATTAAGGAAATTAAATGCAAGCAGCGGTTTGTTTTGCTGGTCGGCGTGGAATCTGGAGCGTGACCAACCTTTCCTGACGCTGCAGGCTGTTCTGTGACCTGTATGAGAAAATCTCACGCTGTAACCTCAAACCAACACTGGCCCACATCCAACAAATTCATGACCTGATTTACCCAGCGCAGTCACATGATACGATTTACGGGGCTAAATGCATTCACACCTGGGCACTGGAAACCGCTGCTGTGGTATGCTTCAAACAATTCATGTTCAACATCCACATTTACTCTCAAGTTCAGCGTCGCGTGTGAAATGACGAGACGGATTTGGGAAAAAATCTGGGTTTTCATGCGACAAAAAAAAGCTTAATTTTTTTCTCTTATTTTTTTGTTCAAAAGTTTGGGGTCAGTGAGTGTTTATTTTCAATTGTTTGATATTGTGATTCAGAAAGGATGCATTAAATTGATCAAAAGTCAAAGTAAAGATGCTACAAAATACTTCTATTTTAAATAAATGCTTTTTTTTTTACTTTCTATTCAAAGAATTCTGAAAAATACAATTTTAAGGTTTCCTCTAAAATATGAAGCAGCACAACTGTTTTCAAGATTGATAATAATCAGAAATGTTTGTTCAGCAGTAAATCAGTATATTAGAATGATTTCTGAAGATCATGTGACACTGAAGACTGGAGTAATGATGCTGAAAATACAGCTTTGATCACAGAAATAAATTAGTTTACAATATATTCACATAGAAAACAGTTATTTTAACTTGTAATCAAATTTTTAAAAAAATTATCTATTTTTGATTAAACAAATGCAGTCTTGGTGAGCAGAAGAGATTAAAAAAAAATAAAAAATCTCACTGATCCCAAACTGAAATTTTAAATAAGACCCATCCGCATGTATTTAAACCTGTTATATACTGAATACATTGTTGTAGTTTAGCTTTGATAAATGCTCTTTTAGGAGGAAGTTGTGTGCTGTGAGAGTTACGGTATGTTGTCACACTACAATGAACTCTTTTATTTCAGAAGATAAAGGCACATTTTATTCCTGGTGACACGTAAAAGAGGTCTGACCTTCTCCAGGACCTGACTGTCCTCCTCGAAGGGTCGATTGAGATCGCTCTGAACGTATGTGGAGAAATCGGCCACCATCATCTTATCGATCAACCTCTCCATCTCACAGAGCTGAGAACCCAAATGTCTGCGGACACAAATAGCAGGAAATGAGCAGCATGCATTGCACATTCCTGTTCTCCTAGTATGTTTCCTGGTTAGCGTGTGCGTGTGTTTGCACACCTGAAGCTGTGAATCCCTTGCAGTTCCTGCTGCAGCACTTCTTTGGTGGTGGCGATGAGCTCCAGTGCCCCAACAAACTCTGAGGTGGAGAGGAGCAGCTGCACCGTGGGCTGCGTCTGGTGCACGGCGGCCATCAGCTTGAGTTTGTTGTGTAGTTTAATGCAGTTGTTGCAGGTCAGGGCATCTCGCAGCGCTCGCAGCGGCCCGCGGCACATCACACGGTCAATGGCGGCGGTGCGTGCACGGAGCTTGGCCACGGAGTCCGCCGTTTCTCGCATACGGTCCTGGAGCTCGTGCTGCGACGACATGGCGTGGAAAAAGGCCTCGGAGCGGAGAGAGATCTGCCGAGCGATGCTCACCTCCACCACGTCCAGATAGTGACTCAACTGCACACAGACAGAGATTCACAGTCTTTTACCATGGATAGACTAAATTATAATAATAAAATACTAATATGTTTTATTAAAAATACATATTTTGTTAGTTATATTTTTTAAATATAATAAAATAATTGTTTATTTTTTAATTTAGATTTTTATTTAGTTTAACTTTATATACTAAAATAACCAAAACTGAGACAAAAAAACTAAACAAAAACATCCATAAAGGCATATTAAAATTCAAACTAATAGTGATTAAAACTGCACACAGACAGACATTTGTCGAATTTAGAGCTGATCATTATGGGATGTTCTGCCAGACTGTTTACTTTGTGTTATTGTTCTGTTGTTGATTTGCTAAATTGTTTAGAATTATAGGACTGTTTATGTATCTTGAAGTTTAGGGCTACTTGAAAAACTAGAAGAAATATTTAAAATACCTAATTTGTTATTATTTATATTGAAAAATAAGTATATTACAATTAAATTTTAGAATTAGCATATTAAATAATACATATTTCACTATTTCACAATATTTGACTATAATAATTTTTTTTTTTTTAAATTGTTACTTGAAATAAAATCTAATTTTACTGAAATAAAATAGAAAAAAAACTTTATTTCAGCTAGTTATCAAAGCAATTGTTTTCATTTTAATTGATTTGATGCAATAAAATAACTACAACTGAAATAAAAAGTTAATAAAAACTATAGGCAAATTTAAATAAATAAAAAAATTAAAATTAAAACAGAAAATTTAAAAAAAACGTATTCAAAATACGATTTTTATTAAGAAACCATAATAGTATTGTAATCTTACTAATAAAACACTGATTGCTAGTGATGACTTATGGCACCAAATAAATGACAGATTGGCACCTTTTCCTGCAGTAACCGTGACGATGCAACATCTCGGCTGTTCTTGCCCCCGGCGACGCTGAAGTGAGACCACGGCAACACAGCGTTAAACGTGGCTGGATCATTCAGCACAAACTCAGGCTTCATGAAGATCTGAGGGAGAAGAGAGAAGAGAGTCAAGAGGCATGGAAACATTTGCCCTTTTAAAACAAAGCAACAGTGACACACGCTCTTTAAGCAGACTCAGATCCAGAAGAATTTTCCATTCATTTTCTCCACAAGGATTTCATAAATCTCTTCAAGTAAAAATGACAAACACCCTTTCATACTTTGGTTTAAAGCAGATCTATCTTTGAAGCAAGTCTCTTTTCTGCATTTATTTGATCAAAAAATACAGTAAAAACTTACTATATATTCCATGTGAATATATAGTAAAATGTAATTTATTCCTGTGATCAAAGCTGTATTTTCAGCATCTTTACTCCAGTCTTCAGTGTCACATGATCCTTCAGAAATCATTCTAATATACTGATTTACTGCTCAAGAAACATTTCTGATTATTATCAATGTTGAAAACAGCTGTGCTGCACAATATTGTTTTGTGGAAACTGTGATGCATTTTATTTTTCAGGATTCTTTGATGAATAAAAAGTTCAAAAGAACGGCATTTATTTGAAATGAAAATCTTTTGTAACATTATAAATGTCTTTACTGTCACTTCTGATCAATAAAACTATTAATTTCTTCCCTTTAAGTGAATATCATCACTTCACAACCTCCTGGCAGGTCTGTTTTGGAAGATTTCTGCATGGAGAAACTGAATGTGGTTTAAAGCTTGAGTTCTCACCTTGGGCACCTGCTCCAGTTCAGCTCTGGCTTTATCTACAAGACAAATGAGCCACAAACACAAAACAGATTCATTCGAGTTCCTCCAATCACAATACAGCTTTTAATTGCATGTTTGTATGCTGGAACACTGATGACGACTTCATTCTTGTTAAAACTCAACAGTACCGTGATTATTGGTGATGGTGGGCACTGACAGATCGTCTTTGCTCGGGCAGATGTTCTTACAGCGCTCGTGAATCTTCTCCCTCTGAGACACAAACAAACAGTCAGCGTGAGACCCTCGACAAAACTGATTCTGACGCAGAACAGAACCAGCTGACGACTAAAAACAGAGTCACTGGTGGAAAAGCAGAGTCACGTAACCTTCAGAAAACCACAGAGACAAACAGCCTGCCATCGTCTGTTCTCAGGAGTGTGAGAGATAAACAACATACATACTTCTCCAGCTCAAGAGCTGACAGGGAACAGAACAAGACCCTCAGTGTCTATTAACACAGCGTCAGATTACCAACAACCCTAGGGAGATGCCTACATAGACAGCAACTAAGCTGATTTTAAAATCATCTATTTTAATCAATTTGTGTGCTGTGTGTTGGCTGCTATTCTAGTCTTATTTGTACATTATTATAGTATGCATTAATATTATGAATAAGCTTTTATTATATATTTACTCTTTTACATTAGTTTAACTTTTAGTAATTTATATGCTTTTGTCATTTTTATTAGTCTTTTTTAATATTTTTCTTTATTTTAATTTCAATTTTAGTTTAAATTTTAGTAATTTCAGTCTTTCAACTGATTTAAGCTAGTTACCAAGGAAACAATTTTAATTTTACTCTATATTTGTGCATGCTATATGTTGGCTATGATTATTGGTGGTATTATTATATAATATTATTATTATTTAAAATATTACTACTTATACTATTATGGTATTTATTAATATTTTCAACTAGATTTTATTTTAATTTTTGTAATTTTATGCCCCCCCTCAACTTTTATTAGTATATATGTGTAAATATATTAATATTAATTAAATAAAACTAATTTTATACTTATATATATATATATTATTTATTTTAGTAACTTCAAATTATTTCAGTCTAGGCAAATAATTTTACTTAGTATTTGTGTGCAACGTGTTGGTTGTGTTTAGAGACAGTATTATTTAAGTAATATTTCTATATAATGTTTTTTACTACTTTTTACTAGTTTTTTATATACTTTTAAATTATTTATTTTTTTAATAATTTAAGCTTTTATTTTAATTTTAGTTTTTGTGATTGTATGCGCTTTTGTCATTTGTGTTGGTTTTATATATTTCTATTTAGCTTTAATTTATTTTTAATTCAGCTTTAGTTTTAATCATTTTAGTACTTCAAATTAGATGTATTTTTTCAGTACCAAGGAAACAATTCTAATTTTACACAATATAATTTTATTTCAGTTTCTAATTTTTATTTACTTTTTTAATTTGAAGTTTTTCCATCCATATTTTATTTCAGTCTTATTTAGATTATAAAAAATGATTTTAATAGTTTTAGTTAATTAAGCATTGGTGCTTATTAGAGCGTCACAGGCAAACCAGTCCTATTATGAGCTGTGATGACCGTTATGACCGTGTCTATGTAGATGGTGCAGGGGCCGGTTTCAGAGGGCACTGTGTGAATAATTGAGACGCTGCTGTCACCTGAGCCGTCTCCTGCAGGTAGGAGCTGAAGTGTTCTCGGCTGATGTTGGGCAGGTAGAATGAAGGCATGACGTCGGTCTCGGTGAAGTCCAGTCCCCACGTCTTAGTGAAGAAGTCCGACTCTCTCTTGGCCAGCCTGGGGTCATTCAGGGCTGCGGGGAGGTTCACTTTAGAGTTATACACAGTCCAACGGTGCTGGTCGGCCACAACGGACGGCCCATCACAGAGAGCACGACCCTCACCTGTACAGACCACGACAGGGGGACAGCAAGACTCATTTACTACTTACTTTACAAAACAAGGCTTTGAAGATTTTTAGACAGACAGTTGCACAGAGCTATTATAATCAACTAAAGCCCCCCAAAAAATGTTGTAACTTAAAATACAATAAATGTTAACTGAAATAAATCAATAGAAATAGAAATAAACATAAAATAAATATTTTTTAAAAACTACAATAAAAAAAAAAAAACATTACATTTTTTTTTTATTTCTCATTCACTACAACTAAAACTAGTCAAATAGTCTTTGGTAAAAATGACATATGACAAATGCTGCCATGACAAATAAGTGTCTTTGAAATAAAATAAGTTTAACGAAGTACTAAACTAAACTAAAATAAAATAAACTGGCATTGGTGATTTTTGGACTGACTAAAGTCAACAAAAACCATTAAAACAACGCATTTATTACTTAAAATAAAAGAACGTGCAAAAATCTTTAAACTTTTTTTTTATCTTTATTTTAAACTTATTTTATTTCAGCTAGTTGCCAAGGCAACATATCCCATTTTCATTTAGTTTGCCTTGAATACTAAAACAACAGAAAATAAAAGTAAAAATAGACACATATAAAATATATACAAATATAGACATATTTAAAAAATAAAATTATATTAAAATGACAAAACCAAGTCAATAAATTTCTTTAACTGAAATTAAACTGAAAACAGAAAATATAAAAATAAAATCTAATTCAAAATATTAACACAAAGCTATAGTATATATAATATAGTACTCAATTATACTATAATAACACTGCAGTTATACAGAATAATAACTAAAAAACATCTAATTACAATTAACTCGTGTGAAGTGGGCTTTCTAAGTGGAAGAAGGCAGGTCTCTCACCGGTGGGCTCTTTAGGGCAGACGTCCGGTAAGGAGCGCAGCGTCCGATAGTGTCTGTGGGCCATCGAAGGGTCCCTGGGCTTCCTGAAGAGCCCATCACTGGGACCGCTGGACTGAGCGATCGGAGATGAGCCCTGATTAGAGGACATCACTGCGGATCCCTCACATACGAGGCTGACTGGAAGGAGAGCGCAAGAACACACATCAACTTCCTGCCAGCACAGGAAGTACCTGACCTTTAGAGGAAAAGCACTAGATTTCCCTTCAGACTAATGTCGGTTTGGTTTAAACAGCTGTGCAATACTAAATGTTTCAGTTGAATGATGGAAAACAGGTTTGAACATGACAAAAAACAGAAGAGATTAATTCAAAATTCCCCTTGACACAGTCGTGTTATTAATATAATCAGCACAATATCTGTTCCGCCCACACAGATCACAAAAACAAGCGAGTCAAAGTGAAAACCATTAAGAGGAAGATGAAATGAGATGCACACACACCCCTAACATCCTGCAGCTCAGCGATCTGAATCGCTTTAAGTTGTTTAATCTGATTTTCAGAGCAGATTTCACACC
Organism: Barbus barbus; assembly: GCF_936440315.1. Classification (NCBI taxonomy): domain Eukaryota; kingdom Metazoa; phylum Chordata; class Actinopteri; order Cypriniformes; family Cyprinidae; genus Barbus; species Barbus barbus. The sequence continues at coordinate 2,047,998 of NC_136736.1, read as the reverse complement.
TGAGTATGCAGACACGGAGAGAACTGGCCTCGGAGCCTGGACTAGTGTGTAGTCTGCTTTCTAATCATTCAGAACGAGAAAGGAAAGCGCTGAGGTTTGACTTCAGCTGCCGCAGAGTCAGAGAGCAGGAAGAGCCCACGCTGCTCAAGACAAAGCCCACGCCAACCAGACATCCGTTCAGCACAAATCCCCCATGAGTGAGTCTGTTAAGAACTTCACTCAAAGATTCGACAGAAATACAAAACCATGCCTGACGACGTAAAGGAAATTAATACTTTGGGGGGGGGGGTGTCAACTGGATATGTTTGCAAGATTCAACTGGTTTTTTTTGCCATTGTGACAGTATTTTTATTTTAACTGATCACATTTTTCTACAAATTCTCAGTGTTAGGCAAAAAATAAATAAGTAAATAATTAAATCATAACAAAAATTATTAAAAAAATTACTAGAAACTGCAGTATTTTTTGTCCAGAACCTAATTTAGATTTTAGAAAAAAAAGTATATTTATTCTGTATATATAAATACACACAAACAGTAGAAAATATTTACACTTCTATATTTATATTCATATAATTTATATTATAAATACATATATTTAATATGTGAACTTAACATATTTTTCTGAAATATATACATGCATGTGTGTGTATTTATATATAAATATACACAGCACACACATTTATGTAAACAAAAACTTTTATTTTGGATGCGATTAATCGTGATTAATCATTTGACAGCACTACATATCTACATATACATATATATAATATAAATTAAATAAACAATTTCATAAAATAATATAAATTCAATCCTATCCAAAAATATTCTTTACATATAATTTAGTTTTCTTTTCTTTTTTATCATAACTGACCACATTTTTTCTCGAACAGCAGTATTTCTTGGAAATAATTAAAATTTTAAATTAAGTTTCATTTTATCTCATTTAGTTTTTAATTTTGGGTCAAATGCAAACTGGAAATGATTGCAAGATTCAACTGATTAATGTTTATCAAATTTCACACAAAACTATACTTTATATAGAAAATGAATCGCCGTTTTGGCATTGTGACCTCATATATATATATATATATATATATATATATATATGTATATATTTCAATGACTTTCAGCCCAAATTAACAGGGATTCTAGCATGAAACCAAGAAATGTCCAAATAATGGCAATTTCCAGTGCACTGAATGTGTCCAAATGCACTCTCAAATATTAAATATTGACTAATTAATGATTTTTAATGGATAAGACAGGACCCATGACAGATGAAGTGCAGTATCAGTCAACTGAGAGCTGATCAAATCAAATCACAGATCAATCTTCAATCATCAACTCATTCATTCAAACAACTATTAACTGCATATTGTTTCATAAACCTATCAATGACAGCTCAACCCCACCGAGTATCTTATTTTAATCATTATAAACGTGATGTAGAGACACAAACCTCGGCTTTATGCTATTTCACAGATGTAGAACATGATGTATGATTATTTATACATAATAATTAATAATAAAATCGTCTAATTACACATTTTAGGAGCATATGTGTGTGATTTCTGATGTTTTTCCTGCAGATTCAGCAGTTCGGTGTGTGTTTGTTATTGTGCGCCGCTGTTAGCCTGAGTGTTAATCATAATAAACATCCGTTAAAGCGCCTCACACACTCACAAACACCGCAGCGCCTCTCGACTACCTGTTAGAGCAAATAAAGCAGCTCCTGGAGATCATAATATCCCACTCACATCCTCACTGACGGATCAGATCACTCACTCTGCGGTCCGCCGGCCACCGGCCCATAATGCACTGCGCGCGAAACCCAGATACTTCCGGTTTACACTTCTCCGTCATAAACTCTTTCGATTCATTGTTTGTAAAAAATATACTGAGTTTATAATTATTGTATTATTTTATTATTGTTCCTCGAAAAATGACATGTAACGTACATTCATGAATTTACCTTCTTTTCTATTTTCAAGAAATATATCGACAAATATTTGAATGCTTTAAAGAACTCATAACTTATTTTTGTTCTTTATTTTATTGGTTGTTTTTCCCCTTTTATTAATTCTGTCCGTCTTCATTGATTCATTCATTAATTTTTGTGCTTGCAATTTATACATTTCTGTTCATTCATTCAGCTTTTTTTCTTTTCTTATTTATTTTCTGTATTAAAATGTAAAAATATGTAAAGTATGAGCTATTAACATTATTCTTTAGGAACAATACAAAAAAGATTTGTGAGAAAATGCAACAACAACAAAACAGTTTTCAACTATAATATGTGACCCTGGACCACAAAACCAGTCTTAAGTCTTAATTTGTTTTAAATTGAGATTTATGCATCATCTGAAAGCTGAATAAATAATATTTCCATTGATGTATGGTTTGTTAGGATCGGACAATATTTGAAAATCTGGAATCTGAGGGAGCAAAAAAATCTAAATATTGAGAAAATCACCTTTAAAGTTGTTCAAATGAAGTTCTTAGCAATGCATATTACTAATCAGAAATTAAGTTTTGATATATTTACAGTAGGAAATTTACTAAATATTTTCATGGAACATGATCTTTACTTAATAATGATTTTTGGCATAAAAGAAAAATTGATAATTTTGACCCATGCAATGTATTGTTGGCTATTGCTACAAATATACCAGTTTTGTGCTCCAGGGTCACATATAATATAATATAATATAATACACTTTAGTCCATTTCATGAATAACCCTGTAAATACATACAGTAACTTATTCTGATCATTTTTCATGAATTTCTTTCATTCATTGTTTTCTGTCACATTTTATTAATTCTTCTCATTCAGGTCTTTTTCTCTATATTTCTTTCTATATTATGTTTGTCTGACCATATACAATTTTTAAAAAATAGGCATGCTCAGTGTTTATTGAAATATATCTATACCTTTATTCTTTAAGAATGATACAAAAACATTTCTGAGAAAATGCAACAACAATACTGCTTTAATACTATATACATAACATAATAAAATATAATATAATAACCTCATTTCAAACTCATTGATGAAAGTCATTGGTATTTTGGAGGTGATAAGCTACGGCAGTTTGAAACAAGCACAAATGAAAGTAAATTAATTCACACACCCACTGAAGTGTATTCGTATAGATTCCTAACATAACATTATTTGTATGACAGCTCAAGCGCAGTGGCTTTTAAACAGTAAACTACTGAACACAGAGCGAACAGCATCCAGTCAGACAGAGAACAGATGGTTTGTGGGAAAATCAGCTGAATGTGTGTGTTAGCAGAGGACGTATGAGTCTTAAACGAGTCCCAAATCACCCCCTATACCCTCGTTCACTATTCCCTACACTAGTCCACTCATACAGTTCACTTGAAGGAGTGAATGAAAACGAGTGAGTGAATTCAGACACTGAGTGCACAGGAAAGACTGCTGCTTTTGCATAGTTTGTGCAAAACTGGCAGCTCCAGTAGTAAGATGAAAGGATTTATCTTGAACTCTGTCATGCAAATTATGCATAAACCCTAATTAAATAATGGAATAATCAGTTTACAATGAATTTATACATGAATCTTTATGCAGTAGGCCGAGGACAAGCTGAGGATTCAGCTGCGGGCACCATCTTCTGACGAGACGCAGCGATTCATTCAGCGAGCGACTCTCAGAGAGCATTATGGGTATTCTCTAGCTCTTCTTTCAGACAAATCCAATCAGCGTTATATTAAAAATTGTCCATGCTCTTCCAAACCTTATAATGGCAGTAGGCGGACGCCGTTCTGGTGGATGACGTAGGTCGTAGGACGTATGTGCAGCACGTGCCTCTGAGATCTGCTAGTCTCGCGAGTTTGTTTACAGGAGCAAATGAAGCAAGGTTTCCTTACTTTAGCAAAGGAAAACCAATCTCCTCTTGGCTTATATCGAAATCCTCCCACATTTTTCTTCACAAATCCTTGTTTTGTGCTTCTAATTCATGACTGGCGTTTTGTTTTGTTCTCTCACTGTCGCGCTTCCATGTTTGTCACTAACCACCGGCGCTTACGCTACGCCTAAGTCCTACGTCATCCGCTGGAGCGGCTTTCGCCTACGACAGTTAGCAGAAGTGAAAGAAAAGTGTTTATGATGTTGTAAATATGGATATTTTTCCTTACAAAAACGCATGGATTTGCTACAGGAGGCCTTTATTCACCCCCCAGAGCCAAGTTTTATTATGGATGGATGCGCTTTATCGGACTTCTTTTGGACTGTTGAAAAAAAAAACACCTGCTCACTGCCATTATAAAGCTTGGAAGAGTAAGGATCATTTTTAATATGTGACCCTGGACCACAAAACCAGTCATAAGGGTCAATTTGTTGAAATTGAGATTTATACACCATCGGAAAGCTGAAAAAATAATAATTTGATGTTTGTTAGGATTGGACAATATTTGGCTACAACTATTTATATGATATATGAGATACAACTATTTGAAAATCTGGAATCTGAGGGTGCAAAAGAAATCGAAATATTGAGAAAATCGCTTAAAGTTGACCAAATTAAGTTCTTAGCAATGCATACTAATTTTAAAGTTTTGATATATTTACTGTAGGAAATTTACAAAATATCTGATTTTTGGCATAAAAGAAAAATCAAGAAAAATTGCCCATACAATGCATTGCTGGCTATTGCTACAAATATACCCCAGCGATTTATGACTGGTTTTGTGCTCCACATATAACTCTGATTGGATTTGTCTGAAATAAGAAAGTCATATACACCTTGGATGCCTCGAGAGTGAGTAAAGCATGGTCTAATTTTCTTTTTTGGGTGGACTAACCCTTCAAGGGTGTAGTTGGTGATTGGGGACGCAGCCACACACTCAGTCCAGCGGCCCCTGAAAGATGAGCCTGACGCTCTTCGTATGGCGGGCGAGCGGCCGCATGCAGAAGGGGCAGGCGGGGCTGAGGGCGTGGGCGCCGTGAGGCAGCAGCAGTCTGCTCCAGAAGGCGGCGGTGCGTTCTGAGCACACGTGTCCGCAGGGGCTGAAGGCGTGCGTGGGGGGCGCGGCGTCCAGGTAGAAGGCCGACTCGTGGCCCAGCTTCAGCGGCATGTACAGGCCCCGGGAGCGGCACAGCGGGCACTCGCGCTCGCCCTGCTCCAGTCCCAGCTCCTCTCCGCTCTGGGACCCGTCCTCCTCGGAGGAGCCCCTCCAGCCGTGTTGTCCGTGCACATGGCCGCAGGTCAGGTAGGCCCAGGGCTGGTGGTCAGGGCTGGAGGAGCGCTCCAGGCTGGGGAAGGCCAGGGTGTGCAGGCCCACGGGACACTGGGGCCGCACCGCGTTCAGCTCCCGCCGCAGCACCTCCAGGTGTTTGAGGGTCGGTGTGCGGGACAGACCCTCCGCCGAACGCCACAGCAGAGTCGCGCCGCACAGGTCGATTAAAGTGCCGTCCACCAGCTCGTGACACTCATTCTCCACCTACAGAGAGAGACAGAGACAGAACAACATGTTTCGTAATTAGTGGGACTGATCACTTAACTGTTACTTACATATATCGATTTCAATAAACTCCACATTAAACCTTGCAGCATTTTTGTGTGATTTTGGCAACTAAAATGTGTTTTTTTTCCTAAAATAAATGGTCTCAAAATAAATGATGAACAAAACAATATTATTTCATATTATTGAATATTGATGGAGCAGCATGATTTGTGCAAAAAGAAATGGTAACAGAATTTTGTTTTGGCTGAAAATCACATTAAAATAATTAAAACTAAATGCTCACTTATGTTTTATATTTTATATAAAAACAAAAATAATATAAAAATATTTTTCATTATATGCATTTTTTATTTTATATATTTACAAAATTATTTTAAAATAAAAAATTACTGTTAATTAAAAATTATTGTTTGCAACTACAGTCCCTCAGCATTTGTGTGTGTCTGTGCGGTGTGAATTGGCCTTTAGGCAATATTTTTTTTAATGTTCTCAAAATATATGATGATCAAAAAATATTATTTCATGTATCAATTTATTGAATATTGGAGCAAAATATTATTTATAGAGATTTTATGTAATATATATTTTAAAATAAATATATACATAATATATATATATTTTTTTTTAAATAACAATTAAAAAAAAAAAATCATTATAAAAATAGAAAATTATTATTGCTCATACATACTGACTTCAACAAATCTAACTAGCAAAATCAAAAGTTTGCTTTATGAATCATGTAAAAAACCATATATAAAATATGTATTATTTAAAAATCAAATGTGTGTGTGTGATTTTTTTTCATACATTTTATATATGATTTAAAAAAACATATTTGAGATTGATATATGACCCCGTTCAAAAGTTTACATCCCCTTGATTCTTAATACTGTGTTGTTCCCTGAATGATTGACAGCTGTGTTTTATGTTTAGTGATAGTTGTTCATGAGTCCCTTGTTTGTCCTGAACAGTTAAACTGCCTGCTGTTCTTTAGAAAAATCCTTCAGGTCCCACAAATTCTTTGGTTTTCCAGCATTTTTGTGTATTTGAACCCTTTCCAACAATGACTGTATGATTTTGAGATCCATCTTTTCACACTGAGGATAACCGAGGGACTCATATGCAACAATTACAGAAAGTTCAAACGCTCACTGATGCTCCAGAAGGAAAAACAATGCATTAAGAGACAGGGTGTGAAAACTTTTGAACAGAATGAAGATGAGTACATTTTTCTTGTTTTGCCTAAATATCATATTTTTTTCATTTTGTACTGCCCTTCAGAAGCTACAGAAGATACTTGCATGTTTTCCAGAAGACAAATTAAGTTAAATTTACCTTGATCTTCAAATTCAAAAAGTATATATATATATATACATACACATAATTAATTATATAAAATAAACATATTATAATTATCTAAATATTTTATATATTCATTAAAATTATTTGAAAACAAAACGTTTATAATCCATTAACAACAAGGCCGGCATTTGGAACTGACACAATAGAAAACAGCCCCTTCTGCTAATCATCAAAGCAGGATAATCATAAAACAGTCAGATATTGAGAGATTAATGTGTCTGGCTAATATAACCATCTATAGGTAATTTAAGTTCTCTAAAGTTCAATCTGCACTGACTCTAAGCATCCAGTAGATGATGCTCTCATTCACACAACCTCCGTCCCAAACAGGAGCGCTCAGCTCTGCACGAGTGAGTAATGTACAGTGAGTACATACAGAGTCAGAATGAAACAAGTCCAAACCACATCCACTATTTCGAGAGAGCAGACTATGCACCTCAGGTCTGCCGTCTCAGCCAGGACACACAAATCCAGCTCGCATCGCCAAACCACGGCCAGATAGACACACCAAACACAGCTACCGCCAACATACAGATCAGTTTAGAAACACTGCATTACCACAATTCACAGCACAAAAGTAGAGTTAACATGACAGAGTTATTAAAAGCTGAATCTCACAAAAACGGCAGTGGGTTTTATCTATAGAAATAATGCCACAATGCACAAAACAATCCTAAATAAGCAGGATTATTCTAGTTACCGAAAACCTAACTAAACTAAACTAAAATTAAAATTTATATTAAAAAACATTTTATTTTGGCTACTTGCCAAGGCAACATTTCTTCTTCATTTTAACTTTAAGTACGAAAACAACTAGCCTACAACTAACCAAGAAAAAGTAATAAAAACGATATAAACAAAAAAACTAATAAAAATGACCAAAACACTACAAGATTGCCTTTAACTGAAATTAAAGTGAAAAAAATATAAAAAAATTTAATAAAAAAGCTACAATAGTATATAGTATAGATTACTAAAACTTTAACTGAAATTAAAGTGAAAAAAATAAAAATTCTAATCAACAAAAACTACAATAGTCTATCAATAATACTAAAATAACAATGAAAATAGGTCATTTTCTTTAACTAAAGCATTATTCCTTCTTTTGATTTTTTGTTCGAATAATGATTCAACTTCAAATAAGGCACTTTCTGAGTTATAAAACTCAAGAGATAGTCAGAAACAGATTTCTGAGAGGAACTGGTTTAGAGGTTTTTAGAATAGCAGTTGTTTACCAGCGACAGTCATTTCATAACCTCTGCTTCTCACACAATGTGCATCCAGAGAGAAAAAGCTGCATGGTGAGGTTACGGACAGGACTTCTGACACCATGGAGACCAGATCTGAACAACACAACAAACTGTGCAGTCGGGCGGGAGTCATATCACGCACAGCACACACACACACACACACACACCAGCTATGTGCTGATTCAGTCCCTGTGGGCCTTCGCTGATTGAAAAGATACACAAATACACAAATTCTTCTTCACACTGCAATCTGTGAGTGTTTGTGTGATTCCAGATAAGGACAGTGGGAAATGTCAAGCACTAAAATGAGTATTTACCAACACATGATCAGAGTTGTCATGGTGAAGCTTGGAAACAAGGAACTGTCACCCTTATGTTTATCTGTGCGTTACAGAGATGTCGCTATGGCAAAGTTTTGACCTCGTTTTGGAGGATTTCATCAAGCCTTGGTCATTCTTTGATCTAAATTTGGTCTATTAAAGTCAGTCTCTCACCAGTTTTCCGGGTTTCTGAGCGGAGCGGGTCTCTCGGAGCGTGAAGACGTTGCCACAGACGGAGATCTCTCTCCAGGAGCCCGCTTTGGACTCGCAGGTGAAGCCGTGCCGCGGTCGCATCACTAATATGCCATTAGTGGTCAGGCCATCCATCTGGCTGTCAGCGCACCACCATTTCGCAGCTTTCTCCTGAGGACAGACGGAAAACCGGTCCATTCGTTTGTTGATTCACCGATTCTCTGATTTATTCTTTCACTCACTTCATTCACTGATTCATTCATTCTTTCATTCGTTTGCTCACTTCTAGCACAGATTCATTTAATGATTCGCTCAAGTCATTCAATTCATTCATTCCCTCAATTTATTCGTTCACTCACTTCAGTCACTGATTCATTGATTCACTTACATATTCACAGATTCACTTGCTCGCTTACTTCATTCACAGATTCATTAATTCACTCACTTCATTCACTGATTCATTGATTCACTTACTTATTCACAGATTAATTAATTTGTCTACTTCATTAATTCGCTCACTTCATTCACTGATTCACTTACTTATTCACAGATTCACTTGTTCGACTACTTCATTCACCGATTCATTCGTTGATCTACTTCATTCACTTGTTTATTCGTTCGCTCAATTGATTCACTGATTCACTTACTTATTCATAGATCCACTTGTTCGCCTACTTCATTAACCGATTCATTCGTTCGTCTACTTCATTCACATTTTAATTAGTTCGCTCACTTCATTCACTGATTCATTGATTCACTCACTTATTCACAGATTCACTTGTTCATCTACTTCATTCACTGGTTCATTCATTCGCTCACTTCATTCACTGTTTATTTTGTTCTCTCACTTCATTCACTGATTCACTGATTTACTCACTTATTTACAGATTCATTCATTTGCTCACTTCATTCACTGAATCATTTGTTCCCTCAGTTGATTCACCAAATCATTCATTCAATCACTTCATTCACCTATTCATTTGTTCACTCACTCTGTTCACTTATTTATTCATACACACTCTTCATTCACTGATTCATTCATTCACTCACTCACACAGGCTGCCATTCAAAAGTTTGGGGTCAGTAAGATTTTTGTTTTCAAGTAAATTAATACTTTTACTCATCAAGGATGCATTAAATTGATCAAACATGGCAGTAAACGTATTTATAACCTTAAAAAAGATTTCTATTTCAAATAAATGCTGTTTTTTTCAAAACTTTCTATTCATCAAAGAACCCTAAAAAATCAAATGTATTACAAGTTCCACAAAAATATTCAGCAGCACAACTGTTTTCACAACTGATAGTCATTAATGTTTCTTGAGCACCAAATCAGCATATTAGAATGATTTCTGAAGGATCATGTGACACTGAAGACTGGACGCTGAAAATTCAGCTTTGATCACAGGAATAAATTACATTTTACAATATATTCAAATAAAAACAGTGATATTAAATTACATAATATTACTGTTTTACTGTATTTTTGATCAAATATATGCAGACTTAGTGAGCAAAGAGATTTTCAAAAACAATAAAAGATTTTACTGACCGCAAACTTTTGAACGGCAGTGTAGTTCACTCGCATCATGAATTAATTCATTCACTCACTCACTTGTTCATTTCCAGCCTCTCCAGGATGAGTGATAGTGGACAGATGAACACATGAAAGCATCGTGGAACGGATGGATGGATGGATGAGTATGAAAGACTGTTAGAGAGGAGAGAGATTGTGTCGGAGGAGTATGTTTGACCCACCCCCAGGAAGATGCTTTTGGACGAGTCGAAGCCGGCGGCGTAGATGCGGGCGGTGTAGGGTGGCGCTCTCTGACACACGATCCGACACGCGAATCGCGATATAGTGCTCTGAGACGACAGCGTGTCGCTTTTGCCGTGACAACCAGGCACCGTGTCTATCACCACGAAATCAATGGGGCTTTCAGTGGACCGGCCGATCTGCAAAAGAAAGACGGTTTCTGCAATGATTAAGGGGAAATTGTGTGGGAATCTCTAATTTGTTTCAGTGTTGCATTTCAGTGCATCACTGGTTTAAAGGATGCAAAGGAGATCCAAGTACAAATGCACCCACTAAATCTGTACACAATTCAAACACACAGTTACCTGAAGAAACATAAACACACCTGAAACATGTCGGTGGTGCTGTCATGTGCGTACTCCACGACTACCGTCTGCGCCCTGGACAGCGTATACGACACACTGTGCTGGTTTTTGTTGCTGATGGCCTGCAGAAACACCACATGCACACCAGAACCCTCGTCAAAAGCATGCCGGTTCATAATATTTACATCAGTCAAATCAGCTTATAGTTCATTTATCATATTCAGACATGCAGGAATAACAGATGACAATGAAATGTGAGGGTGAAGTCACTCTGGATAAATGTGTCGCATGCTACACATGCTTTAGATGCACATTCACCGGCAGCGAAGAATGATAAGAAAACCAGCTCACATTTAAACATTCAGCTTGTGCAGAAGCCCTTAAAAATTCAATGTGACACGTAAATGAGCAATAAAGGCTTTTAAAGACGTATAAAAATGATTATCGGGAAAATGGGCGTATACCTTGGCAGTCTGTGGACTGCATGTGCTGTGAACGGTGCTGGGTTTGACTCCATTGGCTTTGGGCCTCTTAAACAGAGCGAAACGACTCCTTCTTCTGCCCCGGTCTCCGTTCGGTAGGGAGCCGTTGTAGCTGTGGAGACAAAACGTTAGTACACAATGCTGCATTAGTAAAATTTACTAATCCTAAATGTAAATCTGATTTAGAAAGAGGAGTCGTTCTTACCCGAGGATGATGAGCTCTCCGTATTTGATGGGTTTGGAAGAGCTCAGCAGCTCCTGTTCAGGGGCCAACATCACTCTGTTCTTCAGCTCAAACACTTCCTCTGAAATATTTCTCTGTCTTCCTTTTTTTATCTTGCTTCCTCAATGCTCCACCATCACGGTCTCACCATAAGACATCTGTAAACGAAAAACACAACAAAAGCAGGTTACACTAATCTGTGGCACTAAACGAATGACTAAGCGACAGATGCCTCTGATCATGAAAGCAGCACAAAATCTAAACCCTTTTAGACTATAGTCAAATAAACTATAGTAAAAAAAAAAACCCTGCAACAAACAAATAGAAATTATAGAAAGAGAATATTACCCAGAAAAGACACATTCAATAACACACAAGTAAGTAATGATGTGTGCAAAATAAGATGAAGGAGATTATCTCCAAATATCACTGAGATGGTTTCACTTCCTCTCAGTGTGGGTTGGCATCAGTCCCGTTTTGCTCTGTTGGGGTCAAGCGGTCATGAAAAGTTGGCGCTAGCACGCGATGAAACCACAAACATAAAAATAGTAGGCGACAGACATCGCTGTTTCCGACACAAAAAACATCAACAACTCTCGCAGCCACAAATGACAGAGCTTTAATCTCTCATGTGCATGAACAGATAAACAAGTGCAAAACAAAAAAACACACATGAACATAGATGCAAAATCAATGCATAATATGCAATGCAAACATAATAAATAAAAATAAAAACATCAGTGTAAACATAACCATAAATAAATGTATAAAGCTACACACACATACGAACTCAAGCACAATTCTACAAATTTCAAAGTAACAAAAGAAACAAGATAAACACAATAACAAATCTACAAACAAATGCAAGTGCAAAGTAACAAACAAAACAAAAACAAACAAAACAAGAAACAAACAAACACAAGAACAAATCTACAAACAAACGCAAGTGCAACAGACAAACAAATATTACAGTAAAGTAACAACAAAAACCAGCAGGCCTCAACAAAGTGGAACAAACAAAACATAAATAAAAACATAAAGTGGCAAACATACACATGGATAAATTAACCAACAAACACAACTCCAAATCAACACACACACACACACACACACACACACACACACAAAGTGTAAATAAACAAACACACATCAACACAACTCAAACTGCCAAGCAACAACAAACTAGAAATAATCTAACATAAATACAAGAACTGAACAACAAACAAACAAACAAACACAGCTATAAATCATTTAACAAGCATCAACACAAGCACAAAATCCATAGAGAAAACTACTTTGTATACTGAGTATTGCAGAAGTGTAATGCATCTGTGCGTGATTTGTTTTTTTAGCAATTGCATGGCTTACAACAACACACCTGTGTGTAAACGTGCAAACCTTCATCAGCTTGCTGTCTTTCCTGTGGGTCTGTATGAATGACCCAAAGAGAGCTCTCTTAAACAGGACGGATATCTGATCCGGGCTTGAAGCACTTAATCATCTTTCTGACAGGACGACTCTGACATAGTGTGAATAAACTCCTCACCCCATTCCTGCCTGACACACACACACTAACCAAACTACACAAAGCCAGATATGTTTCTTAAGGACAGATACTGTCAGCCCTAAAGGCAGCATGTGTGTGTGTGTGTGTGTGTGTGTCACACCCCGGCCTCGTCCCTGTATCCATGCCAGACATTTGCTCAGAATACAGAAGACATTTGCACTCTTGCCAGCCGGCTACAACACAGCGCAGCGTTTCCACAGCAACCCAGTATACACTGGGCGATGCAGGGCACACACCTCTCTGAGTGTATGCTCTTTGAAGTATGCAAGGAAACGTTTGCTAATGATGAGCTGTGATTTATGAGCGATTTATGAGGATTGAAACACACACGTATACATATAAACGTGCATGTTTAGCTCAGATTTCTGGGGTGGTGAGGTGTAATGGTTAAAGATAAACTGGGGGGTTCAGGCTTGTTGTTAGGGTATTGTGCTAGGGTGGTTTCTAAGGTATTGCTATGTGGTTGCTAGGGTTTTCTGGGAGGTTGCTAGGGTGTTATGAAAATCACAAGTCTGATCACTTATAAAAGTAATTGCAAGTAATGATAGAGCGACATTTATATAGGGTTTAATTTGAAAGCAACTAAATGTCTACGAACCTTTAATAAACAAGAGTTAATTACATGTATAGTATATACATACTATATACTTGTATACAATGCAACATATATACATGGGATTAGCGCTTGCACGTTTGCTCCGCCCACTTTTGAATCAACCGGCTAGCAGTGGCTTCTGCTTGGTTTTAATTTTAAAGCTTTTGTTTTACACAAACGGCCGCAGTTATTTTCCTTGCATTGTGCAGTTAAGCAAAATAAACTTCTTAAATTCAAGTATTACCCCTCAGGGTACTTTTTGAGGAACAATAGTTATATTTAAGAAGTGAATGAAGTAATATCTAAAATTGAGAAGGACAAAAACCCAAAGTATGAGCAAGAGTGACTCTTGCCTTTGCAAATAGACTGCTAATAGCAGCTGAAGCTCTGATGGTGAGATCTGACAAAGCTGGCCGTGTGAGTGGTTTCCTCCTGCTCCAGAGGGAAGGTGGGACTCGACACAGAGCTTCATTCACCCCACGTCTGACTCTGAAAGCCCCTCGCTGGGCTCTGAGCTCTGCATAGTCCCACCCAACCAGCTCACGAGTCAAAGAGTGACTTCACTGTCCAACAACAAAGGATCTTTCATGACACACGCTATCCACACACACTCACACGACCTCCACGCTGATGCTGAGACTGAGAGCACGCTCGACTCAGACAGAGCTGCAGTTCTCTTCATCTATTGTATGTGTGAGAGACGGTTAGACTAGACAGTTTGTTTGTTTAACCACAACATTTTAGCAGTCTTTGTTTTGATTGAGCTGCAAAGGCTTATTATCTCAGATTTATATATAAATGTAAATGCAAAGTTAGTTAGTGTTGTTGTTGTGTTTCTGATTCTGATTCTTTAAGGAGCTAATGCAAATGTTCAACCAAATATTCAGGAAATTCCAGCACAGATTCTGTGTAAATGATTTTTTTATTTATTCATATGTTCTGAAATTATAAACAAATGTGGAACATTTGCACATTTTCATCAATGTTGTGTTTTGCATGAAAAAACTTTGTCAGGATAAAGAGAATAGGGCCACAGTCTTCACCAGAACAGCAACCACAGAAGTTTGTACATTTATCCCTTCTCTTTATACATAACCATTGGTGTGCGTTAATGATTTTGATCATCGGACCCAATGCATGCTGGTCTGTCAGTTTAGTGCAGAATCTTTTGTTTGGAGAGCACCTGTACTCTTAGCATTTACTATGAACAGTGTACGAGTTGCACTGCATTAAACATACAAGAGAATTTGAGGTTTATGGAATAATTAGCAGAAAATATATCCTAAAATTTAAAAAGGAGAGAGTCGAATAGCTGAAGACAGAGATGAGCGTAAGAAAGGGAAGAAAGACTTGAGATCAGTGGAGAACAAAAGCAGTGAAGGGACGGTGTGTGTTCATGAAGAAAATAAACATGATTTTTATGATAGTTAATATCATTGGTGACATTATTTTTGGACCGATTAAGCAATTATTTAAAATAAACAAACCCTTTTTATTTTTGTGGTGTTTCCGTTTACTTGTTTTTTTTCATTACGTACAGTTTTTTTTAACTGCTTCCACACAAAATCTTTACTAGTCACACAATTTCTGAAACCTGACACTCAAATAGCAGAAGCACACACCAAATCTGCAAAACCATAAACTAGTTCTCAGTCTGACTCAGTTTTCAATTTCATAAAACACTTTTTGCAAATTGAGACGTGTTTGTGATATTTTGAATGCAGTGCTTCGTTTTTCAAGAGAAGTGAGGCATTTTGCATTTTGTGTGTGCAATTCTTGGATTTGTGTGTAAAGTTTTGAAAAAAGAGGCAAAGTTTTGAAAATGTGTGTAAGCAGTTGAAAAAAAACTATAAAATTGAATTAAAATGTTTGTTATGCATTTCAGCATGTGTGAGTTTGCACATAATAACAGAACGGCGTAGCCCTGCTGACAAAACATTAAGTCAGTGGTTTTTTTCTTTCAACGAAGTATGGTAAATTTCATTATTGAACTCAAAAAGCGACATGAAAGGAAAAGGCAGTTACTTTTTTTTACAACAACTTTTCAAAAAAATAAAAACAATTAACATAAAATATTAACATAACTTGATAGCATTTTTGTTATAATGGTTGTGTTTTTTATTCATTTTAGGGGAACAAATGGGCAAACATTTCTAATGAATCTAAATGAAATGAAGCGATTTACATTTATCTGACACTTTTATCCAAAGCGACTTACAATTGCTATATATGTCAGAGGTCGCACGCCTCTGGAGCAACTAGGGGTTAAGTGTCTTGCTCAGGGACACATTGGTGTCTCACAGTGGATTCGAACCCGGGTCTCTCACACCAAAGGCATGTGTCTTATCCACTGCGCCATCACCACTCCATTTAAACTATTCAATATAAAAAACTTTTCTTTATATAGTTTGATTAATTTTACTACAGCTATTTTTTAGGCCTATTGGACTTCTTTTGTTCTTCAAAAGTTTGATTTTTTGATTTCTTTATTGAAGACAGTGGTGGCTAGTACCAAAATGTCGCAGTTTTTGTTGACAAAATCTTTTGTAGTGCTCATTTTCTCATTGTCAGATTTAAACTTGCTTTGTTACCTCAGAAATGACAGACTACTCTTAAAAATAAAGGTTCCAAAAGGGGTTTTCACAACAATGCCATGAAGAACTAGCTTTGGTTTCCCAAAGAACCTTTCTGTGAACAGTTTCTCTTATAGTCTGAAGAACATATTTAATCATCTAAAGAACCTTTTTCCACTGTAAAGAACCTTTAGTGGAATGAAAAGGTTCCATGGATGGCAAAGGTTCTTTGTGGAATTAAAGAACCTTTATTTTTAAGAGTGTAGTGCACACCGCGCGCGATCGAGCCTGAGGAGGAGGATGAAGCCTCTTCAGACATGAAACATGATAATGCACTTATTCACATTAAACTCTATTGTAGCAGTATTCATAGCTGAGAACATCCTGAGCGGGTATTAACACTGACAAACACACACTATCATTACAAATATGCTGAAAAAATACCTGCTCACAACAAAGAAACGATACAAAACTGCATAGAGCCTATGTGAAATTAATAAACAAGACCCAGAAACAAATAAAGCAGACACTAGATGTAAATATGAGAATATGCTGAACTCTCTGAAACTAATTTTTCATTTCAATCATAGGCTAATCACATTCAGGACATAGAATTAGCTATTTATTTCTTAGACTAACAACAGTTTTAGAATTTCTTTTGGTTTGGTTTATAAATTTCTGCGGAGTTCAATGCATTTTGCAAACTTCTTGCAAACGTTTGCATAATAGATAGCACCCAAAGTTAAATGTGCCTTACAGTGCTTTAATTTCCATTCACTAAAGGTAACAGCTTACCTCTAATAAGACTTTTTAGTGTGCCTTCTCAGATATGCGCCAAACTAAAGAAACTCCAGGTGGACTGTCGGAAATAAGTGACAACAGTCGTTCTGTTTGTCGGATAAAATGCCAAAAATAATCATGTAAGGAGTGAGGCAGGATGTCTCCAGCAGTCTCCGTGCACTGACAGCTCTCCAGAATAACTCCGCGTCTGTCTACAGAGCGTGAGAGCTGACGTCACGGAGCGCACCGCAAGGGATTGTGGATATTGAAGTCCGCCCGTTAAATCTTTAACTACCACCCCTTTACATTTGGATTTGTAGCAGCTATAACCTCAAAATAAGTGTTGTTAGTAGCCTACATGATTAATAAGAAGAATAGCATTATATAAATAACATTATACTAGGTTAGTCACAATGTCACACCTTTAACATTTAAATGAACAGTACAGAACAGAATGGAATATAGAATAACAGCACAAAAGAACAAAGCTATAATGTACTAGAATGTGAATGTACTGGAATAGAATAGAAAGGGAAGGGCAGGGAATGTGGCATGTAATAACAAGCAGTGTTGGGGAAAGTTACTTTTTAAAAGTAATGCATTAATTTGGTGCCAATAGCCTTGCGGTCAGTGCATCGATATACAGCACAACTGTGCTCACGGTGACCAGAGTTCGAATCCCGACTCTTGGTCCTTTGACAATCCCGCTTCCCTCTCTCTTCACCCAAAGCTTTCCTGACTACTCTACACTGTCCCGTCCAATTAAAGGCATAAAAAGCCCATAAATAAATCTTTAAAGAAAAGTAATGCATTACAATATTGCGTTACTCCCAAAAAAGTAACTAATTACGTTACTTTTTATGGAAAGTAATGCGTTACGTTATATTTGCGTTACTTTTTAAAAATGAGCAGGGCTTGATTGTTTGTAAATAGAAGAAGTTCTATCTATAGCCAATGTAAGAGCCCTTTCACACCAAAAAGTGTAATGAATAAGCCTCAGGCTGAAGGAAGAGTAAATTCACAATTGTACAGTAGAACGCAGGAAAAGAAGGTTCAACACTCTTCAGCAATAAAAAAAGAATGAAGCACAATTGCTAGTTTATCTAAAGTCCTTTGTGCTTATTATTATGGTTGAACAGTAGTGTAGCAGAACAGAACAGAACAAATAGATAGAATAGAATAGAATAGAATAGAATAGAATAGAATGTGGCATATAATAGCACACAATATAATATTGTAGCATAATATGCCATAATATTATAGAATAGAATAGAATAGAATAGAATAGAATGTAAATTAGACTTGATTAGAAGAAACAGACTAGACTAGACTAGAATAGAATAGAATGTGGCATATTACAGCATAAGATATAATAAAAGTGTAACAGACTGAAAAAAAAGCAATACAGAATAGAATAGAAAATAACAGAATAGAACAGATATTAAAATGTGGGAATATAAAATCCCAGGGTGACATCATTGTTGCTCAGTCTGACAGCAACCCATAAATGCATGTTTGACTAAGCAAGTGTTTGCCATGCAGTGATAGGGTGTCATTGTGGTGTGTTGAATCCACACAGGTGTAGTCATGGGTGTAGTCCACACAAACATAAACAGGAAAAGCCATGCGTTTACTCACACAGTTTAACCTTTAGTCTCTCTTCAGACCAAGCAATCCAAATTACCCTTTAAAGTGAGTCAGATTCCAACACACAGCAACAGCATTCAAACACTCCCCTCATCCGTCCGCCGTAGGCAAAGCCATGAGCCTGGCAGAGGCACTTATCTGCATCTGTTCTATTTCATATCTGTCTGTCTGACTGTCTGTCTGCCCAGCCCACCCCTCACTCCGTCTCTCTCGCGCTCTCTCTCTCTCTCTCTCTCTCTCGCTCTCTCTCAGAGCACATTACGCCCCGGGGACATTTTTTTCACCAGATGTTCCTCTAAAGGAAGTACTTCAGCATGGGTTTGTTGCCACAGTTGCAACTCAACACACAGCAACATAGCAACCATCCTGCGCCGACTGCTCTGAACTTCAATGGGTGCGCGCCGCCTCTCTGCCACGGCCTTACATAATGAAAATGTTATGCTAACGCAAGGCAAATATTAAGTTACCCCAGCTGCCAAGGGCTTGTTGTCATGCTGTCATGGAGACAGTTGCCATGAGTATGAGTGTGTTTACACTGTGTTTTAAATACCCTGAACTTGGACTGGGGAGGGAAACAAAAGGACTGCTTGGCCGTAGTCCTGATGTCTGAGTGTGTGTGTGTGTTATAGCTGGGCGTAGGAGATAGAAAAGAGCGATATTGCATTAGAAGTCTTTGTCTGTATAACACATTAGTTTGTTATTAGCATGCAGTCTTATTGAGTCTATGGATCTCAAACCGGTCGTGCACCATAGGCACAGACCAGTCAACCATGACACAGCAGAGCTTTATGATTCGTTAACAATTCTTTATAAAGGATTCAACTAAAACTGTCACGCTTTTAAACTTGAATGAGGTAACATGTTGTTGGTAACAAACGCAACAAGGAGATGTTTGGAGATCAGTTTGCTTTGAGAGTCTTCAGGTTGATGTTACACTGTAGGTCAAGCTGAGAGAACATCCTGTACTTGGTGGTTATAATAATATGTTTTATTTACTATTTTTTATCATTTTCTTTTATAAAAAAAGTAGACAGATCATCAGACAGACTGTTGAATAGATACACAGACAGATAGACAGACAGACAGACAGACAGACAGACAGACAGACAGACAGATAGACAGACAGACAGACAGACAGACAGACAGACAGACAGACAGACAGACAGACAGACAGATAGATAGATAGATAGATAGATAGATAGATAGATAGATAGATAGATAGATAGATAGATAGATAGATAGATAGATAGATAGATAGATAGATAGATAGATAGATAGATAGATAGATAGATAGATAGATAGATAGATTAGGTGTTTCAGTAAGTATTGAGGTAAAGGCAGAAACTAAAGTATTGCTCTATACCGCCACCTGCTGTATAAACACTCACAACACAACACATGTGACGGGTGTCTGCTGTTGTGCTGCCTTCCTTCACCTTTATTCAGACAGCAGCTTTTCAGTCCTTCGAACATCACAACAGCCAAACTATTACTTCTTTGAAAGTCACTGTGTGAAATGCCACTTCGTTCAGTCCAAAGTCCTCGGTCGGCATAAATGAGTTACAGAGCGGAATGTTTTCTACAGCTCAGTGGAACCAACGTCTGTCTGCAAACCCTTTCCTTCCATTTCCTCGGGCTTGAAATTAGTTTATGTTAACAAATTTCACTCTTACGCAACTGCAGGCTGGAATTACAAGTCTACACATGATTTAAATTCACATTATTTATATCTCATCATTTCACTAATATGGAATCTGTCTGCTGTATTCATGTATCATGAGATATTAAATGTTTATGACTTTAAGTCTAGAGTTAAACACATCAAACGGTGATTGCTCAGAAGCTGCTCGAGGGACTCATGTTTAAACTTACCAATGAGAAATAAAAGTGATACATGGCTAAAATAAATGATTCTGACAGCAAAGCTCAAATAATTTGGTCGTGGAAGAATCTTATGAGAATCATTTTTAGTTCACATTCAGATTTATGACTTTTAATTGCACACAAAATATGTTTCATATGAAAGAGATTTAATTTCTTTTCAGTGCGTTTGCTTGCTAGTGTTCCGCAGGGAACGTTCTCAGAACTTTGGCTAACGTTCTAAAGTTCTCTCGAATTTATGAACGAACATTCTAAACGTTAATAGAACGCTTGTTTAATGTTATCTGCTTTTAAAAACGTTCAGTGCGCTTTTTTCCCTTCTTGATGTTACTTCCTCTTTTAGAACGATATAAGCGAACATTCCATTTTATAATGAGCCAACATTATGGGAACGTTACTTCTGATCAGAATGTAAAAAAAAAAGGTCAATCCTTTTTTCATACACTGCATCAATATAACTTGATTTTTGTAAACTAACATTTTTTGAACAGGTGCTGAGTTTGCAAGAATATGCTGATCGAATATTATCTTTGACTTTATATTATAAAAAGTCATGTGCTCCAAATACTATAATGACGTAAAAGAAATAAATTCCAAAAAACATTTCTTCTCAGTCCCAGGGGGATAAACACAGACTAAAGACATTAGAGCTGATTAAGTTTTAGGACTCGGATTAACATCCTGCTCACGTCACAATGCAAACCCTGCTGGGCGCGCGCTGATTGGACAGACGCTTCTCTCTGCGTTCCTCCGCTCTGCTGGAGATACAGGCGAACCGAGCGGATCCGTGTCCTGGATCCCGAACCGGGCCCGAGATGGCGGAGTTGAGCTCAATCGGACACGAATTTGTGAGTATTTTCATAATGAAGAGTGCAGCACGCCATCACGGAAACAAGTTTGTCAGCAGCGAGAACCAGACTAGAGAATTCGCACGTATTGATGTTTTAAAGGAATAGTACACATTAAAATTATAGGCATCCTTTCCTTACCCTCGTTTTCTTCCAAACGAGTTTAGCACAACGTTAACGCTTCTTTTACAATGTAAGTGAATGGGGACTGGAGCTGTCCAATTCCAAGCATGACAAAAATATGACTTATGCGCTATATTGCAACACTGGAGTTTGTGTGAAGAACAAATTCGGCGCATAAACAGTGTGTTTTCAGTATTATCAAATGTTATTGGTTCTAGGATGTTTTTGTATTTAACTGACAACTTTAATTATGCAGAAGCGCACAGATTTTCGATAAACAATGATTTAGATTCAAAAGACTTGGAATATAGTTATTATGGGATATTTTTATGACGCTTTTTGTTCTCTGGGGGCTTGACAGCTCCAATCTCCATACACGTTAATTATATATCCTTTCAAACATGCATAAATGTAGTTTTAATGATGTTGACAGCTCTCTTACAATGGGAGTGAATGGGGACTGGAGCTGTCAAGCTCCAAACATGACAAAAAAGACAGATGTGCTATATTATCTTATGGAGCCACACAACAGTTTTGTGTGAGGAACAAGTTTGTTGCATAAACATGTTTGTGTTCAGTTATGTAATTAGATGTCTTGTTAGTTGCAATGATTTTAGATTCAAAAGACTTGGAATACATTTAATATGAAGTACATTTAGGATATTTGTATGGTTCTGTTAGTCCTCTGTGGGCTTGACAGCTCCAGTCCCCATTCACTTTCATTGTGTGTAAAAGAAAGCAGCTTGGATATTGTGCATTTGTATGTTCCCTGTGTCATCACCACTTAGTGAATCAGTATTTCCACCTGTTCAGTGCTGTGTATCTATACATGTGATTTGCATGTTTTTTGCACAAACGGCTGCCTCTTAACTTCCTGGTTGTGCTCTAGCCACCACAGAGAAACAAAAATCTGAGCAGTTCTTTCGGGGAGCCTCTGTGTATGTCACCGCAAAAAGATGAGCAAGAGAAACTGGTAATGACCTGACAGATGTGTTTTTGTTTAAATGTGCTTGCTGTTTTGTCTCACGTTGCTGTGTTGTGTTTGACAGGCCGTGCCGTTCTGCGGCGGCATCCGGGGCGGAATGAGACCGGGGAAGAAAATCACCATCATGGGCGTCATGAATGCAGATCCGGAGAGGTAGCTTATGTCTCACACACACACATACACACATGCTCACACCTGTACAGTAAGTGCTCACACACACGTGTGGGACACACCCAGAGAGACACAGCTGTCATGTACTTCTTCTTATCTGTATAACTTAAGCGATCAAAGCTTCTAGCTAGTTAACTAGGAATGAGGTTAGACAGAAAAACTTCAGATAAAATCACAACGTCTAGACCAGGGCTGTCCAAACTGCAGAGTTTAGCTCCAACTTACCTCAACACACCTTGATGGAAGTTTCTAGTATGCCTAGTATGACCTTGATTAGCTGCTTCAAGTGTGTTTAATTAGGGTTGGATCTAAACTCTCCAGGACACCGGCCCTCCAGGACCGAGTTTGGACAGCCCTGGTCTAGACGATGACGTTTTCTGTTGTTTCGGTTGATTCAGCTGCTGATTTGAACTCCATGTTGACTGTTCCTGCTGTCTCTCTGGGGCAGTTTTTGCTAATTTTAACTCCATGCTGACTGTTCCTGCTGTCTCTCTGGGGCAGTTTTGACATCAGTCTGACGTGCGGCTGTGGGGACGTCGCTCTGGATATGTGCGTGCGGTTCGAAGACCGGGAGATTTTGCGAAACGCCTGCGTTTCTGATAGCTGGGGTGAGGAGGAGAGGTCAATACCCTACTTCCCCTTCATCGCAGAGCAGCCTTTCAGGGTCAGTGTCTTCATCTGAATTCAACAGAATCACGTCATGTTTTGTGTAGGGATACATATTGAGATGGTCCTTACTGCAGAACACAAGATCCAGGGGGCGAGGTTGGATCCAGATCACACCTTATACACCTAAACCTACCCATCTAAACCCCCAGATCCCTAAACCCCCTCATCTCCACCCCCAGATGTGGATCCAACCCCGCTGCTGGATCTTGTGTTCTGCAGTGAGGGGCTACTGTACATATTTGCAAAACTGAATGGTTGGCTGTCTACTAAATAGTTGACTTGTTGGTATAAAAGATGATATTTAAATGCTTAGATTTATGATCAAAGCTATGTAGTTTCAAAACATATAATGCAATGCAATACAATGAAGATTGAGAGATGAACAAATAAATGTTTCTCAAAAGCCTGATGATCGTATGGGATGCTGATTTTTCTAAAAAAAAAAGATGTCTGGATAATCAAGTAAAGCCAAGTTGCTTCAGTCCAATAAGTGTTCATCTTGAAATATTACTAACAATATAAAAGGTAAAGGTTATTCTCATGTTTACTTCATACAAATAACTAAATATTTCACAGCAAATAGACAAGTGAAGCACAAGCTGAAGAGGGATGTTTTATAATTGTACTAAAATGCATTTTACTTGCTAAAAAAGCTAAACTATCAATCGGACGATAGAAGGCATGTAGTAAATTGTGTGCAACAGGTTTAACAGCAAAGTTTTGATTGTGTTTATCACTTAGAGACCTTTGTGCATCACATATAATACAGTAGGTTAATTGAGGCTGGTTTAGGGTCATGCTGACCTTACAGCACCGTGCAACACTAAGATCATGGGTTCAATTCCCAGCAAATGCATGAACTGATCAAAGGTATAACTTGAATGCAAAGTTAATCGCTTTGCATAAAAGTGCATGTCTATTGCATAAATGTAAATATATAGAGTGACTGATGAATATGCAAAAAACAAATAGGGTAAATAACTGTTTATTGCACGAAAGTCTCATGGTCCTTACAAAATAGCAGGAACATGAACATGCTATCTGAAGCTGTAGTTGACGTTTGCTAAATCTCTTGTCATGATTGCGTTAGTTTTCTCTCTTGTTGTTTGTTCAGGTTGAGATTCATTGCGAGCACTCGCGCTTCCGCGTGTTCGTGGACGGCCATCAGCTCTTTGACTTCTACCATCGCGTGACGCCGCTGACAGCTATCGACACCATACAGATCAGCGGCAGTCTGACCATCACCAAGCTCAACTGACGCCTGCCGCGTCTCATGAGTCCAGCTTCCCATCAGCCCGTCCGTTCTGAGCATTAAAGACTGTCTGTGAATCCAGATTCATCTACAACTGATGAACTGATGCATTTTGAGCTATAAGGAGGCATTTATTTTTATGAGCATCACAATTCTCAGTAGTGAACTGCCATTCGAATCCAATTTAGTTTCTGAGTGCAACGGGATATTCAAATAGAAAAAAAACGTAGGGTAGGACTTGATTTTGATGTATTTTTTGTAGTCCAACCCTTAAGTTCACACCATCCTGGTCCTTTTGTCAAAAACTCAATAGGATTGAGTTTTTGGATTATTGCAGAAAATAAGCTCTGTGACCAAGAAAGGTTTGTGATTTTTACACATTTTGTTCATTATGATAATCTTCACAATCAATTTCGAATCCTAAACACAATCACTAAATATAAATGAACATTTCCTGAAAGTTTGAGTTAGAATAGTTTGCAAGAGCACAATTATAAGCACAATGAAGCTGTGAAAGCTACGCTTCTTAGCAATTATGATAAAACGTGAAAATATTGTGAGCTTGTGTTCACCACAGAGCTTATTTCAGTTATTTAACCAAAAACCCATTCAGACTTCAGCTCTGGACTTCAGTGCTAAAAATGCCACTTTTGTTCATAGTTTTGGACTTCAAAAATAGTCAGTAGAGGAATTTCAGAGGAAGAACAAGTTATGAACACAACATATTAAACATACCAATAAGACCAGGAGCATGCACTCAGTTTGGATTTCATGTCGACTTTATGGCATTAAAGTGGAGATGACAGAAATGGAGAAAAGTAAGATGAATGTTGCATGAGGCCAGATAACAACAGAGTGTTTAACAATGCACAGCTTCAGCGAATAGCGATATATGAACGTACTGCTTGAATTTACCAGTGTAACTCTCCAGCTAATGTACTCAGGTGGAAACCCCATGAGGTTTATTAATTCCCTAAATACGTGTATATAACACAAACAGGGGGATTTGAGAGTTGCATATGTCTTACAGCAATAGTGATCTTCCCATTGTAATTCCATTGACAAGCACTTAAAAATACTTCAGACCAATGCATTTTATGTGTAGCGTGATGAGCCGCTGATGATGTGAACTTCATTTAGGTGCTTTCGTTACTTGAGACCAGCATAAAATCAGGGAGAAAACCATTGCATTCCAGTGCTTTCTGTGTATTTATTGTCTCTGAGCACACGGTGTGTCACGTCAAGCTCTTCTTGATTGTACACACATTGTTCCTAATTAATAAAGGCTTCTAATGAATGAAATTGTATTGTCAGTGATGATTGTAGCAGGGCTGGACACACTATTGAGTAATATTGTAGATCATTTGCATGTAGCAGGTGCTTGTAGAAAAACAGAGTATTTGGTGTATACAGAAAGATATTTCAAACGTGCAAATGACTGATGTGCTGCACTCCTGTCACTTCAAACTTTCTCGTCCATTCTGGAGAGTTTAATTTTGGTGTTCATGGAAGAGTCTTCCTGCATATTGTGCTGTTAAACTCCTGCCTTCGGGTTTCCTGTTGGCTTTCTTATCTCTGCTCTGCTTCCTGATGATTATGTCTATTATAGTAGAGCTGTTTCTTAACTGTACTGCAGCATGTTAGTGACTGTATTGGATGGTAATGCCGTGGTACTAAGACTCTGCTTGATTTGGGCCGGTAAGCAAAAAATAATAATAATGAGACATGCTAAACAATAAATAGATAATAGATAAGAAATAAACAAAACAAATGCATATAACAATACAGTTCTATAGTGTATAGAAAAACTTAATGCAACTTAATAGAAACTCGATATTTTTCTAATATTTTGCACATTTTTGTAATATTAATTTTCACAGTATTAAATTGGGTCTTTACAAAGCAGTGTGAAAAAATTAAAATTTTATTAAAATAATTTTTAAAAGTATATTAAAATAATGAATAAATAGATTAATGTAAATAATAAAAGGTAGAATAATGTAAAAATTACATTCAAATAAACAGTACAGTACTATGCTGAGTAGAAAAAATATATATTTTCCAGATTGTATTTTACACATATTTATAATGTTATCTTTTCACTGTATAAATTGGGTTTTTAGGCTAGGCAGTGTAAAAAAAATGTATGATATAAAATAAACAAATACATTTAATATTAATTAAAACAGAAATGACTAAATAACTTACTAAGCTAAATAAATAATAAATTAGTCTTAATTTAAAAAATGACATTAAATTACCAAATAAACATAGAACAGTACAGTACTATAGTGAGAGAGAGAGAAAATAACCCAAATAATATTTGACACGTATTTATAATATTATTTGTTCAGAAACTGTCTTTGTAAATAGCCTTTTTGCTCACATGAGGATGATCTATTTGAGGGTCCATGAGTGCTGGGTTTAGTTGATTTCTCCCAAAGCAGCCTCACCCAATCAGCACGAGAGTCCAGCAGTGCCACACCAGCGCATGGTGCATGCTGGGTAATACTCGGGAAAAGAACAGCTCACACTCTCATCCCTTCACACACACTCTCACACACACACAGACAGAGAGAGAGGGATCTGAGCGGATCTCCCGTGACGCCGGTGCGCGGGATGCGCTCGTGAGGATGGGACACTTCACTCCGGTCTCGTGAGGTAAGAAGATGACTGACAGCTGCGCGACAGCTAGCCGTTAGCACCGAGGCTAGTGTTAGCCTGCTAGCATCGCCCGTGTTATTCAATGGGTTCTGATGCTACACTGAGCTGGTATGCTAACAGACTGACTTTGCTTGTGGGACAATAACATGACTCGTATGGCAACTAAATGTCATTGTTTAGACGGAAGCCGCTCATTTTGACTGATTTAAACACCCTATTTTATGTTGTCAGGTGTAATTGTACTGCTGTGATCAGGCTAACGGCTAACTGCTAGCCGTAATGTAAACATCTCCAAAACCGATTTGATTCTGTCCAAAAGCCTTAATGTCAGTAATTAAGTTTAATCCAGATTTAATCTCAGATAAGCATAGTTTAGGCTAAACTAATCTCCTCATCAGGTTTATAAAGTTATGAAGAGTAGTTTGATCAGTTTATGTGCTGAAGGCCTGGTGTTTCCTAACAGCTGTGATGAATAGATTTAATAACCTTACTCTTAAAGTGTGTTATGCACTTAAATACTGTCATTTAGCTGAGAAACTATATTAGTTATATTACTACATTTCAGTCTTGATATATGTTATATGAATATACAGTTATGATTATAGATATTTATATATATATATAGTGTATCCTTATAAGAAAATAAGAGTATCACTGTCAGTCTTATAAAATGCATGGGAATTTTTAATTCTTAATAATATAAACTAGACGAGTAAAATAATTAAGTGGGGCATTTGTTATTGCTTTCTGATAGTAAAATTGTTTTGTATTTGTGCTAGATTATAGAAATCTGCAGGTAAACTCCTTTTAAGAGGCGGGTTATTAAATGGTGTAAATTGTAGTTTAGCACAATTTACTTTCAGTGCCTGTTTTAATCTTCCTGTTTTTAAAAGTATCATAATCATAAAATGAATGCACGGTTATAATGATTTATATCAGTTATTTACAAAATGTTATATCCTTTTAGGAAAGTTGAGTATATTGTTAATCCCATTAAATCTATATGGTATAATTTTAATTTACAATAATATAAACCAGAGGAGTAAATAATTAATTTGGAAATCTGTTGATGCTTTCTGATAGCAGCATTGTCTTTTTTTCTGTGCTATTAGATGTCTATAAGACGTAGGTCACTGAAGTGCTGTGGATGTAAACTGAGGTTTGCCAAAGATCTTGCTGTTTTCACAAGCGTCACTCTGTTGTTGTTTGACCCACCTTTGAGCAAACAGCTCTGACGAAGCTCCCAGAGCGATACAATAGAGCATTTAAAAGCCCTGTTTTATTTGGTTTGTGCTTTTGCTCTCCTTTGTAAGTTATTGCATTGAGTGACTGAATTCTTGTAGTTTACTCCCGCCGTGGATTTTCCAGACTGATCTGGTTTCCCTGCTCCACTTAAGTCACCACTTCTCCCATTAGCACTTAATTAGCCATCCGATTTGATGACAGTCTGTCTTGTTTTTACTCTCGTTGATTTGATCTGAAATAGGCCCTTGAGCACTATCGTAATGAGGGCTGCCAACAGAGGGCGATTGCTTAGCGGTGTTACAATCAGCGGTTTGTATAAAGAAAGTAAGCATGCGTCTAATTCATGTCAAGTTTAAGATTTATTGATGTTGTCTCCTCAAAAATGGCTTGATGTGAGGTACTGAAGCACAAACGGTGTGTGATGATTTACTCCCTAGTTTAATATCTAGAGCTTAAAGCATTAACACAGTGTTGCTTGTTTTTGCAAACACCAGTAATTAGATGTAGGATGATGCTGATGTACAAAACCGAGGCTTGAGTTCATTAAAGAGGAAGTATGAATGATAATGCAGCGTCTCCCTGCTGTTCTCACCGTTGCGATTAAAACATGCAGCGTTGCAGAAGAGCTGATTTCCTGTTGCTGTGTCAGAAATAATTTCCAAATTGCTTTTTGCGTTTCACATTAAATCTAATTACGGTTTTGGACGAATCCTGAGGGCATCCTGACACTTTAATTACATTAGTAGCTGTCCAGCAGTCTCATCATGTTACATGCATTGTAGTGCTGCGCGATTCGGGGGAAAAAAATACCTAACTGTGATTTATTTATTTACTTATTTATTTTATTATTATTATTTTTTTGATAATTAAAAAAATGTGATAAAAAAACAACTGTGACTATATATATATATATATATATATATATATATATATATATATATATATATATATATATATATATATATATATGTAGACTATAATAATTGTAATGTAAAATGTAAACACAGGGAGCCCTTTAAAACTCTCTTTTATTGATAGGCACTTCTCATTACAAAATAGGAAGATGATTGGTGCATGTTGCAGTTATTTTATGCGACACAAACTCAGATTAGAAGCATAGCCTAGATTTTGATGTGGATTAGCATTTACTGTGAACCAGATCATGTTTTGCTAGTGTAAGTGAAAACAGTGTGCCACATGTTACTCTGAAACACGCAGTAGGCTGTGTGTTTTCTATTAAATTGTATATTTTGCATTGCAATAATTGCACCTATCCATGCAGAATTGTTTTTTTATTTTGATTAATCGTGCATGCATCTTATTTCTTTTGCCAGAAAAAGAAAACGTTTTCTCAAACAGTCCCAAATCTAGTATTCTTTTGTAAAAACCAATGTCTAATTGGAAAATATTGATATGTAAGATTAGATTAAAGGCCATGAGAATAAATTACCCTCCATTTGTACTTTAATGTTTTGTTAGTCATATTCCTGCATGCTAATCTGTGCATTGCATTGCTTTGCCGCAGGTGTGAGCTCTCGGCTGTGTTTCTGCTCAAGGCCCCATGGAGCCTGACGTGATACGCATGTACTCCTCCTCTCCACCCCCGATGGAGGACGGCGTTGAGGACGAGGACGACGAATTCAGCGACTTCACCGGTGTCCCGAACAGCACCAGCTTCTCGGAGTTCGACACGCCCACCACCTTCAACCAGTCTCAGGCTTTGAACGCCACTTCGCCGCCAGAGCTGCTGAGCAACGGAAGGATCGTGGTACTGTCTGCTCAACCCGCAGGGCCTGCGAAAGCTAATGGCGTGACGTCTGGCTCTGGCCAAACTCCCATGCCCAATGGCAGAACGGTTAGCGTAGAGGAACTAAAAAAGTTCAGCGATCACCAAGCTCACATCACATCCCTGGAGTTCGGAACGGGGTCTCGGACTGAGAGCGACGCCATTGCCTGCAATGGCACAGTTGAAGTGCTCACGAACGGGTTTGCGACATTAGACCAAGGTGGAAGCCCGCCTACGCCACACAAAACCAACGAAATTGATGTCAGTTCAGATGATTTCGCAGATTTCTCTGCCTTTTCAAATGCTGAACACAACCAGCCTTCAGAGACAGATTGGGAACATTCAAATCAAGGGTGCGTACCGCCACAGAATTATGCTAGCGACAGTGTTAAAGAGCGAGGAGCTAGTTTAGAAGACGATAGCAGGGACTCAAGAAACACAGGGTTTGGATTATTTTCGGAAAACTCTGAAAGTCTCAGCAACGGTGACTGGGGTTTCCATGAAGGGTCGGATTTAGATCGAAGGGAGCTAGAAGCTGATACTACTGAAGTCGTTAGCACAGTGCAACCGCTAGCCATTAATGGTGTCACTTTTAGCGAAACCGATGACAACAGGGTGTCGCCCGACTCTACTGAGCATAAGTCTA
Source organism: Barbus barbus (assembly GCF_936440315.1). NCBI lineage: Eukaryota > Metazoa > Chordata > Actinopteri > Cypriniformes > Cyprinidae > Barbus > Barbus barbus. Next base: position 2,017,126 of record NC_136736.1, on the reverse strand, counting down.
GTGGCGAACAATCAGATGAGAGAGGCTCTGAGAATGAGACTTTAGAGACAGAGACGGAAACGGAGACGTCCTTTGGTCGGCCGCTATCGACAGACGCGCTTGAAGAATTTGGCGACTTTAGCACGACGGGATCCGTACCCTCGCCTCCACTTCAGGAGGACACGGCCACTCCGGCCGACCACAGCCAGCTGGCCGAGGACGACGATGAGGATTTTGGAGATTTCGGTGATTTTGGAGATGCCAGCTCGTTTAGCGCGACTGGATTTGCTGATTTTGACCAGCAGGGGGTATCTCAGCCCGAGCCGGACCCGAGTCCCCCGGTGGAGGTCGAAGTTGATAACTTTGGCGATTTTGACACATCAAAAGAACCTAGTAAAACAGACTTGGCGGGTGAGGAGGCAACGGCGTTTGCGAATTTTCCTGGGAGTGACAGTTTCGCAGATTTTAGCTCTGCGCAGGTGGGGGATAATGAAGGATGGCAGGCTTTCTCTGAGCCGGATCAAAGCAAGAATGTAGGGGAGTCATGGGCAACGTTTGGGCAGGAACAGAATGCAGAGGCTACAGAAAAAAACAGAAATGAGTGGCAGGAAAGCCAGCCGGTTACGGCGCCCCCTACTGCTGCGGAGGAGCACAAAAGTTGTTCAATGGTTGGTCTGATTCCTTAAAAATACTAGTTTGATGGTTTATAGTTTTTACTTTGCCCTATACTTTGACAGTAAAACTGGCACAGGAAATTAAATCAGATTGAGAAATGTACCTGGACACGATGGTTTACTCTGTCTACACGATTGATTAAGCGCAAACAGAGCCTTTATAATATAGTGTATATGCTAAAAACAGCTACACACTATTTCTGTCAAATTAAATATTGTTTTCTTTGATAAGCATAAAGATACATAAACGCTAGGCTATTTGCAAAACCTTTTTTTCTACCAAAACCTTTTAATAACAAAACCTAATAAATGAAATGTAATAAAAGTACACTACTGTTTTCAAAATTTAAAACGTCTCTTCTCACCAAGGCTGCATTTATTTGATCAAAAATACACAAAAAATGGTGATATTGAGTAATATTATTACAATTTAAAAAAACTGTTTTCTATTTGGACAAACGTAATTAATTCTCAGCATCATTACTCCAGTCGTCGGTGTCACGTGATCCTTCAGAAATCACTCTAATATACTGATTTGCTGCTCAAGAAACATTTCAGATTATTATCTGTTTTGAAAACAGTTGTGCTGCTTCATATTTTTGTGAAAACCGTGATAATTTTTTTCAGGATTCTTTGAAGAACAGAAAATTCAAAAGGACAGCATTTATCTTTTGTAACATTATAAAAGTCTTTTGATCTCTATTCTGCACTTTCTACTGAGCAACACAATTTTCTTCTTTCTGTGTTTTATTAAGTCTGCATTGGTCAGCCGTTTGGAGAAGATTTTCCAGGCCAGTTTCGAGCTGGTTGTTGCCCCTCAGGTAGAGGAAGAGATGACCACGCTCAACACCTTCCTCAAACCTCCTGACACATCACAACAGGAAGATGCTGACAGAGGGCCGACCAATGGGTGAGGAGCTATGAGTTTATTTGCTTAGTGCTGCTGGTGGCCAATTAAAGTCATCTTTGTTGTCCTGTGGTCAATGAAACCCTCTTGGTCTCCTCCTGTGGGTTTTATAGGGCACTGCGGGACGTGTGGCAGCATCTGCAGGATGTTAATAATGCCTACGGCTTCCGGTACCAATGGGGCGGCTCTCATACCAATAAAGCGCTGCTCTGCTCGCTTGGTATCGACACCAGAAACATAGTGAGTTTGGTTATGGGAAAACATAGGATTTGGTCAAGAAGCTGTATTCTTCCTGAAGTTGTAACTGATTTCTCTTTAACGTTCCCTCTCCTCTTCTGTTTTTATCTCTTTCTCCTCAGCTGTTCACGGGCCATAAAAAGCAGCCTGTAATTGTGCCAATGTATGCTGCCAGTCTGGTGAGTGAAGCCCAGCTGCAGGCGAGCTGTGTGTGTGAGAATGATGGACGCTGGTTTATTTTAGATGTCCTCTAAAGCTCATATGTGTTTAATCAATCATCTTTGATGACTGTCGGTCTGCAGGGGATGCTGGAACCCACGAAAGAGCCAGTGAAGCCCGTCTCCGCCGCAGAAATGATTGCCTCAATAGCACAATCTCCTTCAGTCGCCACGGAACTGAACACCTGTCCACCTGACACCGCCCAGGTGAGCGTCTTCAGTAACCTTCACCTGGTAAAATATCATGGCCTAGCTCTTTATATAAAGTTGGATACATACTGTACACTCACGTAAAGCATTATATACTGCATAGTAAATCTCAACTGCTGGATTGCTTGTATTATTGCAAAATATAAATATAAATTTGACTTGTTTACCAAAGGCCACTTATTTGAAGCACAACCTTTGGTCTTTTTGTGAACGAAAGAGATCAGTCACGCAAGACTGATGCGGAAAATGTCAAAACTTTAACTTTAGAACAGGGTTTCTATAGGAAGGTTTTTTTATAGTTTTTTTTTTTTTACATTACTTTTGTTACAAATCATCCCAAATAAGTAGTTACCACAGTTTATAACAGACCTTTCTTCACTTAAAAAAGTTACAACAACTGTATTTCTAAGGGTAACTGGGCGACAATCATTAATTAAATAATAAACCTAGTCCTGCACTTTAAAAAAAAATTAAAATAGTTGTCACACAAACAAAAACTAAATGGAACAAATTTTTTCATTAAGATTTTTAATTTTTTTTTGCATTACTTTGTAAAATGTGATATCTGGTCTCTTTCTCTGTCGTCAGGAGTCTCTTCCTCCCGTTCAGTTTGACTGGAGCAGTAGTGGCCTTACAAACCCTCTGGACGGTAAGACCGATCAATCGTTTCTTCAGGAGGAACATTGCTGAGAAAAATGGAGAAACAAGCTTTTGCCTCGTGTCGGGAAAACTAAACGCTTAACAGTTGTACAGTAACTGTCTCCACGTTTATGTTGGATGCGCATGTACTCTTTATGCTTCTCGCTAACAGAAACCAGCACTAATCCAGTCATGTAGTTTCATCACTAATCCAGATCTGACGATATGTCAACTTCTGCTTTCCTGTCTGTTACCTTTCTCTCCTCTTTCACCATCCCTCGTTCTGAAGCGAGTGGAGGCTCCTCTCTGCTCAACCTCGATTTCTTCGGCCCTGTGGACGAGTCGCCCTCCTGCACGGCCACCTCCATACCAGGTTTGCCGAAACATTTCCAGTTTAACACCAGAGCTGTCTGTGTGTTCTTGATTTCTGCTCTATTTGCATCTATATCTTTAACCGTTCCTTTCAAACGACCGTTGTTGCATGCGTGCATAAGCTGGTGTATCACAAGTGTGCTGATATGCTTGTGCAGGCGTGGACCCGGAGCTGTATGAGTTGACCCAAGCGAAGCTGGACGTCAGCGGAGGCAGCAGTAGAGTCGTGGATGCGTTTGCTCGCCTCATGTCGACCGTCGAGAAGACCAGCACCTCCACCAGGTCAGTGAGCTTCTTGCATTCACAGTACTGCTGCTGGGCCACCAGGAGGAGCCACACGGCAGTTCCTGACGAGTTCAGAACAGCAGGTTTTCTGTAGGCATGGACTCTTTATTTGATCCGACTGTCAAAAGTTAGGTGTTTTTACACAGAATTGAATAAAAATGCAAAAAAAAAAAACTTTTTTAAGGGATAACTGGATGAAGGTCATGTGATGCCTTTGCTACTTTCTGCTGTTTGAAACCTTTATTAGTACATACTGCGTACTTCTATTGTGCTGCTCATCTGTCTCTCTTTCTCTGATCTGTCTGATCTCTGTCTTATCTCTTTCTCTGATCTGTCTGATCTCTATCTATTGTCTTATCTCTTTATCTGATCTGTCTGATCTCTGTCTATTCTGTCTGATCTCTTTCTCTGATATGTCTGATCTATGTCTGATCTCTGTCTTATCTCTTTCTCTGATCTGTCTGATCTCTGTCTATTCTGTCTGATCTCTTTCTCTGATATGTCTGATCTATGTCTATTGTCTTATCTTTCTCTGATCTGTCTGATCTCTGTCTATTGTCTTATCTTTCTCTGATCTGTTTGATCTGTCTATTGTCTTATCTTTCTCTGATCTGTCTGATCTCTGTTTATTGTCTTATCTTTCTCTGATCTGTCTGATCTGTCTATTGTCTTATCTTTCTCTGATCTGTTTGATCTGTCTATTGTCTTATCTTTCTCTGATCTGTCTGATCTCTGTTTATTGTCTGATCTCTTTCTATTGTCTGATCTCTTTCTCTGATATGTCTGATCTGTCTATTGTCTTATCTTTCTCTGATCTGTCTGATCTCTGTCTATTGTCTTATCTTTCTCTGATCTGTTTGATCTGTCTATTGTCTTATCTTTCTCTGATCTGTCTGATCTCTGTTTATTGTCTGATCTCTTTCTATTGTCTGATCTCTTTCTCTGATATGTCTGATCTGTCTATTCTGTCTGATCGCTTTCTCTGATGTCTGATCTGTCAATTATGTCTGATCGCTTTCTCTGATCTGTCTGATCTCTATCTATTGTCTTATCCCTTTTGCTGATCTGTCTGATCTCTGTCTATTCTGTCTGATCTCTTTCTCTGATATGTCTGATCTATGTCTGATCTCTTTCTAATTGGTTTGATCTCTGTTTTAAATGTTTCTCTCTGATGTGATCTCGCTCTCTGACCGGTCTGATCTCTCTCAGCAGAAAGCCTGTGCAGAAGGAGGAGAATCTGAGCGAAGAGGCTCGGCGAGTGATCTCAGGTCTGCCGGATCTGTCGTTCATGCAGGCTAAAGTCCTCATGTTCCCCTCCACGCTGACTCCTCTCCTCCCCTCCTCCTCGCCCGACTGACACGGTCTTCTCCGCCGCGCCGTTTCACCTCTCTTTCTCTGTGTATCGCTCTCCAGCTTTCACGAAACTGACCGTTATGATTTTAATTTCATCCTTTTGGTTTTCTAGCTCCTGTTTGTCATGTTCCTGGGCTTTCTTAAGTTCAAAAACATTGTCTACGTAAGAGAGAGTGGATGAGATAATCGACTAACGATCGATCGCTTTAGAGGAGAAAAGACTAGATCATTTTATTTGTAGAATGAGTGTAGGAAAAGAGTTTGCGTTTATATTTGAGCCAATCTGTATATAATCAGGGATGATTTCCTTTCGAGTATTCTTCACAGTTAAGTTAGTGTGTATGAGAGAGAAAGAGGCACTTTGTTATTTTCAGGTCGTTTGCTTTTATGAAACACTGGCTTAAAAGTCCTTTAATGGCACAAATGATGATGTGAATGATCTGAATTGTATTTAGATATATAAATACGTAGTTATATCGACTTGAAACCAAACCGCCTGCAAAATTTTCTTTCAATTTTGCATAACAAAGGCCTTAGTTTTTAATCGTTTTGGCTATTACATTACAATCAATATTGTTATTACTTGTAGGTTTTAGGTTATTTGATTTCGCAGAGGCATTAGTGAACACTTTATCCTTTTGTTGTGCAAATAGTTTAACAATTAACTCGCTTTCCACACTGACTGAGTCCATCAACAACTATAACTATATCTTTGCATTAGCCGCTCATGTTTTCTGTTCTTATTTTGTTTATTATTATGATTTTTTTAATGTAAGTTGAAACCACTGGCTTTGGACTATAATGTAGTGAAGGAATCATTGAATGAATGATCAACTTGAATATATATATATAGGTGTATCGAGAATAAGGGACCAATATCTGCTGTATCGTTTTGCTCATTTACCTGTTATCATTGTGTTTTGGTCATTCTGTATCTGTGTTTTATTTACTCTGATAAATCTTAAGCGAATCTTTTGGAGGACGTCTGCCGTCACTACAGTCCTGTACAGCAAGCGTGCATGATGGGAAATGTTCGCCAGAAACGAGTTTTCTCACCTTTGGGCTTTTTTTTGTGTCCTGGTTCTTTTTTTTTTCAGTTGTGTCACTGTTTATTCTGTCTCCTGGAGGATTTTGCACATTGTAAAGATATACAGAAGAACTGCTTACATAGTTAACTGTGGCTTGGGACTGTGTACAGTCAAACTATGGAACATGTAAAAATTGTTATGGGAAAATTCCTATGGAAAACTCATACAGATGAATGATATCTCTAAAGAGCCTGTACCGAGGTCAATCGCGCATGCCCAGGTTCTTTAAAAACAAACAAGTGTGTAAATTTTCTTTAAGTGTACACAAGAAATTAAAATAATTTAAGAGAAAATGCTGTTTTTGTGTGTTTTCATTCATGTCTGTTTTAAAGGGACAAACGGAACGCTAATTTATTTTGGTATTTTTTTTTTATTTAAAAAAAAAATACTAAAAATTACGTAATTCATACGAAATTTCCACAAGAAAAATATTGAAATAGCATTCTATAACATTATAAAATGGTTGCAATATATTACATTAATACATTGTGTGTCCTTTGATACTGTATCAAAATAAATATACACACATATGCATATATCCTCATTGCCATAGTAACCCTCTTGGTCTACATACCATAATACAAAAAAATTGACCTTAATATCCTTAAAATGCAAAGGTTTTGCACATCAAATTACGACCCAACCAAAACCTCCATGATGTGATCCAGTTCGTTCAGATCCAGAAGCACCGATTGGCTCATCCCGCCGTTACCGTAACCAGCCAGCGTCTTAACGAGGTCGTCCGTTACCATGGAAACAACTTTTGACCCACCCGAGCTCACGCTCAGGGACGAACTGCAGGGGACATTATTGAACAGCAAGCTGTCTATTTCCGTGAACAGAAAATCGTCCAATGAGAAATCAGCGAGGAGTGAGGGGGTGTGGCCAAACACTGACTGGGCGGAGTCAGAGAGAGATGATGCTGAGTCCATACAGCTGTTCATTTCAGAAAGATCTGGGTCTGTATGTCTGGATTCATCTGAATTTGGGTCTGATGTGAGCGAGCGGCCCATCTCTGTAGAAAATAAAGTGGTTCTTCTCACAGTCGGGCACAGATCTTCAATTTCAGCCAGCGCTGAGGTGAAGCTGTCTTTAATAATGGAGGCTGATGGGGGCTGCTGTCTGGAAATGGACGGAGACAAACAGAGAAACAGATGTCTGTCCTCCTCCAACCGTGACATAGGCGTCAGACTGCCCTCATTATGGGACTTGACCCCACTGGGGAAGGACTGGGGTGCAGGGACGTCCTGGATGCGCCGGAGTGTGTTGGTGATCAGCACTCTGCGGGCCAGGCCTGGCTCCGAGTGTCCCGGGCGGCTGTGCAGCTTCAGCAGCGAGAGGTTGAGCACGGTCTGCCGCTGGAGCCAGTAGCAGGCGGGGGACGCCTCTGGAGGGCAGCTCATCTTCATCACGCCATTCTCTTCCTCCTGCTCCAGCTTCCGCTTCAGGCCTTTACCCAACATGTAGCGTATATCTGAGAGAGACACACACACAGAAATGAAGCAGAGTGCATTATATTTATAATATTTTTAATTTCTAATTTATTTAAGATTATATTTTTAATATCCTGGACCACAAAACCAGTCATAATTTTTAAATTGAGAACAAATAAGCTTTCCATTGCTGTATGGGTTGTTATGATAGGACAATATTTGGATGAGGGTGCAAAAAAATCTAAATATTAAGAAAAATTGCCCAAATGAAGTTCTGAGCAATGCACATTACTAATCAAAAATTAAGTTTTGATATATTTACATTAGGAAATTTACATCTTCATGGAACATGATATTTACTTAATATCCTAATATGTATATTTTTATTTCAAATCTGCAGTAACATTTTAAATATTTTATTTAAACATTAAAGTAATAAAATATTTTTTAAAGAGATTGAAATATTAATATCTTATTACATTTCAGGATTTTTCCTTGTTTTTAGATTTTAGGCATATTAGGCAGTCTATATTAACATTTTAACAAATAAAAGTAATAAAATGAACTGAATTACTGTTAAGTAATAATTTTAATATTATCTTAAAAATTTAATTTTTAAAACGCAACGTAATAAAATGACAAATTAGTGAAAATATTCTTGGAAAAAACTTTAAAATGTGTATTTTATTTTCAATGTTTTCTATAATAATATTTTAATATAAAAATACATTTTATAAAAATCAACTGAATTGTTAATTATTTGTATATTATCTTTACTTCAATTAATAAAATTAAATGCAATTAAATCACAATATATACAAAAAAATACTTAAAAATGTACACTTTTAGTGAAAATTTCTATATTAACATTTTAAATATAAAAAGTAGCAAAAATGAATTTAACAGAATGAACTGAATTTTTTTTCTTCTGTATTTTAATATTAATATTCTGCTCAAATTAACCCTTTAAAGGGCTAGTTCCTCTTTTAGATAAGAAACAAAGGAGCCAAAATAACACTGGTTTTTGTAGAATAGCCAAATACACAGTGCTTTCCGCTCATGACTTCACAGATGACTCTCTTCTCTCTGAACTCTGTGATTACTGTAAATCAGAGCACTGGCTTTGCTGCCCCACTTCCTCCCTTGAACTGATTAGTTAGTAGTTATGGTTAATAGTTTGTCCCACTGACCAACAATCATGTGTTCATGTGAACAACAGCTAGAGCTGGACAGATGATGCCTGAGTCACACTGAGCCTCCAATGCAAAATAACTCTCTAGAGATTACAAATTCTTTAACATTTACGAATTTAGACTTTTATGTCTTGAGTGTGATATATATGAGTTTTGCATAAGACGACACTGAGCAGACGAGCAAAAATGTACCAAACAGGAATCCAGAAGGTCTTATTATTTTCGCGCAACTACATACTTTCTTAAGTTTTAACGCAGAATTAGCCACGAAGCCGTGACATTTAGCGCTGCACGCCCACATCACATCAGCTCAAAGTGAAACTTCAGATGATTTACAGTAAAATGAAAGCGTTCATAGCTAAAGCGACAAGCAACGAGAAGACCGTCTCTGAAGGGTGACTGATAGTATTAACCTGCACTTGACCATCTGCAGGAGATACAGCAGCGGATCGAGTTTCAATCCGACATCTTTTACTTCAATAAGACACTCAATACATTACAGTTCCGATAGTAAGCGAACACACACAGACATACATACATACACAAGCAGAAGTTTCTAACTTTAAGTCCAGTCGTGTTCTCTCTATGGGAGCTCTCCAGAGACCAGACTGACTGATGAAGGAGCTCTCACCGCATGCAGGTCAGTCACCGTGTTCAACGCTCACTCACTCCTTCAACAAAGTCTTCGAGACTGACTCAAGCATAGCAGGTGTCGACTGATATTCGCGAACGAATCGTTTGATTGAACCGATTCGTTCGAACCAATTCGCGAATCTTTACAGTATACAGTGGTATAAACCATATCATTTATTGGCCTACAGCCAACAAACGTCGCTATACTTGACACAAAGTATCCTTTTATAAATGTTAATCCTTGATAACCAGTATTGGGCAGTAACTAGGTACTGCATGAAACAATGCTATAGTTATATTTTGAACCATACTATAGTAAAGTACTTGAATTAATTTGTTCTGTGGTAATATAACAACTATAGTAAAATAAACAAATTACTTTACTCAATAAGTTCCTACAACTAGGCTATAGGGTATATTATACTACAGTTTATTGTAGTAAAAACTAAAGCAGGGTATAGTGGGGGGAAAGTGTTCAGAAAAGTTATTATAGATATAATTGACAATGGTATAAATTATAAACCAAGTATTATAAACCAAGTATTATAAACCAAGTCCAGTTTTCATGTTATTAGATTTTTAACAAAAATTCAACGTTTTACCCCACTCTGTCCTATACTAGTCCTATACTACAGTACTATACTACAGTCCTATACTACAGTCCTATACTACAGTCCTACACTAGTCCTATACTACAGTACTATACTACAGTCCATACTACAGTACTATACTACAGTACTATACTACAGTCCTATACTACAGTCCTATACTACAGTACTATACTACAGTACTATACTACAGTACTATACTACAGTCCATACTACAGTTCTATACTACAGTACTATACTACAGTCCTATACTACAGTTCTATACTACAGTACTATACTACAGTCCTATACTACAGTCCTATACTACAGTACTATACTACAGTACTATACTACAGTCCTATACTACAGTTCTATACTACAGTCCTATACTACAGTACTATACTACAGTCCATACTACAGTTCTATACTACAGTACTATACTACAGTCCTATACTACAGTCCTATACTACAGTACTATACTACAGTCCATACTACAGTTCTATACTACAGTACTATACTACAGTCCTATACTACAGTCCTATACTACAGTACTATACTACAGTCCTATACTACAGTACTATACTACAGTCCATACTACAGTTCTATACTACAGTACTATACTACAGTCCTATACTACAGTCCTATACTACAGTACTATACTACAGTCCTATACTACAGTTCTATACTACAGTCCTACACTAGTCCTATACTACAGTACTATACTACAGTCCATACTACAGTCCATACTACAGTTCTATACTACAGTACTATACTACAGTCCTATACTACAGTACTATACTACAGTCCATACTACAGTACTATACTACAGTCCTATACTACAGTACTATACTACAGTCCTATACTACAGTACTATACTACAGTCCCATACTACAGTCCTATACTACAGTCCTATACTACAGTCATATACTGGTCCTATACTACAGTACTATACTACAGTCCATACTACAGTCCTATACTACAGTCCTATACTACAGTACTATACTACAGTCCATACTACAGTCCTATACTACAGTACTATACTACAGTCCTATACTACAGTCCTATACTAGTCCTATACTACAGTACTATACTACAGTACTATACTACAGTACTTTATCAGTTAGTTAATACTACAGTATGCCGTAGCATTCATTATATATACAGTATAATACTCTTTACTATAGTATGGTTCAAAAACACTATCATATTTACTATAGTATATTTTTTCATGTGAATAGTTACAGTAATAATACTACTTTTTACAGTAATGAGTAATAAATGACATTTTTTGAGTAACGAGCCTAACACTGTTGATAATAACATTGTCAGCACTAATGATTTCTCAACAGCATTTTTGTTTACGATAATATTACTTAAATTTAACTTAAACATTAGCACCAAATAGCAGTTTTGGTACTGAAAAAAAAGACCTAAACGTGCTGGGAACACTTGATCGCTCAAAAGAATCGTTGTTGAAGTGTTCATTGAAATGAATCGCCCGAGCGAGTCGATTCACAAGAATGAATCGGACCTCGCAATGCTACAGATGTCACCCCTCCTCCCTCCCTCTCTCTCTCTCTCTCTCTCTCTCTCTCATTCCAGTCTGCATGTCAATGAACATGATCTCGCTCCCGTGGAAAAGCCACAAATATGTGAAGCATTCACGGCGCGAGCAGTGAACAGATAATAAGGTTAAATAGAAAAAATAATGCGCAGCTCATGTTTATACGCGCATATCTCTCACAGACAACAGAAATCATCACATGAAGATTCAGATCATCTCATATTTGTCTGCAGTCGATAGTTAAAAATATCAATATGAACTCAGCCATTTCTCCACTTTCATTTTTAAAGATACAAACTCTTACTGGATCATTTTTTTGTGTATTTTCCAAGAGGAATTCTAGAAAAGTGGTTTTCCATGCTAAATTTATTTGATAAATACATTATTTGGAAAATATTTAGTTTCTATTAAGTTTTTTTGTCTATCGTCTTTAGCAATGTATGTATTATTTATTTGCTTATTGTAATATATCTTTTATTATTTAGTTTACATTTTATTTTAATCTTTTAATTTATTATAATCTTATAATTATTATAAATTTGTTTACACTTAATTATTTCAATATACTTACTGTAATCTATTAATTTATTTTAATCTCATTATTAGAATTTTTATGGGGTTCTTTGTTTTATTTATGCTCTCTATACTAATTTAATTCTTATTAATTTTTAATTAATTTTAAACATACAATTTTATACTCTAATTTATAAAATATATATTTTATAAATATTAGACATTTTGTAATTTTTTCAAATCTAATTTACTCATTTATTTTATTTGTTGTTATTTTAATTATACTATTTGTACACACTTTACTAAACATCTCTGAGCCCCAGTTTGAAGGCCCGTATTGTAGAAAATGCATCTGACACAAAGTTGATTTCCTAACTATTAAAGACCAAAATCTGAGTAATGCAACATTCTGTTCCAAGATTGCTTATTTAAAACTAGACAAATCTACATTAGCAGTTTAATAACCAGGTAGTCGTTCAGTTTACATCCATGCATATCAGAATCTTTGTGTCAGAATGTTCAGACATATTTCCACACGGTGCACATGGTGACATCTGTGCTCTAGGTCATCATCTCCTTCACTTCATACTATCCAGATGGCCTGAACAAGAGTAACGAGATAAAGCAAGTCAATCAGAGCAGCTGAATCATCAAACACACACACACACACGTCTGCATCAAAACCACATCAAACACACAAAGAAACACACTCAACCTTTCGCCTCGTCTCAGTAAACAGACATATGAACATTCGAGTCTTCTGAAACAGAAAAACCCCCAGATTCACACTGAAGCCACACTAGAGAGCAGAAGATCAGAGACTTGTGCAGAACTTTCTAGTGTGGTTTCTGGTCCAATTAAGTGATGATTACACCAATAACTTTATGTTTCATTAATATCATTTTGACAAGATTATCTGTGTTTGTATGCAAACAGACTGTTGTTCTCACATCGAGTTCTGTTCATCCCAGACTCATCCGTCTTGCTCTCCTCCAAACAGCTGCCGCTGCGCTCGGCTCCTCCCAGCAGACCCCCAACAAAACAAAGGCAAGGAGTCACACACACGCTCCTGCATTGTCCTTGACCCTGACCTCTGACCTCCGCAGGACAGCTGTCTCTTTCTGCAGGAGCGTGTAAGCGTGCAGATGTCAGACTTCAGCTCAGGCGTCGCTTTCAAAGTGTGACCGTCCCGCACGTTTGCTCAAATCTTTTATTTGATGCAAGAAGTCATTTGTTGTCAGAAAGGACCATGCAAATACTTGGATGCAAAAGTTCAATCAGGGTTAATAAGATTTTTTAATATTTTTGAAAGAAGTCTCTTCTGCTCACCAAGAATGCATTAATTTAATCAATAATACAGTAAAATTGTGACATTATTACTATTTAAAATAACTGTTTTCTGTTTGAATATATAGTAAAATGTCATTTATTTCTGTGAATTCTCAGCATCATTACTCCAGTCTTCAGTGTCACATGATCCTTCAGAAATCATTCTGATTGGCTGCTCGAGAAACATTTCTGATTATCATCAATGTTTAAAATAGTTGTACTGCTTCATATTTTTGTGGAAACTGATACATTTTTATTTCCAGGATTCTTTGAAGAATAAAAAGTTCAAAAGAACAGCATTTATATGAAATAGAAATCTCTTAAAACATTATAAATGTCTTCACCAGTGTTGGGGGTAACGCATTACAAGTAACAAATCACGTAAACATTACTTTTAAATGTACTTTTTCATACAAGTTACTTTGTTTTCTCATTTATTGACTGACAGCTGTCCTGTCCACATCTTGAGAGAGAGTTTCAGAGGCACTTACTTCAGCCTGAAGATTACAAATTTCCTTTTTTCGTGCGAAAGGGCTGTTACAGCTACCAAAAATATAACTTTTGGGTTATTTGTGAATAGAAACATAAGCGAGCCCAGCTCAGGTGACAAAACGTAACACAAAAGTAATGTTATGCATTACTTTCCAATAAAAAAGTAACACAATTGGTTACTTTTTTTTTTATGGAGTACCGCATATTGTAATACATTACATTTCCCCAACACTGGTCTTTACTGTCACTTTTGATCAATTTAAATGCATCCTTGCTGAATAAAAGTATTCATTTCTTTTGAACATTAGTATATGTAACTAGTAGATATTGTGACCAGCAGTGATGACTCAATCTCCAGCCAGTCTGAAGATATCAGCTCCTGGCTAATGACGCCACCCACAGGAAGCAATGAGCCAAATCTGTGACAGGCTGCTTTATAAAGGAACACATGAAACATGTTACCAAACACTTCAGTTAAAACCATTTTTATTAAACTTTTCCTTCATAGTTTATTTAAACATGGTGTGACGTAAAAGAAAACAAAAATACAGGAGAAAAAGAGCATTTTCTCCATGAAAACAAAAAGTTATAAACAATATTGCTTTATCTATTGTGATGTCATTTCCTGTTTATCTGTGGGATTTATATAGATGCATTTATACATAGATCTGCTATAGCTCCTGTTACAGTGACGCTGCTCTTGTGCTGTCAGTGAAGAAACATACAGGAAATTACAGAAGCTAATGTTTCAAACACGGAGTAAAAAAAATACGACTTTATCTCACAATTCAGACTTTCTCTAAGGATTGCGACTAAAACAACAACAAAAAAACGACTTTTTTTAGGAATTCTGACTTTACATCTCGCAATTCTATTTTTTTTGTTTGTTTTTGCCACGGATAAAAAAAAAAAGATAAAAAGGTAATTATGACTTGTAATATTGCAGGAAACAGAATTGGGAGTTTATTTAAATCACAATTCTGACATTATATTTCAATTTTCTTATAATTGCGAGAAAAAAGCCAGTTAAAAAAAGTCAGAATTGTGAGGTCCTTCCTATTTAATTTTTTTATCCCATGGATACAAAAACAATCTTCCATATAATATACATGATTTATAAGCATCAAAACGAATTATGAGAAATAACTAATTGATAGAGAAATTTAAAGGCATAGTTCATAATTCATCATTTTATTCACCCATCAGAGTTTCTTTCCTCTGTTGAACACAAAAGAAGTTAGTCTGAAGACGGTTGAGAACCAAATAGTTGCCGGTAGCCATTGACTTGCACAGTATTTTTTACCCACACTATGGAAGTGAATGGCTACCGGCAACTAAATATCCAAAATAACCAACATCTTTTGTGATCAACAGAAGAAAAACTCATACAGCAGTAGAACAACCTGAGGGAGAGTAAATGATGACAGAATGCTGATTTTTAGGTGAACTATACCAGTAAACTACAAGCGGCCCAGGATTTGGTTCTCGATTTCCAAATTATACCACAAAGAATTTGCACAGGATGGTAATGCTGTTAGAAACGTGGCAAACTAGCACAGGTTAGAAACATGACTAGCTCGTTGTAAGCGTCACGTCAGAGGACCACTGAAATGCTGCAGAGCACAAATAAAAAAACAAAACAACAGAAGAAATGGCCAACCAGGCGAACGGTCCACCAAACGAGAGAGAAGGCAGCGGTTGAAGGAGAGGTCGCCGTAGCAACCCCACTGGGAGCCATAGTAACGGAACCCTCTGTTCCGAGGTCAGTTATGACATCACAGTCCACCGCTTCCTTCAGAGTTCCAAAGAAGAAGTTCAAAGCCAAACCCGGTCGCGCTCCTCTAAAAACGCCGGCGTCCAGAAGTGCTTTTGGATGCTTGTCTAAATGAGCGTACGGAATTTGAGCCGTTAAGCCGGCAGACAGTTGGACGCGTGTTTGTCTGGTCATGCATCGATGTGCATGCATGATTCAAATCAGGCCATGTTTAATTTGATCCTCTCTTACTCTCCTTATCTTTAATATTCTCAGTCTTTATTGCACATACACACACTCTCTCTCTCTCTCTCACACACACACTTCCTGCTAACTCAGCTGTGGCGTATGGTTGGTAACGTTACTGTCGCTGGTCGGTCGCTGGGTCTCAGCAGCATCCTCCGGAGGATGTCTTGACCGCCGAGCTCTGAATCTTGACGTTGGATTTCTCGGAGCCTCCCGCAGTGGCCCAGGGGCCCATTTTCCTCTTGATCTCCGCCGCCATGGTCATGAAAGCCTGTTCCACATTAGTAGAGCTCTTCGCACTCGTCTCCAGGAACGGGATGCCGAGAGAGTCCGCAAACTCCTGGAACACAAAAAACAAAAGACAAAACAGTGTTTAGTGTAGGAATTAAATGAAAAAATTGGTTTTATGTTGATACTATTCATTTAAATATTCTAACCTACATAGTATTTAGGGCTGTAAATAAAAAACGTTATTAATAAATGTTAAGCAGTATTCTGTGATTAAGCACACCTGACATTAGTACTAATCATAAACAAATACATATACGATATATTTGAAATTAATGCAGAATTAACAAAGGAAATCAAACAGTTTTTTAATAAATAGTCTTAAATGTAATACATTACTTTTTTTTTTACATTTCACATTAAAAATTTTAAACAATTAAAATGTTAATAATGTAATAATGTTAATAATGACAATAGTTTTGATTTGCAAGAAAAGTTTAAAATTATTCACAAATGATACATTGTTTCGATGGGCATTTCAAGCAAAAGTGATATTTAAATCACTTTTAATGAACACATGACCACTTAACGAAGCTCCATCTGTAAACAATTAAGCTCATTAGGAGTATAAATTAACATCACATCGTAAACAGTTACAAATTATGATAGTTACAACAACCAACAAAGATCCCACTACAAATTCACAAGATCATCTAAAATACATAAACAACACGTTGTCTACTGTAAACAATTAAGCCTAATGAGCTTAATTGTTTACAGATGGAGATTCGTTAAGTGGTCATGTGTTCATCTTAAAAGAGATGAATTTGAACATTTGTATACTCCTGATGAAGGTCGTGTGACCGAAACGTTGTGTTAATAAATATTACTTTTTTGCAAGTTACGATAGTGTGCGGGAATTGCTTGTCTGTTCAGGCGATCCACCTGGTTGGTCCTTTGTCCTACGCACCTATTACTTGCAGGTGTGCGATGGAGTTTGATCACTAACAAATAATAATAAAATGTAATTAATTCTTAATTATATAAAATATTAATCGTGTTGCAACCAGGAAAAACTGTTTTTGCTGCACTGTGGGAGACATCCTCCAGTGAATGGTGTTAAAACAGCTGTACGGTGTTATGATTTTGATGAATGTAGTGTTCTGTTCACGAGACAGATCTTATACCTTCGCTGCGGTGTAATCCACAACTTTCTTAGTGGTCAGATCACACTTGTTTCCCACCAGGAGCTTGTTGACGTTTTCACTAGCGTAGCGATCGATCTCCTGAAGCCACTGTTTGACGTTGTTGAAGGACTCCTGAGGAAACACTCACATTAAAACAGCACTGAAACACGACCGACTGAACACTTCGCTCTCAGCGCTGTGTGTGAAAGGTCATACTAAAGGAATGTTTGGTCACCTGATCCGTAACATCGTAAACAACGATGATCCCGTGAGCTCCTCTGTAGTAGCTGGAGGTGATGGTGCGAAACCGCTCCTGACCGGCCGTGTCCCACTGACAACACAGCAAACACATTCAGCACTGATTGACCTAAAATGCTCTTTTCAAATAAATGAGCAACTTTTATTCAGAAAGGATGCATTAAATCATTCAAACATGACAAAGATGTTTACAGAAGATTCTTTTGAACTTTCTATCAATCAAAGAAACCTGAAAAATTAAATGCATCACAGTTTCCACAAAAACATGAAGCGGCAAAACGGTTTAATAATCAGAAATGTTTCTTGAGCAGCAAATCAGTATATTAAGAGTGATGTGACACTGAAGACTGCAGTAAAATGCAGCTTTGATCACAGGAATAAATTACATTTTACAATATATTCAGACACAAAACTATCATTTTAAATAGTACAAATATTTCACAATTTTTACTGTATTTTTGATCAAATAAGCAGCTTTGGTGAGCAGACTTTCATAAACATTTAAAACCGATCCAAAATTAATGTTTTTGCAAGCTGAAACAATGCAGAAAATCAAGCTTGCGCAGACACTTACGATCTGTAGTTTGATGGTCTTTCCGTCGAGCTCTATCGTCCTGATTTTGAAGTCCACTCCGATGGTGCTGATGTAGCTCTCTGTATACGTGTCGTCCTGAGGAAATGCATACAATCACAAAAAAGGCATTCAGCAATGGATAGTTTTCATACACATGCACTAAAAGTACAAAAATACGAGTTTTCAGTCCGATTACAGCTGCAGAAACGACATCCTTCACCTTTAGCATGGAGCTCTTTGACAGTCAAATCACCTGCGCAATATAGAGGCACTATCTGATGCTGTGTGTGTAAACAGCATCTTAATGGCAGGCCAGTAACTTACAGCGAAACGCAGCAGAAGACAGGACTTCCCCACGCCCGAGTCTCCGATCAGCAGGAGCTTGAACAGGTAATCACTGAAAGACAAACCAGAGGACCATCAATGCCTCCATCACCTCCGCTCCAGTCACCGGTGTCATGAGTGACGTGGAAGTGGGAATTACATTATGCAACGTGTGTGTGTGTGTGTGTGTCATTATGTCTCAACGATCACGTGACCGCCATGAAATAATGGGAGTAAATGGTGGAATGCCACAACCCCAAAATAAAAATAAAAAACTACAACAAGAAATAAATTTTGCATGATACAAAAAAGAAAATGTCATGATGCAAAGACAGTTTTCTGATTCTGATGTGAATTATGATCTATGCATGTGTCAGATTCACATTATATAGCAGTCTTTACTGGCATCACCATACCATGGTAAAACCACAGATTTTGAAAGAGTGGTGTGGCAACAGGTGACTTAATTACCCAACAGCCCCTGAAACTAAACTCAACATGTCAGTCTTTTCAGGCCTAAGATCAGATTTGATGATCAACAAGCCTGAGGATGATTTGATTTGATTATAAACACGATAAGAGCAGGAATTATGCACAGGCTGTCTTCGGTTTCATTTTAACGACGTGGCACTCAGAGAGCTGCAGAAACAGACTGACAGTTATTGAACATCACTATTTAAAACATCACTACACATATGTTCGCAAACGTCAATATTTATCCACATAATTACTTTTAAATCAAATCGAAACGACTCACGGTTGGTTGATCTGGTTAAAGCGCCACAGCATAGATGTTATAAGTAGAAATAAATCACATCAAGTGAATATTTAGTGTACTCCAGTATTTAATTTATGATTTTTGTGAATAATAATGAAGCAGGTGTTGTGTGTTTGATGTGTCATTCGCGCTTTTCTACACAAACTTACTATTCAGGATTCATGTTGACGAAGACTCCCAAATTATCTGTCGTTTTCTTCTCTGCGATGAAGGCGATTCAAGTTCGACGCTCGTTTGCCGGTGATAACCGTTATTAATCGGTATTAAAAGCGGTTTTAGGAGAAAAACAAGAGGAACCGGGATCCGGACGCACATAAAAAATGGCTACTCGCTCGTGAAGCTTGAATAATAAGAGACGCGTCTCTTCCGCTGCACGACCCGCCAAAATAAAAGTCCTGACACCGAATACACATGAATGCTTTTACTATTCATTCATAAATTAGATGTCGTCCTAATATTTACATTTTCTAAACATATATTTTGCGAAAAGATTATTGGTGATTATTTGGAAGAATGTTTTTGTAAACTTTTATTTTGCCAGAAAACGAAAAAAAGTTCATTCAAACATTTTTGTTTTGCTTTTAAATCACTTTTAGTCGATCAGCACTGGATCTACGTGCCTACTAAAATAAGACGCAACTCCTTTGTTTTTCTCTAGATGGCGCTATAATCAAGTCTCGGATCACTGAGTGCATCTGTCTTCATTTACATTAACTATGAAAGGTCAGTGTGTTGACAAAGACTGTCTTAAAGCACATTTTCTCTCTTTTTCTTTCTCTTGCTGACTGAAGCACAGCTGTTTAATTATTTTTATCTCATGGAAAGACCTGTACACGCATAATTGTCTGTATTATATATTGTGTTTTTGCTGTTTTGTACATTGCCTATTTGTATATTTGTATTATATCTGTCTTTCTGTGGAGCTTCTGTCACTAAAACAAATTCCTCTGTGTAAACATGCCTGGCCAATAAAGCTCATTCTGACTCTGAAAGTGTTTGAAGTTCAGAGTTGGTACCAATGCATTTAGCTCCTGTCCTTTCTGCCAGGGCATCTGTGTGCTGTGCAGCAATGCAACTGCTGTGGAATAATACAGAAAGCATCTCAGATGGCTTCTGTTGCAGATCCGTGTGTGTGTGTGTGTGTGTGTGTGTGTGTGTGCGTGCACCGGTGAGGCAAACGAAGGGGTGGGGCTAACATTTCAAGCAAGGAGAGGGACAGTGTGATTGGCAGGTGAGGAGCAGTGACATCTCAAGGACACTGTATAAAAGGGGAAAGTGGGGGAAAAGTGATGATCTGAGCTCATTTGGGGAGTTTTCCAAACCCACATCCAGTCACGCGCTCTTCAGAGAGGACGCCAATATCGGTAAGATATTCTCATGCTTAAAAGTTAAGACTCAAATTGTTGCCAGCAGACTGCATCATTTCTAGATTTGAATACTTAAGATGTTTTTTTTTATTCATTAATTCTACAAGTATTGTTTTGATCATTTTAAATAAAAATAACAGTACTTTTATTTTTTTTGCAGCATAAGAAGGGTAAACTAGTACATTTATAAATTTAAAATAAGCCATAAAAGTTAAATTGTAGAAGAATTCATTTAAAATTAGAAAGTTGAAATTAAACTCAAAAGTAAGTAGTTTGTTGCAGAATTTGTTTAGAAAGTGAAAACTTAATGTAAAGAGAACATGCACACAGTCTAAATTAAATTAAAAAGTGCAGAATATGTTTGAGAAGAACAAACTATTATATTTAAAAAGTTCAAATGAAACTTAAAAGTGAAATAATTATTAAAGAATTTATTATAAGATTGTAAAATAGTAAAATAAGACTTCTAATTATGGAGTTCAAATTATATTATATATAAAAGAAGTTAATGGCAGAATTTGCTGAGAAAGTGAAAACTAAAAGTAAAATGTTATTTCAATGTAGGCTTTTTTAAACAAAGGAATAAACTTAAATGAAAGGAAAAACATATAAAAAGTACAAATTAAAAAGGAAAAAAAGTGCAGTTTTTGAGAAAGAAAAAAAAAGTCATGAAAAAAAAAAAGAGTTGAAGGTAAAATAAGTTAAAATGCTGATTTATTGGCGTTTAAATGAGCAGTGGAGTGTGTGCATGTGGCACAGGACTAGATGAGATCTACAGATCGTTTATGGTCAATCTGGAAGTTCTCAAGGTCACTCAAGCGGTTCTAGATTACTGGAGCCTCAAACTCAAATTACTCCATTCGCCTCATGCAACACACTGCACTTTAATGAACTTCACTGCAGGGTTTTGAGTCTGAGGAATATTAATAATTACAATAGATGCTAAACAGTCAGCTAAGCAAAATGTAAACATGAATGTTGACAAAAAATAAGGTCTATGTATTGGACAAATGGTATTAATTTGGCTAATTTATAAATTGTTTAGAGGTCAAATGTTGAGGTCAGTCATCCATCTAAAAACATGCTCACAGCGCTAATTTTTTATTTCATGTGTGTAATTGAGCACAATAAATAATGCATGTCCATAGGCTCTCCTGCTTGAGATAAGTTCAGGAGGTCATATAGTAGTTTTACAGCTGAAAGTGGCTTAATATGAGCTACACGAGTGAAGCGAAGGCAATGTGATGTTAATCTGATCGGCACATACTGAAACACATAAACGCCTTGTTAAACGATGCAGATGCAATTCCAGACGGCTGAAATGTTCGCAGAAGAATTTTGGCTGGTTATTAATGACAGGTGTGTTTTTTTCTCACGCAGACGATGACCGATTACGACCTGGTTCTGAAATGCTGGGGGAAGGTCGAGGCCGACTTTACGGGTCACGGAGGAGAAGTTCTGACCCGGTCAGTTCTCGACGCGAGCCTGATTAGTGTCAATGTGGTCTGCTGAGGCCTGCCTGATGTTTTCTGTCTCTTCAGTTTGTTTCAGGAGCATCCGGAGACTAAGAAGCTGTTCCCGAAGTTCGTGAGCATCCCTCCGAATGATGTGGCGGGAAACGCGGCGGTGGCGGCCCACGGTGCGACCGTGCTGAAGAAGCTGGGCGAGCTGCTGAAGGCCAAAGGAGATCACGCTGCCCTCCTCGAACCGCTGGCCATCACACACGCCAACACGCACAAGATCGCCCTCAACAACTTCAGGGTAGCACTTTCAGTCACAGCCTGACCTGCATTTCTGACTTCTGCTTCAAAACCTAGTGAACTGACTCACTGACTACACAGACAACATCTTAACTGAACCAGCACCTCAGTCATAAGTGACTGATTTTCATTGTTGTACATATACATATATATGTGTTGTATAATATATTTACAATATATAATTAAATAAAATATTAAAACTGTGCTAGAAAATTTAAGAGTAGTAAAAAGACCCTATATATATATATATATATATATATAATATATATATAGTATGTGTGAAATTAAATGGCTGAATGTTAGATTATATATAATTTTTATTTAATTTTAATTTCTTTGTTGCACAAAGACCAAATTTAACTTTACAAAAGTAAAAAGATTGTGACTGATTTTGAATGCTGTATATTATATATTTAAATAAAATTATATTTTGAAAAATGTATATAATATAAGGCCAGTTAAAAATTAAAATGACTCAAAACTTAAGTTATATAAAAAGTTACAAAAGTTATATTTCATTATAGAGAAATGTTATATGCATTATTTCTATAAAAACAATATTAGTAGTAGAATTAACACCGTAGATTTCACCACTGACATTAGCACGTTACCAAGCTAACAACATGATCCTAAAAACACACAGCACACATCAGTTTTGGATTAAATCCATGCAGCCCAAGTTGTAGAGGAAACTCATTAGGTTTTGAAACAGAGTTGAACTCTCCCTCTTCCTTCATTTGCACACAGACAGATTTCACGTATTCTTAGAAACACTCTGACTCTCCTGCATAAACAGCAGTCAGGTCTGTTGGTGCATCCCAAATCACATACTTATCTTATGCACTATTCTATGACATTTTGTAGAACAAATAGCAGATAGGCTGTCGATGCATTCAATGATAAGCCGTTTCCTCCACTGACATCCATTAACAAAAAGGCCTCTAGTCTCCTTTCCCATGTACTGCCAAAGCGGTTAATGCTTTAGCCGTTACACTTTCCTGGCTAAAGGTTGAAGATTCGCCTTCTAGTGGCTTTTGACTTAATACGCTCAACTGTCGCAGCTTTAATTATATAGCAAAAGAAGAGGGGCGATCAGATTCCGATTATTAATAACAAAATAACCTTACACTCTAAAAAATGCTGGGTTAAATACAACCCAGCGCTGGGTAAAATATGGACAAACCTAGCGATTGGGTTGTTTTCAACCAACAATTGGGTTAAGTGTTTAACACAACCTTCCGGTAAACATTTTCAACATTTAAGTTGGTTGAACCCAACCCAATCGCTAGGTTTGTCCATATTTTACCCAGCGCTGGGTTGTATTTAACCCAGCATGTTTTTAGAGCAGGGCTGTCCAAACTCGGTTCTGGAGGGCCGGTGTCCTGCAGAGTTTAGCTCCAACTTGCCTCCACACACCTGGATGGAAGTTTCTAGTATGCCAAGTAAGAGCTTGATTAGCTGCTTCAGGTGTGTTTAATTGGGGTTGGAGCTAAACTCTGCAGGACTCTCCCGAGTTTGGACAGCCCTGTTTTAGAGTGTAAAACCCATACACTACATGGTTGAGTACAAGTGCATAGTGTATAGTGTGTCATTTGGGACGCAGTTAATGTGTGTGTGTGTGTGTGTGTGTTCAGCTGATCACGGAGGTGCTGGTGAAGGTGATGGAGGATAAGGCGGATCTGGACGCGGACGGACAGAGTGCATTCAGGAGAGTCATGGAGGCCGTGATCGGAGACATCGACACTTACTACAAGGAGATCGGATTCGCCGGTTAAACGACACGCTGAGCGCCACCAACTCAGCAGCATCACAGAAAAACGCTTGTCTTGTTCACGCACTAGTCAGTAGAAGCTACTGTGCAGCTAATACGATTACAAACTATCCACAGAGAGCAAATCATGTCAAAAACCCAAGTAAACATGCATCTGTGTTTATAGGTGTTAGTCAGGACAGCGCCATGTTTCATTTAGATGGGAATGAAAACAAGTCACTGGATTGTACTTTTGATTGACAACATACTAACTGTTCAGCGGACAACACTTAACTTTCTCTAGAATGAAAGTTTTGAGAGTTGTTTGAAATCACGTGATCTAGGACCTTGTACAGTCTATCCCGCACAGCCTCGTTAGATCCAAGATGGCGCCTGACCTGATTAAGGTGGATGTGCCTTGGAAGGAGCAGAGCCAATCACGTCAGGTTTAGAATGTCAGCTGATCTGATGTCATGAGTGATGTAGGCGCGTTAGGGTCTCAGGAGGAGCCTCAGATTAGGACTAAACTTCATCTGAATTGCACTGATTGTACATTAATAAAATAATTTAAGTTTAGGAGAAAATGACGATTGAAGTAGTTTAATTCCAATGACAGCTATTATTTTGAAAGGCCATAGATGTGTTTCTCTACACTTGCTTTGTTTTACTATTATTAACCTGTTACAAATCATTTGCTTCGCTTTTATTTAATTAACTTATTAATAAATGTTGCTTTTATCTGCTAAAAAACTGAATCGTGTCTTTATTTGTCATTCATGCAGTAAAAACTTCACCTTTGTCACCCACTATTTGTTGACATTATTTCTATAAATATAATAGGACTAAAATAACAAAAGTAAAATTTAAAGGTTTTTCACAGCTTGTATGTGTGTGTATATAAATATCACTATTTGTTGAATTATAAAAAGACAGAAAAATAGTAAATAAAATAAACAATTATATTTGTTTTTCAATTCAAAGGCTAAACTAGGAAATCTGAACTATTACCTCATAAATCACAAAATCATCTCATATATTAATTTCTATAAATATAATAGGACTAAAATGGCAAAGAAATTCAAATTGTAAGGTTTTTCACAGCTGATTTAAACACACACACACACACACACACAGATGGGTAAATTACTTACAAATTGTAATCTGTTATTGATTCCAAATCACATGACAAAAATTTTAATTATTAACGTAATATATTATAATACACATTGTAAGTAATATGAGATTACTTTTAGATGACTTTTGTCCCAACTTATCACATTGATTTAAATAGGATAATCTTGTTATTAACTCCATGAAGTGCATTAAACATTATATTACATCAAGGTTTCCCAAACTGGGTTTGTGAAGAAACTACAGAGGGTTTATGAATTTAATGAGAAGCTAATAATGAATTAAATCATAAAACTGTTCAATTAAATATTTGATTTGTTTACCAGCATGTCATGAGGCCATAAACAACATCAGAGTGATATTTAATTACTAAAATGTTTATTTTAAATTGTACTTCAGGATCAGATGGTAAAGTTTGTGCATTTAATGTGTTTGAAAGACAAAAGCCTTCCAAAGACAGAAATACATTGTTAAATAACCTACTGAGTGATAATTCAAGTGTCCATCAGTCGTTCATACAGTGTTAAAATACTTTTTAAACCTGAAATAATGTTTCTAAATCTGTGTTCAAATGCTGTGCAGCACCTGACTAACGACTGATCTAATCACAAGTTAATTTTTGGAATCTGATTAATCAATTACCGCCCAGCTCTGTATATATGTTTATTCAAGATACTAGATGAATTATGGCTGCAGTATTACTGTGGTTGTGTAGTTTCTAATCATCTGAAGGATCACGTTTACAGTCCGTTTGACAAGTGCTTTATTCTAAGCTGCCGTGTAATCACATGCTTAAATCATTTGGCCTGATCTTGGTCTGGAATGAGCTTTATTTATGACATTGTGAGCCTTACTCTTTGCTAAACCTCGACCTCTTGTTTCTTCTGTTGGTAGGTATTTCTCAGAAATCTTTATCCTCAGTAAACTGCTGGCTGACAAACGCACACGGTCTCTCGTGCTTTTCCATCCCTCCCAAATCTCATTCCAGGACGTGACTGAAGCCACAGAGGTTTCCTGCTCCACAACTGCTGTTTGCTTTTACTTTACAGCTGTTTTAAGAGATGTAGTGAGCATGTGTTACGTTCTCCCGGCGGGGTTGTGTCTTTGTCACAACAGACATGACAACAGTTACACTCTCTCTCTCTCTGCCTTCCTTTAGTTGTCACATAGTCGAGTGTTTGGAGACCTGACCTCATATCTGAAAGCTCCACATGATATCACACACACACACGAGATCGCTGACATACAAAGCATATCAGCCTGAACTCTAACTTCCCAGTTTCTCCTAGAAAGCAACTAGATTGAAAGGAGAGTGAATGGAGAATTGACTTTTTTTTTTTTTTCTTTGCTAGACCTGAGCTTTTCAAACTAGGGCCTGGGGACTCACGGGGGCAGCAGTGGAGTAATGGGGTCTGTGGAAATATCTGTTAAAAAAAAACTAAAAAAAAACTTTTGTTTTATAAATAAATTAAGGGCTCTGTCGAAATCTTTGTTTTAAAAATAAAAAAAAAAATAGATAAAAATAAATACAAATAGAAAACTACAATAGATTAAATAAAATATGGATTATAATAAAGAAAAAAATAAAGAAAAAAGCAGATTAAGATAAATATATAAAATGAGATTACAACAAATAAATAAAATTGGATTAAAATAAATAAAAATTAGAAATAGACTAAAAATTTAAATAAATGAAACAAATAATGAAAATACATATATTTAAAAATTACTGCCAAATAATATACCTATTCAAACTATAATTTTTCCATGAATAAATTGGGTTTTTATTTAGGAATATATAGCAGCATTTTAAATTGTAGGAAGGGGGATGATGAGGATGGACATTTTTACAGTTCTGTGGTATTAAAAAACAACAACAGCCCAGTTTGTACTCCAATTATTGACTTATGAGCTTTTCTAATCCATAGAAATTCTAAGAGAAACATTTGAGACAAAGTTAATACTCAAAGTCTCCTGAGCAATAAAAGAGACTTGTGAGCATCAAGACTTTCCTCTGAGCTCCAGAATCAAGTAGTGGTTTGATGCGTTTCTGCTCCTCAATACCAGCATTGTTCTGTTGAAAAAGAGCATCTGGTTTCTGAGCACTTTTTGACAATCTCCTGACTGAATGTGTGTGTGTGTGTGTGTGTGTGTGTTTACAAAAAGAAGCTCAGTGTTATCCTGTATTATCTACTGTGAGAGGAAGAGCCAGGGCAGGAAAGCTGAGAAATCTGGAGCTCTCCAGAGAGTCCGCCTGAAACACACACACACACACTTCAAGCTCACAATCAGCTCCGAATGAGGCTTGTATCATTATAACACAGGCATATGATGATAATCACAGTCAAAACGAGATGATGATCATGTACTCTCAAAACACACAGAAATACTGAAATAAGAAATAATATTTACTGCAAAAATTATTTCTATTGAGTGGTCCCTAATCATGCAAATCTCACTGTCACAATACTAGAGTGTTGCTAGGTGGTTGCCAGGGTGTTGCTATGCAGTTTTAAGGTGCTCTAATTGGTTTTTAGCACATTGTTGTGCAGCTACTCAGGGTTTTTTATGGGTTGTTGCTAGTTACTTTTAACATGGTAGATGGTTGCTAGGGCATTTCTATGCAGTTTCCAGGAGTTCTAAGTAGTTTTGTGACATTTTTACATGGTTGCTAGCGTTTTCAACATGTCTCTAACATGTTTGCTAGAGTTTGCTGGTTGCTAGGGCGTTGCTACGCATTTGCCATCTGTTAAAATAACTAAAACTGTCAGGTGTTCTAAGCGGTTTTTAACATGTTTATACACGGTTGGTAGAGTTTGCTGGTTGCTAGGGTGTTTCTATGCAGTTGCCAAGTGTTCCAAGTGTTGTTTAACATGCTGCTATGTCATTGCTAGAATTTTGAACACATTGCTATGCATTTTCTGGATAGTTTCTAGGGTGCAGCTTTGCAGTTACCAGATGCCCCGAGTGTGAAGTCAATTTTTAGATTTGGGGTTCTTGGACTCAGACTGTGAATGAATTTGGACTGTAACATTTTGGATGCAGGAACTTGTGTATATATACATTGTTTTAAAGCAGCTTTAACCAAAATGACACATCTTTCCTCACCCAGACAAGTGATTTCAGGTAATACTGGCAGGGGTTGGTTCAGTTCAGTAATTATGAGCAATACCGGTAGTGATGCTCCATTTAGCAAACACACACTTTACCTGGCCATAAATAAGGGCAGGAATGTGTGTGAAAGTGGTACGTGCGGGTACAAACGCATCCACTGCCATCCAGATCTGCCAGTCTCTCATCATGTGAACACACACACACTGCATTATTCAGTAACAGAATGTCGAGTGGGACAAAGGCAGGTCTCTGGAGGGACGGCTGCACTGTAGATGTGTTTGTGAAGGACTCTAATGGACGCCAGCAGAGTAGATAATGGAACAATATCACACAAAGCCACTGAGAAGGAACTGAAGCGTCCGTGACCTCATGAGAATAACAGACCTATAATTTGGTACTTTAATGACTTTTATAGTTAAAGCCAAATACAGAATGGCATTCCCAAAGCTTGTAGGTTCAAGCCCAATTCATAAATGGCATCAAAACTGTCTATTACAAGAATATTAAAAAGACTCTAAAATTAGACCGCGATGACCTCTTCGTGACAGTCGAGGTGCTCTGTGTGTCTGTGGGGTGAGAGGATATCTGGACTGTGACCCCGTGTGTGAAGTGGTCAGCCAAAAGATTGTCGAATGAGGTCAGTCACAAGAGAGCCAACGGAAAGGTTGGGCGAGCGAGAGAGAGCACAGGTAAGATGCCAGAAAGCCTTTTTGTCATGATTTCTTTGCAAAGAACGTCCATTATTCAGGACTCGGGTTACCGATAGGATTGGTTTGCAACAGGTGAGGCTGTCATAGAAACGCAAAAGATTCGAGGAATACAGAGTATTCTGGGATGAGGTTACTACAGTGCACCAAAAAGAGGAGAAGTTAACGTAAACTAAAACCATTTTGTTACTTGAAATTAAATAAACATTAAATGAAATAATTATTGGGTATTGAGATATTTTAGGGCAAGAACAATATTGATTTATAGGTTCCGTACCAGTCAAAAGTTTGGACTTATCTACTCATTATTATTATTTTAGAACAATAGTTAAGTCATTAAAACTGGGAAAACATGGAAATAATAATAATAACAGTAAATTCACATCCAAACTTTTTACTAGTATTGTAGTAAATATATGTGAGAGAGACTGTATAGTCACCTGCTAAAAATTCAATTATTTTATTTATAAATATTGTAAAAGGATAATTGTTTGGGGAATATGTTAGGAGCGAATCATTCTCTACCCAATGGCTCTCCCTGATGGTTTGGATGTGTTAAGTCAGTGCAAGAACTGACTATAAACGCTGGGCAGCCATGAAAACACACAGTATTTAATAAAGTCCCATGGCAAGGTAACTTTCATGGACAGTGATGTTAAAAGAACAGTCGCACCCACCTGAACTAATCTGCAGTCCAGTGTGATTATCTGCAACTTGTGTTTCCTGTGTAGTAATTCAAAGCAATGAATCTCCTAATGGATCATATTGGAGGTCAGTCCTCACCGAGCAGCGGGTCAGAGAGGACAGATAGAGGGCAGTGCGTGTGTTTACCCTGTGCTCGGCACAGAGGACGGGACACTGATGTGAAGCAGCCAGCTTTCTTACGCTGACCAAACGCTCCTGAAAACACACTGACCTCACAAACACTTCTGACAATCATTGGCAGACCGAGAACTCAGAAAGCAGGTAAAACCTCTGGGGTCAGGAACATTTGTTTCTCAAGAAACGTAATGCTTTTATTCAGCAGGGATGCATTACACTGCTCACATGTGACAGTAGAGACATTTATAATGTTATGAAAGATTTCCATTTCAAATAAATGCTGTTCTTTTGAACTTTCTATTCAAAGAATCCAGAAAAAAACCTCTATCAGGATTTTGACAAAAGAAGCACAACTGTTTTAAACACTGATAATAATGATAAATGTTTCTTGAGCAGCAAATCAGCATATTAGAATGATTTCTGAAGATCATGTGACACTGAAGACTTTGATCACAGGAAGAAATTACATTTTACTATAGATTTACATAGAAATTAGTGATTTTAAATAGTAATATCAACTCACAATTTTTACTGCATTTTTAATAAAATAAATGCAGCTCTGGTGAGTAAAGACGACTTCCTTTGTAAACATTAAATCTTACTGACCCCAGACTTTTAAATGGTACTGTTTATCAATGACAACTCATGATATTTAAGCAAATGATCAGTAAAAAAAAGATGCTTGTCCTTCAGGAAAAGTTGATCATCCATCTCAAGGTCAAACCAAATAACATAAACCATTTTGCTACACTGTTACTAAAATTGTACTTTTGTGAAACTCTGAACAAATAAAAATAATAAAAGCAACCTATTTCAATTTTTGTGAGTTTATGACACTTTAAATGCATTTTCACAAATAATATGCATTTCTTTTTTGTGGAAAACTGTAATCAGACAAAAATGTGCACATTTATAATTGTTGAATGAGGCTCTCAACTCACCATCAGTGACCAGGAAACACACTTTCCCCAGGAAGCAGCCTGAGCACGTGCACAAACCGCCTTACATTCTTGCTTAATATATATAGCTCACTCTGCATCAATATGGTAACCTGCATTTAAAAAACTATAGCCGGATTCACAGACAGGGCTTAGACTAAGCCAGGATTAGGCCATTTAAGTCATTTTTCGAAACATGCCATATTAAAAATATTACTGGTGTGCATCTTTAGACAAAACAAAGGCACTGATATATTTAAAGATTAATCAATACAAGTTTCTTTCAGTTGAAACAGCTCAGATTTACATTTAAGTCTGGGACTAGTCTTAAGCCTTGTCTGTGAAACCAGGGGTATATCTATCAGATCTAACCCTTAAGTTTACATTTGTGCAACCTAATGTTTTTAGGTCAATTCAGTCACGTTAAAGTACATTTTGGGGTTCAATAAATAAATGAAATTAACATTTTATGGGTAAATATGTGAAGTGTAGTGGTCTTCTAATACTCACTGGTATTTCCATGCCGAAATGCAAACAAAGCATTATTCACATTTATTTCAAAAAGCCTGAAACACTGTTTAACAATGAAAGCAAGAGATTTATTATTTCATAGCATAATGACAAGGCAAGATGAAGTTTCAAGACAACCTCTCAACACAGCAAAACCAAAGAGTGAGAAAAGGGGGCAGGAGAAATGTCGTTATGTGTGTGTGTGTGTGTGTGTGTGTGTGGGGGGGGCTGGTTTGGTTTTTGCAAAAAAAAAATAAAATAAAATAAAATATCACTCACATTGTAATCCAGGTTTACTGCTCAGTTCAGTTTAACAGTAGCCAGTTTAAAAAGATGAAAACGACTTTTTATATTCCCGCAGGTTCTCCTTCATCCACCTCTCCTTATTTTGCAACATAAAAAATAAACTACTTCTAAATGCACTCTTTCCCTTTACAGCACTTCTGTCAAATGTTCTTTTGGTTTGCCGACTAGTTTGGATCAACTAGATCAAAGTGTGTAACTCTTGCTGTCTGAGGCGTCACCTGAATCTCAAATAATGTTGCTGGTCTGTCTCTCACACACACACTCTTTCACACACTCACTCTTACACACAATCTCACACGTGCGAGCACAGGCTTCCTCTCTGTAGCTGCTGAGCTTCTACTGATGTTTGAGTAACCGGACGGAAAGCTGGCCCAGTTATTGCCAGATCAGTGTACGGATCGATCAGAAGCTACAGTATGTAAAGTATCTAGATCTCTCCGGACTCCCTCTCCTCAGAGCTGGAGCGCTGATCTCTCTCCAGCGACACGGACCTCTCCCGCTCTCTCATCCGGCTCATGTCTGGAGAGACAGGGGATGGTTCTCTCTCCATGTCCCTGCGTCCATTGTCCCACCATCTCTCGTCCGCGGCGTTCTCCTGCCATCTCTCCTGAGACAGAGGCTGCTCCTGTTCTCTGGTGTGTGAAGACCTGCAGAAACCAGCAAAACCGTCAGAAAGCCAGTATCTGAGTGAGTGTGACAGGCAAAACCGGAATTTACTATTTCATTAAACATTCATTACTAATCAGTTTTAACACAAATATTTAAATGCTTAAATTCTGAATTCAAAATATTCAATGTTTATTTAGAATTTATAAGCTTAAAGTAATTTCAAATGATAATTTAATTAATTCTCATTTTAAATAATATACATGTAGTTAGATTTTCATTTTAAATTATCAAAATTCAATATATAAATTAATTTAAAAAGCAGTCTAAAAATTAATGTAGTCTAAAATTAATTAGCAGTCTAAAAATTAATGTAGTCAATTAAAATTCCAAAATTATTTAAAATAGTTTCAAATAACTTCAATACCAAATATTAATTGCTTAGTTAAAAACACATTTAACAACTCAAAATATTTAAATTCCAAATATAAATGTAGTCATTTAAAAGTAATTTAAAATAATTCCCAATAATTTAGATTTTACATATAAATTGCTTAAGGATATTTAAATAAATTAAATTCCAAATATAAATTATTTAATAAATTAAAATTTTTCCATGACTTCATTTAAAATTTATCATGACCATTTAACATACAACACGTGTGCATTTACTTTAACTGAACACTGGTATCATTGTCATGATGTTGTTTACACCAAGCTGGAGTTGTTGGGTACCTCTTTCTTTTGCTCCTGTGTGAGTGAGAGCGAGAGCGATGGCGATCCTTGTGTCTGTGTTTCCTCTCCCTGTCTCGTTCCCTCTCTCCATCCTCACGGTGCCGGCGAGACCGATGGGAGGACGAGCTTCCTCCTTCCCTGAAAAGCACAGAGAAAGATATCATTTTATCACATGACATCCTTGTATTACTGATACAGATGTTATTCGACAGGAAGCTGATCCTCACCGATATCGCTCACCACTTCTGGATCTAGACCTGAGAACAGAAGGATAAAGAGAAACTTAAAGAAGAACAAATCATGATGAAACACTTGTGCATTTCTGTGTTATTATAGATAGTTTATAGTAATTTTTGTTTAAATGTCACATAGTTTGATTCATTTCTATGAGTCAGCTCTTTCAAACATCAGTGAATCAGTTCAAAACACTGCTTCAACACTTTGTCAACTCTTAAAAAATGTTTGCAGGAGTCTTTGTGACATACTCTGTTTACAACTTTAAAGCAACAAAATTGCAAAACAAAACCCAAAAATTATGATTTTAATTTTAACTGGGCTGAATAATGACACTACCGTCTCTTTAGGGCTGATTTGCAGTTGAACAGAGTTTGTTTCATAATTCTATGTCATCACTGTTATTGAATCTAAAACTAATCTGAATTGAATCAACCCTTAGCTGAGCTCAACAATGACATTATTGTCTTCTGTAGAGCCACTTCACAGCTTAACGGAGTTGATTTCATAATTAATGAACTTTGCAACATCAAGACTGTTGGTTGAATCTGAACTGAACTAAATGAATCAACACTGAATATAAACCGAATCTGAGCCAACATTGAACTGAATCAAATCTGAACTAAATGAATCAACACTGAATATAAACCGAATCTGAGCCAACATTGAACTGAACTGAATTATGACACTATTGTCCTCTGTAGAGCTGATTTACAGCTGAAATTGAATGTTTCATAACTGATGAGTTTTACAAACTTTTATTTTCTCATTACTTTGAAACAATTAGTATTGTATAAAGCACTACAGAAATAAATGTGACTTGGTTTGCCTTGACTATTAGAGCTCCACTGATTTGAAAGTACATAAATATGGAGATACTCTTCCAGCTGTAATATCAAGGGCTGATTATGATTTGAACAGATCTGGGTGAATGAAATGAAAGCAGAGCACAGAGACGGACCTCCTGCGTTCCCTCTCTCTGTCTCTCTCCCGCTCCCGCTCTCTCTCTCGTTCCCTCTCGCTCTCTCGTTCCCTCTCGCGCTCGCGTTCCCTCTCTCTCTCCATCTCCCACTCTCTGGCTCGCTCCTCTTCTTTGTCACGCTCCTCTCGTCTCCTCGTGCGCATGCGCTCCTGTTTCTCCGTCACAGCCTTCTGCGAATCACAGAGCAGATCGTCTATGAAGAGCTGTGTGACACCAGCCCGACTGAGCTGTGAGCCGTCATCTTACCCGCAGTTTTTCAAGTTTTTCCCGGATTTCGATGAACCCTAGATGAAGTTTCCCTCCGAAGTGGTCGGCGAGGCGGCGGTCATTGTCGTGGAGACCGAGGTAAGCGGAGCAAACCTCACACACCCGCAGCTTCTGCTGCTGGAAGCTGGAGGCCGGCATGGAGTTACGGTAGATGTCCTAAACACAACAACATAATTAACGGCAATTACAAAAACACATCTAATCAAATTTCATTTAAGATCTAGAGCTAGAACTGATGACCACAATGATATCTCCACCATGATCTGAGCCCACACTGACCTCTGCCTCTTTCTTCAGGGCGCGTGTTTTCTCCACCTTCTCCAGCACCTGCTGAGCCTCGTCCACGTTCCCCTCGCCGCCCAGCTGCTCCGCTCGCGCCAGCAGCTTCCCGATCTCCTCGTTCAGCTCGTGCACACGCTCCGCCTGCCAATCAGAGAACAGGGAGACTTACAGCTGTAAAAACAGATTCAGAGTACAGGTCAGAGAGGGTGGCAAATGGGCTTTAAACACTTATCTCAGTCAAAATAACTAAACACTACCAAATGGCAAGATATTATAAAAGAATTTGACATTTGTCCTTTTTTTATAATTATGACACTGATTTATGTTTGGCTTGATTATATTTTATGTAATTATGGTTGTTTTTTTGAAATTCTGTATTTTGAGAGAGATTCATGTTCATATATTTTTTCTGCAGTCAGGTATCTTTTGATATGTTTAGCACATGTAGTTAATTGTTGTTTTCACTTTTATGTTTATTGCCCTTATGTGTGGAGATTTCTTGATTGTCCTTGCATGCGTGTTGTTGTTTTGGCCACGTGGGTGATCATGTGATTTACGTTTGTGCTGTATTTAAGGGCGTGTTCATTGTTTGATGAAGAGCTTGTAGGCTCGAAACCTGTTTCTGCCACAAATTAAAAAAATTAATTCAACAGTGATTTACTATTCTTTCTTCTCACAATCATGAGTTCATACCTCACAATTCTGAGTTTACAACTCTGACTTTTTTTCTCTCTGAATTCATCTCTCAATTCAAACTTTTTTTGTTACATCTTGCAACTCTTGACACTTCTTTCCCCCTCAGAATTCTGATTACATCTTACAATTTGGAGTTTACACTTCACAATTCTGACTTTTTCTCAGAACTCTATGCTTTTATTCAACAATTAAGACATTTTTTTTCTCAGAATTCTAAGTTTACATCTCACAATTCTGGCTTTTAGTTAAAACTTCGAAACAAACTTAATCTAAAAGAAAAACATCAGAATTGAGCCGTTAACGAAAAATTGTGAGATATAAACGTACATTTGCGAAGAATTGTGTCTTTTTATTCTGTGGTGGAAACAAGGTTCTGTAGGATATGGTCTAGGGGTGTGACGAGACACTTATCCCACGAGACGAGACTGGGTTCACGAGAACAAGACGATATTTTTAGACTTTAAAAAAAAAAATTCAATGATGAAATATATAGGGAAAAATAGTCTTATTCAAAAAACACAAAATGAAAAAACTTCTATTTTAATGAATTACATGCCGTAATAAACAACATGTAAACTAGAGCTGCTTGATTCTGGATAAATTAAAAATCACAATTTTTTTTTTATTTTTTATAAATTGGAGATCACGATTCTCACACAATTCTGAAAAAAAAAAAAAAAAAAAAAAAAAAAAAAGATTAGAAAACTAAAAATGTAATTTATTAGTGGTTCTGACAAAATGTTCATTACTTAAGTCTTTTAAAAATATATATTAATTTAAACAAAAAACCAATCCATGAAGGAGTCAGTGTCTCACTTCATAAAGACTTGTTTCGCTATTGGAATTTCCTGAGATTTGAATCTCTTTAACACCTGTTTCACGTCGTAAGCGTCAGTGGAGCGTGAGCAGCGCATGCGTTGTCGCCGCCCATATCAGTGAATGACAGCGTTCACATCGGAAGCGTGATGATGGCCGACCCTCTGATTCATTAACATGGGCAGCGACAAAACGAGCTTCTCACGCTCCGCTGACACTCACGGCGTGAAACGGTCGTAATTGACATAGCTGAATCCAGGAATAAGATCGCGTGGGTGTTTGAATCGAGATCTCGATCTTTCAACGATTAATCGTGCAGCTCTAATGTAAACACTGCAAAATTTTTGGCGAGGATATCGTCACATTCACAGGAGACCAGTCGGATCTCGCAAGACACATCAGATTTCGTGCCATGAGATCTCGTCACATCCCTAATATGGTCCCTTTAAAAAGAAAACAGATTGAGTGGATTTCTTTTCTGTTTGCATGTACTTCCAATCGAAACAGGAAGTTGGAATAGGACACACTGAAGGGCCCATCCTCCTTTTTCTTCATAAAAAGTATATCAGAGCTGTGGACCATGACCCACTAGTCGCTGGTCTGTGCACAAAAAGCAGGTGTGTGAAACTTCAATATGAAAATGATGTGCAAGTGAAATCTCATGTTGCAGAGAAACGTTCAGGGATTCCCCAGCGCAGATTGTCAGGTTTTACCTTGGCAGCCACTTCAGCGCTGATCTCTTCCTGCGTTTCGGCCAGCCGTTTCTTGGCCAGTTCGGTTCTGCGGTCACAGTCTGCGATGAAGGACTGCAGGTGCTCTGTGGCCTGAAGAGACGCGGCACGATCAGCCATTTATAAGCACATACAGTCAGATGTATGAGAATGTAAAGGGTTCATACTCACATCCAGCTCAAAGAAATACTCCTGCTGTTTAGATGCGATCTCATAATCTGCTCTCAAGGCGAGATCATGAATCTTCACACACTCCCCTAGATCCATGCGCTGCACAAACACAAGCGTTTAGAAACCTCTTTTAACGTGTTTGACATTATAATGCAACTGTGGCGAATTATCAAACCGGCTTTAGTTGAGTAAAGTCAACCCCACAGAGATGAGGAATGATATGAGACAGACACTTACGGTTCCAGACAGTATGTCATGTGGACACGACTCCAGCAGATGACTCTTACACACCCGCTCGTCCGTGAACTTGATCCGCTGTCTCATCGTGTCTCCTGCGAGAACCAGAGCCACACGTTATGAGCATCAGAAATCATCACATAATCTAATCAGGATTCTCAAATACGCAATGACACCAATCAAATACACAACAATGCCACAAATCAAATCATGACTCTCAAAATAAATCATGAGAATTATGACACTGATGATCAAATTACAATTTTGACATAACTGCATCAAAAATGAGACTAATGATTGTAATAATTATTTAAGATAATGTTATTGTCAACCAAAATATGCAAATAAATGAATCATCATATTCATGGTTCTCATATAATCAATCAACATCAATGAATTTATGACAGATATAAAATAATCTCAGCCAAACCATAGGAGTTTTAATCAAATAAAGTCATGAAAACTCACATTCATGAATTTTTTTTAATTCAATGAAATTCATGAAAACTACAAAATCACACCAACCAAATGTTTACAAATCATGTCATTCAAAAAAGGGATAAAATTAAAACCATGCCATCATGAAAATCAATAAACTTATGTATGACATATGTCAATCAAACAATTTTTACCGAACCATGCTAAAAAAAAGTTATAATTCAATACAATACAATAAAAAATAATAATAATATATACAAAATCGTGATTCTTATGGCAAATCAATAACAATTTGATTCTCATCTAACAGACATGAAATAATTTCCAGTGAAATCATAAGATTTAATGAAATCAATGAAATCATGAGAATCGAGAATGTTTACCAAATTAAGTCAATCAAAAAAAAAAAAAAAAAAAAAAAAAAAAAATATATATAATTTTACAAAATCATGACAACAAAATCATAAAAATCTAAATTACGTTTAACAAATTACGTTCTGACAAAACCATGCCAAAAATTAAATTATGTGACCATAAGTTAACTAAATCATGTGAATTGAGTGATTCTTTTCATGGCAAATAAATCATAAAAATTATGATTCCCATGAAATAATATCTGAATGTTTCGAAACAGAATAATGAAAAGTGAGAATAGCAGTAATTATAAAATCATTGGAAATCATCAATTTGACGTGTTTCCCGTCAATCAAATCACTAAATTCAGTGTCACTGTGGAGCTTCTGTCACTATAACAAATTCCTTGTATGTGTAAACATACTTGGCCAATAAAGCTCATTCTGATTATTAATGATTCAACCAAATCGCATGAAATCGAGACTCTTTAGCAGTTCTGTCAAACAGATGAAGAGAGTATGAAGATATAACGAATCAGTCACATGCTTTAGTTTCGATTTGAAGGGAATGAGAAACACTCACCATCTCTGCTAGTGCCCATGAGCTGGTCCAGCATGGCTCTCATCTGCGCCTGGGCCGACATCTTCACCTGTTTACCTCTCTTCACCTGTGAATATATACCTGATGAGATCTGAGCTGTTCAACTAACGTTAACTCCTCGTACAGCAGGCCTCAAGCCCCGCGGCCGCCCAAAACAACACAAACCGCCTCCTGTAACTCACTAACACACTCTCCACTAACACCGCGCACACTTCTGAGTCTGAGGTGCTCCAGAAAGCGCAGTTTATAGCTGAAACGCCGCTGAAATCAATCATAGATCAGGGAGCTAGTGTGGTGCGTTAGCAGCAGCGGCTAACTCTTCCTCAATCCGCCCTATGTGCGCTTATTTATCAGTCCTAGCGCTGCTTTATCAGTCCGCAGTTCAGTATTTTGTGTAGTGGTCCACATTCGCAAAGTTTTGGCTGTGTTTATTTGTTGTTTTATGTCTTTTTTTTCCTCTCGGAATGAGACTTCCGACCCGCGCGCGCTGCTCCCGCTTGGTTACGCGGCCTCGAGGAAGTGCTGCAGAGCTCGAGCGCTGATTGGCTGAAGGGCGGGTGACGTCATGACGTCGGGGGCCTTAGCGAGGGCATCGGAGCAACATGCTGAGTTTTGTCATTTTTTAAATGCGTAACTCATAAAAACAAAAATGTTAATATTTTCATTGGAATTGCGCTGGGTACGTTATATACAAATTGTAGTACGAATTACATGACAAAAATTGTAGTTACTAACGTAATCCATTACATTATACATTTTAAGTAATAAAATCTGACTACTTTTTGTTTACATTACTTTTAACCTAAGTAGTTTATACATTTATATATTAATAATCGTATATTTTATATTATATACAAATATATTTTATAACATATTTTTCTTAAATATATACATGTGTGTGTATAAATATACACAGTATACACACACACATATGTAAACAAAAACTTATTTTGGATGCAATTAATCATTTGACAGCATAAAAAATACAGAGAGAAACAAAATCAGTTCCATTCGTTGTTATTAAATATGAAAAAGGGGAAAAAAATCAATAAATTACAATTTATTGCTGTTGTGTGAATATGTAATTATGTAATCAGTAAAAAAATAGTAACTAGTCTGATTACAGTTATTTTAAAATTTATATAATCTAATTACAAATACTTATTGGAATCTGATTATGTTATTAGGTTATTAATTACCTGCAGCACTACATATAACACACATACATGCACCTTGAAGAATCTGCCAAATGTTATTTATTAGACCAAAATAAGATGATTTTTTTATTTAGCCCTGACCTGAATAAGATGTTTTATGTAAAAGATGTTTACATACAGCCCACAACAAAAAATAATAGTTGAGTTTATAAAAATGTACATATGCTTGATTCTTAATACTGTGTGTGTCGTTACCTGGATGATCCACGACTGTATATTTTTGTTTTGTGACGGTTGTTTGCGAGTCCCTTGTTTAACTGCCCACTGTTCTTCAGAAAAACCTCCAGGTCTTTGGTTATCCAGCATCTTTTTTATATTTGAACCTTTTCCAGCAGTGACTGTATGATTTTGAGATGCACCTTTTCACGCTGACGACCACCGATGGACTCGTACACGACGATTACAAAAGGTTCAAACATTCAATGATGCTCCAGAATGAACTTGATGCATTAAGAGCTGGGCGGTGAACACTTTTTGAATTTGAAGATTAATGCAAATTGTACTTGTTTTGTCTTTGTGGGACAAAATAAAAAGAAGCATCTTCTAAAATAAATCTAAATGTACTAAATGATATTTAAACAAAATAATCATCAGGTTCAAAAGTTTTGCACCGTGTTTATACAGTGGCATGCGAAAGTTTGGGAACCCCTTGCAGAATCTGTGAAAATGTGGATAATTTTACCAAAATAAGAGAGATCATACAACACATTCACTGATGCTCCTGAAGGAAACACGATGCATTAAGAGCCGGGGGGGGGGGTGAAAACTTTTGAACAGGATGAAGATGTCCAAATTTTTCTTATTTTGTTGAAATATCATATTTTTCCATTTAGTACTGCCCTTCTGACGCGACAGAAGATACTTGCATGTTTCCTGGAAGACAAATGAAGTACAATTTACCTTGATCTTCAAATTCAAAAAGTTTTCACCCCCGGCTCTTAATGCATCGTGTTTCCTTCAGGAGCATCAGTGAATGTTTGAACCTTTTTTAATTGTTGTGTTTGAGTCCCTCAATCATCCTCAGCGTGAAAAGGTGGATCTCAAAATCATACAATTACTGCTGGAAAGGGTTCAAATATGCAAAAGATGCTGGAAAACTGAAGATCCTGCAGGACCTGGAGGATTTTTCTGAAGAACAATGCTCAGTTGAACTGTTCAGAACAAACAAGGGACTCATGAACAACCATCACAAAACAAAAAAACAGTCGTAGATCATCCAGGTAACCACACACAGTATTAAGAACCAAGGGTTCCCAAACTTTTGAATGTGATTATTTTAATAATTTCAGCAATTTTTTTGTCTTGTGGACTATATGTAAACATCTTTTATGGAAAATATCTTACTCAGGACAGTACTAAATAAAAAATAACATGCATTTTGTATGATCTCTCTTATTTTGGTAGAATTATCCACATTTTCACAGATTCTGCAAGGGGTTCACAAACTTTCGATCCCCACTGTATCTAATGGAAACTTGAGGTTTTAACGGTTAACTTTAGGACCGAGGGCAACCAGAAAGTTCTAAAAGATACATGTTTTTAATGGTATAATCAAATTTCAAAAGAAAAAGGACTATTTGATTATTCATAAGATGACCGCTTTAATATTAGGTCTCCTTGTTAGCATCTCACAGGTCAATAATAACACAAGAAACGACCACAAACACAACAGTATTGGTTCTCTCTGTTTATTATTCTGATGTGTAACAGACATCTCTTAATTTATGTACGTTGTATATTATATTCATATGTATAAAAAAACATCCAGTGTAATAGTTTTTTCTCCAACTACTTCCACAGAATACAAAATCAAACCCAGCTGTGATTATTAATTAGAAGAACGAGAACAAACACAAAGAGGTCCTCTCAGACGTACATCCGTCCACCGTCACGCTTCCCACTGACCACAGTCACCTAAGACACAGTCACATTGTCGTTTTGGCACCAGAGTTTCCTCTCATCTCACTAAAGCACATGGAAAACATTTATTAGCCCTACTCTGCACATGCAACTCACTGTTTAGATTGTCTGGTGAGGAAGAAAACGGCTCGTCTATCTCATCTTTACATTTCTGACAGAGAGATGAATCTATGAACGTTTGCAGCTTTGGCATAGCAGCTAACTGCTTGATTCACAGTTTCTACAAGAGCCAGGCCGTGCATGTCAAGCGCTCCAAAGCTTTTAGTCTTAATGATTTAAATTGGAGGAATTTCATTGCTTATATTCTAGATTTAGCCTCTAGTTGTCGAGTGGCGTGTCCCGTCTATAGAGGGCCTCTCAAACATCAGTTTCATCACCAATAATCACAATTCATGGATATACAATGTATAGATATACATAAAACAAATCATCAGCTCACACAGTTCAAGTAAAAATAAACATGAAAAATAATCGGTGATGTGAAAACTAAACCTTCAGAACACTACAAATCCACACGGATGACCTCGAATTATGCTACATTTGTCTTTATAACGAATCTTTCCATATTTCCCATTCATAGTTCTGGTCTTCAAAATCAAAGATAATACATTGGCAAAAAATACAACTAATTTTGTTTTAAGCTGCATTATATGAGAAATTAGACAACACATTTACAGCTGCTCTGTTTCGATGCTACATTTTTACGATTTAAACAGATGAAACTGTAAAAATAAATGTGCATTCAATACCGTGAAGTTCTCTAAATAGACCTTAAGGCCCGTTCACATCTGTGAAGATAACTATATTAGCGATATTCTAAGCACACACTCGTCTGCCGCTTTAAATTCAGCAAGATTGATTCTGATTGGCTGTCAATGTTTTTATCGTTCATCAGCCGGAAAAAAAATCATTTTGAAAGTGATTCCAACAATATAGTTTCTCTGTGCCTTTATCGTTATAGTTGTGGTGTGGACTCTACTATTCTTTAATACTGAGAACGATTTTTAGAAATGGTTATCGTTTTTAGTGTGAACAGGCCTTTAAATCAGATTAGACGCCATTTCGAATTTAAGGCGGATGAAAACGAGGCTGTACTGTCGTGGCACACACTGTATAATGTTCGTCATTTTTACACGCTGTAATTCTGTCCGGCCTCGTATTCATTTCTGTCAGAAATTAAATATGACGTTACCCTGACGAAGGTTTATTAATGCGACACTGATTCTCTGACTGTGAAAAACTGGACTATGATAAAAATCATACATTGTTACTTTAAGTAAGTTTATTATGATCGGGTTGCCGTGAGTCACTGTTCTCTGAGAGGTGGGCGTGGCTCCGTCTCATTCAGCCAATCGGACATCAGTGGGCGGGGTGTTTTTGCTGGTCTCATAAGGCAGTGAGGATCTCGGGCCTCGTTACATTCGGTATCACGGAGCACAAGCCCAGACCAACTCGTGGCGCTGATCCCCGATCAAACCCGCAGCCGAAGACCCCCCAAACCCAGGCTCGAATGCGATGGAGTGTTTGTGTGTGATCGTGTGAATAAATACAACACAGAACTAGGATAAAAACAGAGTGGAAATACTAGAGGAGTCTGGGATCTCTTCTGAGGTATTGTCTTACATCTAGCTCCATAGCACCATTTTCCCACCCCTTGATTAATTACATTTGCCTAAATTACAGATTTAAAGAAGTATCGCAGGTCGAGCGTCGTGAAAGCAATTTGGATTCGTACCTCATTTTCTGGTCTAAATGACTTTGTTCTAACATACTGTATTTACTCAAATAAGGTTAAAGATCATCTGAACATGGATGCTCATACTCTCTATTAGTTTTATTTGCTCGATTGCAGGCTTCAGATCTCTCTTAATGTTAATATAACATTTTGATTTTGTAACATGAGTTTATTCAACTGGCGCTGCCTTTACAAGGACTGGCACTCAGATCGGCATAAATCGTGTATATGTAGATTAACGTACAGCCCTTATCTAAAATGGGCTTATATTTGACATAAATCTATTATTATAGCTAATAAACAGTCGGATCTGTAAGGGAACGTCTCATGAAAACACTTCACCTCAAAACCAAAAGAAAGGGAATTACATTTTCCATTAAGTCTTGCAAAAACGTAAGATGACAATTAAATACATTTCCCACCAAAATTCTCAAAATTCATGTAATGCAAAAAAACTTCTGTTTGGAGGCTAAGTTTTTTTTTTTTT
Source organism: Barbus barbus (assembly GCF_936440315.1). Taxonomy (NCBI): domain Eukaryota; kingdom Metazoa; phylum Chordata; class Actinopteri; order Cypriniformes; family Cyprinidae; genus Barbus; species Barbus barbus. Next base: position 1,973,159 of record NC_136736.1, on the reverse strand, counting down.
TTAGTTTTTGGAATATACTTTTGAGAATATTTTGAAATATCTTTATTAGGATTCTCATTACTGTGATATAGTATTTTTTTTTACAATATTACAGTAAAAAAATTATAGTAATACAACACCATATTGTTTATTATTACATAATATTTTTAATCTAAAATTTAGTTAAATATAAAAAAAAATTTGTATTACATAAGTGAGAGTATGGAGGGGTTTAAAAATATTTACGTGTCATTAAAATCACGATGCAACATCTTTCTTAATAGTTCTAAAATAGACATCGTTTACTTTAGAAAAAAAATTATTTCTTGTTTTTCCATTTGATTTTGGGGTGAAATACGACCCGGATGTGTTCTCAAAAGCTTTCCCAAGGTTCCCCCTTAAAGGACATCAGTTGACCCGTATTCATCGTAAGATTTTGAATGTTCTACACGGTTTACCACCTCTGTGAAACACTTCCTGTTAAAAACTGGAGCTGAGCCAGATCGAGGGGAAGAAACGAGTGGAAAAAGGAACAAGACATGAGATGACATGACATGAGCTGTACACAGAGAGAAGGAGAACGTATTTGTGTGTGTGTGTGTGTGTGTTTACAAGCATCCCTGGGTTGTACAAGTGTGTGTCACATGGTGTTATTCCACGTTGTAAGTGTTGAATTGAATCGAACGTGCCTAGTATACCTCGTTTACACCTCGGTGCCGACGCTTGTGTGTGTAATTAAAGGTGCCACTTCCACCACAATGAGGTGAAAACACGAGGAAAGCGAGTGGCCTACAGAGCTGTGAGTCTCCCCGTCAGAGCGGCCTGTAGTTCAGACGGCAGGAACACGCCCAGCTCGGTGATGATGCCGCCCGTGATCAGCTGGTGAGGAGTGACGTCAAACGCCGGGTTCCACACATCGATGCCTGCAACACAACATTTTTAGTTTTTCTTCTATAAATACAGTATGTGATCCTGGATCACAAAACCAGCCATAAGAGTCCATTTTCAATTAAATTATATAATCTGAAAGCTGAATAAATAATCTTCCATTGATGTATGGTTTGTTATGATCGGACAATATTTGGCTGAGATGCAACTATTTGAAAATCTGGAATCTGAGGGTGCAAAAAATCTAAATATTGAGAAGATCTCCTTTAAAGTTGTTCAAATGAAGTCCTTAGCAACGCATATTACTAATCAAAAAATAAGTTCTGATATATTTACGGTAAGAAATTTACTAAATATCTTAATGGAACATGATCTTTACTTAATAATGATTTTTGGCATAAAAGAAAAATTTTGATCTATACAATGTATTGTTGGCTATTGCTACAAATATACCCCAGCGACTGAAGACTGCTTTTGTGCTCCAGGGTCACATATGAGGTTTAGTTATTTTATTATTTAAAATTAACTTAACACCGTGTCCTAACTACATGCGACACGATAAAGGTATCTTTTCCAAGTTAATCGGATATGTCCAAACTAGCCGCGACAGTGACGCAAACATTTTGAATTAAAACCCTGTTCACACTACAAGCGACAAAGCGACACGATCCCATTCATTTCAATGGAGAGCTGGTGATTTCTGGTGACATGAGCGACAGCGGCCCTGGAGCGAACGGATGGGGCGTGTCCAGCGATGCAACAAAGTTCAGAATCCTTCAACTTTATGCAAATGAAGAGCGATTTTTAGTTACATTTATTAACTATACTATATATACTATACTATTTTACTCCACAGACAGACATCAGTCTAGCTCATATAATTGATGCTGTTTCTCTTCAGATATAACAGACATATAACAGTGCCAGTCAGATAAGTTAATTTGCTGAGATGAATTGATTGGGGCGTCCCGTGCGACCAGTGCTCCTGTCTCAATCTCCCGGTCTTGTCTGTTGTGCGTCAGACAGCAGTTTTCATGAGAGCAGTGCAATAATCTGTCTCTCCCCTCGAGACGCCGGCAGCTATTAAACGCTGCAGCTTTAATTAATCTGATGATTCTGACTCCTCTCTCTCTCTCTTCTGTTTTCACACGTGCTGAAGATCATTCATCCCTCATATCAGAACCGTTTAATTAAAAGCAGCTCCGCTCTGTTTCAAACCTCACTTAAACCCTCACACTAATCATCTTTTTCTGCCTTTCTCACCCCTTCTTCAACAAAAAACCCCCGCTGCTTTGAACTTCAAAAACACAAATAGCCAATTACTATAAATGAACACAGTGCAACAGCACATTTAATACACGTACACCACCATAGCACTGGTAAGATGTTCTCTTCTGCTCACCAAGGCTGCGTTTATTTATCAAAATACAGTAAAACTGTAATATTGTGAAATATTATTACAAGTTGAATCTACTGTTTTCTGTGTGAATGTTAAAATGTAATTTATTCCTGTGATCAAAGCTGATTTTTCAGCATCATCACTCCAGTCTTCAGCGTCACATGATCCTTCAGAAAGCTGAACATTTTGGATTATTATTAATGTAGAAAACAGTTGAGCTGCTTCATATGTTTGTGGAAACTGATGCATTTTTATTTTCAGGATTCTTTAATAAACAAATGTTAACAATAACAAAATATTAATCATTTATTTGAAATAGAAAACATTATAAATGCCTTCACTGTCACTTTTGAAAAATCATACAAACCCCAAACATTTGAACGTGTGTATATTTATGTTATAAATATATTTAAAGGAAGCATACTGAATTTTACAAAAAGAAATCCCATGAGAATGCATATATTATATTATCTTTGCATCTTATTCTCTCTGATTGACATCTAAAATGTGTTTTTTTGTCTGTGTGTGACTTTAAAGGCAGGTACAAAGTAAACAAAGTTTATTAAGTTAATAAATAATTGCTAATAAGTGTCAAAAATTAAACTTTAACTATCTTTCTATACACAATCTTGGCAAACTAAGGCAAATTCAGTGATTTCTTCATCCTTGGAAGTGTTTATTGTAGTATATTAACTGGTTATTTTAGTTTCATTTATATACTAATTATACTTTTTATTAATATTTTGAATTATTCTTATTTTTATATTTTTTGTTTTCTTTTTAATTTGAGATTAATTCTCAGCAATTTTGTTCTTTTATTAGTTTTTTTTTCTTTTTTTATATTACCATTTAGGTTTAGTTTATATTTATTTAAATGTAAATTTATTTAGCTTTTTTTTTAAAACTCAGTAATTTTAGTGCTTCAACTTACAACTCTACAAAAAATGAGGGTCCCACTTTATATTAAGTGGCCTTAACTACTATGTAATTATATTTCAATTAATCATTTTATTGCACTTTTATTTTTAAAAATTCCTGCATGTAATTACATCTGTAATTAATTTCTGTATTTATATTTATAATTACACTGTTGACCCATCTCTTAAACCTACCCATACCACCAAACCTGTCCCTAATCTCACCCGAATCCCACCTCAATAGCAGCAGAAGTGTTTTTTAATACAATATGAACTTGATGTAAGTACATAGCAGTTAAGGCCACTTAATATAAAGTCGGACCAAAATTAGAAATGTTGCATGTTTTTGGATGTTTTTCATCTAATATTGATTTTTTTTATTAATTTCAACAGCTTTGGATCTAAATTTGTGCCATTTCTGTATGAAATAGATGAATTGTGCACTTACCAGGAGCGGCTACAGGAACTCCGTTGATGCTGGTGAGCTCCTCAGCCGGACGCTCCTCGATCACGATGTCTCGTCCGCTCTCCAGACTCAGATCACAGGACGTGCTGGGCGCCGCCACGTAAAACGGTACCCCGTGATGCTTGGCAGCGATGGCCAGCTGATACGTGCCCACTTTGTTGGCCGTGTCGCCATTGGCAACAACCCTGTCCGCTCCGACGACGACAGCTGTGTGCACACAGGAACATTAACATCAGACACACCTGAAAAACACACAACACTCAAGCCAATGCACTCCACATGCGTCACCTGTGATGCCCTTCTCCCTCATGGCGAGCGCCGCCATGCTGTCTGTGATGAGGGTGGCTGGGAACCCCTCGGCCACAGCTTCGTACGCCGTCAGCCGGGCGCCTTGGTTGTAGGGCCGGGTCTCTGTGCAGTACAGACGCTTCAAGCGGCCCAGCGCATGCAGCGAGCGCACCACTCCTGCACGGATCAGTTACAGTTGTTATCAGAGTCAGTCTTAAAGAATAAGTCCACTTCCAGAGTAAACAATTCCTGATCATTTACTCACCCCCATGTCTTTCAATCTTTAGTCGAAGGTTTTTGAGGAAAACATTCCTGGATTTTTCTCCATGTAGTGGACTTCAATGGTGGTCCAAAATGTGGTTTCAATGCAGCTTAAAAGAGCTCTTCACGAGACCAACCGAGGAATAAGGGCCTAATCTAGCGAATTGATCATCCATTTTCTTAAAAAAAAGCAATATTTATACCCTTTTTAACCACAAATGCTCGGCCAGCATTAGCTCTGCAATCCGCATGTTCTTCTTTATTATGTGATGTTGGAAAGGTCACGCGTGACGGACCCAGTGTTTACGAAGCGAACGTGCCCAAAAAAGTAAAATACCCTTTACAAAAAAGATACAAATTAGAGTTAAAGATAGTAAAAAGAGGAAGAACTGCGCGTGACCTTTCCAACAGGATCACGTAATGTCTGAAGACACTCATGTGCATCGTAGAGCTACAGCAAGCCCAGCATTTGTGGTTAAAAAGTGCATAAATATGAATTTGTTTCAGAAAATTGGCGATTGTTTCGCTAGATAAGACCCTTATTCCTCAGCTAGGATCGTGTAGAGCTATTTGAAGCTGCATTGAAGACTTTCAAATTGTAGACCACATTGAAGTCCACTATATGGAGAAAATCCTGGAATGTTTTCCTCAAAAACCTTAATTTCTTTGCAACTGAATAAAGAAAGACATGAACATCTTGGACAAGGGCTGAGTAAATCATCAGGAAATTTGGTTTCACGTTATTTCGATGGTCCCTTTAACACATTCTGTTGACTATAAGTAACGTTGCACCTACATTTCTACTAACTCTGATTAGAGTGTTAGTAGAGTATTAGTAGACTGGTAGGGTTAGGGTTAGAATAAGTTGACAAGTACTTGCAAAGTTACTTATAGTCAATAGATTATCGGTTGGGAGACTATCACTATAAAGAGTTAGCAGATATTAATTAGACAGCCTACTAATACTCTAATGACATAAGTGCAAAGTTACTTATTGTCAACAGAATGTTCAAAAGAGACCATCAAAATAAAGTGTTACCATACATTTTTATTGTGGAAGTGGACTTCTCCTTTAATTTCTGCAGTAATGCTAAGTGTGCGGACTGACCGAGAGCCGTGCCATATCCCGCGGTGGCCAGGCTGCCGGTGTTACAGTGCGTGAGGATGGTGACCGAGTCTCGTGGGACGCCCGACAGGATGTGCTGCGCGCCGTAGTTGCCAATTTTTTTGTTGTCAGTCACGTCTCGCTCCAACATCTCCTCAATCCAGCCAATCACGCTGCAGAGGAGCGTGGCCAAAAGACAGGCATGTTAGAGAAAGATAAAAAGGAGTAATCAATGCAGCACTTCATATTTAGGCTGTTTACATTTTTGCTGGAAATGAAATGTAATAATTTAAATGGTTTAAATTAAACTATTACTAAAATTTAAACTTCACAGTCTCTCACAGTGAGTATGGAAACATTCAAGAACAAGTGTAATTTCCTTTAAGGCTTGTTAAACAGATATTGCACAAAGTAGAAATCCATGTAAATAATTTGAAATATTTTAAATACTATTTAAAGAAAATAAAAATATTCCAAGAAAACAATTGTAATTTTTGTATAATTTGTTTTTAATTTAAAATATTTAAAATAATACTTAGAATGTTTTCTTAAATAGAATATTTATATTATTTGTTTTTATTATTAATAATTCAAGTCAATTATTAATTAAAAAAATTAAGGAAAAAAAACCAAATAAAATATTCAAACTATTTTTTAAATAAAATGTTTACTTGTTTTTAATTTAAAATATTTTAAATAACAATATTCTTAAAATAAAATATTTCTATTGGCATACAGTCTGGTCAAAAACAGAAAGTTATGTAAAATGAGCACAGACCAGTGTTATTTTATTTTTATTTATATACTATTATATTATTTATTAAAAATGTGAATTAGCCTTTATGTATTCTGTTTTCTTTTACCGTTTAAATTAATAATTTTGTTTTGTGCTTTTCATTTTTATTAGTTTTTGCTATTTATATTTTAAACGTTTCCGTCTATCTTTAATTCATTTTGATTTCAATAATTTTAGTACATTAATTTAAAAGTTAGAGTTTACCTTAGCAACTAACCAAGTTTGAGTTTTTCATTTTATTTTAGTTCAATTAATGAAAACTTTTTTTTTTTAATTTTAAGATTATTTCACAGACACGGCAAAGAAAGCAAAGCAGAATATACCGATCTTTTCTGGTTTACTTGCTATAAAAACAAAACGCTTTCAAAAGAATACAATTTTTCAAGCATCCCCCAAAACCCTCGAGCGTCCGGTGGGCTGTCACCTGTCTCGGAGCGGCTCTGTGTTCTTCTCCATGCTCTCGTTCTCAGTGAACTCCATGAGCTCGCGGGCGGCACGGCCCATGTTGACCGCCGTGGGTCGAGCGGACGTCAGGTGGCACAGCGAGTCCCTGATGAAGGACACGAGGTCGTCGCCCCCCGCGCCTGCCCGCAGCTCCACCGCCAGGCTCAGGCAGCCCACGATGGCGATGGCGGGAGCGCCGCGCACCTGTAGGGTGAAAGGTCACAGGGTCACAGGCCCGCCAGCACTTCACTCGCCCGCTACACTCACAAATCATCCATTTCAATCAGCTTTCACAATGTGAACACTTCCGGTCATCTCTTACATCAGCTCACTTGAATGAAAAATGAGATTTTTTTGGATGAAAAGCCACATAAATGTATTCATACAGATTGGAAACACCATTCTGAGTTAAAAGTTGTGTGCTCAAGCCAAAATGCTGTTTGCAAATCCTTTTTACATTCAAAATGTTAAATATTACCAAGAAATCCAATGGGATAATTGTACAAAAGTACTACTCGCTGCATTTAGTGAACCTTTTAGAGGAAAACAACATTTCCATTGAAGAGTTTAGTGAAATGATGGAGTCATCCGGCGTAATCACAGTCCAGAAGATTATTCAATAACTACAAAGAGAAATTATGATGTCCTCGTTTCTTTAGAACTTGGAATTCTGCCGTTATGATTAGAATGAGCAATAATGACATCATTCTGAAAGTGGCATTCAGTTCAAAGAGCTGATTAACTATGATGTCGTAATGACCTAAAGGGACAGTTCACTAAAAAAGAAAAAGAATTGTGTCATCATTTACTCACTCTCACGTTGAGTTTCATCTTCTCCTGAGCACAAAAGAAGATATTCTGAACAATGTTGGTGACTGAAGAGTTGACGGTAGCCACTGACTTCCATAGAATGGAAAAAACAGCACGGAGGTCAATGGCTACCGACATTCTTCAATAAATCTTATGTGATCAACAGAAGAAAGAAACTCATACAGGTTTGGAAAGAAGAGAGAATATTTATTTTTAGATGAACTATCCCATTCTAAACTGGAAAATCTGACATTAATAATATTTCTTTATAAATGCAAACTTCAAGGAGAGCAACCATACATTTCGTTCTTTCATTTATAATCATTCATCACTTAATCGTTTTATTATTCCATATAATCATAGACATGATCATTTTAAAATTTAATTGATAAGTGTTTTATATTTTTTTCAGTGTGGTTTAGTCTTATGATGTGTGGTTTCTAGGGATGTTTGTCTTCATTAGTAAGAGGTAAGAGTACTTTCAGGGTTCTTAAGGTCACAGGATGTTGTTGTGAAGCAGTAATTGTCCATTGACTTGTTGGATTTGTGCTGGTCAGATGAAGACTTGTGCATTGAAACATACACAACGAAGATTATTCATTAAACTCTGCTCCTTTTATCATCATCACCACATCATCTCCTCCTTCTGCATTTCTCTGGTTTTACTCAGTCAACTTCTGTTAACACAGTTTTGGGTATTAGACCGTTTTGCTGACTAGCGGTTCTGTTACCAGACAAAAGGGATATTTTCTGACAGGTATTGATCTGGTATTTCTGGCGTGGAAGCACTCGGGGCCCCTCGTGATTTACCATCAAAGAGTGTTTTTTCCTTGAACAAATGCAGAGTAAAGAGACTCTCTGATGTAGGACTGACTGTAACTTAAGCGCTCGCTGCTGATTGTCATTTCCCGTCCATTAGTAAAGGTCTCGTGACAGTGGCTGGCACAGAACCAAAGCTCCTGATTGATCAATAATTCATGCCAGATATTTGCAGTTACGACTATTAATGAGGCGCAGACATGGCTGCCGGAAAACCATCACCCCAACACATTAATTTTGCACTACGTTAATCAAGACTGCAACGGCTGGAGAAAGAAAACTCGAGGTTTGCCAAACACCTTTATTATGTTCGCAAGCTCACGTACATCACGGAGACGTCTGCATTTACATCTGCAAGACGTATTTTTAACAGCGTTTGCTCATCTGCAATACGTCTATAGGACGTTCCCTATCAGATGTCAAATAGATGTTTTTTAGATGTCTTTAAGCCCTATTCGGGTGTTTTCTTGCGTTTTGTGGCCAACGTGAACTATCGTATATGCTCTTACCGCACACATTTTTAATATGTTTGCCTTCCAGCAAAGAAATAAAAAAATAACAATAGTAAAATCCAGAGCCAGATCACGTAAACTGCTAAGACTGGCTACTATAATATTAGTTTATTATTATTTTACTCATGTTCGTTTTAATTAGTACCTTTGTGAAAATTAAACATGGTTTTACTACAAAGTAAAGTAAAACCACACATTAACCTTGATTTTGCTATACTAGCCATATGGCTTCACCATGGTATTTGTAGTAAAACTGTGCTTATACTATGGTAATCAATCCAAATGACTATACGTTATGCACACATACAGATCACGTGATCTCTGCAACACCCAGATGTACAAAACAGACCCTCCCACCTCCGTAATAAACACAGAGATGTTAGACCTGTCCGAATTGGTACATGACAATTGCAGACGTCAGGTGGCTTTAATTTTTTACAAGCATAAACTAACACTGCCAAATATTTAGGGAAATACCTTGTTTACCCAAGCGGCCTTGTGCATAATTAATTTTATCCCACCGGTCACAATAGTGACCATAAAGAAGGTTTTCATTTATAAAGCTCTAAAAATATTACCGACTGGTGCATTTTCTGCAAATATGGAAAAAATAAAGCGTCTCAATTAAATGTGCAGTGTCACATGTTTAGTGCAAATTGTCACATGACCAGAGCAGTTTACTTCCTGTTTGCACCATGATATGATGAAGCTGCACCAAAGCTCCTAAAGTATGTTAACATAATGTGTACCAAAAATCTTTGTCATATCTTTAAGGTGTCTAGTATTAATATATGAATTCACAATCGTTCAGTTTTGTTGAGTGTGGACATAGAATGAGTACATGTTGATAGCAACAATAGTGACCTGTGGGATAATAACTATTTCTGACCCTGGAGCACAAAACCAGTCATAAGTATCCCAGGAATATATTTATAGCAATAGCCAAAAATACATTGCATGGGTCAAAATTATCCATTTTTCTTTTATGCCAAAAATCATTAGGATATTAAGTAAAGATCATGTTCCATTTAGATATTTTGTAAATTTTCTACCGTAAATATCAAAACTAAATTTTTTATTAGTAATATGCATTGCTAAGAACTTCATTTGGACAATTTTAAAGGTGATTTTCTCAATATTGTTTTTTTTTTGCACCCGCAGATTTTCAAATAGTTGCATCTCGGCCAAATATTGTCCTATCCTAAAAAACCATACATCAGTGGAAAGATTAAAAAAAATTTACCCTTTGTGGTCCAGGGTGCCTATTCGGTGTTGTATAAGGTGTTTTAATGTATAATAATAACCATAGTGATGAAACAGTTTAAAATGGGTTAATAGCTGAGATATATAAGAATTTTGATGACTGCAGAAATTATTTAATTTCAGTATACACGTTATCCCAGTCGTGACCAACCATACAACACACACTTTTCCCCCAAAATAATTATTTCAAGGGGTTACAAGTGACACATCATTTTGATACTTTCATGTCTGAGAAACATTTGGGATTAAATGGGTTAAGACGCAAGCGTGCATTATTAAAAAAAGAAACCCATAAAAAAACAGGCAGGGAGGTTATGTCAAGCGCAGGTTATGCAGATCACACTAGATCACACATGCACACGCGTGCACGAACAAAAAGCGCAAGCCCGTGCTCTGATCCGACACAAAGGAGCTCTACCGGCTTCGAGATGTCCGGACGTGCGCGAGCGAAACCGAGCAGTGGATCCGTCGACCGGGCCTGCAGTAGCCTACCTTCATGCTCTTGATGGCCTCATATCCGTCCCGCACCGAGCGGATCTCGTCGTACACGGTCTCGTGCGGCAGCAGCAGCTGGTTGAGGATCTGCAGAGAACCGGGCCGGTACCGGATCGCCTCCAGCGTCATGACCCGTATGAGATGCGGCTGAACGTATTCCGGGAGCGCTGGCGCCGATGTGTGACGGGTTCCGTCGGTCCGGTGGAGTCGGGGTGTGCTAGAAGCGCTGCGATTCGTGAATCACAAGGTGTGGGCGTCTGCACGGATCGAGGGGGAAAGCGCACCGATCACGGAACCGCGTGTTCGCTCTGGCAGGAAGCCCCGCCCATAGGCCACGCCCACTCCTGTCAGTCATCCCGACATTCAGATGAAGCCTTTTATTATTCTTATAACTACGGCGAAGCAACAATGAAGCGAATCAGACTATTCTCAGCGAGTGAATGGAGGGATCCAATGAAGAGCAGATGTTTGAGACTCGGAATGAGGACACGTTAGATCATGTTTCTGTGGAGGAATCGATTAAAACGCACACGGGCGCTATATTGTTCATATTTTAATAAGACGTGACGTCATCACTCGAAGGAATGGTTCTCCCCAAAATGACAAAAACGAAAAAATGGTAACAGCCAATAAGAATCCAACAATTTATAGAGCGAGCATTTAAGGAGTAGGTCGCTGCGATTTTGCCAAGACATGCTCCTGGATCAACATTACTGTCCAAAAATATAGACTTCCCAATCCCTAAACCTAACCACAATTTATTCATAAAATCAGTGGGAAATGATAGCCGATTAACAAGGGTGTAGAAGCACCTAACCCTGATCATAAACCTACAAGAGATATTTCCTGAAAAATTAACCCTCAATTCTGATTGGTTGATTGGAATGTTGTGCCAGGATCAACAAGGATGTTGATCCAGGAACATGTTGTACTTGGTGAACTCGTGTTCTCTTAAGGACTAGGCAACAACTTAAAGGGATAGTTCACCCAAAAATTTAAATTCTGTCATTAATTACTCACCCTCATGTCGTTCCATAGACAGCAAGGCAACTGAAATGTTCCCAAACACAGAAAGGTACTAAGGGCATCGAATAGTCCATGTGTCATCAGGGGTTCAACCGCAATTTTACGAAGTTATGAGAATACTTTGTGTGCAAAGAAAACAAAAATGATGACTTTATTCATAAATTCTTCTCCGCGTCACCCTCTGCCTCCATTATGACGATGCATTTCAGTGCTTTCCTCTGCATGTAAACAAAGCGCAGCGCATGTGTGTTTTACATGCCGAGGTACTTTCGATAATGGCAGATGTAACTTGGAGAAGAATTGTTGAATAAAGTCGTTAATAAAGCATTCTCATAGATTCATAAAATTACATTTGAACCCCAGATGTCACATGGACTATTTACGTTTTTGGGCCTAGGAACATTTCAGTTGCATTGCTGTCTATGCAGGGTCAGAAAGCTTTGGGATTTCATCAAAAATATCTTAATTTGTGTTCAGAAGATGAACGAAGGTCTTACAGGTTTGGAACGACGCGAAGTTCATTTTTGGGGGAACTATCCCTTTAAGTGTGTGCTTATAATATACAGAACATTATTCTTCTTGGAGTGAACCGGCCTTAAAGGGATAGTTCACCCAAAAATAAAAATTCTGTCATCATTTATTCACTCTCAAGTAGTTCCAAACCTGTATGAATGTCTTTGTTCTGTTGAACACAAAGGAAGATATTTTGAAGAAAGTTTGTAACCAGGCTGTTTTGGGGCACCATTGACTTCCATAGTAGGGAAAAAAATGCTATAGAAGTCAATGGTGCCCCAGAGCTGCTCTGTTTCCCACATTCTTCAAAATATCTTCCTTTGTGTTCAGCAGAACAAAGACATTCATACAGGTTTGGAACTACTTGAGAGTGAATAAATGACAGAATTTGTATTTTTGGGTGAACTATCCCTTTAAGGGGCCATTCACAGAAACACATTCTGTGTGAACGGCCCATAAAACTATAATAAACGTTGTCCATAGGATTTTTGAAAGCTTCAAAGCTTACTTACATTTGCTTTTAAATATGGCTTGTTAAGATGCATCACAAAGTTAAATGAACGACTAGTATGGACTACAAACATTTATAACCAACCTTAAAGGAGTTTTTTGTTGTTTCTCAAGCATGGCAGTCCCAGTCCCCGTTTGCTTTCACTTTTTAGAACAGCCAGGACATTCTGCAAAACATCTCCTTTTGTATTACTTAAACATTTCAAAAATAAAAATAAAATCAATGGCTTTAAACAACACAAGTATGAGTGAATGATGACAGAATCTCCATTTTTAGGTTACATTTCCTTTTTAATTATTACATTAGACATTATAATATCCTTCACCGTAGACACGTTAACAAATTAATGCAGCTTTTAAAAAAATAGACCCATCATCAGAACATCAGTAAATACATTAATACATTAGCAGTGATTGTCTTCAGTATGCGGAGACTGTAATGAACCTGATCTGTACATGCTGGAGTGAACAAGGATCATGAAGGCTAATTGGGTTCAGACAGCATCCTAAAAGACGACGGCACGCAGAAAATAAAGAGGTTGTCATGGAAACGCGGCAGCTTTATGTCTGGCTCGTTAAAAAAAACACAACCAAACATACAAACAGTTGATATAATGACTGACTGTAGCACACACACACACTGAGATCTGCTCTACACAAACAACAAGGGGTTCGGACTGTGTCAGAGTTGAATTAAAGTTGATGCCCTTTGACTCTGACAGACAAGACAAGCGGAAAAAAAAGAAGAGGTGCAAGCTTCCCTAAAAACATGCTGATCTCAGCATATGAATGACCACATCTCCAACACCACAAACACATACATTAACCACCCAGATACAAAACCTCTCATTCCATCTTATCAAGCAAAACACACACAGGCACACATTGACACCATCCTCCACCCAAAACACCCGCACAATGAGCCCCGTTTCATTTCCTCTCACGACCCTGTCTCCTGAAGCACCGGGGTGCGGATAATCCACGATTATGGGATATTATCCACATCTCCTTCATCTAACACACACTTGAACATCTTCCCTGGAGTGCTGAGATTATTCCCATATCACAGCCGTGCAGCGGTATTATCCTAATCTGGGAATACTGGAGGACACAGATTACTGTAAAGACTGCAGATTAACAGCATTTATATGTGAAAGAGAGGTTAGGCCGAGCCATGTCAGATAGGAGGAGATGGAAGACAAGAGAGACAAAAACTGGGTTAAAATAAAAAGACCTATTTTGCTTTTGTAGTGCTAGATACATGCATGAAACTGTCAGAGGGAATGAATGACTGTCTGTAATCCTGTTCTCTGATAACACTCATTTTATATATATATGCGCATGTATGTATGTATGTATGTATGTATGTATATATATATATATATATATATATATATATATATATATATATATATATATATATATATATATATATATATTAATCATCCACTCATTCTTAATATTTATATTAATTATATATTTATATATAATTTATATAAACATTAAGAATGGGTGTATTTTTAATTGCCATTAAAAAAAATCTCATTGCAAAAACCTCTTAATTGTCCTAAAATATTTAACTAAAATTTCTAATCTCTTTCTTTTTGGGGGCTAAATAAATGTGATCATGTTGTTGATGGGTTTTGTGAGATTCCCCCTTTAGTGTTTGACTGATGTTTTTTTTTTTTTTTGCATTAGATGAGATGAGTTTGATCTCACTCGAAACATTCAGACGTCTCTCCTTACAAAAGACAAATTGAGGAATGTTTTGATGGTTTGGACTGCAGAGTAATGAAGTGCAGCAATGCAAAAGGTGCTTAATTGCAATGTGTGTGTTTGTAGTGTTTCATTGTGATTCCCTCTGCAGCTCCTTCATATCTGTCACGAATCATTTCAGAAGTGTGAGGAGTTTTCCAGCAGACAGTCGCGTCACTCTTCACTCTCTGACAGCCCGTTTTTTCCTGACCGACTCCAGCTGTGAGAGCGAGAGAATGAAAAAGACGACAGTGAGTTCACATGAAGATGCAACTGAAGCACAGACACAGCAGGCTTTATTATTCACCTCGCTCTCCACCATCTTCACTCTGCAGAGGCTGTCTTTCGCTGCATCCTGAGAAACCAGAACAGCTCTTTAGCTTTAATCTTAATGACTGATTTGTTGAAATGACTTCAAAAAAGTGACATCCAGCTTCAGCTGTGTTTGTTTTTTAAAGAAACATCTGAGCAACTGCATGAGTGTCTCATGTCAACATGAAGTGACATTCACAACCCATTTTATTTCAGTAATGTCAAGTATTTCTGAGTGAAATGAGAACAAAAACAGATACCTCACAGCTTATCAATGCGTTTGGCCACATCACTTAACGTGTGTGTGTGTGTGTTTCTGTGTGTGGGGTTTGCTCACCCTGTTGCCTTGGTTGGAAAATATTTTGACTGATTCTGACAGACCGTGAACAAACTTCCGCAGCACATTTTCATATTCTGAGACAGAGAGAGAGATACAGTACATTATTGATGATCTGTTTTGTTCTTGAATGTCTTTAATATGTAGCACTGGAAAGTCCAATTCATTGAAGTGAATCAGTTCATTTAGAAGGTTCATTTAAATGAGCCATTTAAAAAAAATGATTCACAGATTCATTTGAATCATCAATCAGTATTACTCCCAGCAGTCTACATGCAGCATTTTATGTTCTTATTCATAAAGTAAACATCTAGTAAGTGTTTTTCTATACATTTCTATAATAATGAAATAATTTTAGAATTTAAAATAACTGTTTCCTATTATAAAATACATTAAATGTAATTTATTCCTGTGATGTGCAGCTGAATTTATCATCATTACTCCAGTCTTCAGTGTCACATGATCCTTCAGAAATAATTCTAATATACTGATTTGCTGCTCAAGAAGAATTTCTGATCATTATCAAGGTTTAAAATAGTTGTGCTGCCCAATATTTGTGTGAAGACCATGATACAATTTTTTTCAGGATTCTTTGATGAATATAAAGTTCAGAAGAACAGCATTTATTTTAAATAGAAATCTTTTGTAACATTATAAATGTCTTTAGGGTCACTTTTGATCAATTTAATGCACCCCTGCTGAATAAAAGCTTTAATGTCTCCGAAAAGAAATCTCACTGACCCCAAACTTTTGCACACATAATGAAACGTTTTCTAATTGCATGTGGTACCTGTCAGTGCTGCCGGATGTTTCTCCAGGTATGATTTCTGCCACTGCAGTCGCTGACAGACGTCCATGTGCTGCTTGATCAGCTCTGACGGGTCTCGTCTGTTCTTCTTATAATCGCTGATCTAAAGAGACGCACAAAATGACTCCCGACACACACTATATCCAGTCAAAAGCTCAATCCTACCACGACTGACACCGACACGCACCTTCAACTCCAGTCTCTCTTTGTCGTGGTTAAGCAGACTGAAGCTGTGCAGCTTATACTGTGGAGGAGATGAGCTGAAACCAACCAGAGACACGCGTTAAACACACTCACAGAGCGACAGGAAGTCAGTGCAGTACGATCAGCTTTAGCTTCACCTTGGTTTAGAGTTCCTGTCGTGATCGTTCCTGGGTTTGGATCTCGGAGAAGGAGCCTGCTGGAAAGAAAATGCTTTATGTGGTTTCTGTCCAGCTGTGTTTGTAGGCAAGAACACATCCTGTGTGTAATATAAACAGCAATAATTGGCATCTCGTACCCGTTCCTTTTCCTTGCTTTTCTCCCGGTCTCTGTCTTTCTCCCGCTCTCGGTCCTTCTCCGGTGAAGGTGTGAGCGGGTCGATGACGAGCCACTTCTCTGTCACCGGCTGCAGCTGAACTCCAGACAGCGGTTCGCGGATCTGCACTCGCACCTCCAGCTTCCCTCCCGTCGCCTTGCGTCCGTCCAACACCTGCAACGGCAGCACAGCTTCATGGGACACCAGCGCTCGTGTGCATGTGATACAAGTGTGTGCGAGTTTGTGTGAATCACTCACGTCAATGATCTCTCTGATCTCACACTGGTTCTCAAGAGCTTCTAGCTTCAGCTGAGCACTTCCCACCACTTTATCTGTCTTGAAGAGACCGCTGCAGACACACACACACACACACACACACACGATTATTAGAGTCACTGCTAATGATAGTGACACCAAATTTCAACCCTGTATGAAAAGTGAAAAGCTATTTTGCCTAAAGAAAACTAGGCTTATTTTTAGGACTATTAATTTATTTAACTAAAACCAATTTCATGTCAATTAATAATGATTTAAATTGTAGTAAAATATTTATGCTGATTTGCTTTAAATTCCTTTAATTTTTTTTTTACATGAATCATCATGACATGAATCATTGAAAATAACGTGACTGCAAAAAATAAAAAAAAAATGCAGATACATAACAGTAATGAGAATTTGTGGAGAAAATCTGCTTAATTATCACTAGGTGAAAACTATGTATGTTTATTTTCACCAAAAAAGTAGCAATTAATTGATCAAAAGTGCAATTTTTTTTAGATGTGAGATAAGTCACAATTACCTGTTTAAGTTTTATTCTGTGGAGGTAAGAAGCTTCCATAAAAAAATGATGATCCAAAAATTTATCTTAATTTTCCTTATGAAAAATATTAATTGTCATTTCTTTTGAGGTGGAATGTGATCTGGACGTGTTAGTCAGATTCACTGTTAGTGTTGATTAATAAGAGTCTCACCCTTTGTGTACGACCTCAAGCTTGATGCCTTTGGCCTGTACCACTCTCTTAAAGCCTCTGTGATCTCGCTTGATGATCAGCTTGAACTTCTCGTTAAACTCTGAAAACACACAGAGACTGTCAGCTAATGCTGCCACCTGTTTAACACACAGATCACGTGTGTGTGTGTGTGTGTGTACCTGGACAGTTGGTGTTTCTCACAGTGCTGGTTTTGTCTCTCTGAGCTTCTTCCTAAGAAACAAACACACTGTTAGATGCCAATAGCATGTGTGTGTGTGTGTGTGTGTGTAGAAGAGTGTGAAAGTGTTGCGTACCGCGCTGGGGAACGGGAACTCAAAGCGCACACTCGCATCCAGATCGCTGGCTGAAACTCCTGGAGAATACAAAGAAAACAACATTTGCAGCCACTCGGTCACAGATTTTCATTAATTGTTTTATTATATGTGACCCTGGAGCACAAAACCAGTCTTAAGTCGCTCGGGTATATTTGTAGCAATAGCCAAAAATACATTGTATGGGTCAAAATGATCAATTTGTCTTTTATGCCAAAAATCATTAGGATATAAAGTAAAGATCATGTTCCATGAAGATATTTAGTAAATTTCCTACTGTAAATATATCAATAATTTTTTTATTAGTAATATGCATTGCTAAGGACTTCATTTGGACAACTTTAAAGGCAATTTTCTCAATATTTTGAGTTTTTTTGCTCCCTCAGATTCCAGATTTTCAAATAGTTGTATCTCAGCCAAATATTGTCCAATCATAACAAACCATACATCAATGGAAATATTATTTATTCAGCTTACAGATGATGGATAAATGTCAATTTCAACAAATTGACCCTGGTTTTGTGGTCCACATATATAGACACTAATGTTCAAAAGGTTGGGGTCAGTAAAATTTGTTTTTGAAAAAAATTAAATCCCCCAAATTTTTCAACGGTAGTGTATTTCAGAGACAAATCAGAGTTATTTGAAACCATCTGTTTAGAGCATTATGACACACAAACACACACACCTGGAGGAGTGGGCAGGTTGATTCCTTTCACCACGGTCAGCAGCATGTCATTAGACGCCAGTTTAGGAATAATCCTAAACACAGATGAAGACACTTAGTGAATCTGCAGGACGACTGCACTGACAGATGTGTTGTGCGTGTGTGGGTTCTCACTTGACGGTGTTGAAGGTGCGCTCCTCTGTGTGGTATTTGGGAACTGATCTTCCTTTAGCGTGAGCTTTCTTCAGCACTTCAATATTACTCATGCATTCCTCAGCCAGCTTCTCAAACCTACACACACACACACACACACACACATATATATGTTCTATCATTGGGGCTTTCCATTTACTTGTAATATTTTATACTGAGCTAATAACCTTTGCTTGGCAGCAATCTTTAAACCAAACCCTCAGCATTTTTTCTTTACTATGTTTATTAATCCGTTTTCCTCATGAGGACTGTTTGCTGCTCCCACAATGTGCATTTCAGGTTTTACTCCCCATGTGGGGGCTTTTAGTCTCCACAACGTAGGCAAATCTAACCGTCACACACAAACAAATACACTTTAAGGCTAAATTATATTTTTATTTAATACTTATGTTAGTATTTATGGTTAGAATTTAGATTCTGATAAAGATTATATATTTGAATTAATAAAAAAAACATTAACTTGTTGCATTGATACCATTCATATGTTTTTTTCTTTTTATATATTTTTAATAAATATTAAATAAGTAAAAAAGCAAAAGCAGTTTTGCATAAAAATTGAATTTTTAATGCTTGTTTAGGTAAATATTATAAAATCTGGATGTTTTTGATTCATTACACTACCATTCAAAGATTTGGGGCTGTTAAGATTTTTTTATGTTTTTGAGGCTGTATTTATTTGATCAAAAATAAAGTAAAACTAATATCAAGTAAAATTAATAAAAAGTAATATTGTGAAATATTACAACTTAAAGTAACTGTTTTCTATGTGAATATATTTTAAAATGTAATTTATTCCTTTCTGAATTTTAAAACTATTAATTTCTTTTAAAAAAAAAGAAGAGTAGTGTAGACTTATCACGCAAAACACACACCTAAAAACTTTTCTTACCTGATTATGATTTTTAAAAAATATAATGAATGAAAACACACCTGGCAGTTTCTGCTACATTCCCCGTATGAGTGAACTGCTGCGAGTACGCCAGGCATTTCTGGAAAGTGTCAGAAAGTCATGTAGACTGTAAATAAAGCATACATTTCTCTTGAGTTCAGTGTGTGCTTGACATGGATCAGATCTGTGTGGAGTAATAACCTCGTGCTGCTGTTTGAGCTGTCCCATCAGTTGTGTGTACTGCTCAGATGAGCGCGGAGAGAGAGCGGACGAGCGTGATTGAGACAGTCTGTAGTTGTCCTCACTGACCGGAGCGGCCGGCACCTGGACACACATAAAACACACACACACTCAAATCTGTGTCAAACACCTCACACACACACACACACACATCTGCTTACTTTCACACACACAGACGCAGTATTTGCTGCAAAGCTGTCCACAAATGGCATTAAATAAATAAATAATATTGCATGTAATGAATTGCATGGACAAAATAGGATAGTATTGTCCAATTATGATAGGATGTGTGACGATTTATAGCACTTTTATAAACTGAATGCATTATTTATTCAAATCATATATTTTTAATAGAAAAGGTACATCGCCATCTTGCTCCAACTAAAGTGAGCTGAACACATCTGACATCTTAATTACAACTTCCTAACTCATAAATACAAACTTCCTAGGAGCACACCAGAGAAGCAGTCAATGACTTTGGCCCTCCAGAACCAATTCTGATGAAATTTCGGTGCATTGCTGATTCACAAACCTTGGTGATGTCAACAGGAAGCCCGCCCTTGGCGGCAGTGATCATGGGCTCGAGGCCTTTGGCGTGTCTCAGGTGCTGAGTGGCTCCCTGCATGTCCTTCATCTCTTTAGAGCGCAGCGCGGCCTTCACGAACTGCTGCCTGCGCATCATCAGGAAATCCAGCTGCTGCTGGGCTGCACAACAACACACACGTCACACAACAGTGCGTATGCGTTAATGCCGATATATAAACACACATCTACCTTTCCCTCCTAGTTTGGGGGCGTTAGTGGAGCCGGTGGGCGTCCCTGCTGCGGACGAGGCTTTCGGAGGAGCGGGAGCTCTGGATTTCTGAACGGCAGGCTGAGCTGATGGCTACACAGACACAGAGAGATGAAGAATCTGAAGCACCGTTTCTAGAGGTTCTGCTGAACTCTGACGCTACCTTCTGTGGTTCTTCGTCGGTGTCTGCGTCCTGATTGGCCAGCTTCATGGCTGTCTCCAGGACGCCCATAAAATTCTGCTCGCTGCCCTCAGTGCCCTGCAGCGGAAGACAACCTGACATGCACAAACATTAACACTGTCAAAAATGAGGAGCACAAACTATCTACTATGAAATTCTCACATGTGAATTCACAATTCTAAGGAAAAAAGTCTGAATGGTGAAATAAAGTCACAATTACCCTTTTTTTATTTATAATCCATGGCAAAAAACAAAACAAAAACAGAATTATAAGAAGTAAACTCTAAATTGCAAAAAAGTCAAGACTTACAGTATTTATTCTCGTATACTCATATCTTGTAATTATGACTTTTTTTCTCAGAACTGCAAGAAAACATGACTGAATTGTAAAATAAAAAGTTACAATTAAATGTATTCAGAAACCATAACTATACTGTTTACATAATTATAAATGCACACTGCCGTTTGGTATAAGAATGTTTTTTTTATTTTAAAAGCAAAACAAACAAATAAATACATTTAAAAAAAATATATATATATATATATATATATATATATAATAGAATTTAATATATATTTATATATAATATAATTGCTCAAAAGTGACAGTAAAGATATTTATGTTACAAAAGATTTCAGTTTCAAATAAATGCTGCTCTTTTGGATTTTCTATTCATCAAATATATGAATCAGCACAACTGTTTTCAACATTGATAATAATCAGAAATGCTTCTTGAGCAGCAAATCAACATATCAGATTGATTTCTGAAGGATCATGTGACACTGAAGACTGGAGTAATGATGCTGAAAATACAGCTGCGCATCACAGGAATAAATTACATTTGACTATATATTCACATAGAAAACAGTTAAATTGTAATAGTATTTCACAATTTTACTGTTTTACGGTATTTTTTAACACATAAATACAGTCTTGGTGAGCAGAAGAGACTTTCATAAACATTAAAAAAAATCCTTTTTAAAAAAACAGCAGTGTGTATATTTTAATTACTTATTTACTTATTAATAATCAGCACACCACGCTCTAACATTTACAAACACCTCTTGATATATTTAGATTTTAATTAACACATTATATGGTACATTTTTAACCTTTCTCACTGGTGAGGCACATTCAAGATGTTTTACTATATTTGTGAACAAGTTTGGCTCTCACTAGAAACAAGCGTTACCTGGTGGAACAGGAAGTTCTGCCAAATTCACAGGCCGTCCTGCTTTATGAGCTTTAATGGCATCTTGATATTGCTGAAGTCAAGAGCACACACACACACACACACACACACACGAGAGGTTAATGAAACAGCACCTGTTCTTATTTAAATGAGTCTTGGCGTATGTTACCTTGACTATGCGCTGGTGCATGCGTGATTTGCGGTCGTCTCCTTTGCTCTTGGCGCTCTCTGCCGCTTCTCTGTATTTGTCCATGCGCTGCTGTAAGGCCTCGGCAATGCTCCGGGGAGCAGAGAGAGCTGAAACACACACACACACACACACACATATATAACTGACGTCTGTGTTTGATGTGTGTGTGGGACATCACATTAACACACCACACACACGTTCTCACCTGTGTCTGGGGCAGCAGTGGGGGCAGCAGGAGGGGCGGCTGGTTTAGAGGACAGCTGGGGAGGGTTAGAGTGTGGCACTTCAACCTCTCCTGAAAGACAGAGACACTTTCATCAAACTCAGACTGAACGGACCAGAATGTAACTGAGGTGAGAGGAGATCTGTGAGGTAAAGCTGTACCAGGAGGGGGCGGCAGTGAGCTGATGTCCACAAACTCCCCTCGGTCAACACTCTCCACCACTGAGTCTAATCTCTGTGAGGAAAGGGAGAGGCAGAGAGCAAGGCAAAGTTCATTTTCCCAGTTGTTAATTGTTGGTTAACCTAGTGCCGTGTAGCCAGATAAATCTACAATCCACAATAACACCTACACTTCTATTCAAATGTTTGGGGTCAGTATGTGTTTGAATTTTTTCAATTAAGTCTGTTCTGGTTTCTATCTAAATATATTTTAATATGTTATTTATTTCTGTGATCAAAGCTGTATTTTCAGCATCATTACTCCAGTCTTCAGTGTCACATGATCCTTCAGAAATCATTCTCATATTCTGATTTGCTGCACAATAAATGTTTATTATTATTATCATTGTAGAAATCAGTTGAGGTGCTTCATATTTCACTGAAAAACTGTGATGCATTTTTTTTCAGGTTTATTTGATAACCATAAAGTTCAAAATAACAGCATTTATTTAAACAGAAATCTTTTGTAACATTATAAATGTCTTTTCCTGTGTTATTTTAGTATCATCAAGTTTATTTGTAATATTTTGAATTAGTTAGAATTTTTATATTTTCCATTTTTATTAAAGTATTAGCAATTTTGTTGTCTGTTTTTATTAGTTTTATCAGTTATTTTTTAAATATGCCATTTTTATTGACGTTTTAGTATATCATGATAAACAAAATGAAAATGAGAAATCTTGTCTAGGCAACTAGCTTAAGTACAATAAGTTTAGGTTTTTATATCTTATCTCACTAAATATTTTTTGTATTTAAAAAAAAAAAAAATTCTCATTTTAGTTTATTATTTATCCAGTTTATCTGTAATAACCCTGGTCTTTACTGTCACTTTTCATCAATTTAATGCATTCTTGCTGAATAGAAGTATTAATATCTTTGAAAAGAAATAATGGTACAGACTGCAAACTTTTGAATGTTACTGCACATACAGCCATGGCCAAAAATATCAGCACCCTTGGTAAATATTATCAACGGCGGAAAATTTATCTGCATTGTTAATCCTTTTGATCTTTTATTAAAAAAAATTCACAAAAATCTAACCTTTCATATCTTTCATTGGATAATAAGAATTTAAAATGGGGGGAAATAAATCATGAAATAAATGTTTTTTTTCAAATACACGTTGGACACAATTATTGGTACCCCTAGGAATTCTTATGAGTAAAATATCTCTGAAGTATATTCCCATTCATATTCACAATTTTGAGCACTCTAGGGTGATTATGAACATGAAATTATCCAGCCATGGCTTCCTGTTTCACAGAAATATAAATAGGAGGGAAAACAAAGCCCAAATTCCCTTAATCATCATCACAATGAGAAAAACCAAAGAATATATTTCTGATGTGCAGCAAAAGATAACTGAGCTTCACAAATTAGTGAAGTGGCTTTAAGAAAAGAGCTGGAGGAGAGTTTGAGTGGTTAAAGACTCTCCAAGGACCTCCAAGGAATGACACAACTGATGCGCTATCTCAGTTTAAGTTGAAACGACCTCGCAATCAATTTGATTCCACTTAATTCATGTTTTACTGTTGCTTATTGTCTTGTAGGCTTAGGCTTAATTTTCTATTAATTTTAATGAATATACAAATTAATAAATTGAGTTTTATTTATTTTCTGTTACAAAATTTTCATTTATTTTGTCCCCATTTATTCTTGGGCTACACGCCAGAGGGTGCTGCAGCACCCCTACTTCCCCCGGTAATGCTTCTGTTAAATGTGGTGTGTACCATAGCTGCTTTGTTTTTATTTCTTTAGAAAAAAACTAATTTTTTTTATGAATATGGATTATTTTCTTAGCACCCCCACATATTGGTCTAGCTCCCCTTTAGCCCTGGTAGAAAAAAAATTCTGGCGCCGTGCCTGCTGGCTTCTATGGTCAGATGAAACTAAACAATTAGCAGCTTTTTAGCAGGAAACACTCAAGATGGGTTTGGTGAACACAGGGATAAAACCCCATTGTACCCCATGTGTACAATTAAATATACTGCTGTATTTTTGATGTTGTGGGCCTATATTTCTGCTGGAGGTCCTGGACATCTTGTTTAGACGCATGGCATCATGGATTCTATCAAATACCAACAGATAAAAAAAAATCAACAAGTGACTGACTCTGTTGGAAATCTTATAATGGGCCATGTTTGGATCTTCCAACCGTACAAAAATCCAGACACAAACCTCAAAAACAACAAAAACATGGGTCACTGAGCACAAAACCAAGCTTCTGCTGGCCATTCCAGTCCTCTGACCTGAACTCTGTAGAAAATGAGTGATGTGAACTGAAGAGAAGAAGCACAGTCATGGAGCTGTGAATCTGAAGGATCTGGAGTGATTCTGGATGAAGGAATGGTCTCTGATCTCTTGTCAGGTGTTCTCTAACCTCATCAGGCATTATAGGAGAACATTTAGGGCTGTTAAACTGGCAAATGGAGGTTTCAAAAAGTATTGAATACAAGGGTGCCGTTAATTGTGGCCAATGTGTATTAGAGAAAAACATTTATTTCATAATGATATTTCCCCCCCATTTTAAATTCTTATCCAATGAAAGGTTAGATTTTTGTGAATTTTTAAAATAAAAGATCAAAAAGATTAACAATGCAGATTAATTTTCACAGCCTTCTTTGATCATATTTACCAAGGGTGCTGATATTTTTGGCTATGACTGTAAATAAAATGCATAGGGCACCAAAGAAATGAGTGTAAATGTGTGACTTTGTGACCCAAATTAGACGTGATGATCATGAACTGGCAAAACTTGTCACCTTGGACACTTGGTAGAGTTGTTTGGCTTGCTCATGGTTTCCGTTCTGCTTGGCCTTTAATGCTGCCAGTTTATACTCTCGCTGTCTGCTTAATATACTCGCTTTGAGCTCTGAAACACACACAGACACACATGACAATGTGTACGGTAACAGCTTCACAGTCACAGTTAATGAGAACGTCAGAGTGAGAGTGTGTGTGTGTACCGGAGTGCTGAGCGCTGGGCTGGCCGGGTGTGAGGGGTGATATGGCTGGTGTATCGGGCGTCACGACTGTCGCTCTCTGTGACGGAGGCTGTAGCAGCTGAGGTTTGGATGGAGCGGCTGGCTTGACATTGGCCGTCTGCGGTGGCGTGTTTGCTGGAGCAGGTTTTTCTTGCTTTGTGATTGGCTCGGCCTGCGGAGCAGCGGAGGGTTTCCCACCTGTGGCCACAGGAGGAGGAATCTCATCTTCATTGATGGGCTTCCCCTTCTTAACTGACATCAGCATAGACTGTAGAGTCTAAAAACAGAAAATGTGTTACTAACTGCTCGGAAATCCTCAGACAAATATACCATACAAAATACAGAATAAATTATTTATTTTACAGATTTTTTAAATCACATTTAAATTTTTTTTTTGTCTTCCAATTGATACATTTTCAAATAATTTATTTCTAATTATTTTAGTAAATATTATGTAAAATAAATTGCAGTAATTGTTACATTTCACCTATAGGCCACCCTGCTCTCCAAGACAGAGGTCATCAGCCCTGCTCCTGCAAAGTTTATTTCCAGCCTGCTTCAGCCCACCTGTGTATTTTAAAGCAGTCTTGAGGAGCTTCATTAGCTGCTTCTGGTGTGTTTGATTAGGGTTGTAGCTAAACTCTGCAGGACTGTGGGTCCCCAGGAACAGGGCTGAAGACCTCTGCTCGAATGGCGCTTTTCCACTGCATGTTACGGTACGGTACGGTTCAGTACGGCTCACTTTTGGGGGGTTTTCCACTGGGTACAGTACCTGGTACTTTTTTTAGTACCACCTCGGCCGAGGTTCCAAGCGAGTCGTACCGTTACCAAAACGTGACAGGTAAACTCTGCTGATCACTGATTGGCCGGAGAAAATCGTCACTGCTTGCGTCATTGAACTTGCGGCACGAGACACAACAGACCCGCTAGATTTAAATCAGCACAGCCAGCGAAGGATCGAGCGCAACTGTTTTGAATGAGCGCACCTTTCTTTTAAAAACCAAAAAATGTCAGTTTCATTGTCTGTTGAGGAAGTACAGACTGTTTTCACGTTGATAGCCGATGAGCGGATCCAGCGAGAGCGTGATGGAGCAATGTGGAATCAAAAAGTTTTTCAGGAGTCACGGCAGTAGAGGCGGCGCAACTATAACGACACGTGATTAATCCCGCCCACTCTAAAGCAGTACTAAACTGCAGTGGAAACGCAAACCGAGCCGAACTGAGCCGTGCCGTTCTGAACTAGGGATGGGCATTTTTGGCAATTTCTTATTTCGATCATCGATAGGTTTCAAAAACGATTAATCGAGTACTCTGGGGGCGGGGCATGGCCGTAATGGAGATAATGAAAATATCTGAAGACTGTTATGAAAATTAATGTTAAAAATGAAAACATGTCTATGAAAATATGATTAGAACACTGTTAGATTATGATTATGATGCAGCAATGTTATAAAAAAAGAATCATCTAAAAACGAATAGCTGCCTGAGGTGAAGCTGACTTTATGCCAATAAACTGAAACCCGTTCTATGACACTTCCTATGATATAATCAGATAACTTCGATACACAACATAGTACGTCTACAATATAGTACATTACAACTTGTATCTGCACAAAAGGATGCATATGCTAGTGAACTTAAGTTACGTGCTATAGCGAGAGAGAGAGTGAGCTCCCGCTGTGATGTGCTTTCAACAGCACGCTCAAACACGGGCAAGGACAGAATTCACTACAGATTTCACATTCTATAAAGCTCTCATTATAATGCTTATTTCATTAATGTTTATGGCAGATTTGTGCTATATTTTCATCGACATTATCAAGTGATTCCTAAAAATCGCCTGCGTGTTTTCGAAGCCATACAAAGTATGCCAACTTCTGAACAAATATAACGAAAAAAAATGACTGCTGCATTATTGTAGGATCAGTATTTTAAAAAAGATACATCTAAAAGTAATACGACCGTCTCAAATAACTCTGTCAATTTTGGGCATTGCATTTGAGCATGAAACTAAACACTGGTAAATTGCAGCGTGTTAATAAATGTTAATACCCCAACGCATCCTCTATTAGATTAATCAGATATGCATGTAGCTAACCCAGACATCACTACGTGACTTCATAGCCAAGCTTCTCTCTCTTCTCACGTCTATACTTTGAACTGCATGCTCTTGCAAGCTAAACAATCAGAGCTCAGGGTGCCGCCCAAAGTGCGGCTATAACCAATCAAAAAAATAAACATTTCCCACGATCATCGTTTTCATGATCGATCATCGCTGTCACGGCCGAGTACTCGATCGCTGTTGCACATCCCTATTCTGAACAGTGCCGAGCCGAGCTGTACCATGCAGTGGAAAAGCGCCATAAGACACTATCATCGGCCATCAGAAAGTCGATGTGTGTGGACCTCTAATCTTGGAAATGTCCCACCTTCAGTCCGCGGTCATATCGCCGTGCTTTGCTGATCTCCCCCGCGGCCTTGGCGTTGGTAATGGCCGTTTGGTACATGTCCAAGCGCTCTTGCAGGCGATCCTCCAGGCTGCCAGGTGTATTCTGGGATGCGGGCGCTGCATTCGAGCGTTGAGGAGGCACTGGTGACGGAGGAGGTTTCCTGACCATTTGCTCCTCATCGTCTTCCAGCACCTCATTCAACTCGGCCTGAAACACATAAAAACTTCAATCAAAACCTGTTCCTGAGAGAAAGATTGCATCTGATGTGCCACCTGTAGTGATGTAAAGACAAGAAGGTTTTTGTCTTACCAAGAGATCAGCGTCGTTCTCCAAATCCCCATCGTCATCTCCGTCCTCGTCCAGGTCTTTCATACAAAGCGCTGCCATCCGCTCAATGTCCTCCATGGGCACCGGAGCTAAATGATGCAAAAAAGGCAGAAAGATTAGGGAAAATGCCAAGGGATCAAGGTTTGGCTTGCTGCTGGTAGACGGCATAAATACATAACATCCTCACCTTTTCCTCCAGGTCTCTTCCCCGCTGGTCCGCTCCTCCCTCCTCCTCCCATCAATGCCAGAAGCTCCGCCTCCAGCTCCACATCATTTCCTCCAGAGTCATCCAGCCCACCGTCAGGAGCCAAATCCAGCAGCAGTCCCATCTGATTACATGTGAGGAGGGAGAGCCGGTGTTATTACCGTATCACTGAGATACCATTTTAGTTTTTATCAATATCCTGAATTACATTATATTTTAATTTTAAATAAAGTTTTACATTTAGTTGTGTGTCATTCTTTGTCTATATATGTAAATATGTCTACATATTTATAATTTGTTTGAACATTACATATGAACTGTTCCAAATTCAAAAGCATTTTATGCACCTACTTTCACTTAATATGTCTATAAATCTTTTAATAATTTTCCTTTCATTTTATTTGATTATTTTGTAAGTAAAGGACAGTTACAAATATTGCCTTTGCAACTAGCATGAATAAAAAACACTTTTTTTCAAATGTTTAATGTTTATTTTATTTCAAGTGACAATTTTTTAATAGGTTTTAGTTTTAATTTACAATAATAACCCTCAAATCTGATTTCTAGATTCAGAAGCATTTTATGAACCTATATGTGTGGCACTCAAAAGTGAATGCAGTTTAAGTGCACTAAATATTTACAAAAGTCCTAATTACATCACCACAAATCATTTAATCTTATGAAGTAAAACATGCAAAGACATTTCCTCTATGATTCTGGACACAGTCCTGACTCTCATCTGGTTTATTACCTGTTTGGCCCTGGCGGCCCCCTGGCCCTTCTGCGGAGGGTTCTGGCTTCGACTCATTTTCTCCACAGGTCCTTCAAACCTGAAGTGAGACAAATAAAGATTCATTAATAAAACTACAAAGCAGCCACTGCATCAGCCTTTCAACGACAACAATATAATAATAATAATAATAATAATAATAACACAGCCAACCACACCAGAAAGAGAGTGGCGTCATGGCGCATTCCTAGATCATTACGTGAATAATGACGTCTGTATTTACATAATCAATGCATAGACATAATTAACGGCCAAATATACATATTTAATAGTTTAATATTTCTCCCAGAGCTCCGTCACCTTAAATTAACTGACTACGCTCAATAGCGAATGTTTCAACAGTATTTAACCTGCTAGTGTTTACAGGTTCATCCAAAGTACATCTTTGCACCAAAACTGTTGGAGGCAAAGCGCAACGAAGCCATAAAATAAATATCAGATCATTCAGAATATAAATCATAAAGTAAACAACTAATTCTGAGAAAGTTTCTGCTAGCGAGGAGGCTAATTCTTACATCAGACTCTATTTACTAATAATTTGAACGCGATACCTTGATCATATGTTCCTCCGAGGGCGGGCTAGGTGCTAAATATCTCTCCCGTCGAGAAGAACAAGCTACCTGTCATGAAGTTTTTGCACCAGAGTGTCATAAAGACAGAGATAAACAAGTCTGCACTGCTGTCAGTGAAGCTCCAGCACTTCCTGCCTTTCGCCAGGTTTCCCATGGCAACAGAGGCGCGCGCTTTACGGCACGCGGGAACGCCCCTGGACCTGTAGTTCAACCGCCAGCGTGAGATTGTAAATCATATTTTACACTTTATGAAGGTTTGTCGTGTTATAGTTTGTTTTCTCTGAGAAAATGTGCAGAAATAGTTGATTAAATAGTACATCACGAATAGCGTCACGAATCTTTCGCGCGCTTCTGTCAAATTAATTATATGCTATTTACAACGGTTTATTTGATATGTTAATTGATCTAGAATTGGTTATAAGAATTTATTTGACAAAATTGAGTTAGAGGATAAATTAATTAATACAAAAAATCTACAGTATGCAAATTAAACTATTATTCATTTAGTTGAATCTGCACTAAAACAAGACAATGGCCAAAAGAAAATCGAAGACGACAGGTACATTGGACCCTTGTAAACATAGGCTAATTATCAGTCATTTATACTACCAGCTTGATTAGAGCTATGTTATATATTTAATTTTTCAGTAAATGCAGTTAAATGTCTTTTAGCAGAGTTCAAACCCCCTAAAATGATGAAGCCCAGAGCAAAACGACAGAAAAGGACTGAGGAAACAAACCAGTCTGAAGATGAAAATCAGGTGATTTGACATAACATTTTGAAGAAATTACAATATGCTTTGATGTCACTGTGCTGTTAATATTAGTGTTTCATTTGATGAATCAATTAACTTTAACCTTACTGTCTAGACGCTGACACCAGAATCAGAAAACAACGATTCCCACAATGCATTGTGTTCAGACAAGCTGGATGAACATCAGCCTGGACAAAGCACAACTCAATTCCCCGTAGATCCTTGTTGTCCCTTGGAAGAGAAAACAAGCCACGATGATAATGATGAGCTTGGAAATCCACCTGAGGTCTCTCATGAGATTGAACAAACTACAGCGGTCACACTACAAACCCCAGAACTCGACAATAGCGACAAGCACACTCTCTCTAGACCTCTGAACACAGAAGCTATTAATGTAGATCAGCCCAACAAAGAGCAAGATGATGAAGAGCGTGAAATCACAAGAAATTCAAATCATGACTCTCAGAAGCTCCCAGATGACTGTGACTCTGAATTACCATCAGATGAGCATCAAACCGAGAGAGAATTGTCACACGAGGAGAATACAGCATCTGAACCCAAGATTGATGAACAATTAGGGTCTGAAGACATCGTAGCGGAGACCTCAATTGACCAGATTCAAATGCCTGAAGATGCAGGTTCTGCAGATCCTCTAGTAAAGAGGAAAAAAAGAAAGAGGATGGGAATGTGCAGGCTTGGAGAAAGGAAGAAGATGCTCAAGGGACAGCCGGCTAGAGGGAATGTGTTTGAAGGAAGCCAGGAGAACGAGGCGGGGCATGTTACCAATGAGGAGCCGGTCGTGTCGACTGGTGGTTTGAAAAAGGATATCTCCATTTCTGTTGAAGAAGAGGGAGTTATTGAGTCAGAGGTTTCAGTGCCTTCCTTCCCAACTTATTGCCCAATGGAGGATATACCTGTACAAGAGGAACAGGAGCAGCCTGATTATGGGAATGAAGTTCAGATACTGGTGAAATGCATGTCAAGCGAGCCTGTTACTCATGAAATCCCATCCTATGCTGATGACCCTCTCGAGCAAAATGGAAGTGAATGCATGGAGCAAAATGCTACCGAAAGCAACATTAGAGAAGATATCAACGAGGTCTCAACTGAGTTTGGTACTGAAGTAGATTTTGCTGAAGTTTGCAAGGACTCAACTGATGTTTCGGCTCAAGAAGAGGTTGTGATTGCCGGTTCACTTGAAGTTCCCAAAGAGGCCAATGAAGCCTCTGCATCCGCTTCTGAGGTTGCTAACCAATTTGGAGAAGAACTCGTAGCGGGAGGCGACGACATTAAGCAGTGCAGTCCGTGTGAATGTGACACGAACGCCTCTACCAGTGACCACACCAGTGAACAGTGTGTGGAGCTCATGGATATCACAACCGATGAGACCCTCAGTGCACCTCCTGTAATCCATGAGACAGAAGATAAGCCTGAGTCTTCAGACTTTACTCAGGTTCCTGCCACTGTCACAGCTGAGAACAACAGCGTGTTGAGTTTGTCCTTACCTGCAGCTCCACCGGGTGGTGATAATGAAGATGTGCAAGTGAGTTATTCTTTTGAAGAAAGTATGAAAGTACATTTAAAGCAGGTGTGACCAAATCTGCTCCTGGAGGGCCAATGTCCTCCAGAGTTTAGCTCCAAGCCTAATTAAACACAGCTGAACCAGTTAATTAAGCTCTCCAGACTCACTAGAAACTTCCATGCAAGTGTGTTGGAGCTAAACTCTGAAGGATGCTCTCCCTCCAGGATCAGGTTTCAAGACCCCTGAAAAAAAAAAAAAAAAGTCATTCCATATTTCAAGAAGATACTGCAGAATGTGCTCTGAAGTGCTTTTAAGCTCTAGAAAAGTAATAAAAGCACCTTAAAAGTAGTCTATACGACTTCTGTAAGATAGCTTTGGGTGAGAAAAAGGCCAGAATAAAGTGTTAGTTGACACAAAAATCAGTGTTGGTTGTCATCAAAACTGTTTCATCATTGGTGTGTAATATTCCTATGAAATATCAAAACCACTACTTGGTATTTTTAATTTGGCTTTTAAGTTTGCAGTAAGTAGTGTAGGTTTTGGGATCCAAAACTCACATGTCTTTTAAAGTCAGGATTAAGTTACTAAAACGGAGTTGTATCCTCAGTCGTTTACAGAGCGTGTAAGTTTACTGAGTGATGCTCATGAGCTTCATCGGAGTCCTGCCGCTGAACTGGATCCCTCCAGCCCTGTATCCATGCACTCGGTGACAGATTCCCAGCTCAACAACATCCCTCTCAGGTGAGACAAGTGTGACAACCATTGACTTTGAATGTTACTGGAGGTCCGT
This sequence comes from Barbus barbus, assembly GCF_936440315.1. Taxonomy (NCBI): domain Eukaryota; kingdom Metazoa; phylum Chordata; class Actinopteri; order Cypriniformes; family Cyprinidae; genus Barbus; species Barbus barbus. The sequence goes on along the minus strand of NC_136736.1, from coordinate 1,940,434 downwards.
TTAGGTTTCTAGAAGTTGGTTAAATTTCAGACTTCACTGTCCACAACATTAACGCACAGCACAAGGTGTTTTTGTCCATTTTCAATGTTTATATTTTGCTCAGTTTGGAGGATCTCCCCATCTCAGAAGCCTCCTGTGATCTGGAAGATGCCACAGAGCTTGTATGCGGCCTAACCAGAGATATTGCCTCTATGAAGTAATTCAGGATTTGTTTTGAGCACTTCAACACAATTCTGAATTTGTGGTTTACACTATTAAGTTTATTATTAAATAAAACCGTAACGAACAGTTTTGAGCAAAAACCATAATTCTGATGTTTTCTTGCAGTCAGTTATTGATGGACGCACGCAGGAAGATCGGCTTTGGGCAACAAGGCAGAAAACCTCCGCTCCACACTCAGAAATATAGGCATAATGCCAACAGATCCTGAATGTATTTTACAGCATGATATAATGGAAAAAACTAAAAATGTAGTCAAAGAACACTGAATAATTTGCACTGATGAGTTCAGATGTTCAGGCACTTGTTGTTCACAACTGTTCAGTGACACTTGTTTGAAGTCGGTGTCAAACAGTACGGCTTACTCCGTTTTAGTAGCCAAAGTTAACACTTTTATTAGGAGGTTCAAGCAAAGTATTAAACCTTGTAATTCTGTCGGTCACAGGGTGTGACCCCTAGACTGAAGGGTCATAACCTTGGCAACTTGTCTTAAAAGTTCCGGTCATAAATCTGTCCAAATTCCTGTTTAAAACACATTATGCATAAATAAATGAGTCTTTCTGGTTGTTGCGGTGTGCGCGTTTGATTCTGTGAAATCATGTTTTGTAAAACTAGACATCAAAAAAAATGGTCAAACTGAACCAAGTTCAGCTAATGTGCCACGTGTTTCCAAAAGTTCACCTACTTTATATTCATTTTCTTTTGTTTTTGTCTCAAAATAAACGATCAAACAAATGTACATGAACTTCCTGATTCCACATGAACAAACCCTGATGATCATCTTCTCAGAAATGTAGTAAAGGCAAATGGAAGTGGTGTGTGGCCAAGTATGGTGACCCATACTCTGAATTTGTGCTCTGCATTTAACCCATCCAAGTGTACACACAGTAGTGAACATACACCCGGAGCAGTGGGCAGCTAATGCTGCGGCGCCCGGGGAGCAGTTGGGGTCTCACCTCAGTCGTAGTATTGAGGGTGGAGAGAGTGTTGGTTATTCACTCCCCACCTACAATCCCTGCCGGACCGGAGACTCAAATCCACAACCTTTGGGTTACAAGTCCAACTCTCTATTAGGCCAAGACCGCCAAAATAGAGAGAAACAAAAACAGAAGATTGAGGTTAAATATTAATGCAAAATATAGGCAGCTTCACAGAGAAAAACACACCTAAATAAATTTAAAAGGGTTTATATTTCACCACAGAGTATCACAAAAGACTTTTTTTTTTGTTGGTAAAATTAAACAAGAACGAGCTAGTTCGCACGTGGTTGCACCTGTAGCAAGCCTATTGGCTTGTGTACAAGTTTGTTCAAAGATGAAATTAGGGAAAAAATTAAAATAAATTAAAAAAAAAAAAATCACTGCACACAAGAGGAAGACCAAAAACCGTGCAAAATCTAACAAGCACAAATGCATGCAAACTTCCCCACAAGCCATTATAGATCGAACAATCAAAATTTAAAACTTGAATATTAAAAGCACTCATTAAAATGTCCTTTGTGTATGCCGTGGCCAGGTCTTCAACGGGTCAGAAACATCCTGTTCACCATGTTCATTTGGCGTACACGGAGCTGTAGGTTTTGTCCACGAGCGGGCAGAATTTCTTGGTGTGCGCTTTGGCTCCGGTGGCTCCGCACAGGGGACACACGTACTTTCTCAAGTACGGGCACATCACGGCTCCAGCGCGGTCTTTTAAGTAGTGTGAGGTGAACACGGCTTCGCCCTCTCCGTTGTGTTTGCAGAAGCTGCAGAACTTCTTCTCGGGTGGCCTGCTGCTGGCGCTCTTGCCGCTTGCCGGGTATCTTTTCTCCGTCCTCAGGGTCCTGTGCGCTCGCGTCGGGCCGCCTGGAGACTCTGGGAGCGCGGGTGCGGGCGCGGGCGCGGGGGCGGGGGCAGGGACGATGGAGGCGGCTGCGGTGTCATCGGCGTCTGGCTGCTCTGCTTGTCGCCGCTGCATGCCTCGGATCAGGTCCGCCAGACCCATGTAGTCCTTCCAAGGTTGAAAGTCCTGATATCTTGACTCCATTGATCCATGCGCCGACAAGATGCAGCAGAAGAGAAAAAAGCAACAGGACCGTGAAGCACGCGCTGAGCACGCGTGGGTTTTAAAGGGCGGAGGTCACGGCAGAAGACCAATTAGGACAGGAAGAGTTTGCCAAGTGTCCTCTGAAACAAAAGCGATTGGTAGATGAGATTTAAATTAAGTAAGAATACTTTAAAACTGTGGACTGGAGTTGCTCGTGTAACACCATATGGGGTAAGTTGTCACTATGAGAGCCGCTCTTTATTGACACTGATTGGAGAAGACCGTGTTTGAAATAATGAAATATTGTAGGAAGTTAAAAGAGGACCTGTAAAACTGGCAAAAATTAGGATAATAACAATATGGAGCAACTTGCAAAGTGTGTAATGAAAATTACTCCTACCTTTTATTATGATCCTTATATTCTCATTTTATAGCAAAACATATTATAGTGGAATTAATATTCTTAAAGTAGTAGTTCAATCAAATACGAACATTTGCTGCAAATGTAGTCATCATCAGGCCATCCAAGGTGTAGTTGGGTTTGTATCTTCATGGAAATAGATTTGGAGAAATGTAGCATTACTCACTTGTTCACCAATAGATCCTCTGCGGTGAATGGGTGCCATTGACTGGATGAAGTCTTATGAATTATAGACTCATATTTTGGCCAGAAGTGATGTTTGATGTTAATGCCTTCATGATGATTTTTTTTTTTTTTTTTTTACAAACACAAGGCTTTTGACTTCACAAGACATTAACTGATGGACTGGAGTGGTGTGGATTATGGTGATGTTTTTATCAGCTGTTTGGACTCTCATTCTGACGGCACCCATTCACTGCAGAGGACTCGATGGCAAGCAAGCGATGGAATGCTACTGATGAAGAAACAAACTCATCTACATCTTGAATGGCTGAGGGTGAGTACATTTTGAAGAAATTGAAACAAACATTAAAAAAACCTACTGTATTTGTGGACTTCTGAGTCAAATACTGTATAGCACTGTAAACATAGGCATTGTGACAACTAGCCCCGTTCTCAGCTGCAGTGTACAAAATAATAAATGCAATTATTGATATGATGTGTGCATTTGTGAGAGATGCTAATATGTAACCTTTATTTGATCAAAAAAGTCTCTTTGAAAACACTGATTCTTCACAAAAAAACAATATTTCCAGCTCATGAAACTGAAGTGTGTAAACTACAAGGGCCAGTCCATGTTGCGTTCATCTGGTTACTGAAGGATCCGTTCTGACCTGAGACACAAAATAACACTGTTGAGTCCTACTGTGCACTGAAACGAGTGGTGCATGAGGTATAGGGCAGTTTAAGAGCCGAGTACAGCTCAGGGGTGTTGGGGGTCATCATGACCTTGTTCAGACGGGACCCCGGAGTGACCTCTGACCCCTCAGATGATGTTGTGGCATCAGATGCACCTGAACACACACTCACTGCTGTATTACAGTGTGATATTAGTTCTGTAAACACGTCGCTGAGCGCTGTGCTCTCTCTCCTGTTCCACTCTGAGGTTTTCTTGACAGGAGAAAAACTAAAGAGCCGGACTTCATACGGGACGGCTTCTGACGCTCAAACTCACATCTCTGAAACACACACATGCAGATTAATTGCTGGGGACAATTAGGATTATGAAAGGAGTAATTCACCCAAAATTAAATACCATTATTATTTATGCAACCCATATGCTTTTTTTTTTCTGTGGAAACTAAAAGGAAAATTAAGTTATCAAGCAGCTCATACGAAAGATGGACTATTTTTGATACTATAAATAGTGGCCACTATAAACTGTTGCTGTAGCAAAAAGCTATTTAATAGATCTTCAGAATGTCTTTTGTGGTCTGTAAACTGTGTGATTTGTAGAGTGATTTTTGCTATAATGACAAAGCTGCTTATTTTCAAGCTACATTTACAGAAACTAGAAGTGTAATTTAAAATGTCTAATTCTGAATTTAAATATTATGAATTTGACAATAATAAAATATTTTTAAATAATTAAAATAACTTAATTCCACAATTCCTGAATTATTTAGGGTTTACAATTTTAATTACTAAACAGTTTTAGTGTTTTTTTGTTTTTACTCACAAATATCAATTTCCACCTGATGCAGTATTTTACAGCTTGACAAAATTAGAAAAATGTATAAAAAGGATTTTAATATTTTAACCAATCCCCATGACTTTTCCTGGACTAGAAATCACACCTTCAAACGTTCCTCATATACACTGGTTTTTCAAGAACTTAAAAACCCTTGAAGCGGTGAATTAAAATGACTTTTTTTTGTTCTTATTGTATTAGCTTATTAAAGCTTGTTTTATCTTATTTTAAATAACTTAAGCTATTTGCGGCCCCCTTGGAAGTGTGCTGAGGCCCGGACCCTAGTGAGGAGAACTGACTTCATGCAACATTTAAAATCTTAAAAACTAATCAAGAGATTCAAGACAATCAAGAGAGATGAACACACATACGCGCATAAATCAGCACAAGTTTCTCTCACCTCGTGACCCAATCGGATAGCAGCTTCAGTGAAGGCCTGCCTCTCTTGCTGGAAGCTCCACCTGTGCCTGTTAAACTCCTCCCAGTGGTCCTGCAGCCGCTCCCACTCCTCCAGATAGTAGCAGTCCATCAGCACAGCAGGGAGGGGTGCAGTCACACTGTCCTGAGAGAGATACTACCAGATACTCTCCTAAACAGAAGGTTTGAGGTGACCGCAGCTCTGGTGCCTGACCTGCAGTAACTGCTGCTGCGCTCGGATCAGCTCTCTGCTCTGCTCCAGCTCCTCCTCCAGATGAGCCAGCAGCTTCTCCTGGTCTGTGCCTTGAGCAACAGGACCTGAGCACACACGTAGAAGTCAGTCAGTAAGGCCTCTTCTAACCTGTCAATTTCGAAACACACAGTTCTTACTCTTTGACATGAGCTCCCGGAGTCTTTTCTGAACTTGCGTCCACTCCTGGACCACACCTGTCGTCAGTCTCTTCTTCCAGTTCTGTTTTGTTGTCGTCTCGTAGTGTCTAATTAAAAAAGATTTGGATATATGATGCACCCCAATATGCACAATTCATACTCAGAAGTATGTATTTTGCCAGTTAAGTATAGTTTTAGTGCATAGTATGTAAACTAGGAGATTTTTCACAGGACATCTCTCCAGTGAATGCACAGTTGTCTTTCTCACCTGCTCCATGTTATTTCTGAGCATGTGCAGCAGTGTGGTGAGGCTGTGTCGTAGTTTCATGGCTTCTCTGAGCTCGGCTTCCCTTCGGTCCAACAGCAGCCGCAGTGCTTCCTCTGTCCTGCAGGGGGACACAAAGCACTTGCGCCACCTCGTTTTTTTGGGGTCATTTTTCCATATTTCTCTTTTCACATATTTTCCATTAAATATGCTAAAGTCAAACTGTTTATGATAATACACATGCATGATTTGTCAGTGCACCGTTATGGATAATTAAACTAATGTTTCTGGTATAAGCAGTTTTTACAGTCCATCAGGAATTTGTCGTACCTCCCATCAGCCCTTGCGGTCTTGAAGCCAGGCTCTCTCCGTCCTGTCCGCTTTGGCAACACATTTATTATCTCTATGGCTATTGACAGGGAATATCATGCAGTCATTGCGCAGTGAAGCTGTCCTAATACAGTGAAATGTTTTGTGGAGTTTGTGTATATAAATTATAAACCTAGGAATAGTAGCACATGGTTCTTGTTTATGATAAATTACTGTCAGTTAACAAGGGCAAATGTGTCAATACAGAAAGGAGTAAGGACAGAATTGTGGTCAGTGTTGTCAAGGTTACTTTGGAAATGTAATAGGTTACAGATTACCCCATTTAAAAAGCAATAAGTAATGTCATTATTTCAGTAACTTTAAAGTAATGCAACTGATTACATTTGATTATTTTTTGATACTTTTGTCAATCATTTTCAGACATTTAAAGCAGGCAGGTTTAACCATAGTAGCCTACTGAACACTACAGTCACATTTTCAAAAAGCCTTCACTTGAATTAAGATTATAATAATTGAATTAATTTAAAGCACAGTCACCACAAAGTCAGACTTTAGCACCTAGGCATGAGATCATTCCTAGGATAAATACAGATTTAAAATCATGACAAGAAAATAGTTTAATAGCTATGTGTTACGGGGCTGACGAGACGTGAGACGTGCGGATCCATTTGCAAAGCTTTATTAAGAAACATGGTCAAGACAGGCAGGGTCAGAGATCGGCAAACAGGTATGGCAAGGGCAAGACAGAGCAATCCGTGGAGCAAGCGTGGGTCAACGATCAGCGAACAGTATCCAAAGGGGCAAGGCAGAGAGATAATCCAGAGTCGAGAGCAATAATCCAAACGGGGAGCAAACAGAGTCCAAACGGCAGAGGCTAAGGGTAAATCCAGGAAACACGGGCAGGGTCAGACACGGCAGGAAAACAAGGCAAGACTAAGGCTAAGAAAATGGCTCTGTAAAGTTGCTATCGCTATGCGAGTGATAAACGCTAACAATACAGGAACACAACAGAAACACGGAATGGCACGGTAAAGCAGCTAGCGCTAAGTGAGCACTAAACGCAGATCAATACTCGGCCCTGAGCAAGAGCAAGTCCCAGGCTTATATGGTGTGTGGTGGTGATTGGAAAATGGTGATCAGGTGTGTGTGATGTGTGAATGGTGACAGCTGTGATCTGTGCAATGGATTGTGGGAAATGGAGTCCAATGTGCTGTGAGTGTAAAAGTCACTGTGGTGAACGGGTGACCTCTAGTGGTGGTTGACAGGGAGAGCATGGACCAGATTCGTGACATAGCCCCCCCCCAAGGAGCGGCTTCCAGACGCTCTTATATAGTCCAGGAGGGCGGTGGAGCGGAGGCGGAACAGGGGGAGGGACGGAGGGCCAGGTCCATGAGGAAGTGGGAAGACCGGGGACTGAGGCAGAACCGGCAGAGCAGGACACCCAGGCGGAACCGGAGACCAGGACAGAGCAAGAGCCCACCAGGGCGGAGCAGACGGACCAGGAGCCCACCAGGGCGGAGTAGATGACCACCAGACCGGAGTAGAAGACCACCACGGCGGAGCAGACGACCACCAGACCCGAGCAGAAGACCCCCACAGCGGAGCAGACGACCACCAGACCCGAGCTAGAGCCCACCAGGGCGGAGTAGACAGACCAGGAGCCCACCAGACCGGAGTAGAAGACCACCACGGCGGAGCAGACGACCACCAGACCCGAGCAGAAGACCACCATGGCGGGGCAGAGGACCACCAGACCTGAGCAGAAGACCCTCGCCAGGAAGCAGACTGGGCAGGAAACCATGGCAGAGTCTGAGATCTGGGGGAAACAGAGACAGACAACACAGGGAGAGCAGAGACAGACAACACTGGGAGAGTCTTCATGGTCACAGGAGCCGTGACCGAGCAGGTCGAGAGTTCATGGACGGTCTCTATGGCTGTGGCAGGACAGGGCGAGAGCTCACGGACGGCCTCTTTAGCCGTGACAGGACAGGGCGAGAGCTCACAGACGGCCTCTTTAGCCGTGACAGGACAGGGTGAGAGCTCACAGACGGCCTCTTTAGCCGTGACAGGACAGGGCGTGAGCTCACAGACGGCCTCTTTAGCCGTGACAGGACAGGGCGCGAGCTCACAGACGGCCTCTTTGGCCGTGACAGGACAGACAGTGAGTTCAGGGACGGCCTCCATGGCCGTGACAGGGTAGACAGTGAGTTCAGGAACGGCCTCCATGGCCGTGACAGGGCAGACAGTGAGTTCAGGAACGGCCTCCATGGCCGTGACAGGGCAGACAGTGAGTTCAAGAACGGCCTCCGTGGCCGTGACAGGGCAGACCGTAAGTTCAGGAACGGCCTCCATGGCCGTGACAGGGCAGACCATGAGGTCAGGAACGGCCTCCGTGGCCGTGACAAGGCAGACCGTGAGTTCAGGAACGGTCTCCATGGCCGTGACAGGGCAAACAGCGAGTTCAAGGACGGGTGCCACCACTTCGGGAGGTTCTGCAGCGGAAGCCGCCACCTCTGGAGGCACTGGAGCAGACTCGTGGACAGGAGAGGCCTCAGGAGCACAGTGTGCAGCCCACACACTCAAAATGGCAACCGCCATAACGGGAAGTACTGAGGTCAGGGGAACAGTCTCTGTAACAGACAGGGTTGAGGCCCTGGGAATGCCAGCTACTCGCACCGACATCAGTTGTGGGTCCATCATACTGGATATCAGAAATCGAAGGACTGACCTTGAATCCTTGGGTGTGACAGACTCTGGCTGGAGCACTGAGACGTGGTGTGACTCTGGCTTGACAGCGGAGACGTGGTGTGACTCTGGCTTGACAGCGGAGACGTGGTGTGACTCTGGCTTGACAGCGGAGACGTGGTGTGACTCTGGCTTGACAGCGGAGACGTGGGCAGACTCTGGCTTGACAGCGGAGACGTGGGCAGACTCTGGCTTGACAGCGGAGACGTGGGCAGACTCTGGCTTGACAGCGGAGACGTGGGCAGACTCTGGCTTGACAGCGGAGACGTGGGCAGACTCTGGCTTGACAGCGGAGACGTGGGCAGACTCTGGCTTGACAGCGGAGACGTGGGCAGACTCTGGCTTGACAGCGGAGACGTGGGCAGACTCTGGCTTGACAGCGGAGACGTGGGCAGACTCTGGCTTGACAGCGGAGACGTGGGCAGACTCTGGCTTGACAGCGGAGACGTGGGCAGACTCTGGCTTGACAGCGGAGACGTGGGCAGACTCTGGCTTGACAGCGGAGACGTGGGCAGACTCTGGCTTGACAGCGGAGACGTGGGCAGACTCTGGCTTGACAGCGGAGACGTGGGCAGACTCTGGCTTGACAGCGGAGACGTGGGCAGACTCTGGCTTGACAGCGGAGACGTGGGCAGACTCTGGCTTGACAGCGGAGACGTGGGCAGACTCTGGCTTGACAGCCATGACGTGGGCAGACTCTGGCTTGGCAGCCATGACGTGAGCAGACTCTGGCTTGGCAGCCATGACGTGAGCAGACTCTGGCTTGGCAGCCATGACGTGAGCAGACTCTGGCTTGGCAGCCATGACGTGAGCAGACTCTGGCTTGGCAGCCATGACGTGAGCAGACTCTGGCTTGGCAGCCATGACGTGAGCAGACTCTGGCTTGGCAGCCATGACGTGAGCAGACTCTGGCTTGGCAGCCATGACGTGAGCAGACTCTGGCTTGGCAGCCATGACGTGAGCAGACTCTGGCTTGGCAGCCATGACGTGAGCAGACTCTGGCTTGGCAGCCATGACGTGAGCAGACTCTGGCTTGGCAGCCATGACGTGAGCAGACTCTGGCTTGGCAGCCATGACGTGAGCAGACTCTGGCTTGGCAGCCATGACGTGAGCAGACTCTGGCTTGGCAGCCATGACGTGAGCAGACTCTGGCTTGGCAGCCATGACGTGAGCAGACTCTGGCTTGGCAGCCATGACGTGAGCAGACTCTGGCTTGGCAGCCATGACGTGAGCAGTCTCTGGCTTGGCAGCCATGACGTGAGCAGACTCTGGCTTGGCAGCCATGACGTGAGCAGACTCTGGCTTGGCAGGCATGACGTGAGCAGACTCTGGCTTGGCAGGCATGACGTGAAGGGGTGTTGTTGTTGCCGCCATTTTGTGAGTGAGTGCGGTGTTGCATTCCTCCGCGACACCCACAGTGAACGGAGAGCCCACACACAGCAAGGCATAGTCCATAAATTGACTGAGAGATGAACGGGGACCCTCGCGGATTAACTGAGACTTGAGCGGCTGATTAATGCCCTCACAAAAAAAATCTATAAGTGCATAGTCCGGCAGATCAGAAACATGGGCGAGGTCTAAATACTCTTGTATATACTCCTCGAGCGGTCTCGAACCCTGCTCGAGGGTTAACAACAGTAGTGCAGTGTCCATACCTGGCCAATGTCTGTTAGAAAAGCCGCTGGATCCTCTTTTGGCCGAGTATTCTGTTACGGGGCTGACGAGACGTGAGACGTGCGGATCCATTTGCAAAGCTTTATTAAGAAACATGGTCAAGACAGGCAGGGTCAGAGATCGGCAAACAGGTATGGCAAGGGCAAGACAGAGCAATCCGTGGAGCAAGCGTGGGTCAACGATCAGCGAACAGTATCCAAAGGGGCAAGGCAGAGAGATAATCCAGAGTCGAGAGCAATAATCCAAACGGGGAGCAAACAGAGTCCAAACGGCAGAGGCTAAGGGTAAATCCAGGAAACACGGGCAGGGTCAGACACGGCAGGAAAACAAGGCAAGACTAAGGCTAAGAAAATGGCTCTGTAAAGTTGCTATCGCTATGCGAGTGATAAACGCTAACAATACAGGAACACAACAGAAACACGGAATGGCACGGTAAAGCAGCTAGCGCTAAGTGAGCACTAAACGCAGATCAATACTCGGCCCTGAGCAAGAGCAAGTCCCAGGCTTATATGGTGTGTGGTGGTGATTGGAAAATGGTGATCAGGTGTGTGTGATGTGTGAATGGTGACAGCTGTGATCTGTGCAATGGATTGTGGGAAATGGAGTCCAATGTGCTGTGAGTGTAAAAGTCACTGTGGTGAACGGGTGACCTCTAGTGGTGGTTGACAGGGAGAGCATGGACCAGATTCGTGACACTATGATACTGTTTTTGAAATAAAATCTTTGCATATCTATTTATCTTTGGGGTAAAAGTTTCTTAAAGTATATATTAACCAAAACAGGAAATAAAACAGTTATTAAATAAACAGGTGTCCTAAATTCCTGAAACATTGCCGTCTCATATTTTAGAGCAGCTGCGTGCACTGCATACACACAGACAGACATAACATATAATATTATGCCTAACTTATAACTACTATAATAATATTAGTCTGGAGATGTGGAGGTCCTTCTCTAGAAGCTGCTCCTGTGAAAGAAAATACGGTCAGCCATTCTTTTATATTACATTCATTATAGAAGTAATATAATTAAATATTAATTACGCATAGTATTTATATATTGGAATAAAGCCCTAGAAATATACTCAATTTCAAGGGGTCCTAAAATATAATAAGAAAATATTAATATTAATGTATAATCACAACAAATATTAAACAGGAATATTATTTCTATATTGTTTGTGACATGCCCCTTGAGATGTACTATGTGGTTTTGAGGAGGTTTCAACAATTTAATAAAATATGATTCGATATTTCATTATATATAATATTCATATTGAGCCAACTGAAATTATTATTAAACTTCAGCAGATTTTTGAGTTCTCTCAACTTATTTTTGTAGGAGATTCTCAACTTTTTGTTGAATAAACTTAAAACAACAAGTTGAGAAAACTCAAAAATCTGCTGAAGCTGGTTGCCTTCATTTTAAATTGGCTCAGCTTTTTTTTTTTTTTACAGTGTGACAATTAAATAATTAGGAATATTTATATACACTGGGACAAACCCCTTGAGATGTACTTTCTCTATTTCCAGGAGGTCTCAATCTAATCTATATATAATCAACAATTTAATGTTAATTGTGAAGTAATATAACAATATAATTATAATAATAAAAACATTTAATTGAATTTTTTATTTTTTTATTTTGTAATCCCAAAAATATAATTGAATATAAATTAAAAGGCAGTAAAATAAATACAGTAAAGGCAGTATGTGTGATATATAGTAATGAGAACTGGAGAATAAAATAAGCACCTGATATGAAAGTAATGTCAAAGCTTAATGCAAAATATGAAGATGCTGATGGTTTGATGACAGGTTTTGTGAGCTTCGCCTGTGATGTTGAGTGAGGCTCAGGGGTTTGTGCACCTGTAATGAGCTGGTGAGGTCTCTGCGCTCCTCTCTGGAGATCCTGTGTGAGAAGCTTGGAGTGCTTTCGTCAGGACACAGGGGCACATCTCTGAGACACACAGAGAAACACAATCTCAGCCTGTGCTTCGCCTGCCTCGCATGCTGATGGTGTGTGTGTTCAGTACCTGTGCAGTTCTCAGCTCTCATATGGGATGTTGGGGACCTTGCAACCCGTTTGTGCACCATAAGCCCAGACACTGGAGATACTGTGACAGCAACTGTGACATTATAAATCACTGCAGCATAAACACTGGCATCTAAATCAATATACAGCTCTTCTTTTTCAGTGTATAAAAATCAATGGCAGTGATTGTGAAAATCTGACTGAAAGAACTGGTCAGTTTCTTCAGCAACAAAGCAAACTAGCTTGGTTTTTGGCCTTTTTTGTGCAATTTTTTAATTTATAACGTTAAGTAGGCTTTCCTGTAGCTCAAATAGTAGAGCATGGCGCTAGCAACGCCAAGGTCATGGGTTCGATTCCCAGGGAAAGCAAGAGCTGATAAAATGTAAAAACTGTAACTTGAATGCAATGTAAGTCGCTTTGGATAAAAGCGTCTGCTAAATGCATAAATGTCAGTATCTTTCGAAAAATGGATTTCTACATCAACTCAATTCCTAAATATATATATGAATATACAAATATTCTAATTTATATACAGTATGTCTTACCAGAGCAAAAAAGTTCACATTGACTGTTATGGAGCAAACTGAGATCGCAAGTTCCACACACACAGGACCTCCAATCAACCACATCCACTGCTCTAACTCCCATCTTCTCCTTCTGTCCCCTCACCGAGGCAGAAGTATCCAAACTTCTCCTCTCCAGCCATCCTACAACATGTCCTCTCGACCCAATCCCCTCACACCTTCTCCAAAAAATCTCTCCCACACTCTTACCGGTACTCACACACATTATCAACACATCTCTCCTCACAGGCATCTTCCCCACAGCATTCAAGCAGGCTCGGGTAACCCCACTGCTCAAAAAACCTACATTAAACACTTCTCTTTTAGAAACCTACAGACCTGTCTCTCTCCTTCCATTCGTAGGGAAAACACTCGAATGAGTTGTCTTCAACCAGCTCTCACGGTTTCTTTCACAGTACAACAAACTGGATGCTAAACAGTCAGGTTTCAGTAGTGGCCATTCAACAGAGACTGCGCTACTCTCAGTCACTGAAGCCCTGCGAATTGCAAATGCCGATTCCAAATCATCAGTCCTCATTCTGCTGGATCTTTCTGCTGCTTTTGACACTGTCAATCATCAGATCCTCCTGTCTAGCCTCTCATCACTGGGCATCACTGGGATTCCACTTCGCTGGTTTGAATCCTATCTCACCGGTAGATCCTTCAGGGTGGCCTGGGGAGGGGAGGTATCCAAACCACATCAACTGGTCACTGGAGTTCCTCAGGGATCGGTTCTTGGACCCCTCCTCTTCTCCACATACACTACATCATTGGGTCCCATCATACATGCACATGGCTTCTCCTTTCACTGCTATGCCGATGACACACAGCTCTATCTCTCTTTTCAACCAGATGACCCAACGGTAGCTGCACGGATCTCAGGCTGCCTGGCGGACATCTCTGCATGGATGAAAGAACATCACCTACAGCTCAACCTGGCAAAGACGGAGCTTCTTGTCTTCCCTGCCACTCCAACTCTACAGCATGACTTCACGATTCAGTTAGGCTCATCAATGATTACCCCATCAACTTCGGTCAGAAATCTTGGTGTAATCTTTGATGCAGCTGACCTTCAAAGAGCACATTGCAAAGACTGCTCGATCCTGCATAACTACCACAGGCTCAGCACCCTCCTACTTCCACTCACTATTACGAACCTACATCCCCTCCAGAAGTTTGAGATCTGCTAGTGAGCGATGCCTTGTGGTACCATCACAGAGAGGCTCAAACTCACTCTCCAGAACATTCTCGTTCACCATTCCTGGCTGCTGGAATAATTTTCCCACCCCTATCCGGAACGCTGGATCCCTGGCAATCTTCAAGCAACAACTGAAAACTCATCTCTTTCGGCACAACTTGACGTCATCCTAAACTCAAAAAAAAAAAACCTTAAACTTTCCCTCCATCTGTCTCTCCTTCCCTTGCTAGCTTGTACTTATTTGAACAATGCCTGAGACTTAGTGTTACAAGCACTTCCTCTGTCTGATTGCCTCTTCAAGATGAATCGCTTCTTGTATTCCCCAATTGTAAGTCGCTTTGGATAAAAGCGTCTACCAAATGACTAAATGTAAATGTAAATGTAAAACACCTGCAAAATATGATTTGTCAAGATGAACTTATAATTATTAGGGCTTCAAACACCAAAACATTTTAAATTTTGTGTTGCTTTGCTGCTTTGTGTTTGCATCGAACAACTGCAGACTGCTTGGATAGTAGCATCTTTTTATCTTTAACATTCCTTAGTTTAATTTCTTATTTGACTTGAAGTGTTGAGAGTGTTATTTTATAAGACAATAAAACATTTTTCCATACATGGCTGTGACATTTGTTTTGCTTTATAACATATTCTGTTCTCTTTTTGACCAATGTTTAACAGAAATATGTAGGCTACTATTATTATACACAGAAAAAAGGGTATGTAGATTTCTTCTGTCAGTAGCATGATGTGCGTGTAGTTACATATGCTCTCCTCTAGATGGCGGGTCAGGTCGGAGAGCTGCAGAGGTGTGGAGGAGCGGCGCTGTCCGCGGTGCTGAACAACCCTCTCCAAAGTCGTCTTGAGTCAATATAGAAAAACCTGTTTGCACAGAAGGAAGGTGCAACGCATGAAAAGTATATTATGCAATGAATACTATTATCCCCAATTTATTAATTTGTTTGAATTTGATTATATTTATTTGGCATTTCTAGGGTGATATGTTGATGAATATTTACTCAAGAAGTTTTTTAGAAACGTGTTGCATAATGCTTACAATGTTTGCAACAGCAGCACTAAAATGGAAAAGAAAAGAGGACGTGACGCAGAGAAGTGTGTTCTCCAGCGGGTGTCACATCTTTAGTTGCAGCAATATTTCAGTCTTCTCTGATTAGAAGAAAAATCTGTTATGTGTTCTCTATGTGTGTGTTTGAATTAATATATTGGTGTTTTTCATTTATCTTGACACTGCGTCTTAAAAACGAGGTGCTTGTGTGTTCATCAAGAAGTCTGTCTGGTGTGTGTTTAATCTACATGAGTGTCATGCAACAGAGGAAATACAGACAGGAAGTGGCAACATCTTAGACACAAAGGTTCCCACTGTTCAACTGGATCAGCTCGTTTTAATATATGAACCCTGCAGGTTACAGTGAAGAAAGGTAGGACAGCTCTCGAAATATTAAAATGCATTAAAGTTTCAGTGTTGGTATATCAAAAAGTCTGTTTGATGAGTTGTTTCTTATAAATCATATTTTCCCTTTGAGCAGCAGTGTATATTTCTATTATTAATTTTCTATTGTATATTCCTTTATCATTTGATTATGACTCCTTACCATTAATTGTTTGAAAATAATATAATCAAAAGTTGTTGTTTTTGTCATTTTTTGTCAAGTTCTTCATGTCAGTAGTGTGAGTTATAATAATTGTTTTTGTGATTCAGATGTTCTTGTACTAGAATTTACTGCACTTTGACATATAAGAGTTTTAATTTGAAGTTTACTACTGAGTGTACTTTAGTTCTGCTGCTGCATAGATATGGTCCGCAGAACTGAGAAATGCTTGAACTTTCTGTATTCTCTCAGAGGCTGTAAATCCACAGTCGCTATCTGCTCATGATGATGTAGTCAGCCATCATTTCCTCCTTGTCACAAAGTGTGTGTGACATTTAACTTCGTGACTGATTTAGACGTACCCTGCACATATCTGATGACAAAGAAACTTTTGTATAGAGGTGCGCTTCTGCTCTGACTGCTTAAGGGATCGTCTGCTCCTCTGTTTCATTTCTTCTCTCATAACATTCAAGGCTCAGAGATGTTATACTCAGATAGATTATAGAAGCTAGATTACACAGTTTAGACTATAAATTGTATTTTGTTTTACACTTTGGATGTATCCTTATATCATTAACATGATATACTTTTTTATAAGTGAAATTGGGTTACATTTATTTCACATTTAATCTAGAATTTTGTGTCTCTTATCCGTCCTGTTATTGAATAAAAATACTCTTTCGACATCTCTGTGCATCAGATATATACTGATTACTGATTGATTGGTTTGTTGATGTTACTAAATTATGAAAGTGATTAATATGTATTTGCCTGAAACAATACACTTCGGTCTTATATAAGTTTTTTAATGTCTTTCAGAATGATTTGTCTTTTCTCTCTGATTTCTCTGCTTATGATACCTGGTGAGTTTAATGCAAAATCTTATTTTAAGATACTGCACTGGATTGTTACAAACATGTAAAATGTACACAAAGCCCAATTTATGTGCTGATCTTGTTTTATTTTGTGTTAGGATGCTTATAATAAATTGAAAGTAAAACTGAAGAGTAAAGATGTTTCTGTCATTAACAAACAATATATAAAAGCAACCCAAGCAATCAGAGAAACAGACAAAAACAGAAAAAGTGGAAATAAAAACACAAATGTTTTAAGAGATGAATGTGCATTTAATCTGTTTTTTCCCCCTGTTTTGTATTTTCCAGTGATCTGCAGCCAGAATATGAGTGTTCAGTACTTAAATAGGAAGAAATGTGCTCTTAAGGGTTCAACAATACATTTATCAGGCAGTTATAAACACCCAAATCATTTCACTGTGACAGAGAAATACTGGATTGTACACCCAAATAAAGGGGAAGAACCCGTCAATCTGTTGAATCATCCAGATTACAGCGGCAGAGTTCAGTTCTTCCAGGAAGACCAAACACTCGTTCTCAGTCTCAGTAATGTGAAACATGAGGATGAAGGACAGTACTACCTCAGAATCCTGGCAAATGAAGAAAAACAAAGATATCTTGGTTATCCTGGGATTGTCCTCGATGTGACAGGTAGAGTCAAACTAATATTACACTCACAGATTTATACTCTGTTCTTTAGTACACATAAATATGTTTTCTCCATGATTTTAGAGCTCAGAGTGGCGATTCCTGAAGAGGTCGTTGAGGGAGAATCACCTGTTTTATTTTGTAAAACCACCTGTGACCTCTCAGATAAAACAAGCTTTACCTGGTATAAAAACGGTAAGCGTTTATCAGAATCGATCGGCTCGAATCAGCTGTTGCTGGCGTCGGTCAGCAGTGATGATATGGGAAACTACAGCTGTGCAGTGAGAGATCAGAAACATCTGCCGTCTCCTGCCGTCACTCTCAGTGTTAGATGTACGTCAAGAATTGATCTTCATATCAGCACAATTCAGTCCAGACTGATCAAAAGATGCCCTGTGAGACGTAATGTTTATATTTTTCAGATCCTCCAAAGAGCGTCTCGGTGTCTGGTGAAATAGTGGAGGGAGATTCAGTGGCTCTGAGCTGCAGCAGTGACTCAAACCCTCCTGCTCTGAACTTCAGCTGGTTTAAGGAGAATCAAAGCTCAGCTGTTGGATCTGGACAGAGTTTCATCATCTTCAGCTTTAACTCCAGTCACAGTGGACGCTACTCTTGTGAAGCTCAGAATCAATATGGATCTCAGAGATCAGCGTCTGTTTCAGTCTCTGTTAAAGGTGAGGATCATCTCTGTTGATCTCAGTGAGTTCTGTCTGTATATAAAGAGTAACAGTTCTTTTTCTTCTCGTCTGCACAGCTGAAGAAGGCAGCTCATCTCTGATTAGTGTCACAGTGGTAATCACTGCAGCTGTTGTCTTGACGTCTGTGATTCTGCTGGTCTTCTTCGGGCTGTTGATCAGAAGGTGAAGGAGACTCTGGACTGTCAGAAAGATTCAGAGTCAGTTTGTGTTCACGTCGATTTCTTCTTCTCTCTCAGGAAACGAGCGACTCCATCAGAAGAGCAAAATCACGGAGGATCAGGACACACGGTGAGTAAATCTGCTCATGTATCTTTTCATCTGTGTCTGTCAGTTCTGGAGGGAGAATGAATTCTCTCATCATTGTGTGTCGTCAGCTGGAGTCTCCTGTGGACACTTACATGAGCCTTGAGCCCAAGTCCAGATGTTCTGAATACGACACGCTGGATGTGAGTTCCTCTGCTGTTGCTGTTTATCATCTGGATGTTTAATATCAGATCTTATTAGTGATGAATATGTTCACTTCTTCTCTAGAATATGAAGAGATCCTGTGAAAACACAGATGACCCTGAAGCTCAGGATCCTACATATTATAACATTGACAAATGATTAATCCCTTTATATTATATTTTTTATTATTTATTTTCTCTGTCTTAGGATTAAACAGTTTGCTAATTACTTTTGTGTTTGAAACACCATTTTTCTTCTTATCTGTGTGATGAGATGATTTGAGAGGTTTGAAAGTTACAGTATAATACCTATAAACCTTAAAGCATAGACAATAGAAATTAAACTCTTTATTCTTTCAATTTGAGTCAAACATAGAATAGTTGAGACTTTTAGCTTTAAAACATTTAAACATTTTTATAAAGAATTTAACCTTCTTTAAATAAAATTACTCTATAAAATATCTGAATAACAAAAAAGCTTAAGAAAAGTTAAACAACTTTTAAAATTCCCTTCAAAAACGGCACCTTAGGCAGTTTCCTTGCCATTATTTCCTTCAGCTTGTTTACCATAGTAGAAGATTGTTATGCACAGTTTTCACCTTTCCAAATTTATCTTCATTTTTTAGACTGCTTTAACTTAAATGTGCATTGCACAAAATTTTACAGAGCCCAAGTAAAGCAAACACTGATCTCCATGATGGTGACATCATTTAACCAATAAAACATCAACATCTGATCCTCTGTAATTCTCAATAACAGCAGGTGTTCATCACTAATGCACGATCATCATTTAAATAGTCACTTAATTATCTCATTAAGTTTAACTCTTTAACTCTTTGAAAGTCCCACCTCTGCTCAATTGATTAAAAACTAGGACTCGACACTGGACTTGGATACAACACTGGTTTCACCCATTATTATGAGACCGTTTAAAAAACCTTCTATAAACGACGTGTAATTTTTGTCTAACCATTTGAGAACATTATTAAAAACCAAATAACTTTGGACAAACATTATATTAACATTACTGGAGGAATGTTTGTTTATAACCTTGAGTTAACCATGAGAGAATGTTAGCCAAGTTCTGAGAACGTTTCCTGTTGAGTTGGCTTTACAGCTTTAGCTATATGGAATACACACAAAACTAGATAATGATCTGAGATATCATCGCTCTGCTGCAATATTTCAACGCCACTGACATCAATTCCATATGACAGTATTAAATCTAGAGAATGATTTCAACAATGAGTAGGTCCTGAAATGTGTTGTTTAACACCAATGGAGTTTAGAATGTCTATAAATGCTGATCCCAACAAATCTCTTTCATTATCAACATGGATATTAAAATCACCAGCAATTAGGACTTTATCTGCAGCCAGCACTACCTCAGATAGAAAATCAGCTAATTCTTTAATAAAGTGTGTATGGTGCTTTGGTGGCCTGTATACAGTAGCCAGTACAAACCTCTCAGCAAACCTCTCAGCAGCATGGCAGACAGAAGCCAAAAAATCAACAACAATAACATTCCTCTTGTTCAATATTTTTGGGGTCTGAATTGATATGGCAGTTTTGAAGAACTTGCTGTTTTGGCAAGGGTCAGGGCAGGGCAGTACTGAAACACCGTGTAAGTTGTTCGCCAATCACAACGCACTGGGACAGCTAACCAATCACAACACATTTCATTTTTCGGAAGGCGGGCCTTCATCAAACCCGGAACTAATCGAGCCGTTTGTGCCAGACTTGGGAGATAAGTATTGTAATAATGTAAATTATGTGAAAAATAATGGGATTTTCAAACCACCAAGCATGAGAGCATGTTCTAGTACACCCCCAAAACAAAATCAAGTCTTTGTAAAAGAGCATAATAGGACCCCTTTAAAAGTTGTCTCTATTGATGCCTTGTGGTTAGAGCACTGAAATATAGCGCAACTGC
Source organism: Barbus barbus (assembly GCF_936440315.1). Lineage (NCBI taxonomy): Eukaryota > Metazoa > Chordata > Actinopteri > Cypriniformes > Cyprinidae > Barbus > Barbus barbus. The sequence continues at coordinate 1,920,277 of NC_136736.1, read as the reverse complement.
GCCTCCGGCTGACCTGGGTTCGAATCTGGACCCAGGGTCCTTTGCCATTCCCGCTCCCCCCTCTCCACCCAACACTTTCCTCTCAATCTCCACTGTCCTGTCATCTAAAAGCACAAAAAGGCCCCCCAAAAGAGTTACTTCTATCAGCTGTTTTTGTGATAAATAACGGTCGTGTTTTTAAGTGCTGTTCCGTGGGACGCTGATTTAACACAAACGTTTATTTAACCTTTTACTGTTGCTATAGTTACCAGCTTAGGCGAACGCAGCAAAATACCTTTGTTGATTTGAAATGTTCCATATGGACTTTGGAAATTTAAAATAATGCATACGAATGTTCCCGGTGCGACCACGACACAACACGACACCACCTCCACCATGCTTTACAGATGAGGCTGTATGCTTGGGATCATTGCAGTTCCCTTTTTTTCTCCACATTTTTGCTTTTGCATCACTTAGATAAAGGTTCATCTTTGTTTCATCGGTCCATAAACACAGTTCCAAAACTCTTCTGACTCACCTTTGTGCTTTTTTGCAAACTCTAATCTTGCCTTTCTATTTCTGGTTTGCATCTTGCTGTGTAGCATCTGTAATTCTGTGTCAAAGTCTCCTGAGGTCAGTAGATTGTCAGAGCATCACCCCAGCTTTCTGGAAGTTGTTGGTGATTTTACAGACACGTCTTTTAGGATTCATTTTCACAGCTTTAATGATTTGTCTGTCATCAACTACTGTTGTTTTCTCAGCCGATCAGGTCGTTGTTGGTTGCTGGTGGTTTACAAACTCTTGATTTCTCCATGCCCTTTGTTTTTGCTAGAGCTCTAACTGACTTCCTCTTTTCTTTTAGCATCCAAATTGCTTGCTTTTGTCAGATCCCTCGTCTTCATCCTGGTTTGTGTGTGTCATCATCGAATGCAAGATTCAGAATGCAGAAGTAATGGATATAACTGATACGACACAATTAATGCAACAGGACACAGCTGATCGCTTAGAAAGACCTGTGAGGCAACTGTTCCAATACTTATGCTCACATCAGATAGAGGGATGAAACCCTAAAAGTGCTGAACTTCTTAGCTGGTAAAATGGGCACGTGTGCATGTTGCACTTTTCTCATGGCTCTTACAACATCAGCATAACCGTAAAAAGACTGAAAAAGAGGAAGGAAAGCTATTTGCTCCAGTGCCATGTGAATGTCACATTGACTTGAGTTTCCATAGTTTTTCAGTGAACGTGCATGTAAAATAATCTCTTCAGTTCAGCTCCCGTCTGTCTGATTGAATGCATCAGTGCAGATGCGTTGAGGTTTGATTTGACTCAGGCATTCTCATCAGGGTTAGCTGAGTACAGGTGCATCTCAAAAAATTAGAATATTGTGAAAAAGTAAATTTTTTCTTGTAACTTATTTCAAAAAGTGAAACACCACTTCCAAGTGCTTTGCTGACCATGATATTACTGTGCTTGATTGGCCAGCTAACATGCCTGACCTGAACCTCATATGGAATCTATGGGATATTTTCAAGAGAAAGATGAGAAACAGTCGATCCAACAATCCAGACGAGCTGAAGACTCAATAGTGCCTCAGCAGAGCCACAGGCTGATCGCTTCCATGCCATTCCTCACTGATGCTGGAGTTTGTGCTAAAGGAGCCCCGACCAAGAATTGAGTGCATAAATAAACATACCTTAAAGAACTTAAATTTTTCTGTTTTGCAAATCATTTTTTTGATTGATCTTAGGAAATATTCTAATATTTTGAGATACAGCATTTTTGACTTTTATGAGCTGTAAGCTCTAATCACCAAAATTAAATAAAAAAATATATAGATATTTTACTTTACATGTAATGAATCTTGAATATATGAAAGTTTCACTTTTTGAAATGTTACCAAAAAAAACTAAACACTTTTTCACAATATTCAATTTTTTTGACATGCACCTGTATCTGTGTTGAGCTATGCTCTAGTGTCCTGTGACTGGAAGAGGAGCATCTCACACTCATACAGAGGAAGCGAGGAGAGACAGGATGTCTGATAATAGTTAAACATTGCATACAGTACATCAAATGTCATTTTTGCATAATACTCAAACCCTGCAGATTCAAGGAAGTTAGGGACAAGGTATTTTTACAATGCACATACATGTTTTTCTACAGTATAGGTATAGTTAGATGATTAAATATTACATTTAATATTTAAATGAGACTGTTGCACCACCGCTCGATGTCTTAAACACAGAGTTTAAATCAGAGGAAGTGAAACTTATAAAATGTCATCTCTAAAAAACCTACCCAGATGCTCCTGCAGCCATAATGAGCATCTTTACACAGCTCTTTCTCAAAGCAAACGTTTCACATGTTCTCTCACAAAGATTTAACAATACTGAACTCTAAAGCTTGTTATTTGTTTGGATCTTGAGACTTTTTGAGTTGGTCTTGTGTAGTTGAGATCGTGTCACACAAAGTGTGAAAACTGCAGGCATTTGACACTTTAAGCTGCAGATATTTTTGTCATTTGACTTTGACACACAGACGTTGACACTGCAGTGCGGTAAGACCATTTTTACCAGCATTTAGCATCAGATAAAATAATTCAGTGCTACACTTTATTTTGATAGTCCACTTGAGACATTCTACTAACTATAAGTAATTTTGCACTACATATCAACTAATTCTCATTAATTTGTAACTACATGTCTACTAACTCTCTGTAGGGTAGGTTTAGGGTTAGTAGAATAAGTTGACATATACTTGCAAAGTTTCTCATAGTATGTTGTATGTAGTGAACCCATTAAAATAAAGCGTTAGAAGATATTAAGCAGACAGTCTATAATACTCTAATGACTGCTGGTTGCAAAGTTACTTACTGTTAATAGAGCATCTAAAGTGTATCGAAATAAAGTGTTACCTAATTCTGTAGGGCTAAAACTGAAATTGTTTGGTGAATGTTGATTTGATGAATGGATTTTAATTCCAGAAGCTCAATATCTGTTATAGATGCATATTAGTATGTAGTATGTAGATACTGTGTGAAGATCTTTAGGCACGGCAAGTTTATTCCATACGCAATACTAATTCAAAGTGCTTTACATAAAAATATATTAAAATAATCATAAAGCAGAGAATAAACATTTTAAAATGATTTAAAATTAATGAAAACAGTTAAGAATAAAAAAATGAGGATACTACACACAATACAGCGCAATCATAACAGGATGCTACACAGTGCTCATTCAGTAATTGTTCAGTGAAACAGATGGGTTTTGAGTCTGGATTTAAATGTAGCGGCTGTTTTAGCATCTGATTGTTGTCTTTGCTCAAACTAGCTAAAGATGCTAAATTAAATCAGACACGAGACAGGATGTTCAAGAACTCAACTCATATCTTTACTCGTCGCTCTCCATGCGTAATGACGTCGCACGCATTACACTTGATACGTGACATTTCCCCTTTGCTTAGAATTAAACATGCATTTTAGAAACTATCCAGAAAACATTGTGAACACAATCTGATCTGAGGGTGCATGGCAGACCATGATGGCTAAAAACCTCCTCCAACCAGTCGATGACTTTATCAGCTGTGATAGACTTGACTATCCCATACTAATAATAGCGGCTGTAATAGTTAACTACCACTAGTATGGATTCTCCAGTTGGCAGAGGACCTAATATATCAGTGGCTAGATCCCTCCAGGGAGTTTGGGGTAACTGTGTCATTCTCAGTGGCTCTGGTTTATCAGGTCTCTTCACTTTTAATAAGAATGTATTGGAAACATACTACTGCCTATCCGACTCTGCCTGAGGGGTAAGGAAAAATACACTTACTTGAGATGATATTTTTTATATCTCTGAAATGTATGATTGTATTCTTGAAAACAATCTTTTATTGTACTATTTAATAAAATATTAGCCAATTATCAAAGAAAGAAAAAATTCATATCCATAATATGGACTATTGTAAAGGCTGTGATGCTCAGATACTGTGATTTCCTTCTCATATTGCTGATTTCACCATTAACTCTTCACCTGAACAGTTTATGTTGCTGTATATTGTATCACTGTAATCCTTGACCATCAAAACATAGGGGTAGACATCACCTTTTATGTGTTATCAAGTTTGGTTCAGGAGATATGACACAAAATACATCAATTGATTATGGAGCAAAGTAAAATGTGTTTTTGCGTTGGCTCCATTTCTGAAAATGTTCAGGATCCTAACCTGTACAATTGTACCAAGTTTCATGCTTTTATGAAAGTGATCATATCACCTCAAACTTTGTACATATCACCTGGACTAAGTAGCAATATCATCAGTAACATTAACTTCTGAGGAATCAAGGAGAAGATCGACAGAGTCTGTAGATATGCATGGTGTCAAAGATATAGTCTACATAAATATCACACTTGTGTTCTCCTTAATGCACCTCTTTCAGATGCAGATATAGATTCAGTGGTAACAGACATCAATATATCACAGAAAATACAAAAGTGCTCCAATAGTGCTACATCCTTAATAACAATGCATTAAATGTTTAGACCCTGATGACTAAATGTCCACGATTAGACACAAGGCCTGACACCAGAAACATCCTCAGCACATGTCAAGCCTTCAATGAGCTGTAAATTAATCTGAAATCATCATGATCTCTATCTACTGATTATCAAGATAATAGAGTTTGTGATGTTGTATATAGATGATGTTCATAATGTCATAATTGTTTGTTTTTGATTGCAGAAGTCACAATGTTACTCGTAATGTCTCTTCCTCTGATCTTGGTGATCATGACAGCGGGTGAGTCTTCAGTCACTAAACAAACACTTTAACACTCTTGAAAATATGACTGAGCTCTTCACAAGTAGCTCTTAAACTGATGAGTGTCTCAGCTAACAAAAAAACTGCAAAACGTAGCAATATGTAGGATTCACTACAGTTTCCATTGAAATGAACACTAGAGACAGTAAAACTGACAACTTTTATTCCTTTTCAGTATGATTTACAGGTACAGAAATTTGATAAAGACTCATTTTCACACAATTACTTGCAGAATATTATGTTATGACTTCAAAACAATTTGAACATCCTGCACAATTTGAAAACTGATACTTTTGAACATTGTCGTCACATATACAGCTTCATATGCATGAGTTTTCTAATTCAGGTTTGCTCGGTTGCTCATGCACTTGAGTGATGAAAAGCTCCGGTATGGAAAATGTGAAACTCTGGTTCAACAAAACATGTTAAAATAGCATGGCTGCATCAGTGAATGTGTTTTTATATCACTTTTGCATTTGTTAAAGGGATATTTCTCCCAAAAAGTTCCAAACCTGCAAGACCTCCGTTCATCTTCGGAATACAAATTAAGATATTTATGATGTTTCCCGTGAACTCTCTTCCATAGACAGCAAGTGTCTTTACACGATCAAGGTCTAGTATGCTGTTCTGTCGCGGGGCACAGCTGACACAGAATAGTACTGATGGTGAGATGAAGCTTTAAGCTTTTCAGTCAAGTGGTTCACAAAAGGGTTAATTTCTGGAGGCTTCATTTGCTCACAATACCACCTGCTGGCCAAAGAGTGTAAAACAAGCAGATCTATTACAGACAGAGGGAGTAGCCCCAGAGTGCACCCTGGACGATGGGGCGGGGCTACACGTGTCGCTCCGCCCACCCCCAGTTTCATTGGTCTATAATACAGCAGAGCTTATTGGTGTTGAAGTTTGAGCATGAGCTTTCTTTTATATATGTTTTTATGAATGATCTACACTTTTTGGCTGTACTACAGAAATATTAAGTGCTAACAACAGTGATTTTAGTTAGAGTCAATTAGCAAATGTGTTTTTTTTTAATTATGACAAATTAGTTTGATTAACTTCCTATCAAACGCTTGGTGGGGCATCTCTGAGTACTTCGGGCAGAACAGAGCTGTGTAATACGAGCAGCTCATGAATTAAGTCTGGGGGACAAATTCTTAATTCGTGGCCATGATATAGTTCTACCTATACTATAAATAGCCTCACCTATGAGAAATATGAATTATGAAACAGCAGTTTTAGCTGGGCAATGTTGATAAAAATGATCCACTGTTTGAGATTTAGCTGTTTTGTATAATGTATATTTATATGTAGCCTATATTCTTTAGTTTAGGATCGATGGATAAGCACAAACTTCATTCATTGTAGTTCAGGAAGACATAGGACAAACCCGCAAATGGTTTTAATTTACAAAACAACACTGCGGTGACAAATAAGACAATAATACCAAATAGCCCATCAGCGTGAACTGGGGTTTTATGTGTGGATAATGGGAATAAAAACCTTGCTGAAACAATTGATTTATTTTGCATATAGGCCTATTTTAAATGTTTTGTTTACTAAAACAGCTGTTATTAAATCTGACCTATAGCAAATATTATTATTAATGTGCTTTAGTGCGTATTTAAGCAATAAATGTTCATTTTCTCTGCAACATTTGTATTTATACTTTTATAGGCTATATGCACAAATTAAATGACTGGTTTTGTGGCTCAATCCTTTAAAAAGAACCAGGAATCACTGTACTATATTAGACCTACTGATTTTAGATTTTTAGTAGTTATATTGTAAGTCGCTTTGGATAAAAGCGTCTGCCAAATGACTAAATGTAAATGTAAATGTATATAGTCTTTGATACATAAAAAAAGTATTAATCACAGAGAATGTCTCTTTTACTTATTAAAAGAAATCACGTATATATTGCACAGATTTACAGCTCAGAGTGATTTACAGGTCTATATGACTACAATGATCAAGTGTTAATAACTGAATCTAAATTCATCCCGTACACAGATTAGAACAGGCACACAATGAGGATGTGGATACAGATATAATTGGATTTTTAATATCTGATGTCACGGACACTTATTTACTACAAGATAGGAACCTTTAAAAACTGTAAGAAAATCAATATAGGCTCAAATATTTTATTAAGATATAAACAAGAGCTTGCCATGAAAACATTTTATTAGCACTTTATATCCTACAAGTTTGTGACGCATTGATCATGGCTATCACTCATTTCTTTAAAGAACAACAAAAAACAGTCGTGCTTTAATACGTAAAATCAGCCACTTATGTTCGTGTTTGTCCATTTCTAAAATACAGTAAATTATCATCATTTGCGTATAAAATCCCATTTTAGTGCTGATCCGCGGCCTGCCGATCCTCAAGGAAATATGAATGAAGCGCTATTCAGCCTGAAGAACCCGGAGGTGCTGTCATCAAGAGTTTATTTGTAAACAATGACTTCATCTGACTAAAATTACCATGGTTCTTATAATTAAGATATGATTCTAGAATTAACACACAATACTTCTGTAATATGGCCAAAACAAAGAAATGCGCATGCTCGAGTCTACACCAATAAGATTTACCATGTTATAAACCAATGGAATTGGGGGTGGGCATAGCGACATGTGTTTTGGATGTAATAAAGCCTATTATTCAGTCATATAAAATTATTTTATTGAGACTATCCACCTCTGTCTGTAATATATCTGCTTGTTTTACACTCTTTGGCCACCAGGTGGTATTGTGAGCAAATCAAGCCTCCAGAAATTAACCCTTTTGTGAACCACTTGGCTGAAAAGCTTAAAGCTTCATGAAGCTTCATCTCACCATCACTAACAATAAGTACATTGTATAAAATGATTAATTTAAATATAAGTACACAGTAGTTAAGGCCACCTAATATAAAGTGGGACCGAATGTCTAAAGTGGACTATCGAAGTGAAGTGTTACCGAAAATTATTACATTACGCACATTTTATTACTATAATAATGCAATACTTATTACATTATGTGCAATTTTTTACATTATGTGCAGTTCCAATGAGCCTGGGTTGCATAAAAATGGTCAAAATTAAAAGATACTTTATATACATAAGTTCAAAACACACGAAAAACCACCAAATTTTCTGTGTTTCAGGGGTTGATGGTCAGCAGTATTGGGCAGTCAATTACGGTCCTTCATATGTTTGTGCATTAAAGGGAACAACTGTGAAATTATCCTGTGTTTTAAACTATCCACATGATCATGAGCTCACAACAGCCTTTTGGAGCAAAACTGCTGTAACTGATGGAGAAACATCAAACCTGTGTTTAGACCCAGAAAACAGAGGAGTTCAGTGTGACCGTGAATATAAAGACACTTACAATCTGACTTTGACGAGTGTAACAGAAGCTGATAAACACATCTACTACTGCAGATTCACTACAAACAGAGGAACATGGACGGGGATTCCTGGAGCTCAGCTGGACGTCACAGGTAGAGCTAGAGGACTCTCAGAAATACACCACAGACACACACACACACACACACACGCACACACACACACACACACACACACACACGCACACGCACACACGCACGCACACACACACACAAGCACTTCATCATGTAACTCCATCTGCCGTATGAGATTCTTTCTCTTGAATACAAATAGAAAAATGTTAAATAAAATGTCCTGAGTACTCGTTCATATAATGACTGTAAAAGGTGACCTTCTTCATGCTTTAACAAAAAAAGTTGCAAAACTGTAGAGAAATTACATGATTTTTGACTTTCATCCTAAGTGTTCTGAAGGTGTGTGATAGGATTCATCAAGAAACAAATCGGCAAACTGAAATGTAATTTCTTATTTAGTAAAAGTCTTCACCTCGCAGCAGTTCTTGTCATTGCACACGTGCACTATTTTCATGTTTTCTACACACCAGAGTGACCTGATCTTCTCATACACTCATGAATGCGTAAAGGACAGCAACGGGAAAGGTTTAGATAAATTGTTTTACAGTTTCTTTATCATCAAAACCAGTCATGTACAATATACAATATGAGTTGCATGAGATGTTTTTAAAGCCTTCAAATACCATTTCATCTGTTTCACCGAACATGTGACAGAGCTGTATTTTATTGTTATATGATATTATCTTGTTGTCAGAAGAGTTTAGTTGTGTCTTGAAATAATCACTTGTGATTAGAAGAAATCAAAGAAAGAGATAATAGAAAGTAATGCTATATTCCATGTTCATTTGGGCCCAAAGACATTGTTTCATTGAAACAAAAGTTGGCTGTGAATCGGCTTTGAAATGCTTTTCTGTTGTGAAAAGTGCTATCCATATAAACAAGAACTGAACTGCTATGAAATGGGCAATCACAAGCAGGACATTTGTAAACATGTTCTGAGAAAGAAAGAAGGCCATGTGTGGATTAAGAACAACATCAGAGTGATACATAATATTTTTGAGTGGACTATCACTTTAAACTGATGAATCAGTGAGTTGTTGTTGTCAGATCTGCAGGTGGAGACACAGCAGAGTGTGAAAGAGGGAGATTCAGTCACTCTGAGATGTAAAAGCAGCTGCTCTCTGCCTCAACAAACAACATTCATCTGGTACAGAAACAATCAGAGATTAACTAGAGCAATCATCACAGAGCTTCAGCTGCAGTCAGTCAAGAGTCATGATTCAGGAAACTATCAGTGTGCTGTTTCAGGATATCGACATCTGATCTCTCCACCTGTTTATCTTAATGTTGAATGTGAGCACAAACTGATTCGATACATTAGTGAATTATTAACACTATTCTTTTGAATTGAACTTGTAAAGTTAGACATTAGCTAAAATAAAGAAGACAATGGAAGATTCATGTGTTTGAAAGCATAATTATATTTCTAATTTCTGTGTTTTGTGTTTCAGGGGATGATGTTCAGCAGGATTGGGGGGTGAATTACAGTCCTTCATATGTTTGTGCATTAAAGGGGTCAACAGTGAATATGTCCTGTACTGTAATATATCCTAGTGATCATCAGATCAAAACAGTCTTCTGGACCAAACCTACTTTAACTGATGGAGAACTACCAGACCTGTGTTTAGTTCCAAAAAACAGAGGAAGAGTTCAGTGTGTCCGTGAATATAAAGACACTTACAGAATCACTTTGACGAGTGTAACAGAAGCTGATAAACACATCTACTACTGCAAATTCACTACAAACAGAGAGGGTGGAAAATGGACGGGGATTCCTGGAGCTCAGCTGGACGTCACAGGTAGTGATCTCTCAGAAATACACCACAGAAATATGTAAAACACATCATGTCACCTGTTATAGGAGCTCAAACAGAAGAGCACGGCACTAGTAATGAGTCATGGGTGCAATTCCCAGGAAATACATGCACTGATAGAGACTTTACCTTGAATCAATGCAAGTCACTTTGGATGAAAGCAAATGCATAAATGTAAATACTTTATTCATTACTAGTTTCATCCCCTTAAAGTTTCAAGTGTTATAACACTACCCAGTCAACAATTTGATCTCACAGTGATGTCACCATGATCTCACAGGATACTCGTGATGAGGTCACAATGTGAGGTAACAGTGAGCTAAAAGTGTTATCTTACACCGCCCTCACTGTGAGCTCATACTAATGTAAGATCAAAGTGTACTCACTGCACAGAGACTAGATACCCAGCATGCATTGCAGCATGAAGCTTTTGCTTGTCACCATTGCTGAGATTCATACACCGATTCTTAATGTCTCTCTTTGTGTTTAAATAACACAGTAGTTCAAAATGTTTGTGTCTTTTCATGCTTTTAAAATCCTTCATAAATGTCTATGACACTGTAGAGTTTTATAATGTATAATCACAGAGCTATTATTATTTTAAGCTTCAGATTAATAACTCCTCATAAAGTCTGCATACTGAATCTAGGTGATGGCTGCACTGTTATCAGCAGTAACAAACCAATATCACCTGATTGCAGTCTTGTTTTAGTTTTCCTTGCCAGAACTAATGTGTTTTACAAACACAGTTACAGCAGCCCAACACAATACAACATTAAGGTCAAGGTTCAAGAGCCCAACTAAAGCAAACACTAATCACCATGATGGTAACGTCAAACAAAACAATAAAACATCATCTAAATCTCTGTTAATTCTCAATAAGTGCTTCTGTAGCTGTCTAACAGAAATAAGAACATTTCCCGCTCAACATTTCAAATTGACAATGAGCTCACATGTTCCTCACACTGTGAGAATGGTGTGATGTCACTGTGATCATCGCGTGATCTCACGTGTTGACTGGGTATACAGGGAGACTAGAAGGAGGATCTCTCTTAAGAGTGGCTTCTGTACCTATAGGGATGCATATAAAAGTGTTATGACAATCCATTTCACATTTGCATTATCTTTGCCTTATTATGTTTGGGTAAAATCACCCTCCGTAAAACCAGCTAAAAAGAACAATCCCTCCAAACCACAAAGTTTAATAATTTCTATATTGTTATGAGCTACACCATGTAAAATCTTACACATAACAGATAATGATCTGTGTTCATGCAGGGAACACAAGGGCATCCTTCATGAAAGCATTATCCTAAAAAACACAAATAACACCACTTCTGACTTATGGTAGATGTCAAATAATATGATTTATGCATTCAATACTCACTGGAGAGTAGGCTAGAGGATTGTGGCAATAACAAGCATGTAGTCAGTGTACATGTCTTTGCCCTGTGAGAGAAAAACGATAACTTAAGCAGACTACCTCTTTCCATTCAAATATGAAATGAAGAACTACAGAAGATAAACTACAGCTGATATAAAATAATGTGAAAAAGATTTATACATGTGCTCAAACCTCTTCATAGACGTGTTTCATTCAGGCATTTCCAATCTGCAAAGAGATAACTATCAAAATAGCTAGCACAAAAGTCTAAGCTCTTTAAACAAAGAAAACAAATAGCATAAAGTTACTTGCAAATGTTATTACTTACCTGAGCCTCAATTAGTACATTTTTAGACCATAATAAAATTAATTGACATCGACTCTTAGCAAATCATTTAACTTTAAATGTTGCAACATTGCACGATTGCTGAACAATAATAATTTTAGTGATTATTTTATGTACCTCGTGTCGCTTATAGACTTAGTCTGTTCTGATAGCTCATACCATAGACTGTAAAAAAAAGATAGACGACGCGTCTCCGCTTCCTTCCACTATAGAAAAGTGAAGCCAAAACATCTCAGTATGGCCTCTGCCATCGTGAATAAATGACGCCATTTGGAGCCAGAGTCTGCGCAGTAGAGATTCGTTTGGAGCTAGCGTCTGCGCAGTAGAGATTCGTTTAGAGCCAGAGTCTGCGCAGTAGAGATTCGTTTGTAGCCAGAGTCTGCGCAGTAGAGATTCGTTTGGAGCCAGTGTCTGCGCAGTAGAGATTCGTTTGGAGCCAGACAGTGTCTGCGCAGTAGAGATTCGTTTGGAGCCAGACAGTGTCTGCGCAGTAGAGATTCGTTTGGAGCCAGAGTCTGCGCAGTAGAGATTCGTTTGGAGCCAGAGTCTGCGCAGTAGAGATTCGTTTGGAGCCAGAGTCTGCGCAGTAGAGATTCGTTTGCAGCCAGTGTCTGCGCAGTAGAGATTCGTTTGGAACCAGAGTCTGCGCAGTACAGATTCGTTTGGAGCCAGAGTCTGCGCAGTAGAGATTCGTTTGGAGCCAGAGTTTGCGCAGTAGGGATTCGTTTGGAGCCAGAGTCTGCGCAGTAGAGATTCGTTTGGAGCCAGAGTCTGCGCAGTAGAGATTCGTTTGGAGCCAGAGTCTGCGCAGTAGAGATTCGTTTGGAGCCAGTGTCTGCGCAGTAGAGATTCGTTTGGAGCCAGAGTCTGCGCAGTAGAGATTCGTTTGGAGCCAGAGTCTGCGCAGTAGAGATTCGTTTGGAGCCAGAGTCTGCGCAGTAGAGATTCGTTTGGAGCCAGAGTCTGCGCAGTAGAGATTCGTTTGTAGCCAGAGTCTGCGCAGTAGAGATTCGTTTGGAGCCAGTGTCTGCGCAGTAGAGATTCGTTTGGAGCCAGTGTCTGCGCAGTAGAGATTCGTTTGGAGCCAGAGTCTGCGCAGTAGAGATTCGTTTGGAGCCAGTGTCTGCGCAGTAGAGATTCGTTTGGAGCCAGAGTCTGCGCAGTAGAGATTCGTTTGGAGCCAGAGTCTGCGCAGTAGAGATTCGTTTGGAGCCAGAGTCTGCGCAGTAGAGATTCGTTTGCAGCCAGTGTCTGCGCAGTAGAGATTCGTTTGGAACCAGAGTCTGCGCAGTACAGATTCGTTTGGAGCCAGAGTCTGCGCAGTAGAGATTCGTTTGGAGCCAGAGTTTGCGCAGTAGGGATTCGTTTGGAGCCAGAGTCTGCGCAGTAGAGATTCGTTTGGAGCCAGAGTCTGCGCAGTAGAGATTCGTTTGGAGCCAGAGTCTGCGCAGTAGAGATTCGTTTGGAGCCAGAGTCTGCGCAGTAGAGTCGTGAGGCGGAGCCGCGGTATCAAACTCCCTCCCAAACTCCTGCAGACTCAATCGACCATAACGACACGCCCTGTTTTATAGCATGTTTGGCTTGTTTATAAACCTATATTATATATTGCAATTATTTATCCATTAGTATAAATATTAATGTAAATATTTATCCACTTACACGTGACTTATGTTTTTTATTTTATTTTTTCCCTCTCAAAAACGTAAAATTTATTTTTTGCGTGTTAAAATTTTTTTTAAATAATATGTGTGTGTGTGCTCTGGCGCCGACCCTGATAGAGGCATTTACGTTTTGACAGCCTATAAAAACAGACTTCATTCACATGAATTACAGTAAATAATTAATTAACGAAATAATCGTATCCTAACTGCTTGAACTTAATCAGATTTATCATCGTTATTTTTTACCAATAAAAATATCTGGGGGACCCCCCTAAATCAATTTTTTTTTTTTTATCTGTGATTCTCATCCATTCTGCTCTGTTTATGGGTAGCGCAGCTTCACTATACAGATTTAACTACGCGTACAGCTAAATAAATTTCTGGCTGGGTCCTGATTAACATTTCTGAAATAAATATTTCTGTATAACGCGTTAGGAAAGCCGATCTAGGACCTGCCCTGTACAGCAGCAGAGGACTATTATTCTGCTGAATGAACTGAGGATGACGTCACAGGCTCAGATTTGGTTGGCCAATCAGCGGAAAGGGGCGTGTCACGACCGCCCACAAGAGGAAAACAAATTTTGAAGTCCTTTATCCATTTTCTAACCGTGAACCAAAAAAACGAAAATCGAGCCAAAATCTATTTTTTTTTGTTTTTTTTAACAAATGAAAAAACAAAAAATTACTGTTTTCTCGTTTCTGCCTATTTAATTTCAAATTGAAAAACAAACTATCAAAACGTAACGTTGTTGTCAGATCTGCAGGTGGAGACACAGCAGAGTGTGAAAGAGGGAGATTCAGTCACTCTGAGATGTAAAAGCAGCTGCTCTCTGCCTCAACAAACAACATTCATCTGGTACAGAAACAATCAGAGATTAACTAGAGCAATCATCACAGAGACTCAGCTTCAGCTGCAGTCAGTCAGTCGTCTTGATTCAGGAAACTATCAGTGTGCTGTTTCAGGATATGAACGTCTGATCTCTCCACCTGTTTATCTTAATGTTGAATGTGAGTACAAACTGATTCATTAACATTAGTGAAATATTTCACAGATTATTCAGAGATTTTCAGAATTTAGTTCAGATTTGTTTGATAAATTCAGCCTGTTCATACTGAATGCATGACATCTTTTATTATTAGATATGATTTATACTTACTAAAGTAATAATATGTAAAATGAGCGTGAATAGAGACCCTCTTCATGGGTTTATGAATCAGTTCATGTACCTTTCTGATCTCATCACTCAAATACAATCTTTTTCAGCTTCTGCTTGCGGATACACTTCAGTAATCGTCAACAACCATAAGAGAAGTTCATGAGATAAACAAAGTAATTATTCATCATTTACTTTTAATCTAGATCCTCCAAAGAGCGTCTCGGTGTCCATCAGTCCGTCTGCTGAAATAGTGGAGGGAGATTCAGTGACTCTGAGCTGCAGCAGTGACTCAAACCCATCTGCTCTGAACTTCAGCTGGTTTAAGGAGAATCAAAGCTCAGCTGTTGGATCTGGACAGAGTTTCATCATCTCCAGCTTTAACTCCAGTCACAGTGGACCCTACTATTGTGAGGCTCAGAATCAACATGGATCTCAGGGATCAGCGTCTGTTTCAGTCTCTGTTAAAGGTGTTTTGTATAAACAGACACTCTTTGAGTTTCATCTGTCTCTGGTGTGAAATGATCTTCATGAACATCTTGTTTCAGGGGTTCAGAGAGCTGCTCTGCACACAGTTACTGGGATTATGGCGGGATGTGGAGCACTGATCTTCATCATCATCATCATCATCGTCATTGTGTTCATTTGGTGAGTGAAGTTTGTCTGGACACTAAATTTTGTCAGTAAATTTACAACATTTTAATCTCACATTTAGAGTAAATCATTTTTTTACTGCCTTTTAGTATTTTTTATTTATTTGATGTATTTAACACATTTTTAATAGTTTCCTCCTGTTTTTAGTAGGAAGGGGAGGACAGACGGTGGAAGTGAAGATGTGAATCAAAAGCAGGCGAGTCAGCAAACACACACCTTCATCTTCAACTGCAATATTTGATGATATTGTTGCACTTAAGTACTGTATCTGAAATCTTTCTCTACAGACGGCTGACTCGAGTGAGGATACATACACAGCTCTGGATCCAGTGTCCAGAACATCTGCAGACATTTACAGCACGATCAGGGTCAGTGAATGTCTCAAACACTCTTTACTCTCACATTCAGCAGACCCATATAAACACAGGCTGTTTTCTTCATCTGTCTCTCACAGTCTGGTGACTCCAGAGCTCCTGATGAAACCTACACGGCTCTGGAGCTTCGGTCCAGATCTTCTGAATATGAGACTCTAGCAGGAGCTTCAGCAGATCCTCATTAAACTCTCCTCACAGTGTTACTGCTCACATGGAAATACTCAGAAATATCATATTTGATGCTTATTTCATTATCAATAATTTTCTTAAACCTTCTTGAAGTAACTGTGTATACTGTAATGGAGCTTATAAAATTCTGCAGAATAGTTTTTTTTCATTCTTTCAAATGTATATTGTACATTTCACATTGTCTTTCTATTTGTGCAACACTCGCAAATACATTTAACTTGTTTATTTCTGTTAAAGTAACATCACAGTAATGTAGTTATTAATAATAAGTCACTGGAGTATTGAAAGAGTCAGTTTATGGTTTCTAATTATGTTTTCATGATAACCTCAATGTCTGTAACTGATTGTATTAACAATCTTTGCTCATGTGTTCAGTCACATGATTGTCTGCTGTAAATAAAATTAATTTTATTTTCAAATTTATGTATTATTATTTAAAATGTATTCTTATTATTCAAAGCATATTTTGTAAAATATAATCCTATTTATTATTTGATTTATTACCACTGTGCAGAAGAGTAAAGCGTATGGTTATGGATGCTACTCCTTGAAGATATTAAACTGTGTGTAACGAGCAGTAGCTTTGCTAGTGTAGTACTTCCCAGTATTGCTCAAGTATTTCCTGTTTGGACTGTATACAGTCTTTTAAATGAACAAAACAACTCAAAGTCTAATACAAACTGGCCTCCCTTAAAATCACAGATTTTTGAGAATCAATTTAAAATGCGTTTTGCCCTTTTTTTTGACTAAGTATAATAACTAGGTCCTAACCCTGAACCTACTCCTAAACCAAACCCAAACACATGAACTTATATATATATATATAACCTTATATTTTTCCAGAACTTTCTGAAGTAAGTACACTGTAAGTACAGGTAACTGCAAAATAAAGTGCAACCAAAAAATTACAACAATTCCTTTGATAACTTTTATTGCCTCTTAAATCATGTTGTCTAACAGTCAGACTGTAACAGGCAGTAAAATGAGCTTCATCTTTTTGACCACCAGATGACAGTAAAGTCAGTGGAAGTGCAGAAAAGATTGGCCTAATCAATCCCAGTTTCTCAGTTTTTGGGAATCATTCAATAGATCTGTTTTGAAGAACATCAGTACTATTTTTCCTGTATCTGTCGCTGGTCTGGTAGCATTAGTAGTGCTTGTGTTGTCTGTCAGAAACTGGCATTGGCCCACTTAAACACAATGTATTTGCTCATGATTGTAGTAAATGAGACTGTTGCACCACCGCTCGATGTCTTAAACACAGAGTTTAAATCAGAGGAAGTGAAACTTATAAAATGTCATCTCTAAAAAACCTACCCAGATGCTCCTGCAGCCATAATGAGCATCTTTACACAGCTCTTTCTCAAAGCAAACGTTTCACATGTTCTCTCACAAAGATTTAACAATACTGAACTCTAAAGCTTGTTATTTGTTTGGATCTTGAGACTTTTTGAGTTGGTCTTGTGTAGTTGAGATCGTGTCACACATATCCAGAAAGAGGAAGACGAACATTTTAACTGCATATTAAAGTGTGAAAACTGCAGGCATTTGACACTTTAAGCTGCAGATATTTTTGTCATTTGACTTTGACACACAGACGTTGACACTGCAGTGCGGTAAGACCATTTTTACCAGCATTTAGCATCAGATAAAATAATTCAGTGCTACACTTTATTTCGATAGTCCACTTTAGACATTCTACTAACTATAAGTAATTTTGCACTTCATATCAACTAATTCTCATTAATTTGTAACTACATGTCTACTAACTCTCTGTAGGGTAGGTTTAGGGTTAGTAGAATAAGTTGACATATACTTGCAAAGTTTCTCATAGTATGTTGTATGCAGTGAACCCATTAAAATAAAGCGTTAGAAGATATTAAGCAGACAGTCTATAATACTCTAATGACTGCTGGTTGCAAAGTTACTTACTGTTAATAGAACATCTAAAGTGTATCGAAATAAAGTGTTACCTAATTCTGTAGGGCTAAAACTGAAATTGTTTGGTGAATGTTGATTTGATGAATGGATTTTAATTCCAGAAGCTCAATATCTGTTATAGATGCATATTAGTATGTAGTATGTAGATACTGTGTGAAGATCTTTAGGCACGGCAAGTTTATTCCATACGCAATACTAATTCAAAGTGCTTTACATAACAATATATTAAAATAATCATAAAGCAGAGAATAAACATTTTAAAATGATTTAAAATGAATGAAAACAGTTAAGAATAAATAAATGAGGATACTACACAAAATACAGCGCAATCATAACAGGATGCTACACAGTGCTCATTCAGTAATTGTTCAGTGAAACAGATGGGTTTTGAGTCTGGATTTAAATGTAGCTGCTGTTTTAGCATCTGATTGTTATCTTTACTCAAACTAGCTAAAGATGCTAAATTAAATCAGACACGAGACAGGATGTTCAAGAACTCAACTCATATCTTTACTCGTCGCTCTCCATGCGTAATGACGTCGCACGCATTACACTTGATACGTGACATTTCGCCTTTGCTTAGAATTAAACATGCATTTTAGAAACTATCCAGAAAACATTGTGAACACAATCTGATCTGAGGGTGCATGGCAGACCATGATGGCTAAAAACCTCCTCCAACCAGTCGATGACTTTATCAGCTGTGATAGACTTGACTATCCCATACTAATAATAGCGGCTGTAATAGTTAACTACCACTAGTATGGATTCTCCAGTTGGCAGAGGACCTAATATATCAGTGGCTAGATCCCTCCAGGGAGTTTGGGGTAACTGTGTCATTCTCAGTGGCTCTGGTTTATCAGGTCTCTTCACTTTTAATAAGAATGTATTGGAAACATACTACTGCCTATCCGACTCTGCCTGAGGGGTAAGGAAAAATACACTTACTTGAGATGATATTTTTTATATCTCTGAAATGTATGATTGTATTCTTGAAAACAATCTTTTATTGTACTATTTAATAAAATATTAGCCAATTATCAAAAAAAGAAAAAAAATCATAGCCATAATATGGACTATTGTAAAGGCTGTGATGCTCAGATACTGTGAGTTCCTTCTCACATTGCTGATTTCACCATTAACTCTTCACCTGAACAGTTTATGTTGCTGTATATTGTATCACTGTAATCCTTGACCATCAAAACATAGGGGTAGACATCACCTTTTATGTGTTATCACGTTTGGTTCAGGAGATATGACACAAAATACATCAATTGATTATGGAGCAAAGTAAAATGTGTTTTTGCGATGGCTCCATTTCTGAAAATGTTCAGGATCCTAACCTGTACAATTGTACCAAGTTTCATGCTTTTATGAAAGTGATCATATCACCTGAAACTTTGTACTTTGTACTGAGTCTGTAGATATGCATGGTGTTAAAGATATAGTCTACATAAATATCACACTTGTGTTCTCCTTAATGCACCTCTTTCAGATGCAGATATAGATTCAGTGGTAACAGACATCAATATATCACAGAAAATACAAAAGTGCTCCAATAGTGCTACATCCTTAATAACAATGCATTAAATGTTTAGACCCTGATGACTAAATGTCCACGATTAGACACAAGGCCTGACACGAGAAACATCCTCAGCACATGTCAAGCCTTCAATGAGCTGTAAATTAATCTGAAATTATCATGATCTCTATCTACTGATTATCAAGATAATAGAGTTTGTGATGTTGTATATAGATGATGTTCATAATGTCATAATTGTTTGTTTTTGATTGCAGAAGTCACAATGTTACTCGTAATGTCTCTTCCTCTGATCTTGGTGATCATGACAGCGGGTGAGTCTTCAGTCACTAAACAAACACTTTAACACTCTTGAAAATATGACTGAGCTCTTCACAAGTAGCTCTTAAACTGATGAGTGTTTTACTCTCAGCTAACATATAAAAACAACCTATAGGCTCATTGGAAACACATGCCTACATATATTTCTGCAAAACTGCAAAACGTAGCAATATGTAGGATTCACTGCAGTTTCCATTGAAATGAACACTAGAGACAGTAAAACTGACAACTTTTATTCCTTTTCAGTATGATTTACAGGTACAGAAATTTGATAAAGGCTCATTTTCACACAATTACTTGCAGAATATTATTTTATGACTTCAAAACAATTTGAACATCCTGCACAATTTGAAAACTGATACTTTTGAACATTGTCGTCACATATACAGCTTCATATGCACGAGTTTTCTAATTCAGGTTTGCTCGGTTGCTCATGCACTTGAGTGATGAAAAGCTCCGGTATGGAAAATGTGAAACTCTGGTTCAACAAAACATGTTAAAATAGCATGGCTGCATCAATGAATGTGTTTTTATATCACTTTTGCATTTGTTAAAGGGATAGTTCTCCCAAAAAGTTCCAAACCTGCAAGACCTCCGTTCATCTTCGGAAAACAAATTAAGATATTTATGATGTTTCCCGTGAACTCTCTTACCCTCCCATAGACAGCAAGGGTCTTTACACGATCAAGGTCTAGTATGCTGTTCTGTCGCGGGACACAGCTGACACAGAATAGTAGTGATGGTGAGATGAAGCTTTAAGCTTTTCAGTCAAGTGGTTCACAAAAGGGTTAATTTCTGGAGGCTTCAT
Source organism: Barbus barbus (assembly GCF_936440315.1). Taxonomy (NCBI): domain Eukaryota; kingdom Metazoa; phylum Chordata; class Actinopteri; order Cypriniformes; family Cyprinidae; genus Barbus; species Barbus barbus. The sequence goes on along the minus strand of NC_136736.1, from coordinate 1,899,825 downwards.
TTGCTCACAATACCACCTGGTGGCCAAAGAGTGTCAAACAAGCAGATCTATTACAGACAGAGGGAGTAGCCCCAGAGTGCACCCTGGACGATGGGGCGGGGCTACACGTGTCGCTCCGCCCACCCCCAGTTTCATTGGTCTATAATACAGCAGAGCTTATTGGTGTTGAAGTTTGAGCATGAGTATTCTTTTATGTTTTTATGAATGATCTACACTGTTTGGCTGTACTACAGAAATATTAAGTGCTAACAACAGTGATTTTAGTTAGAGTCAATTAGCAAATGTGTTTTTTTTTAATTATGACAAATTAGTTTGATTAACTTCCTATCAAACGCTTGGTGGGGCATCTCTGAGTACTTCGGGCAGAACAGAGCTGTGTAATACGAGCAGCTCATGAATTAAGTCTGGGGGACAAATTCTTAATTCGTGGCCATGATATAGTTCTACCTATACTATAAATAGCCTCACCTATGAGAAATATGAATTATGTTTCTGTGTGATGAACGGTCTCAACAGGTGGGTTGCATGCTAAATGAAGTCATATATTATTGCACTTTTCACAGTACACGAAGCAGACATACTTAAACATTGAGCAGTTTTAGCTGGGCAATGTTGATAAAAATGATCCACTGTTTGAGATTTAGCTGTTTTGTATAATGTATATTTATATGTAGCCTATGTTCTTTATTTTAGGATCGATGGATAAGCACAAACTTCATTTTAGATTTTTAGTAGTTGTATAGTCTTTGATACATAAAAAAAAAATAATCACAGAGAATGTCTATTTTACTCATTTAAAGTGCTCACGTATATATTGCACAGATTTACAGCTCAGAGTGATTTACAGGTCTATATGACTGCAATGATCAAGTGTTAATAACTGAATCTAAATTCATCCCGGACACAGATTAGAACAGGCACACAATGAGGATGTGGATACAGATATAATTGGATTTTTAATATCTGATGTCACGGACACTTATTTACTATAAGATAGGAACCTTTAAAAACTGTAAGAAAATCAATATAGGCTCAAATATTTTATTAAGATATAAACAAGAGCTTGCCATGAAAACATTTGATTAGCACTTTATATCCTACAAGTTTGTGACGCATTGATCATGGCTATCACTCATTTCTTTAAAGAACAACAAAAAACAGTCGTGCTTTAATACGTAAAATCAGCCACTTATGTTCGTGTTTGTCCATTTCTAAAATACAGTAAATTATCATCATTTGCGTATAAAATCCCATTTTAGTGCTGATCCGCGGCCTGCCGATCCTCAAGGAAATATGAATGAAGCGCTATTCAGCCTGAAGAACCCGGAGGTGCTGTCATCAAGAGTTTATTTGTAAACAATGACTTCATCTGACTAAAATTACCATGGTTCTTATAATTAAGATAGGATTCTAGAAGTAACACACAATACTTCTGTAATATGGCCAAAACAAAGAAATGCGCATGCTTGCGTCTACACCAATAAGATTTACCATGTTATAAACCAATGGAATTGGGGGTGGGCATAACGACATGTGTTTTGGATGTAATAAAGCCTATTATTCAGTCATATAAAATTATTTTATTGAGACTATCCACCTCTGTCTGTAATATATCTGCTTGTTTTACACTCTTTGGCCAGCAGGTGCTATTGTGAGCAAATCAAGCCTCCAGAAATTAACCCTTTTGTGAACCACTTGGCTGAAAAGCTTAAAGCTTCATGAAACTTCATCTCACCATCACTAACAATAAGTACATTGTATAAAATGATTAATTTAAATATAAGTACACAGTAGTTAAGGCCACCTAATATAAAGTGGGACCGAATGTCTAAAGTGGACTATCGAAATGAAGTGTTACTGAAAATTATTACATTACGCACATTTTATTACTATAATAATGTAATACTTATCACATTATGTGTAATTTTTACATTATGTGCAGTTCCAATGAGCCTGGGTTGCATAAAAATGGTCAAAATTAAAAGATACTTTATATACATAAGTTCAAAACACATGAAAAACCACCAAATATTCTAATTTCTGTGTTTCAGGGGTTGATGGTCAGCAGTATTGGGCAGTCAATTACGGTCCTTCATATGTTTGTGCATTAAAGGGAACAACTGTGAAATTATCCTGTGTTTTAAACTATCCACATGATCATGAGCTCACAACAGCCTTCTGGAGCAAAACTGCTGTAACTGATGGAGAAACATCAAACCTGTGTTTAGACCCAGAAAACAGAGGAGTTCAGTGTGACCGTGAATATAAAGACACTTACAATCTGACTTTGACTAATGTAACAGAAGCTGATAAACACATCTACTACTGCAGATTCACTACAAACAGAGGAACATGGACGGGGATTCCTGGAGCTCAGCTGGACGTCACAGGTAGAGCTAGAGGACTCTCAGAAATACACACACACACACACACACACACACACACACACACACACACACACAAGCACTTTATCATGTATCTCCATCTGCCGTATGAGATTCTTTCTTTTGAATACAAATAGAAAAATGTTAAATAAATTGCCCAGAGTACAGTTGCAAATCTGTAGAGAAATTACATGATTTTTGATTTACATCCTAAGTTATCTGAAGGTGTGTGATAGGATTCATCAAGAAACAAATCGGCAAACTGAAATGTAATTTCTTATTTAGTAAAAGTCTTCACCTCGCAGCTGTTCTTGTCATTGCACACGTGCACTATTTTCATGTTTTCTACACACCAGAGTGACCTGATCTTCTCATACACTCATGAATGCGTAAAGGAGAGCAACGGGAAAGGTTTAGATAAATTGTTTTACAGTTTCTTTATCATCAAAACCAGTCATGTACAATATACAATATGAGTTGCATGAGACTGTTTTTAAAGCCTTCAAATACCATTTCATCTGTTTCACCGAACATGTGACAGAGCTGTATTTTATTGTTATATGATATTATCTTGTTGTCAGAAGAGTTTAGTTGTGTCTTGAAATAATCACTTGTGATTAGAAGAAATCAAAGAAAGAGATAATAGAAAGTAATGCTAGATTCCATGTTCATTTGGGCCCAAAGACATTGTTTCATTGAAACAAAAGTTGGCTGTGAATCGGCTTTGAAATGCTTTTCTGTTGTGAAAAGTGCTATCCATATAAACAAGAACTGAACTGCTATTAAATGGACAATCACAAGCAGGACATTTATAAACATGTTCTGAGAAAGAAAGAAGGCCATGTGTGGATTAAGAACAACATCAGAGTGATACATAATATTTTTGAGTGGACTATCACTTTAAACTGATGAATCAGTGAGTTGTTGTTGTCAGATCTGCAGGTGGAGACACAGCAGAGTGTGAAAGAGGGAGATTCAGTCACTCTGAGATGTAAAAGCAGCTGCTCTCTGCCTCAACAAACAACATTCATCTGGTACAGAAACAATCAGAGATTAACTAGAGCAATCATCACAGAGCTTCAGCTGCAGTCAGTCAAGAGTCATGATTCAGGAAACTATCAGTGTGCTGTTTCAGGATATGAACGTCTGATCTCTCCACCTGTTCATCTTAAAGTAGGATGTGAGTACAAACTGATTCGATACATTAGTGAATTATTCACACTATTCTTTTGAATTGAACTTGTAAAGTTAGACATTAGCTAAAATCAAGAAGAAAATGGAAGATTCATGTGTTTGAAAGCATAATTATATTTCTAATTTCCGTGTTTTGTGTTTCAGGGGTTGCTGGTCAGCAGGATTGGGGGGTGAATTACAGTCCTTCATATGTTTGTGCATTAAAGGGGTCAACAGTGAATATGTCCTGTACTGTAATATATCCTAGTGATCATCAGATCAGAACAGTCTACTGGACCAAACCTACTGTAACTGCTGGAGAACTACCAGACCTGTGTTTAGTTCCAAAAAACAGAGGAAGAGTTCAGTGTGTCCGTGAATATAAAGACACTTGCAGAATCACTTTGACGAGTGTAACAGAAGCTGATAAACACATCTACTACTGCAGATTCACTACAAACAAAGAGGGTGGAAAATGGACGGGGGTTCCTGGAGCTCAGCTGGACGTCACAGGTAGTGATCTCTCAGAAATACACCACAGAAATATATAAAACACATCATGTCACCTGTTATAGGAGCTCAAACAGAAGAGCACGGCACTAGTAATGAGTCATGGGTGCAATTCCCAGGAAATACATGCACTGATAGAGAGTTTACCTTGAATCAATGCAAGTCACTTTGGATGAAAGCAAATGCATAAATGTAAATACTTTATTCATTACAAGTTTCATCCCCTTAAAGTTTCAATTGTTATAACACTACCCAGTCAACAATTTGATCTCACAGTGATGTCACCATGATCTCACAGGATACTCGTGATGAGGTCACAATGTGAGGTAACAGTGAGCTAAAAGTGTTATCTTACACCGCCCTCACTGTGAGCTCATACTAATGTGAGGTCAAAGTGCACTCACTGCACAAAGACTAGATACCCAGCATGCATTGCAGCATGAAGCTTTTGATTGTCACTATTGTTGAGATTCATACACCGATTCTTGGTGTCTCTCTTTGTTTTTGAACGTTATTACACTGCTTGATCATATTCTGTATAATCAAAACGCTGTTATAATTAATAAGTATAGGTTAAAAACATCTCACATTGATTGCATACTGAATCTAGGTGATGAATTTGTTTTTGCCATCAACAACAAACCAATATCACCTGGTTGCAATCTCTTTCTAAACAAATGTGTACAAACACAGTTACAGCTGCCCCAACATTAAGTTTTAAAGTCAAGGGTCAAGAGCCCAACTAAAGCAAACCCTAATCACTGTGATGGTAACATCAAACAAAACAATAAAACATCTAATTCTCAATACGCGCTTTTGTAGATGCCAGAAATAAAGTCAGTCTGGTTAGTAAAGAGTGGAGCTGGTGATGCTGTTTGTGGAGTAGTTTAATCATTCTCTGCTGAGATCATGAGAGATTTAATCTCTTCTTTTATTTCAGTTGATTTCATCTAAGGCTGTGTCTGGAAGTCAGTTGTATGTTTGGAGAAGGTTGTTATATCAGAAATCTGTTAGCTGGGCGTGCACTCATGAGCTCATCATGTGAGAGCGCTGTGATATCTCTGTGATAGTGTTGAGAAACAGGAAGTAGAATGTCCCCTCGGTGACTGATATTTGAACTGCCTCCTCTCAACCTGCTCAACATTTCTATGGAGGATATACAGCGAAATTATTAAACCGCTACGCTCGAAATTTCATTAATAACCGTCCCGTCCATAGACATCGACTAATTGAGAGTTTTGTTGTTCTTGTGTGAATTTAAATATAAAGATATCAGATGATCTGCACTACAGATTAAAATATCTGCAAATATTCACTGTGGGTCTACATACATAGCCTACAGGAGACAACTCAATTAGTGTTTTTGAAAAAATACTAAATTATCATTACACATTTAATTAGTGAATTAAAAAATTAATAATACACATATTTGGATCAAATGGACAATGTAATGATACATGATCTACTGTAGCCTATATATTCAGATTTTCATATATACAGGAGATGGAGTGATATATATGTTGTTGTGAATTTATATATAAAGTTATATTCAGATATTAACCATATTCAGCCCATCAGACATACCGAATTTGTCTACCGGTCATGGTCAGCTAACACATGAGACCAACCAGAAAAAGTACATTCAAGATGAATTTGATCTGGTCACTGTGGGTGTGCTGTTACAGCATATAGCAACCTTTTAATAAAGAAAATAGAAAAGCCCACCTGAGGGAAATCGAATGGAGTATTCAGCACAGTGTAGAGGGCATACTGTCAACGTTATATGCCATAGGAACGTCCTAAAGATGTCTCTGGGCTGGTCATCTCCAAACCCAGGCTTTGATTACTATACAGGGAGACTAGAAGGAGGATCTCTCTTAAGAGTGGCTTCTGTACCTATAGGGATGCATATAAAAGTGTTATGACAATCAATTTCACATTTGCATTATCTTTGCATTATTATATTGGGGTAAAATCACCCTCCGTAAAACCAGTATAACAGAACAATCCCTCCAAACCACAATGTTTAATAATTTCAATCAATAATAAAACTGTCTGCTCCAGGTCTGCAGCCTCCCTGTACTCCAACATTTTGAATTCACAATGAGCTCATATATTACTCACACTGTGATCATTGCATGCTCTCACATGTTGACTGGGTAAGCTATGTTTGTGAAACTATAATGATGAAACAAAGTTGTTGTTGTCAGATCTGCAGGTGGAGACACAGCAGAGTGTGAAAGAGGGAGATCCAGTCACTCTGAGATGTAACAGCAGCTGCTCTCTGCCTCAACAAACAACATTCATCTGGTACAGAAACAATCAGAGATTAACTACAGAAATCATCACAGAGACTCATCTTCAGCTGCAGTCAGTCAGTCATCTTGATTCAGGAAACTATCAGTGTGCTGTTTCAGGATATCAACATCTGATCTCTCCACCTGTTTATCTTAATGTTGAATGTGAGTACAAACTGATTCATTAACATTAGTGAAATATTTCACAGATTATTCAGAGATTTTCAGAATTTAGTTCAGATTTGTTTGATAAATTCAGCCTGTTCATACTGAATGCATGACATCTTTTATTATTAGATATGATTTATACTTACTAAAGTAATAATATGTAAAATGAACGTGAATCAAGAATCTGCGTGTAGAGACCCTCTCAGACCCCTTCAGGGTTCCCACTCTTTCATGAACACCAGATTCAAGGACTTTTTAAAGCACCATTTATTTTATATCAAGCACCTATCAAATTCACACCCCAGTAGTGTCATGAAAGGCCTTACAGTACTTAACATTTCACTTTAAATTTAAACAGTTTTGAGCAGTCAAGTTCAAAGGAATTTAATGAAATCCACTCAGTCAGTCCTGGCAATATTCAAATACAATTTCTAGAATATTTATAAAATATGCATAAAACTGGGTTTGCTGTAGTTCTTTTACAAGATTTAAATTTGAAAGAATTTGTAAATTTTTTTAATTAATAAAAAGTGGTTAAATGTTGTAATAACACGGTAAAACATGTTAACGTAAAAAATTTGCACATTCTCTCAATAGAGACGTTACTCATTATTAAATAAATTCATGTCAAAATCATTTTGTAAATCACTTTGTATTGCAAATCCCATTTTATATTTGACAGAGGAATGCAGCTGCTCAAAACTTCAATATTTTTTGGAAAATATTTCATGAACATTTTAAACCTTGTACACGTACAAATCTGCAAACATGATCAAGAAAAGAAATAAAAATATGACTTTCTATTTGCTTTTAAACTGTAAACAGTTTTTTTCCAATTTTTCAAATTCTACATTTTCTCCTTAGCTCCATGTTGCAGTAAGTTTTGGGAATTCATTTTTAGTCCATTTCCTATCCTGAAATGTCTGTCTTGCAGAGATTGACTAAAAATGAGCTTTTAAAACTTACTGCCAGATTCTGGAAGATAAATTCTTCAAACAGTGGTACCAGAGGATGTGGTGCTGGTCCTTCAAGAGTCACTCTCAGCTTATCTGTCCACGATGAAGCCTATAAAAAATTAATCATGTATTTCACAACACTTCAAGCATGTTATTCTTATTAAGTGAGGGTCATTTTTTAGGATTCTGAGAACCTGATACCTTGTAATTCTGGAGACTCCAGGAAGGTTACAGTTCTGGAAAATGGTGGCACTGGAGACTAAATGGTTCCTGATGGTTTCTCACCTAATTCTTCACATTAATTCTTTAGTTCTTTTGCAGTTAACATATGTCTTTTCTTCTCCACCTGTTTTTTTTCTGACCCCGCTGACCCAATGAGCATTTTGCTGTCCAGTGGTCACGTCTTAACTTTGCAATTTCTGTATTGCATTAGTTTTTAATATTTCTCATGGGGATTTAATAATTTTTGAGTTAAATCTATAAAAGAAAACCTGCCTTTAATAATTCTGCACGCCTGAATATAAGGTGTTTTTCACTTCCAGCCTTCATGGACAATTATATATCACTTATAAATGATTAAATGCCAAATTAATTGTAGTTATTAAGATTTATGTGGTTTTGAATTGGTAAAATATGCTTGAAAAAAAAAAAAAAAAAAAAAATTAAAGTATATAATAATTGCCTAATAATTCTGCACGCACTGTAAGATGTACTCACTAAACAGAGTGTGAGTGATTGCATAATCGAAAGTGAAAGAGATATCTGTAAATATTTCCATACCCCGCATATAGCGGCTTCCTGATGTGCGAAAATTATATAGAATATTAGAATGTTTGCAGGAGCAGGACACAAACGTTTCAGGAGTGGGCGGTAATGGTCAGAAATTCAGCAGGAGCAGGCTTAAGAAAACTGTCCCATGCAGGGATCTAACATAGCCTGCACATCAACACACGTGCTGAGGTTTTTTCGTGCTACACCACCCCACCCCCAATCATTAGTGCCGATTTGATCTGTCTTTGACAGCACATATAGGACAATTTTTGAAATAGCGCCCTAAACTAAATTTAATTCAAATTTAATTCTAGCACTTTCAAGGACCTATGTTTGTTTTCAAGTACTTTCCAGGCCTTGAATCCATATGTCTGAAATTCAAGTATTTTCAAGAAGCGTGGGAACCCTGTTTGTTTATGAATCAGTTCATGTACCTTTCTGATCTCATCACTCAAATACAATCTTTTTCAGCTTCTGCTTGCGGATACACTTCAGTAATCGTCAACAACCATAAGAGAAGTTCATGAGATAAACAAAGTAATTATTTATCATTTACTTTTAATCTAGATCCTCCAAAGAGCGTCTCGGTCTCCATCAGTGCATCTGGTGAAATAGTGGAGGGAGATTCAGTGACTCTGAGCTGCAGCAGTGACTCAAACCCATCTGCTCTGAACTTCAGCTGGTTTAAAGGAGGAAAGTCTGTAGGATCTGGAAGAATCTATAACATCTCAAAGATCAGCTCTGATCACAGCGGAGATTACAAGTGCAGATCCAGAAATAAACATGGAGAGAAAGACTCTGATGCTGTGATTTTAAACGTCTTGTGTGAGTGTATTATATAGCATGAGATACTGATTCTCTGTTTTTTGATTGTATCATTTTTATTACTAATTTAAAAAATACTTAATAGGTTTTGTCAATGAGATATTTCTTTTCTTTTTTTCTTGTTTAGACAAACCAAAGAGCGTCTCGGTGTCCATCAGTCCGTCTGCTGAAATAGTGGAGGGAGATTCAGTGACTCTGAGCTGCAGCAGTGACTCAAACCCATCTGCTCTGAACTTCAGATGGTTTAAGGAGAATCAAAGCTCAGCTGTTGGATCTGGACAGAGTTTCATCATCTTCAGCTTTAACTCCAGTCACAGTGGACGCTACTCTTGTGAGGCTCAGAATCAACATGGATCTCAGGGATCAGCGTCTGTTTCAGTCTCTGTTAAAGGTGTTTTGTATAAACAGACACTCTTTGAGTTTCATCTGTCTCTGGTGTGAAATGATCTTCATGAACATCTTGTTTCAGGGGTTCAGAGAGCTGCTCTGCACACAGTTACTGGGATTGTGGCGGGATGTGGAGCACTGATCTTCATCATCATCATCATCATTGTGTTTAAGTGAGCTCCTATATTTCACAAGTGAACACAAATGCAGAATTTGTTAAACTTATAGCAAAATATTAAATATTACTTGCAACATATTACAGTTCAGTACTTTGTAACATTTTTTTTTCCAGGAAAAAGAGGAGAGATGGTGGCGCTAATGTTGTCAGACAAAATCAGGCAAGTTTGAAAATACATATACAAAAACTGCAGGATCGTGATATAGATATTATATTTGACTATAAAAATTACTTGCAAGATCATATACTGTTACTTGACAAATATTTGACACGATGTTTCAGATTGATCTTGTGATATCTGTGTGATTATTTTATGAAACAGCAGGATGATCGTGTTGCCAGATCAGAAGAAACGCCTTCGACCAATGACGTTCCAGTGTATTCACTAGTATCAGCCAATCAGGGGGAGGATCTGTATACCAGCATTAAAGTAAAGAAACCCAAACGCTCTGGGAGAGAACAAACAGAAAAAGACTCTTCAGGTGCTGAAGAGATTCAGTATGCTAGTGTCCATCACTTCAAGAAAAAAGACATGAACAAGACTGAACAGACCATTGAGATGCAGCATCCGTCTGATGCCAACAGGTTAGAAACGATACATCTGAACTCAAAATAAACATATTAAAGGCTTAATCAGACCTCTTGTTTTGTGTTGTTGAAATGATGTATTGTCATCTGCTGGTGGCACATTAACATTCATTTACTTTCTTCCCAGATCTGAAGACATGATCTACAGCTCAGTCAAATGAAGAACATTAGGTCGAGCTGCATCCTATTGATGCTCATGTGAGACCTGGATTTGAGTCCAGCCCAGGTCTTGTTCCAGCTCCCGCTCTACTTGATTTCACCCATTTACACATTCATGGCACTGTTCTGCTGTTTGGAGACTAATGGCTTTCAGCTTAAAATCCATTCGTTTAGTACAATCTTGATTGATTGTGAATATCACACACACTGCCTTCACTCTACACATGGATGCCACTCAGACCTGTAATAGTCAAAGACCTTTTAGCTCTCGCTTTGTACAGTCAATGTAGAACAGATATTTTCTTTTGTGTGTTCATACTATGTGATTGTATTGCTAAATATATTACATTTTAACATTGTCAAAAAGTCTTCATTATGACATCATTGTTATGACAATTTAGCACATTTTACACTTTACTGCTGCTCTAGTCTATTTGCCTGTAAATAGCCTAACCAAGTTTAAATAAATCTGCTCATAAGACATTTTTTTCAGATATCAATTTTTATTTTGTTATTGGGACACACATGTTTGTGGCAATCACCTGTAAGCATAATTTTTATCATTTAAAATGAATTAAAGTTACAAAAAAATGACAATAGAAGGCAACAAGCTTCACACTGTAAGTTGATGAGTTGATTTACCTGCCTCTGGGTAGAGGGATGTTGAGGCTTTTTAGGTTGGTTAGAATCTACAATCTCTGCGTGGTTACCGGGTTCCATGGCTGCAATACGCTGTGCATGCCACCAACTGGTGTTGAAATACTATTGGGTAAACTGGCAGTGTGTGGAATCAATCAGACCAAAACAAAAACAGACATTCCGACACGGAACCAGTGTTGCCAAGTCTACAGTTTTCCGGTGGATGCCCCCCCCCCCCAGGAATGTGATTTTGACCAAGGTGGAACCCTGTGTTGTATATAAACAGTCGTTTCAACATTTTATAGGAATGCTCCAGGTACTAACATAACCTCGGGTTCTCTGAAATAACAGGAATGAGCATTGCCTATACCACGCTAGAGGTTAAACTCTTTTTTTCTCAGAATACTGAAGCCTGATTTGTTAATGTTCATGTAGCTACACAAACCAATGGAATTTCAGTTTGCAAAAATGAACAGGGCTGACTGCCTATAATAGTCAGCGCTGAATGCCATTTCATCAGAATCTTTAGAATGACAATCGACAGCTTTCACTCGCTTACAGCTTTTTTTTGGCATTTGGTCCACTAGAACAGCAGTATTTTGCATGTGTGCGTGCAAAGTAGGTGGAACATGCTCAGCATTTATAGTGTAAACAGTGCCACCGACACCCAGAGCTGAACAGGAAATTGGAAGGCAAGCACGAGACTTCTTTGAGGGAGGTCCAGCCATGGCAGGACTTAGTCCTCTCCTTTCCTTTTCTGCTGAATCAGGATGGCTTCTGCAGCTCAGAGTCCAGTGTCACTTTGGCCCTGGTGTTTGGGGAAGGGATATCACTTTGCAGTCTGAGGGCACTATCGGAGCTCAAGCTCTGGATTTGCAGGCTGTTGTGTCAGCGGAGCCTTCTGGCGACATGAAACAGGAAGTGGTGCATAGCTCCACGCTCCACGAAATCATCCAGATCAGGGCCAAACAGCCCAATGGGGCAGACTGGGGAGTCCAGGAGGGTGGCCTTGTGTGTGTCCTTGATCTTAATAAGGTATAAGAGTATCAATTAGTGATTAGCAATTAATGGGAGAAGAGATTAGTCAGCAGAAGAGGCGGCAGCGCGTGAGTGTTTGCTTAATACTTTGCTTTGCTTCTATATCTGTTGCCCTGCCGATCGCCTGGGCAGTAATTTTCATAGCACGTAGAGTCAGGTCAGTCACGCTTCTCAGCTCCTTGAAAGAAGCAGGGTCCGGGTCTGACTTTTCCACGGAGGCACAGAGGAGCTTGCCTTGGGAAACCTGGAGGACCATCATAGAATGGAGCACCGAGCCAGCTCGTGCAGTTACAGAATATGTTTCTTATTCCGAGGCTCCTGGGAGGGGAGAAGCAGGAGAGTGCAAGGGACGGGACAGATTTCATGAAATAAAACGATTTACAAGTGTAGCAAGATGAGACTCATGCTCTCTTAATGAGGCCAGTCTGTTTCCGTGAGTGCTGCCTCTGCATGGATGTATTAATATCAATATATTAAATGACATAACAGTATATTAGAAATGATACAGGATAATATATTGTGTAAATATATTACAATATATTGAATAATACATGAGGAATTGACGCTTTCATGTATTGAAAAATGTGACAATATATTTACTTATAAATCACAATGTAATTTTATATTCAGTAATACACTTTATAATATATAGATAAGATATGCATGTGTACAAATATATTGAACATATATTTACTCACGCAGTATATACACACACATATATGGAAATATATATTTCTTATTTCTAACGATCATTTATGATGTACAGGTGCCATATTTTAAAATATATTTAGTTTCCTAGCATAAGCACACCTGCTCATACTAAACACTTAGTGAACAGACTATCACTGTGCTGAAAGTGCACAGTTATTATTTTTCAAATTAAGTAATAATTCAATAGTGCTCAGCCAATGGTAATCCTGACCACAGACTCTTCTCTTCTGGGCAATGGTGACCCCACAAACTTACACATACCAGAAACCCTTTTACATTTCAATATATTACAGCATTAAACACTAACAGATCTCCCCCTATATTAATATTGAGCAAAAACACATGAAATAACACTTACTTTTTTAACTCTCCTTTAATAGTCAGAAACAAAGCATGCTGGGAACTAGAAATCTGCTTTAACTCATTCAGTGAATGTGTATATTTACATGTGTATATGGGAATATCTATGAGCAATATATACTCAATAAAGGATCAAACATTATGAATATTAGATGTATCTTTGTCCTAATTTCTAAATATATTTGTATGTATCAATATATAGCCATATTGTAACGGAACTAGTCAGACACGGAAGGTGAGTAAAAGATAGAGAGTTTATTCAAGTTCGTGCAAGGTGGCAGGTGAAGGGTCGTCTTGAAGACAGGTGAGGAACAGTTCATTCGTGACAATAGTGCTCCGTGCACAAAGGACTGATCCTATGCTTCTCACAGGTCGCCAAGGTTCCTGTGTCCAAGAGGCGAAGGAGAGCGTCCCGTGAATCTTCACAGTATTCCTTCAGGAGCTGGGAGGATGACAAGGAGCAAAACAACAGGTAAGTAATATTCAGGTAGGATACTCAGATAGTAGAGCTAGTTGACAGCGTCGGTCCTTGAGGTGTCTCTCCTTCAGCTTTGTAAAGCAGCAGAGATGGTTCATGGAGTAATCCTGTTACGTCAAGATCGGACCATGAAGTGAGCTGAGGGAAGTGCTTTTATGTGGCTGGTGATAACGAGGTGCAGGTGCCGGTGATGATTGGAGATACACAGGTGATAGTGATGAGTGACGGGGAAGACGGGCCATTCTGTGACACATATATTGTCAATGCATATATTGCTGTATATTGAAAAATATAAGCACTATTTCCAATATATTGTAATATATTATGTAATATATCACATTATAGTTTGCAGTATATACCCATATATATTTGTTTAATACGGGTATGTAATGAATTTAAGCTATTATTTCAGCATTTAGGGAATCGAGTCTTAAAGACTCGGGTTAATTGAATTGAATTGATATTAATTCTAAACTCATAATTTATACATTGTTAACGATCCGTCCAGCGAACGTTAAAATCAGGGTATCTAAACAATTTTGTTTATCTTACTTCGTGGCCAACGATAAAAACAAACAATAGTAATTTATCAATTTTGAGCAAGGTAAACGAGATCTTTGGCAGATGTTTAGACTTGAATATCACACAACACAAGACAAGGATTCTTTATAAATGAAACAAAGTTTATTTGCTAATCTACGATAAAATACTAAACAAAACACACACACATACAAACGTTCAGGAAATGAGTTATTGCGATTTGAAGAAAGTTTAAGTCTAGCACTCTTTTGCTATTTCGTAAATTCAACTGGAGGAAGATCACAAGCAGAGATTTGGCTATCTTTGACTGCATACAGATCAATTCACCAATTTCCAGCAAAAATGGAGATATGTTTTACTTGCGCGTTCAAGTTGAGTTGACAGCTCATTTCTGGTTGCATTTCCCTTTCCTGTTTGGGGAATGGTAACTAATTAGATACTCTATTGTACTAACTAATGTGTATACATGGTATAAATATGTAGTACTTACGGATAAGTGGGTACAAATAGGCAGGTCCTTACACTATCAGCCGTGTTTCTTATTTGTTACCATGTACATACACTTCTGGTAAGTGCTTTGTGTTACCACTCATCTGCCTGTAGGTACAAGATATTTACCATGTATTTACCGGGGAAGTACACATACTATAAAATAACGTGCTACCATATCTGTCTTGAATTGACATTTACAGTAGAGCAAAAGGTCATTTTATTTATTCAGCAGAGTTGCATACAAAACAGATTTGCATAGAAACTGGAAGTTATTATAATCACTGACAGATTATCTCAACTTGGCTTGTCTGACATGTTCCAAACTCAACATTTACTCTTTGTGTACTACTGATGAAAGCCACTGGGAATAAGGTATGAGAGTTTTTACACATTATTTAATAGAAAGAGTTCAAATGTCAATTTCAGTTTAAGGTAGGTAAATATGTGAAGAATAGAAAAATATCTTTGTAGATGATAACAAACGATAACAAATAGATGATCCTCTCATCTTTCTGCTCATGATTTCTGGTGAGTCACAGTTGTTACAGCTTCACTTTAAAATGTTTTTTGCAACAGCAAACATAAAATATCCCTTGTAGCCCCTATTAGGCAGCCTGACATTTTTTTAGCTGCAGAAATGCTCTCAGCCTGTCAGTCACTTTGCATGTTCATAGTTGCTGAAATTAGTTGGCTGACATGTCTTTAGACGGCGGCGCTTAAAAGAGAAAACGTGTGGTTGAAATTAGTGGAAGTTAGCAAAACAGGCAAAATTTAGAAATTGCATGGTCATTTCTTTGATTATGTAAACTTGTTTATTGGGTTAGTGGGATTTTATATTTTTGCCTGCATGTTGATGTGCATCATCATGATCACCTTCCACACTCATCTGCCACACCTTTAAAACACTTCGCACTTCATAACAACTTATTGATATGATTTAGTTCCATATGAGAAAACAAGTTTTGCCACTAAACTTCTATGTTTTGTGTTTCAGGAGTTTTTGGACAAATCTGGAGAGGGTTTTTCTAAAACTAAATCAATATGTGGTCTTAAAGGATCCACAGTAAACATACATGTCCAAATACATGTCCAATCATACATGTACAAATACGACTATTATTGGTATAAATTAAATGACACATTCTGGATCAAGAGATGGGATAAAGAGATGAAAAATTTAAAAGCATATCCCGAGTATAAAGACAGGGTTGAATACATTGAAGACTGACAAAACCAAACTGCTGTCCTTAGACTGCACAACATCACTGAAAATGATGAGAGCAAGTATTGTTTCATATCAGTAACTGGAAAAGATAAAGAAACGGTCTCAACTGTGGTGTTTTGTAAATGAAATGCAGCTGTTAGTTGTTGCTGTACTAGATGAAATTGCAAACACTAAGAAGGGAAAGTGAAATTATTCAACAAATTATTCAGCAGTTTTTTTTTCCCCCTCAGCAAACCAATATAGATGGCATATGAATAAGAATACCATGTTGTTTTACCTCTAGATCCTCCAAAGAGCGTCTCGGTGTCCATCAGTCCGTCTGCTGAAATAGTGGAGGGAGATTCAGTGGCTCTGAGCTGCATCAGTGACTCAAACCCATCTGCTCTGAACTTCAGATGGTTTAAGGAGAATCAAAGCTCAGCTGTTGGATCTGGACAGAGTTTCATCATCTCCAGCTTTAACTCCAGTCACAGTGGACGCTACTCTTGTGAAGCTCAGAATCAACATGGATCTCAGAGATCAGCGTCTGTTTCAGTCTCTGTTAAAGGTTTTTTGTATAAACAGACACTCCTGTGCTCGTCTTTACATCTTTTTCTTTGGCATTACGCAAATATTTCCACACCGTGACGTAGACATGTGGGGGCGTGTTTGACTGAGATGTTTTAGAGGGGCGTGGCAGAGTCTTAACTTTGATAAAGAATATCTCTTTGGTTTTGAGGCTTTAGTCTTTGCAACTTCAGGGATCTTATCTATGCATAATCAGCTTGTAACACTCCAAAGAGAAAGGAGAACTTGAAAGCGCATCATATGACCCCTTTAAACATTAGGTTAACTAATGTGAAATTTTGTTCTGGTATTATTATTATTAATGTTGGCCAGTAGACTATTGAGAAAATAAAATTGAATGTTAGCTAGGTTAAACTAGTTTTATGGCTAGCTGTCTTTCTAGTTTCAGAATTAGTTTGTTATAGTTTTTAATGGAACTTAAGATTTACTGCATTTTTTGTGTGTTTTAGAGGCAACTGCAATAAAGCATCAAGAAAGACATGAGCATGCCAGCAACCCTGAGACTGATAATTGATGGTAAGAGAACAACTATGAGAGGTTTATGAAGTTTCATAGATGTTGAGGATGATGAACTGAGTCTGAACAGGTAAGTGTGATTGATGAATACTGTTTTCCAACCCCTTTAGTTTCACATATTAACAACTGTGTTTTTTGTTGTTGTTTTTTTTACACTAACCTCAGGCTAGTCTAGGGATTCATTAAATTTAGGAGCAGTAAGCTGTATTGGCTTAATAGCCCTACACATTTCCCCATTTAAAATGAAAAAAACTTAGTAGCGTTCATTGTTGTTTCACATGCAAACATTACATGCAAAAGGGATATTTATTTACACAAATAATGGCATGATCATATTTCCAAGTGACATTTTCGAATCTTGTACTGTACATATGATTTTTGCCTAGGTATTTTTGCCATATACTGTTCAGAAATGGTGTTAATGTCCAGAAAAATTGGATAGATTTCCATATATAGCTTCTCCCTGGGTAGTGTTGAACTGTAGGTTCTGGTAGATTGGGTCTGATTGGCTCTCATCATTAGACTTGGCACTGGATTTCTTTATGGTGGCGTATGGTCTGTCATCAGGAGTGTTCTGATAAACAAAGCATCGTTCTGTTAATAAGCTGTTGAAGTGGCTTATAAAGTATAAGCAGAAGTTGTGATTGTGGTGGCTCAGATCTTATGATGTTTCTGTGCTCCACTCACCTCCTCGCTTTGATGGGAATTGTATATAGATCTATCAATAACACATCCTGAAATAAAGCAAACAATACAGTTTTTAAACCGTTTTTTAAAAATACAGTTTTGGATGTAGTATTTAAAAGTTTACACACTTGACTTCTTGACTTTATTTCTGCACTGACAAACAGTGACCAGTCCAACTGCACACATGATGACCATGATGACCAGACCACCAGCAGCGTAAGGAATATAATATAAAGGCACTGGCCATATATGGGCAATTGAGGATGATTTGTTGTGTTCAGCACCTGTATATTATATAGAACACATTTGGGATATACCATTTTTGATTTTCATTATGTAGCAAATGTGAAATGTCAATATACATATAAAGGGGAAGTAACTTGCCTGTGTTTTTGCCTGCTGGACCAGATTCTTTGACAAAGCCTTTAAAAAGAGTACTTAATAACATAAGTAAACGCTTAAGATAGAATGCAGGCAATGAAATAAGAGGTTTGACTACCTGCTGATGTCAGTGAGAGTGTGTTGTATTAGTGGTTGAAGATATAAAAACAGATTATCTTGGTTTAGTCGAGTGCATTTCAGTGCTTGTTTGTGTTTCCAGCATCCTGTGATGAGTCACTTTTTCCACATTTCCAGTGTTGGCTATATGTAAGTTTTAGAGTAATTTCAAAGACATGTCTGTATTTCTGGTGTCAGCCTAAAGAATAGGTCTTCAAACAGTCTTGTTTGCTATTTAATATGAAATAACATGGTAGTACTGCAACCCTTCATTACCTTGTCTCACAGGCAATATCGCTATATAACATTAAGCATTTGGAAGTGTAATGAAATGCATAATGTTGCTCATCATTCTTACCTTTAGTTACTATCAGTTTGACTTTCTTAAATGTGTCTAGACCAGATCTCTCCACTCCACACCAGTAAATCCCAGAGTCTGTCTCCTGTAGATCAGTGATGTTCACAGTGAAGCTTCCAGCTCCATGATCCTTCAGTGTGTATCTCCCTGTAGGTGACTGGTCAGATTTCACTAAAGTATCTCCGTATCCACATGGATCTCTGCAGAAATACTTTTTGTTGGTTGAAGCCCAGCTGTGGGAACACGTAATTGTGATGTTTCCTTCACTGTATCCTTGTCTAGAAATTTCACCAGTAGTTGAATTAAATTCTGTTAGATAAACAAATGTCTATTAGGGTTATTTATTGTGTTGGCACTGTCAGTTCCTCTTCAAGACACTTCGGTTTCAGTTATTCATTTGCAAAAGTTACTTACTGTACTTATGGTCTGACAATATTACAATAGGAAGTGTGAATGCTTCACAACCACTGTATTGATTTCCTATAAATGTGTTATTTACAGCACAAATTTAAACTGACAGATACAGTCAGTGGAGAAATGATTTGGTCAGAGCAGGGGTAGGTAGTTCAGTCCTAGAGAGCCGCTGTCCTGCAGAGTTTAATTTCACCTGAACAAGCTAATCAGTGTCTTCAGGATTACTAAGCCTGCGTCACAATGTGCATACTATCCATCCTAAATTATGTGTGATATTAGTAGTTTTCAATACTATTTAGGGCAGATAGGGTGGATATATGCACATTGGGACGCAGGCAGGTGCATTTGTTTTTATTATTGTTGGAGCTGAACTTTGCTGGACTGCGGCTCTCTAGGATCAAACTTGCCTATACTCCTGGGTCAAAGAGATCAGGCTAACACACATTTATGACTTTTCTCTGTGTGTTACTATAATGACCTGTAATAAGCTGGAGGTTATTGCTGTTTTTCACCCATGTCTCCATTTGGGTTTTGCCATACTTACAATTGTTAACTCAGAGTCATTAGGGGTTTGTCTATTGTACATTATTATTTGCATATTTATGAGTTCAATCACATTGCAACCTGTTTGATAATATAATGGTGCCATGTCTGCTTTGGTTGTTGTAAGTATTGTAAAAAAATAAAGAAGCAAACAAACAAGATAGTCTCTTCTTCACTCCATTCAATGCGTTATGGTTCAATCACTGTTTGTTTTATATATATATATACATACACAGTGCCTTGCGAAAGTATTCATGCTTTACGTGCTTTATTTCATGTTTTGTTATGTTGTAGCCTTATGTTAAACTGCTTGTAATTAATTTTTTTCCACATCAATCTACACTCCATACATTATGACAAAGCAATATCAGTACTGTCACAACTTCGTAAATTAATAAAAAAATGAAATGAGTACATTGCATAAGTATTCAAACCCTTAACTCAGTACTTAGCTGAAGCACTTTTGTCTTTTTTGTTTGATGGGTCAAGATTTGCACATCAGTATAACAATTATCTGCCATTCTTTACCTCACCTCTCAAGCTCTTTCAGGTTGGATGGGGGCAGACACACATTTTCAGGTTTCTCCAAATACTTGATTGGGTTCAATCCCAGGCTGTGGCTGGGCCACTCAAGGACATGAGTTGTCTATAAACCACTCTTGCTGTGTGATTAGGGGTCATTGTCCTGTTGGAAGGTAAACCTTCTGCCCAGGTTCTGAATGCTCTGGACTGGGTTTTCATTAAGGCTATCTCAATATTTTGGTGCACTGAGCTTTTCTTCTACTCTAGCCCCAGAGCATGAGGCTGCTACCAGCACACAGTACTTTTGGGATGGTACTCTGCAGGTGACGAGCAGAGCTGGTTCTCTTCAAACATGAAGTTTGGAATTGAGGTTCATCAGAGAGTCTTGTTTCTCACAGTCTGAGGGTCCTTTAGGTGCTTTAAGTACATTTTTCAAGTATCTGGACTTTACTGGAGTAGTTTTATTTTGAGTAACTTTTACTTTTACTTCTACATTCCAAAGCATACAATCATACTTTTTACTTTGCTACACTTCATAAAACATATCATTACTCCTTAAAATATATCACATGCTCCGAGATGCAGAAGCCATGTCTGATTCATGAACAAACGGATTCTTTTCAATTAACTAATTAAATGTACTTCGTCCACCACTGCAAAGAAGTATTAGGATAATATTTTTTGTGGTTATAAAAACAGACCTAAGCCAACAACAGCATGTAAAATGACTTAAAATGCATTATATAAAAACAATGAGGCAATTGGTTAATTCATAAATTATATGGAATAACACTGATAGATAATGAATAACAATGTTAAAATACATAATTTAATACAAAATAAACAATTGATGTACATTACATAGCCTATTATTACAAATGCCTGGGCGCCAAAGACACCCAGGTAATTGCTGGTAATTGCTGTTGTTACTTACAGGACGATCAAATCCTTGTTTAATATTGACCAAACATTTAGGCTAATTCAAATATGCACTTAATCTTTGGCCACTTTGGCCATCATTTTTGGCCACTTTTTTGTGATAGAAATGCTACAGCCTCTATAATTTCTTCAACAAAAACAAGTGGACATCACAACCCTTTCAAAAATGAACAATGGTTTTATCGTAACTGCTTCATTTTCTTTTGCATGATTTCTGAATGCTTGAGACAATAAAATCAGACTGTATTAATAAAATCCGAGCCATAGGTAACTGTCTAGAGCTACAATTGTAATTTGTAAATGATATAATTTAATTTATTTATTTAGCCTACTTTTATATTTTATTAAAGGTCTATTTCGACCCCTATAGTAGGTGTTTTTTTTTTTATTGTTTTTTTTACTTGTATAATATTTGACGGAAGGGGCACAACAATACAATCCTGCTTAGGGCACCCATTTGGCCAGCAACGGCCCTGACTTCACTTGAAGTGCAGTAACATCTACAAGCAATATGAATGCTCCTGAGCTAAATTTCTACTGTCCCATATAAGGGTTTGAATACTTATGCAATGGAATAATTTAAATTTTTTATTTTTAATAAATTTGCAAAAATGTTAAAAGCCTGTTTTTTACTTTGCCATTATAGTGTGTGTAAGGAGTGGAAAAAAGTAATTTAAAGCAATTTAACATAAGGCAGCAACATAACAAAATGAAGGGGTATGAATACTTTCGGAAGTATCCATCCATCTGTCTGTCCGCACTTAATTTAAACTAAATGTGTAAAAGTTAGACTCACTAAAGCACATGCATTTTAATGAATTAAGCACTGTTCATAATAAAACATGATTTTTAAGTAGATAAAATAACTGTTTAAAAAAAAAAAAAAGAATATTGGAGTATTCAAGAAAATATTGTTTCAGATTTTGCAATTCATGTTTACGTCAATGTGTTACATACTGTTTACCAAAGTTACAAAATTTGTAACTGTTTGCAATTTTTGAGTGTAAATTTTTTCCACACCAAATGTTTTTCAGAGTACTTAATCCCTGTAACATTTTAGCATTTCACCTGACATGTCACACTGTGGCTAATTTAAGGGAACCCTAAACCTTTTTAGAATTAGAGAAATATTGTTTTACCCAGGTTAAAAAGTAGGCTACCCTTAGCCTGGGGTATAATAACCCCCCCATAGCCCCCCCCCCCCCTTAAGACCATTGTAAACTTTCAACATTCAGCAAACTGAAATCACACATATATAAAGAGCTTACCTGACAGAAATATCCAAATCCAGAGAATACAGAGGAACTTCATTTTAAACGGGGATCCTATTATGTCTATTCCAGATTTTTAATGCGGTGATATTGACCGACTGTTGGTGATGTTGGAGCTCTGTTATACCATCAAGCGCAGTATTAAACCTGTATGCCTCTGTCCTCCTGTGCACTCTTTCTCACGTGTAAGCTGGTTTCTAGACGCCTACACAATCACATCCAGAACCTGACCACTTCCTCTTGATTAACTTTTGGTTTGAATAGACATTCCCTTTTCACACAGGACCAGGGTCAGGTTAGTTCTGCCTGTCATTATTGATAATGTGAGGGTTGAGGTGTGCAGTCTGATTCTAGGCCCATGTGAAATAACCCCTTCAGAGAGAGAGTCATGTGCTGCCTGTACATTAGTCAGAATGAAATTTCAGTGGTTAGGAAGTAGTGGGAATACTAAAAGCTGTTCTCCTAATTGTTGGTTATAATTTATATATATATTATTATATAATTTAAAACACTACAGTGTTGTTTTTCAGCAGTGTTGTTAATATCACATTGCTTTGTTATTGTTAATGGGTTTCTTAGGAGGGTCCTTGGCGATTAAAATCCTTGCATGCCATTTTTAGGTTGTCGTAATTACAGCAGAATATTTCAAACTAACTCTCTTTGATTAAAAACAAACAACAACAACAACAAAAAAATATTATTAAGAAAACTCCATCATCTAAACCATGTCTTTACCACAGAATGATAAAAGTACTAGTACCGGTAATGTTATTTTAAAGCTGTTGTCATTCCCCAGTGAATGTTAAGTAATCTGTACAAGAAGAAAAGTGCATTACTGTTTTTCGTTTATGAAGTTTTCATCTCTAGCTTTCTAGTTTCTTAGTGTAAATGTAATTTTAATGCTGTCAACCAAAGTGAGAATCATTTCTCTGTTTTTTTGGCAGAAACTACATGATAAAATATAGTTAGCTTTAGTTAGTGTAGTTTAGTAAGCTGCTATCAAAAGAGTAGCTTGGAAAGCCACATAACATTCACTATTCGCTTCCTCAAAAGGAGCTGCCTCATTTTCACTTTCTTTGATGTTTAGTTTTTTGGTTGGTGTTCATATAGTTTTAGTCTCTCTAGTTTACAGAAGATTCCAGGAACTAATTATTTGTGTGTGTGTGTGTGTGTGTGTGTGGTTGTGTGTGTGTGGTTTATTCATATAGCAGACATGTTTGCCTGATACAAATGATGAACATTAGCAGATGAACAGAAACAATATATTGCTTTATTTTTTTTGGAAAATTCACTTTTTATCTTAAAAAAACAACAATATTAAAAAGTGGCATAACACACGTGATGCATGTGATTGATGGTTGCTCAATGATTTGCAAATAAAATAAGTATATATAGACATCTAAAATCACTTTTTATAACATCCATTAAATGAATTACTTGTCTACACAATAATAACTTCTTCATTTGGGGGCTTTTGTCAGCAAATATAGACTTCTGATTAAGTTGGGATGATCACTCTGCCATCAAGATGCGCAGGATGTTAAACGTCAAGAGCTAATATTTGATATTTGATAGTACTTGATTATTTAATAATAAACTTGCATTTTACAGGCTTGTAGAATTAAATTTCCCTAAGAAAAAGAAGTTTATTCAAGTGTGCTATTAGTATAGTTCTTTTAAACTAAGAACAGGAAAGTATACTTTATCTACTTTTTGTGTACTTCTCAGAAATATTCTTAAAATTACATTTAAGTAGACTTGACTTGTGCTAAATATATTTGAGCCATACTTGCGCTCCTAGAATCCATGTTTTCATTGTTATATGGTAGGGGCACTATACACATCTTCTGTACAGAAGAAGAAACCAACTCAACAGATGCTTCCACGTGTAATACGACCATCTGACATTAACACTGTAACACTGACTGTCAAGCTTTTGGGATGTTGATCGACTACATTTTGATTATCATTTTGAATCCAGTTCATAGTCTTTTTTCAGCTTTTTGTTCAAAATGTTGTTTATTTCTTTATTTTTTATTTATGAAGCTTACCAACATTCAAGTGTTTAAACAAAATTGTGCATGAAACTAGAATAAAATGTTTTTGTTTACAAGCAGATACCCTGTTCTTTCTTTTGAGGTTTTGTATTTGCAGATATGCATACAACAAAATACAAATTGGGGCATAGTAATATACTTAAAGTATGATGTAAAGTTCACTTAGTAGTTTACTGAGACTATATACACTTCAAAGTATACTAAAAATGCTACTACAAGTATTTAATTAGTAAACTATCAGTATACCTATGTTGACTTTTAGTATAGTTGCAGTGAGGGCTAAAAACTTTGATGTAAACTAGTTGTGTACTCAAAGTTTACTACTGTTATACTTAAAGTATACTTAAAAGTATACATCTATATACTAGAAAGTGGGCCAGATTAGTCCCAAGGAGCATTGAAATAGTACACTGATATTTGTATAATTACTACATAAAGAATACTTAAAAATACACTTGAAGTATTGTACTTTTTGGTAAGGGTTACTTGTCTTGAACTTGAGATCCGGGGTTGTTGGTCTGACTGGTTCTCTGAAACTTATTAATTGATGCAGCAATCAGAGATGTCCATATACTTCATTTGATTGGACCGTGCTGAGGTTTAGACTCTGATAGACTGAATCTGATTGGCTTTTTCTGATTTCAGTGTTGTCTGTAGATTTCATCTCTGTGCTGTTCTGTGCGAATATGAAAGCACATTGTTATTGTGGCTGCCAGGCATTTGTAAAATGTAAAGTTTAAACATTCGACAAGAGGCAAAGATGCAACCTAAGAAAATTGTAAAAAGAAACGAGAGTATTGGACAAATCATGCATTGAGTTATTTTGATATTTAGCACAGTGTGTGTGTGTGTGTGTGTGTGTGTGTATGAGCACATAGTTTCTGAGGTGTTGACTCTCTTTCTGCACTGATGAACAGTGGCCAATCCAACTAAAAATAAGATCACTGCTATGACCAGACCACCGACAACATATTGTGAAGTGTGTGCAGACACTGAGGAAATGAGAGAGAGAGAGAAAAGTGCATAAAAATATCTCCAGATCGAATAGTACTGCTGAACTTTGCTTGGAAACTATTAAAAAGCATCATCAAACCTTGTCCTGGAGTGACCCTGTACAATAAACTCCCCAGAGTAAAATTTACTCTATTCAGAGAACATTAGGTCCCACTCTACTGAAATAAAATAAGACATATACCTAGTGATGGTGAGATGAAGCTTCATGAAGCTTTAAGCTTGGTTCACATAAGGGTTCATTTCTGGAGGCTTGATTTGCTCACAATACCACCTGGTGGCCAAAGAGTGTAAAACAAGCAGATATATTACAGACAGAGGTGGATAGTCCAGGGGTCAGAAACTAAAAGTCCTGCCATATGTTTATTCCACCCATGAACTCAAGCAAGTCTCAAGTACCACTGGTCAGTGCGGACCTAATTTTGCCAACCCAGAAACACTTGTTGTTTGGTGAAAAGAGGTATGTATTGAGATGGGCCATCTGTATAAAAGCTTAATTATCATATAGCCTACTGCATATTATGCAGGTAAAATGATTTCAACATAAAATTATATATAGCAGCTTTAAAGATGACATTGATAAATACACAATACTAAGTTGATAAAAACACAATACTAAGTGGTTAATGCATGCAAATAGAAGAATAATTTAGAAAAACACACGCAGAGACTATGATTATGAAGTTTTATTGGCATAATGGTAATGCTTATATATTGATAGTTGAACTGATATCTATGTGTAAGGTTGTCCAAGATTCAACCAAACAGCCATGCAAATTATGATTACACAAAATAAACTCAGTACAGGAGCAGGAATTGTCAACAAGTGGAAAAACAAATATCTAGCAAAAAATAAAAAATAAATAAATAAAAAGAAACAGAATCAGTCACAGCGCCCCTTGTGGTCACACAAAAGTATAACAATTGTCACCTATATTCATTAATATTTTTAAACATTTTAATATTTGAGCTTCTAGAATGCCTTTTACTGGACATGTTGCTTTGATATTTTAACCATTAGATTTATACCGATTCTCTGAATTTCATTGCTTAACACTAGGATCAGAGATTTCCATAGAGTGCATGTGAATTCTCGTAGACTGAATATACTTGGCTCTTTCTGTTGATAGTTTTCATCTGTGTGCTGTTTGTCTTAGGAGCGTCATTCTCATATACACGGTCATCCTGCATCAAGAAAACACAAGTGCACTGGGTCATTGCAAAATAATATGAGGCTGGGTATTTTTGATCCTTATTAAGGTCAGATGTACACAGTCTTTAGCATCACTCACCTCTTCAGCTTTGCTTTCATTGGGCAGTGTGACGCCTGTCAACAAGCATATGGAAAAATTAATGCACAGAAACAGGGGAAACATAGTAATGGCTCTATTGAATTGTATTTCAATTAAATTGCTTTTAAAATGTTGATATTAGTTTGTTTATATATGTGCACATACCTTCTGATTTCTTTAATTTTTTCCTGTACTGATGAACAGTGACCAATCCAACTGCAAATATGATCATGCCCAGACCACCGACTGCATGTAGTATATACACTGTAGACTTCACAGATGCTGAGGAAGAGAGGGAATGGGATTCTTGCATCATTTAAAGGAGCAGGTTGTTTGGCCCTGACTGTAGTCAGATACTGCCATCATCTGCATTGTTTCCCTTCAATTAAAGATGCATTGACTTAAGAAATGCAGGACTTTTAAATAGTACGAAACATCTAGAGCTATTTACTTAAAATAGGACAAGTATGTTTAAAATACACTTGTGAGGAAGGTGTTTTAGGGTGTTCCTTTATGGTGATAAGAAAATAAATAAATAAAATAAGACAATAAGAAGCTAATTATTTTGTAACCTGTTGCCGAGAGAGTGTGTGTGGTGTCATCAGGGCTGAAATCTCTGGTGGTTCTGCTTACGGTGACAGATGGTGATTCTGAATGTGCTGCTGGTGTAGTTGTGAGTGAATCCGTGGATGTTTGTATGTCTTTGTACGGTTGTGTGGATGTAGTGGTGCTTTCGCTTGGATCTGTGTGTGGAGACAATAATAATAAACACTCGGAAAAATAGAGAGATGCTGCAAATACTGTATGTCATTCTTACCTTTAGATACTATCAGTTTGACTTTCTTAAATGTGTCTAGACCAGATCTCTCCACTCCACACCAGTAAATCCCAGAGTCTGTCTCCTGTAGATCAGTGATGTTCACAGTGAAGCTTCCAGCTCCATGATCCTTCAGTGTGTATCTCCCTGTAGGTGACTGGTCAGATTTCACTAAAGTATCTCCATATCCACATGGATCTCTGCAGAAATACTTTATATTGGTAAAAGCCCAGCCATGGAAACATTTAATTATGATACCTTTTCCAACATATCCACATATCAGCTCCATCTGTAACCAAAATCCCAATTCCTGTTGAATGCAATAAAAATGTACATAATACACAAAGATGTGCCATAAACCAACTGATAGCAAGTTATCTGACACAGTCTGCTGGGGGTAGTGTTCTGTCAGTATCATAGCTGCTACTGTCTAGGGCTGTAACAAATGATTACTTTGATGACTGCTCAGTCTATCGATTGTTTTTTTTGATTAATCAATTTTTTTTTTTTTTTCATTGAATCTATTTAGGCCTATTATTTTGCTTTTAGACATTAAATCCTTACCAATAACCTTAGTTAACCTACCGATAAACAATGACCATCACTTCTGCCATTAATATTTCAACATTATATTTAAAAAAAAATTTCATAAAATAATTACTTTCCAAAAAAAACAATTCCTTACATGAAAATGCCCAGAATTAAAAAAGGCTTCTACAAATGTTTGTGCTGCATTCACAATCACTGTTTGGGATTGACAACATCATTTGCATACAGGCCTCTTAATACAGCAGATTGAAGTTGAATGTCTATTCTCTATGAACAACTACTGCATTCAGGCAGGGCTTAAAATGAAAATCCAATCAATCAATCAATCAATCAACTCCAAGCAGAACTGGTATTTTACGTTTTTTTTTTTTTTAAGTAGAGAGTCTTGGTCTGGTGTCTTTTTTGTTTAGTCATATAGTCATAGCCAATACAGATACATCATCTTTTCTAACAAGATTTTGGCCAAATGTATTAGGAAAAACTGTCAATTCTTTAAAGACATTAAAGCATTTTTTTCAAGATATTTAAAAATGTTTGCTGCATGGTAAAAAAATAAAAAATAAAATAGTTTTGAGAGAAAAAAAACAAGACACGTAAACTGTACGTCATATTTTATTATTACATTCAGAAATAATGTAGGCTAAAATACTGGTAAATAAAGCAAAATGTTTACAAACATTATTAACACAACTAGGCTATTTTTGCTTCCTTCTCTCTACAACAAATCCTCTAAAGTTAACAGTATTTGGGCTATATAGTATAAACGGCAAGCCAAAATGAATTAAAGTGAAACTCATTAGGCACGATTTCCATATTCGTGACATATCTGGATGCTGAAATATTATAATATGTAGATATAACACCTGCATTTGATCCCCTGCTGATTTTGTACATTTGCCCACTTACAAAGAAATTATCAGTCTATAATTTTAATGGTAGGTTTATTTGAACAATGAGAGACGGAATAACAACACCAAAAAATCCAGAAAAATGCATTTTAAAAAAATTATAAATTGATTTGCATTTTAATGAGTCATAAGTATTTGACCCCTTTGCAAAACATGACTTAGTACTTGGTGGCAAAACCCACCAAACACACAGTCCACAACAATGTCTGAAGCAAGTTAAAGAGTAGCTTTAAGGAAAGGTGTCTCAAGTGTGTAGGTCAGGTGTTTTCTAACCCAATAGCCTAAATGTCCACAACCTTTAGCATGAATCCTAATGCTGTATATGTAACTGATATACCAGCACTGGGGTTTGGAGCTGATTTGGTGCAGCTGGGCTCCAGTTACTTGGAGAGGGTGGAGTATAGTGGAGGATCTTGGGTCTGACTGGATGCTGTACTTTTATTAACAGTAGAATAAATGGTGACGCTGTGTGGGTTTCAGTCCGCTGTTGAGTCTCTGTGATCTCCTCATAATCACCAGCAGTCTGTGGATTCAGTAATAAAGTATTATAAGGTGAATAAAGGAACTAACTACGTTTGTATTACAAAATAACAACTGCATTGGGACGATGAATTCATATATTCAGGGATGTGATTTTTCCATATAAATACGGATTTCCGTATTTTCCGACCTCTGAGGGACGACCCATGTGATTCGCATAGATCCGAGTTATTTTATAATCTTTTTTTGGAGGGGGAGGGGGTATTGAAATCATGCAAATGGCCTTAAGCTATTATGACCCGGTTTCACGGACAGGTCTTAGACTAAACCGGGTTTAGGCCATTGTTCAATTAGGGAATTTAAGTAATTTTTATTAACATGCCTTAGAAAAAATCATTACTGGTGTGCATCTTGAGACAAAACAGAGGCACTGATATATTTTAAGACTTTTTATGAATGGCGGTGAGAATTTGAGATTGCTAGTGCTGTCATAAAACTCCCAATAGGCTGTAGTGTGACGTGCTACATGTCTGCTGTTACAGGACTGTTTTCAGCTTCGATTCACTCCTAGCCGGTTCGGTTCGAGCTGCTTTAATTTGCATTTGGGAACGCAACATTCGTCATTAGAAACGTTTATAAATCTGTTGTTTACAAAGAGAAGTTTTACAGGACAATAGTATGTATTATTACAACATAAGATATATCTTAAAATATGTATTTTTAATAATAAGTGTTGGGGGCGTGGCTTGTGGGTGACTTGGGGCGTGGTCAGATTTTCCTTCTTTTTTGTCTCTAGCTGATCACGTGCCTGTTATGTTAACTATACAGTATGTTAGCTAGAAGACTTTGTTGACCGTAAAGCAC
Source organism: Barbus barbus (assembly GCF_936440315.1). Taxonomy (NCBI): domain Eukaryota; kingdom Metazoa; phylum Chordata; class Actinopteri; order Cypriniformes; family Cyprinidae; genus Barbus; species Barbus barbus. Next base: position 1,869,653 of record NC_136736.1, on the reverse strand, counting down.
AAAGTGCTGGCATTCTGTGTTATTAAGTTGTGTTGATATTAGCGATATTTTGGTGAAATTTCACAGGGCAGAAAAGGTCCATTGTCAATAACCTAGTGCTGTATGAAGCGCTGCTCAAGCAAAAATCACTTTCAAACCAATCTGCTTTTTTTTGGTCAGCGTGGCCTTAGCAAAATTCCTGATCTCACAAATTCATATTGAAATGATTGTATTTCGCCTAATACATTATGCAGAGCAGCAGCAGTAAATATGACCCCACTTTTATGTTGTATATCATCTGTGGTGGCATTTGGAGATGTCCCACATCAGTTTTACAATGGAATGCAGTGTAATTTCAGATATAAACTTTTTTTTTTTTTTTTTTTTTTTTTTTTTATCACTGTACACTTTTGAAAGAATCAAATAAGTTAAAAACACTATTGTAAATTTAATATATTTTTTAAATATGTAAGAAGCGTTCTGTGTTTCTTACCTCTGCTGGATGTGTGGTGGCTTGGATTTCAGCATCAACTTAAATTGGAAAACATTTTATTAGATGTACTATAAGCTATTTTGCATTTAAAAAAATAACTATTTGCACTTACCTTTGGAACTTGGTGAGTTTTTCTTTTGCTTATTTCATAAACAGAGAACCGATGGCTGTGATCATCAGAGGAACTAAAAATGCAGAGACGGGGAAGCGTAACAGACTGTGATGTTAGTCATGTGATTGCTGAAACAGTCACACTGACGTTGCAGTAATATTTCAATACTTCCTTAAATAATCAGACTGAATAATGCAGTGTAAAAAAAAGTTAATGCGCACCTCACAGGTCTGTCATTATATTTATATTTTTTATTTTCTTTTAAATGTCAAAGACATGGTAGATGGTGTTTGTTAATTTTGTTTTGTGATGTAAAGAGAAATAATCATGTGTATGAAACAACAGGACCTTTAAATGCTTTAGATGTATAAGAGAGACAACATCATCATATTATTTGATACATACTTAAATACAATAATATCCTGTTTAGCTCAGTGTTACCTGCTGAAGATGAGGTCGTGGTGTCACCAGATGCTGAAGATGTGGAGAATGAACTTTGAGTTGTGGATCTGTTTGTGTCTGAGTCTATAATAGTTATTAACATGTAGATGAGTATTTTATATTTCTTTAAATCTACACCAAATACCATGCATCATTCTTACCATTAGATACTGTCAGCTTGACTTTCTTAAATGAGTCTAGACCAACTCTCTCCACTCCACACCAGTAAATCCCAGAGTCTGTCTCCTGTAGATCAGTGATGTTCACAGTGAAGCTTCCAGCTCCATGATCCTTCAGTGTGTATCTCCCTGTAGGTGACTGGTCAGATTTCACTAAAATATCTCCGTATCCACATGGATCTCTGCAGAAATACTTTATATTCGTGGCAGCCCAGTCGTGGGAACAAGTTATTTGGACTTCTTTTCCAATGCATCCATGTATATCAGTTCCATCTTTAGCTGAAATCCCAATTTCTGCTTGATGCAATAAACAATATGTTTCAACAATATTCACAAAAGACATGCCATTCTCAGTTCTATGCCCAGTGTTTTAATAATATCAAATGATTTTGATCAATAATTTTTAGTTTTGCACAGACAGAATAGTGAGGACAGCTTACTGTATATTAAGTAGCACCTATTATTAAAGTTTAAGTTCATCAGTGAAATTGAAATATGAGCATAAATCAAATTTGCTGAGACTGGGTGCACCATATTATACTCTAATTACACTCCAGTTACACACTTACTCTTCCTGGACTAAAGGCATATGGCACCATACATTTGCTTAGTAATGTTGTGTTGTGACAAAATATGACCTTTTGTTATTGTCTCAGTAGTAAATATGTAATTCTCCAAAACATACACAATGTTTCATTCAAACACTGTACGGAGACAGTTTGTCTGCTTAAATCTTGGCAACAGATTACAGTAGTAGCTGTTTAAAATAATTCTAAATGAGGTTGTATCAACATGACTTGGGTTCAGAATTATATGTTTCATCTGATGCATTCGGCACATGTACATGTCATGAAGAGGAAACTGGTTGTTTATGGACTTCTTTACTTGAACACAGATAGAGCATAACAATCAATCTAGTGACTGATATTTTAAGTAGAGGGACAAACTCATCCTGAATACAAAACAGCAATGAAAATACGAAGCAAACTCACCTGACAGACAAATCCAGATCCCCAAAACACAGAGGAGCTTCATTATTGTGTGTAAACCTTGTTATATTCCACTGTAGACCACTTTATATCACTACTTGCTAGTTTGGTGTGCAAAGTCTTTGTTGAGGAACTCAGCATTTTTAAACGATAGCAAAACACCCATAAATGTACTTGCACAGCAAATGTACTTCCTTTAACACATGATGCATGTAGACAAGCATTTTCACAGAGATCTGAGGTCTGTGTTTGTGCTTCCTGTCAAACATGCTTGTGAATAAGATGTGACAGCTGTAGACCACAGATGAGTACATGCATACACTGTAAAAACATGCTGTTAAAAAACTGCCATATTCTAACAGTAACTTTCTGTTTTTTCATTACAACAGTAAAATCCCTTAAAAAAAACTATGAATTCTGGGTAATATTTGTTGTTTTCGAGAAAGTCTCCTTCTGCAGTTCTGTGAAGTAACAGCGCTCAGTCGACACTCAGAGACTGTTTCAAATCACACCCTATACCCTCATTCACTATTCCCTACTCATGTACTAATGCTTACTAATATAGCCCACCTGACAGAGAGGATGAACACTAATGAGTGAATTCAGCCAATGATCAACAGCTGCTGTGAACAAGCAGAATCACTGAAGAAAAGAGCAAGAAATGAAACTACAGCCACAGCCTTAGATGAAATCAACTGAAATAAAACAGCAGAGGATGATTAAACAACTCCACAAACAGCATCACCAGCTCCACACATCACAGTCTGACTTTATTTCTGTCATATAGCTACAAAAATTCCTTGAGAATTAATAGACATTTAGATGCTTTATTGAAAATGTTTCGTTTGACCTCACCATTATGGCGATCAGCGTTTGCTTTAGCTGGGTTCCTGACTTTCTAATGATAGGTTTTGTTTTTTGGTTGCTATAACAGTGTTTGTGAAATGCATTTGTTATAGCAGCAAACGCCTAAATTTAAGTAAATGGTTTTGGATTGTAATCTGCATGAAATCCAATTATTGCCACCATTATTGAGGATCGTATGATAAGTGTTCATGTCTAGAAGCTTGAGCCAATACACTTTTCTTAATATATAAATATATATTGAAGCAATACGGTGGCATTTGTTTCGGAGTACTTTTTTTCAGTTCAGTAATAACTGAAAGTCAGTCAGTAAACCAAAAAGAGAGATCACTTCATGACATTCATTCACCGTGAGTTATAAACAGAAAGCATAATTTAATCTGTTAAAGTTTGATTCAGCAATGCACAAATGTTTGCAGTGAAACAAATTATTTTAAATTGGTAAAAGGTTCAAGAGACCAAACCTTGACCACAATTATGGTGGCACTGTGTGTGTGTGTGTTTTTTCCAGTTGATTCCCTCCAAGGCTGTGACTGAAGTCAGTTCTTGTGTTTCTCTCTTCTTCAGTGATTCTGCTTGTTAACAGCAGGTGTTCATCACTACTGCTCAATCATCATTGAATTAGTCACTTAATTATCTCATAAACTTTAACTCTTTGAGGACTTGGGATATGACTTGAACAGTGTTGGGAGTAACGGCGTTTAAGTATAACGGCTTTACTAACGGCGTTATTTTTTCATTAACGGAGTAATCTAATTAATTACTTTTCCCATCGTTGCAACGCCGTTATCGTTACTGAGAATGTAAAGTGGCGCGTTATTACAATTTGGTTGAATAAAGCGCGAGGAGGTGTAAGGCTTTGGCTACACATCAGGAATGTCAGCGAGTGGATTGTAGATGGTTGTTCTGTTTTAAAGACCAACAGCAGCTACACTGTGTGTTCCTGTGTTCATCTGTCAACATTCGCTCTCATCATGCAAACCAGCCGCCCACCAGAGGTACAGAACATTTCTAGTGAACACTGAAGAGCAGCACAGATTTGGCACTCATGTTCTCTGACATGTTTTCTCAGAGAGACTCACTGATGGAGCTGTTGAATTTGGTGTGTGTGATCGTGGGGCTGGTGTTCTTCAGTTTGGCCCTGTTGACCTTTGCCCTTTGTCAGTGGAGTCCTGGTGTGAATAATGTGGCTCGAATCAACATCTGCATCAGTCTTCTGCTGGCTCACCTACTGTTCCTGCTCACACAGCGGTTCCTGAGCCTCATACGGCCTCAGCAGGTGAGAATGATGAAGGAGCCCTACAGCTCAGCACAGCCTCACTGAGAATCATCATAACCGTCTCTCATGGTCTCCAGGTGTTGTGTGCCGTGATCTCAGGCCTTCTGCACTTCCTCTTCCTCTCCGGCTTTGTGTGGATGTTCATTGAAGCTGTGCTGCTCTTCATCTGTGTGAAGAACCTATCACAGATCAGCTCCAAAAAGAGGGAGGTGCTTAGCAGTGGATTCCTGTGTGTGATTGGATATGTGGTTGCTCTGGTTGTGGTGTGCGTGTCTGTCAGTCTGGTTCCTGAAGGCTACGGCAGCGAACAGTGAGTTTTGTTTTGCTTTTTGTTTTTTTTAATTGTTATCGATTTGATTAGATGAAATAAAGACCAAAGGTGTGTTTGACTTTAGCTGTGGCTGGATGTAAGTGATCAGTGTCACTAGCAATCAGGGGTGTTGAGATGTGAAGTCAAACACTTTCTGCTTCCAGTAGTGATGCTCATGTAGTATTTGCTGCTCTATAATCACTCTTGCTGAATTTTGACAGTGATGTGGCGTCCTGTCAAGTCATACAAAATGCCTAACTGGCATGCACTGCTTCAAGTCAGACCCTGATCGGTCTGTGCAGCACTGCATGAAGTCCAACACACTTTTTAGTTTATGACCAACAGCTCAGAGGTATTATAAAACCGTGCTGCTTTTTGATTAATAGATTTTATACAGTTTTAAAAAATCACGCAGAATAAAATACATGTATAGTTTGTTTATTTATACTTGCTTTTCCAGCAGTATTTCACCAGGCTACTGAAATAATATTTTCTGTAAATTCTTTATTATATTATGTTTTCCTCTGAACAGTTGCTGGATTAAACATGATAATGGTTTTATCTGGAGTTTTCTGGGTCCTGTTTGTGTCATACTAGCAGTAAGTTCTGAATATAAATATTTTTCACATGGACTGTTGCAACCAAAATACTGAAGTGATCTTAGATTTAAGTTTCTTTGTTTCTGCAGTTAAACATGATCATCTTCATCAAGATCATCATCACTCTGACCTCAACTCTCAACAATCTCAACGCTAAAATTTCACAGATGAAACAAACCAAGTAATTTGCATTGTTTATAGTTCTAACACTCTTAATAAATTGTTTAATAAATAAACAATATATTCAGTGAAGACACATGAACTTTTCATTCTCTGTTTATTTGCAGGATAATGGTGTTTAAAACACTGGCTCAGTTTGTGGTTCTTGGTTGCTCCTGGATTCTGGGTTTCTTCACTAATGGCAGTAAGGTGCTGGAGATCCTGTTCCTGATCTTGAACTCCCAGCAGGGAACCTTCATCTTCCTGGTCTATTGTGTCCTCAATAATGAGGTGAGACATCACTCTGTTTACATGTGTAATCTGGATATTAAATATTACAGTTGTTTTTATGGAGGAAATCCGTGATTTCAGAGAGGACTGTCTAAGTTTAATCTGTTACTCTTCCATTTCCTGAAATGGAATGTTCAAATGAGCCAAGAATCTTCAAACTCCAACCGTCAAAAATTCCGATTTCAACAATACATTTGATTTCCAATCTTTAAACCATTTCACACTTACATTTAAAATATCAATCCAGGTCAGCAAAGTGTATACGGGTCTGCGTCAGTTCAGCAAAATCATCAGATTGTTGAAATGGAAACATTTCTGAGAGACACTATGTCCCAGAAACAGCTTAATGCTTTCAATTGAAAAGATTTAACACACTAGATCACCAAGGTCAACAAAGTAGTCATCAAAACATTTGCTAATATGAAACAACTTCTTAAATAAATCTCAAATTAGTGAAAGTATAAATCGTTTAATTTAAGCATGCTTTTGTAAATATAGCCTGTAAATAAATGGGAATAGGCCTATACAAAATATCTACTTTCCAGAAAGGGAAATAATCAGCAAAGAATAACCAACAGAAGATAATAATACAACAAACCAAAGTAGATAAAAAAAAAAATTGCATGTAAATAGTTATGTTAATTAACCCAGTTCCCCGTGTGCCCATGGTTACATGGTTAATTGTTCTGAGAGTCGATGCAACTTTGTTTTCCTCTCTTGAATTTTTCCACAACTCATAACATTTTCAGTCAATATTAAAAGACAAATGTTACATTAAGTTGTGCATTTACATTCTGTGTAGAGCCATTAGAGCGCCACCCTCAGGCTGAATTACTCAAGGTTGCTAGAGTAATTTGCTTTGTGCGCACCATCCCTTAATGAGTGGCGTGCGCCAACTTTGATTGCAACTCTTCTGGAATGATCACTCAATGTGTGCCCGAATTATGTAACCATCGTGTACAGACAGCTCATTCCGAAGACGGTGATAAGGAACAATAGCTGAGCTTTTTGTGCTACGAGGCCCTTTTCAATGCAAACCTTCACCTGTTGAAGAACAGGACAGGCGTCACATGTAGACTTAAGCTCCTCTACAGTAACAGCTGCAAACTCAGGAGACAGTACTGCCACCATCCTAGGTTCTTACTCTTGGCTGTAATCAGTGGCAGGAAGGGGAAGTCTGGACAAACAATCAGCTGTCACATTGTCTTGGCCAGGCTTGTATTTCAAGCTGTAATTAAAACACAAGAGGCACGCAGACCATCGAGCAAGTCTCATGCCTGCGCGTCCAAGACCCTTTGTGGAAAGCAGCGTGGACAAGGGACCGTGGTCAGTGCAAAGAGTAAAGTGCTGGCCCCAAATGTAGGTATGCCACTTTTCGGTTGCACAAACACATGCCAAGGCCTCCTTTTCTGTTGTAGAGTACTTCCTTTCGCAATCTGACAATGTTCTAGATGCAAAAGCAACTGTTCTTTCAGTAGTTCCATGACTCTGGGTCAGCACTGCACCGATGCCATAATCTGAAGCATCTGTAGTGACTGTTGTAGGTAAAGAAGGATCAAACAGTGCAAGGACTCAGCTGGTAGTGATCAGATGTTTCAGGCGGTTGAAATGTTCCTGGGCTTCATCCGTCCAGCAAAAGCCAGTAGACTTTTGGAGCAGTGCACGGAGAGGTTCCATCAATGCTGCATAATTGAGAATAAATTTGGAATACCAGCCGGCAAGTCCAAGAAAATAATGCAAGGACCGTGCATCATGAGGAGGAGGTGCTTACTGTATAGCTAGAACGTGATCTGGATTTGGATGCAAGCCTGAAGCGGAAATTACATGCCCAAGGGATGGTAACTCAGTATCCTGAAGTGGCACTTTTCTACATTAAGCTTCAAACCACAGCTTTGCAACTGCTGTAGTACAAACTGAAGTCGTTTCTCATGTAGCTCTGAGTTGTCACCATAGACAATGACGTCATCTAGATAACATTGCACACCATCCTGACCGTCCAAAATTTGAGACATCATCCTTTGAAATGCACTGGGTGCTGAGGCCAGCCCATAAGGGACCCGTGTAAAACTATAAAGTCCATCATGGGTAGCAAATGCCGTTAGATCCCTACTATCCTGATGCAAGGTCACTTGGTGATATGCATTCTGGAGGTCTATTGTAGAAAACATAGAAGCCCCACGCAATTCTGTAAAAACTTCCTCGATATGTGGCAGAGGGTGACCTTCTATGATGACAGCTTTATTTGGCTCTCTTGAGTCAAGGAGACGAGTCCACTTTTTCTATGATACCTTCCGATTCCAGCCTCTTTAACTCTTGCGAGACTGCATCTCTCACTGCAAACGGCAGTCTACGCAATTTCTGTTGGACTGGTGGCACATCTGAACGCACATTTACTTTGTGTACAAAGCCAGCAGCCAAGCCCATAGGCTCAGTGAAGTTCACAGCAACTTGGCCGTTTCCTGCAGAAGATGCAACAGATCCATTCTGTATATCAAGATGCAATGCAGTGAAGAGATCCATACCAAGTAATGGTGTTCCACCTGGTACAATGTAGAATGAAGCCTGTGCATGGTGAAACTGATAGCTATCAGCAATGGCAAAGCACCCCAAAACTGGAATAGTCTTTTTCATATATGTCACCAGATGAACATTTGGCACAGTAAGGAACATATCTGAGAAGTGCTGACGGTACAGATGCTCTGGGAGGATGGAAACAGCTGAGCCAGTATCCACAAGCAGTTCAGTGTCGACTGATTTCCCACCCTTAGTGTGCAAAGAAACAGTACATGTAAGATTTTGTGTCTGTTTCAGAGGCATTTCAACGCTTAAGACCGCTAACTCAGGCACAGCAACTTCTTGGACATTGCAGGTGGATGCAGAACTACGACAAACTCTCGCAAAATGTCCAACTTTACCACATTGTCTGCAGTTTGATTGTTTAGCTGGGCATTTAGGGTAGTTTGCTAAATGTGATGTAGTGCCACAGCGAAAGCGTGTTTTTGCATCCAGTTTTTTCTGTGATACATTTGATGACATCTGAAGAGAAAATGTGGACTTACGTGGAGCAGATCTCTGTCGCCACCGCTGTTTTGCACCCTCACGTGAGCCAGTATGCACCACTTTAACTGAAGTTTCAGTGCGCTCCATAGCTTTAGCTACTGCAGACTCAATTTGTCCCGCGACTGTGATCATCTAGAACATCTAGGCATGAAAACTGTTTTTTCCCCCATGCCATCTCCAGCCTAAACATCTAACACAGGAATTATTACCTGTGTCCTATAATTCATTCCCCATCTCTAATTATTGACTCTCTCCCTAGTACTTTGTAAATATATATGCATAGTTTTCTAAACCGCTGTATATATAGAGTAAATGAGGCACAAATCTGTACATCAATCTTCTGTTCCAGATTCTTACAAATTATTATTATTGTTAAGTCTTATTTAAATGTTTCTGTTCTCATGTCAGATATATATGTATGTATGTATGCATGTATGTACCAAAGCTTCTTAACCACAACAAATTCCTTGTCTGTTTGCGCACACGAATAAAGCTGATTCTGATATAAATAATTTTATTTGCAGCGCATTTCTTGTTTGGTTGTGCTGTGAGTATTTACAGCACGTGTGTTGTCAAATTGATTAAGTTGATTTCTTAATTTTCAGGTGTTTTTTCAAAAGCGTTTTTCAAAAATTGCTTAGCGCACCTTTAAGTTTAATGCAGCATCTTTTTTACTTTTACTTTTAGATTTGGATTTTGTTTGATTTTAAAATATAGCTTGGACATGTTCTGATTTTTTTCTTAACCAAGGTTAAAACTGAATCTCGTCTCATTCTTGTCCAGGTCAGGCAGCAGTACAGGACGTTCTTCAGATGTCTTTGCTGTGTCAAACAACACTGAGGACCACAACATCATGTTCAGAAAATGAGTGAAGTGTCATTAGTATAAAAGTGATTCTATCATTATTTAGATGTTATATTAGTATCAACTATAAATTTCCCTTTTTTTTTTTTTACACAAATGTCAATTCTCTGATATAAACCTATAAAAATTGTATCAATACTTAATGTTTTGGTGAAGGGACTGCTATTATTGTTTTAGAGCCCTGTATAATTTCATAGCAAGTTTAAGAATGTAATGTTTATTTTTTTTATTGAAACAGCACAGTTGTAAATGTAACCATTTTTCTTATTTTCTGTTAAGCAATCTATTTATACCCTTTATTAAAATAATATTTGGTACCTTAACACTATCACACAAACCCAAGTTCAGCCATTGCTTTTATGCAAAATATTTAAAAGAAAAATGTGCAGCGTTATAGAATAAAAAACAAACAGTGTCCCACATACGGTTTAATATCAACAATGAGAAGCAACATAAATTCACAGACAAGTCAGAACAATTCATAACGTCAGTCAAGTAAACAGAAAAACAGTCCAATGTCATTTTGTGTAAAACAAATTCACATTTCTTCTGTAAATTTGCTGTCTAGGTGATTTCTAGCATGTGCTGATTGACATACTTAGATGAGGGACGATCCAAGCAGGGATCACTAAGTTTGGGCCACCACTATATTGTGACTTTTCATGACGTTACTAAACGTCTCCATTAGACTAACGGAAGAACAAATACAGGCTGCTTTCACAGAAAGCCTTTCCTGAGGTATCAAGTCAGAAAAGAAACCATACGTATCCCCACAAATCATAACGTACTGTCCATCTTTGAAACAAGTCAACGTTGTAAACTTAGATCGGTGTAGTGCACAACAAAACACTGGCCCAGAGGCCACCGCTGGAGACTTTCTGCTGGACTAGACCCAAAGGAAACTTGTGTTCAAGTACATGAAACGGATAAACCAGTCCAGTCCAGCTATGTTTTGGTTCAGATAGTCTCTCAATAGCAGTACGTTACAGAATAACAGTTTAGTTTTGCGGCACTTTATTGGGCTGAGCTCAAATATTCATCTTTAAATGCTATGAAACCAAAATCCCCAATGGCAGCGGCTCCAGCGTTTTAATATACGCAGCTCAAGAAGCGGGCAAAACACTTGCGATAGTGTCCTTGGCACTCTGACTCAACCTTTCAGGAAAGGTGACCTCCTGAGTCCCCGCGGCGATCTGAGGATTTCGGAAGAGGAAGACCCTCCCCAGTCACATGCCTTTTCATTCCAGGACGAATAATTTCCTGAGTAGTTAACTTAATTTTGCGACCATCCAGTGTTGGGACGTTGACCGTGCAACCACAAAGTGCCTGAGAAAGTAGGAAAACAAGAGATTAGAAAGATGCAAAGAGAGTACAAATGTTTTTGTAAAGAAACTCTTAAAATTAGTCCTTCTCGGAGTGTAATTTTTGCGGGATAAATAATGTCTGATCTGTCTCGTTTGTACACGGGTTGTGGTTTATCTTTCACCTCAAACACAACGTCTGCAGGGATGTTTGTTGGGGTCTCATCACCTTCCTTGGGGAAAGTAATCTTAGTTCCTTCCTTCCAGCCTTTCTTCACCTCCACTGTAAGAATCTTGTCTTCAGTGCGTGTTGTTCTTCCGTCGGGGTTCAGACGTTTGCGTGAGATCTTCATCTTCTTGGTGCAGCCAGTGAACACTTCATCTAGACTGACCCTCAAGTCGTGGGTCACCGGAGGGTCCTGTTTTTTCTCCAGTCTCCCTCCGTGACTGCACGTGTTAAAAGAGCGGGGGAAACCACCCATCCTGCCCATGCCAAAACTGGCAAACAGGTCATCGGTTTCCATATCCTCGTCCATGCCACCGTTGTGTCCGAAAAACTGTTCGAAAGGGTTCCTTCCCCCAAAAAACTCTCCAAACATTGCATGAGGATCGCCTTGGAAAGAGTAGGTGAAATTACCGCCTCCACCTCCACCGCCGGGGATGCCTCCCTTCAGTCCTGTATATGGCAAACAAAGAGGTCACATATTACACCGTTGTATGGTGTTTTATAAAGTTCACAGACAACTCCGAATTGCTGTTTCTGGAATGGGACACATCTGAACTGCACCAAACACGCACAGAACTGCCCCTTTCTACCACGTGACCATCAGAATCTTCCAGCAAGCCAGTTACATACTGCATTAAATATCCCGCAGAATCACATACAGAGCTGATCCAGTCAGTGAGCTCGTATAATCTCTAAACAAACACGGATGCGACCATCTGCGTCATCATTTACAGCCCATCCAGAAATATGGCTACACCTTTTTTTTTTTTTTAATGAATGTTACCATTCAAATACATTTTTGGGAGACTTATCCTTGTATGTGCAAGAAAAAAACTGGTTATAGTTGTGATCTGACCTTAAAAGATGTTTTAATATATTTTGAATCAAAAAGTGTATCTGTTGACTTTGTTGAATTTTATGATTTTATTTGGCAAATTTCATATTCATAAAAGTATAAGGAATAATTCTAAACCTTGTTTATATGTTTTTATGGTTAATATCTGGATTCTCTTCAACGCATTAATAGTAAAAAAAAAAAATGTAAAGATACAATTGTATTTGCTAAAGAGTTAAACCTAATTGAAAGTGAACTGGATGTCTATGCTTATAATATATGCTCTCTTTTGGAGTATTGACATTTTGGTTGTATTTTATTTTTTCCCGTATTGTTGTTAAATTGTTTTGCATATTATATCTGAAATGTAAATTGTAAACCCAAAATTATTTTTAGTTATTTTTTTATTTTAGTTTTATTTGGATGTCTTGTTAGAATTGTATATGTTTCTGTCTTGTAGTTTCTAATTAAAAAAGACAAAAAAAAAGCCTTACAGCCGAGTGACCTACTCTATACAGAGAAAGATACTCAAATCTTTTAGTGCATATTCTGTCCATGAAATTTATTTACTTACTTACTAACCAGAGAAAGATGCTTGATTTGTTTAGTGCGTGCTTTTTTGTTCATGAAATTTATTTATTTATGTACTTATGAACACTTTTGTGTCTATTTATCTTACATGTTTTTTCTAAAATGTATGATGTCAAGTTAATTTGTTGAATAATAATTATTTAATAACTTAACTTAATTACAAGATACTGAGTTATAAAAATACATTTATTAGAATGCCTCTATTTTGTCTTGTCCCTCATCAAGACAATTTATGTGTGTGTGTGTGTGTGTGTGTGTGTGTGTGCACGCATGTGTGTGTAACAAGGCTTTCTTCTAATAAATAATAATAATTACATTTTTACACTTTTATTTCAAACACATTTCCAATTTGCTTGGTATTTACAGGTGCATCTCAAAAAATAAAAATATCATGAAAAAGGTCAATATTTTTTGTCACTCATTTCAGAAAGTGAAACCCATATATTATATAGATTCATTACACATAGAGTGAAATATTTCAAGCTTTTATTTCTTGAAATTTTGATGATTATTGCTTACAGATAATGAAAACCCAAAATTCAGTGTCTCAGAACATTATAATATTACATAAGATCAATAAAAATAGGATATTTTAAACAGAAATGTCAGGCTTCTATGCACTCAATACTTGGTTGGGCCTCCTTTTGCATGAATTACTGCATCAATGCGGCGTGGCATGGAGGCAATCAGCCTGTGACACTGCTCAGGTGTAATGGAAGCCCAGGTTGCTTTGATAGCAGCCTTCAGGTCATCTGCATTGTTGGGTCTGGTGTCTCTCATCTTCCTCTTGACAATATCCCATAGATTCTCTAAGGGGTTCAGGTCAGGTGAGTTTGCTGGCCAATCAAGCACAGTAATACCATGGTCATTGAACCAGCTTTTGGTACCTTTGGCAGTGTGGGCAGGTGCCAAGTCCTGCTGGAAAATGAAATCAGCATCTCCATAAAGCTTGTCAGCAGAAGGAAGCATGAAGTGCTCTAACATTTCCTGGTAGATGGCTGCGTTGACTGTGGACTTCAGAAAACACAGTGGACCAACACCAGCAGATGACATGGCAGCCCAAATCATCACTGACTGTGGAAACTTCACACTGGACTTCAAGCAACATGGATTCTGTGCCTCTCCACTCTTCCTCCAGACTCTGGGACCTTGATTTCCAAATTAAATGCAAAATTTACTTTCATCTGAAAAGAGGGCTTTGGACCACTGAGCAACAGTCGACTCCAGCTTCAGTCCACTCCTTGTAAAGCCCTCAAAAGTGTTTGAATCAGCTTTGCTTGACAGCATTCTCAAGCTTGCAGTCATCCCTGTTGCATGTGCACCTTTTCCTACCCAAAGTCATTTATTGACACTCAAATGTAAATATTCTAATATATTGAGATACTGATTTTTGACTTGCACCAGCTGTAAGCTCTAATAATCAAAAAAAAAAAAAAACTTTGAAATGTTTTACTTTACATGTAATGAATCTAAAATATACGAAAGTTTCACTTTTTGAAATAAGCTACAAGAAAACTTTTTCACGATATTCTAATTTTTTGAGATGCACCTGTATACATACAACTGTGCAACAGTGTTATAACAAAGAATCGTTGTCCTCACATTGCTGCTGTCATCATTTCCACACAAAAGCCGCTTGTTTTCGCCTCATATGTCCACTGGACGGCGCGCAGCAGTCTCCGGTCATTGGATGCGCGGCGTCTTCCGTTCGCGTTGATTGGACTTCGCGCTTGTCTCTCACCTGGCTGGGATAAGCCATTCAAACTGCAAAGATGAAGCATTACGAGGTAAGACATTGTTACTGGTTTTCAGATTTCATATAAGCGTTTAGAGACGCTTTTCCTGATGCTCTTGAGATCGAGAAATGATGTATGAAGATGAATGAACTGCACGCGCTATAATGACTCGAGGCTGAAGATTAGAGAAACGCGCTCGATAGTGTGACAGCACCTCGACCTAACCCGAGGGGTGTGAAGAATAATGAATCAGACGAGAAAACCGACCAGTTAGATGACAGATGATGTAAACTGGACCTGGAGCAGGGAAGGTTTGCAGCCTCGATAAATCACAGCTCTGTTCTCCATAAACCCGGAAGTAGTGTGTGTTTCTGTGTTAATTTACTATGTGCACATCAAATCTAGCCAGTGAATATGAGTAGTTTTTAATGCATTTTCCATGCTGATGTAAAACTCTTTCATGCTGAACATGTGGAACAGGTCGAAGTCTCTGTTGATAAAATCATGTTTATGATGTCCATAAGAGGGCGCCGAGAAGTGTCCAGATCTCTCAGGGACGGAAACCGTATAATTCAGAGCAAGTAACTAATAAACTAAGAAAGACACACAACCGACGTAATTACGCATGATATTGAAAATATGTACATGTAAGCTAGTTATGTCCATGTAAGGCGCTTCTTCAGACAAACGGAGGAGTTGATTGATCTGATCCTGTCTCGTCTCTCTGGGATTTCTGCTCAAAATAAACTTTAAATTAATTTTGCGTTGTATTCCACGCCGTTCTTGTAGTTGGAGTTTCTCTCATTGGCAGTGGGTATTTCCTCCAGTGTCATCTGCTCATGCCTCTCTAAGTTATTAATAATCTTTCTCCCTCCCTCCCCCTTAAAACCGACAAACATAAATCTGCCTAATTTATCACGATTTAAAATTCTATAAGAGAGTTGGCATTGCAAATAATAATAATGGACGATTTAGTTAATAGGCATGAAAATAAAGAAAATTTGACTAGTTTAAGTAACGTTATTTCTTTTATTCTTATTTTTAACAATTAAAAAAAAATGTTTTTCATTGTGCATTCCAGTTAATATCATTCAAACTGCAGCTGGGTTATTTTGATTAGGCAAAAAAATACTAAAAATACAATAAAAACATGATAACATAAAAAAACATGATTTATCTGTTTTTGTAAATAAACTCTTCATGTGTGTATAATATATAATGAGTGTGTGTGTGCATGCATATACACCTTTTGGAGAATAATTTGTGCATTATATGATTATACTGGCAGATGTACCCCAGCATAAGGGCGCAAACTTAAAACGGTCTGTAACGTCTCTCTGTATGTGATGTAGTTGGGTTTGTGTAAATATTGGTTGTCTCTAGATGAGGAGATGGCCGGACTCTGTTACTTCTGTGTGTGCATCCATAAGGCAGGTTATAATTAGCACATATTGGGATGACTGGAGAGGGGTCACGTTTCCTCTGGAGGTTCAGAAGAAAAAGAGAATAAAGTTAATGTGAGTGAGAGAAAGAGGTACATTTATTGTTGATTTGTTTGCATGTGTTTTTAGGGGGGTCGGGGGACAAATGTGTCTGTGAACAAGAAGGTGACAACACAGACATGGGAGGGTCGAGTTAAAGAAAGAAAGAGAGAGAGAGGGTGGGAGCACAGACAGAGAGATTTATTTCCACAGCTGACAGTGACGCTCCCGTCCCGCACTCGTTTTTGGAGGTGAGAGAGAAAAGAAGTTAAAAACTCATAGAACGTGGACAAATAAAACAGACAATATGGATACTTTGGCTTTAGAGGCCACGCAGCCCAAAAAGGCTCAGAACGGAGCCGTGGCACCAGTGCCCGGAGCCCCCACAACTTCCAAACGCAAACCCGCTAAAAAGACTAAGAAAGCTGTGGTCTTTTTCGAGGTGGAGATTCTGGACGCCAAGACGAAGGACAAGCTCTGCTTCCTGGACAAGGTAGGAAACATTTTTACCTTCATCTGCACTGTATGCATTACTCAACTCTAAATCATCTTAAACATCGTCTCATGGATAAATATACACATGCAACTTCATCTTAATTAAAAGTCATGGGATGTTTGTGCTGTGAAACGTTTATTTGTGATGCCGCAGCAGTGATATTTTAGTATCATTAATATACAATAGTCATTTTTTATTTCATTTATTTATCTTTTTTTATATTTATTTAACTTAAAGTTTCAGCAATTTAGATGTGTTTTTATTAATTAGTTTTATAGTACTTTGACTTGAAATAAATGAAAATTAGAAAGGTGGTCTTGGCATCCACGTGAAATAAAATATAGTAGTCAACATTTGAAGTGGCCCAAAAACGTTTTTGGTTTTAAGACAACTTTGAAAGGTTTGAATCCACTTCAAATGTTGACTAGTGTACATTTTTTATAAAATACGTCAGTTAATGTTTATTTTGAGTGTTTTAATGGTTTTTAGCTTCAGTTTTATTTAACAATGTGCTGCAGGGTAATTTAAGAACTGCAGTAAAGCTAAATTGCAATGAAAAAGTGTGAATAGCTCAATAGAAATGTTTTTTTAACCTATGTTAGTTATCAACTATCCATTTACAGATACTGCCTTGCAACCATTAGCTTCAGTCAATGCGCTCTTTAATTACTCTTGATTATTTTCAAACAAATGCACATGCTTTTATCCCTAGAGTGGTGCTATCTATAGAAACTCAGGGTTGTGGTGTACTCTTGCTCGCAGCGGAGCGTCTGCTGGCTCGAGGTCTTCCTGTAAGGAGGTGCCTGTAATGAAGCCTCTAGAATGTCAGGAGCCGCGCTGCGGGATTATCGAGGATTGCACACGTATGTCCTCGGATTAGCTGGTGCTTCCCCGGTGATGTCACGGTGTCGTCATGACATCACAGAGGAGTGGAAGCCTGTGGTGATGACATCATACGCAGAAGGAAAGATTATTGCGGAGTAGCTCCAGGCAACTGAAGATTTAAAGGTGTTTGGAGGGAAAGGAATTATCGGCTCAGTAGATGCTTTAAAGGGTTACTCCACTCCAGAAGGAAAATTGTCATTAATCACTTACCCCCATGTCAGTCCAAACACGTAAAAGCTTCGTTCGTCTTCAGACCACAAATTAAGATATTTTGGATGAGAATCGGGATGTTTGTGACTGTACCATTGACTGCCAAGTAAATAACACTGTCAAGGCCCAGAAAAGTATGAAAGACATCGTCAAAATAAAAGAAAAAAGAAGAGAAAAGCCCTACATGCCATTGCGTTTATTCGCGGACCGGTGCTTCAAAGTGTATTGTATTCAGAAGTTATATTTTATGATGCATCGTAAAAATAAATAATCAACAAAATTGCAAACGCATAATCGCATAATCATCAGATAAAGTAGTTTCTTGGAGGTTTTTATAGGGCTTCAGATTTCTAATATCTCCCGGCTGTTTCGGGGGACCTCTTGGTCTTTTGGGAGATCAGGTCAGTTGGCTGTGTTTGTGTTGGTGGGTTTGTTTGTTTGGTGTTTTGTGTCTCTCAGAACAGCTGCTATACTAAAGCCACATCGCCTGGGGATTGTAGCTAAATTTACCCCTCATATCTCACACACAGGCTCTAAACTGGTGTTTGTGTGTTTGTTTGATTGGCAGGTTGAGCCCAATGCCACTATCGGGGAAATCAAGTCCATGTTCCACAAGAGTCGTGAGTATAAATGAGTCTCTGATCTTCTTCACTCAGCTGAAGAGTAAGAACTGATGTATTATTCATTTAGCAAGGTTTAAACCGGGTAAATAATGTCACAGTGAAAAGTTTGTAATGGTACAAAAATAGATACCCTGAGATGTACACTACCGCTCAAAAGGTCACCCCCCCCCCCCCATTTCAAATAAATGCGTTTTTTTTGGTAGTGATGCTAAAAATTGTTATAATATTTTACAGTATTACATTTTTACTGTAATACTGTAATTAGAAGACGTCTTTCAAAAAGACAAAACATATTTTACCTTACCAAAACGTTTGAACAAAAGTGTATGTTTAAAGTGTGTGCATGTGTATTTATAGAACTGTAATTGTTTTCTTGCGTTTCATGTGTTTGTTTCAGACCCTCAGTGGTATCCGGCCCGGCAATCCATTCGTCTGGATCCCAGTACGTGTTAAAATTTGTTTAATTTGAGTCCATTATCTGGACACTATCTTTTGGCAGCATAATAAGAGATTCATGTTATTATAAATCTAGAGGAAGGGGTCAAATATGTTGGAGACCTTTCTGTGGTACACCATTGTACACTAGATGACGGTTTCTGTTAGCTGGCATGTGCTGATGCATTTTGGGTTTGTTTTGCAGAGGGAAAATCCTTGAAGGATGAAGATGTGCTGCAGCACCTGCCTGTGGGAACCACAGCAACCTTCTACTTCAGAGACCTGGGCGCCCAGATCAGCTGGGTCACGGTGAGAGACTACACACACACACACACACACACACACACACCTCATACAAATATTTTCCACAATCTCCTGCGAACAACAAGCAACAGAACAGAAGTCATTTATTTCAAATGGAGAGCAGTACAGAATTTCCTACTGTATGTGTTACAGTTTGCTCCCATATATCGCAAAAAAGTTTTTATGCTGGCATGAGGTGTTTTTTCGGGCAATTCAAAAAAGGAATATTTTGCAAAACTGCAATGGAAACGTTTTTTTTTTTGCCCATTTATAGGTCACATGGCGTATGTAAAAAGTCATACAATCACTCTTCAATGTCTTCAAGAAACACTTCATACGTTGCCGCTCTCGAGTATAAGGGGCATTCCCTGCCATTAATGCTTAGACCATTTACACTGCACACGTCTGCGGCACAGTGTGGCTCTGATCTGGCCACTGAAGCTGACTGCGGTCAGTCTAGTCAATGCTTGTGTTTATACCAGCCGTGCCACGCATGTTTCTGAAGCGGCTGTCCTCGCTGCTTCTCTAAAGATACACGCATACACCTCCTTTGAATAAATATAGCCAAAATCTGTCAAAATCCCACCAAAATCCGTTGCCATGACTTATTGCGAGAGGCAAAAGATTACATTTTAGTCGCATAACATTGGTTAATGGAAACGCCGTCATTTCGCAATACTTTTTCATCTATATATATAAAATATCGCCAAAGTTTTGCGCAAATCTGTAATGGAAACGAGCCTAGTATGTAGAACAGAATGGAATAATTTGAATATAAATCAAACATAAATTTCAGTTGTCATTATAAACAACATTTATCATAAAAGCCAAGCCTAAACTAGCGTGATGTGGGAAATGCGCAAGGCCTATACAAATACAGTTTTGTGTTCCCCGGTCTCTCTCATTCATGATGAATCCAGATGCATGTTTGGTGCGCTTGATGTTAATTGCATTATATTTCAATATTCCAAAGGGAGTTGTATATTTACAGCACATACCCCCCGTGATTTATGTTCTGGAGAGTATGTGATTGAAGTGCTGTATTGATGTTTCCTGGCTGCTTTGATAAACTTCAGTGAGAGCTCTGTGTCTAATGTCATGGTTTGACTCAATTATGTGTATTATGTGTGCTTAATGTCAGTGTTTATCCGGCTGTGTGTTAATCAGTCCCTCTTAACCGGTCCGTTTAGTGTCTGTCACATTATCTCTGTGAGAGCATGAGATATTTATAACCTGGACACATGAACACGCTTCCTACAGCAGAGGAACTGAGCGCGTTATAACGCTTCTGTACGGTGATTATCTCTCTCAGGTGTTTCTGACGGAGTATGCCGGCCCGCTGCTCATCTACCTGATGTTTTACTTCCGAGTCCCGTTCATTTATGCACCTAAATATGACTTTACCACCAGCAAACACTGGGTTGTACAGTAAGTACAGGAGCAATATAAAATGCTTTTCATTTTTCACATTGTAACCTATACAGTTTGTAGTCATGCCATGACAATAAAGAACCATATTTGATTAGCGTTCTATGTAAAGACAGTTTGTTTAGTGTCTATTTCTGTGACATTTTGCACAGTAAAATGATTGAAAGCTTCAGAGGGCTGATGGGTAATTGAGTGTTTTTGTTGTTATAGTTTGGCGTGTATGTGTCACTCTTTCCACTACGTGAAGAGACTCCTGGAAACGCTGTTCGTCCATCGCTTCTCGCACGGGACTATGCCTCTCCGCAACATCTTCAAGGTGAGAGAATCGGCGTCTTGTAATGGATGTAAACACATCTGCACAGTAGATGCATGCAAATTGAGACACATTGCTGGATTGGACATCAAAAAAGTGTCATCTTTCTTTAGATGTTTTATACACTGTCAAATGTAAACACATGGCCAGATGTTTTATGCATTGTCAAAGAGGGAATTACTAATGACCAATGAAATTGTGCTTTATGCAAAACATGCTTTTATTCCTAGAATTGCTTTGAATTTGTTCCAGACAATAACAGGCCACACATCCTGAACTGGAGCTGTGCTAAACATAACGATAATAAGAATAGATGGATGTTTCTAAGAAACCGTCGCTGTAGAAAATGCTGGCGCTGGAAATAAGTCTTACTGAAACTGGAAATTATTCATGAGCACAAACGAGTGAAATCACAGCTTGAGCATGTCGAGTCATGACTTCATGAAAAATATGTTTTTGAATACAAGTCTAGAAATGTCACATTTGTGTTTATATATAATATGTTACATTCACATATGTTTACATTGAACCACCCAGTCGCTTCTCAGATGTAATTTATGCAGTTTGTTATTGATACAGTGTTTGGTCCGGTGTCTTGTTACATATATTTGGCTGACTTCAGCTCGGTCTTTCTGTGCAGCCTGTCAGAGTAATATTTTTTTTTAGATATTACTGGACCTTTGCAGTAATATTTCATTGTGTGTTTTGCAGAACTGCACATACTATTGGGGATTTGCAGCTTGGATGGCTTATTACATCAACCACCCGCTCTACACGCCACCCAGTGAGTCCACACGCATTCATACACTTTCAGCTCTGTATCACAGAAACAAATTACACTTCAAAATATATTCAGTTTAGTGCTGTCAAACAATTAATCGTGATTAATCGCATCCAAAATAAAAGTTTTGTTTACATAATATATGTGTGTACTGTGTATATTTATTATGTGTGTATAAATATACATACACACAGATACAGTATGTTTTGAAAATATTTACGTGTGTGTGTATATATCTTATATTTTATATTACTATATTTAATATATAAAGATAACATTTTTCTTAAATGTATACATGCATGTGTTTGTATTTATATATACATAATAAATATACACAGCACACACACATTTATTATGTAAAAAAAGAAACTTTTATTTTGGATGCGATTTAAATCGTGATTAATCATTTGACAGCACTAATTAAAATACAAAAACATCCTTTTAAATTATAATAATATTTCACAGTTTTCTTTCTTTTACTGTAATTTTGATCAAATAAAGTGAATGGACGTCTTTCAGAAACATTAAAAAATATGTGTTCATCTTTCGTTCATGTTTGTGTTGCAGTTTATGGAGAACAGCAGATCAGACTGGCCCTCGTCGTGTTCCTGGTGAGATCTGTTTTTATACAGGATGCTGAATAATGATAAAACTGATCAGAGCTTAAAGGGGTCGTGAACTGCGTTATGCGTTTTTATTTATTTATTTTTTTTTTTTTGCTGTTCTCTGAGGTCCACTTATAATGCTATCAACATTTTTACATCAAAAAACAAATTAGTTTTTATAGTACAATGATCAAAAATATCAAGGGAATTTTGGTTTCTCAGTCCATGACCCCTTTAAGAATAACAGGTCTAACGATCTCTTTATGGTCGCAGTTCTGTCAGATTGGAAACTTCTCCATCCACATTGCCCTGAGAAATCTTCGACCACCTGGTAAGAAATCTGTAACTTACACTTAATGTAACTCAATTTTTGAACAGACTTCCAAAAGTCATGCTTTTTTACGTTCTGCAGGATCCAAGACCAGGAAGATCCCATATCCGACTAAAAACCCATTTACTTGGATCTTCCTGCTGGTCTCCTGCCCCAACTACACGTATGAGGTCAGATGCCCACACTCGCCCGGATGCTGTTCTGAAGATCCTAAATCATTATGCTGAGATGCTCTTATTCTTTAAATGTATTATAACCCTTAGTACAAATTAAATGTAATCTCACAAGTCACAGTTTGGTTCATAGACAAACTCAAAAAGGTGATGCTCAGAATCAGTCAATTATATAGCAGTAAGACAAACCTTTAAAGGGTCATGAATTCAGGAAATTCATATTACTCGCCTCAAAATCAAAAGAAAAACTGCACTATTGCAATTATACCGTTGTTTTTTTAATGCATTATGAAAATTCACATTATTATATGTGAATGATTATTGTCAGGATGACAACCTTTTTCCCAAAACTGGTAATACTGTACAATAACCGTCCTTAGTTAACTAGCATTAATTAACAATGAACAATATATTTGTTACAGTATTTATGATCTTTGTTAATGTTAGTTAATAAAAATACAGCTGTCCATTGTTAGTTCAAGTTAGCTTAAGTTCATTAAACAATATTAATATATACAGGTTTTGATTTTAAAAATATATTAGTATATTATATGTTGCAGTATAAAAGGTGTGTATTTGTGTATATACCTTATATACGTGCATATATTTCTTAATACAGATTTTTTTTTTTTTTTAAATCCATTACTGCATATAAATTATATAATATATATATATATATATATATATATATATATATATTGAACAAGAAATGTGCTTAATTATAACATCAAAATGCAAAAAAAGTCCCAAAATATGCATAATTTGTGTTAAGGAAATGTTTGATTTTTGGGTTGAAATATGGCCTGGATCTTTCACCCATTTAAATTTGTTTGGCTGTGATGGTGTGTTGTGTTTGTATTGTGGCTGTAGTATTTTCTTTATCACATGAACTGAATTTGCTCGTGTGTGTGTGTGTGTGTAAACGCAGCTGGGCTCGTGGCTGGGCTTCACTCTGATGACCCAGTGTCTGCCCGTGGCCTTCTTCACGCTGGTGGGCTTCATTCAGATGACCGTGTGGGCGAAAGGAAAACACCGCAGCTACCTGAAGGAGTTCCGCGACTATCCCGCACTCCGCTCCCCTATCCTGCCCTTCATCCTGTAGGACAGAGTCATGCAGTATTCCCCTCGTCTTTTTAACCTTTTGCTCTTCTCTAGTCCTCCCCTTATCATCTCTTTTATACTGTGTCCATGTCCCACCTCCATTCGTTTCACATGCATCTTTCCTGCATTTGCTCATCTCCTAGATCGTACTGAGTCTGATTAAAGTCAGCTCAGATCCAGAACCTTCATTCTAATGGCTCCATATCGCCCTCTACGGGTTGGTTGATGTCCATCATCTGGGGAAATCTCATGATAAACCGTCAAGAGCATGTCCGGATCATAATCCAGTCATTCAGAAGAAAGAAATAAGAACTTTTGCACAAAGAAAACAGAGCACATTTTAGGACCATGAATATTTTTTGACATTATTTTCATGATTAAACTCCCTCAATTTTCATTGGCTGCTGTGATGTGAAAAAAAAAAAACAATTAGTATACAACACGAACATGTTTCTTGTCCTGAATTGATGATTGTAATAAAATCATTGTGTCTGTACAATGCAATTAATTTTTTTGCATTACATTAATGAAAATTTGAAGGGAAATTGAAATGTCCAAACCAATCCTATAATAATTTCCCCCAGACATGGACGTTTCTTCATTAGATTCCCCCATCTTGTCAAGTAACATCTTAAAGAGCTAGTTCCACAAAAAATGAAAATCTATTTTTCGTCATTTACTCACCAAGTTGTTACAAACGAAAAATATTTAGAAGAATATTGGTAACCAAACAGTTGCCAGTAGCCATCGACTTCCATTGAATGTTTTCCATACTATAAAAGTCAATAGCTACCAGCAACTGTATGATTACCAACATCCTTCTAAATATTTTTGTTTAACAGAAGAAACAAAAAATTTGCAGGCGAGTAAATTTTGGATGAACTATCTATCCGTTTAAAGAGCTTTGAGGGGAACTGGTCCAACACATGCATGTATTCACAGTATTTCCTCTGTATCTTGTTTGTGCTCAGCTGCTGGGAATCTCTCTGTATTTTGAGTGCACTACATGTACTGAGATCTCTGATATGCACTGACGAAGTGATGGCTGTGACTTCAGTAAAGATGTTTAGTTCTGCTCGTCTCTCAATAACCAAAACACTAACGAGGGTCTGAAGGAACCGGCCGAAGGCCAGCGACTGTATTTAGCACTGAAGAGACAAGTGTCCTGTGCGATTCATGTGAAGCTAAAGGCAACTTGGCGCAGACTGCAGATGTTAGAACGGTTTTGTTGACTTAATTTATATAAAATAAAAAAACAGTGTCATTGGCTTGTGCTTTGTCCATTTAGATTCATAATACATGCTGTGCAGTTTAAGAAAAGTGTAGCATTTTATTATATTCTGCTAGATTGGTTTTGCAACATAACGCTGTTCGGTTTCTGGATAAAAGTCTGCATCCCTGCTGTGTGTTTTAAGAAAATGCTCCATTCGTGTTTTGAGAGCTCACAACATAATCTTTATTATTGAGAGAGCTATTTATATACACAGATACAGGAGAAACTGATGGAGAAATGAAGATGAGGGAGGGTTATTTATGCTGCATTTGCCTCAATCCTCTTTTTCCTCGAGTTCAGTCTTCTCTCTCTCTCGTACTCTTTCATCCTCATCACATAACTGCAAAGAAGAGGAGAGACTCAGTAAGACAAATATACTACTAAAAATTCGCCAAAACTAATTTTGAGCAAGCAAAAAATGTTTTTTTGCAAAACTGGTGATCACCACAATATGAAACATGTTGATTTGCTTTATGATTTTACATTTGAGAAAGAATATTTATTCAGGGAAATGAAAAAACTGCTCATCTAAATAATTAATCTAACAGGAATTACAATTTCATTCAAGCCAAATTTAATGGAATTACTATTGGAAGCAAATATACTTTCAAAGTCTGATTTTTCAAGCCTGAGGATGCAGCACCAACCTGCTGATATGAAATCAATTAAAAACATCTTAATGGAGAGAGCAGTGACATCGTCAGTAGTGCAAGTAAATGAGTGGACTTGTCTGAATGAGTGCTTGCTCAAGCAGTATTTCTTACTCCTGATGTTCACAGTAGTCCCAGTCGTGTCGCTCATGTTTGCAGGCTAGGAAGTTGGGGAAATTGTCTCTCTTGCACTTGAGGAGTTTGAGCAGGTAGTGTGCACAGTAATCGCGCTGCTCCACCGGCAGCATGGCCAGATTCATCTGCTCCTGCGTCGCCAACATTTCTAATAACACAACACAAAGAACATGAGTTTCACTAAAAAACACCAACTACAACGATACACCATGTTCATCCATATAGCATCATTACATCACAGAGTGAACCAGATAGGACAGGTCAATATATATATACTAAATTATTTGTATTGCATATACAAATGACAAATTTGTTACAGTAATACTAATAAACTGAATGTGTTTTAAATACACACCAACCTAGACTATACATTTTTCAATCTTATATTTTACCTGAATATTGTCTGTTCGACAGCTAACCATATTTTAAGTTCATATTGGCTAAAAAAGTTGAATCTCATCTAATCTTTTAACTGATTAAATTTAATTGTTTTCACAATAAACAGATCTGTGGTGATTCTAAGCAATTGGAATAAATGTATTTTGAACATACAATTATTTGAATAAAACAGTACATTAAGTTTTATTTATTTAGAAATATTACCTTTTCTTGCCTGTTACATATAAGTATGACTGACAAACAGGCATCGGCTTACTAGTTCATGTTAAAACTGGAAGTAAATTTGATGTTTAAACAAAAAAAGTCCACTTTCCTTTGCATAAACTGCTTAAATATTAGCCTTAAGTTAGCCATTCTATTTGTTTTCTTCAAGACTGGTCAGAACTGTTTTTTAAATCAGTTATAAAAAGGTAGATTGGCCTATTTTAAATAAGACTGATCACCTTACTGCTGGTTAGTCAAACTAGTTGAACTAGTACAAACAAGAATACAGGTAATAATTGTCATTAAGCTGAACAGACATGCTTCTGTTGACGCCTCTGGTGAAGTTCAAAGTCAATCTGAGGAGCTGAGGTCATGTTTAGAGACTAAAACGCGTCTGAAAGTGCCGGATAGAGAGAGAAGAGAGCTGTTGAGCGGGTCACCTCTCTCTTTGCGCTCAGGGAAGCCCAGATGAGGGTCGTATGCAGACGGCTTCCTCGGATCTGGCGTCGTGTCACTTTCCGTGATGTAACTCCGCACGAGGTGTGACCCCATTCTGAACTATAGCAAAAAACTGTTTAACCTCCAACCACTGACAACAATAATCTCACTTATGATGGAGAAATCAAACCAATTCTGCACACTGCCATTCGGTCACCTCCAGAAACCGTCTGTTTCCGGTTTGCGCCGGAAGTAAACACGCGCAACGAGTAACACACGTCATCGACACGATTACTCCGTTCCGCCTTAAATCAATCGCTGATTAGCGTTAGATTTTAATTTATATAATCGACATAACATATATTTCCCGCTTCTCTCGTTAATAAAATGCAATAGAAATCAATTTAGTTAGATTAATGTTTGATTTCCAACTCAGATAAACTCTTTATGGCTTAATTCAATAAAATTAAAGAATATAAGCTTTAATAAACTACAAAATAATAATAATTTTAAAAGACTCTTGACATTGTTTTGCTTCCGCTGAAATACGCGCGCGCGTCTCAGCCCGCCACAAAAATTCAAAAACTAACGGTCAAGTCTTCTCGCGCGGATCCATTTCATTTATTTGATGGATTAATGCGTGTATTTATGATTTTTAAAAGTTTAATATCATTGTCAGACCTGGTTAGTATATTGACAGACGAAAACAACTGGATCCGTAGGCCTGTCCGCAAATAGTTTTGTGGTAAGTTACTAATGTTTACTTAAAATAGTAAGGTTAATTGAACGTTTAGGCAAAGTTTGAATATTTACTTGTTTGAGAAAGTGAATTTCTACTATAGAAAGAGGGCAATTACATCTTTATTATTGTCGAGCACACATTTCACATCAACACGTATTTAATATGAGAGTAATAGACATTCAATTTAATTTTTAAGAGATTAAAAACTATAAATTGGTTATTCTTTACTGATAATAATCATAATGTGTGGATTCCAGTTGAAAGTGATTTCCATGTCTTCTCTCACTGTCGCAGACACCAGGTGTTGGGCTGGTAGAAGACAACTGACTTTGATTACTGATAGAGATCATCCTCTCCTTCATCTCTGAAATGACCCCCAGAGTCTTGGCCTGACCCCTGACCTCCACCTGACTGAGGAGCTGTAGGAAACCTACCAATGATTTCAAAGAATGAAAGAAAGAGAGGCATTTTAGTTCACAAAATGAGGTATGAAGTGGTACTAGTGATTTGTGTGTTTATGTACCTAAAGTTCCCAAATCCACGGCTTTGCTGAAGAGTCTGAGAAAACATCTCATATTTCCGTATGTCATTATCACTGACAGACCGACGAGCAAATCTCATGGCTTCCTCAAAATGATCCTTCCTGATCTCCGGCACTGGGTCATAATCATCATCCTGGAAACAGGTACGAAGGTATGATGCTCAAGTCACCAGGATACATGTTTTTAGATTATATCATAATCTAAGTACACAACACAGCTCTGGAAAGGCGCTATATAAATAAAACGTATTATTATTATATATAGTATGGTTCTGACCAGGGACGTGCACAGACATTTTGAGGGGCAGGGGCTCAAGTGGGAAAAAAAAGGGCACTTCTCATATGTTTTAATTTTTTTTTCGAAACAAAACGTTATATATATATATTAACACAACTCTGACTGATTTACCAATTTATTTTAATTCCCTCACACTCCAATTGTTTCATGTTGTTTCAACAGATATAAGCAGTTCACATAGAGACCATGGTCTTCTTTAGCAGTCACTAATTTTATTAACGAAGTATTAACTAACTAATGTTTTCTATGCTACTAGTTTCAAGTATATATTTAGAATAATGACTGCACAAAGGAGAGGGACATATTTTCGCTAATTATTTGTTTATTTTGCACAAGACAATAAATTGATTTAATTCTTTTAGTGTTATTGTAGGCCTAATATAATAATGAGCAAGATAAATTTTGAATGAGCCAAAAAGAACGCACGTCACACCTCTGTTCATCAATTTGCACTGGCTACCAATAGCTGCTCGCATAAAATTCAAGGCATTAATGTTTGCCTACAGAACCACCACTGGTTCTGCACCCCTTTACCTAAATTCAGTACTTCAGACTTATGTGCCTCTAGAAGCTTGCGTTCTGCATGTGAACATCGCCTTATTGTGCCATCCCAAAGACACACAAAATCACTTTCACTGACTTTTAAATGAAATGTTCCCTCCTGGTGGAATGACCTGCCCAACTCAATCCGAGTCCTTAGCCGTCTTCAAGAATCGGCTAAAAACACATCTCTTCCATCTTTATTTGACCCTCTAACTCTAGCACTCTCTATTCTAATTGTATTCTTTAAAAAAACTAGCTTTTCTAATCTTTTTGTATTCTATCTATTTGTTTTCTTTTTTATTTATTATACAATTAACAAAAGCAAAAAAGGCCTCTAACACTAGCTTGCTGTATTCTTTTTCTTTTCTATCTGTTTTCTTTTTATTTATCATATAAAAAAAAAAACCCTGTGTACTGCGTTAAACTAACTGAGACTTGTTATAGCACTTGCATATCATTGCTCTTTTGTTGATTTTGATTGCTTCCATTATCCTCATTTGTAAGTTGCTTTGGATAAAAGCGTCTGCTAAATGACTAAATGTAAATGTAATATATATGTCCATGATAGCCTATATTGCCTTAGCTAAACTTTAGCTAACTTATTATATGGTAGCTAATGAGTCATGGATGTTAGCAAGACAACTATATTTGACTTTTGGATAATTACCTGTAAATCGCATTTCGAGGGGTGTCCCCCGGTAAAAATCGTATTCCGGAGGGTAAAATACAAATTTTTTGGCAGGGGTTACCTTGGTACATTTCGCACTCCAGGGGCTAAAAACACGTTATTGGGGTCGCTTCAACCCACAGACATCAAAAACAACCTGCGGCAACAGTGTTAAAGTAGCCCACTTGGTAACACTGCCTCTACACCAAGACGAACACAACCGGAAAGGGAGGGAGGGCTTCACTTCTGCGGCTCTCTCTGCCTGTTTGTGACTGTGATGTGCCGATCAATGTGCGCAACGCTACACTGCTGTGCTGCGCGCTGCATGGAGAAGCGAAGGGGAGAAAGGCATCGGAATGTGACAGTCTCAACATTTCCCGACCCACCCGACCTTATATTTAGATTTTTTACTTGTTTGACAGGGAAAGCTGTGCGCACACACACACACACACACACACACACACACACACACACACATATATATATATATATATATATATATATATATATGCATTTATATAAAAAAAATCCCCAGACAAAAGGGCACTTTCTATCGAGGAAGAAAGAGGCCAGGTGCTCAAGCCCCCTTTGATGTCTATGTGTGCACGTGCCTGGTTCTGACCTATCATAAATACAAGAAAAAGATACATATGGTCTGCTCAACATGAGATAAAAGACACAAGGATTTTTGTACATCATCTGTCCTTTGATTAGTGAGACTGAAAAAAACAATAAAATATTAAATAAAATATTTCAAAACAGCAATAAAATCTTACAATAATATAATAAATTTGGCTTCTTCTGCTCAAATCATACATTCTTCAGACTGATCCAGTGAATGCACAAGCACATTGCAGGGTAAACTAACAGAAAAAACGCTGAAAGGAGATATTTTCATTTCTACAACCACCATATTCAGCATGTGTTCTTCTTTATGGATTCGTGTTCAGGAACCAGGATTTTACTATTATCTTTAAATTCGTGTCCAACCTACCGTGGTGCAGTGGCTTTTTCAATTACATACGCACTAACCATAGCAGTCTCTTTCCTGGCTTGGCGTTGTCTCTCAGCACGGATCTCTGCCTCTATAGCTTCTCTTATAGCAAGCTTACAGGCCCTCTGACAGATCTCAGTTAGGTCTGCTCCTGAGAATCCCTCTGTTATCCGGGACAGATATGCCAGGTCTACATCCTGAAAAACACACAAAGAAATGCACAGTTAGTGGTGCTTTCATGTGGAGATGCATGTATAGTTTGTGTGTAAATTACCTTAGCGACAGGGGACTTGCGGAGGTTGGCGCGCAGAATGGCACTGCGGGATCCCATATCAGGTAGAGGGATATAAATCAATTGATCCAAACGACCAGGCCTCAGGATTGCAGGATCAATGATATCAGGCCTAAGAGTGACAGACAGGACTCTGAGCACTTGGCCTCTTCACTTTATCCTCACTTTCAATCACTTTATTCTCTGCCAGCAAATGCAAGCACAAACGACAAACGTCTTTGTCACCTGTTGGTGGCGCCAATGATAAAGACATTCTTCTTATTGGTCATTCCATCCATTTCTGTCAAGATCTGGTTGATGACCCTGTCAGCCGCACCTCCTGCATCTCCACCCCCACCACCTCGTGCTTTAGCAATAGAGTCCAACTCGTCAAAGAACAGAATGCATGGGGCGGCCTGCCGTGCCTGATACCAGAACAACAAAAGCAGTGTGTGATATATATCACAATGAGATCTGGAAAATTGAGGATTCACACAGGAAGCACATCTGAGACGCACGTTACTACCAAGTGTAAACTGCAATATGTCTTGGCTGAAGGATGTTAAAACCAGGAGTAAAAAGTGCTATAGTCTTTGACAGCAGTTTGTTCACCTTATCAAACACATCTCTGACATTTGCCTCTGATTCACCAAACCACATGGTGAGCAGCTCTGGGCCTGCAATCAATACAAAATATAGAAAGCAGTGTTTCCCACAGGATATTGTGAGACTTGTGGCGGCAGGTGACGTCACATTAATTTGTATATTTATGACATAATTCCGTCAAGTTTGCGTTTAAAGACTCTAGTTTTCATATTTGGTAACTTTTTAAATATTTTACAGAGCAACCGTAATTTATTAATTTGTAAGAACAGTACTCATCAGACTCAGAGCGAGAACTGGCCTTTACTTTGAAATAGTGATACATATATAAAATCATGAAAAATCAGCCATTCATGTAAAGTGTTCAAAAGATAACATTCATTCTATTTTTTGAGAAAAAAAAGGTCTAAAAGTGTTTCGAATATAAAGAAAAAACAATAGGTTCTCAAGTTTTGATGCAGCATGAACTATGTCGTACGTCCAGGGTTTTTGTTGCATGTCTTTTATGTGTTTTTTAGAGGTTGAATTGAAATCAAATACTGCCATACTACCCTTAATACTTCTGAATGTGATGTCTACGTTATAAATATTGAGAAAAGTAAGGAAAAACATGTTTCAGATCACTCAAACCATATATAGAAATGGAGCCGCCCTTATATGGTTACTAATGGGATTTGATGGTCATCTAGTGGAAAAGCTTGGTACTACGCCCAAACAAAATTTCACTGAAAGCTCATTTTTTGAGATATCAACCTCAAATTTGGAACACAACTTCTTCAGATTTAGATTTTTGATTTTCTAGCAGTTTTAGAGTAAAACATGTTTTGTAAAATATATATTTTATATAAAATATAAATATTTTAATTTTTACATTTTATATTTCCATAAACTAAAACGTCCATAACGTCTTTTTTGTAATATACTTTTTTCAACTCTACAATAATCTGCTAAGTATCTTCTTTAAAAAGAGACCAACCTTAAGTATCTGCTCTAAACCATTTAAAATTTATTTATAACAATTTAAGTTGGAAATGTAATTTTCAGGCCTATACTCAAAAAGTGGAACCGACAGTTAACAGGTTAAGACAAATTTTGGCACTTCGGGTATGTTCTACTCTCTGAACTGTCATATACTGTAATACAACTGAATGCCCAATAAAGCTGTTCCCATTTACATATTTTCTGTTGTCATACATAAAACAAGTATAAATAGAGACTTGACCCATTAATACTACAATACTTAACCAGGAGTCACTCTCACTTTACTCCAACTGAATGCACTGCTTCTCTGAATGCTTCTCTAACTGAATGATAGCTAAGGTTTATCTAAAAAAAAGTCACTGAGTTTGTCAGTATGTACTGTTTATGGAAAAATGTCACTAAAAGGGTCTGAAAGTTGCTAAATATGGTACTAAATTCGTGCTCGTGTGTGTGAGACAGGGAGCTGATGGTAGGGGCGGCGGTCAATGTGGATATTGTGACGGGCCGCTACAAATAAATCAATTTATGGGAAACACTGGAAGTGATTATACACAAATACACTCACACTCAGCATATTTTTACTTTAGTTTCTCTCACAAACATGTACCTTTAATAGACACAAAGTTAGCCTGGCACTCATTGGCAATGGCTTTAGCTAGTAGGGTTTTGCCGCATCCAGGTGGACCATAGAACAGAACCCCTCGAGATGGGGTCATTCCAAATTTTAGAAATTTATCAGGATACTCCACTGGATACTTAACAGAGAGAGACAAAGTGAATTAGAGAGAGTGAAAGAACATTTCATACCTGTTTGTATGTTTGTGGTTTTACCTGGACAAGCTCCTGTAATTCTCGCTTCACCTCATCGAGTCCTCCAATGTCCTCCCAGTTTACCTTTGGAACCTCCACCAACGTCTCCCTCAAAGCAGATGGGTTACTCTGACTCAGAGCCCACTGGAAGAGACAGAAACCAATAGATATAATTCCCACTGGAAATAATAATCACAAAAGAAATCTCTTTGATGATGGTTTCTCCTAGACAGATTAAAATTGAAAGCAAATTAGATTATTATTATTTTTTTTTTATCTAGTACTGTTTATCTGATTTTTATACAGAGAAAAAGACCCATGAAATCTTGAAGGCTGTGTCTTCTCTAGAGTTTCAATGGGCAATGTGTACATGTGCTGTTATAATTAAGATACAGCAGGAATTTGCATAGTTGCACTACAGCTTTCATCTGTCAGTCCAAGGATACATAATACATCACAATGCATAATCTTATATTTGAAGGATTTGTTGAAGCCAATAGCCTCAGGCAGCATTCCAACACAACATTAAGATAAAAAAAAAAAAAAAATATATATATATATATATATATGGTTTATTGTTTGAATGTGTAGGAGAAACATCTGAGAGTTGATACTTAAAGATCTCTCTGGATTTCTCATCAAGAGTAACATCTGAGTAATAGATTTGCATTTGCAATGGAAAAGATTTTAAAATCGAAGCATAATCTGTGTGTGCGCAATGATGAAGCTGACCTGTATGTAGAGGTCTTCTCTGGTCCTAAAATCTCTACCCGACCTAAATCACTTCTTACCCAAACCCGACATGCAAAAATGAAAAGAAAGAAATGCCCGACCCAAGATGACCTGATAAAATTAGACCTGAGTCTTAAACGACCCTATGGCATTTATTTTCTAACCCAACTAGACCTGAAAAGTAAACGGCATTGATGTGTGCACAGCCTGCAGCCCTGCAGTCAATAAGGAAAAATCCTGGTGTCCTGCAGACTGATTTGGCTGCTGCTCCATTACTTTCATTTATTTATTTACTTATTTATTATTACTTTATATTATCTCCCACCTGATGAATACAGGTTATTTCTAAGTGCAGATTTCAATTGTGACCAATGGATTGGAAAAATAAATGTGATCGGTCCATAAAAATAGCCTAATAAATTATGGATTCTCTTGTGTTGTCTACAACACTATTTACTTCATCTTCGGCGAAGGGCTTCTGCACACAAAAAAGAAAAGCCCTGCATGAACACGCAGAGTAATGAAGCGATTGGCTTTTCTTGATGTATCATATCTATAAGATAGATTTCTGTGTGTGAGGTTATAAACGTTTGTTCCTTTTCTACGTGCATTTCTCAAAAACTTCACTTAAATTGAACACGCAATGTATCTGGGAAACTGTAAAATAATTTCGATTTTATTGGGTCCATTTGGAAAAAGCACATTTATTTTAAATTACCCAAGACCTGAGGCCACTAATACCGAACCCAAACTGTGTCCGAGGCACTCGTCGAAGTTTTGGACCCGATCTCGCTTGGGTCTCGGGTTGGACCTCAAGTTTTCAGATCAAAGTGGATCCGTGAAGACTTCTACCTTGAAGTCATCCATGCTGACGGCCATTGAGTTGAGAAGGTCTGCATCGATGCTGTCATCCTCCAGATCAATTAGGGTCATCTTTTTGCGGATGGCCTGCAGCGCTGCCTCTGAACACAGAGCAGCCATGTCCGCTCCCACGTGCCCATGTGTTTCAGCGGAGATCTACCATAAACAGAAACATATCCAGTTATAAAATATCTAACAAGAATTAGACCCTCCATCACTTTCATCATCATCACCTGTTCCAGGTCCACATCATCTGATAGTTTCATGTTCTTGGTGTGAATCTGTAAAATTTCCAGCCTGCCGGTGGAATCAGGGATGCCAATGTCAATCTCTCGATCAAAACGACCTGCAACACAACTTTTACAATTGACCTTTCTGTAGAAAGTGTGTTTTGGTTCATTCATTTGTTGATGCAGATAACTCTCTGTATGAATGTTATGAATCTGCATATGTGCAAGTTCACACCAAAACGCCGAAGAGCAGGATCCACACTGTTGGGTCTGTTTGTGGCTGCCATAACTACAACATGAACCCGTTGTTTCAGGCCATCCATCAGGGTGAGCAGCTGAGAGACGATCCTTCGCTCAACTTCACCATGAGTCTACAGACATGGCATAACCATCAAACCAGTGACAAACATCAGACTGTACACAATTACGTAACACTCCTGTTTCTCTTCCTCTTCTCCTTACCTTCTCTCGTTTCGGAGCGATTGCATCCAGCTCATCGATGAAGATAATAGCAGGGGCATTTTTTTCGGCTTCCTCGAAAGCTTTTCTCAGGTTGCTCTCAGACTCTCCTGCCAGTTTACTCATGATTTCAGGACCTGGGATACAAAAGCAACAGCGTACGCCAGAGGAAATGCATCTTGGAAACTGCATAAAGTCCTGGAAATACATCAGTGTAATTGATACTTGATATCTGGCACAATAGTACAATATGATCCGCCAGTTTCGTCCAGAACAAAAATCGTTTGTCACAAGGATCATCTGTTTGGCTTTTCAAGGTAAATACATGAAGTGATCTAGAAGTCAGTGTAAAAATGTCAATACACTGCTTAGTTGCATTCTGTAGTAGAGTTTTAGTGTTTACATGCATCTGTTATTGCAGGGCAAACAACAGTCACAGCAGTTTTGGACTGTGGCTTTCAAATGTGCGCATGTACCATTGATGAGAAAGAAGAAAGCTCCCGTCTCATTAGCAACAGCACGAGCCACCAGCGTCTTGCCCGTACCAGGAGGACCGTACAGCAGAATTCCTCTCGGTGGCTGAGAAACGACAGTGAGTGGGTGTAATACTTGCGTGTGTGAGTAATCTTTATTTACAAATGAACGTAAAAAATGCAAATGTGTAGATAAGTAAACAAAATAAAAATGGACATATTGTTAGATGTGTGTAGTGATTCTTGCCTTCACTCCGATGGCTTTGAACAGGCCGGGGTGCCTGAGAGGCAGCTCCACCATCTCTTTAATCTGAGCCAGCTGTTTACGACAACCCCCGATGTCATCATACCCAATGTCATTCAGGCTCTCCTCCTCATCCTGACACCATCAACATATGACAGCATGACAGGGTGCGGACACTGAAATGTAGAAACTGTACAGGTATGATGAAATCACACATACCTCTCGTTTGATTGGTTCTCCCTCACAGTGGATGATGGTATCCGGGGCAACAATGCAGTGAGGGGCGGGGTCTGTTTCTACTACTTTAAACTCCACTGCTCTCATGCCTCCTCTAACCAGGAAAATATCACCTGCACAAAGCATAATCTTAAAACAAATTTGTGGCCATGGTCCATAAAACCAGTCATAATGGTTTTATGGCATTTTGACACATACAATGTATTTTTGGCAATTGCTACAAATATACCCGTGCTACTTATGACTGGTTTTGTGGTCCAGGGTCACAACTGTGAATTTGTAGTTGTTGTCTGTTGCAGTGTTGGTAATCTTAAGCAAAACTAAATCTATTAAAATAGTTTCTGTTAAAAATGTCATAAGACAGCAAAATGCCAAAAATAAAAGTTAACTAAAAATGTTAATAAATACTAGAATAGTATATAAATAAAATTAAAATAACACTGTTTGTTGCAGTAATATATTGTATTCCACTGGCAGATTATTTGGACATATTTTAAGATAATTGGCACTGATTGAACGTTAAATCCCAATGTTTCTAAACTTTCCACATGTAACACTACACCTAACCCAAATGCAAAACCAAACTCCTATATCCTTATATTCAGCACACTGAATGAACATGTGTACCTTTGTGAACAGGGCGGTAGGCCTCCAGGAAGTACGGCTTTAGAAAAACCTCAAACAGGTTGCCCGTTAACCCCTCGATAGTGTCATCAATGGGTAGAACATGGACGCGCTTCCCATATTTCACATCTGGACAAGCATGGATACTATATACACAAGCATATGAGTGAGCACTGCGGTAGATGTGATTTTGCTTTACCACCAGAAGCAGATATTACCTCTAATTTTAAATAAATGTATTTAATGATCCAACGGTAAAAACTTATGTCATCACCGCACACCTGATGACATCACCAAGACGCACACGCAGGT
Organism: Barbus barbus; assembly: GCF_936440315.1. Lineage (NCBI taxonomy): Eukaryota > Metazoa > Chordata > Actinopteri > Cypriniformes > Cyprinidae > Barbus > Barbus barbus. The sequence continues at coordinate 1,832,459 of NC_136736.1, read as the reverse complement.
TGTTGCGGGTGACCCTGTTCATGCGCACACGCTCGTTGCCACATGTGTCGTCTGTGAGAATGATGCAGACCGTCTGCCTCCGCTTCCGGCCGCGTAACACCACAGTGTCTCCCCGAAACAACTGCAGTTCCTCCATTTTAACCTGTAACACTCATTCAGGGATTTACATGCACATGTTTGGGAAACCTGTTTGAAACAATGATTGCTTTTGCAATTGGGTGCAGCTAGTGATATAAATTACACACTGCAATTTCATCACTCTATCAAACACACACACAAATAGATAGATTACCTGTGACAAGCCCACAATACTGTTGTCCTCATTGTTGGCTTCGTCCACGATGAGTCGATTCGGTCGAATCTTCTGCTTCAGTATAGCAGTGGAGAAATCCTCCGATTTTGGACTGTTCAACACACACCCACATCAATGCACAATCCAATTTTCCACAGCATTAATAATAAACAGTGAAGTACATGCACGGTTCTTCATAAAAGCCAAATCAGCACATATGTAAAAGCCTGCCGCTTTTGTTTTGCTGCATCTTTCTTCAGAATATATACACTCCAGAGATATTGGAAATCCCTGCTTATAAATGTTATAATAGCCTGCATAGGAATTTTACACTAAAACAACACCAAGACTGCATAAAACATAACATATAAAAAGAATGTGTATTTTTAGCTTACATGTACCTTCTAATGAACCTAATGAGTTCATGTACATTAAAATTGGGCCATACCAAGGTTTAAAACCCATTTTATAAAGGTTAACTGAATTTTAATGAGGAGAATGAAACATGAAAACAGTTCTTGGTGGCACTAGTGTGAATACAAACCCACACACATACACTGCTGTCTGGTCTCCTGTTTCTTCATGTGACACTGGTCTGTTTTTAGAGCAAAGTTATGTCTACAGCTAAGATCGAACTACTCAGACAAACACAAACACGTACACATTACTTTTCATGTTATGATAAAGTTTATACATTTTCTGAAAAAGAGACAAACACAAACTCCACAATGAACTACAACTGAAATGTTTAACAACAACAAAAAATAGTTATTTTGAAGAATCTGACATATTCAATCTAAACAAATAAACAAACACTCAAACCCAAAGCTCAGCAGTTATACTCACTCTGAGGCTCCAGCGGCGGGCATTGCAGATCGGGCTAGAGGTGTTTAACTGAGGAAAAGAGCCTGTTCTGGGACAGAGACGATCAGAAAGCAGCCTATCCTTATCGTAGAGGTCAGAGGTTTGTAGTCCAGGTCTAGTCTGTAGTCCTTAGTTCATTGCAGTGCTGTACAAAGTGTGACGCTGTCCCTGACCGCAGGCTCCATGCCTAGAAAATGAGCCTGCGCTACTCCCTGGACTGAAACCCATCCCCTCACATATAAATAAGATTCTGGCACAACAACCCAAGTTACATGCATATGTACACAAACAGTGAGTATTTATGAATCTTTTTCAGTTTTCCATCGTTTTCAAATGTGTTTGCCCTCTTTCCCGCCCGGGCATTGCGTTTCCCACCCAGTTCATTCCTGTCCTCCTTCTAACATACATTCACAAACAGTCTAAAGATTCATAAACGTTCATTGATACAGCCATCTGGAATGTCCTTTTTAATGCGAGTAATCAAAAAGCTTTCCGTTTTCTCGTTACAAAACAACTGGGATAAATAGAAATGGCAAAAAAAGATATACAGACACAGTTGCTGTTCATTTCAGTCAGAGAATGAAGTTACTCAAAATGAACTAGAAAGAGCACAAATGAAGAAATACATGGACATTCAATAACTTACACAATGACTGGACAATGCATTATTCTTCTCAAACTCTTTTCGAGTCACTCCCAGCATTCATCAATATGGATGCTGGTCTAATGTTCACTTATGGCTGTATGTAAACCTTTACCCTGTTGGCATTTACAATTAGATCTAGCAAGAACAAATATTTCAGTATCCATGTCACCCTCTGCTGGCAAACCCTTGAACATTATAACAACAGGTTCTTGTCTTTAATTAGTTCTTTCTTTTGCTTTGTGATGCTTGTTTTCTTGCAGTCTGTTAATGTATTTATTACAAAGACTTGCTGAGAACACAGAAAACTCATTTTTAGGGGTTTGTTGATATTCCACTTCATTAACAAGTCAAAGTAAAAAGGGGTTCATCATGAAAGGCATAAACAGAGAAACTGCAGGCATTGTCAACAATTCAATGAGCTCCAGCTTTTTACTTTAGATTGTAAATCAACAAAGAACCTCTGTGAAATTTAGACAGCTAGTTAACGTTATACAAATTACGATAATATTTTATAAACAAACATACCAAGAAATAAATAAAACAAGACAGTTTGAAGAATTTGAGGTTCTACAATTGTCAGGCAAAACAAAGGAGACTATAATCTGAAATCAGACTGACCTATTGGTTTCTTCACAATGCAAATGAACTGCCTTTAGTGGCAGAATCAGTAACAGTCCCATTTACAAGTGTGATGGCTCCATCTGTATATGCGATCAGTTTAACGACACAAAAGACACTGGAGCTAAAGGGCAGGTTAACAAGCATGTTAGCAATTCAATGTGTCCAATTTCCACATCCCTCCTCTCACAAGTCAGTTCTTGTAATTTATTAAATGGACCCTTACATTATTATTTGATTGTTTTACACAAATTGTTGTCTCAGTTCCCACAATATTCATCTGATGGACTGATACATATATATTTTACAAACTGTAAAATTTAAGAGCTGCATGGCTTCGGGCTCTCTGTGCATTTGAGGACATTCAGACACATTCTTCAACTGCTGGTGAAGGAATATTGTCATTGCTTCGCAACTTGGACTTCACCTTAAAAAACTAATTGATATTTACAAAAGTTATGCTCAGTTATCAATGGTGATGTTCCACATGTGGGGCCACAATGTCAATGTGAAAGGAGTCAAAGTCACTTTAAAGGGAGATCCTCTGTGAGATGTGCCCACTTGATTGTGTGCAGATGATCTGCATAAACAGTTTTTTTTTTTTGCTTTTTTTCTGACATAATGGTGCAAGAGACAAGTAAACTGGAAGGAAAATTAGACATTCAAGATCATTTCAATATGTCAGGAAGAAATAATTTAGTCTATCACTGAGGGAAGACAAGGGTTTCAGCGTCGTTGCAAAAGTATTAAGTCAAGAACAAAAATCCAATCAGAACTGACTTCTTTCAAACTGTAACCAGACAGTTTTTGTTTAGTTTTTTTTACATTGGAGGAACATTTTTAACAAAAAGTTCTGTGTGCATTGGAAAACCTCCAGCCTTTGTTTGGTTTCAATAGCAATCTTGAAACGAGTGATGTTGCCAAAAAAATGATGCTCCCTACTGGACTGAATAAGTACTAAAGAAAAAAAATCCACTTGATTAAATGAATTCAGGGTCGAATATCATAATCCAAACAGTGGTCTCCATCAGAGCAGCAATAACTGCACAGTCTTTTCAAAAAATGGTTGACGCTTCTTAAAAAAAGAGATTTTTTTATCCTTTCAGTCTTCCCAAACTTACTCCATTCTTCTGCTTAGTTCAATTCATTTTACACGTGTTTGTTCAGGCCAAAGTTCTTTCCGATAGCTGCTGGATTTACAGATTAAAAAAATATATACATTTGTGTGTGAGGAAAACAACTGTTTCTGTTCAGGAAGTTTCTGTCTTCAGGAATATGCGTGTTTTGGGATGAGTAAATATTGTTTGGTATATGTACATGGCGAGTTACTTGGTTATGTACAATAGCTAATATATATGCGTGTGTGTGTGCATCAGCAGAAAGCTTCGTCATCTTGAAAATGGGTCCTCTGCAGAACCTTCACGTGTCTTTCATAGATCTTTAGGGCGGGACCAAGTCTGATTGACAGGCCTGTCAGCACATCATTCCTTTGCATCAGAAGGAGGGACTTCCCGTCGATCTCCTGTCAGGAACAAAGATTCAGTTATACCTTCTATCTATAGCATAACTTTTATCTTAAATCCAGTAAAGTAACGTCTGAACTCTTCAAGGATCATGCATTCAGTTCAGTTCAGCGCACCTGTGTCCTGAAAGCTAGCGCCTGCTCTGGAAATCCAGCCGCGGTGAAGTAGCTGGCCACGTCTGCTACAGTCCAGTCCACCGGGCTCATGCCACTCGTCTCCAACTTCACAAAGCCACCTCTGAGACCGCACAGAAAACATGAATTAATATTTATTCATATAAAAAAAATTCAAAGGTACGCTGGAGACACAAATGTAATATCATGACTCAAAGTCAACCCTCAATCTACAGTTTTCATTTCTTTCGTTATGACTTACTTCTGGCGATTCCTGTTAGAAGGTCAGTAGGTGTTTTACAGAGAATTTTCTTGTTTTTTTTCCCCCAAACAAAGCCTTTTCTCTCTGCGCTACCCTGTCTCTGCTGTTTTGTTTGTGTGGTACTCACATTCCTTCATTCATCCCTCGTTCTTCAGCCGCTCCTGGTGAGGCAGAGGGAGTCAGCAGACATGACGACACTCCCACTTCCAGCTTACAGCCTGAACCTGATAGACAGACAACACACGGCTTTATAAAACAAAAATACACAATTACAATATAATAACACAGAATGACACAACACTATATAAACAAATTCATAAACAACAGTGTGCGTGTGTGTATGGGTCAATGACGTGACGTCTAAATTTTCTGTCCGATTGCATTTTCTCAGTTAAAAATTGGTTTAAATGCATAAAAAAGATGCCATATATATGAAGGGCCTCTCCCATGTATGAACTCAATTTAACTTTTCAAAAAACATTAGTTATTTGTCATTTTTCTGTTATTCAAATGGTCAAAATATCATGTGGTGCGACCGTGTGGCCATAACTTTTGTTTTTTGTAAACATCTTTGAAATGACCCTAAATTTATTCAGATTAATTTTCTGCACTATTTGGCATAATTTCCAAAGTGTTTTGTAATACTGTATAAAATTGCAAAGCATTTGTATTTATATTTCCGTCATAATATACAAACAAACTTTGTCCGATGATTTCCATTTTATGAAATATCATGTGCGACCATCAAGAAACTACCACTTTGGGACTTTTATGTTTAAATTTACATTTATGCATTTAGCAGACGCTAAAGCGACTTACATTGCATTCAAGTTACAGTTTTTACATTTTATCAGCTCTTGCTTTCCCTGGGAATCGAACCCATGATCTTGGCGTTGCTAGCGCCATGCTCTACTATTTGAGCTACAGGAAAGCCGTGCGTGCGCTAATCCATTAAAGACTTTGCATCATATACCAAATTTGCCAAGGACCCATGGAAGCATCAGGCAGGTTTGTAAGTCTCTTTCAAATTTGGGAAAAAATATTTGTAACGGCTGGTATGTAGTTACCACATTTGGATATCATGTGGTATGACCTAAAAAAAACAATGAATAATAAGTTATTTCTGCAATTATTTTTATTATAAATTTCATAGTGACCTTTTGTGGGAAGCTGGCTTGTTTTGTTTAGGTGACCATTTCTGTGCGTGTAAATTTTGATTGAATTTGAAAATATGATGTGGTGCGATCACTGCAGAGTGTTTTCTATTAAAGATATATGTCCCAGATTGGCAGTTTTTTTGCTTTTCTATTCAATTTATGTTTATATACATAACATACTTTATTTTAGTATAATTTGGAATATATTTGTATGCAATTTGGTTAATTCCAGACTGTTTGTTTAAACTTTGCACAATATGAGAAAAAATGCAAATGCAAATAAAAATAAAATAATAATAATTCAGAGCATGTAATTTTCGTTTGGTAATTATGCATTTATTATTTATTTATTAATAACTATTTGAATCTATTCCACCAGATAGATTATACTGCCAAGCAAAGTAAAATAAACGCTCACAATAGGCAGCATGTTAATTCACTCCAGAAGTCATTTTCTACTATAAGAAAGATGTTCATGTTGTCATCTCAGAACCTAAGCCAGCAACCTCCCCCTACTCTAAATTGACCTTTAGCAAAGACCCACCCCCCTTAGTTACTGTTGCTACGTCCGACAAACCATGGCACTTTTATGCCCCATATCATGTTCTCACGCATTGAAAAATACATCACGGAGCAAAGAGAACACTGACAGACAAGACAGAGCTGGTTATTTTTAGTATGAAACAGTTCAAATTTGGTCATTTTTTAAAAGAAATTCAAACAACAAATACTGTTTTATGTCTCTTTTATGTTAAGCATGTTAAGTTAATTATTTAATCGGGAGTTAATGCGGTTGCGAATGCGGTTGTCACTCCCGTATTTTAGTGAATTATGTGTGTACAGAACGCGATTAAGGAGTAAAAGGTGAACTGACTTTAGCTGCAGTGTGTACATGGCCTATATGACAGAGAATAACAACAGAATAGCGCGCAACATAAAACTATATAAAAATCACAGAATGACATTAAACAGCTATATTAAAAACAAACAACAGAACACAGAGCAATATAAATAAACACACAAACATGCAAAGCAATAGACACAGAGTTAAACCATTAACTGACACAGAGATGCATACATCAACACATACACAAGAGAGGACACACTGAGCCCCGTCCACACGGAGATGCGTTTAGTTGTAAACGTAAAAATGTTGTATCGTATCGGCATTTCGTTCAGATGAAATCTTGTGAGCCTGTTTTTTTTTAACTGGGTCCCAGGGTGGATAAATCTGAAAACGGCGTGTACAGTCAATCCGTATATTTTGTGAAACGATGATGTCTTCACCCCACGTCTCGACCCTAGTCAGACACCACTACATTCACGTAACAGCAACAACAACAATGGCGAACTACATGCTTGTGTTCGTGCTGCAGAAGCTACTGAGCTTGACTAACTTTACTAGGTTTTCTTGTTGTTGTGTTGGGCTTATGCAAATGCTTCTAGTCTTCTCCATTTTTAGTGTATCTCTGTGGCAGAATTACAGCGCCACGTACTGGTCGGCATGTATACTACATCGTTTTGAGTCGGTTTCGTGTGTAAGCAGATATTTCTTGAGATGACGCCATGTTTATGGAAGAACGAGGAAAAAAAAGGATTGGATAGGGAAAGCTCTGGCTTCGTGTGGATGAGCCCTGAGAGACACCAGTACATAAACATATGAGCACTCTTAATCAGAAAGTAACCTAAATTTGTTTGAAGGACTTACAGTTTCTTATAGGTATTGACGATGGAGCCTTTACAGTCTCTGACATCACAATCACCTGATCCTAAAGGAAAAAGAGGGAGAAAAATAAAAGGAGATGCACTCAGTAAGACTGTATTAAAGACTAGGATAAGGGGGGATGGCAGACAGAATTGTAAATGTGAAAAATATACTGAAGCAAGTATAAAAATATATAGATATTCTAAAACACTTTGTTTGCCGTTGAACTCATTCGTTAAGCCAACAATTGATATGTCAGGCCACTCAGACAAACAGAGAGCAATGTTGTGATAGATCTACGCTTCAGGAAGTCAACCTACGAATGGCCTACATGTCTCTGCAAAATAAAACTGGAATAGGAGAAAGAACTCAGATATTACAACCTTCAGTAAACTTTGCGCATTACCTCAATGCCGGGATGTAGCTGAACAGCCGCATCTGCGTTTTTCTCAGCACCAGCATCCTCAGGCTTCACAGACATTGCCTGTTCTGAAAGTGTGTGAGAGAGAGAGAGAGATACAAAACTTCAATCACAGACATTTGTCACACATCTACTGGGAGCCCATGTCTGTATTCACAGATTCTTTCAGCACAAATCCCACATCACACACACTCAATTCCAGTACTTGGAAAAACTGTTTTGTTACATACATTCGAGAACACTATTTTAATTGTGGCACAAAAGTTGTGTGACATTTTTTTTCCTCCTTGGCTTCCACATAAAACTTGTTCCATAAAAAAGCCAAAACAGAACTTAAAACCTCTAGTACTGTGGATACCCTGTGCTCACATCCACCTACTGCCTTCAAAAATACCTTCCGCATGCACTTCCCAAGCATCTCGCACAGAAACAATTCGCTATCTTCAGCTGTAATGCCATCGGGGCGAAATCATGTTCTAAATGCTTGGGCGTTGTTCAGACTAAGTTTTACGAACTTGATTAAAATTGGATTTTTGGGAATACATTTCAGTCTGAAACTCTAGGTATCATCTGAAGTTATTACTGTGTACAACAGATATTGGCTGTCCGAACAAACAGATGTTTTCAGCACCTAGCCTGGGTCCGAAAAACAAATTTGATTTATGTGCAGTGTGAACGAACACCCCTATACATAACATCATAATAATTTCATCCTCCATGGTTTTAAAATATTTATGACTTGCTCTCAGGTATGTCAGTCAATTTCAGAGTTCTACTCCATAATCCAGAAGGACTTCCCCCTCTGGATAAAGTATTGTTTGAATTTATTAAAAGCCAGTCCATGAGCAAAAAATCTTATAAAAAAATATTATCTTTGATAAGCGCTGTATTAGGTCAACACTTCAATCTGAGCTGGGTTGTTCGTCAATAAATTCCACTTCCTGTCAGTTTGAGGTATGGCCTATTTTATTCAAATTCTAGCTCAAGAATTGAAAGGGAGCCCATACTTAAACACTGAATGAGTGAATATTAGCAAAAGTGCAACCAGTGTATTAAAGCATACATTTGTGTGCAACGTCACTGTGGTCAGAAATTCTTGTATTGTTCAAGTTTCATTTAATGATGACTGCATTTTAATTGAGTAAAACAAAACAAGATGGTGAGATTTCACAATTTATTCCCACTATATAAACCATCATTACAATATCTCGTTACTTCATAAAAAAGTAGCTGATTGCATTACTTAGTTATGGAAAGTAATGCATTACGTTACTTTTGCATTACTTTTTGCCACCGGGGCCGGGCTTGCTTATTTACTTTCATTAACAGAAAGCCCCAAAGTGATATTTTTGGTGACTGTAAAAGCCCTTTCACACCAAGAGTGAAATTAATAAGCCTCAGGCTGAAGAAAATGCCTGCACTTTCTCCCAATCTCTCTTAACACAGGGACAGGAAAGGTGTCAGGGAATAAATAGGAAAACAAAGCACATATAGGTGCAAACTTCTCATCTTTAGGTGACAACTCACTTTTATGAGATCAAAATAGATCACCTATGAGATTTGCTTAGATCCCATGAGAAAGTGTTTTTTATGAGGGGTCTTACAAGGGTAAATACAGATGCATCTAAAAAAATTTGAATATCGTGACAAACTGCATTTTATGTAACTTATTTCAAAAAGTGAAACTTTCATATATATTTTAGATTCATTATATGTAAAGTAAGACATTTCAAAAGTGTTTTGTATTAATTTGGATGATTAGAGCTTACATGAAAGTCAAAATCCAGTATCTCAAAATATTAGAATATTTCCTAAAATCAATCAAAAAAAGGAAAAAGTTCTGTAAAGTATGTTCATTTATGCACTCAATACTTGGTCAGGGCTCCTTTAGCACAAACTCCAGCATCAGTGAGGAATGGCATGGAAGCAATCAGCCTGTGGCTCTGCTGAGGCACTATTGAGCTTTCAGCTCGTCTGGATTGTTGGATCGACTGTTTCTCATCTTTCTCTTGAAAATATACCATAGATTTGGCAGTGTGTGCAGGTGCTAAAGTCCTGCTGGAAAAGGAAATCAGCATCTCCATAAAGCTTGTCAGCAGATGGAAGCATGAAGTGTTCTAAAATCTCCTGGTAGACGGCTGCATTGACTCTGGACTTGATAAAACACAATGGACCAACACCAGCAGACGTCACGGCACCCCAAATCATCTCTGACTTCAGAAACTTCAAACTGGAATTCAAGCAGCTTGGATTCTGTGCCTCTCCACTCTTCCTCCAGACATTGATTTCCAAATGAAATGCAAAATTTACTTTCATCTGAAAAGAGGACTTTGGAGCACTGAGCAACAGTCCAGTTATTTTTCTCCACAGCCCAGGTAAGACGCTTCTGACGTTGTCTCTGTTTCAGAAGTGGCTTGGTAGCTCTTTTCCTGAAGACGTCTGAGCGTGGAGACTCTTGATGCACTGACTCCAGCTTCAGTCCACTCCTTGTGAAGCTCTCACAAGTGTTTGAATCAGCTTTGCTTGACAGTATTCTCAAGCTTGCGGTCATCCCTGTTGCTTGTGCACCTTTTCCTACCCAAATTCTTCCTTCCAGTCAACTTTGCATTTAATATGCTTTGATACAGCACTCTGTAAACAGCCACCCCTTTCAGTAATGACCCTCTGTGACGTCAATGATTGTCTTCTGGATCATTGCCAAGTCAGCAGTCTTCTCCATTATTGTGGTTTCAAAGAACAAGAGATACCTGGAATTTATACTGTAGAGATGGTCATTAATTGAAACTCAAATATAAATATTCTAATATATTGAGATACTGATCTTGGCTTCCATGAGTTGTAAACTCTAATCATCAAAATTAAAACAAAAAAACTTGTCTTACTTTACATGTTATGAATGTAAAATATATATGAAAGTTTCATTTTTTGAAATAACTTGCAAAAAAATGAAGTTTTTCACGATATTCTAATTTTTTGAGATGCACCTGTAAAGGGGCCAGTTGCACACTGGTCATAACTTTTTATATTCAGTAATGAAAAGGTAGACTGGTCTTATTTGTATTGGAAAAGTAAGCCACTTGGCAACTGCTAGTAAGTTTTGTATAGTATTTTCTTTTTCTTAACTAAACTATGTCTAAAAAGGGTAATATTTTAAGTATTTGAGGTCTGAGATGCATCTCTGAAAGTAATTAGTGTTACTTATTTGAAAAAGTAACTCAGATATTGTTTTGTTAATTTAAAAGTAGCACGTTACTTTACTAGTTACTTGAAAAAAGTAATCTGATTATGTAACTCTTACTCCCAACACTGAAAACTAGAAACCGAATAATTGTCCATGGGACACAAAATATGTAATTTTAATATCTATTCTCCATCATATTCTAAACAGTTTATCTTATGTCAAGCATGTTTAGATGTTTTACTAGAAAACCAGACAAAAATACTTGAAACAGAGACAGCGCAAGTACCTTCACTTCCACCCACGTCTACTTCCTGCTGTAAGGAGCACTGGTTTGACGTCTCCAGCGATGAAGATGACTGGGATTTCCCCTCAGACGTCAGTGGTGAGTTGGTGCCATTATCTTTCTCGACCTCCATGTCAGGTGAGGTCGGGTCAGTACAAGCTTTGACACCTGTGGGACCTTCATCAGTGATGGTGTTGGGAACATCCTCTGCTGAGCCCACTGTGTTTTCCTCTGTGCAATTTTCCTCACTCTCCACCTCCATCCTTTCTTCTTCCTTCACCTCCTCCTGACAAGGGGGAATAGAGACGCTCTAATGGACTTTTAACCAACAGTAGTCATTATAGAGCATTACTGAATGCTTTATTTTACAGATCTCAGTGATGGGAATGGATTCAATCCTGACTGTACCTTGCATCACTTTAGCTGCAAATGTACAGGGGAAAAAGGACTCTCGACGCCCCCACTATTTGAAAAGGCCAAAATACGACGCGCACCCCTCAAACGGGCGTTTTTTGTGCGTGTCCTCCGTCATCGGCAGGATTTTACGAATTGCGGTGTTTCCTTAGAACAACACAAACTGCCCAAGCATCCGCCGCAGACTCTCTTGACTTTAATTAGATAACAGCGATATCAGCACGTACTAAGTAACTCAGTGGGGTTCATAATCAATTTGACCACAGTCTGTAAGTGAACGGGACAGTGCTTGAGAAATCTGATCAAGGCAGAGCAAAAAGAGAGAGAACGAAACACGATGAACGCTCATCGCTCAAATTGACTGGATGAGCCGCACGGAACGGAACTAAGAGGCGCAGGGTGCGCTCCGCTTTGGCTCGTCATGCAGCGAATTTCCGCCATCGCTACTGCTTTTACCTCGTATGACCGAAGTATTGCACAGAGCGACGGCTCGCCCGAGAAAACAGACGCGAGCCTTGGGTCCCCCTCCCTTTTACATTTTCCGTGCGCGTCTAACTTAACAGACACCGCCTAGTGAAAAATATCCAGCACAACTTATAACGCAACAATAATCATCGGCCCTGCCTGTGAAATCCTGATGTCGCGCAGTTCACGCAGACATCAGTGTTTTTCAGCGCACTGTCCGCGTCTGATTCTCGACGAGCGCGCTTTTGTGTAACGAGTGTCTGTTAGAGCAGCGGAACAAGAGAAGCGACGGTGTCTCGCACGCACGCGAGTCCGCACCTTTTGTGCCGAGACGCTGAAGTGAAACAGGGCACGCAGACAGTTGCGTGTCTAGCGGAAAACACAATCGAGGTGTCGCTTCTCCCACCGTTTGCACACAACACGACCTCAGAACAACCACAAAAACACGCTGTTTGCCGCAGACACGCACAGTTTGGATGTTCTGGCGCACAGTTGCACGCGAGAAAAGAGCGGAAATAGGATGGTGCGAGGCTGTTTTTTTCTTTTCTTTTTTTTTTAGTCCTGCGCGTTTTTCTTTCGCTTTTCTTAAAGCACGATCATTTATTTATACGGAGACGGGGTGTAGCGCGGCGCGCTGCGCAGGACGTGTTGGAAATATTAAGTTACCTTTTTCGCGAGATGTCTGTCCTGCAGTGCGCTCTTCAGGAGACGCGCGGACGGCTTGGCCGCCCCAATCCCCCTCGCGGCAAGAGTGATGTGGCCCAGGCGGGTCCTGCGAAGACGACCCCTCTCGATCTCGCGCTCCAGCACCACTTTAACGCGGTTGCGGGTCAGCTTCTCCCCGGGCATCCCTCTCTGCGTGCTGAGGTAGCCGAGGATCTCTTTGAGCCCCGGTGGAGCGTGGCCCCGTGTCGCGGCGGAGCCCCGGTGGCTCTCGGACAGACCTCGCACCGCAGCAACCAGCCTGTCGCCCAGATCAGCGCTGCTCTCATCCGGAGAGTCCGAGCAGCGCGCCCCGGAGCCCTTTGCCCCCACCTTGAGTTTGGGGGACGCGTGGGGCTTGTTTCTCGGAGGTGGACTGCTGGCGTTTGAGCAAGTTTTCTCTTCTTTCTCATCACCATCCTCATCGCTGCCCTCGTGGCCGAGCGTCTCGTCTCCTTCGGCCCGTCTGTTCGCAGTTGAAGCAGCATCGCGCAGGGCAGAGGAGCCGCTTGCCCCCGCCTCAGCGACTAAGCTCTTGTCTTTCGATGCACTTGCTTTGACGCTCCCGGCGGAGTGGCCCGTTGCGCCACAACTAACAAAACTGTTTCCGCTAGGTAGTGGTAAAATCTGCTCTTCCTTTTCGAGAGCGGAGGGCGAGGTTTGAGGCAGGGGGTCAGGACACGGGCTCGCCCCTCGTTCCTCTGGCTCTTTATCCTCGCACTCTTCTTGGTCCGTGAGGCTGAGCGCGCTGTCGCCGTTGTTATTGCCTCTGGCGTGTTTGCCGTGTTCACCCAAAGACTCGCCGCTGCCGCTGTCGGTGGTTTGCTCCGTTCTCTTTCTGCATTTTCTTTGTACTTTAGCAGCGTTCCTGTATGAAATGGACCCCTTGTAGCTAACTTTCAGCACAGTTTGCTCTTGGATCAGTTTTTCTAGTTCAGCCCTGGTTTTGTCCGGGTCTGAGCCGTGTCTTCTTCGGACCATTCGGCAGATTCTTTCCAGGTCCGGTCGGGCTTTTCTCGAGCGCAGGGAGTCGATGGTTTCCAGGATCCATTCTCGGTATTTTGGCTCCGACATGTTGCAGCACTGGTTCCGCTGGCTTTGGCCGGGCGCCTCTCTCTGGTCTCCGAAGTGATCCGCTCCGAGCCCGGCTGGGAATGAAGCGGAAGCCTCGCTCTACGCCTGCGTTTACCCACTGTGTGCGCTTAAGGTGGACTACTTTCCGAAGAGAATCATCCGCTACGCTCCGTTTATTTAAGGTGGTATTGCGGAGATACACGTTTTGCGCATCTCGTCGACGGGCTTTTGTTCACGCTCGCGCTGCAGTCCGTTACATATATAACGCAACAGATTGCTCATATGCAATATCGACGAGTAATTAAATAAGACTTTAAAACGCATCAGTGTTTTGGTTGGTTGGATGACAGATGGCTCGCTGGTCGATACTAAACTGTCTTATTTTATAACTCCTCACGCCACTGCCAGCTTTAGATAAATCGAAACAAAAATATTATGAAAAATATAGGCTACTAGCTGGTAAGAATAGAAAATATAATTTTTTTTCCAAGTGCCTCAATTACAAATCGCACTAGTTTTATTGCTGAAAACTGAAATATTTTAATAAAAAACTGGCCTAAAATTTGCAGCGCGAGAATTACAAGCAGCCTGAAGAAACTAAGTGGAGCTGACCTTCAGAAACAGCTTGTTTTTACCAAAAAATGGTATTGGAAAAAATTGATTCGAAGAATTATATTCGTTGTATTTCCAAAATTCATACAGGTATGCAGTTACCTTCCACCAGCAACATCAGTTACCAGCCACTTATTTAATTATTTCACGGTATTGTCTTGGAATGGTTAAGAAATATAAAGCTATCTTACACGATCATAATGCAAACACTCTCAAGGAATACATACTTAACTTGTTTAGGATGTTCTGGAACAGTGGGTGTGAAATAGTCCTCCCAACTCTTCCTTCAGGCTTCTTTTATGGTGCTGGATCCCACAGTGCTCATACAGTTACACAGCGTGCCAAATAGGACAGAAGCTTAAGACCTATTCCACTATTACACATAAAAGGATGTAAAACCTGTTTGGTATTTATAGTAATACTTTATTGGAATGATTCTTGTGGTGCAAAATATCACAATTAACTTGAACCATGTCCTCAGGAGTAAGCACTGGTATCCACTGAGTTCACCTCCAGCTTAGGAGATATTTGTAGCCTAGAGAGTTGCGTGTAAGAAATTCTCACCCAAAAAGGAGCCAGATGCACTGCACCCATTCAGAGAGAAGACTTTGCCTATATTAAAAATGCAGAAATGGAAGAATAAAGGGGGAAGAAATGGCGAAAACGGAGAGAGCCATGCGGCGGCTCGCGGCTTCGCCGTGTGAATCGCGCACAAAGTGTGTGCAATTTCGTCAGGCTTTAGAAATGTATAACCGTATGAGTAACCGTAACAATTATAATATTAACAATACTAAACAAACAAAACAAAACATTCATCCCCTCCTCTGCACGAAGGCTTGACGCAGTAAAGGCTCCGGCCCCATCGCAGCCTTCGGGGCCCGTACTATCTGTCAGTGATAATCAATGAAACAACTGACGAGTCAAAATATTGACACTTGTAGGATTTCATGGCACATTTCATAGGTGAAAGTTCATCAGTGAATATTTTACAGAGCGCGGTGGACCTACAGCTGAAAGAAGAAGAAGAAACAAAAAGTGGTGCTCATTTGATGAAATCATGGCTTCTTTTCTATGCCATTTTCACTTTGTCATCCCTTCAGTGCATTTTTAAGAATAAAGAAACACATGACAGTATACAGGACCAAAAATATTTCGGTTATTACACAGGAATACAATTTTTTTTTAATTGTTTTTTTTTCTTCCTATTTTTCATGGTTGTTATGGTGACCTAGTGGAGAACTTGCACTTTAGCGGTAACTGCTCAAGATTAGAGATAATCTCTGAATAGACAATAACTAACCCCGTCTGTCTTTGTGCGGCAACAACAATCCCAGTCCACAGGCCAACAATTACACCCTATCAAATCCATCATGATTAATATCACATGAACAGAGATTAAAAAAAAAGAGAAAATTACAAACATGATTAAAATAGAGGAGATGATAAAGGCCTCACTGTTTATCCCTGGAGGTCTTCTCTGCACTCTTCCGCTGGTTTCTCTGCTGTTTAACAAGAGGAAGGATCGGTTTTAAGATTCATGCACTTTTTCTCGTTCTCTCTCTCCACCTTTATTCCTCTCTCTCTCTGATTTCTATCACTTATTTCCCTAGAACTCTGCAAATTCTTTCGCACACTTCTCCGTGAACGACACACGGATCTCTTCCTCCTCGTAGTCGTCGAAGTTGCTGGTGTCCCCGGGACCTCTGCATTTAGGCACAAATGGGGCCTCCACCTGTGAAAATGCACAAAAAAGAGATAATATTAACATTCTTTTATTATTTAAAAGGGAGGAGGGGAGGGGGAAGTGCTGTGTGGCCAAGTATGGTGACCCATACTCAGAATTTGTGTTCTGCATTTAACCCAGCCAAGTGTACACACAGTATTGAACATACACCCGGAGCAGTGGGCAGCTAATGCTGCGGCGCCCGGGGAGCAGTTGGGGTCTCACCTCAGTCGTGGTATTGAGGGTGGAGAGAGTGTTGGTTATTCACTCCCCCACCTACAATCCCTGCCGGACCTGAGACTCAAACCCACAACCTTCAGGTTGCAAGTCCAACTCTCTAACCATTAGGCCACGACTGCCT
The DNA here is from genome assembly GCF_936440315.1 of Barbus barbus. NCBI lineage: Eukaryota > Metazoa > Chordata > Actinopteri > Cypriniformes > Cyprinidae > Barbus > Barbus barbus. The sequence goes on along the minus strand of NC_136736.1, from coordinate 1,816,043 downwards.
AATATTTAGTTAATATTGTGTTTTTACGCTTGATAGTTTACATTTGAGTATGAAGTGCTACCTTTTCGGTCCCATTTTATATTGTGTCCCTAATACCTGTGTACTTACATAGTAACTAGATGTGTACGTAGTATGTAACCACAATGTAAGTACACATTGAAACATAGTATCTACGGCTCAAATGTTTGTGTAACATATGCAACAACCCGACTAACAGCACTTTTTGGTAAAGATAGTGTTACACTTTATATTAAGTAGACAATTCCTATGGATTTACCATGTAATTACTCTGATGTTACACAGCAGCGGCCAGTAAGTTAGGCTTTACATATACAGTAAATTGTGGTTGGTGTCCAGAATGTTACACTTTATATTAAGTGGACAGTTCCTGGGGAGTTACTGTGTAAGTACACTGGTATTACACCAACTCCAACTAGAGATCCAACTCCTTCCACTTTACATATGCCTAAACCTTCCCATCTCCACCCCCTGGATCCCATTCCACCCATAAACCTTCCCATCTCCACCCTCTGGATCCCATTCCACCCATAAACCTTCCCATCTCCACCCCCTGGATCCCATTCCACCCATAAACCTTCCCATCTCCACCCCCTGGGTCAAACTGTTCCAATTACTCTTATACATACTGTTGTTACAAAATGTAGTTATATAATTCATGCTACACGAGTACTTAGTGAAGTGAAAAAAGTGTTGTTACTAATGTCCTGTTACACATTTGTACTTACACGGGTTGTTACATGTGTGTAGTTACAGAAATATTACAGCTGTAGATACTGTGTATCAATGTGTACTTACACTGTGGTTACATACTACGTACACATCTAGTAACTATTTAAGTACACAGGTATTAGGGACACTTATTGCTTAATATAAAGTTTTTCACAGTGCAAAACATATTTTAAAAATACACACAGATGTATATTAACGTGAAGTAGGTCACAAATGTTGATATTTGCTTCAAATGTTACTAATTATGTTATTGATCATGCTAATTAGATACTAATACTAAGCCAGAAATTTAAGAATGGAAGTCCAAAGTTCTTCATATTAATTTCACATAATAACTCAATGTTACTGATATTAAATTATGCATTATGAAGTTACAATGAATATGATATGATTATTTTGACCTAATACAACATTTGTCATAATTTAGGCTTGATATACCCTTGATATGGTTGATAAAATATTTTCCAAAATGCTTTACATTGATTATTGAAGAAAAAGGAGTGAAAATATTTAGTCGCCTTGGAATTATAAGGTTCTATCTGACATTTTTGTCAAAATTGAGTTATTCATATATTCTACTACAACTTATTTACATTATGTGATGCTTCTTTTGTAAGCTGTGTACATTTTGGGCCTTTTTTTAACAAAAAGTGTTCTATCTACAGAAGTCTATGGAACACAAAAACTTTGAAGCTCAATATCTCAAACTGCTCAGAATGCAGACAGAACCTTATAATTACAAGTTTAAAATAGATACTAATGTATATTAATGTAAAGTAGTTCACGAATGTTGATATTTGCTTTAAACCGTATTCTTATTGATACTCAGACAATTATTATTTTTAAGTATGACACTAATAATAATAATAATAATAATACTATTGAGGGGAAAGTTACTTTTAAAAATAATGCATTATAATATTGCATTACTCCATTAAAAAAGTAACTAAATGCATTAGTTACTTTTTTTTTTTTTTTTGGAAAGAAATGCATTGCGTTACCTGGGCTAGGCTTGCTTATTTATTTTTAATAACACACCTGTAAATAATAAAGCAACTGTAAAGGCCCTTTCCTTCCAAAAGTGAAATGAATTCCAAAAGGAAGTGTCTCTCAACACGTGGATGGGAGAGCTGTCGGTCAATAAATGGGAAAACAAAGTAACTTGTGTTGCATATTTGAAAAAGGAACAGCTGAAATATTGTATTTATCTAATAGACAGCAACTGAAGAAGATACTTTGCATGTTTGTGAAAGTTAGTTTGCCTCATATGTGAACAGGGTGCATTTAAAAGGCCTCAAGGCCAAACTAACGTACTGTGTATAGGCCTCATGGCCTACATGACTGCGCTTATGAATAGTGAATACAGAAGGAAGTACTGGAGATGGGAGATGCCACAGGATAAGATAGTGTGGAAATAGATAATGTGTACAACTGATTAAAAACCTTAAATGTATATGCCTATATATACCACCCGAAACACGAAAAACAGACTAACAGGTGTTTTTCTACAATGAATGCAAGCATTAGGAAAACTGAAAAACAATTGTGGAAAAGCACTGGGTCAACAAGTGTTCTGCACGCTCATTGGACAGTGACTGATAACGAAATTGTATAAAGACGGTATCCTGGATAAAGAAAGATTCAGAAGTCCTCCAGGCATCTTGGCTTACAACATAACTCAGATAATTTCTTGTAAATTTAAAAGTAATGCATTACTTTACTAGTAACTTGAAAGAAGTAATCTGATTACATAACTCACGTTACTTGTAATGCTTTAAGGCCCCGATATACTTCAAATGAAATCGAAGAACGAATTGATATGACGTCATTTCGAACAAAATCAGGCCGTAACTATGTATGAGTTCGTTTCGCAAGTTCGAAAACAGCTCACTAAAGCGAACATTCTGGGGAGTTCGTTTTGGCTCCTAAACACCTTTGAGCTACCATTGGTCCGTGGCGATTACGCAATCAGTGGGTGTGTTCTGGAACTCCACCTTCTTTTTTCCCGGTTCGTTTCTCATTAAACAAATGTCAGGCAGGAGAACAACATCTCCAAGTCACTAGCAACATAAATACACTGTGTCAAATAACTGAACTGCCATATATATCCGCACCTGTACGATCACTCACGGAGAGACTTTAAAGCAGGGGTGTCCAAACAACTTATCTGTGTGTCATAAAAGTGCTCATAAAAATAGGTAGAGATGGTACAAGAAAAGAACTGCCATGTATGTACAAGTATACATAGTAGTAAGTGAGTGTCAATTTAAAATAAAAATCAAAATCAAAATCAAAATCAAAGCTTCACTTGTCATGAACATATTATGCGGCCCCTCACTTAATGTGGAAAACTTGATGTGACCCTCGAGTCAAAAAGTTTGCCCAGCCCTGCTTTAAAGGTTCAGAGAAAGCATTTACCGCAGGGGTGTTGGAAAAACAGTATACCGTCGCTCAGCCTTTTCGAATGTCTTTTTGCCCCCAAACGAAGAACGAAAACGAACTTCGTTTGAAGTATATCAGGGCCTTTACCCCCAGAAGTGCTAGTGATTATACTAAATGACATCTAGTATAATATGAGATACAAGCCTTACTGATTGAGCTTCGGGGGCAAAAGCACCGAATACATCAGATCACTATCAGTGACGAATGGGAGAGTGTGCATTTCTCACCCTCCGCTGGTAAATGGCTATCCAGTCAGTAGTTGAGAACCACTTGTGTCCTTTGATGTCGTTAACTCCGTTTTTAAGGTTGCCGTAGCGTTTGGTGAGATCCACCTGCAGCAGGTTTCTCAACAGGTCCTTCAGGTCGGAGCTGAAGTGTGACGGGAATCGTACCTGTGAAAAGACTGGGTTTAAGCCTAGCTAAACTAAACTCAAGTAAACTGCGGTGGGTTGAAGACAAGAATCTCAGATGTTACAGAGACATTTTCAGTCTAAAGGCTAGAGATTTATCATTTCCTGGCAAAATTACCTTTCCTGAGACAATCTTTTCGTAGATCTGAATGGGTTGATCAGCAAAAAATGGAGGATAACCGGCAGCCATCTCGTACATCAGCACACCCAGAGCCCACCAGTCCACAGCCTTATTATAACCCTATGAGAGAAAACACAAACCCTTCAAAACTTTGAAATATATATATATATATTTGTATGATGTCTTTGAAAAAATATCTTCTGCTTCAATGAGGTCGAATTTATTTGATCAAGAATACAGTAAAAAAAAAAAACAGTAATATTGCTACAATTTAAAACAACTGTTTCCTATCTTAATATATTGTAAAAATGTAATTTATCTCTGTGATGCGCAGCTGTATTTTCAGCATCATTACCCCAGTCTTCAGTGTCACATGATCCTTTAGAAATCACTCTAACATGTTGATTTGTTGCTCAAGAAACATTTCTGATTATTATCAATGTTGAAAACAGTTGTGCTGCTTTATATATATATATATATATGTGACCCTGGACCACAAATCCAGTCTTAAGTGTAAATTTTTCCAAATTGAGATGTATACATAATCTGAAAGCGGAATAAATAAGCTTTCCATTGATATATGGTTTGTTATGATATGACAATATTTGAAAATCTGGAATCTGAAAACAAATCTAAATATTTAGAAAATCGCTTTTAAAGTTTTCCAAATGAAGTTCTTAGCAATGCATATTACTAATCAAAAATGAAGTTTTTATATATTTACAGTAAGAAATTTACTAAATCTTTATTTTATATGATTTTTAGCATGAAAGAAAAATCAATAATTTTGACCTATACCATGTATTTTTGGCTATTGCTACAAATATACCCCAGCGACTTAAGACTGGTTTTGTGCTGCAGGGTCACAAATAGTAGTCAACATTTGGATTGGATCAAAAAAGTTAATCAAAGTTGTCCTAAGACAACAACGCATTTTGGTTTTAGGTTTTAGGACAACTTTGATGAAAGCTAAGATAGATCCAAAGTGACAGTAGAGACATTTATAATGTTACAAAAGATTCCATTTCAAATAAATGATGTTCTTTTGAATATTCTATTCATCTATGAATTCTGAAAAAAAAAATGTATCATAGTTTCCACAAAAATATGTATGTCATGTGACAATGAAGACTGGAGTACCGATGCTGTTTAAAATTAAGCTTTATTCACAGGAATAAATTACATTTTAAAATATATTCACAGAGAACCGTTATTTTAGATTGTAAAAATATTTCACAATATTGCTGTTTTTCTTATTTCTAATCAAATAAATGTAGAATTGATGAGCAGAATAGACTTCTTTCAAAAACATGAAAAAAACTAATATTTCAAACGTTCAACTGGTAGTCTGTTCTATTTTATTTAGCTGTGCAGCTGAAAGCAAGTTGCATGATCAGACGCTTCATTAATTACACTGGGACTGCTGTCATTCACTGTAGACACGTCTAGAGAAACTAGGACAGCATAGCTCACCTTGCTGAGGATGATCTCTGGGGCCAGATACTCCGGGGTCCCGCACAACGTCCACGTGCGACCCTTGACCCGCTTCGCGAAACCAAAGTCTGTCACCTGAAACATAGGTCCCACAGATGATGCTGTGATATATGCACAGAACATGCATGCTTCGTGCCAGAAGCATTTCATAATGTCATTATCAAATTAGCCACGAGGGGGCAGTAATGATGAGATTAGAGTCGTATGTGACTGAAAGCACATCCATGGAGCTGCTTAGATCACAGACACACTTTTAGCTACATTTTACTGTCCTTGCAAAGTTGGAATTGTCCCACTTTATAGAAACAGCCTTTGAGCAAGCCAGCATTGTAGGCAACTCTTCCAGGTTCAGGAAATAGTCCTCTGTAAATTGTGATGCACATACTCTAATTGTACTGTTCTGGAACAGTGTTGTAAATACAACTTAACCACTGATTTCTAGTAGTTTCGCTTTCACAGGGTCTCCAGGACACGGCAGCAACAATACTACAGCCAGAATTAAAATCACGCCCCTTTATTTGCATAAACATTTGGGCGGTGTTATGAAAATCTCCCCACATCGTGACGTAGACATGTGGTGTGTTTTAGGGGAGCGTGTCAGAGTCTTAACTTTGATAAAGAATATCTCTTTGGTTTTGAGTCTTTAGTCTTTGCAACTTCAGGGATCTTATCTGAGCATGAACAGCTTGTAACACTCCAAAGAGAAAGAAACACTTGAAATCCCATCATATGACCCTTTAAACAGTAACAACAGAAGTTCCTAATTTTAATGTTAGTCAATTAGCCATTACTGCTAATTTAAGACAGGAATTCATTCCTTAATATGAAAGTTCTTCATATTAATTCAAACAAATAAATATATTATATTATACTTATGCTTCTACTTACAATGCTTCACTGATGTCTCGAGGAAATTGTTCTTTTTTTCTTCTTAATATTTAACCATTGATTATAGCCATTCAACATCACGGTATAATCGATTTGAACATTTATTAGACTTTAAAAAATAACTTTAATTTAAGTGAACTTAAAACAGTCTCCACGTAAACCCATTATAATATATACCTGTTCCCTTCAGCAAGTAGGAAATATAGGGAAATTGACAGAAGTTATCAAACACTAAGTTCTAAATTAAATATAGATGAATCCTTAGAGCTACAAAAGTATTGGTTTCCTCTTTTTCTTTTGTTCTTTAATTAACAGACATCACAGCAGCTGGTTATTAGGTTATTTTGGCTGCTATAACTTTAAAAAGGCAGATCTGACATGCATGCTCGTAGTTATATTTGCACTTTAATATGAATTAATACAGGCACGCCGCCACATTTGTGCATGCAATTGAAAAGCATTGGTTGTTAATTGCATTAAATATTTTTAACACTGTTAAACTGGAAAAAACTAATCACCTGCGTTAATGCACTAATTTTGACAGCACTAATTATAATGTTATGATATGTTTCTGTTCATCTAACACAACATTTGTCATCATTTGTGCTTGATTTACCATTGAAGACTGGATGCTAATGAATGCTAATGGATTCCTGGAAAGCTGGAATTTACAAGTTTTTCATATTACTTTACATAATTACTAGATATTATGATATTATAGAAGTTACAATATGTTAATTTATCATCATTTGCAAGATAGTTTCCAAATTGCACTATTACAAAGGTGCAAAAAATATCTGTATAAATTCATACTGATGTAATAAAAGTCACAAAAACAGTTGAAATGTTACTAATTGGTATTAATCATGCTATTTAATTGTCTATCAATGCTAATTCAGAAATGTAAGACTGGAAGACCAAAGTGCATTTAATAACTAAATATTATATGTTTATATGTAGTTGTGATGACCGTTCAGACATGTCATAACATAATGAACAACTTTAAAAATGCTTGTGCACATTGTGCTCTGTAACTTGCAGTGTGAACGCAGCCTAAAAAAACCCTCAACATTGAATCAAGTGAACAAAAATGCATGCTAATTTGTCTCACCTGCAGGTAGTCATATCAGTGAGCATGATGTATTTGAATGTAACTCGGTCACGTGCATGTGTTTATTACCTGTATATAGCCCTGCTGATCGATGAGGAGGTTCTCTGGTTTAAGGTCTCTGTAGATCAGGTCCAGGGCATGCAGATATTCAAATGTCAAAACTATTTGTGAAGCATAAAACCGTGCATGGGGTTCACTACATGAGAGAAAGACAGCAAGAGAAAAAGAAAAGATACAGTTACAAGAAAGTTGTTGAAAATTATTACAGCAGCAGGGTTAAAATAATAAAACAGATTCATGCAAACGTGTACAGAAACAGCACAAACACACTTTTCACCATTCATCAAAACGAGCGAGGTTTGAAAGCAGCAGATACAAAAATGATGAAGAAAAACTCCAACAGCATGAGAGTCGCTTTGATATTTTGTTGTTATCTATGCATTTTTAAATGCAACTGTATATGTTGATGCTGCTAATTGGTTCATTTTAGTACACCAACAAATAAATATTAAGCATCTTTACACAACCGAGATGAAAGCACAGTCTCACATTATGTGCATTAACACAGCTTTCAGGACAAACAGCTTTGGATTTCACTGCTGCTGAGATGGAAGTCATCTTTCGCTTCTCTAAACCCAATGTTTGTTTTGTGTCCTGTATATGTAGCTAGATGCAAATGAGCCAAACAATACAAGCACAAATATGCAGAGTGCTGGGGCGACCTGTTATTATTACGTCTCATTACTATGTCCGTTTCTTATGTGAATAAAAAACCCCAAAAACAAATACATATCAGCTAAAGTACATATACTGCAAGAATTGTCAGATGTCCAGATAATCAAACTGTGCATTTGGAATCACATTTTAAAGTGGCATAAAACTCAATAAATTAAGTGAATAAATAAATGACATCAGGGTTTTTTTGTTTGTTTTGCTTTTTCTTTTGCCTTTTTTGACATTCACACACATGCAACAAGATTCAATTTTTATTATTATTTAATTGTATTTAGTCTTTTGTAGTTACAAGCCAGACATTCACACACATTTGACTGATTTTATAGATATTAAAACTATTAAAGTAACTATAAAGTAAAACTAGTCATTTAAAGTAACTATAATTAAATGACTGAAAATAAAGAGTATTCCCTTACTTTACTTTTTCAAGGGAAAAGTAATTATATTACAGTTGTATAACACGGTAGTAAATCTGAACCAAATAATTCACAGTTGGTTTCAAATTTAAGGTATGTGTGTGTGTGTGTGTTTATATATATATAATATATATTATTTATACTGTGTATGTTGTATGTTACCGTACATCTTGAATGTAAATATATTCACCTGAATCTGCCGATTCTACGCAGGTGTGAAAACATCTCTCCCCCCTGAACGTACTGCATCACCATGTAGAGATTAGTGTTGTCCTAAAACAAACATAGGTTATCAAACATGTCCTTTGCATGCGGCACATCATCATCCAGCTATTGATATGCCAAACAGCATTCACCTTGAAGGAGTATTCCAGTCGCACTAAGAAGGGGAAGCTGACGGCCTGCAGTATCCGCTTCTCGTTGAGAGTGTGTTCAATCTGCTTCAGCTTCACCACCTAAAGAAAAGCCATGAGAGGACACCGTGACGTCGCCATGTCTCACTGTGATGTCACAGCTTAGGCATTAGCCCCGCCCACCTTCTGTTTGTTAAGGATCTTCATGGCGTAGTGCTGCCCGGTCTCTCGGTGTCTGACCAGCATCACGCGACCGAATGAGCCCGTGCCCAGAGTCTTCAGCCGGTCGAAGTCCTCCAGACTCGCTGTGTTCTGAGGCACAGACCAACATTTAAAACACGCAACTACATTCATATTTGTCATGCTTGCTGTCCAGTTTCAAAATGTTATGAGTGGCTTTACAGCACATTGCTATGCTTTCAAATAGTATTATTTTTGTATCATTCAGATTATAGTTTTTGATGATATTTTGAATTCGACTTTATTTTTATAGTTTCTGCATTTTATGTAAATGTTAGATTTAAAATATATATATATATCATTTTGTAGTTTGTTTTTTGTCGTTTTCTTAGTTTTTGTTGTTTTTAACTCTTTCCCGACCACTGACAGATTTTTCCGGCTTTCCGTGTTTTCACTGTTATACTGTAGGTGGCGCTATTACACATCATCTGAAAGAGTACAGAATCTCAATTTTTTTTGACAAAAACACAATTTTCTCAGCTTTTTGTCCAAAAGGTTGCTTTTTTTCCCCACATTCAAGTGTTGATGAAAAAAATGCATGACTAGAATGTTTTGTGTTTGTTAGTGTTTGTGTGCGAGCAGAGGCTCTGTTATTGCATTTTCAGATATTCATACAACAAAATATTCTGAGGGCCATGAATATTTTGTGAAAATTATCAAAAATGCTGGCAGTGGCTGGTAATTAAAAAAAAAAAAAAAAACACTGGTGGGAAAAAGTTACATATGTTTATATAGTTGTATTAAGTTTTATTGCAGCTTTAACTATTTTGGTACATCAAGTTAAACTAAATGAAAATGATAAACGCTGTACTCAAAATTAGCTGAAATAAAACATGATTATATTTATTTTATTAACGTTAACATCAAATTTATTTCAAGTAGCGAATGCCCACAAAAGTGAGTACACCCCTAAGTGAAAATGTCCAAATTGGGCCCAAAGTGTCAATATTTTGTGTGGCCACCATTATTTTCCAGCACTGCCTTAACCCTCTTGGGCATGGAGTTCACCAGAGCTTCACAGGTTGGCACTGGAGTCCTCTTCCACTCCTCCATGATGACATCACGGAGCTGGTGGATGTTAGAGACCTTGCGCTCCTCCACCTTCCGTTTGAGGATGCCCCACAGATGCTCAACAGGGTTTAGGTCCGGAGACATGCTTGGCCAGTCCATCACCTTTACCCTCAGCTTCTTTAGCAAGGCAGCGGTCGGCTTGAAGGTGTGTTTGGGGTCGTTATCATGTTGGAATACTGCCCTGCGGCCCAGTCTTTGCTTCAGTATGTCACAGTACATGTTGGCATTCATGGTTCCCTCAATGAACTGTAGCTCCCAGTGCCGGCAGCACTCATGCAGCCCCAGACCATGACACTCCCACCACCATGATTTGTACTCCTCAGCTGGTTGCTGCCACACACACTTGACACCATCTGAACCAAATAAGTTTATCTTGGTCTCATCAGACCACAGGACATGGTTCCAGTAATCCATGTCCTTAGTCTGCTTGTCTTCAGCAAACTGTTTGCGGGCTTTCTTGTGCATCATCTTTAGAAGGGGCTTCCTTCTGGGACGACAGCCATACAGACCAATTTGATGCAGTGTGCGGCGTATGGTCTGAGCACTGACAGGCTGACCCCCCCACCCCTTCAACCTCTGCAGCAATGCTGGCAGCACTCATACGTCTATTTCCCAAACACAACCTCTGGATATGACGCTGAGCACTTGCACTCAACTTCTTTGGTGGACCATGGCGAGGCCTGTTCTGAGTGGAACCTGTTCTGTTAAACCACTGTATGGTGTTGGCCACCGTGCTGCAGCTCAGTTTCAGAGTCTTGGCAATGTTCTTATAGCCTACGCCATCTTTATGTAGAGCAACAATTCTTTTTTTCAGATCCTCAGAGAGTTCTTTGCCATGAGGTGCCATGTTGAACTTCCAGTGACCAGTATGAGAGCGTGAGAGCGATAACACCAAACTTAACACACCTGCTCCTCATTCACACCTGAGACCTTGTAACACTAACGAGTCACATGACACCGGGGAGAGAAAATGGCTAATTGGGCCCAATTTGGACATTTTCACTTAGGGGTGTACTCACTTTTGTGGCCAGCGGTTTAGACATTAATGGCTGTGTGTTGAGTTATTTTGAGGGGACAGCACATGTACACTGTTATACAAGCTGTACACTCACTACTTTACATTGTAGCAAAGTGTCATTTCTTCAGTGTTGTCACATAATAAGATATAATAAAATATTTACAAAAATGTGAGGGGTGTACTCACTTCTGTGAGATACTGTAATTATGATGTAAGATTAAACTGTGTATAGACAGCTTTACTGATTATAAGGGGAGTTTTTTTGTGAGTGCTTAAACTTAAAAAAGTCAGCCATAATGTTCTTTGCTCGCATTCTCTGTATAATTTATTAACCTTTTGAGTAAATGTTGAAGGTACATTTAATTAAAATGTGACTTCTAGCGGCGAAAACTTGCATATTGTGCCTTTAAAGCAGTGTGTGAGTGATTCACTGCTTCATTTGCTTTGAGATTGTGTTGACAAATGTCAAGAGTTTATGGGTTTGTTCAAATGGCCACAGCAAACAGCGCTGACCATATAATAATTCTTCTGTAATTTTAAAAGTGTACCTGAGAGCATACAAACCTGCTTTAAATGACTCATTTAACATTTTTTTGTACTGGTGAACACAATTAACCAGCTCTGAGATCTATTTCAAATGAAACCTCAAATCCTCACTTCTGTTTTCGCTTTCTTTACTCGAATTCAACGTGCATCCCTCCTCTAGTCCTCGTACCTGTGCAGGATTCTCCCATTTCCTGAGGAAATCTTCTCTGGCGAAGGCCAAAAACTCTTTGACTGTGGGAAGAGACATAAAGCACATGAACTTAACCTTACATGCAGCAACGCCATATTTAGTTTTTCTGAGGCCACTAAATGATTGACGTGATAAAAACATTGCTGTGCATAATCTACTACAAGCCTTCTTTTTTGCAACTAAATGGCCTTTTCTGTTACAAAAATCACATTAGAAGCTATCAGCATTTTATCTTACTTTTTGTCCATGTAAATATAAGGAACTGCACCAAATTGAAAATGTTTGTTCAGTTTGAACTCTGAATAAGTTATTTCTTCCTCAATTTTCTCACTGCATCATACTATATGAACCATAATGGCCTGATGGATCAAATATAATACTCAACAAAAACTTTTTTTTTCAACAGATTTTCCTGACTATTATTCCATATATCAGGCATTACAAGGTTAAACATGATAACATGCCAAACTCAGCAGTGCAAAACGGTCAATGTTTTCAGTGTTTTGGTTGATTTCATTAAGGCTTCAGCTTCCAATAAGAGTGCAGTATCTCAGCTCCATTCATTTCAAAATTTTCAAACCCACTCCACAATTTTTTCCACATTTTCAGTGCAGAAAAAATATAAACCAAGCAAAAAGAAAGACAAACATTTCAAGGGAGTTGCACAACAAACCCACAGCATCACAGCAAGCCAGCGGGAAGGATTGCGCTAAACTCCCTGTGCTCGCGTTTTCCTTATGGGAGTTAGCATTTTGCGTGAAGTCAGGTTTATTCATATTCCTTTTCACAATTCACATTGTTTCAACGCACCTTTACAGAAAATCATAATGTTCATGTCTATAGGATATTAATATCTCCTTATGCATTTGGCAGATTATAGCTGGGCGATGATATACTTCACATTTTGTGACGATCAAGCAATCAAGCGAGATTTGCTAAATATTATATTTATCACGAGTAGCACAATATTTAGCAAATACAGATAAAGTTGAACTCATTTGTATTACATCTAAATTTATATTAGGAGCTGGGCGATAATAGCTACAGTTACATTTTGCAACGATAATGTAACTTGTGTAATGCAATGTAACTTGCATGCAAATAAAGACGAATATAGCCTTTTAACCCCAGGTTAAGGCAATGTTAAGGCCACTTTTATCCCTGGGTTAGGCAATGTTTCACATTTGCATTTTTAAAGGGGGCTAACACCCATTTTGCGCTGCCAAAGGTATACGTTACGAGTTGTTTCGCAACAGAAAAACCAATCGTAAACAAAAGATTGTTTGCCACGTTAAATGCATGCGTTTTGTGCAGTCACAGAAACTTTCAAGCTCCAGCATCTGAGGGAAACGGTTCAAGATCGTGAGCGGTTTCGGTTCCTGTTTTGACACATTTCATACTGAAACAGGAAGGTGGGGTGGGACATATCAAGGGACTTATCTAAAATGTATTTATTAACGTGAACACCAGTATCCAATGGTTTAAATTACATCTGTGAGACATGATTTGGTCCTTCACTGTAAAAAAAAAAAAAGTTGAACCAACTTGAATTTTGAATTTTAATCTTCAGCAGATTTTTGAGTTTATACAACAAAAAGTTGAGAATCTCCTACAAAAATAAGTTGAGAGAACTCAAAAATCTGCTGAAGCTGGTTGCCTTCAAATTTTAAGTTGGCTCAACTTTTTTTTTTTTTTTTTTTTTTTGCTCCTGAGTGCATTTTATTAGACAAAAAAACGATGGTCTCAATCATTTTGGGTTGTTTTTCAAAAGACTCTTTATAAATGTCAAACACTAGTGTTAACTGAACCAGAACGTTATTAAAACAGACTCGATCAAATCAAAGGAACACTGTAAATATGAAAAATAACAAATTCATCCTGGGATTTGCACGAATAAAGCGCAGAATCTCAAAGCCTGACTACCTCATTTTTAACCCAGGGTTATTAGTATATGTTAGTATGAACAGTGTGAATCCTGGATTACTTAATCCTGGGTTAAACAAACCCAAGTGTGAAACCAACCGTGGAGACTCCAGCAAGGCCGTAACCATCACAGACACTGAGAAGGACACATAGTGGTCAAATAATATGGTTATTTTCAATGCCAAGAATGTTAAAATTGCTATATTTAGCCTTCATATTAGATCTCAGAATGTAGGTTTTGGTTCTCACCGTTTTCTTCAGATCTTCCACACATCTATCCTTCCCTATAGACCCATCAGATGTACACACATAGACCCTTTTCTATCTACTAGCCAGCCATCCTTGGCATGTTATATACAGGGTGCAGCACAAACCCCTCGCAGCTCGCTCTTATTAAAGCATCAACACATTGTTTGAGCCTGTGATCGCCATGACAGCATCAGCATCCTCTCTGCTGCTGAAGCCTCGCACATGCACGACCATATTCCCGATGAGCATCTGAGGATGCCGATCGCCTTGATCGATGATGATGACTAAACAGAATGACTGGGAAGCGTTAAAGACACCCACCGCTTTCCATCTCGTTGCCTCGTTTGGCGGCCGGCGTGTTGCCCATGACTCTGGGCCTGTCAGGCGCTGGAGAGCCGCAGGTAGGGAGGGATGCTGCCGTGCTTCGCCTCTCACGGTCCGTTCGTGCGACTGGCGTCCACCGATCGGCTCTGAATGTGAAAACGGGGGACGTTAACGCGTCCGATGGCTTCTCGGATAAACGGTGATCCCTTATGAATGCAGCAGCAGCATCCGCGTTTAAAGGGCGGACGGGCCGCCAGCATCAAACCGGACTCGGGCGTCCTTTCCTGGCCTGGCTCTTCGCCGCTCCTCCGCGGCCCCGCAGTCCTGTCTGTCGCCTCCCCGCGGGGTTGTTCCGTGAGCGGCGTTCGCAGGGGGAATCGCGGCGGAAAAACACGGATGCAGCTTCGGCGAGATCGTTCATGCAGCTGCGCTTCCCGTGGCCATCGACACTGACTCCGCCCCCCGGACTGAGCCCGCCCACCGCGACACCCCATTGGTCAGACGGACAGATGTGCGAATGATTGACACTTATGAAGCAGTTGTGATTTCTCGATATCGAAACAAAACATGGCTCCTTTTCTATTGTGTTAGAAAGTAAACCTATATTATACGTAAATTGAATATTTCCACTGTTGTTGTCCAAGAATAAAAACACATGTTGGCCCCAATAGAAGGCTATTTTGTCACTCAATGTGGGGTAAGTTATCACATTTGAAACTGGCTTTTCCCGAAACATTTGAACAGTAAAACAAATAAGTACAAAACTTTATTTTATTAAATTTTTTAAAGAAATTCAGCGAAAATGCAAAACGTTATTTAACATAAATTTCTTATTTTCATATTCTTATTTTTATTTAGTCTAACTTGAACAGAGGTGTAAAAAGTACTCAAAAATTATACTCAAGTGAAAATATAGATACTTTTTTTTTTTTTACAGTTTATAAGATACCCAGTGAAACTTTTACTCAGTTAAAAGTATCTGGCCAGTAGAGTAAAAACAACAAAAAAAACTTTAAATTGTATTCAAGTATTAAACAAGTATTTTATTTTTCCAAATTTTGCATTGTTTTGATTATTTAAACGTTCTTTCTTAACATCCATCACCTAACTCTTCTCCCATAGCAGTTTGAAATACCAGTGTTTGGTTTGGTTCAGTGTCCGTCACCCCTCTGACCCACGGTGTGCATATTTCCACAGGCCCAGATCAGAGGACCGAGAAGAGAGGAAGGCCAAATGAAACTATGGGATGAGAGCAGAGGGAGTGATGGAGGGATGAAAGGAAGAGTAGTTGTCTGATGTGATGTGTGGATCAAAGGTGGAGCAGCCCAAAGTGCCATCTCTAATAGCTGTTGCTTAGCAACATCATAAAAAGACACACAGTCCATATAAAAGAGCCAGGAAACGGAGAGAAAACCAAAGACAGTTTTACAAAGACAAAAGTTTATATTTATGAAATCTAAGACTTTTCATAAATATCACATGGAAAGAGAAAAAGGCAACGAAAGAACCAACTTGTATTCAGTTTAAAACAACACAATCTCACATCCCAACAAAACAGAACCAGAGCTGGAATTGTGACGAGTTCCAAATACTGATCATATCCGAACACAATATTCCCAAAAAATTGCTTTCTAAGATTTCTGATCGTAAAGTACCACAGGATGAATCTCACAAAAACACGTCAAGGTCACGTTTTTAAAAAGAAAAACTTTTTTGGCAATTCCTATTATTCTCAGTGATAGTTCTCTTTGTATTTAATAAACACAACCATGATGTATGAATAATTTACACCAAATTTTATTATTATACCATTATTATAAACCACTTTGCCTTACAGTAATGAGGTTTGTTTTCCTTTGGATTATATTAAAGAGAGTTTGGGGGGAAACATTTGTGAACAATCTCAAAATGCCAACATACTAACGGCCTTAAAATATAACCTAGTTTTTAAGAAAATGCGAACCAGACATGTTTTTATGGGATTCACCTCACTAGTGATGTGCACCACAGAAAAACAGAAGAAAACAGTCCATGTCTGCTGGTGCTGCAGGTTCGGCCCCCTGCTGTTCAGGACAGGGAGAGCAAGACAAAGTCCCACCACTGCCTGAGCGCTTCAAGTGTGTGATCAGAGCAGTAAGTGCCAGAGGATTGAGATGAGTGTGTGTGTGTGTGTCCAATCTCAACTGTAACAACATGTAGGTGTATAAATACAAAATGACACATTTATTACTTTATGTATGAGGTTGTTATTGTGTTCAGGCTCTATAAGCAGTCCATAGAGTTGTCAGGCATGAGTCCAAGGGGCGGGGCTTTGCCGGGCATGGAGGTGGGCGGGAGCATGGCATTGGGGGCGGGATCTACATTCTCCGAATCCTCCATCTTGTCCATAGTTGCCTCCCAGTTAATGTGGAAACGGGTCACACGAGGGTTAGATGCCAAGATGTTCCTTTGCAGCTGCGAATCGGCACAAACACACACAAAAACAAATTACGATGAAACATCGAAAAGAACAATAATTCGAATTGTTTGGATTTGAATGTCAACGTTACATTGTAAAGACTCAATGCTAACATTACTCCTCAAAATATAATATAATTTACACTTGACAACATTAGTTAATTTTTTTGTTAATGCAATTAATGAGCAACGAGCAAGACATTTGTTACAGTATTCATTTTGTTAATGTTAGTTATTAAAATTACGTTACACTTTATTTTAAGGCGTCTTGTTACAGTGTAATTATACAAGTACTCAGTAATATTAATTAACTACATGTACTTACTATAAGCTTAGGATTTGGCTTAATTGCATGTAATTATGCATAATTAATTGTTATTATAATAGTAGGTACAAGTAATATGTGTAACAAGGACACCTAAAAATAAAGTGTTGATTTTAATAACGCATTCACAAATGTTGAAATTAACAAACTAAGACTAATAAATGTTTTAGAAGTATTTTTTAATTGTTAATATAAACTAATGTATTTAATTAATGATTAACATGGAATCTTATTATAAAGAGTTATCGTAATTAAGATATATCATCTCTATGCTTACAAAACCTGTTTAATGTGTCGAATGAGAACCGAGGTTTATATATTCAACAAGCGGTTTAAGAATCTCTCGATTCGCCGCAGAATGAATGCGTGGAAATACAGGATTCTGTAGCAACACGCACAATGGCAGCGACCTGGAATCGTTTAGCAGAATTAATGAATTACAAACGATACTGGACTATAAACGGCAGCCACCTGCCTCTTTGATCTGGCCAACATTACCACATTTAAAATGCAGCAGATCTGTGTTACACAAATACACTCTCAATACATAACATGCATAATGTCTACTGAGTGTTAATGGGCTTCCTGGCCTAAATTCAGTTCAGCCCTTGTGCCGTACCATTAGTGAATAAAGCACAGCATGTATATAATGTCTCACCTGTGTATAGTCGGGTTTGACCGGTGGGTTTTCCCGTAGCTCAGGGTCTGTGTACTCATTGTTTACATAGTAACCAATGCGAATGAATTCCTGTCCCCGATAGGTGCATGTGATCAGCACTACGGTCACGCCCACTGCATCACTCTCGGGGATCAGTCCTGTGTTTGGAGCGTCCGCCTGTCAATCAAGTCAAGAGAGACGAAACAAAGATTTGAGTGCTGTTTCCAAATCATGTTTGTAGCTTGCAAGTTGCAAATGTTCTTGTTTCTACAAAATGACCCTTTGGATTTCATGACTAATCCAAGGTATGCATGTGTCTATGTTTGAACTGTGTCCAGTGGACCAATGTGCCATTGTTTTTGCACTTTTCCAGGAACACATCTAACTGCAATTTGTGTACTCGATTTGAAATTTGCACTTTACTTTCTCCATTCATCTCTAGTGCACTGCGATGTATTGACTAACATGGTATTATTTATATGGGTTAGAAATTAGATTTGCAGAAGTCGATCATACTGCACCGAACCAGGAACAAGTATTTCCCAGATTATATCCCACCTGAAAGACAAACATATGTCTGCCTGCAGGAACTGGGCCGACCAGAACCGAGTCCAGGACCTGGTCGTACTCCTCGCTCTCAGCTGAGCCCACATAGATGATCTTCCACTCTAGATCTGAGAGAGAGGCAGAAACCGAGGGATAAGGACTTGTTGTTTCTAACAGTAAATAGACAGAATATCAATACCATACAATGAGCATTTAGAGCAAAATTAAAAGGATGCGAGTTCACATGCTTGAAAAACTGAACATCCTTTTAATTTGTATTTCAAGTTTCATATGAGATTAAACATTTGAGGTTTTGTAGCACAAAATGTGACAATTTCTTATCTCAATGTTAACCAAAAATCTTATTTTATTTAGAAATCAAAACTGCTCTTGGTTTGGTTTAATAGATGTCATAACTGAACTTTTAATAGCATTTTTATCGTGCCATTAAGTGTAATATTACTAATCGTCAGTAAATTAATATTATAACGATTAAATAAAAATGTTCTTTTATCAAGTGTAGGGAAAGTTTTATTTCTTTTTAGATCATGATAACTATTCAATAACTGAATAAATATTCATAATTAATGCTGTCTAACGATTAATGACAAATAATCACATCCAAAATAAAAGTTTACATAATATATGCGTGTATATTTATGTATATATAAATACACACCCATAGAGTATATATTTTGAAAATATTACATGTATATTTTTATTATTTATATTACAGATTTAATATATAAACATAACATTTTTCTTAAATATATACATGTATGTGTGTGTATTTATATAGACATAATAAATAAACAGTACACACGTGTTATATAAACAAAAACGTTTATTATGGATGCGATTAATCGTTTGATAGCACTGTAATAATATTTTTATAGTGAGGAATGGCAAAAATGTATTGTTTTATATATGCTTAAAATGAGTAAGATTTACAATTAATCAGAACATTATTCTAGTCAAATTTAGACAAATAAATAAAAAAAACACCCTTACATTTAAGAATTTTTATCTTATTTGTGTTCATAAAATAATGTCTCTAGAATAGCAATGATACACAATCTCCACAGCGCCTCCCGACACGTGACGTCACGAGAAATCCAGCCAATCGGAGAGGGCACAAACACATTGTTGTGTCTGCAGGGTTGCCAGGTTTTCATAACAAAACCCGCCCAATTGCTACTCAAAAACGAGCCCATTCGTGTTTAGTGGATGATCCCCGGTAAAACTCGCGTTCCGGTGGGAAAAATACACGTTTTTAGCGGTGTTCCCCTGGTAAAATCCGCATTTTAGCGGCTAAATATCACCCGCGGACATGAAAAACAACCCGCGGGAACAATGTTAAACTCGCTCAATTCCGCGGGAAACCCGTAGACTTGGCAACACTTGAACTCCCCGCCGGCGCCAAAATATTAAGCGCGTAAACATTAACACTTTTCCCGCTTAAATCACCACAAATATTCCCGTGATTGCTGATGAGGTGCAAGACAAGACGTAATGACATTGTAAAACATATTTCAGTATCATTAACTTAGTAACTGCAGAATGTGTATAAAGTGTTAATTTGTGAATTTCTCACCTTCAGGAAGGTCCTCCATGCATTCAAACGTGATTTCGAATTGAAACGGGTTTCCAAAAGGACTGGGATTATCCAGAACAGCCACGTTTAGCACCTGCACTTTAGCCATGATGCTCACAGAAACCGGCCTTGTGTTTGAGGAAGAGAGCTTCTTAAAAACCGTCCAGGTCAGTCTAAATCCAGCAGAAGAGTTAGATTTACAAAACAATCCACTGTTGAAGCAGGTTTTCTCTTGATGGGGTTAATTTGTACTTTTTAAACTAATCAGATGGTCGCCATACATCCATTTATTGCTAGAATATCCTGAAGAACATGTAATTTAGTCTGGTTTTGCGTGGATGCGGTTTTAAACACAATAAAAGAATCAGATTCAGTCCTTTCCTCGGGATCCTGAAGGAAAAACGTCCCTAAATGCAGCAAAGACACTGTTTGAATGACAGCAGCAGCAAGTGCTCTTCTTCTTCTTCTTCTTCTTCTTCTTCTTCAGTCTGATAAACCTGCTCTCTGCTGAATCCTGCTGGACTGGAGAAATCTTCTTCTTCTTTGGGGTGTTATGGCAGCTGGCATTCAATTTGCTGCATTACTGCCACCGACTGTATACTATATTCTCTTGTCCAGTCCAGTTTCTTTTCAAAAGCCTAATAAATATTTCCTGCACATTCTAAAATACTTTTAACATTTCCCTCTACTCGTCCTAAACTCTGTAACATGGTCATAATTTCTTGTCTTTCTTGAGTAAATTTCCCGCAAGATATTATTCTCAACCGTCTCATACTCCATTAAGGTTGCTATTCTTATTCTGCTTAAAATGACTTGTTCTTTCCTACTCATAGCATTATCTCTTGATACACCCACTCTGTTTTGTATAGTATGCCTCCCCACTGCTGCTGCCATTTCTCCATTATTGCATTCCACACTATGCTCTTTCCCACTGATTTAGATAATATTAATTTTAATTTTTGGTTGCCTTTTTTGCAAGCATGTCTTGCCTGGAATACCTGAATGAGCCGACACACACATGAACACATTATTCTTCCCCTGCCTAACTGCTGTTGTATAAATAAATAAAATATCATAGAGCAGGCCCTGGTGATTTGTAGCTGTGCCTGATTTAATGCTCCTTGGCACAGTTCTGGAGGAAATCTCTCCATAGTCGGGTGTCAAATACAGTGAAGCAGATGCACAAGAATACGAAATGAAAAAAAAAAAATGCTGTGCTAAAACCGTCAATCAACAATTTTATTAAAAAAGAAAGCAATGCAAATCAAAAGCAGTTCCACAGACTGGATGAGTAATTGCAATCTCAACACTTCAGACCAACAAATGAGACTCATAGCAGCTGAAATAAGGACATATATTAACACGCTGCTATAATGGAGCAACACATCAGAGGTTTGTTGTGCCATACCCAGCTATTAATATGATGAAATAAACTAAAACTCAGAAATTAAGAATAATTCCATAAAATAATACGAGTAAAAGCATGACAAGCCTAGATTAACCGTATTTCTCACAAGCCCCCTTTCTTGTGTTTTTGCACGGCAGATCATTCCAGTTATTCAGGATAGGTTTTTCAGGGTTCAGAGTAATACAGTCCTCATTTCCACCAACGTCATTTGGCTCACCCTTGATCCAAAACCTGAAGAAAATGTGTCAGATGTTCAATCATATCAGACCCAA
Organism: Barbus barbus; assembly: GCF_936440315.1. Lineage (NCBI taxonomy): Eukaryota > Metazoa > Chordata > Actinopteri > Cypriniformes > Cyprinidae > Barbus > Barbus barbus. The sequence goes on along the minus strand of NC_136736.1, from coordinate 1,794,502 downwards.
AGTTTTTACTCTTTCAGTAACTAACAACTGAGGAGCATCACAAGCTTTTCATGAATCAATACTAACAGCACCGCAAAGTTTAGAGAGTAAACGAAAGTGGTACAAAAGACTGAGCAGAAGTGGAAGTGCAGAAAACTAAAAGAGGGAAGTTGTCTGTTAGAATTCCCTTGAATTGTGGTCGTTGTCGTGATTGCGTTCGTGGAAGAGCAGAGTCTTCGAAGGTCTCAAAAATAAAAAATATTTCTGTGTTTAGCACTTACTCTTGTTTCAGTGGTGAATTATCCACCCATTGCATGCTGCCCTCCTGCTCTGTGTCAGACAAACCAATCCAAACACTCTCTGTGGTGAATGAAGAGATGAGTCTCTATGTGTGAATAAAACATGAATAAGTGTGATTCCTCTCTTTCATTAACAGAAACCTCACCTTAAAGGCATAGTTCACCCAACAATTAAAATGTGATGTTTATCTGCTTACCCCAAGGGCATCCAAGATGTATGTTTCTTCAGTAGAATACAAATGAAGATTTTTAACTCAAATCGTTGCAGTCTGTCAGTCTTATAAGACTGTGATCCGCCAGACAGCAAGAAGAAGAAGAAGAAGACGCGTCACGCGCCGGCTGTTGTGTGAATGTGCTCAGGACAGTTGGACCGTGTGGCGGATCAGAGGGATAAAACAATATAAATACTGTTCAGTTTTTGCACAGACCGATCATTTTGTGTCTAAAGACCTCAATGAGCCGCAGGGTTTAATTTGGTTTTTCGATGTTTTTTTTTTTTCTCTCTCAAAGCCGTGGGGTACCATTGACTGCCATTATATGACTGACAGACTGCAATTTGTGTTCTACTGAAGAAACAAAGTCATCTTGGATGCCCTTTGGGTAAGCAGATAAACATCCGATTTTAATTGTTGGGTGAACTATCCCTTTAACACAAACTCACCTGCTTCTCTTCAGTGTTGATAATGACCAGATCAGCTCCAAGATCCCTGCAGTACTGCCTGCTGTCAGACCAGTTCTTCAACTCATTGGACATGAAAAACCAACCTGAACCAGACAGATTTTTATACTTTTCAAAGCTATGCAAAAATATACGGGAAAAATTGATCCAACCTCGTTTAGATGCTTCTTCAGTTCATCACTCAAAGACAAGACTCTGCTTTCTAACTTACCTTTCTTCTGCATTAGATCAGTGTTATTGTCCTGTAAGATCTTTATCAGCTCTCTCTCTGCTGTGACGGTGATGTGCTGCAGTGTGATGAAGACCAGCAGAACAACACAAATGAGTCCGAGACCCACTGTGATCAACACCAAACATCTACTTCCTCCTGACAAACACGACCAAAACACAGAAAAATCCATTAATAACAATTCACTGAATATTATTAGGCAACAACTCAAATCAACATGTAAGTAAAGTGTATGTTTACTTATAACGACAAATGTCTGCATTCCTATAAAGTAACATATGCATTCAAAAACACAGGCTGAAAAAGTATTAAAATTGTAATACACTTACTGCATCTTTGAGTTAGTCCTTCCGCTTGCCTGTGATTCTGTGTTTGAGATCCAAATGTGTTCTTAATGTCTTTGCGTTCAACATTTTCATAAACATCCGTGTCCTCCATTATTCACTGTGAATGTCAGTCTTCACAGATGAGTTGTGATCTTTAGTGTGTTGCCTAATGTTTAAAAATCCCTAAACCTACACAGGAAGTCACTTCATTCCTGAAACTGGTTACAAAATCATACATACTGCATGTATATGTAGGGTCAGCATACTTTATGCAAACGTATACTTCTGACAAACGAAAACCAAAACAGTCATGTTTTAAGAAACTTTTCCTAAAGTCTTCAGTAAAATAACTAAAGTATTTAGTTCCATCACAGGTCTATGTCAGTAAAAAGCAATTATCTTACATTTCACTCTATATTATTCAGTTTAACATTTGAAATAAACCTTCAGTCAAGCAGGGAATGTTCTCAGAACTTGGCTAACATTCTCTCATGGTTCTCTCAAGGTTAAAAACAAACTAATGTTAATATAACGTTTGTCCAAAGTTATATGGTTTAAATGTTCTCATAATAATGGGTGAAACCAGTGTTGTCTCCAAGTCCTAGTTTTTAATCAATTGAGCAAAGGTGGGACTTTCAAAGACAGTATGAACAATTATTGTCCCCACTGTTGAGGACCGTATGAGTCGATGCAGCCTTTTTTCTCTTCAATATTGAAGTATTATGGTGGCATTTGTTAAACCAGACTTTTTTGTTTTTTGTTCAGTAATAGCTGAATGTCAGTCAATAAAACCAAAGAGAGACCACTTCATTATATTCATTCATCATGAGTTACAAGTAGAAAGTGTGAACGAATCTGCTACTTCAAGGTTTGATTCAGCAACGCACAAATATTTGCTGTGAAACAACACTGTTATTGTTAAGAAACAAAGGGGTCAAGAGCCCAACTAAAGCAAACACTTATCTCCATGATGGTGGCAACATCTGATCCTCTGTAATTCTCAATAACAGCAGGTGTTCATTACTAATGCACCATCATCATTTAATTAGTCACTTAATTATCTCATTAACGTTAACTCTTTTAAAGTCCCACCTCTGCTCAATTGATTAAAAACTAGGACTCAACACTGGACTTTGAAAATTAAGTTGAAAGAACGTTTCAGGAACATCAAAACGTTCCACTAACATTAAGAAAACCGGACACATAGAACGTTCCCAAAACCAAAAAATGTTTTTAAAACGTCCTTAGAACTCAAAATTGTTAGCTGGGATAGAGCTTCAAAAAGTTTTCTTTCAAAAGGACAAACATAAATTCAAACAAGAACATAAAATAGGAAAAATTATTCCATGTTAATACACTTTATAAAAGCAGAAAATAAAACAAGTTAATGTGCCTCAGCTGGACTATTTCAGTGTTAAACCCTCACACATGTATGATACGCAATTGTTTTGATATAGGGAAAAACTATATTTCTAATTCTGACATTGTTTATTCTTCAGACAGTCTCTGTTAAATACTATGCTAAACAGCATATGCTTCAATATTTCGGTTTCAACAGGCGTACAAATTCTAAAATAAATAAATAATCCCAGGGTGAGAATGATCTTTAGTGCCCTCTAGTGTATGAACTTTTCTAGCACTAAAAGGTGTTTTTTATTGAGACACATGAGCTGCTTCTCATTTCATAAACTGCACATCCTCGTTTCACATTTTACTTCATTTTCTCGTGTCTTCTGAACATGGTGAAATGTTGCCTCGTGATCCCTGATGCTCTGAATGTGCTGTAAAAGAGTACCAATAACATCTGCTGGTTCCTGAAATTTACAACAGATATAAAGCCTGGAAATACACCAAAGGGAACTAAAATGTCCTTTGAAATATGTTTTGTTTCGAGAAAGAACTCCACTGCATCGACCTCACAAAACAAATCTTCAGTCTCAGTTGATTCATGGAATTGTTTTCAAGTGTTTTATTTGATTTTTAACCACAGGGTTGTTTTAAATTCAAGTTCAAGTTCATTTTATTTGTATAGCACATTTACAACAGCCACCAGGCTGACCAAAGTGCTCTACAGATTATACCACATGCACAAAAAACAGACCTGACAAAAATTTTATACAACCCGTTTAAAAATGGAAAATGGCCATATCACGTCAATACATTAAGGAAAACAAATACGTTCTTAGCAGGGACTTAAAAACAGACAGCGAAGGGGCCATTCTAATCTCTAGAGGCAGGGCATTCCAAAGTCGAGGTCCTGCTACTGCAAATGCACACTCACCTCTGCGCTTAAGCCTAACGTGAGGGACTACCAACAAAGCCTGGTCACAGGATCGTAGGCTAGGCTTCTGGACGGAGTGTAGAGATGAAGAAGTTCAGACAGGGGCTAGGTTGTGTAGGGATTTATATACAAAGAGGAGAATTTTAAAGTCTATTCTCTGGCAAACCGGCAACCAGTGTAAAGATTTAAGAACTGGGGTGATGTGTTCATGTTTACGACACTTTAAAAGAAGTCTGGACGCAGCATTTTGAACAAGCTGAAGACGTGCAATTTGACACTTAGATATACAGAATTGTTTAAAGAATTGCAGTAATCTAGACAAGACGTAAGAAAAGCGTGAACAGACATTTCTAGAGTTTTAGGAGTGAGAAAATATTTAATTTTGGACAGTAAGCGAAGCTGATAAAAACTGGATCCGATAACACAATAGATATGTTTATCAAATTTTAAATGCTGGTCAACAAGAACTCCTAGGTTCCGAACCCGTGAGGATCTAAAAACGGATAAACTTTCTAACTCAGGGCTTATACACTGAGAGTTCTCATTGGGACCGAAAACAATTACCTCGGTCTTGTCTTCATTTAGGAAGAGGAAATTTTGGGCTAGCCATGATTTAACCTCCTCTAGACATTGCAGAAGAGAAGTAATCGCAGTGGAATGTTTTCTTTTAATTGGTAAATAGATCTGAGTATCATCTGCGTGGAAATGAAAAGACACGCCATGTTTACGCAGAATAGAGCCCAGAGGTAGCATGTAGAGAGAAAATTGAGAAGGAGCTAAAATAGAGCCTTGTGGAAGGCCACAGGTCAGAGGTGCAGGGGAAGAGGTAACATTACCCAGCTTCACTAAAAACTTTCTGTCTGACAGGTATGACTGAAACCATTTCAGGACGTTAGCTTTTAGACCTACTCAAGACTCCAATCTAGATAATAGTGAGGAGTGGTCTACGGTATCAAAAGCGGCCGATAAATCTAGAAGAATAAGAACCACAGAGTCTCCGGAATCAGTAGAGAGGTAAATATAATTTAAACCTCTCAATAGGGCGGACTCAGTGCTGTGGACACACTTAAAACCAGATTGAAAAACCTCATAAATACAATTACTTGACAGAAAATATTGAAGTTGATTCAGCACAAGTTTCTCCAAAACTTTTGAAATAAAAGGTAATACAGAAATTGGCCGAAAGTTTTTTAGGACAGAGGAATCCAGTGAAGGCTTCTTGAGCAGAGGAGTGACCGTAGCCACTTTAAGACTGGCAGGAACAGAGCCAGTTTGGAGACACTTATTGATACGAGACACCAAACCTGGCCCAATCGAATTGATAATTAATTTAAAAAATCTCGGGTGAATGATATCGCTAGAACAGAATGAAGGTTTAAGCTTGCCAATCACCTCCTTAAATTCCTGGAGATTTGTAGGAAAACGGCAGATGCAGATGACATGATTGGAGAGACAGTTAAAGTTAAAGTGGGGTAGACGCTAAGTCCTAAGTTAGTAATTTTGTCACTGAAATATCTCAAGAAGCTTTCACAGAGAGCAACAGAGGCAACAGGCAAAGTGTTAACAGAAGGATTAGTAACAGATTGAATAATTGAAAACAAACCTTAGGTTTTAAGGCAAAATAACTTGTAGTTTTTATTAATAAATGCTGATAGCTGAAATCAATTTAAGTACTTCTTAATCTAAGTTATTTCATTAGTGTCGAATAGAAAATCACTTGAGCATCATTTTGGAGCTCACTTCCTCTCTGATCACTTCAGTCTGATAAACCTGCTCTCTGCTGCGTCCTGCTGGACTGGAGGAAATCTCGCCATACAGCAATAAAGCAGAAACACAAGAATGAAGTAAAGCATGAAATGAAAACAAACATCCCAAGTTTACTATGGTAATGATGGTAATTGAACATTTTATTCAAACAGAAAGCAATTCAACTCAAAAGCAGTTTTACAGACACTCAATATCAAAATAACAGGGTAAAAAAATAAGGCGACTGGATTGTCTCCTCACTTCAGACCAACAAATGAGACACATGATAACATCTAGAAAAGATTATAATGAGCTGCTTGTGATGGAGCAAAATATGAATGTGTCATTCACAATAAGAAGGATTATGTTAGAAGCAAAACCACAAGATGGGATGAACCCTATTTTTCACAAATCCCTTTTTTCTTATCTGAGCATGGGCGATCATTCCAGCTGTTCAGGGTCTCTCTTTTATAATTCAGTTCAACACAGTCTTCATCTCCATTCTTGTCATCGGGCATACCTTTGAACCAAAACCTGAACAACATGTATCAGATGTTCAGTTTTTCTGAAAACTAATATTTGAATCAAAAATACTCACAGTATAATAGCACATTTTAAGAGTAAAGTAATACAGAAGTTTGATCAGTAGTGAAAGGAAAAGTAAAAGAGAGAAGAATATATTTCTTTATCACACTGACAGATGTGACACATTAAACCGGCTTTACTTGTGGTTGATTTGTATTCAGAAGGTTATGATGGCCTCATTTTATATTGAGAATCAAAAAGACTAAAACAAACAAATACACCATGATTTTTAGCACTTACCCTTTTTTCAGTGGTGAATTATCCACCCATTTCATATTGCCCTCGTTCTTTGAGTCAGACAAACCAATCCACACTCTCTCCGTGGTGAATGAAGAGATGAACCTCTGTGTGTGAATAAAAACAGGAATAAGTGTGATTCCTCTCATTCATTAACAGACACTCACTCAAACTCACCTGCTTCTCTTCAGTGTTGATAGTGACCAGATCAGCTCCACGATCCCTGCAGTACTGTCTGCTGTCAGACCAGCTCTTCAACTCACTGGACGTGAAAAACCAACCTGGACCACAAAGAGACATGTACTTTATAAAACGGTGTACATGAAAGATACAAAAGAAACAACAACATAAAAAAAAACACATGCGTACTGACCTTGTTTAGATGCTTCTTTCTTCAGTTCCTCACTCAAAGATGTGACTCTAGTCTCCATCTGGCTTTTCTCTGTAGCAAGATCTTTGACTCTGGTCTCCAGCTCCAGTTTCTTCTGACTCAAAGAGTTGAAGTTGCCCTGTAACTGGCTTTTCTCAGCAGTGAGATCTCTGACTCTAGTCTCCATCTGGCTTTTCTCTGTAGCAAGATCTTTGACTCTGGTCTCCAGCTCCAGTTTCTTCTGACTCAAAGACATGAAGTTGTTCTGCAGTTGATGTTTTTCAATCATTAGATCAGTGTTATTGTCATGTAAGCTCTTTAACATGTCTCTCTCTGCTGTGACGGTGATGTGCTGCAGTATGATGAAGACCAGCAGAACAACACAAATGAGCCCGAGACCCACTGTGATCAACACCAAACATCTACTTCCTCCTGACAAACACGACACAAAACACACAAAATCAGTGAATACTCTTCATGCTTTTTAGAAGTTAAGTTTCAAATCAACCTCTGTAAGGGTAATCTACTATTGCTTTTGGTAATAGACATGAATTTTTATGTTTTATAAGTATATTTTTATGTCATGTGGAAGTGCTATGTCAAAATTTGCGGACAAGATCACGTTGAAAAGTTAATAAAAAATAAGTCAATGTTAATACACTTTTAACACACCATCTGCAAAATCATGTCAGCTTTAAAGTAATTTTCTGCTTACTGCGCTTTAGCTCTTTTCCTTCATCCTCGTTGTGACTCTGAGTTTGAGGTCCAGTTGTGTTCTGAATATCTCTGTGTTCAACATTTTCATAAATAGCCTCTAGATCCATTATTCACTGTATCTGTACAGGACGTCTTCACAGTGAGCTGTGCTATTTAAAATGCTGATTAATATTTTCAAGAGTGTTAAGTCTGCTGAGGAAGTGGTTTAATTTCACACTGTGGTTTAATTTCACACTGGCCTTTGGTGAGAATAAAGTCTTTCAGTCACACTTAAAAACTCTCTGCAGAGCCGTACTACTATGTTTGTGTTTTGTACAATCAGCCATGTGTTATCTGTCACGGTGCGTCTGGAAGGAAACGAGGGGACACGGAGTTCTCCAGCAAGTAGTATTTTAATAATATACTTCTGAGACACGGAGCACAAGCAAGACAAACGGGAATGACAATATAATACCGGACACAAAGGCAGGGGAACACAGGGCTTATAAACACTGGGAAATCAACAAGGAAGAACAGAAACAGGTGCGGGGCAATTAAACACAGGGCTAGGGACTAATTAACTAATGAACAGGGAATGAGGACAGGAACAGGAAGGCCAAATATGGACACGAGAGGAGGGGGAAACAAGACACAGGACTGACATAACGCCCCCCTCCGGAAGGCATGTCCTCACGCCATACACCATCCAATGGGGGGGGGGGGGGGCGCTCCGGCGGCCTCCCGGGACCAGGGGGCAGGGCTACCAGACTCCAGAGTGGGACCCGTTCCGGGAGCCCCGGCGGGACAGGAGACTCGGGAGGCCATGGTGGATCAGGAGACTCGGGAGGCCATGGCGGGTCAGGGGACTCGGGAGGCCACGGCCTTACTTTTTCGGGCCGCCCGAGGGGTTCTGTGGCCTTGGGCCGTGACCCTATTACCCCCCCCAAATTTTCTTGGGGAAGTCCCCCCCTGGGAGCCACTGCGGAGCGGACTCTGTGGGGTGCTCTTGCAGCGCGGAGCTGGACGGAACCAGAGGAGCCGCAGGAGAGCTGGACGGCACCAGGGGAGACGCAGGAGAGCTGGACGGCCGCAGTGGAGACGCAGGAGAGCTGGACGGGACCAGCGGAGACGCAGGAGAGCACCTGCGAGGAGCAGGCACAGGAGGGCGCTCTGGAAGTGCGGATTCGCAGGGGTGTTGATAATGTGTGTGAGTGCCGGTAAGAGTGTGGGAGAGATTGTTTGGAGAAGGTGTGAGGGGATCGGGTCGAGAGGACATGTTGTAGGATGGCTGGAGAGGAGAAGTTTGGATACTTCTGCCTCGGTGAGGGGACAGAAGGAGAAGATGGGAGTTAGAGCAGTGGATGTGGTTTATTGGAGATCCTGTGGAGTTGAGAACTGGTTACTGATTGTTCTAGTTTTGTCTGTGAAAAAAGAGGCAAAGTCATCAGCGGTTATCAAAGTGGTGGGAGGTGGAGGAGGGGGACAGAGGAGAGAATTAAATGTTCTGAAGAGATTACGCATGTCTGGAGCGCTGATAATCTTGTTGTGGAAATGTGAGGATTTGGCAATGTGGACTTCAGTAGAGAAAGATGAAAGCAAAGACTGATACCTACTCAGGTCCGACGGATTATTCTAGCTGCTGTGAGAAAAGTCTATAAACGATCCACCACCTGCAGGATCCTCACATGCGATAGCCTAGTAGCCGGGACAACTTCTTCAAAGTGCCATGCTCGATTTTTGCGCAAAAACCTACCCGTACCACTCAAATTAGAAAACATTATTATAAGCTAAACGTTGTGAATCAGGATAAAGTAAGGCGATAGTTTTGAATAATGGCTGGTTATGTACTTGCTCAAATATTGATTTTGGATCATTTTTAACCAAAAAAAGTATCTCACAGAAGTGAGTACACGCCTCACATTTTTGTAAATATTTTATTATATCTTTTCATGTGACAACACTGAAGAAATGACACTTTGCTACAATGTAAAGTAGTGAGTGTACAGCTTGTATAACAGTGTAAATTTGTTGTCCCCTCAAAAAAACTCAACACACAGCCATTAATGTCTAAACCACTGGCCACAAAAGTGAGTACACCCCTAAGTGGGGGTAACAGGTGGGAATATCAACTCTTTCTCAACGGGGATCTCATTGGAAGATGAGTTGACAGTCAGCGTCTCAGACTGCAGAGATGATGGCTGAAGAGTGTGAGGGAAACAGTCAGGAAAACAGATACTGCCCCACTTCAGGACCTCACCAGTTCTCCAGGAGATGACGGGATCCTGTTGCACAAACCATGGGCGCCCTAGGATCACATATCTTGTAACTGTCCAGCTTGTAAGTGAAGAGGTCCCACGCTGTGGCGCACATGTTTTCGGCTGAGTGGTTTACCGGTTACCGATTGGACCTGCTAGGTGGTTTTGGTGGTGGTAGTCGGGAGCTTGAGCTGGTGGCAGAGATTCCCGGAGATGAAGTTCCCCGTAGTCAAGGAGGGCTGAAAAGGAGATTCCAGAGGCAGTAAGCTTCACAATAGAGGTGAGGGGCTGCATATTGATTATCGATAACTGAATGGCACTCACCATGGGTCTTGGTGGACGAATTGGGCATGCGGCGATCACATGCCCACCAGCTCCACACTACAAACATAAGCCCTGGGCCAGCCGTCTCTGCCGTTCCGATGAAGAGAGGTGAGTATTATCCACCTGCACAGGCTCATGACCTGGTTCTAGGGGCTGATGGAGTCTGAATGGTGAAAGTTGATGTTCTTCAATAAAGGATTGCATACGAGTAGCACATCGGATGGACAGCTGTAAAAACGTTCCAGACCATAGGAGTCATCATAGGCAGCGAACTGAAGCCGTACTCTCGGCTCTAATCCCTGCCGGTAGGTTGTAAGGAGCGAGCACTCATTCCAGCCGCTGGCCGCTGCAAGGGTTCTGAACTTGAGAGCATAATCGTTAATAGACAGAGAGCCCTGGCGGAGATGATAGAGTTGTTCGCTGACAGAGGTATTGCCTGCTGGTTTCGGCCCACTGGAGCGCTCGCCCCGTCAGCAGGGAGATCAGGAACGCAATCTTGGCTCTCTCCATTGGATAAAGATGGGGCTGCATTTCCAGAGCAAGGGAGCATTGCAGCAGAAATCCGTTGCACTCCTCCGCCGAGCCAGAGAAGGGCGCTGGTTTGGCCATGGGACTGGTAATTACTGTTGGAGAAGAAGTTGCGGTGTTGGTGTCGTGCGGTACAGGTGGTGAAACTGGTGTGGGGGTGAGAATCCATTTGAGAGCATCCACGATCTCCTGGAACGGGTCGGGTGTACTCATGTTGCTGAATGTTGGGGGGGGGGGGGGGGGGGTAGAGGGGGGTTGCCAGTTGTTGATTCTCCACAGTGCTGGGGGATGGTGTCTTGTAATTGGTGATGTCTTTCAGACCTTTCCACTCTGAAGCAGGATAGCTTGAAGATAATTGGTTCCTTAGCTTTCCAGAATAATTCCTCTTTGCCATTCTGATCTCCTTTTCCAGTGTGTATTTGGCCTGGTTATACAAGAATGAATGAATGAATGAATGAATGATGCATTTATATAGCACTTTTATTGTGTATTGCCATACACCCAAAGCACTTTACAATCATGTGGGGGTCTCTCCTCAACCACCACCAGTGTGCAGCATCCACTTAGATGATGCGATGGCAGCCACAGTACAATGACGCCAGTACACTCACCACACACCAGTTACAGGTGGAGAGGAGAGAGTGATAGAGCCAATCAAGTGTATGGGGATTACTAGGAGGCCTGGTTATACAAGAGTCTGTCCCCATTCCTGCAAGCATCTTCTTTGGCATGACGATTTCAGTTTATGCCTGTAGGTCGGTATAAGATGAACCAAACAGTGATCAGAGAGTCCTAAAGCTGCCCGTGGGACAGAGTGATATGCATCCATTATTGCTCTGTAACAGTGATCCAGTATATTACTGTCTCTGGTGGGACATGTGATGTGCTGTCTGTATTTTGTCAGTTCACGGGAGAGTTTTGCTTTATTAAAGTCCCCGAGAATGATTAAAACGGTGCGGGTGTTGTTGCTCAGTCTTTGTGATCAGATCAGCGAGTTTCTGTAAAGCTGAGCTCGTCCGCGGTCTGATCTAATCAGTTGAACGCTCGGCAGATGTAGCGCGCTGTCCGGAATGGTGTCATTCAGCCAGGTTTCCGTGAAACACAGAGCAGCAGAGATTGAAAAATCCTTATTTGTCCACGAGAGCAGAAGAAGTTTTTCTGTTTTGTTGGGTAGAGAGCGGAGATTTGCCAGATGGATGCTAGGCAACGGCGTTAAAATTCTGCGCTTTCTGAGCTCCACAAGCACGCCGGTTCGCTTCCCCCTTCTGCGCATCCTGAAGCGTTTGACCAGCACTACCGTTCCGCCAACTACAACAGTCAGCAAAACGTCCGGATAGCCGAAATCCGGTAAAAGATTTTGTGGTGTGTTCTGCCGAATGTTCAGCTGTTCATCCCTAGTAAAACTGATTGTGTTTGAGAAACAAAAACAATAACAACTAACAAAATCAGTACAAACACTGGAAAGCTAAGCACTGTGGCTGTCATGTGCAGCGCCATCTCAGATCTTAGAAGTAAACAGTCTTGATTTGGAGCTATTTAACATGATCACGCCTTAATGTTTATTATTTTAATATGTTTTCTTGAGGTTCACACATAAATGGATATATAGATAGATTAGAATAGGCTTGAAGCAAGGAGAAGAAGTCTTGTGATCCCTGGTTGTTAATTATCCCCTGAATGTATCACTGAATGTCTCTGAGTATGGCCAACAGCTCTATCTGCTGACTCATGACATTTGCATCAGCCATAAAGCAAGGAAAAATAGCCTACATATGAAAGTGAAGTAAAATAATAAACCTTTTGTTTAGAGGAGTCCAGTGCATTTACCTTACACAACAGTCTAAAATTATTTATTCAATTGCTTGGAATCATGTTTCCTTTTGGCAGCCACAGAACTAGTTTCAGTCAAAATTATTTCAAATGTACTGCTTAAGACTGAAACATGTAAATACGGCAGTAATTTGGCAGAAAACAATTGAGCCATCATTCTGGGTCTGATGTTTCTCTTCTCTGATCAGCCCAGTTTGAGGAAAACAAACAAACAAACAAATCAAAAAGAAATAAAATTGCTTTCTGCTGCATCCTGCTGGACTGGATAGTCATGAATCAATCAATCAATCAATCAATAAATCAATCAATAAACAAACAAGTAAGTGCTGTGGGTTTGCTGTAGCAATAATGTTAACTGACTTTTATTTAAAATAAATAAAAAAACGTTACACAAACACTCAATATCAGCATAAAAGGGTGAATTTCGACACTTTAGACTGACAAATGAGACTTATGATAACAGCTAGAATAAGATCATATTAATATGTGTGATGGAATAAAACATAAATACATCAGAAAGGAAGCGCATTATCCACTGTCCCACATTACACTAATTCACCTGCGAGAAAAAAGGATGTTGTGAGTTTATTATAGCAATAAGAAAATAATGAAACTTTTACATTTCCTTTTCATATGAATGCCACTACTGATTTTGTATATTATAGAAAAGTATACACCAAAAATTATATTATAAAACAGGATAATATAAAAAGAAAATAGTGGACTGCTTTTAAAGTCAGAAACCGAAATCATAAATAATGCAGACACAATAAGAATGATTCCATAAAATAGCAAAAGCAAAACTTATATATAACCATATCCTATTTCTCACAAACACCTTTTCTCTTCTCTGAACATGGCAGATCATTCCAGTTTTTCAGGACGGGTTGTGAAGACATCAGTTCAACACAGTCCTCATTTCCACCTTCGTTATTCGGCTCACCATTTTGCCAAAACCTGAATAACATGTATCAGATTTTTTGTTAATCAACAAGACAATTCCTATAGAAATTGACAAAAGCAACTACATTAAATGATGAAAATAAAGTAGTACAAAGTACAGTACACTTACGTTTGTTTCAGTGTTGAATTATCAACCCATGTCATGTTGCCCTCCTGCTCTCTATCAGACAAACCAATCCACACTCTCTCCGCGGTGAATGAAGATATGAATCTCTGTGTGTGAATAACAAGGAATGAATGTAAATCCACTCATTCACTGGCAGACACACAAACAAAGTCAGTCAAGCAAACTCACCTGCTTCTCTTCAGTGTTGATAATGACCAGATCAGCTCCACGATCCCTGCAGTACTGCCTGCTGTCAGACCAGCTCTTCAACTCATTACACATGAAAAAACAAACTGAACCACACAGATTTTTGTACATGAACACTTCTCTGTATACATACATGAAAACCGAAGTATTAAAAACTGCAACAAAAACAGAATTGTACTGACCTTGTTTAGATTCTTTCTTCAGCTGAGTCAAAGAGTTCAAGTTGCTCTGTAACTGGCTTTTCTCAGCAGTGAGATCTCTGACTCTAGTCTCCATCTGGCTTTTCTCTTTAGCAAGATCTTTGACTCTGGTCTCCAGCTCCAGTTTCTTCTGACTCAAAGAGTTGAAGTTGTTCTTCAGTTGGTGTTTTTCAGTCATTAGATCAGTGTAATTGTCATGTAAGCTGTTGATGGTTTGATTGAACTCTTCAACTGTGTTCTTGTAACTCTTTATCAGGTCTCTCTCTGCTGTGACGGTGATGTGCTGCAGTATGATGAAGACCAGCAGAACAACACAAATGAGCCCGAGACCCACTGTGATCAACACCAAACATCTACTTCCTCCTGACAAACAGGAAGAAAACACAAATGTAAATGAATACGCTTCATATTATTAGAAATTACCTTTCAAATGAGCCTTTAAGATAATCAATCTTTGTCTTTAGTAATTTTGTAGAGTTTGTATTTTCTTTTATAAGACAAACATTGCTATATAGTAACAATGTTGGTGTACGATAAAATATCCAAACAAGAACATGTTGAAAAAGTAAACAAGAATTCCATGATGATACATTTTAAATAAATGCAGAAACATTGACATGTTTTTCTTAGCATAAATATTTAAAGTGTATTAATTTTCACATTATTGACACTATTTATAACACAATTTCTGCTTTAAAGTCTTTTCTTTTCTTACTGTGCTTTAGATCTTTTCCTTCATCCTCGTTGTGACTCTGAGTTTGAGGTCCAGTTGTGTTCTGAATATCTTTGCATTCAACATTTTCATAAATGGCCTCTAAATCCATTATGCACTGTATCTGATAGCACGTCTTCACAGTGAGCTGTGATCTTAATAATAACTAGTGCTATTTCTACACAGGAAGTGGCTTTTCACACTGGCCTTCGACAAAATATAAAGTCTTTCAGTCACACTTAAAATCTCTCTGAAAATCTGTACTGCTATGCTTGTGTGTTGTACATTCAGCCACATGTTATCAGCTTCAGAAGCCAACAAGAGGAGTCTGTGAACAATCATATGGACTCAAACAGCCTTAAACAGGCCAAACAGCATTAAACTGGCCATACTGGACGTTTATATTGATGATGCAGGAAACACAGCAGCAAGTGCTCTGACTCTGATGTTTCTCTTCCTCTCTGATCAATTCAGTCTGAGAAACCTGCTCTCTGTTGTGTCCTGCTGGACTGGAGGAAATCTCTCCATACAGCAATAAAGCAGATAGGGTGAGTACAGTAGAGACACTTTCTGCTTGTTTCTTCACTACACAAAAACAAGATGCTGAAATGAAGTGATTTTTCACATGATATTTCTTTTGCTTGTGTACTAAAATATCATGAATTGGTAATAGCCATAAGTAGCTCATATTTTCCACAATTAGCTCATAAACATGAGGTGCATTTTTGTCTCAACTGTACCAATATGGTGTACAGTTAAAACAGTAGCATGGTACAATAAATGTAATAAATTAAAAAACTTTTTTTTTTTTTTTTTGCTTTATTTAATTCAGATTTAGTTCAACAAAACAGGAACAAATATTTAACGCTACAAAAATATATGGCAAACAGTACAACTGTAAAAATAACAGTAAAAATAACAATATACATACCCGTATATTATTTAACCCTACCCCTAAACCTACGCATCACTTGGATCTTTTTACATTTTCAATCATTCTGTATGATTTATGAGCTTGTTTCATCATGGGGACCTAAAAAATATTCCCATAAGGTGAATTTACTGGTATTGCTATACTTGTGGGGACATTTGGTCCCCATAATGTAGGTAACACCAGTACACAAACACACACAGCCTCTGTATGCATTTTATTTTCTATGATTGAACTGTTACTGTAAACTAAACATCATGTGAAGCAATAGGAAACCAATCTGGATACATTTGATACACTATGTCTCAACCGTACCCCACTGACATGCTCGCACATTTCTTTAGATTATGAAAAGACTTTGCATGGCACAATGTCATAAAATATGCCTATTTTTAGCGCACAGAGTAACGTTTGCAATGATATATGCTAAGTTTAACAATCATGAAAGAATACTTGTGGAAGGGACATGGTGAAATGAAAATCTCACCTTGTAAAAAAAAACTTTTGCTGATATCTTCGGAGTGGAAAGACGCACACATTTCAAATTTCCCACGATCAAAGAGAGCACAAATACACATGTGTGGAGCAAAACTCACGGCTCGGGGTTCTTGTGTACACACGTTATTTAAGGTGTTTCAACTGTACACATGTCTAAATGTACTCAGTCTAAGGAAGAAGTATGAAATCGAAACAAAAATACCAAGTTAACTATGGTAATGATGGAAAGTATAAGTATGATCAAATCCTTAAAGAGTTGGAGAGAATTAACTGGGCGGTGCACTAATTCCAGCAAGATTAAAATGAAAAGCATTATGACAGATGAGAAGAAGGAGGTGAATTAATACATGCATCAGTTTTTTCATCAAGAAACACTTCCACAGGATACACCTATGTATCCTCACTCATCTCTCCTCTGGAAGTTTCCTTACCTCCTCGTGGTGTAATTAGAGAATTGAGATGTACATCAAGATGGGTAACTTTGATCAGTTTCTGGGTCACAGGCGCGAGGAAACGAGGAAGCATCAATCTGAGTACTGAGAAGCACCCAAAGAATGAAGTATGAAATGAAATGCCAAGTTCACAATGGTAATGATGGTAACTGAACATTTCATTCAAAGAGAAAGCAATTGAACTCAAAAGCAGTGTTAGTAGTTTGTAATGTAGTTTAGTGTCATTGTCTCTTTAACACTTCAGAACAAATGAGGTACAATAACAGCTAGAATAAGATAATATTAATATAGAGCTGCTTGTGATTTAGCAAAACATGAACACATCGGATGTGTTTCACAGGCAGGAAACTTACAAATGAATTCTACAATCACAATAAGATTGATTTCATAAAATAATACAAGTAAAAGCATGATAAGACTGGATGAACCCTATTTCTCACAAATCCCGTTTCTATCATTTGAGCATGGCAGATCATTCCAGTGTCTTTTGAAGGCCTCATTTCAATACAGTCCTCGTCTACACCATCATAATTATTCGGCTCACCTTTGATCCAAAACTTGAACAAAATGTGTGACCCTGGACCACAAAACCAGTCATAAGTGTCAATTTTTCAAAATTTAGATTTCTACATCATCTGAAAGCTGAATAAATAAGCTTTCAATTGATGTATGGTTTGTTAGGATAGGACAACATTTGGCTGAAATACAACAATCTGGAATCTGAAAGTGCAAAAAAACTCAAAATATTGAGAAAAGTGCCTTTAAAATTGTCCAAATGCAGTTCTTAGCAATGCATATTATTATATTTTTATATATTTACAGTTGGACATTTACAAAATATCTTCATGGAACATGATCTTTACTCAATGTCCTGATGATTTTTGGATTAAAAGAAAAATCAATAATTTTGACCAATACAATGGCTATTGCTACAAATATGCCCCAGCGACTTAAGACTGGTTTTGTGGTCCAGGGTCACATGTGTCAGATTAGTATCAGAACCCCAAATCAAATCATAACCCAATCATCAAACTAAGAAAAAAAGGAGTGTAATAAGCAATTTATAAATCAACAATACTCACAGTAGCACATGTCAAGTTTTAAAAGTAAACTAGTTTAAAAAATAAACTAATTAAAAAAAAGAAGAAAAAAGAAGAAAAAAGTAAACTAATAATAAAAAAAAAGGTTCATCAAGACAAACTCTGAAGTTGGCTAAATGGTTAAAGCTTAAAGGTTTTGAAGGCAATACAATCTATCAGAAAACAGATCATGACTACATCTATCATGACATAGTGTGGTGCTAGAATGTTTCTAGCATGGTTTAGCATGTTTCTATGATATTTCTAGCATGTAAATCACATTGTCATGTTGCTAGTATATCTCTAATGTTTATCACGTCTAACTTGAACTAGCATGTTGTTAGCATGTTTAGCATGTTTTTAACATGATTTAAAACGTTTCTATTATGCTGCCAGCATGATGTAGCACATTGTTAGCATTTTAAACTTGTTTCTGACATGATTTACAGTTTTTCTCAATCGATTTGACACTTTTCTCGAATGTAATGTAATTGCTATCAAGTCTTTATTACAACCAACAAAAAGTAGCCTATCGTTATTGTAGGGTAACAGTCGAAGTTGACTAAGCTAATGAGTGGATTAAGAAGGCTCTTTCAGTCGGCAAGAGAGAGGAACTGGCTGGAAATTTATTGGCTAGGAGGATTGCATCGCAATCTGGGAGAAGGCTACTGTCATGAATCAGGTCCATGGACTTCCATTCGCTCGCCACCAGAGGTCACTCCTCCATCACATTGACTTTCACACCACACAGACTGTTACATATTACCCTGGACTACATTTCCCAGCAGCCATTTCACTAATCACACGCTCACACCTGAGAACTATCCCACAATCACACACCCTACATAAACCATGGACTTCCTTTCACAGATCGCTGAGTATTGTTCTGTGTATAGCACTCCCCTAGTGTTAGCTTCCTTACCGAGCCATTCTGTGTTTCTGTTTAGTTTCAGTATTGTTCTGCGTTTATTACTCTCCTAGATTTAGCTGCGATACGGAACCCACTTAGTTGTCTTAGACTTGCCTTGTCTGTTTTCTCGTGTTTTGAATCTTGCCCATGTTTCCTGGTTTTACCCTTCGTCTTTCCGTTTGGACTCTGTTTGCCCCTGCTTGGACTATTGCTCGTGCTCTCAGATTATCCCTCTTGTCTAAACCCTTTGGATATTGTTCGCCGATTGACGACCCACGCATGCCCTCGGAATTCTCGTGTCTTGTCCTCAACATATCTGTTAACTGATGTTTGACCCTGCCTGTGATTTGACCACGTCTCTGTATAATAAAAGCTTGCACATGGATCCGTATGCCTCACGTCTCGTTGGCTCTGTTACAGCTACTAACAGTAGTAAGGGATTTTTTTTTTTTTGCAACTTGTTACTGACTTAATAGCAGTTTGCTGTGCAATATGTGCCAATCGGGTGCAGCTGAGTCTGTGTCTTCACAGCCGGGTTCAGGTCCAACTTTCGAATAATTATATTTTTCTTCATATCCACAGAGCGCTAAACACTCTCATGCAGTGTATGTTTCATTCATACTTGAAGCTGGAGGGTGCTCTCACGCTGAAAGACCAAAACAGACTCATAAAAGTAATTATGATTTGCCAGGAAATCCCTAATATGGACAAAAACATCCAGTTTTCACCATATAAGCTGAATAGAAAGCAGAAATGTTTTGATTGATGAAAAGTAAAGACAATAAACACAGGATTGTGACAACGTATGGTTTATGTGTGTTTTTCAAGTCATCCTCAGGTTCTAAATAAAGTATATGAATAATGCAGTGCTAATTGAAATAGCATTTATTAAATAAACTATTCTGCCTTAAAAATGGGGGGAAAAAAGTATTTCAAGACCTCAATCAGAAACATAACCAATCCCATTCACAAATTAGTCCATAAAATAATTCCATTAAAAACACAACAAGACAGGATCAAACCTATTTCGCACAAAACCCTTTTCTCTTCTCTGAGCATGGCAGATCATTCCAGTTGTTCAAGATGGGATGTGAAGGCATCAGTTCAATACAGTCCTCATTTCCATCTTGATTATTCGGCTCACCTTTAAGCCAAAACCTGAATAACATACATAAGATTTTCAATGAATCATCAACAAAACTAAAAAGAGTAACAAAGTACAGAAGAACACTTTACCCTTGATTCAGTGTTGAATTATCCACCCATGTCATGTTGCCCTCGTTCTCTCTGTCAGACAAACCAATCCACACTCTCTCCTTGACTAATGAAGATATGGACCTCTGTGTGTGAACAAAAACAGGAATAAGTTTCATTAACAGTCTCATTCATTAACAGACACTCACTCAAACTCACCTGCTTCTCTTCAGTGTTGATAATGACCAGATCAGCTCCAAGATCCCTGCAGTACTGTCTGCTGTCAGACCAGCTCTTCGCTTCAGTGGACACAAAAAGCCTGCCGTTTCCTGTCAATAAACAAACACAACTTTGATTGTGTTGTAAAGTGTTTAACTATACATACGAATCGATTTGTACAAACCTTGGCCAGATAACTTCCTTAGTTCAGTCTCTAATTCCAGTTTCTCCTGACTCAAAGATTCAACGTTTCTCTGTAACTGGCTTTTCTCAGCAGTGAGATCTTTGACTCTGGTCTCTAGCTCCATATTCTTGTGACTGCAAGAGTTGAAGTTGTTCTTCAGTTGGTGTTTTTCAGTCATTAGATCAGTGTTATTGTCCTGTAAGCTGTTGATGGTTTGATTGAACTCTTCAACTGTGTTCTTGTAACTCTTTATCAGGTCTCTCTCTGCTGTGACGGTGATGTGCTGCAGTATGATGAAGACCAGCAGAACAACACAAATGAGCCCGAGACCCACTGTGATCAACACCAAACATCTACTTCCTCCTGACAAACACGACACAAAACACACACATGTTAATTACAATTTTTTGCATATTATTTATCTATAATAACTCAAATCAACCTTTATATGTAATCTACCTTGATTGGTAGATACATTATGAGGTTTTTTGAAGACTATGATCTTTTACAATGACAAACATATGGAATTACTGTAAATGTAAAGCGTACGGTTTACAGTACAATTAAAAAGCCTATGCAAACAAAAATATTCACTGAAAATGTAAACAGAAAATGTTTTTTGAGTAAACAATGATTGAATTTTATTTAACAATTCTCATCCCCTCAAAAATTAGCGATACCCATCACCGTCTTTGCTTCAAACTAAACTTCCTGCTTACTTTGCTTTCGAGCTTTTCCTTCATTCTGGTAGCGACTCTGTGCTCGAGGTCCAGATCTGTTATTAATATTTCTGCATACATAAAAGGTCCCTGATTCCATTATTTGCTGTTACTTACAGTAGAGTACAGATGAGGTGTGGTCTTTATAATGTGTAGCGTGTTTTTAAATAGTGCAAACCCTACACAGGAAGTGGTTTCATTAGTTCAGAAAAATCTAGATTTCATTCTCAGTCTAAATCTCTCTATAAACTCACACTACTTTATGGCTGAATATTTACAGCATATTTAACCTCATGGTGTCAAAGCAATGTGGAGTTTTTCCTGTGATCATGTTAGCAGCTAAAATATCCAACAAGAGGAACCCGTGACCATCAAAATGGACTCAAACACCCCAAAGAGGCCTAACTGGACCTTTTTACTGAAGACAATTGACTGGACCTGAAATTCTTATGGGAATTAATAATGATTTTAATCTGCACCACTGTGGCATTAAGAGACAGAGAGGATGATGGTAAAAAATAGAGATTGCAGAATGATGACTTCCTGTTTACAGCTATTAAACACAGACTGGTGACAACAGGATAGTCACACTTTCATTTTCTCAGTAAGTGTCACTGTTCTGCCATTTTTAACTAAGATGGTGTAAATAAATAACTTGGAGTTGAATTTGATTGTCAGAAGATCAGCATATCGTACTTTATGGACAGGAAACTCAAAACAATTCTTACATTTCTCAACAATTATAGTAATTAATTCTGGTCTCCAACGCCAGATAATTTGTCAATACAAAACATATTTGTGCCATTCAGCTCACCAATTCATAAATGAACAATACTCACAGTACAGCAATGGTCAAGCTAATGCCAATGTTGTTTTAATGATCAGTGGGCTTTCTTAATGTGTCAGTTCACTAAAGGTCAAGGTCAAGTTCAGATGATGTCATATAATCATACAAGATCACATAACAAAAGTCCTTCAGCTGAAGCTATGACTGTGTTCCAGTTCGTTTTTTATGCCCTTCATCTTGTTGTCTCATCATTGCACACATTGCACAAGTGATCACTAAAGACGTCACACTTGCAATCCCAGACAGCAAGCAGTGTTGGCCCAGATACGGCCCACATGGATTTCACACGGGCCAGATGATGGCTGGATCTGGGCCAAAACTATGTTGCTGTCTGGGATGGGCAGAACTGGAATGTCCTACGCTCTTGATCACTTTGAATCAACTATGGAGTAGTGTTGTGTCATTCGCAAACGAGCCAGCTTTAAGAGCTGATTCTTTGTAGCAGATGAGAAGAACCAAATCCCATCGAGGAGAACGAATATTCAGCTGGAGCCTTCTATTTTAGCGATAGTGGTTTGTGTGATGGTAAGTAATTTTTTGTTTACTGTTTTCATAAAAAGCCTTATTTTTATGCATTTTTTGTTACAAAAAAAAAAAAAATACACAAAAGGATCACACCATTATGTGAAAGAAGGAAGGGGATACATGCTCCAAAGATAGCGAGTGTAGTGGTACAGGCCAGGTAACGTACACAGAGTGACAGAGAGAGGCGGGGGAGCCAGATTTAAATGGTTAAGGTAACCCTGATAGCAACATATTGGCCCACATCTGGCACATGTGGAATGATGATCTGGCCCACATGTAGCGTGGAATGATGGCACTTGGGCGGACCGCTGCTGTTAGCCAGATCTGGGCTAAAAGCAGGCCATACAATCCATGCAGAAAGGCATGGATTGTACACAGTAAAAAAAAATATTATATATATTTTTTTATATATTTGTTAGTCGAAACAGAAGGCTAAAGTATATGTTAGTAAAGGTAAAGAGAATGTGGGCAAAGAAAGACAAAGTTTGTTGGTTAATCAGTTGAAAGTAGGACCTCTGAGTTTTAAATGTTTGATTTATGATGGTCAAAGTATGTAGAGGATGAAGTAGTGGAATAGTTGGGCTTCTGATTTCCTTTTTTTTTTGAAGACGAATTCTCCTTGCCACATGTGAGAACTACTACAGTTGAATGAAAATACATGTGAAAAATCATTTAAAATAAATAATTTCAGAAAAATATGAGAAACATGATGTTGTCATGCATTTATTTATTACAGAATCAGACAATAGACAAAAAAAAAAAAGTACATAGCCACATAAGTTACATAAATGGAGAAAAATGAAATCAGTCAGCAGAAGTGATGCAGTAAAAATGATTATTTTCAAAAGATGGACAACTGGACGCTAACTCTCACAGATCCATTTTCTCAAAGCTGTGCATGGGATATCATTCCAGTTGCTCAGGACAGTTTTTGAAGGATTCAGTTCAATACAGTCTTCATTTCCACCTGCGTCATTCGGCTCATTTATTTCCCAAAACCTGAAATACATACAAGCAGTTTCAGTTCCTAAACAGCTACAGTATAGTTACTCACTCTTGTAGGCTATATAAAGAACAACAATCTTTTTAAAAACAAATGCAAAAGGTGCAAAAACAAATGCAAAAGGTGCAAAAACAAATGCAAAAGCCAGAGTTCATCGCTATAAATCCGGCCTAACACTGGGCAAAGGTTTGTTTCAATTTAAAGCCGTTTGAGGGAAAAAATAGTGATGAAAAATACATGAATTGGCATTTAAAAAATGTTGTATGCATACATTTATAATCCAAATAGGCTTAAAGGAAAAGCATTGTAATACAGTCACAATATAGACTATAATATAAGCATGCACAAGCCAGGTCGCATGACATTGACACAGTAAATATGCAAATAAGAACGTTAAACCATCATTTAAAAGTGTACAGTGTGAAATGTCATCACGGAATTAATTGATAAGCCCTCGAAAATTACAACCAGTGTGAAACATGAAGCAAGATAACCTAGGATTTTGTTAACCCAGGGTTTGAAATGACCCTATTTAAAGTGAGAAAAGTCTCTCATCACTTACCCTTGATTCAGTGGTGAATTATCCACCCATTTCATGTTGCCCTCATTCTTTGTGTCTGACAAACCAATCCACACCATATCCTTGACTAAAGATGATACCAGCTGCTGTGTGTAAAAAGACAGGAAAAAATAAATAAGAGCGAGAATTTCCATTACATTGGTTTTCGTCTTTGTCATCTGTCAGTCAACTAAAACTGATCACAGATGGTTACTAGTAATAATAATGGATATTCAACAGGAAGAACAAATACAAGATGCGTAAAAAAATAGTGTTTTCATATTATTGGGCACTGATTTTTTAAGCAGTGTTAAGAAAGTTTAAATGCGAGACATTTTTTGACTTGTTTGTATGTGTGAGGAAATCTACTGCATGTTCATTCACAACAGAATTGTTTTGAACTAATTGAATTTGCCACTGACCTAGCTAACAGAATTTTGTTCTGAAAATATTCAGTGTTGGTTCTGGGAACATAAAAAATGTCCGGTTTTCTTGACGTTAGAGGAACGTTTAAAACCCTGGCCTCTAAACTCACAGACCTCAGCCTGAACTCCTCACTCTGTGACTGGATTCAAGACTTCCTCACCGGCAGACCTCAAGTGGTGAAAGTTGGCCAGTTCACCTCAAACTCCATCACTCTGAACATAGGAGCCCCACAGGGCTGTGTCCTGAGTCCCCTGCTCTACTCTCTCTACACGCATGACTGCGTGTCCTCTCACAGCTCCACATCTATTATCAAATTTGCTGATGATACTGTGGTTCTGGGCCTCATCTCCAACAACGATGAGACCGCATACTTGGATGAGGTAGAGAGACTCACATCATGGTGTCAGGACAACTGTCTCTCTCTGAATATGAGCAAAACTAAAGAGCTGATCATGGACTTTAGGAAGAGACAGCAGCAGCCCTACACTCCTCTTATGATCAGTGGGACCCCTGTGGAGAGGGTGAGTAGCTTCAAGTATAAACATCTCCGAGAACCTGACTTGGACTACACACATCCAAACACAGGTTAAGAAAGCCAGGCAAAGACTGTACCACCTGCGACAGCTGAGGAAATTCAGGGTCTCACCAGCAATCCTGAAAACTTTCTATTCAGGGACCATAGAAAGTGTATTGACTCAGTGCATCTCAGTGTGGTATGGAAACAGCTCCAATCAGGACTGCAAAGCACTACAGAGAGTTGTGCGCTTAGCTGAGCGCATCTCAGGGTCTGCTCTCCCCTCTCTGCAGGACATCTACCTCAAACGCTGCAAAAGTAGAGCTGTCAAAATTATTAAGGACTCTAATCACCCTGGTAACCAGCTATTCACTTTGCTTCCATCTGGTAAGCGCTTCCGTAGCCTGATGGCAAAAACTGAGAGACTAGGAGGAGCTTCTTCCCCCAGGCCATCAGGGTCCTAAACTCTAACTCTGTGTCATAACATCACTTGACTCCATGTAAATATCACCATATCAATAAGCTATTCAATTTTTTTTCTACCTCATATTGCTGCTATTTAAATACCCTGGACAACTTTTTGCACATTCCTCTTATTACTATTTAAGTCAACAACATACTGACCTGCACATTTATATTTATATTTTTTCTCTTTTATTTTATTCTTTTATTTTTTCTACTTTTCTTTTTCTTAATATTTGTATACTTTATAATTGCACTGTCCTTGGAGCGGACCTGACCTACATTTCACTGCTGGTTATACTCTGTATAATTGTGTATGTGACAAATAAATAAAAAAAATCTTGAAAAGGTAGGATGTTCCTCAAGTGTTCTTTCAACTTAATCTTGACTTAAAATTCAACATTCAAGGAACGCTGATTTGTAACATTCCAAGAACATAAAAATATAAATTTTCCTTAATGTTAGTAGAATGTTATTTAAAGGTTAATCTTACGTTCCGGAAACATTATTTCAGTCCTTCAAACACCTGCTGTGAACGAGCACTGAAAGAAAGAGACATAAGAACACAAACTACCAGAGGTGGTAGTAACAATGAATTCTTAGGGTGCTTTCACTAGTGATGGTGAAATGAAGCTTCATGAAGCATTAAGCTTTTCAGCCAAGTGGTTCACAAAAGGGTTAGTTTCTGGAGGCTTCATTTGCTCATAATACCACCTGGTGGCCAAAGAGTGTAAAACAAGCAGATCTATTACAGACAGAGGTGGATAGTCCAGGGGTCAGAAAGTAAAAGACATGCCATATTTTTGTTCCACCCATGAACTCAGCAGCTGATTTCACCAGAGGAGGAACCAAGGCAATAGGCTTGTTCGAGATGAACTATACTAGCCTACCACCGGCTGGAGAGAGTAGCCGCTTGCAGTCAGGGTGGAATTAAAAGTGGAGACGTCAAGTCGGACACTCTCTGCTCCATGCTCTTATCACAAATACAGTGTATTAAATACAATATATGTGAAATACACAGAAACGTTTGAGCAACAGAAACACTTTTTATATACTGCTTAATACAGCGCAATCTGTTGAAGAATAAAGTTCAGCATAAACATAAACATCGTCATCAAGGCTTTCGCAGCCGATTTTGAGCAACTGCAGCACCTGACCGAGGCGGCTGGTCTCGTTTTGCTCTCGCGGTACTTTGATGGTACATGTGATCGTAAGGCGGCTGCAGCGCCGAGCAAAGTCGGACAAATGTTTTAACCAGAATGCATTGCTGCCAATTGTTGCGGCGCCCCATGAAGTCGAACGAACCTATTCCTTTCAAGTCACAAGCAAGTCTCAAGTCAAATCCCAAGTCCTCAAAGAGTTAAAGTTAATGAGATAATTAAGTGACTAATTGAATGATGATGGTGCATTAGTGATGAACACCTGTTGTTATTGAGAATTACAGAGGATCAGATGTTGATGTTTTATTGGTTAAAATTATGCCACCATCATGGAGATCAGTGTTTGCTTTAGTTGTGCTCTTGACCCTTTTAATAACTCGGAGTAATATGCTTTTAAGCAATTACAATAGTGTGTCACAGAAAACATTTGTGTATTATTGAATTAAAAGCTTGAGGAAGCAGATGAGTTTATACTGTCTGCTTTTAGCTCACTTGAATGAACATCATGAAGGTGTCTCTCTGTGATTTGTTGACTGACATTCAGCTATTACTGAACTGTGAAAAAAGTCATGTTAAAAATGCCACCTTATTGCTTAAATATTGGAAAAAAGAACTGCATCAGCTTATGCTTTTAGACATGAACACTTATATGATCCTCAAGAGTGGTGACAATTATTCATGCTGCAGTGCATGGTGAGAGTATGCAGCATGAAGCATTTTGTGGCTGAAGACAGTTGTAGTTCTTGTGTTTCTCTTTTCTTCAGTGATGTTGATTGTTAACAGCAGGTGTTCATCACTAATGCTCAATCATCATTTAATTAGTCACTTAATTAGCTCATAAACTTTAACTCTTTGAGGACTTGGGATATGACTTGCTTGTGACTTGAAAGTTCCACCTCTGGTAATAACTAAAGCTGGTAATGCTGTTTGTGGAGTTGCTTAATCAGGGGCCTGTTCCATAAAAGACGCTAAGAAAAGCGGGGATTAAAGTCCAAAACCTGACTTGAAATAACCTAACAAATCAATTGGGACTAAAGCGGTTCCATAAACGACAATTCAAGTTCACGCAATCTGACTAATGCTATCCAGGTTCAGTGAGTCAGGATAATGTGACGTACACGCTTATTCTGAAGCAGCCCTTAATGTCGATCATGGATCAAATCGATCCACCATAGCAAACAGCGAATATTTGTGCTGTTTAACGCATTTGAAACATTGTGTTTTCCTCAGTGCATAACTGATACGTCACAGGTATATTTTTTACATCTGTAAATGTCAGAAAGCCATGCAAATATATCCATTTAGCTGTCAGGAGTGGGCGGGGCTTATGCGAGAGAACGAGCGCTGCGGCGCGCATGCGCGCTACACAGACAGAGCAGAATAGAATACTAGCGCAAGAATTCTGAATAAAATATACATTCTGCTAAAATATTTGTTGTTGGACATTAAATGTGACACATCGAATTTTAATTTCCTACATATAAGTGTATTTTTATGATAGCAGCAACTGTTAATCACTAGCTCAAATGAGTTAAATGTGTGTTCCTCTTATCAGTTAAAATGTACTCTGATTTCTCTTATAAATTTACATTTTTAATTCAGTGATTTTAACTTTTGATTGTGTTTTTATGCTTTAATGCTTTAAAGAGCCATTTTATATTGTAATGTTTTAATGTTCTAATAACCATAAAAGGTACAGCTGTCATAAATTCAGAGAGAAAGGCTGCATGGCTAGAAACTTCTGATCAACTGCATGCACAAGTAGCAACTATGTTAAAATGTCATTCGCCTACATTTTGGGCACAATACATTAAATACAGTTGGTTGTAGCCTATTTGTTTATTTATTTGATTATTTAAGGTGTATTTTCTGTATACTTTTATTTTTGGACAGATAATAAATTCAACTGACTGTATGTGAGAGAGTCAGTGGTAATATCGGTGTGTTCCTATTGGTCAGAGTTAGAGGAGCTCAGCTTAGCCGGACAGTTAGCCTGCTCCGGACCAGGTTAGTTTGCCAGCATAAGTTGCCACAGTGACTGAGCTTGAGCTATTTATTTAAGTTACACCGAACCCCCAACGGCGCCCGGGGAGCAGTTGGGGGTTCGGTGTCTTGCTCAAGGGCACCTCAGTCGTGGTATTGAGGGTGGAGAGAGCGCTGGACATTCACTCCCCCCACCTACAATCCCTGCCGGCCGGGGACTCGAACCCGCAACCTTTCGATTACGAGTCCGACTCTCTAACCATTAGGCCACGACTTCCCCCCGGGCCACGACTTCCCCCCGGGCCACGACTTCCCCCTGGCTTATTTGGTTAGCCTGGCTTATTTGGTAAGCTTGATAAGCCTGGAAAGCCTGGCTTATTTGGTAAGCTTGTTTTATGGAACAGGCCCCAGATCTTGATAGATTTAATGTCTTTTATTTTCAGTTCATCTAAGGCTGTGGCTGAAGAAAGTTGTAGTTTGTGCTGCTATTTATCTTTCTTTCAGTGCTCGTTCACAGCAGGTGTCTGAATGATTGAAAGAATGTTTCAGGAACATCATCCTAACCTTTAAATAACATTCTACTAACATTAAGGAAACTGAATATTTTTATGTTCCTGTAATCTTACAAATCAGCGTTCCTAGAATGTTGAATTTTAAATCAAAATTAAGTTGAAAGAACGTTTGAGGAACATCATAACTTTTAAAAATGTTCCTCTAACGTCAAGAAAACTGGACATTTTTTATGTTCCCAGAATCAACACTGAATATTTGGAGAACGTTCTTATAACAAAATATTGTTAGCTGGGGAACTCACCTGTTTCTCTTCAGTGTTGATAATGACCAGATCACCACCATGTTCCCTGCAGTACTGTCTGCTGTCAGACCAGCTCTTCTCTTCAGTGGACATAAAAAGTATGCTGTTTCCTTTCAATAAACAAACGCAACAAACTTTTTTTGATTATTTGTGTTGTAAAGTGTTTAACTATACATACGAATCGATTTGTACAAACCTCGGGCAGATAACTTCCTTAGTTCAGTCTCTAATTCCAGTTTCTCCTGACTCAAAGATTCAACGTTTCCCTGTAACTGGCTTTTCTCAGCTGTCAGATCTCTGACTCTGGTCTCCAGCTCCAGTTTCTTCTGAGTCAAAGCGTTAAAGTTGCCCTGTAACTGGCTTTTCTCAGCTGTCAGATCTCTGACTCTGGTCTCCAGCTCCAGTTCCTTCTGAGTCAAAGCGTTAAAGTTGCCCTGTAACTGGCTTTTCTCAGCTGTCAGATCTCTGACTCTGGTCTCCAGCTTCAGTTCCTTCTGAGTCAAAGCGTTAAAGTTGCCCTGTAACTGGCTTTTCTCAGCTGTCAGATCTCTGACTCTGGTCTCCAGCTTCAGTTCCTTCTGAGTCAAAGCGTTAAAGTTGCCCTGTAACTGGCTTTTCTCAGCTGTCAGATCTCTGACTCTGGTCTCCAGCTCCAGTTCCTTCTGAGTCAAAGCGTTAAAGTTGCCCTGTAACTGGCTTTTCTCAGCTGTCAGATCTCTGACTCTGGTCTCCAGCTTCAGTTCCTTCTGACTCAAAGCGTTAAAGTTGCCCTGTAACTGGCTTTTCTCAGCTGTCAGATCTCTGACTCTGGTCTCCAGCTCCAGTTCCTTCTGAGTCAAAGCGTTAAAGTTGCCCTGTAACTGGCTTTTCTCAGCTGTCAGATCTCTGACTCTGGTCTCCAGCTCCAGTTCCTTCTGAGTCAAAGCGTTAAAGTTGCCCTGTAACTGGCTTTTCTCAGCTGTTAGATCTCTGACTCTGGTCTCCAGCTCCAGTTCCTTCTGAGTCAAAGCGTTAAAGTTGCCCTGTAACTGGCTTTTCTCAGCTGTGAGATCTCTGACTCTGGTCTCCAGCTCCAGTTTCTCCTGACTCAAAGCGTTAAAGTTGCCCTGTAACTGGCTTTTCTCAGCTGTCAGATCTCTGACTCTGGTCTCCAGCTCCAGTTCCTTCTGAGTCAAAGCGTTAAAGTTGCCCTGTAACTGGCTTTTCTCAGCTGTCAGATCTCTGACTCTGGTCTCCAGCTCCAGTTCCTTCTGAGTCAAAGCGTTAAAGTTGCCCTGTAACTGGCTTTTCTCAGCTGTCAGATCTCTGACTCTGGTCTCCAGCTCCAGTTCCTTCTGAGTCAAAGCGTTAAAGTTGCCCTGTAACTGGCTTTTCTCAGCTGTCAGATCTCTGACTCTGGTCTCCAGCTCCAGTTGCTTCTGAGTCAAAGCGTTAAAGTTGTCCTGTAACTGGTCTTTCTCCATTTGATCTCCTGAACTGGACTGTAACATGTGTGTACCTTGCACCTCTCTCTCTGCCATGAGCTTGATATGCAGTACTACAATGGCAGCCGCAAGGAAAATGCACACGAGGCCAAAGCACACAGTGCTCAACACAACATACTTATTTCCTACTGACAGACCTCCTGTCAAACAAGAAAACATCAACATTCAAATGAAAATTGCAATAAATTTTCTTGTTGAAATATAAAGTCTTTAAGGAATATGTTCACTATTAAAAGTGCACTTGTAAAAATCATAAATCCATATGACATATGCATATGACTTCTGCATCACACTACATGTCTTACTGTGGTTTCGAGCTCTTGATTCAGTGAAGCTGAGCTTTTGGTCCTTGTTTGCATAAGTATCTCTGTCCAGTCCCCTCTCACTGTACTTGCTGCTGGTCTCGAGGTCATCATTTTTATAAGCACTCACTAGTTCCATGATCACTTCTCTTCAGCTGTGGACTTTGGGAGGATGAGTGCAGTGTTTAATATAGAGAATATCCCCTAGAATTTACATATTGCTGACTGTCAAGAATGCAAACTCTTTTTTTTTCTTGCATAGTGACAAACAGCAAAGCTCATTATGCCACTTTCTTTACATACTGGTCAATATTAGTAAAAATATTATTGTCTTTATTGTGGATTTTTGTGAATTTGTGTTCAAATCTTCCAAAACAATTATATAATTCTTTAATATAATACAACATATTTTTTTAAACAGCATAGAGAAGAATTAAAAATGAACTTTCCATTCTGACCTTTCAATGCGAGTATTATCTGCGCTCATTGTCACTATGAGGTGATGAACTATAGACTGATGTGCTGTGCTATATTCAAATGCACATTTCTCACCAAAAAGGCGGATGCTATTTTGCTTACATTTATTTGATTTTAATTTTACATTCTGCTGAGCTTGAATTATTGGAAAACTGAACTTGCCCAACATAAGGTTCATCACAAAACATAAGGTTACTCTGAAGTAAACATTATAATCAAGCATCTGAGTTAAAAACTGCATATCATCATCAATAATGTTACGACCCTGGTCTAGGGTCAGGGAAGACAACATAAATAAAGAAATCGGAAACATGCGGTTACATTGTACTGGTGAATTTATTTTTCTTTTTCTTTTCGTTCCCGTTTCTTTTTAAAGTCTCAGTGGTGGTAACACAGTGAAAAGGGCCATCTCTTCGGGACGGGGCAAAGCCAAAACAACAAACATCCTTTTGGGATGCGAAATGCATCCACTTTTCAGCGGCTGATGCATAAGGTTTTGTCCGGTGTGACAAATTGTGAAGCCTACCTAGATGACGTGGTGGTTTATACCAGCACTTGGATGGAGCACTTGCGAGTGTTGTGCAAGGTTTTCACACGCTTACAGGAGGCTTCTTTAACTATTAATTTGGCCAAATGTGAGTTTGGTAAGACCATGGTTACGTACTTGGGTAAGCAGGTGGGACAGGGCTGTGTGCGTCCTGTGGATGCTAAGGTTGCTGCAATTTCTGAATTTCCACCCCCTAAGACTAAAAGGGAGCTGCGCCGTTTTCTAGGGATGGTAGGCTATTATAGGGGTTTTTGCAAGAATTTTGCTATGGTTGTGTCTCCTCTTACTGATTTGTTAAGTTCGTCAAGAACTTTTTGTTGGGATGCGGAGTGTGAGATTGCATTCCATGCTGCGAAGGATCTGATGTGTAATGCCCCTGTACTCTCCGCCCCTGACTTCTCTCGTCCCTTCAAAATGGAGGTGGATGCAAGTGCTGTTGGGGCAGGGGCTGTTTTGCTGCAGGAAAGTGATAAGGGAATTGATCATCCTGTGGCTTATTTCTCCAGAAAATTCCTCCGGGCACAGCGCAACTACAGCACTATTGAAAAAGAAGCTTTAGCCTTACTTCTCGCACTTCAGCACTTCGAGGTTTATGTTGGAGGTAGTACTTTGCCTGTAGTGGTTTATACAGACCACAATCCGCTGACTTTTCTCTCACGTATGGCGAATGCAAATCAAAGGTTGATGAGGTGGTCCTTAATGGTCCAGGGGTTCAACCTTGATATAAGATATAAGAAGGGTAGCGAAAATATACTTGCGGATTCTCTCTCTCGTGTTTATTGTGGAAATGTTGAAGATTAAGAGTCAAACTGTGTTGACTTTTATGGGTGGGGGTGTTACGTCTGGGGACGTAGTTCTCTTTCTCTCTTTTTAAAAGGTGTGTTTCGGAAACTCTGGTGGTTCACCTAAATGAACGGAAGGTGACGTCTCTTTCTTCTGCCGCTGTTTTGGCTGATGAATTTGTCTTAACTCATCGTACTGTTTTCTCTCCTATGGTGAAGTCTGATAGGTTCGCTGTCCAGGGTGCTGAAGTGCAGCTAAAAGGTAGAGAGTGGGGTTCTAAGTTCAATCGGGGTGGGACCTATGGGGGAGGGAGAGCAGCGAAAATGCGAGCAGGTGAAGGACGGGTATGTTTTTACTGTCTAAGTCCTGGTCACTTGATTGCCGACTGTGAAGCCTGGAAAAAAAAAATGTGGCAGCCAAGGCTAAGAGTGTGGGATTTGTGCATTCTTTTCCTTCTGTCTCTCCTCCGGCGGGTTATGAACCATTTTTGTTTAATGGTTATATCGCAATTAATGCTGATAATGAAACTAAGCAAGTTACTTTGCTTCGTGACACTGGTGCTGCCCAATCCATAGTATTGGATACTATGTTAGATTTATCGTCTGACACATATACCAATACAGATGTGTTGTTGCGTGGGGTGGGCTCTGACTGTATAAAGGTTCCGTTACACCGAATGTATCTGAAGTCAGATTTAGTGATGGGTTATGTCACTGTAGCAGTGTGTCCGAAGCTCCCAGTGGAAGGTGTTGAGTTTATTCTTGGGAATGATTTGGCCGGGGGGAAAGTGTTTCCACCTCCCGTGGTAGTGGATACACCTGAAGTGTGTACTGTTGAAATCAATGAACCACTATTAAAAATGTTCCCTGCATGTGTGGTGACGCGTGCGCAAACTCGTAAATTTGATGACGCTGTCAGTTTGTCTGGTTCATTCATGTGTGGCCCTGGGGATAGTGATCTTTCTCCACATCAAAGGAAAAAAGCGAATGATGTGCCAGATATTTCTCTGTATGAAATTCCGTTGCAGGTGGGGCGTAAACAGCTAGCGGCTGCACAACGAGAGGATCTCACGCTGTCTGATTGCATCGCTGCTGCAGATAACACCTGATCTAATGACTCTAAAGTAATGTTTTTTTGGGAGGGTGAGGTTCTGATGAGGAAGTGGGAGTCTACAGACCAGGTATGCCAGATCGTGGTTCCTAAGGGTTTTCGTGATCAGATTTTGAACTTGGCACATGATCATGTTTTGTCTGGTCATTTAGGTATCCGAAAGACTTACCAGCGTATTCTAAAATACTATTTTTGGCCGGGGATGAAAGCCGATGTAGTCGCTTATTGTCGTTCATGTCACGTCTGTCAGATGGTAGGGAAACCGAACCAGAAAATACCACCTGCTCCACTGCATCCGATTCCGGTAATGGGAGAACCGTTTGAGCGTATCTTAATAGATTGTGTGGGTCCCCTGCCTAAATCTAAATCTGGCCATCAGTATATTCTGACTATGATGTGTAGCGCTACCCGTTTTCCAGAGGCCATTACCCTACGTAGTATTAGGGCAAAAGTGGTGGTGAAGGAGATAATTAACTTCTGTTCAACATTTGGTTTACCTAAAGTGTTACAGACAGATCAAGGATCTAACTTTACCTCGTCTCTCTTCACACAGGTTCTTCGCGAGCTCGGAGTAAAACATCAGCTATCGAGCGCCTACCATCCTGAGTCTCAAGGCGCGCTGGAACGTTTCCACCAGACCCTCAAAACAATGTTGCGGGCATTTTGTGTGGAAACGGGCCGAGACTGGGATGAGGGGTTGCCGATGCTGTTGTTTGCGATACGTGAAACGGTACAAGAATCGTTGGGCTTCAGCCCCGCTGATCTCATTTTCGGACATACCGTGCGAGGTCCGTTGAAGGTATTAAGGGAAAGGATGTTAGAGGAAAATTCTCCACCCGTATCTGTACTTGACTATGTGAGTCGAGTTCGAGAACGTTTGTGCCATGCCTGTGAGGTGGCTAAGAAAAATCTTTCCAGCACTCAGACTAAGATGAAAAGAATTTACGATCAAAAAGGGGTGTATCGTAGTTTTGAGGCAAATGATTTGGTTCTCATCTTGTTACCAATTATTGGTTCTCCATTGCAGGCTAGATTTTCCGGTCCTTACACCATCGCTGAAAAGCTGAGTGAAACGAATTATGTAGTCCGTACCCCTGACCGTAGGAAGAAGAGTCGCGTCTGCCACGTGAATATGATAAAGCCGTATGTAGGCAGAGAGAGGAAGGGCGGAGAAGCCGTGCCTGTCTCTACTATCGTCATGACACTTGAGGAAGATCATGAGGAAGATGATTTGAGCGCTCAAGTTGAAACGAGGTTGTGTGCTAGACTATCGAATTCTGAAATTCTTAAGAACATCGACACACAGTTAAACTATTTGCCTATAAATCTTCGTAATGATATGGTGGAGTTGATAAGAGAATTCCCTTCCATATTTTCAGATGATTTGTCACCAACTACTGTACTTTTTCATGATATCGATGTAACTAATGCCACTCCTATCAAACAGCACCCCTATCGCGTGAATCCTTTTAAGAGAGACGCGATGAGAGGAGAAGTGGATTATTTGTTGAAGCACGGTCTTGCAGTTCCCAGTTCTAGCCCGTGGAGTTCGCCCTGCTTGTTAGTGCCGAAATCGGACGGCACTTTCAGGTTTTGTACCGACTACAGGAAAGTGAATGATGTCACAAAACCTGACTCGTTTCCCCTCCCTAGAATGGAGGACTGCGTTGATCGTGTTGGCTCAGCGAATTTTGTGAGTAAGCTAGATCTGTTAAAGGGGTATTGGCAGGTTCCTTTAACAGCCAGAGCTTCCGAAATTTCTGCTTTTGTTGATGAATATTGAAGGAAATTGTCCGGTGTAACAAAAGCAGAAATTTCGGAAGCTCTGGCTGTTAAAGGAACCTGCCAATACCCCTTTAACAGATCTAGCTTACTCACAAAAGAAAGTAAGATTAACTAAAAAGTTGAAACCACAGGACAGTAATATAACAAAGGTCTAAACAGATCAAGGTACACACTACTCACTTATCAACGCGCTCGTGAAACTTCGTCAGCGCGGATTTAGAACGGCGTTGCCTAGCATCCATCTGGCGAATCTCCGCTCTCTACCCAACAAAACGGACGAACTCCTTCTGCTCTCCCGGACAAACAAGGACTTTTCTAACTCTGCTGCTCTATGTTTCACGGAAACCTGGTTGAATGGCGACATACCGGACAGCGCGATCCATCTGCCTAATTACCAGCTGATAAGAGCAGATCGGGACACAGAATCAACGGGGAAATCGCGCGGCGGCGGGACATGCTTTTACATCAATGAGAGGTGGTGTACAGATGTAACTGTTTTAAAGAAGATGTGCTGCTCAGATCTAGAAACGCTCTTCATTAACTGCAAGCCGTTCTATTCGCCGCGGGAGTTCTGCTCGTTCATTCTCGTGAGTGTTTACATTCCACCGCAAGCGCACGTGAGCACAGCTCTACAGAAACTCGCTGATCTGATCACAGAGAGTGAACAACAACACCCGGACTCTGTTTTAATCATTCTCGGGGACTTTAATAAAGCAAATCTCTCCCGTGAACTGCCAAAATACAGACAGCATGTTACATGTCCCACCAGAGACAGTAATATATTGGATCACTGTTACACAACAATAAAGGACGCATATCACTCGGTTCCACGAGCAGCTTTAGGACTGTCTGATCACTGTTTGGTTCATCTTATTCCATCCTACAGGCAGAAACTTAAGTCTGCGAAGCCTGTATTAAGATCTGTTAAAAGATGGACTAACGAAACAGAGCGGGATCTACAAGCCTGTTTCGACCTGACTGATTGGTCTGTTTTTGAAGCTGCAGCAAATGACCTGGACGAGCTCACAGAGACTGTAACATCATATATCAGTTTCTGTGAGGACATGTGCATTCCTACCAGGACTCATCTATTCTACAACAATGACAAACCATGGTTCACTGCCAAACTCAGACAGCTCCGTCAGGCCAAAGAAGATGCTCACAGAAAGGGGGATAAAGTCTTGTACAAACAGGCCAAATACACACTGGAAAAGGAGATCAGAGTGGCAAAGAGGAATTATTCTGACAAGCTCAGGAACAAATTCTCTTCCAGCGATCCGGCTTCAGTGTGGCTTGGATTAAAGGACATCACCAGCTACAAAACACCACCCCCCAGCACTCTGGAGAATCAACACCTGGCAGACGACTTAAACGAGTTCTTTTGTCGTTTTGAACGACCACCCCACACCCGCCCAGAACACCCCTCCACACAACCATTCACACCTCCAGCAACCCCTCTCTCCCCCACACCTACAATTCAAATCAGCGAAGACGATGTGTGCCAGGTCTTCAGGAAAAACAAAAGAAGGAAAGCACCTGGTCCAGATGGTGTGTCACCAGCCTGCCTAAAAATCTGTGCTGAGCAGCTGGCCCCCATCTTCACACAGATCTTCAATAGATCACTGGAGCTGTGTGAAGTCCCCTCATGCTTCAAACGCTCCACCATCATCCCCGTCCCAAAGAAACACAAAATTACTGGACTTAATGACTACAGACCTGTGGCACTAACGTCTGTAGCCATGAAATCATTCGAAAGACTGGTTCTGGCTCATCTGAAGGACATCACTGGACCCTTACTGGACCCCCTGCAGTTTGCCTACAGAGCAAACAGGTCTGTGGATGATGCAGTCAACATGGGACTGCACTTCATCCTGCAGCATCTGGACAGACCAGGGACTTATGTGAGGATCCTGTTTGTGGACTTCAGCTCTGCTTTTAACACCATTATCCCGGAAACCCTTCAAAATAAACTAACCCAGCTCTCCGTCCCCACCTCCGTCTGCCAGTGGATCAACAGCTTCCTGACAGACAGACAGCAGTTAGTAAAGCTTGGCAAATTCTCATCCAGCACTCGAACCATCAGCACTGGAGCTCCTCAGGGCTGCGTACTCTCCCCACTGCTCTTCTCCCTCTACACCAACGACTGCACATCTAAAGACCCCTCTGTCAAGCTCCTGAAGTTTGCAGACGACACCACACTGATCGGCCTCATCCAGGACGGTGACGAGTCTGCTTACAGACAGGAGGTTAAGGAGCTGGCTGTCTGGTGCAGTCTCAACAACCTGGAGCTTAACACGCTCAAAACTGTGGAGATGATCGTGGACTTCAGGAGAAACCCCCCTGCTCTCCCCCCACTTACCATCATGAACAGCACCGTGACTGCAGTGGAGTCATTCAGATTCCTGGGCACCACCATCTCTCAGGACCTAAAGTGGGATATTCACATTGACTCCATTGTCAGGAAGGCCCAGCAGAGGCTGTACTTTCTTCGCCAGCTGAGGAAGTTCAACCTGCCACAGGACTTACTGAAACAGTTCTACTCTGCCATCATTGAATCCATCCTCTGCACCTCAATAACTGTCTGGTTCAGCTCAGCTACCAAATCTGACCTCAGAAGACTACGGAGGGTAGTCCGGTCTGCTGAGCGAATCATTGGTACAACCCTCCCCACTCTCCAAGAACTGTACTTATCCAGAGTGAGCAAAAGGGCTGGTAAAATCACTCTGGACCCCTCACATCCAGCACACAACCTCTTTGAACTGTTACCATCTGGTCGACGCTACAGAGCTCTGAGCACCAGAACGACCAGACACAGGAACAGTTTCTTCCCTCAGTCAATACATCTCATGAACACTCAATAAATAAACGTAGAACACACAACTAATACATTATCCATTCACCACACTCACTTATTTTATTTTCTCATTTCTAATTTGCACATACTTCACCTGTACATACATAGTCGCCTATATTATATATTATATATTGTGTATTTTTTATTTTTTTTGCTGCTTTGTACATTGGTTATTGGCTATTTCCTGTTATTTTGTTTCATTACCTGTGTCCTGTCCTGTTACTGTCTTTCTGTTGCACTGTGGAGCTTCTGTCACTACAACAAATTCCTTGTATGTGTAAACATACTTGGCCAATAAAGCTCATTCTGATTCTGATTCTGATTCTGAAAAAAAAAAGAAAGATCAATACTATGTCACCACGAAGATCAATTCACAACACACAACAATGCCAACAATTGTCTCTCGCTCTGTCTTCAACTTCCAACGTCCCACTATTTCAAAAGACGCTGGATTTCCCAGGGACGAATCAGCAGGTGCGTCTTTCACGTCCAATTAGGGCGGAGCCACCTAAGAGCGACAGAAAGAGAAAAAGAGAGAAAGAGAACTACGTCCCCAGACGTAACAATAATAAATCATTACTTTCTAAAATTTGTTGTTTTGGAATAGTGAATAAGGGGATGATCGAAACAGATGATATTGCTTGACCATATTTATTATGGAAATGTTCTTAGACATGCATGTGCCACAACACCTTAAGAATGGTGGTGTAAGCAAGTCATGCTTAGGTATACATTAATTCATCACTGAGTAACATTAAAACACAATACCCTCGATATTTACTATGAGTTTACCTCAGTAACCATAGTTTTACTGTGGTGTTTGTAGTTAAAACACAATAACCTCAATATTTACTATGAGTTTACCTCAGTAACCGTAGTTTTACTGTGGTATTTGTAGTTAAAACACAATAACCTCAATATTTACTATGAGTTTACCTCAGTAACCTTAGTTTTACTGTGGTATTTGTAGTTAAAACACAATAACCTCAATATTTACTATGAGTTTACCTCAGTAACCGTAGGTTTACTGTGGTATTTGTAGTTAAAACACAATAACCTCGATATTTACTATGAGTTTACCTCAGTAACCTTAGTTTTACTGTGGTATTTGTAGTTAAAACACAATAACCTCAATATTTACTATGAATTTACCTCAGTAACCGTAGTTTTACTGTGGTGTTTGTAGTTAAAACACAATAACCTCAATATTTACTATGAGTTTACCTCAGTAACCGTAGTTTTACTGTGGTATTTGTAGTTAAAACACAATAACCTCAATATTTACTATGAATTTACCTCAGTAACCGTAGTTTTACTGTGGTATTTGTAGTTAAAACACAATAACCTCGATATTTACTATGAATTTACCTCAGTAACTGTAGTTTTACTGTGGTATTTGTAGTTAAAACACAATAACCTCAATATTTACTATGAGTTTACCACAGTAACCATATGTTTACTGTGGTATTTGTAGTTAAAACACAATAACCTTGATATTTACTATGGGTTTACCTCAGTAACCGTAGTTTTACTGTGGTATTTGTAGTTAAAACACAATAACCTTGTTATTTACTATGAATTTACCTCAGTAACCGTAGTTTTACTGTGGTATTTGTAGTTAAAACACAATAACCTCAATATTTACTATGAGTTTACCTCATTGACTGTAGTTTTACTGTGGTATTTGTAGTTAAAACACAATAACCTCAATATTTACTATGAATTTACCTCAGTAACCGTAGTTTTACTGTGGTGTTTGTAGTTAAAACACAATAACCTCAATATTTACTATGAGTTTACCTCAGTAACCGTAGGTTTATTGTGGTATTTGTAGTTAAAACACAATAACCTCAATATTTACTATGAGTTTACCTCAGTAACCGTAGTTTTACTGTGGTATTTGTAGTTAAAACACAATAACCTTGATATTTACTATGAGCTTACCACAGTAACCATAGGTTTACTGTGGTATTTGTAGTTAAAACACAATAACCTTGATATTTACTATGGGTTTACCTCAGTAACCATAGTTTTACTGTGGTGTTTGTAGTTAAAACACAATAACCTCGATATTTACTATGAATTTACCTCAGTAACCGTAGTTTTACTGTGGTATTTGTAGTTAAAACACAATAACCTCAATATTTACTATGAGTTTACCACAGTAACCATAGGTTTACTGTGGTATTTGTAGTTAAAACACAATAACCTTGATATTTACTATGGGTTTACCTCAGTAACCGTAGTTTTACTGTGGTATTTGTAGTTAAAACACAATAACCTCAATATTTACTATGAGTTTACCTCAGTAACCGTAGGTTTACTGTGGTATTTGTAGTTAAAACACAATAACCTCAATATTTACTATGAATTTACCTCAGTAACCGTAGTTTTACTGTGGTGTTTGTAGTTAAAACACAATAACCTCAATATTTACTATGAGTTTACCTCAGTAACCGTAGGTTTATTGTGGTATTTGTAGTTAAAACACAATAACCTCAATATTTACTATGAGTTTACCTCAGTAACCGTAGTTTTACTGTGGTATTTGTAGTTAAAACACAATAACCTTGATATTTACTATGAGCTTACCACAGTAACCATAGGTTTACTGTGGTATTTGTAGTTAAAACACAATAACCTTGATATTTACTATGGGTTTACCTCAGTAACCATAGTTTTACTGTGGTGTTTGTAGTTAAAACACAATAACCTCGATATTTACTATGAATTTACCTCAGTAACCGTAGTTTTACTGTGGTATTTGTAGTTAAAACACAATAACCTCAATATTTACTATGAGTTTACCACAGTAACCATAGGTTTACTGTGGTATTTGTAGTTAAAACACAATAACCTTGATATTTACTATGGGTTTACCTCAGTAACCGTAGTTTTACTGTGGTATTTGTAGTTAAAACACAATAACCTCAATATTTACTATGAGTTTACCTCAGTAACCGTAGGTTTACTGTGGTATTTGTAGTTAAAACACAATAACCTCAATATTTACTATGAGTTTACCTCAGTAACCTTAGTTTTACTGTGGTATTTGTAGTTAAAACACAATAACCTCAATATTTACTATGAATTTACTTCAGTAACCGTAGTTTTACTGTGGTGTTTGTAGTTAAAACACAATAACCTCAATATTTACTATGAGTTTACCTCAGTAACCGTAGTTTTACTGTGGTATTTGTAGTTAGAACACAATAACCTCAATATTTACTATGAATTTACCTCAGTAACCGTAGTTTTACTGTGGTATTTGTAGTTAAAACACAATAACCTCGATATTTACTATGAATTTACCTCAGTAACTGTAGTTTTACTGTGGTATTTGTAGTTAAAACACAATAACCTCAATATTTACTATGAGTTTACCACAGTAACCATATGTTTACTGTGGTATTTGTAGTTAAAACACAATAACCTTGATATTTACTATGGGTTTACCTCAGTAACCGTAGTTTTACTGTGGTATTTGTAGTTAAAACACAATAACCTTGTTATTTACTATGAATTTACCTCAGTAACCGTAGTTTTACTGTGGTATTTGTAGTTAAAACACAATAACCTCAATATTTACTATGAGTTTACCTCATTGACTGTAGTTTTACTGTGGTATTTGTAGTTAAAACACAATAACCTCAATATTTACTATGAATTTACCTCAGTAACCGTAGTTTTACTGTGGTATTTGTAGTTAAAACACAATAACCTCAATATTTACTATGAGTTTACCTCAGTAACCGTAGGTTTATTGTGGTATTTGTAGTTAAAACACAATAACCTCAATATTTACTATGAGTTTACCTCAGTAACCGTAGTTTTACTGTGGTATTTGTAGTTAAAACACAATAACCTTGATATTTACTATGAGTTTACCACAGTAACCATAGGTTTACTGTGGTATTTGTAGTTAAAACACAATAACCTTGATATTTACTATGGGTTTACCTCAGTAACTGTAGTTTTACTGTGGTATTTGTAGTTAAAACACAATAACCTCGATATTTACTATGAATTTACCTCAGTAACCGTAGTTTTACTGTGGTATTTGTAGTTAAAACACAATAACCTTGTTATTTACTATGAATTTACCTCAGTAACCGTAGTTTTACTGTGGTGTTTGTAGTTAAAGCACACAAACAACAATACTTACTATGTTTTTACCACGGTAACTGTTTTTACTGTATACTATTTTTAAAGCACAGTAACCACAACGCTTTCTACGCCTTTAATATGTTTTTGTGAATTAATTGTAATTCAATATTTTTTTTCTGTCTTGTAGTTAAATCAGATCACATACTCCAGCAGCTGTTTTAAGAAGCCATCTCTTGTAAAGGTTCTCTCTTTCTCTCTCTCTCTCAGCTTTTTCTTTCTTATTTTTCCAAACTGTAATCCGTAATTCCTTTACACATATTTTGCTCTCTTTCTGTGGTTCATCATGGCATATTTTTAAAACTCAGAATCCAATTGTGACCAGTTCTTTCAGAAAGCTGCAGGAATTAACAGAGAACTTGAACTCGAAGCTCCCAATGCTGATTTTGAAGTCCTTCAAAGGTTCAACTCTTCACAGGTTTTGTTGAACACTTTTAGTAATAATTGATTTGCTTTAATGAACACATCCTTATATTATGTGTTGATCATATCTTTCCTTATAGTCCTTCTTCTCAAATATTTGTGTTCAAATCTTCCAAAACAACTATATAATTCTTTAATATAATACAACATAATTTTTTTAAAACAGCATAGAGAAGAATTAAAAATGAACTTTCCATTCTGACCTTTCAATGCGAGTATTATCTGCGCTCATTGTCACTATGAGGTGATGAACTATAGACTGATGTGCTGTGCTATATTCAAATGCACATTTCTCACCAAAAAGGCGGATGCTATTTTGCTTACATTTATTTGATTTTAATTTTACATCCTGCTGAGCTTGAATTATTGGAAAACTGAACTTGCACAACATAAGGTTCATCACAAAACATAAGGTTACTCTGAAGTAAACATTATAATCAAGCATCTGAGTTAAAAACTGCATATCACCATCAATAATAAATCATTACTTTCTAAAATTTGTTGTTTTGGAATAGTGAATAAGGGGATGATCGAAACAGATGATATTGCTTGACCATATTTATTATGGAAATGTTCTTAGACATGCATGTGCCACAACACCTTAAGAATGGTGGTGTAAGCAAGTCATGCTTAGGTATACATTAATTCATCACTGAGTAACATTAAAACACAATAACCTTGTTATTTACTATGAATTTACCTCAGTAACCGTAGTTTTACTGTGGTGTTTGTAGTTAAAGCACACAAACAACAATACTTACTATGTTTTTACCACGCTAACTGTTTTTACTGTATACTATTTTTAAAGCACAGTAACCACAACGCTTTCTACGCCTTTGATATGTTTTTGTGAAGTAATTGTAATTCAATATTCGTAGTTAAAGCACAATAACCTCAATATTTACTATGAGTTTACCTCAGTAACCGTAGTTTTACTGCGGTATTTGTAGTTAAAACACAATAACCTTGATATTTACTATGAGTTTACCTCAGTAACCGTAGTTTTACTGTGGTATTTGTAGTTAAAACACAATAACCTCAATATTTACTATGAGTTTACCTCAGTAACCGTAGTTTTACTGTGGTATTTGTAG
Source organism: Barbus barbus (assembly GCF_936440315.1). NCBI lineage: Eukaryota > Metazoa > Chordata > Actinopteri > Cypriniformes > Cyprinidae > Barbus > Barbus barbus. The sequence goes on along the minus strand of NC_136736.1, from coordinate 1,750,448 downwards.
TTAAAACACAATAACCTCAATATTTACTATGAGTTTACCTTATTGACTGTAGTTTTACTGTGGTATTTGTAGTTAAAACACAATAACCTCAATATTTACTATGAGTTTACCTCAGTAACCGTAGTTTTACTGTGGTATTTGTAGTTAAAACACAATAACCTCAATATTTACTATGAGTTTACCTTATTGACTGTAGTTTTACTGTGGTGTTTTTAGTTAAAGCGCACAAACAACAATACTTACTATGTTTTTACCACGGTAACTCTTTTTACTGTATACTATTTTTAAAGCACAGTAACCACAACGCTTTCTACGCCTTTAATATGTTTTGTGAATTAATTGTAATTCAATATATTTTTTTTCTGTCTTGTAGTTAAATCAGATCACATACTCCAGCAGCTGTTTTAAGAAGCCATCTCTTGTAAAGGTTCTCTCTCTCTCTCTCTCTCTCTCTCTCTCTCTCTCTCAGCTTTTCCTTTCCTATTTTTCCAAACTGTAATCCGTAATTCCTTTACACGCTCTCTTTCTGTGGTTCATCATGGCATATTTTTAAAACTCAGAATCAAATTTTGACCAGTTCTTTCAGAAAGCTGCAGGAATTAACAGAGTACTTGAACTCGAAGCTCCCAATGCTGATTTTGAAGTCCTTCAAAGGTTCAACTCTTCACAGGTTTTGTTGAACACTTCTAGTAATAACTGATTTGCTTTAATGAACACATCCTTATATTATGTGTTGATCATATCTTTCCTTATAGTCCTTCTTCTCAAATATTTTGTTCACTTTGGTAATTTTTATCACACTGTCTCAATATTTCTCTTCGTTTCATTTGAAAGGGAAGACCAAAGGAAGGCCTGTCATGGGATTTGAATTTGGCCATACTGTGCGTTTACGGAGAAGGCCAAAAGCTGCAAAGGAAAACACTTCCAATTGTACGTCTGTGTTGGTCTGAGCACCTTGACTATTTGCACACCATTTGATGTTACTTTAACTTTGGTTTACATACCCCACGGCCCCGTCATGAAAAACCCTCAACAAAGTGTCATGTTGAAGTAGTAATAATTCATACAATTGATCAAATCAGCAAATTCATATGATATTGTACAAGCATACTCATACAAATTCTACGACTTTTACTCCTCCTGCTGTCATTGGCCTTTGCCTTAACTCTCATGCAGATTGTGCCCATTTTAAGTAGTCAGAGTGTTTATATCATAAAGTTTATTAAGTCCATTGTATTCTTTATTAATCTTTACAAATTGGTACTGTCTCTTCACGTTCTAACAGTACATGATATCTGTCCACACCTCACAGTCTGCCTTTCTTTCCGTGTTGGTTGATTTTTATTGAAAAAAAAGCCTACTCCGAAAGCCTACTCCATCACCGACCCCCACTACTGCATCTCGCCCACAGCGGAGGCGCTACAAGCGGCGTGAGAGGAAGCAGAAGAGGGGTAAGCGCGGAGGTATCCGAGCTAGGCTAGCGGCCAACCCACACAAGCCAGCTATTCCCACCATCGTACTGGCGAACGTACGCTCTTTGGACAATAAACTGGACTACATCCGACTTACTTCGCTCTACTCAGAGGACTGTAAGAGACTCTTGTGTTTTTGTGTTTACGGAAACATGGCTTAACAACAGCGTACCGGACTGCGCCATACAGCTCGACCAGCTAACATGCTATCGAGCTGACAGAGCTCTCGTCGAGGGAGGTAAGATCCGCAGCGGCGGGCTTTGTGTTTACATCAATGATGCATGGTGCCGCGATGCTGTTGTGGTCTGCAAACACTGCTCACCCTTGGTGGAGTTTATGATTATTAAGTGCCGGCCGTTCTATCTACCGAGGGAATATACAGCTATACTGCTCGTTGCTGTATACATCCCTCCTAGCTCCAACAACAACAACAGGAGTGAGGCACTAAATGATCTGTACCAGCACACCAGTGAGCAGCAGACAGCCCACCCAGATGCCTTTCTCATCTTGGCTGGGGATTTCAACCACGTAGACTTAAAGAGTGTATTCCCAAAAATACATCAGCACATAGACTTTCCAACAAGGGGAAAAAATACACTGGACTTTGTTTATACCACCCAGAGAGGAGCTTACAAGGCCCTCCCCCACCTCGGAGCCTCAGACCACATCCCTGTCATGCTAATGCCTGCATACAGACCGCTCATTGGATTGGATTGGATTGGATTCAATTTATTGTCATTGCACATGTAGGTACAAGGCAACGAAATGCAATAGAGAAGAAGAAATACAGCATAACATGAGGAAAGAGAGGAGAAAAAAAAGTGTCCTCGCACTGCGTTCTTGGAAGAGAACGCAGCGCGAGAACAGACAAAAAACCTCAGCATAAAGCACAGTCAACACAGGAACATAACTTGCATAGTAATCCTAGTTCAGACGAAACAGCCATCCGGCCAGCCGCCATTACAGCGCAAACCCACGGACCCGTTAACGCCTGACAGGATGAAGCGACGAAGGCGTGGGATGGGGTTAGGGAGGTGTATGAGTGTGTGTGTAAGTTCGTGTGAGTTCGTATGCCTTGAAATCCGTTTCGCCAGCACTCCAAACCAGTCGACTCAGTTCGCAGGTTGTGATGCGACATAGCAATTGCCATGGAAACGTCCTTGGACAGAGCACAAGCGCCCGACAATAACAAGGTGTTTTTGGGAGGAGGGAATGGAAGAAAGAGCGTCTCCCTGCAGTATTCACCGGAGAGTTGATACCAGAGCGGCCTTGCCAAGCCGTTCTGTTGTGGGAAGCCGGAAAGAGATAAGATTGTTTTGTCTTAGTGCGAACAGCTGTCTTCCAGTTTCACAGCTATTCTCATTGTCCATTCTGATCTCCATGTCCGTCGATTTTTCTTTCCAAAGCCGAGAGCTTAGCCGTGATTGAATCCATATTGCGGTTAATCGCCTCAGTCTCCGAGGCGACCGCTCTGCCCACAGACTCCATCATGACGGGCAGCCGTGAGAGGTTTTGGACAGCCAGTCCCGTCTCCTTAATTTTCTGATAATTTAGGGCAACGCCTAATCCAAATAGCAGAAACCCAGTTATCATTGTTCCGAATAAGAAGATGTCTTCAATGTCCTCCACGGAGAGAGCCGCCAGACACACGATCCGCCATCTCTCCCATGCGTCCATCGTGTAGCCAGCAGCAAACGTCCCAGCGGGACATTCCGGTTCTCCAGATCCCGCTTTCCTAGTCGAGAAGATGGTGTCAATTGCATTTAGAGACCAGTTGATCAGATCCATAATTTCGGTTTTGCAAATAGTGCAGCGAGAGTCTCTTAAGAGGACAGGACAATACAAGAGAGCAAGCAGGGAAGTTCAGGAGGGAGGGAGGGAAGAAAAATGCGACCGCCTTCGAACAGAGCCAAACGAGAAAGCCATCAAACCAATACACATACAGATACAAGTGTGGCACGGAAGGGTCGTCAGAGGCACTTCAAGACTGTTTTGACACCACTGACTGGAATATGTTTAAACAGGGTGCCACATACAACAACACTACAGACCTCCAAGAGTACTCAGAGACTGTCAGTGCCTACATCACCAAGTGCATTGATGATTTAACGGTCACAAAGTCTATCACTGTCAGGGCCAACCAGAAGCCGTGGATGACAGGGGAGGTCTACAGACTTCTGAAGACTTGGAACGCTGCCTTTCGAGCTGGAGATGAGGAGCGCCTGAAGACAGCTAAGGCTAACCTTTCCCGCGGCATCAGAGAGGCCAAGAGACAGTACTCCAGGAGGATAGCCCATCGTTTCAGCGACAGCAGAGACACTCGGAGCCTGTGGCAGGGGATACACACCGTTACGGACTACAAGCCATCACCACAGACCTGTGACAGCACCATCCCCCTGCTGAACGAGCTGAATGCCTTCTTTGCTCGCTTTGAGGCACAAAACAGCACCACTGCACAGAAGACTCCACCTCCTCCCGGCAATCAGGGGATGACGCTGTCCCCGGACAGTGTGAGGAGATCCCTCAGCAGGATCAAAGCACGCAATGCTCCGGGTCCTGACAACATTCCTGGGCGTGTACTGAGAGACTGTGCAGTGGAACTCACTGATGTCTTCACAGACATTTTCAACATCTCATTAAATCAGGCTGTTGTCCCCACATGCTTCAAAGCTCCATCATTCCAGTCCCGAAGAAGTCATCTCCATCCTGCTTCAATGACTACCGTCCAATAGCACTCACTCCTATTCTCATGAAGTGCTTTGAACGGCTAGTCATGCACCACATCAAGTCTGCCCCCCCCCCCCCTCCCTGGACCCCTTCCAGTTTGCATATAGGTCCAACCGCTCGACCGATGATGCCATCGCCACTGCCCTCCACCCAGCCCTCACACATCTGGACAAAAAAGACTCATATGTCAGGATGCTGTTCATAGACTTCAGTTCAGCATTCAACACAATCATCCCTCAACAGCTCACTCACAAACTGGTCCAGCTGGGGCTCAACACCTCTCTGTGCAACTGGCTATTGGACTTCCTGACCGGGAGACCTCAGGCAGTACGGGTCGGCACTAACACATCCAGCACCACTGAACACTGGGGCCCCCCAAGGATGTGTGCTGAGCCCCCTCCTCTTCACTCTGCTGACCCACGACTGCACACCGTCACACAACTCCAACCTTTTCATTAAGTTTGCGGATGACACGACTGTGGTGGGTCTCATTAGCAACAGAGATGAGACAAACCACAGGAGAGAGGTGAGCCGCCTGGCCGGGTGGTGCAGTGACAACAATCTCTCTCTGAATGTGGAGAAGACGAAGGAGATTGTTGTTGACTTCAGGAGAGTGCTCACTCAGCATGCCGCTCTGACCATCAACGGTGCGACTGTGGAGAGAGTGAGCAGCACCAAGTTCCTGGGTGTGCACATCACAGAGGACCTCTCCTGGACTAAAAACACTGTAGCACTGGCCAAGAAAGCACAGCAGCGTCTCTACTTCCTCCGCAAACTTAGAAGAGCCAGAGCCCCGACCCCCATCATGTGCACCGTCTACAGAGGCACCATCGAGAGCATCCTGACTAGCTGCATCACTGTGTGGTATGGCGCTTGCAACGCATACTGCCGCAAGTCACTTCAACGTATAGTGCGAGCAGCTGAGAAGATCGTTGGTGTCTCTCTCCCCTCCCTCCAGGATATTTACAGCACCCGACTCACCCGCAAGGCCCTCCGCATGGCAGGTGATCCCACCCACCCGACACACAGCTTCTTCAGTCTGCTGCCATCAGGGAGGAGACTGCGGAGTCTCCAGGCGAGGACCAGCAGACTGAAGGACAGCTTGATACATCAGGCTGTCAGGAAGCTGAACTCCCTCCCGTCCTTGCCCCCCCTCCCCTCTTTTACCCCATGCAACACTAAACACTGACACTACACCCAACCCCCCCCCCCCCCCCCCCCCACTTAAAAACTGTGACCAGCACCTGTCACTTGTGCAGCATTGGACTGATCACTACCTCATCCAGCATTGACTGCAAACTACCTCTTTGGATAGTCTGATAAAAAGACTGTTCTCCTGTCACTTTAACAGACTGATAAGCTCTTCTTGCACTACACATATATCTGCACAGTTTTTGTTTTATTTAACTGGTTTGCACTCTATCTATTCTGCCTTGTGCCTTATGCCACTTTATTTATCTCTTTTTTTATTTTCCACAATGTCCTCAGACTGATAAGCTCCTCTTGCACTATATATATACAATATATACATATACACATATATCTGCACAGTTTTGTTTTATTTAACTGGTTTGCACTCTGTCTGCCTTGTGCCACTTTATTTATCTCTTTTTTTATTTTTCCACAATGTCCTCAGACTGATAAGCTCCTCTTGCACTATATATATACACTCTATACATATACACATATATCTGCACAGTTTTGTTTTATTTAACTGGTTTGCACTCTATCTGCCAAGTGCCTTATGCCACTTGATCTCTTTCTTTATTTTTTAATTTTTTTTATTATTATAAATTTTTTTTCTACAATGTCCTCATTTGTATATTTGTATAGTTGTATGTACATATGTTTAAACTGTACTTATCTGTATTGAACATCTACTGTCAGTGTTTAATGTTAACTGTATGCACCAAGGGTCTGAGAGTAACGCAATTTCAATTCTCTGTATGTATGTGCTGTACATGTGGAAGAATTGACAATAAAGCCGACTTGACTTGACTGAACCCATCTGTCTAAGAAGCAAGTGTCTGGAAATGCTAGTTTAACTTCTCATGTGACAAATCAGATCTTCAATTAATTTGGCCAAATTAGATCACTTAAAGCTGTTCACAGCAAGAACAAGAAATATAATGGTAAATATTTTAGCATCCACACCAACAGACAATACTATTAATTGACAGCTGGAACTACGAATCACTACAGGTTTAGCGTCATCTGTAAGCAGTTCCGCTAGAAAGAAAAAGACGTGTGTTGCATTAGAAAGTTTAGTGCGTAGCTAATGAGTGTTCTCCACAAGTTTATTTTCAGTTTGTGCATGCTGTTAGAAGTAAGTTTAAATGTTCTTATCTTTATTGTTAATACCTTTGGGTATTGTTGCAGTTTAAGTTAATCGCGGACTTCAGATATTAATGGCAATACCGCATGCTTTCCTGTAGCTCAAATAGTAGAGCATGGCGCTAGCAACGCCAAGATCATGGGTTCGATTCCCAGTGAAAGCAAGAGCTGATAAAATAAATGTAAAAACTGTAACTTGAATGCAATGTAAGTCGCTTTGGATAAAAGCGTCTGCTAAATTCATAAATGTAAATGTAATACTGTATGCTTGTGTACAATGATCGCAATTGAGCAATTGCTGCTGCTTGTGTGAACTAATGTGATTATGATTGTTTTCGCCAGCTGTTTACAAAACCGTTATGTGGATTATATGTTTATTTGCACTCGTACCTATAAATGCCTCAAGATTAACGTTCATGTTTACATAAGAGGAGATATAAACGGAGGTCAGAGCTAGCTCCAAATGGGTTGGTCCTTGTTAATAATATGCCCTACACCAAACATAACCCTAAACCTACACTCCCTCTTGGAGCTGCCCAACCTACTTTTGGCATAAGTCCCTCCCACTTGTAGCGATATATACTTGCATTGTCACGGAACGCCTCGGGAATGGAGTGAAAAGATGGGATCAGGGTCCAAGTGCAGGTAAGGCTCTTTTAATTCAAAACAAAAAGGCCAACATGGCACAAAACAAAACAGAAAAGGACTGGGATACGAGACAGCACCACAATGCATGTATCCCAGCCCAGAGAAAACACTAGAAAAACACCAAGCATATACATGAAAAAACAATCAACGAACCCAGGCAGAGTGGTGAGAGAGGGGAGACTATATAGTCCGTCAAATGGAGAACAGCTGGGAGTGTGATGAGTGTGACAGGTGTGTGTAATGGTGCGTGTGATGTGGCAGGTGTTCGTGATTACGTGAGGTGAGTCCGGGAAGAAGGGAGATGGTGACCTCTGGTGGCGACAGGGAGAAGCGCAGGGCCCGGACTCGTGACATGACCCCTCCTTTAAGGAACGGCTTCCAGACGTTCCACAAAACCCCCCCAAAAGTCCAGAGGGAGGTGGAACAGGGGGAGGGATGGTCGAAGCTCGCCATTCGATGAACTCAACAGAACTTAACTGATCGTAACAGGCTGATCTAATACTAAAGAACTATGTTAGCGATAGCTGTTCAGATTAAAACCTCTAGCGATGCCAGAGTAAGGATGTTCTAGAATGGTGTCATTTAACTTTTAAAAATGATACAGATGTGAGGCATCACTTCATTAGTTTACATCACAATACCTGTTCCAAATCTCTGCTATCCACAGAAAATCTGGTTGTTATGCCAATATCCAGAATAGTCATGGTGGCATCAGCTTTATCACTTTTGTAGCTGTGAAAATGGAGATCAAGAGCACATTTTATTAACAGGTTTTGAAGTTTTGCTCCATCTTCTCTGTCTCTGTTAAGGCTGTTTTCAAAGTAAAGCTTTTGGTGTGAACCTGAGTCTGTTTGACCTCAGAATTATTATATTGTATTAACATAGTGCTGTTTGTCTCTGTATAAACTGTCTTTGTAATGCGAGTTGCATTTGTGTCAGAATACTGTGAAACTGGAGTCTCTGTCAAAGTCATTATGTAGTTATGCTGGTAAACAGGTAACTTGGGCTCTGACCAATTAATCAAACCAAGTGAGAAAACAGCCAAAATAAGCACATGCTGATCAATTACAAATAAAATGGTTTCTTGCCATAAAAATAAACTTATTAGAATATGTGTTCACATACTAGAAATCCATAGTGAGCTTGTAACTTTCAATGGCTTCTTCTTAAAACCAACAACCAACACAAAATTAAGTGTTTGGGTGGTTTTATTTGTTCTCGATATGTATGGAAAGAGCCACAGAAACGGCAGAGACTTAATCTTATAATTTCAAAGTCTTTTTTCCATTTTAACAGTCAGATCAAAGAATGTACAGTCTGACTTCTCAGCAGGTCTGGCGTAGTACAGCGTCAGAACCTGAAAACAGCAGCACGTCTCAGATTAGATGTTCACACACTTTAATCTTGCTGTTGACTGTATAAATGCTCATGAACACTCACTGAGAGACGTGTATATTATTGCTTTTTTTCTCAACATTAACATGTGAAACATAAACACGATAAACACAGATGTTTCTTATTTCACACACGTAAAAAAAAAAAAAAAACGTGAGATATAACATAACTTTGTAGAACATGGTTGTGTATAATGCCTATTAAAAGCTTGTTCAGAAATCGTGAATCGTGAAAATAACAAATTTCTCATTAAACCTCATTTAAATAAATGAATAGTCAAATATTTGTTTTTTTATGAGCCCAAATATTCAAATACAATATTTTTGAAAAATGCCCATCCCTAGAATGTAATAGTTTTGTGAGAGAACACAAAGTTTCTCAGGGGAGTGCATATGAGAGCAAATACTGATTGATTGAAATGAAAATACCATGTGCTACTTGCCCTGTGTATCCATGCAGCATAGGAACCATCTGATTTATGGAAGCCCAGCTGCCTTTGATAACCTTTATACAAAAAAAAAAATAATAATAATAATATTTATTTATTTATATCTGTTTTTGATCTAAAGTTTTCAAGAGAGCATCTAAATCACCTGTTTTGATATGTTTGATGGCTTCATTATGGCACTCAGTGCCAACAGTCTCCCACTGATTGGTGCTGTCCAGATAATGAGGAGCAATGAGAAGAAGAGTCATATAGATCATATTCTGCTCTCCACATCCACTGGGTTGGACAATAAGGCGACCCATGAAGTCTCCACTGATGACCTGCTCGACTGTCTGACTGATCTCCTCACCTGGAGAGATAAAAGAGGAAACGCAGGCTGAGTATTCAGTTTTTAAATTATCTTTGTTAAAATGAGGTGCCATTTCTGCAACACTTTTATAATGTGATTGGTAGGTTTTTAACTGACGGCTCAATTCAGACTGTAAATAGCCTAGTGGATCTGGATATTCTGTAGGTGTAATGCATTTCTAGTGTGATCCATAATAAAATCCATAACCAGATTTTATTTCAGTAGTGGACACACCCACGCTGTAGTTTGAGCTGGTTTGACTCCACACCAGAGTGCGGGAATCAGAATAGTCAGGTCGCCCTGAAAAAATATCAGACTCCGTGTTCTTTTGTCTGAGCTATGAATAATAATAATAATTCATTATTTTTATATGGGAGTTGGCTGGAGATGGTTTCAGTTGCTAGTTGAAGTTTGAAGCGGGTGCAGTCGAACTGAACTTTGCGGCAAACTTAACTTTTGAACACGAAACTCAACAGAAAGAAAATAAACTAAAGTAAAAGAATAAAATGAGGTAATGAGACTAGGTGGTTTTCCTTCTCATTGTGGTAGCAGCTGGCGTGCAGGCCGAAGCACGCTGGAATGGCGTGAAAGTAATGACAAAAAGCATGGCTAAAAGTTAGAAGAGCAGAGAGGGAAAGGGAAGAAGTTGTCCTGAGTTTTTAAACTCTGCTTTTTGACACCTTCCAATGGTTGTCTTGACAAATTTCTATAACAAAACTATGATACATTTGACAAAGAATTGATTGGAAGAAACGTTTAAAGCAAGATTTTTCAAACTTATACATACCAAATATGAATATAAATCCTTAAAGTAGTTCAATAGTTATTAAAAAGACATAAATAATATGTTATTAAAACATGATAGTCTAATGTGTGGGTTACATACATAATATGGAGTTATGCATAGAAATGATTAGTTGCTCATAAGTCTTTTAAGATGATTTTAGGTGCATATGGAAAAGTCTCTGTGTAGGACATAAGGACATGTTCTGTGAACAAAGGAATTTCAGTCTGGTCTGTGTCTTCTATGTGGGGGAAAAGTCAATCTAAGGAAGCTCGTGATTTCTATCGTGGAACACATGTGATGGCCATCTCTTTGAAAATATGTCTTGATTACTTGCCCCTAAATTTGGCAGTCTCCTTCCTGAGTTGGAATTATCAATAAGTATTATTTTGTCTTAATGTTGCAAGCTGTTCTGTGAAAGAGGCTTGCTGGTTAGGCTTTCTTCAGACGGGCTGAAGCTAGGAATCTGATTTATGACGTCCTGTTGGGCCTCTCTGGAATTTCGGCTCCTCATGTTTCGATGTTCTGATCGAATCTTAAATTTGTCTGATTCGGTCTCTGATATCCTACAAGGTGGTGGATACTAGACAGATACTGTGATTAGAGCATGTCACCAGAGTGACGTCTACCATGACAATGCCACAGAGTGTGGGTACTATACTATCATGATCTACTGTAGCATGTGTATTGTCTTTTTCTGGTTCAAAGGATGCATTACAATAAAACAATGCAATTGTCCTTGCCTGTACCTGATTGGTCATCACATTACTGTTTATTAAGCTACAGAATTTTAATATTTTTCAAGAGCAAATGTAATTACCCCATATCATCACAATATTAATACATACAGACAGAAAAATAGACAAGTAGCTTTAAGCCCAATACATACGTGGTGGACACTGATGAGATCTTCCTGTCTCTCCCCATGTACTCAATCAGGCATCTCAGGACCACTTCTCTCCTTTTCTCCACAGAGGCAGATGGATCCTGTCAAAAAGTAAAATCTGATCAAAATTCACAGCCTGATGACAGTAGCACAAACCACAGAACCTCTGTATTTCAACCATTCAATTGCTGTAAAATATCCTACTATACATACACCACTGTACTACAAGATCTCACACTATCACCAGCATCTCAGAAAAAAAAAAAACATATGTGCATGTTGTTTACTCAAGGGGGACAGTTCACAAAATTGAGATTTAACTGTCCAAGTAGGCTGTGTTCATCAATACGAATCAAGCTTCTATTAGTACATTGTCTATTTCTCACCTCAAATGCTTTCTTAAACATGTTTTAGTGGACCTTTTATGTGTAAAGAGACTGCTTAGGAGCAAGGCACACTCTTGGAAAATGGTGACAAGGGAATTGCATCACTTATGCACTTATATACATATGCAGCCAGCATGTCTATTAGCAAAAAGATCAGTCCTGGAATACACAGAGGAAGTGTAACTTCACTGAATGTTCGGGCAAATATTTTCACACTAGATCATAAAAATAGCAAGGTCATGTTAACTCACTGTTACTAACTTTGGGGCTAACTATCCCTTTAAACTACGCTACTCTTAGAACAGTGCCTTACATGTAGTTGTCCTTTAAAGAATGGGGGGGTGGGGGTTCTGACAATGTAGGGTGTTATGATCAGTCTCTGAGTAGTATGAATGTGCTCACCATGTGTCATAACAACTGGTTCCGTAGATTTCAACATATGCTGCAGATACACAGACAGCACCATCCTTCCCATTAGGAACACAGTGAAATATTGATGACTAAGAACATGATAGAGAATACATTTTGGATTGAAAATGTTTTACATAAGACCATTTTTTCCTCTTACATGGATGAGTGTCATCATTTGGGACTTGATTCTTTGACCAAAGGCTCCTCCTTTTGCGTTGAAAAGTGACAACAGCTTTGAAGTTTGCCTGTCCAACTGTGACATGTAGACTCAAGTGATATGCCACTGATTCTGAGGAACTCTTCACAGATCTGTAAAGAGAAGTATACCATCTTAGTTACATACCAAAAGTGATATGTTTTTTTCTCTGATTTAAACAACATGAGAGTTTTGGATACAAATATTTTTTCAATCAAATGAAAATCATGGACAGTGTCAAGCAGTAAAGGATCATATTCAATATATTTTCACGTGAAAATTTTTCATACTTATTATTTTTAAGTGTGAAAAATGCAAGAATGAAATTTAATCTTTAGTCAAGTTTGTTGCCTTATGTGCCCTGTCTTCACAACTATGGGCCATTTACCATAATTTAGCAATGCGAAATTCAACTGAATGTGGCACAGCATAAACGAAAACAGAGTCTGATGGTGATGAAAGTTTTGTGAATTATAATTTGAAAAAGATACTTTTGACTTTATCTATTTTTTTAGCCATACCAGTAGATGACAAAGAATTGGATTTTAGCTAGTCAACTTTGCTGAGTTTACCTTACCTGTGATGGTTCAAAGAGGGCAGGCCATCTCTCTAGAAGATCTGCAACACTTGGGGCTTGACCTACTATCTCCTGTCTTCTCAAACTGAAGGTTCTTGACATCATCTCATTTATAACTCTGCCGTTATTCTTTTCTTTGTCTCAGAAATCAACTCCAGCCTCAAGGGAATCTTCTGTTTTCCCAGCTGGATGAGGGGGGCAGGTAGTTAACCTCAGCTTTCCGTGTTTTTTTTAATATTCTTTGCTGGTTGCTTGTCTTCAGAAGAATTGCGCTTTAAAGAGTTCACCAAGATTTCTGGAATCCCATGCATCCAAAGTTTGCTTCGGTAGTTTTCTACTTTATACTTCAGGCTCTGCTGCCATCCATAGAGACCACTGAAGGAGCCTGGCTCCTTGAAATATGGGTTCTTTTTTATGAGAGCCTCTACGACTGCACATCGATGTGCATCACTTGGGTAGGGAGTGTAAGAAAAGATGAGCTCATCTAAACACTCCAGAATGTTGGACTTAACACCAGGGTAAAACTTCTCTTTGCACAAAAGGGAACCATCTCTGAGGTAGTTTTCATTGCCTTTTTGAAGCACTAGTTCAGTGTCAAACTTTGGAATAGGAAACTCAGTTGACCATGGCTTGTGCATTCCAGGGCTACAGGAACTGAGTATTATAGTGTCATCAGATTTCGCAGAGATGGAACCACTTGATGTTGATGGTTGAGACACAGAGTCATTTTCTGACACTGATCCAGAGACAGAGCAATCTTCTGTTGGGAGCTCAGGAATGTCAACATTTGTGAACAAAATGACAGGTGGAACATACACTACCTTCAGCTTGACTTGAAGAGAACTGTGAAAAATGCATACATCAGTACCACTTGAATTATACCAAATGGTATATGAAACGTGTATCTATTCCAGACAAATATGGCGCTTCAGCGTCACCATACGCCTTCCTGCAACCTTGCAGTCTGAGAGCGGACATACATCAGTGAGATCCTTCTGTTCCACAAAAACTACAAGCTCTGTGCTCTCCAGCGCAAACGCTTGAATGTGCTCATCATACCAGGAAATGAATACTTTAGCAATGAAATGGACCTCGTCTTACTATCTGAAGAACTTCAATAAAGTCTGGGAGTCCTGCAGTAGACCCATAGGCCAAAATCATGCCTTTAGAGTGTGTAGTTCCATAAACCGACACAGTGTTGGAAAGATGTACAGTAGTCTGACCTGGAGACACTCTTCTTATTGCATTTTGTACATTTGTATGCAAAACAGCTACGGGCACTTGGGATACTCTGGCAGTACTGAACATGGGAACTGTTGTAGTTGCATGCAGATGGTGTGCAATCATCAACTGATGCTTAGTTTTAAGGGAAAATAGTTTATTAACAGGTCAATAATTTTTGAAATTCCATGTATGTCTTATAATTAGTTAGAAATAACGATGTTTTCCCTCAAATCACATCATCCAAAGAGCAGATGACAGGTCCAAACACTTTAATGAGCATTGGATAGTGCTCCAGGAAGTGAAGTGAAGTGAAGTGACATACTGCCAAGTATGGTGACCCCTACTCGGAATTCGTGCTCTGCATTTAACCCATCCAACGTGCACACACACAGCAGTGAACACACACACACACACAGCAGTGAACACACACACACCGTGAACACACACCCGGAGCAGTGGGCAGCCATTTATGCTGCGGCGCCCGGGGAGCAGTTGTGGGTTCGGTGCCTTGCTCAAGGGCACCTCAGTCGTGGTATTGAGGGTGGAGAGAGCGCTGGACATTCACTCCCCCCCACCTACAATCCCCGTGACTCGAACTCGCAACCTTTGGAGTACGAGTCCGACTCTCTAACCATTAGGCCACGACTTCCCCCTTTTGTGAAGTGGTGTTTGGGGATCAACTTAATCTGAGGAAACGCAGCAAGTAACCTAAGTCGATGCTCAGAAATCTTTGCGTCAAGATATGACAAACTTGCTTCAGTTTGGGTTGGTGCTACCACAAGTTCAACTATGTCTTTAAGACACATGATTACATTCCATGTAGGATCATTCAGTGGTATCTTGTGTCCTATCATTAGTGGGAGCAGTCTGATAAGGGTCAGATTTTCGTGGGTATTTCCTCCGATACATTTCCTCCGATGGGCTGTGGACTGTCTGTCTTACCTCCCCACTTGTAAGGAAATTATTTGATTGTGTTGTTTAGCTCGTCAAGTGTGATGTACTTTTTGGCTATGAAATCACTAAAGCACAGTGCTAATTCCATGGGAATAATCCCCTCAAAAAGGTTGTGCAAAATACCAGGCAGATAGCCCTAAATCATGTGGAAATGGCTTAGTTTCTCTGTTAGTGGGCAAGGCCTTTTCACAGCAAAGCAGTGGGGTAGTGCAGGGTTGGCTTGTAGAGTCTTAACATGAATGGAATAATCCTCCTTTTTTGATGTGAAAAGCACCTGATCTCACTTCCTTTTCTTGAAAGTCAACATGCTCTCCTAGACAGAACCTGTAAATATATGGTCCTGAGAAACTTTCAACAAGGCCAGCAACTGAATGTGTGCCAAGATTGTAAGCAACTACACAGTAAACAGTCCCTTTGACAGTTTTCCCAAGGACAGGAACCAAAATACCATCTTGTTCCAGTATAGCTATGTCATCCAAGAGTGGCTTGAGAACCTCTGCATAGCCAAATCTTTTAATATCATTAGCTTTGCACAAAAGTACAAGATACACTGAAGTTAGTGTGGACCGAAAACAGGATTGGATATTTCCCAATCTCCAGTACACGGCTGTTATCTTATGTTTCCTTTGAGATGTTCCTAAGGGATTACATACCTCAAAATAATTTACATAAAGGAATATACATATTCTCTGCTCTGCAGAATAAAAATCACTCTCTCTATAAATTGCACCATCACAGAATGATCTGTACTGTGCAGAAATACTTGTGTGTCCATCGTCTGTGAGAAACTTCTCTCTGATATCTTCATTGTTTAAAATTTGTTTCAATGATGCAAGGATCGGAACATACAGAAAACTCTTATTTTCATTCGGATCAAGAATATATTCAACTGGCTCTACAACGTTAAACCTTTCAAGAAAGTACAGTCTCATTTTGAAAGCTGACGACAGCGGGCCAACCTTATCAAAAGTCATGCTTATGGGGCTGGATTCATTTAACTCCTCAAATAAAGATGTGACAACTGTGCCATCAATCACACAATTCTTCTTCTTCAAGTGTGATTCAACAAAGTCTCTGATAATTGGTATGGATGCTGATGACACAAACTGAATTTCATCTAGTAATTCATCAATACACCTGTTTGAGACATTATGCACTCTTTCCAGTTTGAGCAGGAAAGAAGCTATACGGTCCACAATTAAGTGCCTGTCATCCTTTTCCATGTGCACCTGAGCTGGTTCCCTCTCCACTACCTTCATCCATATTCTCATCATGGGTGGCTCCAGTGTTATCAGGTTCAAAAGTTGGTTCCTCATTTGGCTTTTCCAAAAGAACAGCCCCTTTAAAATCACTGAGAATATGAGGAGTGTGCTTCCTGTGTTTGTGTGCTGTAAATGCTCCATAAATATTGGTTTGAAAATCACACCCTTCAAACACACACTCAACAGTCTCATTACTTTTAAGGTGATGGCCAACTTGTGCAAAATATTCTCTCTCTGTTGGACACCCTTGTGTCCTACACACCAGGCATGTAAAGAACAGGAGAATCTCAGGTCTTTGTGTCTGACTTTCCACATGGCATCGAGACAAATATGAATGCAAACCACTCCAAGTTTTGAAAGAACATGGTCATTCCAAGTATATGAATGGTAATGAATGACTATGGCTGAAGGTTCCTTGATGGAGTCTACAATGTTTCAAAATGTCACTTCTGGTAGGTAAGTGCACACTGCATCTTTTGCATAGCCAACTCATTTATACCTGTGCCTACATAAATTAGAGAGGAAATGAAAGGCAAAGTAATGACATCTTAGGTAAACTTTGCAGTTACAATAGTGAAAGCACACCATTTGTTTACAAATGTTAAGGATAAGCATGATACAAGGATGAAACCCCTCAGGTTCATTCCAAGACTATTAACCCACAGAAATAATTTAAAGCAATATGTAACTTATTGTATTAAAATGTCTACAAAAAAAAGGTATATACTTTGAGTTGTGTACTTACATTATTCCAAGTGTTTTCAACAAAATGTCTGTCATTTTATTCAATATAATGGTCCATTACATTTTGGTCTCCTGTCAATTATAGCATCCCCTACGTACCGGCGTCAGTGTTGTGGTTGTCTGCTGAAGCCGCATTTAATTGACTTTTTCTCCAATTTAATTTTTATGATACACTTTTTAAAGCCTGGTAGTTTTTAGTTGTACAGTATATTTAACTAGATTAAGGATTTTAGTCATCACATGTCAGGATCTTAAATTATCACAGAAAAAAGTAAATGTTAGTGGCAACTGACAGCTTACCAAAATGCCTCAGAGAAAGACTGACTGATAATAAGAAACTGCTCTATTTGGTGATTTTTACTGTTTGTTGTGTGGAGGAGACAGAAAGGTGATCATATCTGCCTTCTATTGGTGGTTGGTACACAAAAAACGTCTTCAGAAATGTAATTGTATGGAGCACACACTATTGTTTGCAATATGTTTTACTTACCTGGGAATAGTTATAGCTGTAATTGTGTCTATTCTGAAGTTTTTCTTACCTGGATGTGAAGCTTGAAGACCCCAGGTAACAAAAGCGCTTGGGTATCTAAAGACCAGGAAAATGCATGTTAGAATAAGGTTAAAAATCAGTGGTAAATGTAACTTATTTAAGTAATAGGTTAGAAATAGTTTTAGGGTTTTTTCAACCAAAATCTGTCATTAATTGACTATGCAGCATTAAAAAAACGTGGATCAAATCTCTAAAATCAGACAGACTACTATGCATACATCTCTACAGTCAAATCTGTGCATCTGCTTTACTAATGCAAAAGTATACTAACATGATCTCGGATTCCAGAGTCCTGTCAAAGGCACACGGCTAGCTTGTTTTGCCTGCTGTCCATAAAACACCACAGCTTACTTTCCCTTATTTGCCCGCACAACTACAGGTACATCTCAAAAAGTTAGAATATCATGAAAAAGGTCAGTATTTTTTGTCACTCATTTCAGAAAGTGAAACCCATATTTTATATAGATTCATTACACATAGAGTGAAATATTTCAAGCCTTTATTTCTTGAAATTTTGTGTTGGCCCATATCCGGCCCACATCTGGCCCGTGTGAAATCCATGCGGGCCAGATGTGGGCCAGATCTGGGCCGACACTGCTTGCTGTCTGGGTCAGTGTCTCATAAAATTATAATATTACATAAGATCAATAAAAATAGGATATTTTAAACAGAAATGTCAGGCTTCTATGCACTCAATACTTGGTTGGGCCTCCTTTTGCATGAATTACTGCATCAATGCGGCGTGGCATGGAGGCAATCAGCCTGTGGCACTGCTGAGGTGGTATGGAAGCCCAGGTTGCTTTGATAGCGGCCTTCAGGTCATCTGCATTGTTGAGTCTGGTGTCTGTCATCTTCCTCTTGACAATACCCCATAGATTTTGCTGGCCAATCAAACACAGTAACGCTATGGTCATTGAACCAGCTTTTGGTACCTTTGGCAGTGTGGGCAGGTGCCAAGTCCTGCTGGAAAATGAAATCAGCATCTCCATAAAGCTTGTCAGCAGAAGGAAGCATGAAGTGCTCTAACATTTCCTGGTAGATGACTGCGTTGACTGTGAAAACACAGTGGACCAACACCAGCAGATGACATGGAAGCCCAAATCATCACTGACTGTGGACACTTCACACTGGACCTCAAGCAACATGGATTCTGTGCCTCTCCACTCTTCCTCCAGACTCTGGGACCTTGATTTCCAAATAAAATGCAAAATTTACTTTCATCTGAAAAGAGGACTTTGGAGCACTGAGCTACAGTCCACTTCTTTTTCTCCACAGCCCAGGTAAGATGCTTCTGACGTTGTCTCTGGTTCAGAAGTGGCTTGGTAGCCCTTTTCCTGAAGACGTCTGAGCGTGGAGACTCTTGATGCACTGACTCCAGCTTCAGTCCACTCCTTGTGAAGCTCTCCCAAGTGTTTGAATCAGCTTTGTTTGACAGTATTCTCAAGCTTGAGGTCATCCCTGTTGCTTGTGCACCTTTTCCTACCCAATTTCTTCCTTCCAGTCAACTTTGCATTTAATATGCTTTGATACAGCACTCTGTAAACAGCCACAGCTTTCAGTAATGACCCTCTGTGACTTACCCTCTTTGTGGAGGACGTCAATGTTCATCTTCTGGATCATTGCCAAGTCAGCAGTCTTCCCCATTATTGTGGTTTCAAAGAAAAAGAGATACCCGGAGTTTATACTGTAGGGATGGTCATTAATTGAAACTCAAATGTAAATATTCTAATATTTTGAGATACTGATTTTTGACTTTCATGAGCTGTAAGCTCTAATCATCAAAATTAAAACAAAAAAACTTTTGAAATGTTTTACTTTACATGTTATGAATCTAAAAGATATGAAAGTTTCACTTTTTGAAATAAGTTACAAGAAAAAAATGAAAATTTGAAAACTAAGTGAAATGTTTTTCACGATATTCAATTTTTTTTAGATGTACCTGTATTGCCTGAAGGCTCGAAATTGCGACCGTTTCAATCGCATATGATCCCGAAACTTAATCTGTGCAATCTAAAAATATAACTGAGAGCATTTGTGCAACTAATTATTACCTACGTATCTGCGTTTTTAAACACGTCCATCCTAAATGTTGTAACAGTGGCGATGATGTTAGCAGGTGCTGCTAGTAACAGGAGCCAGTGCTATCTAAGGCACTCAGCATCTCTTTTAATCGTTAGTTAGCATTAACTTAAACTAGCGTAGTACTAATGTTAACGTGTTTTGTCTAGGACTTTTACCTTACCGTTTAATGTAAAATATTAGTTTAAGTAACGATTAAAGGTGATATTATTGGTCAAATTAAAGCCAAAGTACCCTTAAAACACATAGTAGGCATGACTACAGCACTTATTTAATTTCATATTAACAATATGGTCTCAACCGCCGTTGTCTGCCGATCATTGCCTACAAGACCAAACTGCTAGCCAACTTAGCTTGCCATGTGTGCAAGATAGCTAGCTATACAGTACAATTTGCAAACCTCAGCTCCCTAGTGGAGTAAGCGATTTCGCATGACTTTACATCACCAATCATTCGGCTAAATTTGTTCATCTTAATGTTAATCAGTCCTGCGAACAAACAGTTGAAGTGAAGAGGAAGATGCTGCATCTGCCCGGGAAAGTCCCCGCCAGTGGAAAAGGGATATGCCAACTTATTTATAAGCTGGCATAACCCTTTTTCACTGGCGGGGACTTTCCTGGGCAGATGCAGCATCTTCCTGTCCACTTCAAACGTAAATATATATATATATGGGGATTGTAGGTGGGGGGAGTGAATGTCCAGCGCTCTCTCCACCCTCAATACCACGACTGAGGTGCCCTTGAGCAAGGCACCGAACCCCCAACTGCTCCCCGGGCGCTGCAGCATAAATGGCTGCCCACTGCTCCGGGTGTATGTTCACGGTGTGTGTGTGTTCACTGCTGTGTGTGTGTACGATGGATGGGTTAAATGCAGAGCACGAATTCCGAGTATGGGTCACCATACTTGGCTGAATGTCACTTCACTTCACTCATATACACGTTTGATGAACACACCTGCCACATTGACAGCTGCTCTAATAAATTGTGTCAACTCACTTTTATAACATTTCTTGAACACAACAACCACATACAAATAACTACCCAAATAAATGGTAATAGTTTTATTTAAAATATATTGTTATATAAAAACTGATATATTTTAAGTAAAGTGGAAGTATATTGATACTTTTTTATTTTTAGTATAAAACAAACTAGATTACAACTATTTAAAGTATATAAAACCTACTTTGTGGGTGTAGCACTTTTTTACAGTGATGTATGAAATTTAGGGATAAGTTAATGTGAACGCGCGCTTTGGGGGTTGAGATTCTTGAGCGCGCGTTTCACCTGAGTTTCGTGAGAGGAACAGGTACAGCGAGATGACGCGCTTCCGGACGCAGGTGCGAGAGTTGCTGTCATGAACGCGCAGATCAAAGGCGTCTGCCTCGCGCTCTTCGTTTGGACGCTGAGGTCTTGATTGTTTGGGATTAAAAATAATAACACCAGCAGTTCCTCCGTGGGTATCACAGCAGTTTCTCAGGTGAGCTCAGTTTTTCTTTCAGTCGGATGCTTGTTCGTCTCGGTGTGTTTTGAAAACAGCTCGTCAAACCGGCTTCGCCACCGGCATTCCGTGACTAACTCATCACGAGCTGATAAACATCACCTCACTCCAACCCAGCCTCTGCTCTCCAGAAAATAGCAAACTTGGAAGTCAAGTAATTTGAGAAGAACTGATCATCAGTAACGAAAGTCCCATATAGCTAAAGCAGGTATCAGATGACAGTATGGTACTTTAATATTGCATACCACTGACGTGCGTGCGCGGTGTGAGATGACTGTGAGGTATGTTTGTGTCTAAACTTAACCTTTGTTTCTTATTATCTTAAATAGTTTATTGCAAATCTCAGGTTAATGTTCGATATAAGTTTTAAAGACGTGTTTGTGTATGAATTCGCCAGGATTCACTTCTGATTCAAGTTGGTTGATTAAGCTCCAAAACACCACTTGTGGTCATTATATAATGTATATACTTCAGTTGTTATTTAATAGCTTTGTTGTCTTGTGGGCTTTGTTTTCACTCCTAAAAATATAAAATAATACATAGTATTATTTATATAGTATATAAAAAATATAAGGGATATGCCAACTTATTATTATTATTATATATATATATATATATGTATGTTTACCCAAAATGTAAATTCTGTCTGTCACTTATTTCGAAGAATTGTACTTGTTAAAATGAATGAGCACTGAATGTTTCATGCTTCAAAAGGACACCGAAACAACATTAGTAAATAACATCATGTGCTGTATTTCCAGTCAAAAATAGTTCAGATTGAGGAAAAGACACCAGTTTAGTTAATTTACTGAAAGCCATACAGCTTTGGAACGACTTCAGTCCATGTTCAGCTGCGTGTTAAGTGTTTTAGTGGATGTCCTTGTAGTTGTAGGTTAGTGTTGTTTTCCCAGACTAATAATTAACCCCATCAGTCCACAGCCGAACAGGACTCTTTTGAAATGATCTTCTCATCTGTGAATGTGTTTGTGAACTATAGGAATTCACATCTTGCTTTTATCTTCCTCCTCCACTAGGTTAAAGTTCCCTTCTAAAATGTAAAAGGATGACCACTGTGTAGTCACAGTTAACCAGGTACTTTGCTCTCTCACACACACGGATACTCACATCTTGCGTCGTCTTGAACGGACACCCCTTGGACCACTGTTACACACCAATTCTCAGTCTGTGTTTATTTTCACATGTGCATGTGTGGAGCATCATGAGTTCGGTGAGCGTGTCGGGCCTGTTCCTGCCGGTGTCGTTCCTACTGGCTCTGGCCTTGGTTCTGTTCTCGTGCGTCCTCCGTAAGAGGCGGAAGATGGAGGGATCGTACCAGCCCAGTGCGGAAGAGTGCAAGAACAACAGAGCCGAGAGACCCGGGCTCTCTCTCCCGCTGCCCAAAGAGGAGAGACTGATCTGAACGATGCTGAAACCACATCACTGTTAAGGTTGATTGGGTAGACCTCAACAGAACTTTCATTAAAACTTAATATCGATATTTATGTAGAGTCCACACACATGTGCAGTCCTGACAAACAAAAGAAGGGTCATGGATGGAGAACGGTTGAAGTAGTGGTGGTGGGTATTTATTTGGCATTTTTGAGTGAGATGTGAGAATGCTTTCACATCGCAATGCACTGTTAATGCTGACGGATCAATTCAAGTACGCCTGAAGAGGTTTTGCTAGCACACTTGAGATATTTGAAGACACTGGGAAGTGCATTTATCAGAAGCCATGGACAGCCAAACCAGTTTGACTTTGTTTACTTCATCTGTATGTTAAGTTTACTCACTTTGAGAGTGAATGAGTCACATGGCAGCTTTACCTCCAAATATAGTTTACCATTGTCATACTGAATACTTTAAATGGCCAAAAGCGAATATGTTGCAGTTTTTTTCAGAGGTGGAGAGAAAAGTATATATTGCACTTTGCCAAATGATGTTTTGTATTAGGCTTGCATTTATGTAATGTCTGTAACGCATCCGTATTAGCAATGCTGTTGATCATAACGTGATGAAGTGGATGATTAATTAAAATGCATCTGTGATTGAATAACCTTTTTCTCAGTTTCGTGCTCCGTTCAGAGCGTGTCATTCGAGAGTTTTTGGTTTTGGCTGTATCAATATTTGTTAGCAGCTGGTGCTTTGCACTCTCTGATAAGGTTTTTATAAATGATTAAATATATTTGGATAAAAAAGCGGTAGACTTTCTTTATTGGTCAAAATTGGTGCATTTATCAGTTTATTTTAATAACATACTGTATTTAGTTACAATGAAAGCTAAACTCTAACTGCTTTGCTTTAAGGCACATTCAGTGTACATTATTCCAAAGGGAAAAATAATCCCTCACCAAATTGGAATGACTTGCATTGCCTTTGAATCGACTTTATTGACTGATGTCAGCGTTAAGTTTTAACCAACAGACAAATAATCTTCCACAATCTCAAAGTTCAGTATGGCACGCCAAACTTTCACAAACCCAATAGATCATTTTATTTTCCTCAGCAATGTTGCCTCAATAAAAAATGGGGTGCAAGTGTTGTTTCATGTAGATTTGTAATTGAAAATATAAAGAAGATAGTTTTGCTTCAGTATGCTTGATTTGTGATGATCTAATGTTCAAATCTCTTCTTCAGCTCTGAGACCTTAATGGGAGCCTGGGTTTGTTCTTCTGGTGTTGATGAAACGGGCAATTTCATACTTTGTTCTTCAGTCTGCAAGCCCGTCATTGGTCCCACATTGATTTTGTGGGTTCTGATGGGAGTTTTTAGAGATTTATCCCACCCGGTGGAACCAGAAGTGTCAGCAGAGGACTTGGACTGGAACAGAACTACAGCAGACAAAATGTTTGGTGATAGAGGTTCAACGCTCTTCTTATCTAGCTCTTCTCTTTTGTCTATCTTTACATTGAGAGAAACAGCAGAGGTGATTCCTTCATTTGTTGGTCCGTTTGGGCCCAAGTCATTTGTCGCCTTATGCTCTTTCTGAAGTTCTTCTTCTTTGTCAGGTTGCATCTCTGTCCTCTCTGTAACTACTGTCTCGGTTTCCAAGCATTCCTCCATTGATCCGTTCATTTGTCCATCATTTTTCGACCAGCTGTCCTTTTGCTCCTCCTGAAAACCCACTTCGGGATCCTGAGAAGCATCTTCTAGTATTTGTAGATCTGAACACAGATTTTCCCCTAACTCGGTCAAGTCCTTCTCTAATTCGTTAAGCTCATTTTCTGGCCTGTCAATCAGGATATCAGGCTCCTCCCCCTCATCACCAGGCCCCTCCTCTAGCTCCTCCTCCCAGCTCATGAGACTTCCGCTGTTTGCAAAAGACGGGCTTAGACTCTCCTGACTTGGGTTGGTCAGACTCTTCTGAAAGAGAAATGAAATGGTGAGTGTGTGGCTTTTTCCACCGATAGGTTCCCGGTGCTGGACTATTTGTCAGGTTTTCAAAAACAGCAGTGAGATAAGACTGACACAACATTAAATCAGTTAATTAGTGAAGCCTTTCTTGTTCATTTTGTTTTCATGCACCAAAGCCATTTTATTTTCTCAGTTCACCTTAAATATGTTTGAAATGATTACTTTGTATTTTAGACATAAGTATTTAACCCTTTGGTATGTTGTAGCTGAATAGCAATGTAATGGTTTCCTTTACTTTTTCACCTTTTAGAGAAAAAACAAACAAAACAAAACGCATTTTGGAAATAAAAGGTTGGACTTTAAAGTAACCAGTAATATGCTGTTTAAAGCCACATTACTTAAAAAGACTCTAACAGGGGTTCTCCATAAATTGTTATAATTAAACACTTTTAGGTCTCTTTTTCTGCATCTTCAGTAAGAAAATTAAATATTGATAACTGATTCAGTCTTATTTTAATATTTATATTTTCCATTGATCTGAATTGTGTTTAAGTAATTTTGTTTTGTAATATATATATATATATATATATATATATATATATAAAGAGGTGATTATTTAATTTGTAATTTACTTTTTGTGCTTCCTGTTTTGGCAACTTTAGCTAAATGTGGAATATTTTTATAGGTACTATTACAATTATTGAAAGCGTTTAACATGGTAATGGTTTCCTCAGTTAGGATTTCAGACTTAAAAATACGTACCTCTGTGCACTTTCTGTGCGTCACCGCTTTACGTACCTTACTGCACATTTCGCCGCAGTTTCAAAGAGAAATGTCCACTGAGTGGCGCTAAAACAGGTTAAATATGTGAACCCTGGCACGTTTTTATTATGTTGTTACAGGTACGTACTGCAGCGGTTCAGAATTCAAATATCCGGGGTCTGATCCTAAAAGTTAATGCTCTATCGTGTTGGAAATATGCCCTACACCGAACCCAACCCTAAACCTACCCGATAGTGTTAACAAATGCAAAACTGGTATAAAAACTTATTTGTTGATGCAACGGTGCCATTTCAACTTCCTTGAAGTTGAATTATGCAGATTTGAACTGTTTTGTCGAACCATAGTTACATGGGATTCGAAACTTCTAAGTACGGCTCCGTACTCCGTGAGCTACCGAACAAACTTTCCATCTATGAAAACCCACAGATACGAGGCTGGATATGTGCGATGCTAACATACAAAAGCATCAGTTTTCAAATCTCCCAGCATATTAATATTGTTTTGAAGTCATAACATGATATTCTTAAAGTAATTGTGCGAAATATACGCTTTATTAATCAAAACTCTGTAAATTTGTGTGAAAAGGAGTAAAAGGTGTCAGAGTTTTACTGCTTCTAGTGTTTGTTTCTTTAGGAAACTGAAACTGCAGTAATATGTAGTTATTGGTATGTATTTCGTGTCTCGGTAAAAAGTGCACCCAGGTACGTAAATGCAATGAGACTAGGTTGGTAAAACTTCATAGATTACTAAACTATTAATATTAAATCAAGCAGAAATGGATCCTTTATAAAAGGGCCCGTTTTCCCATCTCCATAATTTCTTTTAATTATTAGAAGAAATGTTGCTAGTGTATTATTGGAGCTATTATATGTCAAAAATCATGTGTGGAAAATATTCCACTATTGTAATGGACACTATACAAGGCTAAATATCTTCTGATTGTGATGCCAGTGAAGTAAAGACTTGTCATGTGCTCTTAAGGCTGAATGCAGCTTGTTTGTTGCAAGTTATGTCAGACACCCTCTCCAGCACCGTTTAGATGTAATGTGTGAGAGGATCCAGGCCTTACATGTGAGATGAATTCACTGCTGTCGGAGCTGAAGAGGTCGAGGCTGCGTGTGCTGTACAGTAAACCCGGCTCTCTAGAGCTCTGCGCGCTCAGCGTGTCGAAGATCTCACCGAGCAGGTCCATCTCCTCCGGGTCGGCCAAGAGAGAGAGATCATCATCTTCCTGTAAGTCGCTGGTGCCTGAGCACTGGTCAGGACTTTCTGTTACACTGGAAAGGGAAATGCATTGTTAAAAAAAAACATAAAAGGCAAGGTGTCCATGCATCTGTGTCTTCTCATCTCACCTGTCCTCATAGGTGGTGTTGTCATCCTCTGTCTGTTGTTCATTGCCCTGGTGGCTGGGATGCTTGCGTGTCGGTCGGCGTGGTCGAGACTGAGAAACAAAGCAGCATAGAAAGTGTAGAAAAACAAATCATATTTAGAAAGTAAAGTGAATCTGTTATATTGTGGTTGAACACAAGGTGGAGCTAAACTGCATTAATTGTATACATTAGCCCCAGTATACAGTGTTTAAAGAAGATACATTATTCAACAAGGATGCATTAAATTGATCAAAACTGAACACATTTATAATGTTACAAAAGATTTCTATTTCACAAAAATGCTGTTCTTCTGAACATTTTTTATTCATCCAAGAATCCTAAAAAATAAAATACATCAGTGTTTCCACAAAAATATGAAGTACTTTCTGATAATAATAAGTAAATCAGTATATTAGAATGCTTTAGAATGTGACACGGAAAATTCAGCTTAGTTTATAGCAATAAATTACATTTTACAAAGAAAACAGTTCACAAATTCTGTTCTCTTCAGTTCTGAAATTGTAATAATATTATACAATATTGCTGATTTTACTGGATTTTTCAAATCAAATAAATGCACCCTTGGTGAGCGGAAGATACTTCTTTCAAAAACATAACAAAATCAGTGAATAATTTATTTTATAAACAAATAAATTCGGGTGAGTACCGGCACTTCTTTTTTCCACTTCAAGCATTGAACAAAATCGAAATTTCTAACAGATAACATACAGTATGTTTAGCTTTATGGCATCATTTTTGTGCAGCTTAGTTTGAATGCCTTCAGGTGTCACTCACCCTGCCAAAGTGCTGTGTGATTGGTAGACGATTCTGAAGGCAGTCTGATTGGATGAGACGATATGTGTGCGTTCCACACACAGACCCGCCCCTCTGTAGCATATGAGGCTCACTTTGGTCCTGAAAAGGGAAATTCCAACAATTAAACATCACATATTTAGTACACACAGAGCAAACATATGCAATATAAGGAATATAATCTGACCTTTGATGACAGGAGGTTTTTCAGCCCAAATTTGCTGTGATATTTTGTCTGAGATATAAAGAGATATAAACCGTATTCATGTAATATTTAATAATGCACAACAACACATTACAAATTATGTTATACATACGATTTATGTTAAACATAAAAGTTAGATTTTTTTTTTTTTATTCAGCACAGACAAAATGAAAAGTGACATTAAAGACATTTAAAAGATATCCATTTTAAATAAATGTTATTTTCTTTTGAAAGTTCTATTAATCAGAGAATCCTTAAATATATATCACAGTTTCCAAAAAGTTTTCAACATCTGATAATGATCAGAAATCAGTAAATCAGTATATTATAATGATTTCTGAAGATCATGTGACACTGAAGACTGGAGTAATGATGCTGGAAATACAGCTTTGATCACAGAAATAAATTACATTTTACTATATATTCACATAGAAAACAGCAATTTTAAACTAATAATATTTCACATTATTTTACTGTATATAACAGCATACAGTATTTGAAACTGTAATTATATTTCACAATAGTACTGTACGTTATACTGTATTTTTGATCAAATACTGTAAATGCAGCCTTGCTGAGCAGAGCAATCTTCTTTCAAAAGTATTTAGAAAATCATAGCAATCCTAAACTTTTGAACAGTACTACATAAATACTTTTTAAAATACTCACTGCTTTGTTCGCTGTAGTCTTCCATGTCACAATCAGAGCTCCACCCCCTTTCTGTCGAGAGAGAACGTACCTTTTTTTAAAATCCAGTTTTGTGTAAAAACAACTTTTGTAAGTCTTATTAAATTATGAGTTGTGAAGAAAAAAAAACATGTTTGATGTCCATTCTAGTTTATTTGTCTGACTGGAAATGGAGGGTCAGGCATGATCTGCTGTAAACTGAACATTACTGTACTAGAACTTGTACGTAATCTGTTTACACTCTTAAATATAAAGGTGCTTCACGATGTCATAGAATAACCATGTTTTGTCGAAATGGTTCCATAAAGAACTTTTAACATCTGAAGAACCTTTCTGTTTCACAAAAGGTTCTTTGTGGCGAAAGAAGGTTCTTCAGATTATAAAAAGGTAAGAAAGAGATGGTTCTTTAAAGAACCTTTGACTGAATGGTTCTTTGTGGAACCAAAAATGGTTCTTCTATGGCATCGCTGTGAAGAACCTTTTAAGCACCTTTATTTTTTATGAGTGTATACTGAAAATAGTGTGTGCCGTATGCATACAGTGGGGATCGAAAGTTTGGGAACCCCTTGCAGAATCTGTGAAAATGTGGATAATTTTACCAAAATAAGAGAGATCATTGAGGGACTCAAACATAACAATTAAAAAAGGTTCAAACATTCACTGATGCTCCTGAAGGAAACACGATGCATTAAGAGCCGGGGGTGAAAACTTTTTGAATTTGAAGATCAAGGTAAATTGTACTTCATTTGTCTTCCAGGAAACATGCAAGTATCTTCTGTCGCGTCAGAAGGGCAGTACTAAATGGAAAAATATGATATTTCAACAAAATAAGAAAAATTTGGACATCTTCATCCTGTTCAAAAGTTTTCACCCCCGGTTCTTAATGCATCGTGTTTCCTTCAGGAGCATCAGTGAATGTTTGAACCTTTTTTAATTGTTGTGTTTGAGTCCCTCAATCATCCTCAGCGTGAAAAGGTGGATCTCAAAATCATACAGTTACTGCTGGAAAGGGTTCAAATATGCAAAAGATGCTGGAAAACTGGAGATTCTGCAGGACCTGGAGGATTTTTCTGAAGAACAGTGCTCAGTTGAACTGTTCAGAACAAACAAGGGACTTATGAACAACCATCACAAAACAAAAAAACAGTCGTAGATCATCCAGGTAACCACACACAGTATTAAGAACCAAGGGTTCCCAAACTTTTGAATGTGGTTATTTTAATAATTTCAGCTATTTTTTTGTCTTGTGGACTATATGTAAACATCTTTTATGGAAAATATCTTACTCAGGACAGCACTAAATAAAAAATAACATGCATTTTGTATGATCTCTCTTATTTTGGTAAAATTATCCACATTTTCACAGATTCTGCAAGGGGTTCCCAAACTTTCGCATGCCACTGTATTGCAGAAATCATAAGAGTAGTATGGTTATGGTTTAAAGTTCCTGTACGAGTATAACCTACCTTTAAATTTCCCACCCATTGCCGTCGCAGTTTAGAGCCACCTGAGAGGAATCACCAACAGAAGGGGTGTTAAATTGAGCAACCAAACAAGCAAGTCTAATTCTGTGACAAACGTAAACGCGCACCAGATGAAGCACCACACTGAAGCACCTCTTCCTCAAACACGTCATCCGGCTCTTTGCCCTGGTCCAGCATTTTCAGTCGGTCGTCAATAAACTGAGAACAAAATGACATTATAATGGGAGAAACAATACAGCCGTGCAACTTAAATGCCATTTGCTTTTCTGCATATTTCAGACTGGGAAGACACTAAATGCCATTGGTTCACTGCATATTTATAACCAATCATGTGAAGTTGGAATATGTGCATGCTCAAGTTGTCAATGATTTCTTCACACAAGCAACCATATGACTTCAGAAGACTTGAAGCACAATTGGGAACGTTTTAAAGCTTTTATGGTGCTATTTTTGCAGCTTAATGTCCCCAGACCTCATTCAGCGCAAAAAAACAGCATGAACATTTTTCAGAACATCTCCATGAAAACAAACTCAGCAGGAAATAGTAAGTCAGGATTTATGGTTGTACTGTTCCAAAACATAGGTGGAATTAACTAATATATTTCACCATACTTCTCCAGTTAATTAATCTTAGTACATTAAGATGATTGTTTAGTATTAAAAGAGTTCTGAAATGTTTAAATATGCAAATTTTTATTCCACAATGGGGCAGTCGTGGCCTAATGGTTAGAGAGCCGGACTCGTAATCGAAAGGTTGCGGGTTCGAGTCTCGGGCCGGCAGGGTTTGTAGGTTGGTTGGGGGGAAATGTCCAGCGCTCTCTCCACCCTCAATACCACGACTGAGGTGCCCTTGAGCAAGGCACCGAACCCCCAACTGCTCCCCGGGCGCCGCAGCATTGGCTGCCCATTTATGTTCACTACTGAGTGTACACTAGGATGGGTTAAATGCAGAACACTAATTCCGAGTATAGGTCAGCATACTTGGCCACACACCACTTCCCTTTCCCTTATAACAAGCCCCTTTGGTTTAAAAAAAAAATGATGCACTGTCTAATTTAATGTGTTAAGTTGCATACATTTCCAGAACAGAAATATGAGCTTTAAATAAATCCAGGCTCAAACTTCTTGTTTCCTTTAGTATACATATTAAAGGATTTTACAAAGGGGATTTTAAATATCTCTTTTAACCACTTTTTAAAAGCTATATAAATCAGGTGAATGGCATATGAACACATTCCTCTGTTAAAACCTTCAGAATATAGATGAATAAAACTGGACAGCTTGTGTATAAGGGCTACTCAAGTGGACATTTTTATTTTATTTTATTATTATGAGATACTACTTTTATGAATCATAGTCTTAATAATTTGGAATTAATTTTTAATACAATTATTAAACGGTTTTATTCTATTTTTTTTCATGTTAATTCATGTTGAAGTTTTAGAAATGTTGTTGTTTCTGTAATTTTTATTAATTTATACATGCATACATATATGTAGTTCTTTTTTTTTTCAGCTTACACTTTATATGTGTTCTTGTTACGAAACAATTATGTATTTAAGTACCGAGTAATATAAATCAGCTAGGGTTAGTGGTAACACTTTATAATAACGTTCAGTTGTAAATCATTTATAAGTGATTAGATGATGATGAACTAATTATTTACAAAACATGACTGTTTTACAAACCTTCCGGTTACAGGTTGTTTGTGTGTATTTATATATATTTACGCACACAGAAACCATAAAGTTTGTAAAACATTTATAACTGATGAGTAGTTTCCACTTTAGATTAGGGCTTTGTAAATGATTTATAATGTTTATTGAGATAATAGTACAATTAGTATCAAGTAACTAGTAACTATTAACCATTAAGGATCTGTTTGATTATTTCATGATGCTATTTTTTTAAAGATAACTTATGACAGATGTGTAAATCGTTAGCATATTACTTAATCATTTGTGAATGTATAGTCATGTTTTGTAAATTAATGTAATTAGCTAATTACCTGTAAATGACTTTTAAATGAATTAACAAAACATAGACAAATTATTAGCATATCACTTATTAATCGCTTAATCATTAACTAATCACTTATAAACGACTTATAACTGGACGTTATTATAAAGTGTTACCGGGTTTGTTGCATGCAATTATTCATAATTTATTGTTATTATAGTAAGTGCATGCAACATATATAACAAGGACACCATAACATAAAGTGTTACCAATTTTTATTCCAGTTGTAGTTATGTTAGTACTTGAAGTTAAACCAAAATCAGAAAGAATTTTATTCATGGTTTTAGTGACTAATAATATCCCTGTTTCTTCTCGGTTTCATTTTGAGAGAAAAAAGCCTTTAAATATATGTACTTTACTTTAATTCTGCATATACAAATGGAAAAAATAAATGTGTATTTTGGACCCCCCCCCCCCCCCCCCCCACTTGTCTGAAAGCAGATATTGTTATAGAAGCAAAACAGCCCTCAGAATTGACACTGCATTAAATAAAAAAGCTTTTGTCTATAGTGTCATGCCTCATGATAACTGCTGATGTTGCGTTTCTGTGTTTGCAGTTACCTCTTTGAAACACTGCAGGTGAACCGCGCTCTCCAGAAACTCTCGCATGCTTTGAGACTTATGACTGAGAAACAGCTCATTGCAGAACACCACCGGCCCTTCCTTCAGCATACGAGAGAAGAGCACTGAAGTAAGCGTTTATAAAACTCAAGGAGATGTTTTCAGGTGAATGTGCGTCACTCACGGCAGACGGCTGTAAGGCGTCCCTGTATCCTCCGAACAACAGAGCCTGCGCTCTGAGGAAAGCGTGCGCGACCCCTGATCCGGCCGACGCCGCCTGTCTCTTCAGCCTGACCTTCAGTCCCGCCACCTGCAGCAACAAACTTCACCGTAAACCTTCATCCTTCCTGAGTCAGAGACCTGTGAGGAGTCAAAGAGTCTCACCACGTCAGCCGGGATCTTTTTCAGGTCCTCGTGGGGCGACTCCAGGGTGTTGGTGTCCACGTTCAGTATGACCACGTCCTCCAGAGCTCCACTCCTCACTCTCTGCCACACACAAACACACAGAGAGAGCCGCAGGGTGAGTTTGTGTGACTAAGTGCCGGTGTCAAAGAAAACCATGGGACGAGGGAAGTGTCGTACCTCTGCCAGGCTGGAGTGAATTCCAATGAGGTACGGCATCGGTGCGCTAAAAACAGTACATGTGAGATGAAATTAGTTGCCGTTCACACAGGACAGGTTGTATCTGCACTGCTTTAGTCATTGACCTGATGACCTTTTCTAATATTTTACAGCTTTTGACACTCGTTGAGGCTGACACTAGTAAATAGTCTTTTAATTGATTTTATATTTATTAGTGCTGTCAAACGATTAATCGCATCCAAAATAAAAGTTTTTGTTTACAAAATATGTATATATTTAAGAAAAATAAGTTATGTTTATATTTTAAATATATTTATATATAATATATATTATATCAATAAAAATATATTTTAAATATATACTGTATGTGTATGTATTTATATACATAATAAATGTACACAGTACACACACATATAGTATGTAAACAAAAACTTTTATTTTGAATCGTTTGACAGCACTAATATTTATTCATAACTTCATCCTGCAATATGTTATTCAAAAATGCATTTTTTTTCTTGTTAATTTGAAAGATGCTGTTCTAACCTCAGTGGTTCTTAAACTCTTTATATTAACTCTTTAATATTTATTTGTTATTAGTAGCCAAACCAAATGAAGTGTTGTTAGTAATAGTTCACTAAAAACATGTTTTTTAAAATAATATTCAATATTGTTTGTATTATATAAATGGATTGTATTAAATATTTAATTGTGTTTTTGTGTTATTTATCTAAAACATTGTTTTAGCTCAGTGTTTTTTCAGACTGTTTGATTCTAAGACCCCCCAACATTTCAGCACAATAAATTATTTTTTAATATTTTTGTTAAGTTTTAATACATTAATAATGATATTAATATTAATTGTAGATACACCAAAACAGTTTTAGTAGCCAAACCAAACTAAATGTTAACAGTACTGGTTCACAAAGGCTGCTGCTTGTCTTTTCTTTAATACTTTTTATTCTTATGTTAATTTTGTATGCTTTTCTTATTTATCGAAGACATTTTTCTAGCCTTGCTGGTCTTTAACCCCTTTAATTCAAAGGCCCCCACTGTTAAGCACTATAAATGATAATATGTTTAAAAATAAAAGAAGAAATAAAGAAAGAATAAAAAGAAACACAAGTACAGTTGTCTTCTTGATTTTCTGTGTTTCTAGCACTTTTATTAAGTTAGATTATTTTAATGTAATAATATGTCTCACCAGCAGTAGTCCAGCAGATGAGGAGGCAGCACTGGGATGAAGATGTGCTGCCAGTACATGGGGTACAGCATCCCGTTACACGCGTGTATGCAGGCTGTCAGCTGAACACACACACACACACACACACACACACAAAACAATTAATTGGTGTTTTCTGCATGTTTAATGAAGCTGTCTCCTGACTAGATGCAACACAATACATTTTTAGTGTCAAGTGACTTATCTCCCCTTATTTGATGAGCGTGCCACATCAAATGACTAATTCTCAGCCAATCAGTGGACATTTTTTTTAATTTTGGAACAGAAATGTGGTGAAGCTGGTTGGGACAAAAACTGTGATTTGTCATGTGTAGATTCATTATGTCACTCTTGATAAGGTGTTAAGGCGTTTTCACACTAGGGTTTGAGACAAGGAAACAAATCCATTTGACCATTTTTTCAGTTTGTAAGGTTGGTGTGAAAAACCACAGTGTGTTTGTGCACAGTACGCATGCAGTTCCCAAATGGTCATCATGTGCAATGTGCTTGTTAGCGTAAAGCACATTAAATAGTTGCTTTTAAAAGGACACTTTTCAGTGACTGTGAACAGTGATGTGTTTTTATCCAAAGTGAATTACACTATATTCAAGGTATGCATTTCAGTGCATGCATTCCCTTGGGAATCGAACCCATGTCCTTGGTGTTGCAAGTGTTTAGGTTTTCGCCTTGCGAACCAAGCGTTATCAGTTCTGATTCACAAAGGCATGCTTGAACTCACAGTGCTGAGTTTGCTGCAGTAAATGAGGATCCGTCTCTCAAACAACATGCTGGCGTAGAGCTGCAGCAGGTTTCCCACATCCACCGCCACCACCAGCTCCGTCAGGTTCCTCTGATACACACACAGACATACATCACACGTCAAACGTTTGGAAAAATTAGGATGTTTAATGTTTTTGAAAGAAGCCTCTTCTGCTCACCATGGCTGCATTTATTTGATCAAAAATACAGTAAAAAGAGTTATATTGTGAAACATGATTGTAATCATGAAATATTTCTGTGATCTGCAGCTGTATTTTCAGCATCATTACTCCAGTTTTCAGTGTCACATGATCTTCAGAAATCATTCTAATATACTGATTTACTCTCAAGAAACATTCCTGATTATTATCAATGCAAAAAAAAAAAAAAAAAGTTGTGCTGCTTAATATTTTCGTGGAAACCGTGATAGACTAATTTACATTTAGTCATTTAGCAGACGCTTTTATACAAAGCAACTTACAAATGAGGACAATGGAAGCAATCAAAATCAACAAAAGAGCAATGATATGCAAGAGCTATAACAAGTCTCAGTTAGTTTAACACAGAACATGTAGTAAGGTTTTTTTTATTGTTATATAATAAATATAAGCTAGTGTTAGAGGCCTTTTTTTTTTTGCTTTTGTTAATTGTATAATAAATAAAAAGAAAACAAACAGAATACAAAACAAGCTGGCGTTAGTGTTTTTTAAAAAGCAGTTAGTAAACGAATAGTGTGCAAGTCTAAAAGAGGCAAGTTTTTTTTTTTATTTCTAAAGGATCACGTGACACTAAAGTCTGGAGTAAAGATGCAGAAAATTCAGGTATAAACGATGCCTTTAAATATTTTAATAAAAAGTAATTTTATATTGTAATAATGTTTCATAATATTACCATTTTACTGTATTTTCTGATCAAATAAATGCAGCACATTTAAAACTCCTTTTTTTTGGGACCGGTAGTGTATAAGAACCAAGGAATAAAACAGAAACAAATAAAACCTACAAAGATAACCTGAATGGAAACAATGGAAAAACTCACACTCTCTGGAATAGAGGGCAGGGCTTTGGGATCTGGCGCAATGAAGTACGGGATCTGATGAGGAAGAAACATTATTCCACAAAAATAAACCATGAAACCGTGAAAGTAATGCCTTCGAGTTAGTCTGATCTCAAGGTTCGTAGGTTGAATGCTTTGTTATTCATATTTTTAAAGGACCCATTAGTGTTTTAGTTAAGCGTTGTTAGAGATCCAGGGTTAGTTTTGGACACTGGATTAGTTCGATCTCACATTATGGACTGTATTAGGATTTATTAGACGCTGGAGTGAAGGTTTAGTCCGGCCGGCTGGTTTTAATGCGGATCGGGGACTCACCCCGTCTGACTCCTCCCCTTTAGGGGCGTGTCCACAGATGCCAGGCATCTTACGTCCAATCATTAGCTTCCCTCCCTCAGTGAAAAACACACCAACCTGATTGTGATGTCACACGTGATGTCATAAACGGAAATTCCACCAGCCAATGAGCACTTACCATCTGCAGCGTGATGCAGCCATTGGCCGGAGGGACGGGATGCTTGTAGAGGACCGAGAGCAGCTCTTTAATCTCGATTGTCTGGCAGGGCGTTCGAATGAATGAAATGGTGTTAAACAAATGGCTTTTTTAAACATAGATCATCAGGAGACCTTTAAAATCATACCTGTCCTTTCGTTGAGAAGTCAGCTAGATTATTCAGAAGTTTGTAGAAGACCTCAAACCAGGGCAAATAACTGCGTTGAGAGAGAAATCACACTTTAGTCAGTTCAAATAGAGTTTTATGTGTAGTTACAGCTAACTATTCAAACTTAAAACCAGGTTATAAGTATAACATACACCTTATAATGAGACCTGAAAATTGAAAGTGATTGTGCCCTTGAGAAGCAGACTGCGAATGAATAAAAGGGGCTTCATCAATGAGTATCAATCATCAGTCATTTGTTTTTGGGTGTATTTTGCATGTTTGAGACCTGAGGATGCACAAGCAGGTTTGAGAGCTGGACGTGAGTCTGCAGAAACCGAAGCGCTGACATCCTTCCAGATCGGTCAGGACGAATGTGAAGTGCTGCACAGCAACAGTGTCCTTCACCCTGTCCACCAACCAACCAGCCACAGTTAATCAGGCATAACAGCTAAAAAGGCTTGAGCATCCATCTTTAATAATGAATGAATGATTTTCACCTCTCTATGTCATAAGGGAAGCAGAAGCGAGGCAAGGACTGCAGAGACTCCTGTGTGAGAATAGAGGAAACACCATTAAATATAGGTCCCAAAACAAGGCTTTCACAGCGATGCTATTGAAGAACAATTTTTGGTTCCCCAAAGAACCTTCAGTGAACAGTTCTTAAAGGAACTGTTTTTTCTTAGTGCATTTCTAAATAACTTTTTTTTTCCACTATAAAGAACTGTTTGTGGAATGGAACGTTTCCATGTTAAAGGTTCTTCATGAGACCATCAATGTTTATTTTTAAGAGTGCACCTGCTGATAAGTCACCTCAAAATCAATATGTGCCAATATTCCTTTGCATTCATAAGCCATTTTACTTGCATAATGTGAGCTATTTCTGAAGTAAATGGAAATAATCCATCAAGACTTTACTGGATGATGAAAAGTGGGTGTTTGATACCAGAATGTGAGTTTTGGATTGTGGACACCACAGACGAATGTGGAGACTGAAGGTCAGATTCACCCTACAGAGTTTCTCTATTTCAAATCTGTCCTTATTTATTGTCCTAAACCAGTGTTTCTCAATCCTGGTCCTGGGTGTCCCCCAATACTGCACATTTTGTATGTCTCCCTTATCTGACAAACCCATTTCAAGTCCTGGAGTTTCTTCTAACGAGCTAATGAGTTGAATCAGGGTGTTTGATTAGGGAGACACACAAAATGTGCAGTGTTGGGGGACACCAAAGACCAGGATTGAGAAACACTGTCCTAAACTCTATTATATTTACGTTATGATGTGTCTCTCCACCCTCAATACCACGACTGAGGTGAGACCCTTGAGAAAGGCACCGAACCCCCAACTGCTCCCCGGGTGCTGCAGCATTGGCTGTCCACTGCTCCGGGTGTATGTTCACTACTGAGTGTACACTTGGATGGGTTAAATGCAGAACACAAATTCTGAGTATGGGTCACCATACTTGGCCACACACCACTTCCCTTTCCCCTTTTTGTTTTTTTAATTACTGTTATCACTGTTGACAGCAGTTTAGAAAGGCTAAAACAATGCCTGTATACTGTGCCCTGTAATAATATTATTGGACAATTGATTGACATTCATGCCAGGTGACCTCACTGTAAATTAACTGCAATAAAACTAAAGTGTAAATGGTTATTATATTTATTTATACCTGGCTGTATATATAGTAGTCAACATTTGAAGTGGATCAAAACCTTTCATCAAAATTGTCCTAAAACCTGAATTTTTTTGATCCACTTCAAATGTTGACTACCTTGAAAAAAGTGCATTTGCCTTGTCGTTACTCTAAAGAACATTTTATACTTGATTCAACTTAATAATTTTACTTTTTTCTGTCTTGTCATTGAACTTAAGTAAAATATTTAGTTAATTGAAAGTAAAACTACACTGAAAAAATGTGTCATTGGACCAACTTAAACAAATTACTTCAACTTGTTACAAGTAATCCGTTTACTTTTTGTCAAGTGAAGAAATTAATCAAATTTCTATAGTCAGCTGAAACTAAACAATGCACTTTCAACCAAATGTAGCCTTCCTGTAGCTCAAATAGTAGAGCATGGCGCTAGCAACGCCAAGGTCATGAGTTCGATTCCCAGGGAAAGCAAGAGCTGATAAAATGTAAAAACTGTAACTTGAATGCAATGTAAGTCGCTTTGGATTAAAGCGTCTGCTAAATGCATAAATGTAATATGCATTTTTTAAAAGTTTGAAGTCACTGTTGGGTTTAGTTGGGCTCTTGACCCTTGACTCTTTAATATTAGTTTTTCTCTGGTTGCTGTAACTGTGTTTCTAAAGCACATTTGTTATAGCAAATTTTGCAAGAGAAAAATCTGATCAAACGAACTTGGTTACTTACTGATGATGGCTCAATTATCATTTAGTGGTTTGGTTCACTGGTGTCATCAGGAGTCTGTTGTATGTTAGCTGTTAGATTTGCATCAATCTTGTGATGTTATGACTGTTAGATATTCAGAATTATTTCATTCATTATACAGGAAGTGTTTTGAGCTATGTCTGTTTGACTCACACAAACATCAAGCAGCAGCGCATGAATCTCAGCAATGGTGACAATCAACAAAATACTTTTTTGTGACTGTTTTGTGATTTTCAGAGCTGATCTGTTTATCTGAATATTTAGTCGATTGTCATCATTGTTGAGATTCATATGCAGACTCTAGATGTCTGTGAGTCTACATGATCCTGTTCAAATAACTTCTGCATAATGACTGAAAAAAAATTCAAATATCAAAGCAGGACAGGATTTTATGCAATAGTGGTTCAGGCCTATAATAAAGTGAAATTAATTTAAGTAATATATCATATTGTATGCTGGATGTGATCAGCAAACCAGGCCACTATATGATGACTGAATCATCATCAACAAATTACCAAATACATCTAATCAGATCTTCTCTAGCAAATTTAGCTATAACAAATGTGCTTTAGAATCACAGTTACAGCAGCCAGATAAAAACTAATATTAAAAAGTCAAGAGCCCAACAAAAGAGCTAAACACTAATCTCCACAACGGTGACTTCAAACTTAAAACAATTTGGTCAAACTAGAGTAGTTTTCTCAACTACTTAGTTGAGAAAAAGTAAACTGATTGCTTAACAAGTTGAAGTAATTTGTTTAAGTTGGTCCAACGACACATTTTTCTCAGTGAACTGTATACCTGTGTGTATAGTACACACTATAGACTGATATATAACTTAGCTATTACATTAT
The DNA here is from genome assembly GCF_936440315.1 of Barbus barbus. Taxonomy (NCBI): domain Eukaryota; kingdom Metazoa; phylum Chordata; class Actinopteri; order Cypriniformes; family Cyprinidae; genus Barbus; species Barbus barbus. The sequence continues at coordinate 1,710,724 of NC_136736.1, read as the reverse complement.
GAATTTGTTTCAAGCTATTTAATTTATTTAGTTGTGCATTTGTTTTTTTTCATGCATTTATTTATGCAATTATTTATTTGTGATTTTTGTATTTATTTATTATAATTTTCCAAAATTCTTAAAACGTAGCTATTATATCATTGTAAGCAGAGGCTTGGTTTATTTATGCATCTATTTGTTCATGCAATTATTTATGCAGTTTTTTTTTCTTTTTTAATAAAATTCATTAGAAATGCATATCAATACATGAAAACAGAAGGAAAGAGCCACAGTGATCCTCGAGTACTAACCTCATCATGAAAGTCTTCAGGGAACTGAAACAGCACATCGGGATCTACTCAAATAGAAAACACACACACACGCAAGTCAGTCACATCAGTTTATTCCTCAAGTAGAGGATGTGGTTAATAGTCAGGTCAAAGTTAGCCCCGCAGGGTAACCAGTCCGGCTCAGCCTGGTTCTATACAGCCAGAACTCATCTAGACCCAGCCCAAAGCTGTCAGTCCCATCTCTCCTCAGACTCTCAGTGTGTTTCCTTTCACCCGTTAGCAGATCACAGCATTCTAACTAGTTCCTCTCACTTTTCTCATTCTGATGAGTGTGTATCTGCCCTGCTGTGTGGTTTTTCTAGTTCAGTCATGTGACAGGAAGAGCCATTCTCAGAAGAGACAGTTTGTGAGTCTGTGTTTATTACATCAGTAAGTCAGTGTGTGTGTGTGTGTGTGTGTGGTACTCACCTTTATCTCTGGCAATTGGACACGAGGCTTGAAAGAACCAGTAGAAAGTTTTTTCAGGGTTTTCTCTGAGAACAACAAAACCATGAGCAAAACAGTCATCATAACAAAACTGCCACTACAATTCCACCAGAAAACCATTACTCTCATCTGATGTGTGAAGCATTAACACTGTATGACCAGCGACTGAATGTGATCGGCTCCGAATCATTATCTGCTGTTCTTCTCACAAGATCTTAATAAGGCGCTTCATCGGTGGAGCAGGATGTGGTTGACTACTACATTAGAAGAAGCGCATAAACAGAGTTTGGCCGTCTGTCTAAAATAGAATTATGCAAATATAATGATCATAACAGAATGTTTGTCAGCTAAAACTTGTTTTAAATGACAAAATATCAAGAATGTTCAAATCGAGATCTTTAATTGCAGGTGTTGGCAAATCTGTTGTTTCTCAGGAGAAAAATCAGACTCCATTTGCAATTGAGTTCATATTCTTTATATTTCACTCCCAAGAGACGAGAAACCAATAGACGTAGTGTTGAATATGTCTACATGCTGATAGTTAATGTGATTCTCGACACCTGTGTGAACTTGAGAACTGACTTCATACATCTACTGATAATGACCAGAACAGCAGCTCATTCAAACACATCGAGACTTAAGAACTGATGAAGAAAAGTGCATCGAGGTACTTGATCTAATGTTTTTCAGTGACATTCAGACTTAAAGCAGTTTTGAGGATGCTATGCATTTTCGCAAGCCAGCTGAAATGAAGCAGGGAGAGATGGCTCTTCTGTGTAAAAAACTCTCCATCTGTTCTCCTGCAGATGTCAACTTAAAACTCTCCAAATGTTGCTGTTTTTGTATCTGAGTTTATTAATTGAATTGTGACATGATAGAAAGACTGGCATCCGAGAACGACAGAGCAAGGAAGAGGAAGTAAGCAGCAGACCACAAAGTGAACAAACAGAGAGAAATCGACAGACAAATGGAGAGATTCTTACTTTATCCTGGAGCCCATGATGCACTTGAATGTTGGGGCCCATTCGGGGGTGTTCAAGGCGTCAGCAGACCATTAGATCATTTATTAACGTGCATTGACACACACACTTCTGCACACACACATCCTCACATCAAACAGCCAGTTCCGCCGACTAGCACACAACATAAGACAGCACTTCCTGATCTCTCTCTGTGTGTGTGTGTGTGTGACCTACATGACGTTTGCCGGCCTATTGACACTATAATATTCACTTTGTAATCCCATATTCTCAATAAGAAGTACAATATTTTGCCCTTTGGTAGATCAAGTCTAATCTTTAGGTTGAATCGTTTCAGAAATGTTAATTATGCTCACTTATTTTTAACATATGCACATTCATATCGTATAGGCTAAACTCACACTTTCACCTAGTGATGGTTGAAAACACATAAACACATGTTAGAGGAAACACTGGAATAGACTTCCTCTATTGTTTCACTGCTTTCTCATCTCTCTGTTTGTATGCTCTCATCATCATTGCTCATATGTTTGCTCTCTCTCTCTTAGTCTGGCACTGAAGGGTGATCAGCATGCATGTGCTGAGCAAACTTTGTCTTATTTACACAGAAACACACCGTGTTCAGACAGCTCTTTGACTAATATTGTCATTGCAATTAATGCACATCAGCATTTTAGTTGTAGAAGATGTCCGGTTTTCTGAATGTGAGTACAGTGTTATTTAACGGTTAGGCCTCGATGATATCCGAGAACAAATTTCCATTTAATTTCTCAACTTTGTGTGGAAGCCTCACAGTAAAAATACTAAGATAATTGGGATTTATATCCAACAATTTCTTACAATTGCGTCTCAGTCATAATTGTGACTCTATTTCTTATTGGGGGAAGTCGTGGCCTAATGGTTAGAGAGTCGGACTCGTAATCGAAAGGTTGCGAGTTCGAGCCCCCGGCCGGCAGGAATTGTAGGTGGGGGGAGGGAACGTCCAGCGCTCTCTCCACCCTCAATACCACGACTGAGGTGCCCTTGAGCAAGGCACCGAACCCCCAATTGCTCCCCGGGCGCCGCAGCATGGCTGCCCACTGCTCCGGGTGTGTGTTCACGGTGTGTGTGTGTGTGTGTGTGTGTGTGTGTGTGTGTGTGTGTGTGTGTGTGTGTGTGTGTGTGTGTGTGTGTGTGTGTGTGTGTGTGTGTGTGTGTGTGTGTGTGTGTGTGTGTGTGTGTGTGTGTGTGTGTGTGTGGATTTGTTCACTACTCACTGCTGTGTGTGTGCACTTGGATGGGTTAAAGGCAGAGCACCAATTTCGAGTATGGGCCACCATACTTGACAATACGTCACGACTTGACTTTTATTTCAAACTAATTTTCACAATAACCTGCCACACAGCAGAATCACTGAAGAAAAGAGAAGCACAAGAACTACATCTAACTTCAGCTACAGATTAAATCAACACAGACAAGGCTTAAGCCTAGTCCTAGACTAAATAGTTTCAACTGAAATAAACGTGCTCTGACTGATCTTAAAATATATCAGTGCCTTTGTTTTGTCTCAAGATGCACACCAGTAATGTTTTTATTTTCTAAGAATGTTTATAAAAATGACTTAAATGTCCTAATTGAACTATGGCCTAATCCTGGTTTAGTCTAAGACCTGTCTGTGAAACCGGGCCTAAATCTCTCAAGATCTCAGCAGAGGAGGATTAAACAACGCCACAAACAGCAGCACCAGCTCCACTCATTATTAACCAGACTAGCTTTATTTCTGTCACACGTCTACAGAAGCTCTTACTGAGAATTACAGAGGATCAGGGCCCGTATTCCTAAGAATCCTTTTAGAGAGCTCCTTATTTACCTTAAAATTTCTAACTAGGAGTTTTAGCTTAAAAGTGATTCAGGACCAATCTGAGAGCAACTCTGAGCGAGGAAAAGACAAAAACTTTGCTTATGTAATTTTGGATGACATTTAATTTAGCATTGTCTTAGAACTGTTTTAATCTCTGTTTTAATAGGACTGAGAAGTCTAAAGAAAGGAGTACTGTTGTACTGTTTGATGGTGTTTGAGTCTTCACCCAGTGAATTTCCTACTGTTGAGATAAATGAAAGAAAGCAATGGCTATATTGTGGACATATCTGCCTTTCCTTGTTTGTTTTCTGCAGTCTTTCTCTCCCTTTAGGATGTTAAATGAGTGGGCCCACTTGCCATTACATGATTCGAACAGTAATATCTTAGTCTGAACCAAAGGCAATCTTGACAAACTATATATCGTTTGAAAGCTTAAAGACTCTAGTTTTCATATTTGGTGACTGATTTTTAAAATATTTTACAGGGCAACTGTAATTTGTTCATTTGTAAGAAGAGTACTCGTCAGTCAGCGAGAGAGAGTTCTGACCTTTACTTTGAAATAGTGATACATATATAAAATCATGAAAAATCATGAAAAATCTCTGTTCATGTCAAGTGTTCAAAAGATAAAATTAATTCTATTTTTTGAGGAAAAAAAGGTCTAAAAGTGTTTCGAATATAAAGAAAAAACAATAGGTTCAATTTTTGGTGCAGCATGAACTATATCGTACGCCCAGGGTTCTCGGTGCATCTCTTTTATGTGTTTTTTAGAGGTTGAATTGAAATGAAATACTGCCATACCACCCTTAATACTTCTGAATGTGATGTCTGCGTCATAAATATTGAGAAAAGAATGGAAAAAACATGTTTCAGATCACTCAAACCATATATAGAAATGGAGACGCCCTTATATGGTTACTAATGGGGTTTGATGGTCATCTAGTGGAAAAGCTTGGTACTACGCCCCAAACAAAATTCACTAAAAGCTCACTTTTTGAGATATCAACCTTGATTTTCTAGCAGTTTTAGAGTAAAACATGTTATGTAAAATATATATTTTACATAAAATATAAATATATTTTTTTACCTTTTATATTTTCATAAACTTAAACTTCCATAACGTTTTTGTAATATAATATTTATAACTTTTGTAATATAATATTTATAACCTCTACAATAATCTGCTAAGTGTCTTCTTTAAAAAGAGACCAACCTTAAGTATCTGCTCCAAACCATTCAAAATTTAGGCCTATACTCAAAAAGTGGAACTGACAGTTAACAGGTTAAGCAGTTTACATTATTTATACTTTGCATAGAAAGAAATGTAATCGCCTTATCCTGTGTGTTACATTGTACTATGTTTGTACTGCTCCATAGTTAAACATCAAAAACCCTTTCATATTATTTCTATTAAACTCCACAGACAAAATGCTACTATCAGTGTATTAAACGAATGAATCAATGGACGTTTTGTGTTAATATTTGCCTGAGAATCTGCAAGTATAGCCGCTGTTGTTGTCTGACCCGATTAATCCCATTCAAACCTATTGTTGTTTGGATCTATTGAGAGCTCCATGAACCACGTGACCGCGCGGCGGCGAGATCAAAGCGTGTCGCATTTCTGTTTCTCAAAGGCTCTGGCTGTGACGCAATCTTTTGAAGACTGTGATTGGTTTGTTGACAGAGAAGGGAAAAAAGAGTGCTTTTAAGAGTAGGGTTTATTATAAGCCTTCACTTGTCATTTTTCCTGTTTTATCGTACTCTCTCTCTCTCTCTCTCTCTCACACACACACACACATTATATATATATATATTCTTTATTTTTTATTTACCATGCTGTCATACTTGACATATTTTATAGGAAATGAACAGCGACATCATAAGTGTTGCAAGAGACCCAAATCATCACTGCTTTGGTGATGATATATAATGTCTTTGTGGTTTTTAACAATCATTACATAATTTACACACACACAAAAAAAAAGATTTTTGGACCAGACTGCAGAAAGCAGTAATTAAAAGAAACAACACTCACCTGTCTGCACAGCACTCTATACACACTCCCACAATATCACAACATCCAGGAAAACTCTCTGTACATATTTGACAGATCTCACACACATCCAGCACGCTGCCTTGGTGATGCTGATGACAGTGACACGTGCATTCAGTGTTGCAGTTGTCCTTGCAGTTCTCACATGATTCTTTGCTGTTTTCACAACCCATAACTTGACCAGCAAAATTAAATCAGTTTGAGTTTATGTGGAAATTAACTCTAATAAAAAAAAATCTAATCATGCAAATCTTTGTGCGATCAGATTTGCATGAAGGAACATCAGCCTGCGAGGAAGCGCAGTCCAGCCAATCCACTGCGCTCACTTGATGAAAATTTGCATAAAATATGCGACCGCCCAAAGTGTATGCAAATGATACATGACTGCGCCCACACACACTTTCAAAAGCCTCTCCTTTGTCATCAACTACCGTGGACTCTTCTCCAAAACAGATTTTTTTTAGACATTTTTTTAATATAATATAATAATAGTTTTGTTTGCTTCAGTGTTATATTAATATTATTTATATAATATCATAGTACTTTTTCATATTTTGAATGAACGTGTATTGCTATTTTTCCGTTTTTATTTTATTTTATTTTAAGTTTAATAATTTTAATGTGCTTTTGTCTTCTTTATTAGTCCTTAGTTGTTGTTCTTTAAAATAATAATAATAATAAACTTTAATTTAGCTTTATTTTATTATTATTATTATTACCATGCTTTCAGATAAATATCCTCTTTCTTCTGATCTGACTCGCGCTAATTGTGCCGTTTTAATCGTGCAGACCCATAAGATGTAAAACCTCTTTGATGTTAAAGTAGATTAGATCCTTTTAAGAGGGTGACATTCATTTTATGATGCTTTCTTAAATAAAAATCTGTTTCTTCAACGGGCAAATTACTTCCCCAGAAGAAACCTGATCACATCTCATATAAAGATGTCCACAAAAGGAGAAAAGTTCACATGAGTCGAGCCAAAACTTCTCTGAGGTCACGGCAAACAAACATAGGGAATAAACCTGAAGGCACTGAAGCTTTAGTGTGGGTCAGATGAAGAAACGCAACATGACTCTCCACACAGATGTGATATAATGACCTAAAGGTAACCTGAGGCTTTTGTTTGATTTTACCTCTGAAGAAATGAAAAGTAGGGTTATTAGATCTGTGTATGCTGATGAACACTATCATGAGATAAACACACTGCAACATGTTCATAATCAGCGTTTTCATCTTGGTTTACAGTAGGCCTGTCACGATTATTAAATAACCGTTTGATCGCGATTAATTGATCCAACCACGATCATTTCAGATAACTGCAATTATTGACCACTATTACAAAACACAAGGGGGTGCTGTAGTATCTGCAGGAAACCCTACTTCCACCAAGTATATATCGCTGCAGCCCGGAGACCTCCAAGTGGGAGAGACTTATGCCGCAAGTAGGTTGGGCAGCTCCAAGAGGGAGGGTAGGTTTAGGGTTGGGTTTGGTGTAGGGTATTTTAACAAGGCCCAACCCATTTGGAGTTGGCTCCGACCTCCGTTTATACCTATCTCACTTCCACCGCTCTGCACACTCTGAGCAATGACACGCGTCAGACTCAAATGATGCTTCTCTGTTGATCTACACTGTAAAAAATGTACATTTTGAAAAATTGTGAGAACTGACAAATAAATATTGATTCAACAAATTGCTTCCCAAGAATTATCCCCAAACAAACAAACAAAAAATGCATTGTAGTAATTTTAGCTGAAGCTAAGTTATACTTAAAAATATACATTCACTGAACATATTAAATTGTGCTCAGCCAATCTATCAAGCAGAAGTGAAAAATCTGTGTTAGCCAAACAAGCTTTGCAGCAAAAAATGCATGTACGCATGCACCTGAGAGAAACCGTTGGTGTAGTAGAGAATTCAAATTCCATTGCGCGGGAGACAGTGTATGGAGCGAATTGTGTGCCAAAATTCATCAAACAAATCCAGTGTTTTGCAAATAAACACAATCTGCTTTATAAAGAAAAACTCGACTTTCAAACAAACGCAAAGTGATTTGCAAATAAAAAAAACTCTATTTGAGAGAAAATGCAGAGGTATGGACAAATATATGTATTGTGTGTTACAACTGTGAGACTCATTTGCCTTTTTATGAGGAAACTTGGCTTGATTTTCTCACAAATGCGTGTTGGCAGATTTTCTCACAAATGCGTGTCACAATATATTGTGAGACGATACATTGTTATACCCCTGCATTGTTTTTTATAGGGAATGCCTGCCTAGTTAAATGTTTAGCCATGTCACTACTGATTTTTGAACTAATCAATCATGTTAACAGCTTAACAGCACTTTGTTACAGCAATTTCACTGACATTGTAGTAGGTTCGCTTTGTGAAAACATCTAAATGGTTAATTATAGTGACAGTAAGACAGAAACTCACCTGTTCCCCACTCATATTGGTCTGAAAAAGTAAAGAGGTGTTTCAGGTCTCGGGAGACTAGCGTAAATTGACCGACAGCGCCATCTGCTGTTTTTGGAAAAGAAAGTTGCTCAACTGCACATGTGAGAAAATCAGCCTGCACGCATTTGTGAGAAAATCAAGCTACACACATTTGTGAGAAAATTAAGCCAAGTTTCCTCATAAAAAGGCAAATGAGTCTCACAGTTGTAACACACAATACATATATTTGTCCATACCTCTGCATTTTATCTCAAATAGAGTTTTGTATTTGAAAATTACTTTGCGTTTGTTTGAAAGTCAAGTTTTTCTTTGTAAAGCAGATTGTGTTTATTTGCAAAACACTGGATTTGTTTGATGAATATTGGCACAAAATTCGCTCCATAGTCTGGGACCTTGTTGTTAACCTGTTCTGGTCAGGGGGTGTAGTACAGGTTAACAAAGAGGATGTGTGCTCAAAAGCATTAACATAACATGTAAACTCATGTTATTGAAGCTACATGGCAATTATTGTTTGCACACAGCCTGTCTTTAAAAAAAGGTATAAGATAGTCTATTCATAAGCTTAATGTAAATAAATGAATGAATGAACGAAAAGAAAAAAGATTATAATAAGTACACGAGTAAATATATAAAAATAAATTACGACCTGCCTTCATGCAGCAGGATATTCGATGCAATGTGAATTGAACAGCTTTATTCTTAACCCTGTAGAAGTCTCCACAGTTTACGGTTTGCATCCATTTTACACACGAATTAAATTTCTGCCTATAAATGTCGACAACGCTGCCATGAGGGCTCCTTGGTGCTTGCTGTTTGGAACATCGAAACATATTCAGTAAAAAAACGACGTGAAGCCGGACGAAATGCATTTTAAGTCGCTGCACTGCGCCTTAATGTGGGAGGCGCGTGCACGAGGTGTACGGGGGTGGGGGGCAGTGCGCATGCGCCTAGCGAACAAACCACGCCCGCGTGATGACCCAGAACACCAGTATATGCCGACGGGAGCGCGCGCTAGTTGCAGCGAGACAGTCTACCGGAGAGGGTTGAAGAACGAGCTGTTGAGACTTTACCGCTTCGCCACCTCGTTTTCCCGCTGCTTTGAAGTCGCTCGACATCTGAAGTCATCATGCGCGAGATAGTGCACCTGCAGGCGGGCCAGTGCGGCAATCAGATCGGATCGAAGGTAATACTAAATAAAGAGCCTGTTTTTTTGTTGTTGGTGGTTTTTTAATTATTTTTTTTTTTAACAAACGTCCATTCGCTTCCGTGTTTTATAATGATATCAGTAAAGTGTTATTTTGCGCTTTACTATCAATCAATTCTTTTAATCAATCAATTCTTTTTTTTTTACCTCTTATCATGACTAAACACATTTTCGCCCTCCCGCCTCTTCCTTTCAAATTCCAAACCTTCATTTCGAGTTAATAACAGAGGCTTGAGCCATAGATATGCAGGTTAATGCAGTTATTAATGCAGTCTGGCGCAGTTATTAAATGATTAGAGAGAGAGATTAAGTGCGTGCGCTGCGTCTGGGCGTCTCTCAGCGGTGTTCAGAGGCTAATAGCCAATCTTTATTTGCATCCATAAATCTAGCTGTCCGAGAAGGGTGTGATTTAACTGCGACATCTGCCATTCTTGTTTCTGAGGTGGGGTGCTCTGTTTCCTTCTATATTAGCCAATTCATGCTTTGTCACGTGACTTTTGTCGCGGCCGCCATCTTGCATAACGTTAGCCTCTCCTTGGTGATCGGAAACCAACATCACTAACAACGAAAAACAACAGTATTTTAAACTAAATAGATGCTTTAGGATTGGATCCTTATTTAGTGTCGAGAACTGCAGACTCCACTAAAGTCTGGTGCAAACTTGTCGTTTGCTGATGGGCTATTTACATCTACCTCACACACAATCCCTCTCCATACACTCGGCCAGTTTCAGTGAAATCTTCACCAGAGACTTGTCCATCGGCCCGGATCCATCTGCCGCACCCGGCTTGGATGCCTGTGTTCTCTCTTTCAGACTCTGGGCCGAATCCACCGGAGCAGATGTGACCGATGTAACTTACCCACGCGGCCGCATCGAAGCCATCCGCATCTACCTATTAGATTGTTTTAATAACGTCGACCCCAGCCCCAAACTTGCCCTTACAGTAATGCAGATACATTAAATATTGTTCAGCACGAGAAAAAGGACGCAATATTGATGTGCGCATGTGCAGTAATGAAATGTCAGGACACTGGACTCGGCCCGTTGCGCAGCACGCCAGACTCGGCTATATTTCACTTAATATTGATGACGTTACCTAGCCAAAACATTTACGTTCATTTTAATTACATAACATGACTTCACGAATCTTTAAACATCTCGTTATTATGAAAGCAATTTTAAAGTCTAGCTTGACCGAGCTGGCATGAGGACATTTTATTTACAAAACCATGCAATTACACTAAAATAATTTACTATTAATTTACTAAAGTTACTATGAATATTTTTGAAAGGTAATCAGTGAATACTGTTCTTGGTTGTTGCTCATTGTGTTGGTCACTGTGCAGCATGTCTGTCCACATCTTTGCTTGGGAGCTTTCATTTCATCACTGGGGAAGTCGTGGCCTAATGGTTAGAGAGTCGGACTTGTAATCCGAAGGTTGCTGGTTCGAGTCTCCGGCCGGCAGGAATTGTAGGTGGGGGGGAGTGAATATCCAGCGCTCTCTCCACCCTCAATACCACGACTGAGGTGCCCTTGAGCAAGGCACCGAACCCCCAACTGCTCCCCGGGCGCCGCAGCATAAATGGCTGCCCACTGCTGTGTGTGTGTGTGTGTGTGTGTGTGTGTTCACTGCTGTGTGTGTGTGTGTGTTCACTGCTGTGTGTGTGCACGTTGGATGGGTTAAATGCAGAGCACGAATTCCGAGTATGGGTCACCATACTTGTGCATTATTTGCTCTTTACAGGTGCAGAATTGAAGTGAAGTGACATACTGCCAAGTATATATTACTAAAGGTCGAACTTAATGCACCAAACTAAATGAAATTAAATATATTGTGCTGAAGCACATGTTGTTTGAAAGACTATACTTATTATTATTTACTAGGGGTGTGACGACGAGACACTTATCCCACGAGACGAGACACGAGATGAGATTTAGACTTTAAAAAAAAAAAATCCTCAATGAAATATATAGAGAAAAATAGTCTTTCATTCAACTGAAAAACACAAAATGCAAAAAATGTAGGTGCATTTTGAAATCAAATTGTACTTTATGAAATAAAACTTCTATTTCAACGAATTATATGCCGTAATAAGCGGCATGTAAACTAGAGCTGCACGATTCTGGATAAATTCTCAATTTGTAAAAAATAAATAAATTGGAGATCATTATTTTCTCACAATTCTGAAAAAGATATAGAAAACTAAACAAAATAACGTAATTTACTAGTAGTTATGATAAAATGTTCATTGCTTAAGTCTTTTAAAAATATATATTCATTTGAACAAAGAAAAAAAAATTCAATGGAGTCAGTGTCTTCATAAAGACTTGTTTCAGAATCTCTGAATGATTTAATGTCATGTGTAAAGTGTTACAATACATACAAGTGATAAGATACTTTCATTTTGATGGCTACTGTAGACGAAGTGTTTAAACCCAAACTATAAACTTATCCCAGTACTTCTGTTATTTAAATGTCTGTAACAGAAATAATGATGTGTGGTTGATAAGACCGTTGCTCTTTCTGGATCAGCAGCAGCATGAATGCAGATTTAATGTCTTTGATTACGATGTGAAACCGGTGTCAGTGGAGCGTGAGCAGCGCATGTTTTGTCGCCGCCCATATCAGTGAATGACAGCGTTCACATCGAAGCGTGATGATGGCCGACCCTCTGATTCATTAACATGGGCAGCAACAAAACGTGCTTCTCCCGCTCCACTGACACTCGTGATGTGAATATAGACATAGCTGAATCATTGTCATTCAGGAATAAGAGCACGTGGGTGTTTGAATCGAGATCGCAAGATGGCAATTATTTAACGATTAATGATGCAGCTCTAATGTAAACACTGCAAAATGTTTTGCGAGGATATCGACATGTTCTCGCGAGACCAGTCGGATCTCGTTCCACGAAATCTCGTCACATCCCTATTATTTACCCATTTAATTCTAGCGCATTAAGTGGCTGTGTCCAGTATGTTTGAAATTTAAAGTGTGTATCATCCTAATTAAAGAGAGAGTTTACCCTTAACAGAAAATAACTTACTCCCCCTTGTGTCGTCTACACGGGACAAACCTGTTGGTTTTGATTACCAGCATTCTTCAAAGTAACTTTGTGTTCTGCAGAAAAAGTCAGGGGTTTGAAAAAAAAAATGAGGGGGAATTGATGTAATGAAGTAAATTAGTAGAAGCACTTTTCACTAGTCATCACTGTGCAGAAAAATAACAGTGAATGCTGCAATAAAATGCTTGACAAATGCACATTCAGTAGATCCATAGAATTTTATACTATGGGGCCGTTGAATGCTTGAATCTGATTGGCTGACGAACGTTCTAAGGTGTGCAATTATTTTCAGGGAAACGCACGGCGAATGTAGTTCCAGGCAGGTCTTGACCGCATTACATGACCATATCACTTTATTTTCAGAGGTCCTTACAGCAAAAGAACCCAAACCCACAAGGACACTGGCCAAATAAATAAATTTAGTAAACAAAAGGATAAAACGACAGATCGTGCCCATGTTTTTGCCACAAAATTACGTTTTATGTACGCAAAGTACATACTTTATCTCTCCCGCTTACATTAACAAAAGCGCTAATGATGTTAGCGCTACTCTGATGATTTTTAACAACTTAAAAACTACATGACTTCTCACAAGCGAGGTAAAAACAACGGCGCTGTTCGTGAAGAAAATTAATTTACTATAACTAGAGACATTGCTGCCAAACACTACTGAGAGACTCACAGAGGTAATGTTAATCTCTCTCTCTCTCTCATATAACTTAATAATTAACCGCGTTAGTCTATCAACGACTCAAGCCTCCATTACTAGTTTTAAAATTACGTTTTGGAATTAGCAACAGAGGCGTTGGATCATATGCGGAAGCGCGGGGCGTGGCGGGTGGTAGGGTCACCGCACGGCTAAAGCTTTCTCTTGTGTTGGGGGTGTTTTGTGCTGTTGGGGCGGTGCTCGCGTTGCGGTCTCAGCGATTCCACGCGGAACATAAATACAAACTGAAAAACCTGTGAAATACAAGTTGAAAGGTTCTGAGAATGTTCAACATCTGTATTTATTATATTGTTTTACAATTGGCCCTGTTACACTCCATCAGACGGTGAGACTATTTTTTTGGTTTCTGTTTCTTGTTCTCTCTCAGTTCTGGGAAGTGATCAGTGATGAACACGGTATTGACCCCACTGGCAGCTACCATGGAGACAATGACCTGCAGTTGGACCGCATCAATGTTTACTACAATGAAGCCTCTGGTAGGCACATCACAATAGTTTAGCACAGGAAACATCAAATGTCTGTTAGTTAAGGGGAAAGTTCAGCCCTGCAAATATACTTACAGATACATATTCTCCAAACACACAAACAAACCCTAATGTAGGTGGTGCTTCTCTGGTTATCTGTTTTAGGGGGAAAGTACGTCCCTCGTGCCATCCTTGTGGATCTAGAGCCAGGAACCATGGACTCTGTCCGCTCCGGTCCTTTTGGGCAGATATTCAGACCTGACAACTTTGTTTTTGGTAAATAATTTTTTTTGCTTGCATCTCATTGCATGCAAATATCTATATTTGATGGAGTATTGTTATGCAATGATTTACTTCTGAATGTTGAAGATACCTCTGATATATAGATGGATGGATAGGACATGTTATACTAGTACCTGATTGTAGAATCTCCCTTGAATTCATCAACATAAGAAAGAACAAGAGTCAAAACATATTTACTTGCGTAATTACCTGTTGTCATTTCGGCAGAGGTTTTGAGCATTTCTCCTGTTCAAGTAGTCAAGGAAACCCAGTGTTTATTAAGGACTCTAACTCTCTGGCCTGTATGGTTTTCAAACACTTTAGCTTAATGCAGTTTTAAAATATGCAGTATTTTAGTGAAGTTTGGGTCATAAAGTATTAACATAGTTTGTGTCATGCTAATAGGTCAGAGTGGAGCTGGTAATAACTGGGCTAAGGGTCACTACACGGAGGGAGCCGAACTGGTGGACTCCGTGATGGACGTGGTCCGTAAGGAAGCCGAGAGCTGTGACTGTCTGCAGGGCTTCCAGCTCGCACATTCGTTGGGAGGAGGAACAGGCTCCGGCATGGGAACTCTCCTGATCAGCAAGATCCGTGAGGAGTATCCCGACCGCATCATGAACACCTTCAGCGTGGTGCCATCTCCCAAAGTGTCGGACACAGTGGTGGAGCCCTACAACGCCACGTTGTCTGTGCATCAGCTGGTGGAGAACACGGATGAGACGTTCTGCATTGACAACGAGGCCCTGTACGACATCTGTTTCCGCACTCTCAAACTCACCACACCCACGTACGGCGACCTCAACCACCTCGTCTCGATCACCATGAGCGGCGTCACCACCTGCCTGAGGTTCCCCGGACAGTTGAACGCCGATCTTCGCAAGCTGGCGGTCAACATGGTGCCATTCCCTCGTCTGCACTTCTTCATGCCTGGGTTCGTTCCTCTCACCAGCAGGGGGAGCCAACAGTACCGCATGCTCTCCGTCCCAGAGCTCACCCAACAGATGTTCGATTCTAAAAACATGATGGCCGCATGCGACCCACGCCACGGCCGCTACCTGACCGTGGCTGCCATTTTCCGTGGCCGTATGTCAATGAAGGAGGTGGACGAGCAGATGCTGAACATCCAGAACAAGAACAGCAGCTACTTCGTGGAGTGGATCCCCAACAACGTCAAGACCGCCGTCTGCGACATTCCACCTCGTGGTCTCAAAATGTGTGCGACATTCATCGGCAACAGCACCGCCATCCAGGAGCTGTTCAAACGCATTTCAGAGCAGTTCACAGCCATGTTCCGCCGTAAGGCCTTCCTGCACTGGTACACCGGTGAGGGTATGGATGAGATGGAGTTCACAGAGGCCGAGAGCAACATGAACGACCTGGTGTCCGAGTACCAGCAGTACCAGGACGCCACCGCAGAGGAGGGAGAATTTGAGGATGAGGGCGAAGAGGAGCTCGCCTAATCGCTGTCTCTTCCACCTTAGCTTCCTCCATTTTTTTGTTTCATATGCCACACCTCAGTCTCCTTTCGTTCCGGTTCTGTTAAACAGAGAAAGTCCATTCAAAGTTTTGTGTGCTTGTAGCGCATTCATCATTTAGTTAAAAGGATACACTGAATAAAAATGACAAAACTGAAAAAAGTTGTTCTGTGTGACTTTAAAGTAGTCATTGAATGTGAATTGCACTTTTACAAGTTGTTTAAACTGAAATGTGTGTTGGCAGTACACAACCAGCTTATAATGATTAAAAAAAACAAAAAAAAAAACACTGGTTGCATTTATCTCCTAAAATCATTACAAGCCATTCTTGGACTCCTGCCAGTGTGATGTCACACAGACACAGGCCCCTCCCACGATTGTTCCCTGAGACTGGTGTTTTACATTAGACCCGCCCTGAGTGAGCTGTCAACAGTACACCATTGTTTCACCGCCGGAGCAGATGTAGACAAGAATGTCTTCTAAGCGATTGAGGTGTTTTGTTGTTGGATATAATAATCAACATAGCAGTCATCATTAGCGCTGTCATGATTATGAAATTTGTCTGACGATTAATTGTCTAATAAATAATCACGATTATAAAGATTAATTGTCTGTTTCTAGGCCAGGTTTTCCGTGGGGTCTTAAATTTAGTTGTATCAAATTTAAGGCCTTAAAGTCTTAAATTGTACAAGAAAGTCTTAATTATGATTTCAAGTGGTCTTAAATTTGGAGGTCTTAAAACACTCTGCCACAGCTCTGGTAGACACTGTCAAAAAGTGAAGGGCAGCTGTTACCATAAGCAGGATTTGTACCTAATATAACACTTATTTTGTAATTTGTGTGATCTTAAACGGTCATGTTTCCTGGCATATATATATATACAGTGCCCTCCAAAAGTATTGGAACAGTAAAGACACAATTTCTCTGTTGGCTGTGGAGCCAAGACATTTACAAATATGATTAAAAGATGAATATGAGAAATTACAGAATGTCACATTTTATTATTGGGTGATTCAACACATACATGTTTTTCCAGCTAAGATGATCAGCACTTTTAGAGTTCATCCCTCTATCTGATGTGAGCATAAGTATTGGAGCAGTTGCCTCACAGGTCTTTCTAAGTGATCAGCTGTGTCCTGTTGCATTAATTCTTCAGATATTAAAAGCAGGGAATGTGTCGTATCGGTTATATCCATTACTTCTGTATTCTGAATCTTGCATTCGATGATGACACACACAAACCAGGATGAAGATGTGGGAGCTGACTTTGAGAGAAAAGCAAGCAATTTAGATGCTAAAAGAAAAGAGGAAGTCAGTTAGAGCTCTAGCAAAAACAAAGGGCATGGAGAAATCAAGAGTTTGGAAACCACCAGCGACACCAACAACTGCCTGATCGGCTGAGAAAACAACAGCTGATGACAGACAAATTCATAAAAGCTGTGAAGATGAATCCTAAAAGACGTGTCTGTAAAATCACCAACAACTTCCAGAAAGCTGGGGTGATGTTCTGACAATCTACTGTTCTCAGGAGACTTTGACACAATTACAGATGCTACACAGCAAGATGCAAACCTCTGACCAGCACCAAAACTTTTGTTTGCAAAAAAGTTTTGAACTGTGTTTATGGACCGATGAGACAAAGATCCTTTATCTAAGTGATGGGAAAGCAAAAATGTGGAGAAAAAAAGGGAACTGCAATGATCCCAAGCATACAGCCTCATCTGTAAAGCATGGTGGAGGTGGTGTCATGGCATGGGCATGCATGGCTGTCTCTGGAACAGGCCCTCTCAACTTTACTGATGACTTAATGTATGATGACAGTAGCAGAATGACTTTGGAAGGGTACAAAACCATCTTGCCTACCAATATTCAAGAAAATGCCACCAGATTCATTAGGAAGTGCTTCATATTTCATCAGAACAATGACCCAAAACACCCTGCCAGTTCAGTCAAGGAATTTATAAGGGCTAAGAAATGGAAAGTGTTAGATTGCCCAAGTCAATCTCCAGATTTAAATCTGATTGAACATGAATTTCAGCAGCTGGAGAGGAGAGTAAAGGCAGAAACTCCCCAAAACAAGCAACAATTGGAACTGGCTGCATTAAAGGCTGGGAAAAGTATTTCAAAGGATGAGAGCAAGAGTCTGGTGATGTCTATGGGTCACAGACTCACTGCTGTGATTGTGCTCAAGGGATCTGCAACTAAATAATAGCTTTTAATCTTTTATATCTGCCTTATGTTCAACTGTCCCAATACTTATGCTCACATCAATGAGTGGGATGAACTCTAAAAGTGCTGCTCTTTTTATTTGGTAAAACATGTATGTGTTGAAACGGCTAATAATAAAATGTGACATTCTGTAGTTTTGTCTCATATTAATCTTTTAATCATATTTGCAAATGTCTTGACTCCACAGCCAACAGAGAAATTTTGTCTTTACTGTTCCAATACTTATGGAGGGGACTGTATATATATATATGGAGTCATGTTAACTGCCGCATATACACACTAAAATAAATTATGTTAAAAAAAATGACAATTTGCTGGCAGAAAATTGCCAGGTCATTTTCTGCTAAAATGATGGACATTTCCTTCAACATTAAAACTGAAAATTCTGTAGATTTACATTATCTTCTGTACCATAAACGGCCAATCCGTTATGCAAACATTTCTCCATAATTATATCATAGGCCTATCTTTAGTAGCAAATAAATCCAGCACAATACATACAAATTGAACATGGTTTATTTTTACCTCATATAAACATTCTTAAAAGTGCGTTCAGTAGCTTTTATTTGCCTTAAAGGTGAAGACAAAAATATTACCTCAATTAATTTAATGTGTAAAGCACCATTGAAAATTCTTGTATTGTGGAACACTTTAGTTTTAAACAGCAACCGGCAGAAAAAAACCATGAGCAGGTACTTGTACAATATTGGTGTTGCACCAAATAGTGGTCACAAAGATAAACTTCACTGTGAAACAGTCAAGATTCAAAACATTTCCAAATACATTGGAAAAAAATAATACAAGACAGGGCTGTCATTAATAACAATTGCTATAAACTTATAGACAATAGTCAAGTGAAATGTTCCAATGTTGACACCATTTTCCAATAGAAGAACACAACAGTATTTAAAAGGACAGTACACTCAAAAATTGTGAATTCTGTCATCAGTTATTCCAAAGCCATAAGATTTTCATTCATCTTCGCAGAAGGTCTTCCAAGTTGATGGTAAGCAAACTACTCTAAGTGATATCCATATACTGACAGTGAGATATAGATATATATACCAAGACTTGATACAAAGTTAATACTTGTCAATAAACTATACTAAATTGACTTTCCAGCAAGTACAATGGTAAAAATGACCTGTTCTTTAATTTCATTTTAAATGGGCCTATTTCTTGCATTGGGCCTGATATTTGTTTAATTATTATTATTATAGATGTTGCTAACAATAATGCTGTTTTAATAGATGGCAAACCTTACCACATGCCAGCCCCTAACTTCCAGAAGCTGAGCGTACTTCGGTGACAGACGCCATCAGCGTAGTCCACAGGATTGGCAAACTTCCAGGACCAGTGATCATCAGGTTTCTTTCTCGGACGACAAGAGGCTTGGTATGGAGAAATGCCAAAACAAATGAATATCTGGAAAGGAAACATCTACGTTTCAAAGAGGATCTGACTACTGCAGATAAAAAAGCACGCACCAAGGCCTCTTGTTGAAAGGGCACGCAGAGGGAAAGCAAGCCTACTTTGTGGGTAACAAAGCATAGATAAGAAAGAGGTTTGAGTTACCTAATGTTACATTAACTGAAATGTAGCTTGCTTGAAGTAAGCAGCCTTCTTTTGAGTAAACAGTATGCTGTATATATATCAAGTCTTTGTTAGAAGTATAAACTGCTATATTTGAAAAAAAAGTGTTATATTAATATTCAGATTCAAGTGATAGCAAAACTGTGTTTACAGGATGTCTTTACATATTTCTTTCACAGCCGCATTGACATCTTCAGATCTCTCAGGTACTCCGTAAAGACGCAGTTTCCATCGCCTGTAGTAGTCTTTCATCTTCTTTTGAGATTTGGTGCTCTGTGTTTTTAGACATGCATTCTCCTTTTTTTTAATCGGCAATGTCTTGATAACAGTTATCGAGCAACTTTTTAAGTCCCTCGATTTGTAGAGTGTTCTGTTTGACTGCCGTGTCAATTTGGTCAGCTCTTTGATCAATGTTTGCCGTCAAAATACGAATGACGTTCTCTTGCATCTCAGTCAAAGACAGCTCACTCCCTCCATCATTCTTAGCTTTCTTTGGTGGGCGTTTAATTGGAGTATTGGGATTGGTGTTACAGGTACCTCCATCACTTTGTAATCTGTAAAAATAATAATTCAAAAAATGTTAGCAACATTGTCAGCAATTGTGCTAGTTTATTCATTAATATTCCACACCAATTTAATAAATAAATAAAAATAAAAGGATACCCAGAGATCATCTGAGACATCAAATGTTTCTGCTTCCCCACAAAAGTCACTTAGGTCATCTATGAGGTGCAGTACAATGGAGGAGGGTATGATTTTTTTAATTTTCAAAACACTAATGAAAGTGATGCACATCAATAATATTCATGGTTAAAAAAAAAAAAACACCAGATTGGTGAAGCAGTGTTGTTGCAATCTCCAGTCTGGAGAAGTCAATGTTGGTGTTTTGCAGAATATGTCCTGCAAACTGAAAAAAAATACTGGTTATAGTTACTGTAACCTATAACAGCTGTGTACCTGTATTTATTTCTTGTGACAATTTTGTAAATTTCTCAAATTCAATATATGCCATTAAGTTATCATTTAGAGGACTGCTAGATTAAATATTATGATGTAATATCTATAGTCTATAATATGAGGCATCAAGTTTAGATGTCTGCACCACAGTTTAGGCTAAATTGTATATGCAAAATTCAACTGAATAAACTCAGACATTAGACAAAAAACAAAGGAACAATTGCAAGAATAATAAAAACCACAGAACATTAACGGAATCATGAGAATAATTTGTAGCAAGATATTTAAAAGTTGCGCCAACGCTTTTGTCTCCTTTTGCTTTCCATGCATCCAGGTGCGCTTCGGTGCCTCTGCGGAAGCTGTCAGCGGACACGCTTCATAGAGGGGGAACAGAATCAACTGCTACACCGTTCACATCGCCATCTTGAGCGCCTCTGTGATGGGTCTCGTGCCGCAAGTTCAATGACGCAGGCAGTGACGATTTTCTCCGGCAGAGTTTTCACGTCACATTTTGGTAATGGTACGGTTCACTTGGAACCTCGGCCGAGGTGGTACTAAAAAAAGTAGCAGGGTTGCGTTCAGCCCCGAAAAAACGGTGCAAAACGGTGTTATGATCTATAAGACCTTATTATTTTTATTGTGAGTATTAGGCTTATCATTATTGCTGATCACTGTTGTTGTGCTATGATATTGTAACATTTACCATTGTATAATCAAAGGAGCATAGAAAAGTTTATGAAAGTGTCATTTCACAATACAATAGCAAATATATAAATATAGTATTTTTTATGTTGCATTAATCAGTGTCTGCACACCTTCCTGAGGAAAGAATATGGACCAGAAGACATTGCAATTACTACATGATATTTAGACAGACTTAAAGAAGTTCCAGATCGATACTTGTGCTCTTATTATTTCACTTATTTTGACTTTAATGTAAATAAACATGTGCAAACAATATACTTGCTCTTGTGAATTTATTTCGATGTTAATTTACTTACAAATTCATATGATATGTTACTATAAAACTCCTACGACAAACATGTCTTCTAATATTGTGTTTTTGCTGATTTGCACATTGCCTGTTTGGTCTTTGTATATTATTCTTTTATTATCTGTGTCCTGTTACTGTCTTTCTGTTGCACTGTGGAGCTACTGTCACTAAAACAAATTCCTCGTATGTGTAAACATACCTGACAATAAATCTCATTCTGATTCTGATATCTTCAGTTGTTGTGTAAACCGAGCTGCAGCAGACACATTTGTAAATGACTTCACTTGGACCCATTGTGATCTTCTCTTTAATACCGTGTGGTTTAGAAACATGTTGCTGCTGACTGGGCTGACATTTTTGACACACCCACCAAACAAGAGAAAACATATCTGAAACCCCCTTGGACACCGTTTCCAGGAAACATGTCGTTCAACCCGGAAACTGGAGCAAAATGTCTGGCACTGGTGAGCCTGAACGTGCCCCAGGCAGCAGGTACTGTACCCAGTGGAAAAACCCCAAATGTTAACAGTTACAGTGGAAAAGTGTCATAAATGCATTTAGTAAAAACAGCATTTAAATAATAATTTTGCTAGTTTTACTTGGACATGTTAAACATATCTAATCAAATTGGGTAATACATTTTTATTTCGTTTTATTTTTGCAACTTATAAAGCGTTAAAATATGTTTTTAATTTGCATATTAAAACTAGTCTAGAAAATGGCAAATGTAAATTATATAACTGAATTTTTATTTTACATTTCAAACTGAATTTTGCTACCCATTAATGTTCAATACTGACAAAAAAATTGTCATCCAGTCATTTATTCAGTTGACTGTTATTGAAGTTGTGTAGGAAAGATTTAATCAATGTCTGGAGTGGTTTTCTGAATTTACAATGTGTTTTTTATCATTTCTTATTTGTTTATTGCTATTGCTGATTCCAGATTGCTGTCATTCGAGAAGTTATAATTTCCTCCTCCATCGTGGTTGAGCTACATTCTCTTCATTTTTATTTGAAACACAAAACATCCAGAGATGGCACCTACGCTGGCATTCATACAAATGTAAGGAACACGTGTAATGAAACTGTATAAAGCATTTTCTTATGTAAATAATCAAAGGGTAATTTTACCCAAAAATGAAAATCCTGTCATTAATTACTCACCGTCATGTCGTTCCAAACCCATAAGACCTTTGTTCATCTTTGCAACACAAATTAAGATATTTTTGATGACATCCGAGAGCTTTCTGCTCCTAATTCAGACTGTATAGTTCTTTTAGTTTCACATTGAAGTGTCCGGCATGAGTGCATTATTCTTTGCTCCATATTTTTAAATGCTGTACAAGGAAGTATTTTTGCAGAACCGTGTCAATTGTAGATGCAGATAATTTAGCATGAATCTGAGGTTAGTAATCTAATTTAAAGGGTTAATTCACCCAAAATATATGAAAAACTTTTGTCAATTCACAATTTTTGAGTGTACTGTCCTTTTAAATACTGTTGTGTTCTTCTATTGGAAATGGTGTCAACATTGGAACATTTCACTTGACTATTGTCTATAAGTTTATAGCAATTGTTATTAATGACAGCCCTGTCTTTGTATTAATTTTTTCCCCATGTATTTGGAAATGTTTTGAATCTTGACTGTTTCACAGTGAAGTTTATCTTTGTGACCACTATTTGGTGCAACACCAATATTGTACAAGTACCTGCTCATGGGTTTTTTCTGCCGGTTGCTGTTTAAAACTAAAGTGTTCCACAATACAAGAATTTTCAATGGTGATTTACACATTAAATTAATTGAGGTAATATTTTTGTCTTCACCTTTAAGGCAAATAAAAGCTACTGAAGGCACTTTTAAGAATGTTTATATGAGGTAAAAATAAACCATGTTCAATTTGTATGTATTATGCTGGATTTATTTGCTACTAAAGATAGGCCTATGATATAATTATTGAGAAATGTCTGCATAACGGCCGTTTATGGTACAGAAGATAATGTAAATCTACAGAATTTTCAGTTTTAATGTTGAAGTGTTTTAAGACCTCCAAATTTAAGACCACTTGAAATCATAATTAAGACTTTCTTGTACAATTTAAGACTTTAAGGCCTTAAATTTGATACAACTAAATTTAAGACCCCGCGGAAAACCTGGCCTAGAAACAGACAACTAATCTTTATAATCGTGATTATTTATTAGACAATTAATCGTCAGACAAATTTCATAATCATGACAGCGCTAATGATGACTGCTATGTTGATTATTATATCCAACAACAAAACACCTCAATCGCTTAGAAGACATTCTTGTCTACATCTGCTCCGGCGGTGAAACAATGGTGTACTGTTGACAGCTCACTCAGGGCGGGTCTAATGTAAAACACCAGTCTCAGGGAACAATCGTGGGAGGGGCCTGTGTCTGTGTGACATCACACTGGCAGGAGTCCAAGAATGGCTTGTAATGATTTTAGGAGATAAATGCAACCAGTGTTTTTTTTTTGTTTTTTTAAATCATAAGTTGGTTGTGTACTGCCAACACACATTTCAGTTTAAACAACTTGTAAAAGTGCAATTCACATTCAATGACTACTTTAAAGTCACACACACAACAACTTTTTTCAGTTTTGTCATATCTTTATTCAGTGTATCCTTGGTAATTTTAACAATGATGAATGCGCTACAAGGGGAAGCACACAAAACTTCGATTGGACTTTTTGTTTAACAGAACCGGAATGAAAGGAGACTGAGGTGTGGCATATGAAACCAAAACAAAATGGAGGAAGCTAAGGTGGAAGAGACAGCGATTAGGCGAGCTCCTCTTCGCCCTCATCCTCAAATTCTCCCTCCTCTGCGGTGGCGTCCTGGTACTGCTGGTACTCGGACACCAGGTCGTTCATGTTGCTCTCGGCCTCTGTGAACTCCATCTCATCCATACCCTCACCGGTGTACCAGTGCAGGAAGGCCTTGCGGCGGAACATGGCTGTGAACTGCTCTGAAATGCGTTTGAACAGCTCCTGGATGGCGGTGCTGTTGCCGATGAATGTCGCACACATTTTGAGACCACGAGGTGGAATATCGCAGACGGCGGTCTTGACGTTGTTGGGGATCCACTCCACGAAGTAGCTGCTGTTCTTGTTCTGGATGTTCAGCATCTGCTCGTCCACCTCCTTCATTGACATACGGCCACGGAAAATGGCAGCCACGGTCAGGTAGCGGCCGTGGCGTGGGTCGCATGCGGCCATCATGTTTTTAGCGTCGAACATCTGTTGGGTGAGCTCTGGGACAGAGAGCATGCGATACTGTTGGCTCCCCCTGCTGGTGAGAGGAACGAACCCAGGCATGAAGAAGTGCAGACGAGGGAATGGCACCATGTTGACCGCCAGCTTGCGAAGATCAGCGTTCAACTGTCCGGGGAACCTCAGGCAGGTGGTGACGCCGCTCATGGTGATCGAGACGAGGTGGTTGAGGTCGCCGTACGTGGGTGTGGTGAGTTTGAGAGTGCGGAAACAGATGTCGTACAGGGCCTCGTTGTCAATGCAGAACGTCTCATCCGTGTTCTCCACCAGCTGATGCACAGACAACGTGGCGTTGTAGGGCTCCACCACTGTGTCCGACACTTTGGGAGACGGCACCACGCTGAAGGTGTTCATGATGCGGTCGGGGTACTCCTCACGGATCTTGCTGATCAGGAGAGTTCCCATGCCGGAGCCTGTTCCTCCTCCCAACGAATGCGTGAGCTGGAAGCCCTGCAGACAGTCACAGCCCTCGGCTTCCTTACGGACCACATCCATCACGGAGTCCACCAGTTCGGCTCCCTCCGTGTAGTGACCCTTAGCCCAGTTATTACCAGCTCCACTCTGACCTATTAGCATGACACAAACTATGTTAATACTTTATGACCCAAACTTCACTAAAATACTGCATATTTTAAAACTGCATTAAGCTAAAGTGTTTGAAAACCATACAGGTTAGAGTCCTTAATAAACACTGGGTTTCCTTGACTACTTGAACAGGAGAAATGTGAAGTGAAGTGACATACTGCCAAGTATGGTGACCCATACTCGGAATTCGTGCTCTGCATTTAACCCATCCAACGTGCACACACACACCGTGAACATACACCCGGAGCAGTGGGCAGCCATTTATGCTGCGGCGCCCGGGGAGCAGTTGGGGGTTCGGTGTCTTGCTCAAGGGCACCTCAGTCGTGGTATTGAGGGTGGAGAGAGCGCTGGACATTCACTCCCCCCACCTACAATTCCTGCCGGCCCGAGACTCAAACCCACAACCTTTGGATTACGAGTCCAACTCTCTAACCATTAGGCCACGACTTCCCCAGAAATGCTCAAAGCCTCTGCCGAAATGACAACAGGTAATTACACAAGTAAATATGTTTTGACTCTTGTTCTTTCTTATGTTGATGAATTCAAGGGAGAGTCTACAATCAGGTACTAGTATAACATGTCCTATCCATCCATCCATCTATATATCAGAGGTATCTTCAACATTCAGAAGTAAATTATTGCATAACAATACTCCATCAAATATAGATATTTGCATGCAATGAGAAGCAAGCAAAAAAAATATTTACCAAAAACAAAGTTGTCAGGTCTGAATATCTGCCCAAAAGGACCGGAGCGGACAGAGTCCATGGTTCCTGGCTCTAGATCCACAAGGATGGCACGAGGGACGTACTTTCCCCCTAAAACAGATAACCAGAGAAGCACCACCTACATTAGGGTTTGTTTATGTTTGGAGAATATGTGTCTGTAAGTATATTTGCAGGGCTGAACGCTCCCCTTAACTAACAGACATTTGATGTTTCCTGTGCTAAACTATTGTGATGTGCCTACCAGAGGCTTCATTGTAGTAAACATTGATGCGGTCCAACTGCAGGTCATTGTCTCCATGGTAGCTGCCAGTGGGGTCAATACCGTGTTCATCACTGATCACTTCCCAGAACTGAGAGAGAACAAGAAACAGAAACCAAAAAATAGTCTCACCGTCTGATGGAGTGTAACACTTTTGTCTCAAATATAATGAATAATCACACAAGGTTTATCGTGCAGATATAGATTTTAAATGCACAGTATATGTTGGTAAAAGAGACCTAGTGTAAACATACCTATTAAGGTCCCCAAAATCTACATTGAGACATTTTTAGTGCACAAGATATTGGTTTCAGTACAAAAAGTTATGTTAAAATAAAATATTAAATCTCACACAAAGATATTTACTTTTATTTTAAATGACAAAAGCATTTCAATTAACATACATTGTTAAATTCAAAAAGTCTCGCTGTGCTTAATAGGTACATTTCTGTACCCTTTAAGCACACCCCTGTTCCCATTAAGCTCATTATGTTTTATTAAAAAATCTTGTTTAATTTAAGGAAAATTTTTAAAAATTGTAAAAATATATTTAAGGTACAAAGTCAATCACAAAAAAACTGAACATTAAAATCAAGCGACAAGGAATTCAACTCGATTATATATTCATAATGAAGTGTCATCTAAGCACAATGCAACATCTAGACTAGTCCACTTTCAGCGAAGTAACGCATTCAAAAATCAAATAAAACATTTAATTCACGGGGATGAACACAGAAACCAGCCTCATTATGAAACCTTTTTAAATGGATGTCAACTTATCTCTAGTCTCTTAAGGCTGGAATATACGAGGGCTGTGTATTGGCAAGAATCTGGCGATACGATACGCATCACGATACAGGGCTTGCGATACGATATATTGCGAAACGGAGCAGTACGAGTAAAGGGGGAAATATTCAAGTGCTTGCATGATTCTTCAGTAAAATGCATGTATAAAATGTATTTTAAAAAATATAAAAATATATATCTACTTCAAAGGTTCAGTTTAAGTTTACAATTGTGACATACAATGTATGACATCTGCTTAATATCAATGAAAAATAAAGTGCTTGCAGGATTCCTTAAGAAAACGAAACAATTGTAAAACAATCAAATAAATACAGATGTTAAACATTCTCAGAACTTGGATTTCACAGGTTTTTGTGTTCCGCGTGGAAACGCCGAGACTGCGACGCGAGCACCGCCCCAACAGCACAAAACACCCCCAACATGAGAGAAAGCTGCAGCTGCACAAAAGCACAAATGGTGCCACACTTCAGCTTTGTCCACCGAAACGAGAGCTGGAACAATTCTTTCATCCTCCATTACTGGCAGCGAACTATATTAACATTAGTGCCCTGATGCTAGTGTTTCCTGTCACGGTTTAAGTTCAGAGATGAAGACTAGCAGTCGGGATATGAACTCAAAACTAAACAACTGCCATGAATCTTGTATGATTTTTTTTAATATCGATATTCCGTTTTGGAGAATCGATACAGTATCGCGATACTCACGTGTATCGATATTTTCTTACACCCCTAGAATACACTACACTATTTTTGCCCCGATTTCCCACAGATTTACAGTCTGGAGAAGTTGATGCTACTTGCCAAAGATCAGAGCCAGTCTGTAGATATGAGTGGACTGAATCCATAGAAAATCAATTAACCTAACTTAGTGACAACTATCAGTTAATATGTAAAGTCTGTTTCTGAAGTATTTACGTAGACGTTCAATGTGGAAGAGTTTAATGAGAGCACACTGAGATTAATTGGAGCAGCAACAATTTTTCATAAATTTCATGTAATATTTATTCAAATGACAGGATTTTGCTAAATAAATAGTCTAGGTCATGTATTAAGTTTATACATTTTAATATGAACAACTATTATTAACAATATCTATGAAATTATACTTTTTCTTATTGAGGTCACACTGAAGTTGTGATTTTTATAGTCGTGCCCCATTAAGCTCACCTTAAAATAATATGAAACCTTTAAATATTACAGCACTGTAAAACCACAGACCAGCCGTAAACTGTTAATTTATAATATTATGGATGTAAAAGTACAAGCCAGTGCAGTAATATGTTAGCGTAGCACACAATCTTCTACAGCTAGTCCGCTAACTGTGTTCTGTAGCATCTGCGCTGAGTTAATAAAAATGTCTTTTGGATCTAATGTAATTATTTCCCACATTCAAGTTCCAGGTTATAATATGCAAAAGCTTGAGCGTTAAGCTCTTAATTTTACAATAAGTAGTGAAACTTACACAAAATAAAGGCTTAAACATCTAAAAAAAAAACATGCACATTTAAAGGGCTTCTCTTTTGGTGAAATTTTTTAGACCGCTTTCCAAATGGCTGCCGGACAGCGTGAACACATGGAGACTCATATCTCAGCCTGCTATGATCTGATTGACTTCAAATTATAGGAGGTATATAGTAACAAACATATCAATTGGTTAGGACATCAAGTTAGATCATAAATTATTTTTTTCTTTTTATAATCTGATCTCAAAAATGGAAGTGTGCTTAAAGGGTACATGAGCTTAATAGGTCCGTTTACCCTGGTTCTGAAAAAAACAAAACCCTTGCATTCCAGTGTCATATTTTTGCAATAGCGGTTCGATAAGTGATCACAGTTAAGCCACTGATGTACATAAAGATGAGGCCCCGTGGGATTGCAAATTTTGAACAAAGCTTGGATGTTCTCAGGACAAGTAATTTAGATGTCAGGTTGTCACACGTTATCTAAACACACACATATATACAGTATATATAATGTATTGTAATATTTGCTCACCAAAACGATGATTTGATTATTTAGGCACATTTATCTTTTACATTTTTGTACATTCATGTTTTGTGAAATAATTGTTCTACTGTTTGCCTGAAAAAGATTAAATCATTCCAAACGGTCAGTTTAAAGTGTCTTGACTGAGGTGTGTCTTGGAGCAAATGTTCGCTGGATACCCTTGTGCGGTCATTGTAGATGATATTTTGATTGGTGGACGCACAGTAAAAGAACACGACGACAACCTAGAAAGAGTGCTTGAGCGGGCGAGAGAAATAAATCACAGGCTAAATCCACTAAAATGCCAATTCAGACTGAACGATGTGAGCTATGTGGGCCATGTCTTCAGCAGTGACGGCCTGCATGCCGATCCATCAAAGATCAAAGCCATCAGTGAAATGCCAGAACCCAGTAACACAACTGCTCTTCAGAGATTTCTTGGCATGGTCAACTACATGGGCAAGTTTATCCCTAACCTCAGTGACACATCTACGCCACTCCGCCAGCTAACACACAAAGACACAGTATGGTGTTGGCTGTAGCAGCACCAGGATGCTTTCAACGCCTTAAAAAAATGCCTTGCATGCCCTCCTGTCCTGTCGTATTACAACGTCGACAAGCCTGTCACTTTAACATTCGACGCCTCACAGTTTGGTTTAGGAGCGGCGTGCTTGCAGGACAATAACCCTATCGCTTACGCCTCACGGGTCCTCACACAAACTGAAATGCGCAAATAGAAAGAGCTTCTCGCTGTAATTTTTGCTTGCACCATGTTCAATGATTACATCTACGGCAAATCAGTGACTACTGAAATTGACCACCAGCTTTTGGTGACAATCACCAAACATCCAATACACAGCACTCCTGCTCGACTCCAACGAATGTTGCTTCAGCTCCAACGATACAACATCACCCTAGTCTACAAAAAAGGAAAGCACATGTACATAGACACCTTGTCACAGGCCCCACAAGCATTTGTACATGAACAGTCCAAGGAAGAACACCTTTGAGGTAATGAATGTTTGCAATATCTCCCCATCACGCATTGATGAACTTAAACGCCACACAGTAGACGGCGTCACTCTACAAATGTTTGTGAACACAATCAGGCAAGGATGTCCAACTAAACTGCACAGTCTTCCCCCAGCAATGCAACCACTTCACCCATACAGACATGAACTGATCACAGATGATGGACTTGTGTGGAAAGGTCACAAAGTGATTATCCCAGAAACAGTTCAGCTGGAATACATGCAAATTGTACATAGGGGTCACCCTGGAGCTGAATCTACCAAACAACGTGCACGTGGCATATTCTTTTGGCCTACCATGACAAAAGACATTGATGCTTACATCACATCTTGTGCCACATGCAACAGCACCAGCAAAAAAAACCTTCAGCTGCCTGCAGTTCCAAGCCTGCCTTGGTCAACAGTAGCAGCTGACATCTTCGAATGGAACAGTCACCAATTCTTGGTGCTTGTCGACTCATATTCAGGCTGGTATGAGATTGAGCAGCTGCAGAATTTGACCTCATCATGTGTCATACAAAAGCTAAAGAGACATTTTTCTGTTCATGGATCACCTCAAACCCTCATCACAGACAATGGGAGACAGTTTGTGAGCAACAAGTTTAAAGATTTCGCCAAGGCCTGGGACTTTGCTCACAAAACTATTAGTCCAAACTATCCTCAATCAAACGGCCTAGCGGAGTGCGCAGACCGCAGCGCTTAACTCATGGAAAAGTCCAAATGAGATGGCACTGACATCTATCTCAACTTGCGGAATCTGCGAAATGCTCCAAGAGATCCCAAGCTTGGCTCTCCAGCTCAGAGACTAATGTCCAGACAAACCCGCACCACCCTGCTACTCCACAGCTCTTTGCTGAAACCTTCTCCTCTGGCTTCCAATGAGATTCATGCATAGCTGACAAAGAAAAGACTTTGTCAAAAGAAGAGTTACGACAAAAGATGTAAACAACGGAGCACACTCTCAAAAGGGCAAGTAGTAGTGAGGATGCAAACCCCTCGTGGTTATGGCAGCAAAGGAGTTGTGACGCAAGTCTGCAGCGAACCAAGATCTTACATTGTCCTGTCTGGAAGAAAAGAATATAGGAGGAACCGCAGACATCTAACTGTGAAAGAGCCTATGCCAAGTCAACATGATGATGATGGTCACCAGGTAATCCATGCTCCAACCAGAGTGAATGATCCAGTTGCAAAAATACCAAATGTACTGGTCAAGTAACCTCTCAGTCAGACACACAATTGAGAGCCAGTCCTTATGTGACACGTACTCTTTGTTCTAGTAAAGGTGTGTATAAAACAAAAGGGTGAACTAATGTTCATTGTGCAGAAGAATTCTGATGTAAATGCACCCAGAGTCTAATTTTGTTTTATGTTTGATACCATGCTTAGGAAAGGGGATGTAGTACATTGATGTGTGACACTAATTGTATGTGATTACATAGTCACTCTATCTAGCCCCTCCCCCTCTCGGTGTGTGGTAGTCCAATGTTAAGTATCGTGGCCGTGTGATGTGTATGTGCGGTCAATAAACCCACACATTACGAAGCAGAACTCTTTGCCAGTTTTATTTATATTATACAAGTCAACGTATGCCTTTTAAATTCGCTTATTGAAAGAACAGCAGCAGTACGGTGTAAGATTTATTTGAAACATGTATTTGGTACCTTATATTTACTCTTTCCTTTCATGGCTTTGGAAAACTTGCATCTAATGTGCATTATTTTTCTAATAATTCAACGGACCGAAGTCAATTATTCCTCTTATACTACAGTTGCCACACCTCAAGACATCGATCAGATGATATATTTCAAGGCATTCGTCCGGGTTTTCTACTTAAATCGCTATTGTGAGTAGGATTATTTCTTCCGTATATGATCCAACGCCTCCGTTGCCAATTCCAAAATGTCATTTTAAACCTAGCAATGGAGGCTTGAGTCGTTGATAGCAGACTAATGCAGTTAATTATTAAGTTATGAGATAGAGAGAGAGATTAACATTACCTCTGTGAGTCTCTCAGGAGTGTTTGGCAGCAATGTCTCTTGTTATAGTGAAGCTTTAAATTCATTTTCTTCACGAACAGCGCCGTTGTTGTTACCTCGCTTGTGAGAAGTCATGTAGTTTTTAAGTTGTTAAAAATCATCAGAGTAGTGCTAACATCATTAGCGCTTATGTTAATGTGAGTGCAAACTGTGAGGGAGAGAGAGCGGGAGAGTACTTTGCGTACATAAAACGTAATTTTGTGGCAAAAACATGGGCACGATCTGTTGTTTTTATCGTTTTGTTTACTAAATTTATTTATTTGGCCAGTGTCCTTGTGGGTTTGGGTTCTTTTGCTGTAAGGACCTCTGAAAATAAAGTGATACGGTCATGTAATGCGGTCAAGACCTGCCTGGAACTACATTCGCCGTGCGTTTGTACCTTTGCGACACAAGGGGGGTAAGTTATTTTCTGTTTTGGGTAAACTCTCTCTTTAATTAGGATGATGCACACTTTAAATTTCAAACATACTGGACACAGCCACTGAATGCGCTAGAATTAAATGGGTAAATAATAGGGATGTGATGAGATTTCGTGGAACGAGATCCGACTGGTCTCGCGAGAACGTGTCGATATCCTCGCAAAACATTTTGCAGTGTTTACATTAGAGCTGCATCATCTTGCGATCTGGATTCAAACACCCACGTGCTCTTATTCCTGAATGACAATGATTCAGCTATGTCTATATTCACATCACGAGTGTCAGCGGAGCGGGAGAAGCACGTTTTGTTGCTGCCCATGTTAATGAATCAGAGGGTCGGCCATCATCACGCTTCGATGTGAACGCTGTCATTCACTGATAAGGGCGGCGACAACGCATGCGCTGCTCACGCTCCACTGACACCGGTTTCACATCGTAATCAAAGACATTCAATCTGCATTCATGCTGCTGCTGATCCAGAAAGAGCAACAGTCTTATCAACCACACATCATTATTTCTGTGTTACAGACATTTAAATAACAGAAGTACTGGGATAAGTTTATAGTTTGGGTTTAAACACTTAGTCTACAGTAGCCATCAAAATGAAAGTATCTTATCACTTGTATGTATTGTAACGCTTATCCTCTTCCGCCAGGAGGCGGCATTAAATCATTCAGAGATTCTGAAACAAGTCTTTATGAAGACACTGACTCCACTGAATTTTTTTTCTTTGTTCAAATTAATATATATTTTTAAAAGACTTAAGCAATGAACATTTTATCAGAACCACTAGTAAATTACGTTATTTTGTTTAGTTTTTTTTTTTTTTTTTTTTTTCAGAATTGTGAGAAAATAATGATCTCCAATTTATTTATTTTTTACAAATTGATAATTTACATGCCGCTTATTACTGCATATAATTCGTTGAAATAGAAGTTTTATTTCAAAGTACAAGTTGATTTCAAAATGCACCTACATTTTTTGCATTTTGTGTTTTTCAGTTGAATGAAAGACTATTTTTCCCTATATATTTCATCATTGAGGATTTATTTTATTTTTTTTTAAAGTCTAAATCTCATCTCGTTCTCGTCTCGTGGGATAAGTGTCTCGTCGTCACACCCCTAGTAAATAATAATAAGTATAATCTTTCAAACAACATGTGCTTCAGCACAATATATTTAATTTCATTCAGTTTGGTGCATTAAGTTAGACCTTTAGTAATATATACTTGTGCATTATTTGCTCTTTACAGGTGCAGAAATGAAAGCTCCCAAGCAAAGATGTGGACAGACATGCTGCACAGTGACCAACACAATGAGCAACAACCAAGAACAGTATTCACTGATTACCTTTCAAAAATATTCATAGTAACTTTAGTAAATTAATAGTAAATTATTTTAGTGTAATTGCATGGTTTTGTAAATAAAATGTCCTCATGCCAGCTCGGTCAAGCTAGACTTTAAAATTGCTTTCATAATAACGAGATGTTTAAAGATTCGTGAAGTCATGTTATGTAATTAAAATGAACGTAAATGTTTTGGCTAGGTAACGTCATCAATATTAAGTGAAATATAGCCGAGTCTGGCGTGCTGCGCAACGGGCCGAGTCCAGTGTCCTGACATTTCATTACTGCGCATGCGCACATCAATATTGCGTCCTTTTTCTCGTGCTGAACAATATTTAATGTATCTGCATTACTGTAAGGGCAGGTTTGGGGTCGACGTTATTAAAACAATCTAATAGGTAGATGCGGATGGCTTCGATGCGGCCGCGTCGGTAAGTTACATCGGTCACATCTGCTCCGGTGGATTCGGCCCAGAGTCTGAAAGAGAGAACACAGGCATCCAAGCCGGGTGCGGCAGATGGATCCGGGCCGATGGACAAGTCTCTGGTGAAGATTTCACTGAAACTGGCCGAGTGTATGGAGAGGGATTGTGTGTGAGGTAGATGTAAATAGCCCATCAGCAAACGACAAGTTTTCACGAGACTTTAGTGGAGTCTGCAGTTCTCGACACTAAATAAGGATCCATTCCTAAAGCATCTATTTTTTTTTTAAAAATACTGTTGTTTTTCGTTGTTAGTGATGTTGGTTTCCGATCACCAAGGAGAGGCTAACGTTATGCAAGATGGCGGCCGCGACAAAAGTCACGTGACAAAGCATGAATTGGCTAATATAGAAGGAAACAGAGCACCCCACCTCAGAAACAAGAATGGCAGATGTCGCAGTTAAATCACACCCTTCTCGGACAGCTAGATTTATGGATGCAAATAAAGATTGGCTATTAGCCTCTGAACACCGCTGAGAGACGCCCAGACGCAGCGCACGCACTTAATCTCTCTCTAATCATTTAATAACTGCGCCAGACTGCATTAATAACTGCATTAACCTGCATATCTATGGCTCAAGCCTCTGTTATTAACTCGAAATGAAGGTTTGGAATTTGAAAGGAAGAGGCGGGAGAGCGAAAATGTGTTTAGTCATGATAAGAGGTAAAAAAAAAAGAATTGATTGCTTAAACACATTGATTGATAGTAAAGCGCAAAATAATATTTTACTGATATCATTATAAAACACCGAAGCGAACGGACGTTTGTTGAAAAAAAAATTTTTTTTTTTAAAAAACCACCAACAACAAAAAAACAGGCTCTTTATTTAGTATTACCTTCGATCCGATCTGATTGCCGCACTGGCCCGCCTGCAGGTGCACTATCTCGCGCATGATGACTTCAGATGTCGAGCGACTTCAAAGCAGCGGGAAAACGAGGTGGCGAAGCGGTAAAGTCTCAACAGCTCGTTCTTCAACCCTCTCCGGTAGACTGTCTCGCTGCAACTAGCGCGCGCTCCCGTCGGTATATACTGGTGTTCTGGGTCATCACGCGGGCGTGGTTT
Organism: Barbus barbus; assembly: GCF_936440315.1. Classification (NCBI taxonomy): domain Eukaryota; kingdom Metazoa; phylum Chordata; class Actinopteri; order Cypriniformes; family Cyprinidae; genus Barbus; species Barbus barbus. Next base: position 1,675,605 of record NC_136736.1, on the reverse strand, counting down.
GTTCGCTAGGCGCATGCGCACTGCGCACTGTGAAGCTCGTGTCCGACCTCTGTTTCTCTTTTGGAGGGATGATCATTTTTAAATCATACCCTATTTATTGCATCAAAATGTGTTAATACTGTACTATAGTTAGGGGTGGATAATTTTATCAATTGTTTATTATTCATGCTGCAACAATATGTTATAGTTTTTATTAATAACCATTTCTATATAGCTGATACCTTTGTCTAGTGCTCTTATGAATGTTTAGAACATGATTTCTGAACATTTTAGCTGCTATACTGAATGATATATAGCATAGACGTCTTCATGGCTAGTGTTTGCGTATTTGGTTTCATTCCATTATGTAACCTATTCAGACACGTCATGCCCATTCAGAGTGATTTTTGAGCTTAGTGCATTTTGAATGCCACTAAACATAGCCGATTCATATTTTCTATATTTGATACAATCACACCAGCTTGATTAAATCGTTTCTCGCATCATATCATCATCTGCTGGCTGGATCTGGGCGTTTTTACAGCACTGTGCATTATAACCAATCACACATGATGTTGTTGAGCTTATGAATGCAGTGACCAATCAGAGGCGTTCACATGAGTCATCGCTGAAATACTGCTGTTTCCTCACTCTCTCGCTGACTGAATACTGGAGAATTCTCTGGTTAGAAACAATAAAGTGCAGATCTGTGTATGCTTGTTTTTTTGTCCAGACATAGGACATCGCACACTTTAATCATGCAGCTCTTCAAAAACTCTCCTTCGGTAAATTAGCCATGTCTTCTGCCACTATAACTCGCTTTCATGACAGCTTCACTTTACGATTTTGCTTTAGTAAACATAGTCTGCTGTGACACTAGACTCTTTTTAAGCTTGTCTATACCAGCAGGCCATTAATAATAGACATGAAAGTGTCTCGCAGGCCGAATGTGGCCCACGGGCCTTGAGTTTGACATGTCTGATCTAAACAATTCAAATAAACAAAGTCAAACAATTCGCAAACAAACTTCCCTAACGCATCCATCAGCACCTCTAGTTCCTAGCACCCTCTGAAATCAGGCTTTTAAAGTGCATGTATGCTTTAATCTGTGTCCGGTTGCATAAAGCACCTCAAGTTTTTCCCTTAAGTATGACACTTAAGGCGTGATTTCCCCTTACTTAAGGGAATGACTTAAGGGTGTTGCATACAATCCCTTAAACCATCCTCTTAGTTAAGGGAAACCGTGAAGTATTTCACAGGTTTTGCCATTAAAAAATAATCTACTGTTGCCATGGACATGTTATTTGTTAATGTAAGTTTAACATTTTCAGAGACTAATGTGAATAAATCTATATTTAAATGCAAGTAATAGTAATTTTATTTGTTTCCAAAACGAGGCCATGTGAACAGTGTGAAGCGCTAATCACTCCTATGCAGTATGGTATAGCCTATGTTTCATTCATACTCAAGGCCGGAGGGTGCTGTCGCACTGAAAGTCCAATCCGGACTCATAGAAATATCTTATGATGGAATACAGCAGCCATCGCTGCAGCGAAGCTGAATAAAAAGCACAATAAACAAACGAGTGAGACAATACCCAGCAAACAGGGGACGTTGTTTAGTAGAGTACGTCTGCTTTGTAACGTTCTCTGGCGAACTTTTTGAGGTCCTTCCTCCGAGCCAGTTTGCAACCGTCCCTGTTTCGTCCCTCATCTGCCATTTCCATACTTGAAAAAACACCCATGTGTGAGCTTTTATCATCAGACCAGCCACCTTGCATCTCGGATAAAGAAAAAAATAATTGTGATAATGGAATGAAAAAAAAAATACACTTGTTTTGTTTTGGCAGATTTATATTATTGTTGTTATAATTATTTTATTTTATTTAAATTAAACAATTAGGCCTATGTATTCAGAATCAGAATGAGCTTCTATTCGCCAAGTGTGCACAAACACACAAGGAATATGTTGTGTTGTTTTAAGGAGCTCTTGGTACATACATGCATAGGCCTACATCTGATATGAGAACAGAACGCTTAAATAAGATTTAACAATAAATAATAATAATGTTTATGAATCTGAAACAGAAGATTTATGTACAGATTTGTGCATTATTTACTCTATTTACAGCTAATAATAAAAAAAAAACCATGAATGAAAAAGAACATTCTGAAAATGAATATTTAAAATGAAAATAGCATGAAAATATTACCCGTGCATGAAGAAAATAAGGTTAAATCCCAGGAGCTTTATGTTATAGAGTGATGAATGAAGCCAAGGAAAATAAGTTGAAAATAACAGGTAAGACACATAAATTAATTATACCCATTAAAAAAAAAAAAAAATTAAAAAAAAGTTATTTAGGTAAAAATATTTTAGTTATTGCATTTAAGACTGCTACACCAAAAAAAAAGAAAAGAAAGAAAAAAGGTGTGAATAGCTACATTGGGAGAAAGGCCACAAGCACAAATGAGCACATGATCGAATGACATCACTTTTGTCTCCAGCGCGCGCTCCCGTCGGCATATACTGGTGTTCTGGGTCATCACGCGGGCGTGGTTTGTTCGCTAGGCGCATGCGCACTGCCCCCGCCCCCGTGAAAATCGTGCACGCGCCTCCCACATTAATGCGCAGTGCAGCGACTTTAAATGCATTTCGTCCGGCTTCACTTCGTTTTTTTACTGAATATGTTTCGATGTTCCACACAGCAAGCACCAAGGAGCCCTCGTGGAAGCGTTGTCGACATTTATAGGCAGAAATTTAATTCGTGTGTAAAATGGATGCAAACCGTAAACTGTGGAGACTTCTGCAGGGTTAAGAATAAAGCTGCGAGTTGGCAAAATAAAGCTGTTAAGACTGCTATACCATGTGCAGCTAAAAAAGGTGTAAATAGCTACATTGGGAGACAGGCCACAAGCAAGTGTCGAACAAATGAGCACAACATGATCGAATGACATCACTTTTGGGTACTCTGCATGTCTCCATAGCAACGCTCAGCTGCTTAGTGACAGCCAGAGCCTTTGAGAAACAGAAATGCGACACGCTTTGATCTCGCCGCCGCGCGGTCACGTGGTTCATGGAGCTCTCAATAGATCCAAACAACAATAGGTTTGAATGGGATTAATCGGGTCAGACAACAACAGCGGCTATACTTGCAGATTCTCAGGCAAATATTGACACAAAACGTCCATTGATTCATTCGTTTAATACACTGATAGTAGCATTTTGTCTGTGGAGTTTAATAGAAATAATATGAAAGGGTTTTTCTTGTTTAACTATGGAGCAGTACAAACATAGTACAATGCAACACACAGGATAAGGCGATTACATTTCTTTCTATGCAAAGTATAAATAGTGTAAACTGCTTAATAAAGATTGGAGACTTGAGCCATGAATTTGTGTGTTTTTGTGTTACACTTATTCCTGTGGATGTGCAGACTAATGATGAAATAAATTATGCTTATTTAAAGAGTATAAGAAATCTAAAATGTGTTATTGTATTAATACATATTTCTTCATCTATGGTCAATCTATTATTCACATTTTAATACAATATTATGTTAAAATATAAGATACAATATGCATACACAAGTGAATATCAATGAATGCTAGAAATGGTTTTAGCCATTTAAAAAAAAAAAAACATCTAAAGACATCTTTTTCGCCACCATCTGACCAATTACATTTTTTTTACAATAATTTTTGCACTATTAACAGAACCTTAATGTAATTTTTTAAAACTCTAGACACATAATTCACAACTGATGATCAAAATGCACATTTTTCTAAATATTTAACACTTTAACACAATACACATAAACCAAAAATCTTTTGTTCATTGAGCTAAAACCACCGGTTCAAAATGACACAACTTAATATCACAAGTACTGCTATTTCAAAATGCAACTCGCACATTACATCTGAATTGAGTGTTATATTTCATTACAATGATCTAACTATCAATTGATACAACTGCTCAAAATGCTACTTAACTGTTGAACCATAGTTTTTTTTTTGATGAACAATGATGAACAATATTAAATGTTTAGATTATGAAAGTGAAGCAACAGAGGACTGAGTATGTTCAGGTATGATCAGTTTCAAGATGCCTGTTGTTGGGAGAAAAAAAATCTATATTATAGTTATCAGTAATTGTTTTTTCTACTGTAAACGTCTTTTTTAGAGGGTGATAGAGCTAGAAGCTTATGAAAACCATTCATATTTTTGGATAAGGCAGGCTTTACTGTAACCTGGCCATTACATGGTGGAGAGTTTGAGAGCCCAGCGGTTGAGAGGGGCCCAGAACGATGTTCTCTGTGGGGCCTGACCACCCCACACTGAATGATGAGTGATTTTGAGGGGCCCCAAAGCAAAATCAGTGCAATGGGCCCAGAATAGCGACAGCACTGAGTGCAATCATGGTTTCAGGCCCATCCACAGTTTGTATTTACCCCATACTCCCCTTTTCTTACCGTAACCCGACCAAGGAGTTTTTCTCCACATGGAGGTTTTCAATAGGCTCCTCACAAACTATCACTCTTCTCCAGGCCATAGATGATGTGTGCAATGACATCACAGGAGACCAATGTCAGGCCTGTATTTGCCATCATAGACGATTTTTTCAAGATCTTTACGTAACTAATGAAAACATCCATTATGATGTGGATGAGAACCTGTGGCCAAATCCACAAGACAGGGTTGATAAAAACATTTACCAGTTGACATTTTACTGTAGACCTACTGTAGTTTTTTCTTATTTAAAGTTTTTTGTTGTGTTGATTATGTCATAAATAATTTTCAAATTTAGTTTAATGATTCCAGTGTCTGTACTTTTCTCTCTAGTCTATTACAATGAAGCATGAATGTGTAGAACCATAATGAAAGCTGCATCATGCGTTTTGAACAACTATATTTAATGATTGTACTAAAAACTAAACTATGGGTATCTTGTGTGTGGGTGATCTAAAGTAAAGTTCCTATGATAATTCATAATAAATAATAATTGTATTTTGGACCAATGCTTCTGCAAATGCAAGGCCTCTTTAAAGATATGAACGCAATATGCAAAGTTTTGAACATTGGATAGCCTGTGATACAAATAATGATTGTTTTGAGTTTTGTGTCTAGAGTTTTGAAAAATGACATCAAGATTCCATTATTAGTGCAAAAATGATTGTAAAAAACTGTAATACTAGCACTTACCTATTCTATTTATTTATATTTATATTTAAAAAATCATTGCTATGTGAACTGTGCTAGACTAACTGAGACTTGTATTGTGTTGCTCTTTCGTTGGTCTGTTTGCTTCTACATTGTAAGTCGCTTTGGATAAAAGCATCTGCTAAATGACTAAATGTAAATGGAAAAAAAAAATAATTTAAGTTTTGCAAATACTTCAAAATAAAAAAGGCAACCAACTGTATTCATCAAAATATTTTATTATATAATATATCCAGGGAGAGGGCAAATTGTGTTCCTTGGAAGTCTTCATAGAAACTCATTTAACATCGTAAAGAGAGAGAAAGACTGCAGAAAACAAACAAGGAAAGGCAGATATGTCCACTATAGCCATTGCTTTCTTTCATTTATCTTAACAGTAGGAAATTCACTGGGTGAAGACTCAAACACATCTCCCGGTGATTTCCCCAGACACGGCCTTGAGTTTACTGTCTTTCGTATGTCAAAAAGGTATTTTTATTATTTTTATATTTGTAGACATTAGCAACCGTAACCACTGTGTATCTTACATTTTATGAAAAGTTTACCTTTTAAAACGCTTCCTGAAGTTGTCCGTCCTATGGCTGCTCACAGTAGCCTATTTGAACACTTGTGAAGCTAACGTTAGCATTTAAAGCTTAATTTACTAAATGTATATCATATTGACAGATATTTAACTTTAAATATTGAATTACCATATGGTAAACATCAGAGGTGGGACCAAGTCATTTTTTTGCAAGTCACAAGTAAGTCTGGTCAAGTCCCGAGTCAAAATAGGCAAGTCCAAGTCCTCAACTTTTAGCTTCAAGTCTTAAACAAGTCATTAGTGCTCTTTGCCCAAATTAGTGTCTCAGTATTAATTACCATATCACATTTATAGTCATTTATATCAGGATGTCGGGTAGAATATTAATTTCATGTGAGATGGGTGCCCTTAGTAAAGCTACTCAAGTTCAATTTAGGGATTGTGCCAAAATAGGACAAGCAGTGAAAAAAACTATTTTATTAGTAACAGAATAGCAAAGACAATATAATTTCATAACAGCTGCATGTGTGCATAAGAAGAGTATATGCTTCTAGGTGTTATATCTAAGCCAATGAGCCATTATTTGGAACCTCAGTGAAACACAGAAACTCAGAAAGAACTAGAAGAAATAACTGCTACATACTTTACATGTGAGAGGAAGCCTGCGATATGGATGCAGACAAACTCATGAAGACAGTCATTCAAAAATGCTGTGCAAAGAGTAACAAAGACAAAATGTATGCATAGTTGATCGCTTAATTTTATGTGCTATACAGACTGATTTACAACACGTGAAATCAATTATTTATCCCGAAAAAAATAAAAGTGAAATGAGCGCCTGGTGAAGAGGGAGAAAAATTTAGTATATTTTATAGTTATATATTCACAAATCATTTTGTGAAAGAAACACTTCTTCAAATTATATTTTAAATTATCATTAGGCCAATTGCCGCTTTTTTCCCCTTCAAATTATAGTTACATTTTTTGCAATGATTCTTTTTAAATCTAGCTTAACCCATTTAATCCCACCGGTCACTGAGTGACCGTAACAATCTTTTTAATTTATAAAGCTCTTATAAAGATCTATAAAGCGCTCCCTGAACACAGTCTCGGGCTTATTGCCAGTCAAGTGCAAGCACGCTGCACCCGTCTAGAGTGATAACGACGCTGATCATAAAGTCTTTCCACGTCACAGGGCTCAAGTCCAAGTCAAGTCTCGAGTCATTGCCGTCAAAGTCGAGTCCCAAGTCTTCTTTAATTATGTCGAGTCGAGTCACAAGTCATCAAATTTGGGACTCGAGTCCGAGTCAAGTCTCGAGTCATTGCCGTCAAAGTCCAGTCGCAAGTCTTCTTTGATTATGTCGAGTCAAGTCACAAATCCTCAAATTTGGGACTCGAGTCCGAGTCAAGTCTCGAGTCAAGTTGTGGACTCGAGTCGCATGACTCGAGACTTGACTCGGACTCGAGTCCCAAATTTGAGGACTTGTGACTTGACTCGACATAATCAAAGAAGACTTGCGACTGGACTTAGACTTTGACAACAATGATTCGAGACTTGACTTGGACTTGAGCCCTGTGACTCAGCAAGTCTTTAAACCGTGTCTGCACAGGACGCGAGTGGCGCAGCGTGGCACGACAAAATAAAATAGAATCCATTATAATCAGCGATGCCGTCTACACTGGATGCGGCGCAACGCAACAAATCCCTGACAGTAAACTAATGCTGCGTTCTATTTATGACACAAAGTTCAAATTATTTTTTAATGGTCGCATCCAGTGTAGATGATTTAGCTGTTGCGGCGCGGCGCGTCCAGTGTCGACAGGGTTTTACCTTCTTAAAAAAAAAAGAAAGAAAAGAAAACAGAGTTCTGATCAATATAGACTGGTTAATATTTGTATATATTAGAACTATTGTTATTTACTTTTCTGCTTCATTTCATGTGTTTTTTTTTTTTATATATAATTAACGTTCTGTATCAGTTTAGGACTTGAAGTAGCCTGCCATAAATGTTTTGTAGACTTATGTCAGTAGATGGCGATAAATCAGCGTCTGTATTACATATTAGGAAGTTATTAAATATTTGACTCGATTCATTAAAACCACTGAAGCATTAACATATGAATGAAATTCATGAATTCATATGAACTTAAGCCTATATTTGTTTAACATTGATTCATTACTCAGTGAAACACCACTAATTATTATAGCTTTATAATTATACTTACTAGACTATAGTATTAATAACTTTAAATTTACTGTAATAATTTATACATAGACACTCGTTTGGGCAAATAGCACTAATGACTTGTTTGGGACTTGAAGTTGAGGACTAAAGTTGCCTGCATTAACTCGAGACTTGAATGCAAAGACTTGAGACTTACTTGTGACTAAAACTATGACTTGGTCCCACCTCTGGCAAAAAGTCTTGGGACGGCCTATCATCATATGTGCGCAAATTTGGACCGCTTGGTCTAAATCCAAATTGTCAACAATCTTTACAAATCTTTTTTCAATGGAAAAACGATCATCCAGACATAAATCATAATGAATGTGTTCATTTTGTTTTAGGTTAGAAGTCAACGGGAAGAATGGCATCGGACTAACCCCAAAGCTGACACACACACACACACACACACACACACACACACACACACACACACACACACACACAAACACACACACACACACACACACACACATGGAAAGAGCACCGCAACTTTACAATTGTTCAGTTAAAATAAACATATTTTGCTCCATACAACGTGTCTGTTGTCTTTGATTAGTCTAGAAGTAAAATAAAATGAGGATTTAAAGTGAAAGTCCCCTAAACGTCCCGAATGGCCACTGTACATCCTGTGAACGTCCTAATGAGCGTCTGGAGGGGGGACCCTACACGCTGACGTCCAGGGGACATTCGCAGAGGCCATTTAGGGGACCTTTTTTTGTTAGCTGGGTATAAGGTTTATATGTGTTTTTCCAAGTCATTTCCAGGTAACGTTAATATGTTGGAAAATACAGGATTGTAATATTACAGAATATAAATGTTGTCACGTTTGATCTATTATGTGCCAAGTTAGTAATTCGATCAACGTGAATAAATGCCTAAATTAAAATCTGTTTAACATATAAAGCGGCCGATCGTGTCTTGTAGAAGTCTTTTGCTCGCTGTGTAACACTTAAGGTGACATTTTCCATACCTTATGTTAAACTTAGGAAAATGACAGTTAAGGGGCTTTATGCAACACTTAATGGACTACTTAAGAGAAATTATAAGGGTTTATGACGTTTGACCTAAAGAAACCCTTAAGTGATATTTAAGGGACATTTTATGCAACGCCCTTAAGTGTAAGGGAAACTTAAGGGCGATCTTAAGGGAAAATTACACTTAAGGTGCTTTATGCAACCCGTGAAAATTCATCATCTCCAGATTTCAATCAGTTCAGTGAACAAAAGAAATTGTGAATAACAAATAATACATTCAACCAGTAGCATAGCACAATATTAAAAAAAGTCTTCGTGCTTAACAATCATTACATAATTTACACCAAATGTGTTGTTTTTAAACGTTAGATTGCAGTGTTGTTGGCTTTATGTTGGGTGATGTTCTCCACTCCTGGCTGCTGCATCATCTCCAGAAATCCTTTTCCTTCGGACAGATTAAACACTTGGGACACAAACAGAATCAGTTATTGATATTTTATATTTGTTGTCTTCATTCATTCATACATACATATACAAATAAAAAATAAATGTTTTTTTATTATTAAACAAAATTAAATTGAGCATTAAACTAAATTTAGCAAGCCTTAAGGCCCGTTCACACCAAGCACGATAACTATAAAGATATAGCTCTAACACCGTTGCACACCGTTTCCAGGAAACATGTTGTTCAACCCGGAAACCATAGCAAAACATTGCATGCCGGTTTGAGCTTGAATGTGCCCTAGATGATGAATGATACAAACATTGACAGCCAATCAGAATCCATCATGCTATGACGAGTGGAAGAATTTAAAGCAGCAGACACACGTGCGCTCAAGCCAAGTTCACACTACACCACTTCACATGTCGGCAGATCGCTGTGCTGTTCAGACTACTTGACTTGATTGTCTGGTCTGTCTTTTAGTCGTTGTGGTGTTCACACTACGTGACTCTATGTAAATGATCCGCAACAGGAGTTACACACTACACGAGCTGACAACAACTCTGTCACACAACGACTCGATTCAGCCACGTTTTGTCATGAAAATATGCAAGAATTGACCGTTTGCAAAGAGCTTGATCTGAACGCGTATATTATGTGCCGCCGCTGCTATCTTGCCCGACAGCTACGGCCAGTCTTCATAGAAATACATGTTAAAACGAGGTGAAAAAGATCGACTGAATTTAAACTTTTTCAATATAACTAAATATAAATATGTGCGGAGGGTTAAGCTGTGCTGTTGTTGGCTGAAACAATAAACTGAGGTATTTAAAAGTACTGTTTTGCGTACCAGAATCGGTCATGTCCGGTGCTGTATGCATGGCTTGCAGTGCTTAAATTAAATACTGAGTGTTAAATAATAAAATAATATGTTAAAACATGTGCTCTTATCATTCTGTGGACAAAACCTCGTACACTTCTCCCCGAATGGGAGCTTTAAATGCACGTGTGCTCATCTGTTTTCAATGCAGCTATAATCTGCACACAAAAAAGGTATTTATTGTTTGAATTTCTTTAAAAATGACGCTAAAAGCTGAGAGTTCATAACCTGCTCTGTCTTCTCTGTCAGTGTGTGGTCAGCTTCCTCTTTGCTCTGCGATGTGTTTTTCTGCGTGAGAACATGATGTGTAGTGTGAGTGTTTGTCGGTCATGGCAAGAGTAACTATTGGTGGTTAATAAAAAATGTACAGTAGCAGCCAAAAGCCTGTGAAAGACGCTTATGTGCAAAAATAAAAGCCTAACTTTTCTTTAAGCAAAGTTGCTGCTGTTGTTTTCTTCTGGTGACCTCAATCCATGCCTTGCTCTTTCATTGGCTGTAGCTCGTCACGACACCTGACACCACGTCATGTCGAGTCGGCTGACTGGTCTAGATATTTGGCATGCTAGATTTTTGTTTGGCGTACCCCATACAGCAAAAAAATATATATTTCAAAATATACAAAAAAATGGCCAAAAAAATATATTTACGTACATATATTTTCTACTAATATATTTTTGGCCATTTTTTGAATACACATAAAAAATTATGGTAAAAAATCAAATTAAATAATATGCAAAAACATTCAATGTTTTACAAAACAGATATTGCTTGAGATATTCTGATGAGATGCCTTAACTGTAAAATAAAATGGGGAAAAAGGTCAAATGACAGGCAGAGGATTATTAAACACTACCAGCTTCACACATTACTGACCAGATTAACCTGATTTCTTTCATACAAAAGTTCTTATTGAGAATTAACTGGTTTATTTACTGAAAATAATAAAGTTTGATATTATCATGGAGGTCAGTGTTTGCTTTAGTTGGGCTCTTGACTCTTGAGTTTGTTTGTTGAGTTTTAAGCTCTTTTATCAGCTGTAACTGAAGCACATTTGTTATGGAAAAAGCAGAAGCAGCTCTCACTGGAGGAAGTTGTTGTCTTCATGTAGTGGATGTTTCATAGTGTGGTCTCTGATTATTTAATATTCTGAAAGATTTTGTAAAGCTGTTGTGTAGAAAATATTCTGGCAGGTTATTTCAGGCACACACAGACATCAAGAATCAGTGTATGAATCTCAACAATGGTGATCGAATATTCAGATAAACACATCAGCGCTGAAAATCACACACACAAAAAAAGTTTGTTGAATGTCACCACTGTTGAGATTCATGTGCTGATTCTTAATGTCTCTGTGCATCTAAAACTCATAGCTCAAGATTTTTTTATAAACTGATTTAAACAAATATATATATATTTATAGAAGAATATGTGCAGAATACACACACACACACACACACACACACACACTTCTTTTCCAGAAATGAACAAAGCTAGTCTCTTAATTAACTATTCTTAATGGCTTTTGCTGACGACTACACCACCAGCAATTAACAGCTGACATCATCTAACCTGTTTTCCTTTGCATTTGTTGCTTTAACAAATGTACTTGAGAAACACTTTAATTAAGGGTCAAGAGCCCAACTAAAGCAAACACTGATCTCTATCACGGTGACATCAAACTTTACTATTTTCAATAAAACATCCACATCTGAAACTCTGTTATTTCTTAACATGAACTTTTGTATGAAATAAAGTCAGACTGGTTTGTAATAAATTAAGATGCTTGCTGCTGCAAGTCATTTGAGTTTATTTATTTATTTATTGTTAAAGTTTAAATATAGTTTTTGCACTTTAAGTTAGGATATTTTACTTAAATTTGACAGTTTTCTTTTGTTTTTTTTAAATAGTGTGAGAAATGCTGCCATTTGCACCATCTGGTGATGATTTCATAAATTATAATATTAAATTTAAGAAAAAAGAGAAAGACTCTATGAATAATAGTATTTATCTGTATAAAAATGAGAATTATAATGATATAATACTTAAAATAAGAGCTAAATTGTTAATTTTACAGATGTTAGTAATTTTACAGTGTTTTGCATAACATTTAAAATGACTGTGGAAATGACGGTTTATTTTGAAATATATATATATTTTTTAAAACTATATTTATACTTTCAAAATATATTGTAAAAATAACATGTATACCAAAAATTTGCCAATAAATACATTTGCTAAAATATGTTTCAAAATATATTTCCATAAATGTTTTTGTATATTTTTGAAAATATATTTCTATATTTAAAATATATTTTCAAAAATATACAAAAATTGGCCAAAAATATTTTAAAAAAGCATTTAAAATATATATTTTGACCTCTGTATATTTCAGTCCAAAAAATGCATTTTCTTGCCACAGTAAAATACATTTAGAAATATGGTTGAAACTAAATATATTTATTATTTCAAAAATATATTTCATTGAGCTTCCCTGTTTGCAACATACAGTATATTTAGCAGATATTTCAAATATACTTTGGCCACAAAAATATATATTTCTCTGCCATATGGGGTCGGCGAGGTGTCTGTGACGCGTCTTTGATGCATCGTTGTGTAGTTCACACACAGATTGTGGAGAGCCGATCACCCGCCGATTACAGCCCGACCTGTCGGTGAGCTCATTAACTTGCAAATCGGGCTTAAAGTCCTGTAGTGTTAACGAGCCTTTAGAATAAACAGACAATATCGTTCGCTGATGTGGACGCCAATATCGTTGTCTTTTTAGTTATCGTTCTTGATGTGAACGGAGCTTTATGCTTAAGAGAAAAAGCTGCCATGGGGAAATATAGAAGGAAAACAAACTTCTTCTGAAATATATTCTAATTCTTATCATCTTATACAATTTTGCTTCTCAAATAAATTTTGTGTGATATTTTTAAAGGCAAACTAATCATAATGATTAAGAGGTTAAGAAATGTTGCATATTTTCTTTTTGTATTCATTTTCTTAAAGGGATAGTTCACCCCAAAATGTAACTTTAGTCATTACCCATAAGTGTTCTAAACCTGTTAGACCTTTGTCAACACAAATTAACCTCCTGAGACCCGGACATCTTTTAAAGGAAATAATTTGTATTTTTTCATGTCATTACATTGTTTACATTACAGCTTTGTATAAAGATGATTCTCAACTATGTTGACAGAATGATTTAAAATACCATTTTTCTTTATGCAAAATGTGTGTAAAATGGCTATAAACAGGTTTTCTCATTATATACAATGCATCTATAAATAATCTAATTTGCATATTAATGTGTTTTTGGGGCAACATGCAATGGAAAAAGAAGTATAATAACAGGAGTAATAATTGACAAGATATTCATAATAATACATCATATTTCACAGGAATGTGTAATAAACATGCCCTCATATGAGGACGTGTGTGAAATCAATGTTCTGTTTCGTAACAGAAAGTCACATTTTGACTTGAAACCCCATAACATTTTCCTGAGATGTTGATTTATGACCCACAGTTTAAAAATTAGTCAGATTTCAATGATAATTACAAAATACGATCATATTTCCATAAGAGTGTCACTAAATTAATGTCAGACATTTTTGAAGACCAATGAGAGGGAGTAGTCAAACATGAAAAGCCCCGATTGTGCTCTGTACAGGACATCCAGACTTAAAACTGTGGCATGTATAGTCTCAGAGAAATTCACTCAAATATAATTTCCTCATATGAGGACGCAGGATCTCAGGAGGTTAAGATATTTTTGATTAAATCCGAGAGCTTTCTGACCCTCCATAGACTGCAAGGGTACTACCACGTTCAAGGTCCAGTTACCTTCTGCCATTATCGAGAGTACCACAATGCATGCGTGTGCATCCCACTGCTCCTAAACAAGGCATGTGTCATGTTACTCTCAAGAATGACGGAAGGGAGACTCGGGGGAGAATTGTTGAATAAAGTTCTCATAGCCTCATACAATGACAGTTGAACCACTGATGTCACATGGACTATTTTGTCGATGTTCTTGGTACCTTTCTGGGTCTTGAATGTCTACGGAGGATCAGAAAGCTATCGGATTTCATAAAAAATGTCTTAATTTGTTTTGTGAAGATGAACAAAGGTCTTTGGAATGAAATGAGGGCGAGTAATTGTTGACAGAATTTTCATTTTGGGGTGAACTATCCCTTTGATTTCACTCGGCCAGAAAAGTTACTGAAGGTAAGGACCACTTAGTACAAAAAGTAAGCATGTTTGGACACATTTTGCTAATACTCATAAATAGCCTACACAATCACAATTTAGACCGAAATTATGGACCAGACTGCAGAAAGCAGTAATTAAAAGAAACAACACTCACCTGTCTGCACAGCACTCTATACACACTCCCACAATATCACAACATCCAGGAAAACTCTCTGTACATACTTCACAGATCTCACACACATCCAGCACGCTGCCTTGGTGATGCTGATGACAGTGACACGTGCATTCAGTGTTGCAGTTGTCCTTGCAGTTCTCACATGATTCTTTGCTGTTCTCACAACCCATAACTTGACCAGCAAAATTAAATCAGTTTGAACCGGTGAGTTTATGTGGAAATGTTCACCAATCTCAAGCAATCTACTCTGTGCAATCAGATTTGCATGAAGGAGCATCATCTCGCGAGGCAGCACGGTCCAGCCAATCCACTGCTCTCACTTGATGAAAATTTGCATAAAATATGCGACCGCCCAAAGTGTATGCAAATGATACATGACTGCTCCCACACACACTTTCAAAAGCCTCTCCTTTGTCATCAACTACTGTGGACTCTTCTCCAAAACAGCCTCCTGCTAAAAAATGACTGTCTAAATGTAGTAGCTCGATGAAGCCAAAAGGAGGCAGCAGCGCCATGCAGATCCATTAGACAACGTTTATGGACCCATTCGTAAATTTGAGAGCAATATGTCTTAAAGTTCAATGTTTTCATGCTCTCAGCAGCATGTAATGCTGTGATTGACACAAATTCATTTGTTCATTTTAAGCAGGCTGTCACATGCATGATCTAATTTGAATAGCTTGAACAAAGTGACAGGTGAATTTGCACAGACTTGGGATCATCAACAGAAGATATAGGAAGTGTTTTGCCCTCCCTTTTAAAAGTTCAAGCACATTTGTTTGCAGCACCATCAATGACAAACTAAAGCAGCATGACGGAAACTAAACAATTGAACACACTTAAATAGAAGGCTTCGCTTTGTACTCGAACAATCACAACGTGAAGGATCTTTACGTCACTAGAAGACTTTTTATTCTCATGCTCAGTCTTCTACAGCTCTTTCATCGGAAATCAGCACCAACCTCGAGGCTCGTGCTTACAAACTAATATCTTGACATGTCTTTGCAGTTGACATCCTGTGTTTATTTGGATCCCCATTACTTCCTGGGGTCCAACAAGTAGAAAACAAAATTACATTAATCCATAACAACAGAAACCAATACAATAAAACCCCAAAATTCATACATAACATCAAGATCAACAATCCACTTATTTCTTCAACGATTTTTAAACCTCATTTTACTTATTAAAAAACACGTAATGTCCGATGGCAATTCATTCCATGTTTTCATTCCTCTATACATTACAGTCTGTTGCTTTGCAAGGTTTTTGAAACAGGAAGCAAAAAAATATCCTTTTGATGCATGCCTGGTGTTAAAATTATGACGTGCACTACTATACAAAAATTGACAGTATACACTCTTGATAATGAAATGTTTCTCATAAAACAAAGCAGAGAAACAATTACCCTATCCTTCACCAGTAGCCAACCTAGAATTTAGTGCATTTTCATAATATTAACCTTTCCTATATGATCTTTTATAAATTACTTTTGGTTTTCGTTTAGGGGCCGTTGTTTTTCTAGTAATCACTATTATATTATGATCACTACACCCAATAGGAACAGATACACCCTTAGAACACATCTCCACAGCATTACGAGTAAATGTTCTCTCACCAAGACTATTTACATGCATTCTTGTTGGTTGATTAATAACTTGTATTATCACTCACTTTCATGCCATTGCAAACCTGACATTTCTTCTGTGAAACAAAAGGGGCTGAAAAGCTTGAATAAAATAAATCATAAAAGTACAATTAAATAATACTATTGTTCAATTATTTATTCATTTTGCTACTATTACTTTTTATATATTGTTTCATTTGTACATCATTTCAAAATAATTATGCTTAACATTTAGCTTTATTTAAAAATAATTGTGTACCATTTCTTGCTGTATGCTTGTCATTGTGAGAGGTTTGTCATGTCAATAACACTGTACACATCATACTGAATTGAAAATGGAAAATTATGCTAAAAAACCCCAAAACAAACACTTTCCAGCATCGACAGACATTTAAAAGTGTATGAAAAAGTAGACGCTTATTATTACCCGTCTTTGCTTTCTCATCCATTTCTAGCACTTTCTCTCTGTCGTTGAGTGAGCTGGTGAAGTGTGTGATGGGAGCAGAGATGCAGAGTCTGGATGACTTTAAATCACAGTCGTTACACGACTACAGAGAGTGAGCAAATGAGCGCTAAAGCATCTCTTATCTGAGCACAGGAAGCAGAGAGCGGCTCTCTTCCAAACTGCCTACATAAGCTGCATTTCGAGCTATTTGGAAAGTTTTAATAACCTAAAATCAATTATCATGTAATTTCTGTATTATGATTAGATCGTTCCTGTAACTTAGCTTGCTAATGCGTCTACACCGAGCAGACGAGATAAATGAAGAGGATTCTGTCAATTAAAACCTCCGACTCAATGTCAGTAAACAACTTCTGAATCCCTGTGCTCCTGTTCGTATGATTATATACACACGTACACGCGTTATCACACACGTTTGCTTAATTATGTGGAGCCACAGGCCAAACAAACGCTTTTTTATCAATAAAACGCTGCGAAAACATTGCCAGATCTTTGAGCAAGCATGAGGGAAATGAGAATCAGCTGGAGTTTGTTTATGCAGCTCTGACGGACGATAAGAACCGGACAATAAATCAGTCGGCAAATGGAGTTTAAAACATAACAATCTCAGATATTTCTGTCACATACACACGTACTGAGCTATAAAATCAGGTCATACAATAGACGTTTTAAGCTAATTATTATAAAGTAAACTTTTAGGCGTTTACAATATACGGCGGGGTCTGAGGCTTCACAGAAAAGCAAATGTTTTCTGCAAATGCAGAAATGCTCTTTTCACATTCAGATATGAATAATTAATTCCATGAGTGACGGTGTCTGTCCGATAACTGAGGCATTACTGGGACTAATCCAGCAGTAGGCTAGCTAGTCTATCTAGCTGGTCATGTGGTCAGCAAGGTTACTTTGGGAATGTAATAGGTTACAGATTAGGGAAGTCGTGGCCTAATGGTTAGAGAGTCGGACTCGTAATCCAAAAGTCGCGAGTACTTGCTGCAGCATAAATGGCTGCCCACTGCTCCGGGTGTGTGTTCACAGTGTGTGTGTTCACTGCTGTGTGTGTTCACTGCTGTGTGTGTTCACAGTGTGTGTGTTCACTGCTGTGTGTGTTCACAGTGTGTGTGTTCACTGCTGTGTGTGCACTGCTGTGTGTGTTCACTGCTGTGTGTGTTCACTGCTGTGTTCACTGCTGTGTGTGTTCACTGCTGTGTGTGTTCACAGTGTGTGTGTTCACTGCTGTGTGTGTTCACAGTGTGTGTGTTCACAGTGTGTGTGTTCACTGCTGTGTGTGTTCACAGTGTGTGTGTGCACTGCTGTGTGTGTTCACAGTGTGTGTGTTCACAGTGTGTGTTCACTGCTGTGTGTGTTCACAGTGTGTGTGTTCACTGCTGTGTGTGTTCACAGTGTGTGTGTTCACTGCTGTGTGTGTTCACAGTGTGTGTGTTCACTGCTGTGTGTGTTCACAGTGTGTGTGTTCACTGCTGTGTGTGTTCACAGTGTGTGTGTTCACAGTGTGTGTGTGCACTGCTGTGTGTGTTCACAGTGTGTGTGTGCACTTTGGATGGGTTAATTACAGATTAACTGTTTTAAAAACATCTAATTATACTGAAAAAAGTCTGATCTTATGTTGTTCACAGTGTTGACTAATAAAGAAAATGCAAAATAAACAGGCTTTTAAGTGTTTAAAATGCAGGTGAAATCATTTCTCTGAAATCTTTTGTTGATGTATTTCAGTACTGTATATTGTGGAAAAGATTAATTAACTAAGATTAATAAATGCTGTAGAAGTATTGTTCATTCTTAGCTTGTGTTAACTAATGTTAAATAATGAACCTTATTGTAAAGTGTTATCATATAGTTTAATAGCTATGATACTGTTTTTGAACTCAAATCTTTGCAAAGGAAAAAATGGCATCTAGCAAACTTAAAAAAAGGCTATACATAAAACCAAATAGGAAATAAAACAGTTATTAAATAAGTCCTATTCTTTGTCCTAAAGTCCTGAAACATTGGTGCCTCGTATTTTAGAGCAGCCAATGCAATTTGGAGAAGAAATCAATCAAATCTGTGTGTGTGTGTGTGTGTGTGTGTGTAAATATTCAGATTTAACCCGCTTTGTAATTTTTTTTTTTTATATAATTTTAATCACAAAATAAATGTAATAGTAATCTGTTACAATTACTGAGGAAAACATGTGTAATTAAATTATGTACTTCTGCTATGTTAGTTACTCCCCAAACACTGGTGATCAGCCCCCACGAGGAGACCTGCTCAGCGTAAAATAAACCCATTTTTATTAGACTACTGGTTGTACTCATTTGAAACAGATTTCTCAAAAGTACAAGCTTATTAATTTCTTAAAGGCAGAAACTTTTTTAATTAAAAATCCAATGAATAAGCTCTTTTTTATCATTTAAGATGATCCAAAATACATACATTTAGTTAGATTTAGATCTAAATGTATAGTTTGTGAGCTCTGATCATTATATTTGCATCGTTAGTTCTTTACAGTCTAATATGATTATGTGGTAACATTAACCGAGGTAACAACCTATAAAAATCAGTATAGGAACATTTTTTGTTTTATATTTCTAAAGCATTGCCATGTCTGATGGATATATTGACAGTGTGATGGATCAGAGGTAAAAACGATATAAATACTGTTCAGTTTCTTGCACACACTGATCGTTTCGTGTCTTTAGACCTCAATGCATCATCACGAGCAACAGGGTTTAATTAGGTTTTGTCTGTGTATGTTTTTTTTTCTCTCAAAGCCGTGAGTCCCATTGACTGCCATTATATGACGATTTGAGTTAAAAATCTTTGTGTTCTACTGAAGAAACCAAGTCACCTACATCTTAGATGCCCTTGGGGTAAGCAGATAAACATCAAATTTTCATTTTTGGGTGAACTATCCCTTTAATGTGACCTACTTGAATATAAGGTGACATTTTTTCACACTCATATGAAACTCATGTGGATTCCTATTTTATTACCAGTTTTGGGGGTAAGACACATTACAAGTAATTGTAATTACGCATTCGGATTACTTTTCCCAAGTAACTAGTAAAGTAATGCATTACTTTTTAATTTACAAGAACATATCTGGGTACTTTATCAAATAAGTAACCCAGTTCTCGACTAAATCTGAGCATGCATTTATTCATCACACTTACACAAAAACAGATTCAGTATTCCTCAAAATTAATAAAGCCTTGAAACACAAACTCAGAATATGTCGCAAACCTGCAATAATTAAATGTTAAATAACACAGATATCATGTACTGTATTGTAATGCATTTAATCAGCTGCCCTTCGATGACCCAATTCAACCGTACTAATAAGAAAAAATGACTTTAGATAAATATTTGTGTTTAGTTTTTTTTAATTGCTGAAAAGTGTTGAACAACTCTTCATGCAATCCAGAATGGCAGCAGAGCAGAAAGGTTTGTTTGAGCTGTGCCTTCTGTTGTATAGATGTGAATTTACATTTCCTTTAGCCTGAAGCGTGCTTATTTAACTTTTGGTTTAAAAGGGCTTTTGCATTGGCCTTTTTCATTATAAAAACAAACAAACAAGCCCAGCACAGCCTAACACATTACTTTCCAAAAAATAACTAATGCAATTAGTTACTTTATTAGGGAGTAACACAATATTGTAATGCATTACTTTTATAAGTAACTTTCCCCAGCACTTTCAATAACTGGATTTCAGCTGCAAAATTTGGCCAAGCAGCAATGTGCCCACACCATAAGAAGGCACCAATAAATAATACTATTTGGTAATTTACCAACTCAGGAGAAAACTGCTGTTTGTTTTTAAATGTTACTAGATCCACATTTTCATGCTCTCTCATGATAGAGGCCTGTTTGGAAACATGAAGACCATATCTGGAATGTAACATCATCTCCATCGATCCATTAGTGTTAAAAACAGCCATCAGCGTCACGTTCCTCAAACGTTGGTTTCTGTCACCGCTGCTGAGCACTCACTGTTGAGGGGACGCTCTTCCAGACAAATGTCTTCTGTCAGAGAGCTGCAGTTACTAGCGCCCTCCTGTGGCTCGGAGGTCAACTGCAGGCTTGCGTGGCCCCGGTTCCAGCTCACTCCGTTCTGAAGGCCCGTCACCAGACGCTGGGACTCTGCCGATGCCATGGCCGCCAGCTCTGGGGTTTCGGGGCATTCGTGGGTCATCGCCGGGGCCATGCTGCCACTTTTGGCATGGGGCGTCTGGCTGTGGGTGTGACGGCACTCTTCCTCAATGTCCTTGCCTAGTTTCCATCTCTTCCACTTCTTCAGCATTTCGCTTTGGACCTGGAGAGCCGAAGAAACACAGACTATTGAGTCACAGGACTATTCACAGCAAGAGCAATATGACCAAAATTAAATAATAAGGTGAAAAATGCATCAAATGCAATAAATATGAAAAAAGGGCACGTTCATGCTCAACATGAAAGGCTCCACAAGGATGATTTCAGTACTGTATATTGGTGCAAATTTCCTCTGTCATGGAGTTTAATTTTTTATATTAATTTTAGGTTTTCTAAAATTATACATTTTCATATACTGCCTATTATGTTAATGCCTATTACATTTTTCTTTCTTAATTTTGCTGCTATTTTGGGCAAGTTTATGATATTTTACTAAAACTGAAACCATAAAATAAATATTACATGTTAACTAAATAAATATACACACACACACACACACACATGCACATACACTGAATAAAATTATAAACGCAACACTTTTGTTTTTGCCCCCATTTTTCATGAGCTGAACTCAAAGATCTAAGACTTTTTCTGTGTACACAAAAGGCCTATTTCTCTCAAATATTGTTCACAAATCTGTCTAAATCTGTGTTAGTGAGCACTTCTCCTTTGCCGAGATAATCCATCCACCTCACAGGTGTGGCAAATCAAGATGCTGATTAGACAGCATGATTATTGCACAGGTGTGCCTTACGCTGGCCACAATAAAAGGCCACTCTAAAATGTGCAGTTTTACTGTATTGGGGGGGTCCAAAAACCAGTCAGTATCTGGTGTGACCACCATTTGCCTCACGCAGTACAACACATCTCCTTCGCATAGAGTTGATCAGGTTGTTGATTGTGGCCTGTGGAATGTTGGTGCACTCCTCTTCAATGGCTGTGCGAAGTTGCTGGATATTGGCAGGAACTGGAACACGCTGTCATATACACCGATCCAGAGCATCCCAAACATGCTCAATGGGTGACATGTCTGGTGAGTATGCTGGCCATGCAAGAACTGGTTCCAGGAATTATGTACAGATCCTTGCAACATGGGGCCGTGCATTATCATGCTGCAACATGAGGTGATGGTAGGGTGACCAGATGAGATTGGTTGAAATTCGGGACGGGGGGGGGGGGGGGGGGGGGACGGGGGTAATGAATAATGAATAATAAAGATAATGAATTTCAAACGAAAGTGACTGAACCAATCATGTTTTTATTAATATAAGTAGCCTACATACACCAGCCATGTCAATTTCATGAATGAAAATTTGCTTATCAGTGCATATCTTAATGCGCGCCTACGGTATATCTAAAAAAAACAAAAACAAGATGCTGCAGCCAATGAGCAGCCGGCGGGGGCTGGTTGCCAGGCTGCAGGATGACTCAACCTCGCTCCACGGACAGTTTTTTGTTTTATCAGACAATAACTATTTAAGATTTTGCTTCAGTATAATTTTCGGGACAATTAGAGCGGGATTCGGGATTCGGGACAGCAGCTTAGATTTCGGGACTGTCCCGAATTTTTCGGGACGTCTGGTCACCCTAGGTGATGGTCGTGGATGAATGGCACAAAAATGGGCCTCAGAATCTCGTCACGGTATCTCTGTGTATTCAAAATGCCATCAATAAAATGCACCTGTGTTTGTTGTCCATAGCATACGCCTGCCCATACCATAACCCCACCGCCACCATGGGCCACTCGATCCACAACTTTGACATCAGCAAACCGCTCACCCACACGACGCCATACACACTGTCTGCCATCTGCCCTGTACAGTGAAAACCGTGATTCATCCGTGAAGAGAACACCTCTCCAAAGTGCCAGACGCCATCGAGTGTGAGCATTAGCCCACTCAAGTCAGTTACGATGACAAACTACAGTCAAGTCGAGACCCCAATGAGGACGACGAGCATGCAGATGAGCTTCCCTGAGACGGTTTCTGACAGTTTGTGCAGAAATTCTTTGGTTATGCAAACCGATTGTTGCAGCAGCTGTCCGGGTGTCTGGTCTCAGACGATCTTGGAGGTGAAGATGCTGGATGTGGAGGTCCTGGGCTGGTGTGGTTACACGTGGTCTGCGTTTGTGAGGCCGGTTGGATGTACAGCCGAATTCTCTGAAACGCCTTTAGAGATGGCTTATGGTAGAGAAATGAACATTCAATTCACGGGCAACAGCTCTGGTGGACATTCCTACAGTCAGCATGCCAATTGCACGCTCCCTCAAGACTTGTGACATCTGTGGCATTGTGCTGTGTGATAAAACTGCACATTTTAGAGTGATCTTGATATGCCACACCTGTTAGGTGGATGGATTATCTCGGCAAAGGAGAAGTGCTCACTAACACAGATTTAGACAGATTTGTGAACAATATTTGAGCGAAACAGGCCTTTTGTGTACACAGAAAAAGTCTTAGATCTTTGAGTTCAGCTCATGAAAAATGGGGGCAAAAACAATAGTGTTGCATTTATAATTTTGTTCAGTGTATATATATATATATATATATATATATATATATATATATATATATAATATATAATATATAATCTATACTACTGATTCTAAAATAACAATGGTCTTAGGTCACTGATCAAGTCCAATGTACAACTGGGTTTTACAGGCAAAACTAGTTGACAGCTGCTACTTATAGATGCTATAGATCATGTGTAGCTGTGATTTTAATAATGCTTTTCGAAAAAGAGACATATCTCTCACCTCTTTGTTGACGAAGCAGTAAAGGATGGCCACGAGCAGACCCTATGATTACAGACAACAACACACATGAACCTCAACCATCTGCTATCATCTCACAGCAGATACAATCCATTCAGAGGGCATCTCTTTAAGCACTCTGGTGGATATGATCTGATGATGATGGTGGGCGGGCGACCTTTGCCCTCTGACCTGGAAGGAGCTGAACAGGAGGTCGTAGAAGAGGCGGATCAGCCTCAGAAGAGACTCCTTCGGCACGGACTCATCGATGACGAAGGTGAAGAGGATGGCGTGAATTCCCAGCAGAGGAATCAGTGTGAGCGTAGACTTGGCCAGCCTGAGGAGAACGAACAAGAGAGAGAGAAACACACTTAATGAGAGCATGAGCTCTGCTTGCGTGAAAAAGAAAAAAAAGACGGCGGTGTTTACCTGAACTTGTAGTCAGTGTATCTCATCTGATGCGCCTTCAGCTTGGACATCAGAATCTTTATTATACGAATGAATATAATGAAATTAATCTATTCCAGAAGGAAAGAAAGAGAGAGAGAGAGGTTATAATCTCTGGGACTGATGTGATGTGTGTCATTCAAATGATCACAATATCTCTGTTTCATTACCGTACATGATGGCAGGTCAAAGCGTAATGTATTATCACAATCCTCACATAGATGTTAATGGGATCTCTCTATTTTGACTTTATAATGCTTCCATTCTGTTCTGTGAAACTTCTCAAGCCTGACAAGAATTATTGTGATACACACAAATCAATAAGTGAGTAAAACAAACCACTGTTGTACCATCAAACTGATGGATTTCTCTTACATTTGTTTCTGATTGAGTTGAATTCATCTGCTCAAACAACACGAGACACAAGATAAATGCAACTGAGATCTGGTAAATTCAGTTTTGAACAGCTGATCATTTGTTGTTTTGAACTTTTTTTTTATGTACACTTAATATATAAAAAACATGAATGCACAGATCTAATGAAGGCTTAAATACTCTAAAACAGCAAAAAAAAAAAAAAAAAAATGACTGAATGACTGCATCATACATTAGCCAAGTTATATCAACATTGTTTTCCAAATTCTTTTCTGAAATGAAATCATAGATTCACATATCGCTCAAAAGTCTGGTGTCTGAAGGAGATTTTATATCAGAACATGGCACAAGTGCTGTACAAATGGGACTCGTGAAATAAATCATTTAGTTTCTGTAGAACCACAATATCTGTTGTGATTGTCTTTTTTACTTTGTAAAGCCCCCAGAGCATTTTTCTATGCGTCGATGTGTGCTCAGTGAGTTCATAAAGCGTTCCTGAGCCCGAGGCGCTCGCTGAATGAACGTGTCCTCGGATAATATGAGCATGCGGATGCAGAATCATATTAGAGACTGCTTGAATCTCAATGCTCCAGCCCATCCATATGCAACACACACACACACACACACACACACACAGGATCTTCTGCGTAGAAGAGTGACGAACAGTTTTATTGTCATTCGAGGCTGTGGTTCTTTCCCAACAAACACAGAACTTTCCCCTAATGTTCAAATTTGGTTCCCATTTGGTTATTGTTTTGGGAACCAAATAAGAATGTTCTAGGAATCTTCCCTGTAGGTTCTTTTTTTAATAACCTAAAGAGAACGTTCCCTGCAGGTTATTTTTAAGTTTTATTTTTATAACCTACCCAGAAGGTTCCCCTAACCTAAAGAGAACATTCTATTTATTTTAAGAAAACTTTCCTGGCTAACCAACATTAACATTAAAGGAAAATGCTAAACATGGCGTGCTCTGGCAAGAGCTGTTTTTGACAGGTTTAAAAAAGGTGTTTTTTTACAATACCATTGAGAAATTTTAACCAAAATATTCATTTTCATTTCATTAAGACCTTGAAGGTCCCATATTGTCAAAACTGAAATTCCCTGGCTTTTTTCATGATAACTGAGGTCTAGGGGCTATGTAACTACCATACAAGTTTCAAATCAGTCAGTCCACAGTAAAGTGCACACAGCCTGCATGAAGTAGCTGTTTTTTCACGATTCCTTGTGACTTCCGTAAAAATGTGACGTCTGATCTACTCAGTCACCACCCCGAGCACCGCCCACCGTCCTTTAGCCAAACCCCCAGACAGCATCGCGTCCATGCCATTGCTGAACAACAACACGGAAACATGTCGAAAAGTTTAACTTTAACAGACGAAACTAGATCGGCTGACCTGTAACGTTACACTCTCACTCAAAGAATGATCTGACAGGACTGTTACTATGAGTGGATCACAGCATGTATAGTAAACACAATCTCACAGTGTCTATCTAGTCATGATGAAGATGTAAATACATTTCAATTTCAGCAGGCAACTATTTTTACAGCTACATTATTATTCCAGCCACAATTAATCACTACAATGTATATAATTTTTAGAAAAATGTAATTGTGACGTTGGCCCTATATGATCCTAGGCACCTGTGTTTGGCCTAGCCGTGCGTCACTCAGAAAACAACAGGCCAATCAGAAGAGAGGCTCATGAATATTAATTAGGCAGGCCAAAGCGGCCTGTTTTTACCAGAGCTCATGAGAGAAGAGCTGTAAAAATATATTGAGATGGTTTTGGGTACTTATACCGCAAATATATAGTCTTAAGGACATCAAAACCTAAAATAAAACTCCAGAAAGTTGTATAATATGGGACATTTAAAGAATCAAAATGGGCATCTGATGACCCTTTCAAAGTGGGAGATGATGTAACATCATTGTGCATTTTTAACAGAACAACATCATCGTCTGGATGATAACAGGCCTTAAATCTGTGTGTGAGTCTCTTACCAGATACGCAAACAGAATGGGAGAACGGATGATCCACCAATAGCCCATGTTGATATTCCTTTCCCAGCATCTGCATATGGCAAAATATCATAATCCATCCATTTAAACATGAAAACTGTTAAAAACCTAATGCATCATTCATTTTTTCATAACACTGGTGACACAAGGAATTCAATTTTGTGTTTAAAGTCAACCTGGAAAGCTTATCGCAGCCCATTCGTAATATACAGTTACAGTATGCGACATTTCAGAATAAAATAGCACATCTAATGAGAAATAACATAAATCTGAAGCGACGGACTTTAATCCATCAAAAATGTATTGTATAGTGAGAAAGAAAGCCCTTCCAGAGGTAAAGCGAGTTTTATTGTATTTTGATGAAAGATTATAGTTCACAGTAAGTCATGAAACAAGTAACAGAGTGAGTTTGGATTTCATATTGACTCGAAGGTGTGTGTGTGAGTGTGTTTCTGTTTTTCCTAAACCAAGCACTTATTAATTGTCTAAGTAAAAGAAGCTTAAAGGTTGTCATGGCAATGATCTGCTTTGGTATTTGATTTTTTTTCCTATAACCAATTCTAATAAATCCCACTCACACATCTGATCAAACTGTGATCTCATTAGTTTTCAGAGTTATTTATACATTTGTGTCCGATATAAAAGTCTAAACCTTCACAAATGGTTCTGAATGTTCTGTAGACACGCAGGACTGGAAGCGTTTGAGCTCTGCGTTGTTCAATAATCCCTCACCAGCACTTATTTATTTAGAAGTCCGTCAAAACTAGACTGAATTCACAATGGTTCGTGAAGTCATGTGAAAGTATTTGTGTACAGCAGAACTTCATGTCTATTCATTATTACCAACAGCATTCGTGGGATATGTTGATAAAATATGAAATAACATAAAATAATATAATTTTGACGTATAATAGAAGTTTTATACTGTTTTTTTAGTCTGTTATGATCTGAACATTTTATTTTTTTTGCTTGATTGTACAACACTTTAGCATTTTTTTCCGCCATTTGACTTTTCCCTTATTATTATTATTATTTTTTTAATTTTAGTAAATTGGTTATTATTTAAGTTTTTCTGCATTTATAGTATTTTTCTTGATTGTACATCACTTAGGTAAAGCATTTGTTTTTAAATGTGTTTTATAAATCAACTTATCAACTTATTTGTGTATCTGAGCTGTAATTTAGCTGAAATCTGTTTAAATGTTTTATGGTTAATGACATCGCATCATCATTGCAACAAAGTTGAATTTAACTTCACATAAAAATGATCAAACTAAAATCATGTTATCACATTGTTCATGTCACCTGGCTATATTCTTATTACGGAGTAGGTTAATGGATCTTCCCCATTCACTTCCATTGTGCTTTACTATAAACCACATTTGCTTTTCAAAGAAAAGAAGAGAAAGTCAACATTAATTGAAACTAAAATTTGCCACAACAATTTTCAAAAATTATCCACCAGCAGCCCAGTAGTCAACCATTTTCAATTGTAATCGACCTTAATTTGCACTAAACTTGGAATTTTACTTTAAATTTTGCACTTTTATAAATCCATTAATGCAGTCCACAACAAAGAAGAAAATCAAAAGGAAACTGAAACTTATACAAACTCAGCCGTGGGTTATGAAATATGTAGTGCCACTGAAGAATCAAATTTAACTCAAACAATAAACAGAAAGGCATATAAAAGAGAGGGAATGATATTCGCTGCTTTACCGCAGGGAGGAAAGAAGAAAGACCAAATACAGACGTGATGAGAGAGAAACAGCAGCGCCTTCAGACAATCTTTTATACTCAACCGCCAACTCATCATCATCACTAGACCACCTGATTGGTGCAGAGGGAGAGGGGGCGTGTCTAAAGTCACCCGAGGCTCGTCAGGTCTACATCAATACACTGACTAAAACCAACTGCCCTTCAAACACAAATACCCATGAATAGGGGGGGGAGCGGGGTAAGTTGTCACACTGTTCATAACTCCAACACTAGAGGCTCTATTGCAAAAATCAAATAGCCACTTTGTGTGACTACTTCTTCTATAGTCAACTTCCTGTTCACATGTGGTCAAGTGCGCTCTAATCTGAGGTTAGCACAATTTTCTTATTTTTCATCTTAAAAAATTTGCAAAGATTTTATGCAATACAACTTTGTTAGGTATGAATGTTAAAAATGATTATTTTGCACAAAATAGAGGAGACAATAACGTGTCTTTTGATACTTTAGCTTGAGATTTAGCCAACATTAGCACACATGTCAGTTTGGGGCAAGTTGTCTCAATGACATTACAAATAAACACATAGAACTGCAATCCCCTTGAACATTCAAGCTGGCTTTAGGGTGGCTGGGGTTCAACCTTACAACAGAGATGTATTTCTGGCAATTTCAAGGCAGCTTAAAGAAGAAAAATCATACAAGAGTCATCATCAGATGATGAAGAGTGCTTCTGCCTCATCTGTGTGGAGCCATTTTCAAACAGTCGTCCAAAAGAGAACTGGGTAAAATGTGTAAAATGCAACAAATGTGCCCATGATGCTTGCACCTCAGGCCAGGCAATTTATGTGTGCCAGAATCGTGACTCTGAAGACACAGGGCATCTGTTTTGTTCAGAGGTTAAACACGTTAAGTTAAGCGAGTTATCTTCAGCATCCCATTCAGTTATCATGGAGCTATGTGCAAGCCAGAGAACATCTGAGTTTAAAGTAAAGTGGTCTTGCCACTTAATGTGTTTTGACTGAAATGTGTATTGTTTGGATTGAAAAAAAAAGTTTTTCCAAATTCTCAAGGCATGATTGTTTATATTTCCAGTTCTGGTTTCAATTTAAAAATTTAAATCTATATTCACAATTAAGTAGTTGTGTTCTTATTTTTAGATAATCTAGTGTGACAACTTACCCGCCGATGGGGCAAATTGTCACAAGTGCACATTCTCCATTCAACAGTCTACAACTCCGTAATGAGATAAGATATGAAAATGTAATGAATACAACATATGTGCCCAAGACGTCCTTCTTTCATTTGCTATGACATTTATACCATTGTGATGTATGGTGCTCAGTGTGACAACATACCCCGCTCTCCCCCTAAAGAGATCACACCGGTTCAGACACATGTAAGAGTTTCTCATATCAGTGTTTATTATTTAAGAGCAATGGGCCGCTTTATGACTCTCTTCACCTGCAGAACATGACCGTTTGGGGACATCAGAGATGTGAACGGCTCATAAAGAGCTAATAATCCTACTGTCCAACGCTTTTATCCTCCTATATCTGTGCCGATCCCACTCAAACTCATTCCATATCTGTCAGCACATCAGGATTTACTGTACAGCTACTGCAGGGTTTCATGTATCAGATGCATTTTAGGGTTAAATTCACTATATTTGCTTTGATAGGCTTCAAATCGTACATTGTTAGGAGGACAAAACTGGGCAGGATGTGGAATATTTAATATAATTATATGTTCAATTATTATATAGAATTATTCTATTACAATTATTATTATATACAGAAATCATTCATATATATATATATATATATATATATATATAGTTTATTTTTTAATATTTTATCTCCATTATATATGTAATATATATAGATAATCCTTAATTTTTTACATTTTATTTTATTTCAAGCAATATAAATATTTTTTTAATGGTTTTAGTTTGAGTTAATAATAATCCTGCTGTTATGAACACTAAAACATACACTGAAAAAATGATTAATTGAATTTACAAAAAAAAAATTAAGTGGTTGCAATCAATGTATTTTAGCTACATTTAAATAAACAAATTTAGTTGACTAACTTTCAACATATATATATATATATATATATATATATATATATATATATATATATATATATATATATCTACACACACACACAAACATACATATATATACACATATATAATTTTATTTTTATTTTTTTAAATGTAGCTAAAATAAATTTGCAAACACTTGCCCTAACAAATTTAGTATTGTATTTTTTTTTTTCAGTGTAAGTTATCTACTAAAAACCTTTTTATAAATCAGGAAAATATGCATGCTTATATACAGTAACCCCAAAATGTATTTGGACATTTCAGTCACAAAATAAAACCTGAATGTCACTGCAATACATGCTAAATATGAAACTAAGTGGCATTTTTAAGAAACCCAAATAAAGAAGTCAACCCTTGACAAAAATACATCAGTTCAGTTTGAATTCCATTAAAAAACACTAAAATCAACAGAACACCAGCTGATTTAAAGACACTGCAATGACAGTTTTAAGTGTGATGCAGGTGTCCAAACACTTCTTGGAGCCATTGTTAGTCAAAGGTAAAGTAATGGAAACATACTCTTCATTTTCATACAGGTATTTGACTGTCATCCACGGCAGCACAAATATGAGCGGTGCACCTGCAACACAAGAGAGACAAAGTTACCGGACTGTCAGTCTGCCAATCAAACGCTTCCTCAGCTCATTACTGATTTTGAGCTAACTTCTTAAACTTCTTCAAAGTCAGCCGTCTGAACCTAACGTCAGAAACACTTCAAACGGCTCGGTGTGGGCCAAACGTTTCCTCAAACGACTCGCGGTGAGCATGAAAATGAGTGTTGTTTTATGGCCTTTCTTTGTGCTAAATCTGAACAGATCAGACCTCAATTATTAGAAAAACACTCCCAGACAAAAGAGCTTCTGAAAGGATAAAATTCTGCATGATTGCGAGCTGAAGGCTCACGCACCCCAGCCGATGCAGAGGTAAATGTAGAAGTAGTTCCTCTCGGAGAAGACGGTGATGACCAGCAGGCTGTGCAGATACAGACCCTCCACCAGCAGCCAGTAGTTGTTGGCCATGACGCTGTACTGCATCATCACCATCGCAGCACGGCAACCGCTCACCGTCTGAGGAGTGTATGCACAAATATGCAAATTCAGCCTCGGATGACACGCCCACCGACCAATCACATACTGTCTGATGTCATATAGGGCAAGAAGTGCATCATAATATTGCATTATTATCAAAACCGATATAACAGATGGAAAATTATATAATATTACAAAGTTGAATTACTTTTATGGAATTATGTTTATGGGCTGCAATAACTAATCAATAAAATTCAATAATCAACAATAATCAAAAGGATCGACAGTGTATTTTATTGCCCATAGCATAGCCTAAATAAATAAATTCACTACATTTCTTTTCACAGACTTCAAATTGCATATTATTTAGAGCACAATGTTGAGCAGGATGTGGAATAACTGTTTTTAATAATAGATACTTGTTTTGTAATTCATAAAATATACAAATTATTTACAAAACTCATGAGGTTTAGTTTTTCATTTGATTACTTGAACTAATTGTCAATCATTAGCTGCAGCCTTATTCTATTCTATTCTTAAAACTACATATAACAGATATCAATAATTTTATACCAGATTATATATCAGACCAACGCATTTTCCACAATATTGATTAGAAAGCAACTGAAAGAAATAAAATAACAACCTTAAAAAATTATGTAAATTCTTCAAATGTCAACCTGAAACACAAAAATTACAGTTTTATTTTATTTTATTTGAATTTAATGTAATTGAATTGAATTTAATTGAATTTATTCTAATTTCCCAGTTGCCTAATAATCACTGTTAAGAAAAATTGGTGATATCTGGTATGTATATGTAATGTATCTCACAGAAGTTAGTGCACCCCTCACATTTTTGTAAATATTTTATTATATCTTTTCATGTGACAACACTGAAGAAATGACACTTTGCTACAATGTAAAGTAGTGAGTGTACAGCTTGTATAACAGTGTAAATTTGCTCGGGAGCTAATTTAGACATTAATGGCTGTGTGTTGAGTTATTTTGAGGGGACAGTACATTTTGGACAGTATTGCCTGCCCCCAATCTGATGCATACTGGAAACCAGCAGGATCCGATCTGATTGGCCATCTTTACACAATGCAAGTCAACAGTCTGCCAGGAAACAATGCCGTTTACAGAACGACTCTGAGATGCTTACAGTAAGTAAACAAGGCATCCTTGAGCACACCTGTGCTTTCCTCTGGATTCAGCTGGACCTGCCTGCAAACACACTGTAAAGAGTGATGTGTACCTGAGCGCTGACCCAGCGCTGCCCCTGGAAGTGATGCGGGCCGCTCTGAGCGCTGTTCATCTGATCCAGCAGCGCGTCTTTGACGAGGATGAAGACGGCGCGCAGGATGAAGGAGCCGAACAGATTCATGTGGATGTTGTTCCTCATGCAGTGCAGCTTCCTGTGGGAAAACCAGAAGATTACGTAATCAGATTGCACAAATCAAACACTCGCAATTAGATGATATTACATTTTAGAACACCTGTAATCAGATTACAGTTACTTTTTATTGACTACATGATTACTTAATAGGCTTTTGATTGATTGCATTTACTTATTTATCAGAAGCTTTTATCCAAAGAAATGAGGGATACAACAAGCGATTTATCATTAGGCAATAACATAAGTGCATCCATTCATCATCGTCCAGAACAGTACAAGCTGAAAGGAGGAGGAATGTAGGAATAGTGAAAGCATACAGACAAAAAAAGTGTTTTTTATTTATGTTTTTTATTTTTTAAAAGTCAGCTGGATGCCGTTAAGTGTTCACGGGAGAGATGAGTTTTCAGTTGTTTCGGCTGTCTGGATGGGATTAGGAAGATCATTCAACCAGTAAGGATTCATTTAGATGAATAATATTCACAAAATGGCAGTAAATGATTCATAACTCATTGATTTTCACTAACTCTTATTTTTGTCTTTTTGATTCTAAAAAAAGATAATGAAAAGATGCTTATGTTTTGTGGAAGTACACATAGAGATCAGACACTAGTCAGGCAGCTTTAATTAAACTGACAATTAAGAATATAATACTTTAAATAAATAAATACAATATTTGTGTTTAGTTTTTTTTTATTTAACTTCTTAATTTTTTTTTTATTTTATGACATTTTTTAAATAATCTTTCCATAAACCATCCACAGTTCCTTTGCAAAGCCCCAGTTCAGGAAACCCTGGAATAACGTCATGTTTAATTCACTACATGTTATTGATAAAGAATGTTATATACTTTCTTTCTCTTTGTATTTTTATATCAATACGATACAAGATTATTATTCAAATCAAAAAGTAATCAAAATGTAATCCGACATTATTACATTTTCTATTGCCTAAACTATGTGATGTAATGGATTTCGTTACTAGCTTCAGTTTCCGTCATGTAATTTGCAGTGAGCACTGAGCTACAGTTCTTGTGTTTGTTGGGTGCTGTGTTTACCTGAAGCTGATCAGGATGGCCAGCGCCAGAGTCAGTGCTGCCAGAGACAGTGAGTATCCAACGGTGTACATGGCTCTGAACTTACTGAGGATCTGACCGTACTGCTTCTTCACACACACACACAGAGAGAGAGAGAGAAAGAAGAGTCAGCAGAGCGTTAGCAGCATCGCTCAAAAACTTCATTAAACACGCGTCGCACCTGTCCAGGGTCGTCCTGCTCACACTCGCTGGTGTTTTTCCCATGAGCCCATCTGCCGTCAGCACCGCACACTCGGTAAACCAACCCCTGGTGAACTGCTCAAACACACAAACACTCGCAGATTAACATTACATAGATTTTTTTAAAACAACAATATTTGCATACAAAACAGCAGCTGGTTATTAGGTTGTTTTGGCTGCTGTTTCTTTAAGAGCTGTCACTGCTGAACGTGACACGGATCTCACACACATCGTATTTTCTCTCAACTCTCATCACCTTTTCTGACCCATTTCAGGTCGGACCCGTTGAATCAGGTGTGTTAGATGAGGGAGACAGTGCTAGGATGCTCCTGGACAGTTTTGAAAAGCATTTCAGAGACGTGATCTTAGTGTAACTCATATATAACAAATTACATGCATGCACAGTTTTATGGCAGCTTTAATCACCTTTTTGGTAACTTCATGACTTAACTGATCACGACATTGCATGCTCGTATTTTCTTTCGCGATTTGATATGAAATGATACAGGCTATGCGCACGCTAGCACCTTTGTGCGTGTATTGAAGAGCACGCGCTGCGAGCACAGTACTGTTTCCGCACTCGTTTGACGCACGCCTGTTTAATGTGCTCATAAAGACATTCTGCGACTGAATAAATGCACTTCTTGTCAAGAAACAAGAGACAGAATTAGCAGTTATGAGTGGGGTGGCCAACCCTAGGCTCCGCCCCCTGCGTTAACGGCATTAAATCATTTTAACACGATAAACTGAAAAAATTAATCGCCTGTGTTAACGCGCTAATTTTGACAACACTAATATATACATAAATATACACAATACACATGTAAATTATGTAAACAAAAACTTTTATTTTGGATGTGATTAATCGCGATTAATCGTTTGACGGCACTGATATATATATAGTGGGAGTGGCGTCAGGCCTCGGAGAGGCTTTTATTAAACAAAATAATAAAATAAAGTGTCCAATAGGGGTTAAAGTGTCCAAACATAAACAGAGGATCTGGTGTCCTCGTCGTGCTGCGGGGTTTGTGAAGGAGGGCAGTGTTCTGAAAGGAAGGGTCAAGATAAGGGACGGCGTCCGGTGGTCGCACGCGGTCCCCTCTCGGGTCCGGGGCGCGAGGGGCAGCGGCTTCTTTTAGCGGCTACGTCCTACTTTGTCCCGCGGCGCTTCCGGGGGTTATATGGCCCGGCATCCTGGCCCGTCAGCCGTCTCGCGGAACTCGGTCCCTCCTCGACGCTCCCTTCCTGGATGCACGGGGAAGAAACCGGTCTCTCGAGGAGAGGCGTGCTCGGCATTTAAACAGCGGCGGTGATGAGGCTCTATTCTGATCAGGTGCTCCTCATCAAACGCTGCCAGCCCTGGCTGTTTCAGCGCCCCTCCTCTCTCACACACCCACTCCCGTCAGGAGCCTGGTGAAGGCCGGCGAATACAGGACGGGGTGGTGATGATAATAAGGGGGAGGCAGCCAACTCGTCACAATATATAATGTCTAAAAGTGAAATTAAAATAAACTCATAACAGTAAAATCTCATTCAAAAAGTAAGTACTAAAATACTACATAAATAATACTACTATAACAATGGAGATCATGTCCATATTCATAAAAAAATATGAAAATGTGCAGGTAAATGTGTTTTATTCGCATCTTGCCTTAAAAACAGTTATTTTAGCAGATTTTAGATATTTAAAAAAATATATTTTTAATTTGTTTTCAGTCTTGTACTTTCCATTTTCCTTTGATATGTACTTTAGATTTTAGTAATTGTATGTGTTTTTGTAATTTGTATGGGTTATTGTAATTAAAAAAAAAAAAGTCTGTATAGTATGTATGCAAGTATGTGTGTACTAAGTTAAACTAAATAAAAAATAAGATATGTTACTTGGTCAACTTTATTTTAATTTTCAGTTAGTGTTTATTTTATTTCAGCGAGAGTTTATTTCAAGTAACTTTTATCAACTGTAATAACCATGTAATAACATGTCCTTTTCTAACACGGCAGCAGTCTTATGTTCTTCCGTGTTAATTATTCATACTGTAGGTGGTTAGGTGACAGATTTCTGCCTGACTGGTTAAGAGCTGAGATTTCATTCCTCTGTCTAATCGAGACAAAGGACATTTCTCTAGGTGTAAGTCAGAGAAGAGTGTGAGGAGGAAAATAAAGAGGGTGCTCTAAAGTGCGACTCCTGTAAACTGCTTTCTCAAGAGCGTCTGAGAGCTTGAAGCTGAGCGGTAGTTTGGTGGAGTCTGTCATTAAAAAGCTTCATGTCTTAAATGACTACGATATGGCTTGTATAACATCTGTATGCAGCGTTTGCAGGTCAGAGAGCAGCAGTCGGCTGAAAGCAGGCATTAGAGCAGTCTGAGAGGTAAATGCTTACAGCGTATGCTCAATTCCATCTCAAGCAGTTAAAAGCGCTTGCATGTGTTATGTATATTTCTCTGTCTGATGCAGCTGTGTCCTGAAGCGCTGCATTTATCGTCTTGCCACAGTCAGTTCAGCATTATCATGCATTTCATTTGGACAGAAAACAATAAATTGCACTCCGTTTTGTTGTTTTACCTTTCCGGTACCAGGGCAGATACCATGGGCAGGACACGTTAACCGTGGTGCCCGGTGATCCATCGGGCCAACACACGTACTGATCAAACGTCCTGTTACACACCGGACCTGAAACACACAGAGACACGTCATCTGCTGAAGTACCACACACTGCACACATTACCCAGCAGTCATGACTCTGACCTGCGGTCGGCGGCGTGCTGATGAAGCTCTGGATGCACTCATTTGTGTAGATCCTCCATTGCTCCTGCAGCAGCTTCAGAGATTTTCCAGAAGACACCTACAGACACCACATCCCTTCAAACATGAGCTTAAACACACTGAACATTTACAGGATCACAGCCACTTCTACAAAACTACAAATAAACACAATTAAATTCTAAATAATAATATAATATAATAATAGTTTTGTTTGCTTCAGTGTTATATTACTATTGTTTATATAATTTTATAGCACTTTTTCATATTTTGAAATGATGAGCTTTTATTTGTTATTTTTCAGTTTTATTTTATTTTACTAAATTTAATTTAATTTTAAGTTTTGGTAATTTTGCTGTGCTTTTGTCTTCTTTATTAGTCCTTCGTTGCTGTTCTTTAAAATAATAATAATAATAATAATAATAGTAGTAGTAATCTTTAATTTAGCTTTTTATTTATTATTATTAGTATTATTATTGTTGTTATTATTGTTGTTGTTGTTATTTTTTTTTTTTATTCTTTTTGTTTGTTTTGATCATTTTAGTACTTCAGCTTAAAATATTTATTTCAGTTAGTCCCCAGTTTTTATTTTTATATTTTCTGTTTTCATTTTCTGTTACAGTTTTAGTAATTATGTTGTGGTTTTCGTGTCATTTTAATTTTTATATATAGTTATATATATATATATATATATATATATATATATATATATATATATATATATATATATATATATATATATATATATATATATATATATATATATATATATATATCTATCTATCTATCTATCTATCTATCTATCTATCTATCTATATATATATAGTTCGCTATAATAACCCTGTTTCCAAAGCTGTATTTCTCATTTCATTAAAAGTTTTTTAATTGATTATTCCTTAACATGCACACTGAATCATTATCAAACATTTTTCTCACCATAAGATAGCATTAAAAAATAAAATAAAATAAAAAAAAATCACAGAGATGTTGATACGAGACTTCAAAAAAAGAATCTCCAAGATTTTAATTGGTATTCATGTTGAACTCTCTGCATTTATCAGATCCTTCCTTAAACGCGGGTCACGCACCTCATAACCAGCTCAAAAGTACCTGAGCCGTGCTTTCAGATAAATATCCTCTTTCTTCTGATCTGACTCGCGCTAATTGTGCCGTTTTAATCGTGCAGACCCATAAGATGTAAAACCTCTTTGATGTTAAAGTAGATTAGATCCTTTTAAGAGGGTGAAATTCATTTTATGATGCTTTCTTAAATAAAAATCTGTTTCTTCAACGGGCAAATTACTTCCCCAGAAGAAACCTGATCACATCTCATATAAAGATGTCCACAAAAGGAGAAAAGTTCACATGAGTCGAGCCAAAACTTCTCTGAGGTCACGGCAAACAAACATAGGGAATAAACCTGAAGGCACTGAAGCTTTAGTGTGGGTCAGATGAAGAAACGCAACATGACTCTCCACACAGATGTGATATAATGACCTAAAGGTAACCTGAGGCTTTTGTTTGATTTTACCTCCGAATAAATGAAAAGTAGGGTTATTAGATCTGTGTATGCTGATGAACACTATCATGAGATAAACACACTGCAACATGTTCATAATCAGCGTTTTCATCTTGCTTTCCAGTAGAAAACACAACATATCCTCAATACAAGATGCAATTACTTCAGAAGCAAAGACTAGTTTTCAGAGAATATATCTTTGTTATTATTTTAAGCATAAATCAAACTAAATTTAGTAAGGTTTTTGTTTAAAACAAGACAATTTGACTTCACTAGCATTCAAAATGTTGGGGTCAGAGAGAAATTAAAAAAATATATATAAATTAATATTTTTATTCAGCAAGAATGCATTAAATTGATCATAAGAGACATTTATTATGTTACAAAAGATTTATATTTCAGATAAATGCTGTCCTTTTAAACTTTCTATTCATCAATTCAAAATTTAAGACAGTTTCCACAGAAATATTGTGCAGAACAACTGTTTTCAACATTGATAATAATCAGAAATGTTTCTTGTGCAGTAAATCAGCATATTAGTCATTTATAAAGGATCATGTGGCACTGAATGATGCTGAAAATACAGCTTTGATCACAGAAATAAATGACATTTTACAATAGATTAACACAGAAAAAAGCTATTTTAAATCATTATAATATTTCAGATTTGTAAGGTCATTTTTGATCAAATAAATGCATCCTTGCTGAGTAGAAAAGACTAAAAACCTTTAAAAAATGCTAATATTGTTGTTTTCACCTGAGTGTTTGCGGTCAGTATGAAGAGGACCAGCATCAGACAGACGGACATTCCTCACGGCAGCTCATCACTCGCTCATCATCACACCACCTACAGAAAACACACACAACACACGTTTCTGAAGAACATTTAATCAGGCCGAATTCACTACCGTGATGCTGCAGTGCGGTTTCTAGCTAGTTTGAGTGATCTTCAGGTCATTTCTTCACCTGAGGCGTCATTATCTATCACTGGGCGTTTGCTTGAGATGGATGTGGATGTTTTTCAGACTGTGAGAGTTATAAATTAAACATCTGAATTAAACTGGTTCCTCCATCATTGTTTTTTCCTCACAGAAATGGCCATGATCATTATCGTCAGGAACAGACTCCTACAGCGAGTGCGTGTTATGAGCAAACTCCTATTTTGTCCGAATCCCTGCGGAGCGTTTGGAGCGGAAGAGATTTACTTCTCAGTTTTCCCACACTGACATTCCTCTGGTAACATGCCATGTCATTACACACACACACACACATCAAGAGCAGAAAACATCACAATAATGTGTTTTGATGGAAAAAATCAGCTCCGTCCAACGTCTCCTTCCACGCGACAGTATACCGTTTTTCCGAAGCCGGAGAACGGAACGAAATCTGAAACGTTTCTGCAAAAAACACCTTTACCATGGTAACATTTTTTGGCTAAAACGTTTCAAATTCCATTCTGTTCCAATCTCTCTGCTGGACGTGATGCTCCCAGATCCGTCTGTGTGTGTTTACTTCAGGCCTACGATGAAGAACGTTTATTTGCACACAGAAAAGCAATTAAAACTTCTATTACTTTTCCTGCTGGGTAGTAACGGATTACATGTAATCTGGATTCCAAAAATTGAGTACTTGTAACTGGATTACATTACATTTAAAAATACTCAGAATCAGATTATAATTGTTTTACTTTAAGGATTTCATTTTATTCATAAAATAGCCAACGCTATCTCACCACATATTTTACGAGGTGGCTAATTCGTACGATTTTGTACGATTTGTCTAAACCCCAGTGGCGGGTAAGTTTGTCATTCGTACAAATTCATATGAATTGTGCAACTCGTAAAATGGGTATGATTTGGCAAAAATTGTATGAATTTGTACGAGTGAGGTTATACGATTTTGTTCAGTTTAGCCACTTCGTATAATATGTATGAGATCGGGCTGAAATAGCAGTAAAATATTCATAATTTAAGAGTCTCCCTATTTTTTTCCTCTTTCATTGTTTCCTTTCCAATTACATTTTATTTAAATGATTTAAATAAATGATTTAAATCTCATCAGTTCCTTTGTTTGGTCCCTTCTTATAAGCCCTCAGTTCTCGTTTATGGTAAAGCGTGTTATTCCCTGCATGTGAGTTCTTTTGTTATTAAATCTCGCTCTTACTTTCATCTTCATGAGGTTGTTCCTACACACACACACACACACACACAAACGTGACAGTTACTATAATCTGAACCTGTAGGAGAAACACTGAAATTGAGTGAATGCTTTCTATACAAGAAACACAACTGAGAAACTGCATGAAGTCTCGTGAGCCATGGAAGAGAAACCTCTGAGCAAGACACATGTCCCTCACATTCTTCCTTCAATTTCTTACCCATGTTCTTTCTCTCTTTCTCTCTGTGGTAAACCTGTAAAACAATGTCACCTCTCGTCTGATTTGACCTTTCACAGTTGAAGAAAAAAGATAAATGGAGGGAGGAGAGATACGATGTTGAGGGGCTGAAAGGATCAGAAGTTTTGAGCCTCCAGGAGGAACACACATTCTGCAGATGCGCATTCATTCAGACGGAAACCCTGTGTGCACGGCATTATGGGAAATAACGGTTTCTGCTCGCTAATTCATCTTAGATTAGTGTGAGGATCTCTGCCATCCCGGCTGAGCAGTTTGCATTTACTCACTGTCGGTGTTTACCATGTTAATGATTGATTTAATTAGCGCTGCTACTAAAACCTCAAGCTTTCTTAAAGAGTCTTAATGTTAATCGTGTGTTTGTGATTCAGACATCATTCCTCAAATTGTGTGCTGTTGAAGAGATTGCTGTGCTGTTATTTTTGTGGTTCAACACACATTTTCACCTGTTGGATCAGAAAATAGGGTGAAAAAAATAAAATAATAAAATTCACACAGACATGAGCCTTTAATTGTGCCTTTAACAGCTGTAATAAAATACAGCTTAATAACCAAAAAGCAAGTGCTGACTGGAAATACCATTTAGTTATTGTTAGTGTGTGTGTGTGTAATGGTTTTAGTAATAGGCTGAATTAAGGCTAGATCTGAAATGGACTGTGTGCTGAGCCTCTTCCGTTCATTGCTTTTTAAATACTCTCATTACGTGTAATAGATAAATGAATCATCTGGAAGTAAACTCTTATTGATTTGGAGGAACTCAAGTGCCGTTTTCAAAAGCGATTAGGGCCATTGACACAGAATATAAAGAGCACGTAAATCAGCTGCGCTGTGAACCGTCAGATGTGTGCGGTGGTTTAATGTGAATGTCTTCACTGCTGCTCCATCGTGATGCGTTTAATGCAGAATGTTTATACAACAGAATATTTTATTATATTTCAATAGTATTGTTTATTTTAATATTTGTATTTATTTATTATTTGTTTATATTGATATATTTATAAATAAATGTGTGTGTGTGTGTGTGCGCGTGTATATATATGAAAATAATTATTAAATGAATATTGTGTGTATATATACACACTCATGAAATAATAGGTACAATATTATTACATATGTGTGTATATATATATATATATATATATATATATATATATATATATATAAAACACTGTATTATAATATTGTAATTACTTTATTATATTTAAATTCATAAAAGTAATAATTAAATTACACACACACACAAACTGGTCATCCAGTATCATGGCAGAACTCACATGGCACATGAAAAAACAAAAAACACCCTAGCAATTCTAAATTAAAAATGTAATTGGAAAGCACAAAGCAGAGGATGAAAACAAGAATATGTATAAGTCAATGACTATACCGTGCAGTAATTAATTTCATAATTAAAATAGCTATTTTATCCTCAAGGAGCAAGTGCATTGAAAAGATGGTGATAATTGACTCTGAAAGAGCTGCAGACTTCACTAGCTGTGATTGTACAACAACAACAACAACTGACGCCTAGAGCTTCACACGGCGTGAAAACAACGACAGACGGAAGGCCAGTGTTAAATGTCATATGACATCTGAGCTCCAGTTTGCCAGGCGGCATCTGAAAGCCTCTGCATTCAGCTGGGACAAGCTTCTGCGCTCGGATCACACCAAAGCTGAGCTTTCTGGCCATTAGATGAAACGGCATGTTTGGCGTGAACAAAATACTGCACATCATCAGAAACACGGCATCTAACCGTGAAGCACGAGG
Source organism: Barbus barbus (assembly GCF_936440315.1). Classification (NCBI taxonomy): domain Eukaryota; kingdom Metazoa; phylum Chordata; class Actinopteri; order Cypriniformes; family Cyprinidae; genus Barbus; species Barbus barbus. Next base: position 1,633,091 of record NC_136736.1, on the reverse strand, counting down.
ATAGTGGTGCGTCGTGCTGTGGGACGTTTACAGGCGTATGAGAGATGAATGCAGGAAAAATTTACGGAGTCTCCAAGACACCTGGAACCTAGAGAAGAATTGCTTTCCAGCTGGATGCTGATACATCAAGCCAAATATATGCAGGGACAACTTTAAAACAGTGATGTTTGAGTGTTCAACTCAGTTCAGACATCAGTCGAGTTCATGTTTTATTAGTGGATCTAAATACGACTGCAGAAACCTGACTGAGCTTGTTCTTCTGAGATGTTCTGCAAAGAAGAATCACCAGATGTTCAACGCCAGAGATGCATACACTGGCACAAGGGGGTGAATACTTATGCAATTGATTGTTTTAGGTCAAATAACTTCACTTTAAATAATATTTTCCTGTTGATCAGCATGAAAATCACCAAATTCATTCTCTGTGCTTCAGTCGATTTAAACCAACAAAACGTCCTGTGTGAAATACGACTGAAGCTGCGCTCGATAGCGATGGGGCCTCTGGGAACACGTTTGGGCCAAATGTACTAAACACACTTTGGTGTGTAGAATATCAGCACAAAACCACTCGTATTGTCATTCGTCTAAGCTGAAACACTCCTAAATCCACACAAGCGCAAAAACAACATTTTATTTACAATGACATTCAGGAATTAATACTTTTATTCAGCAAGGACGCATTAAAGTGACAGTACAGACACTTATAAAGTTACAAAAGATTTCCATTTCAAATAAATGCACTTCTTTTTACCTTTGTTCACCAAAGAATCCTGAATAAAAAAAACTAGCACAGTTTCCACAAAAATATGAAGCAGCACAACTTTTTTCAACATTGATAATAATCAGAAATGTTTCTTGAGCAGCAAATCATCATATTCAAATGATTTCTGAAGGATCATGTGACACTGAAGACTGGAGTAATGATGCTGAAAATACAGCTTTGATCACAGCAATCAATTACATTTAACAGTATATTCACATAGAAAACAATTATTTTAAATTGTAAAAATACAGTTTTTACTGTATTTTTGATACAATATATGCATATTGGTGAGCAGAAGAGACCCAAAAACATTAAAAAAACAAACAAACTGAGTGTATAACATCTGTAAAACATCACATCTCTATTTCTGTTTCAGTCTTTTCATAACACTTATAGAGAATCCGGTGGCTTTGCTAATGTAAATGTCCTGTGTGATGATTTCTCATCAAAATTCAACACCATTTGCTCATGCACAGTTATTCTTTAATGAATTTTCTCTATTCATTGAATGTGAGATCACTGATATTCATAATTGGCTTCTGAGTCGCTGCAAAGCCACGTCTGACATATTAAACACTGTGGCCATCACTGTCTGATTTACCGACAACTCAAGAGAGAGAGAGAGCTTAAAACCAAACATCAGATCTTCGACTAAGTTTAATTAATAATCTATGACTCTGCAAAAGTTAATGCTCATTTGAAGAACAGTTTCAGACACCCATTAACAAAAAAAGATTTTCTTCTTTGTTGCAGAGGTTAAGGTTACACAGGTCATCAAAATATACTGCACTTAATGGACGTCAAGAGTGGTACCGTAAAAATGTCAACATCACCGTTTGGATCATTGCTCTTCAAGTGTCCTCAAGTGACCTTATCATCACATGACGGGCAACATGAATCAAAACACAATTATTACTGAGAAAAAAATGATGATTTGCTCTAGTGACCAAAATGAATAGAAACACTTTTTCTGCTCAGATTGCTGAAGGGTTTGTGGTTTGTTAACACAAACAACACAATAGATTGAACTCTGTCTGGCGGTTCAGAAATGATTCACATCTGAGAACACACTTTCACACACCTGTAAACTCTGTGTGATCAGACGGTCAGCTTCTGCTTGACCTCTGCGGCCACACATCACTCACAGAGCAGAGCATCGGACAGCTGAACGTGTCTGATAGAGATTACACAGAGATTTCCTGCAGCAGAGCCGACGTGAGCAACCCACGAGAAAAACCTCCAAAATATGTTCCCGTGCCATGATAACGCCAACATGCCGCGAATATGATGAGCATTTTCTCTGCGGCAAACCAAACAAGATAAAGGCTGTGTGTGCAAATGTGCATGTGTGTGTCTGCAGATGATTAAGTGATCGCAGTGATGTCATCAGTATCCCAGCATTCCACGGCTGCAGATGTTTTCAGTCCAACACACATCGCATGAAATCTCAAAACTAATGTCATTTCACCCCCAAAATAAACATCAAGAAAATAAAGGCAAATTTTGCACAGTTATAACTGCTTTGGATTTTAAAAATAAAGCACCTTAAAATAACCTTTTTTTTTTTCTAGGCATGACGAACATTTTATTGATCTGATGTACCTTTTTCTACAGTTCCAGAATAAACTGTTCTTCATGGAACCATAAATGTTAATAGAGGAAATGAATGAATGAATGAATTAATTAATGAACAAACGAACGAATGAATTGCAGTGTATTAATGGAAAAAAAAAACAAGAAAAAAATGTTTACAAGTTATTTACGTAGTCTTCATTATTTAGATAGAATGGCTGTGTTTACAGTACTGTCTTTATGCAATTTTAATTTGATACACAAAAATACTGCAATCCAACAAATTACTATTAATAGCAATAAATAAAATAATAAAGTGAAAAAGTAATTCAAATCAATGAGTAATTGTAATGTCACAAGGCAAAAATATATATATATACACAAACCGAATTTCGGAAATATTGGGACGTTTTTTAAATTTGAATAAAATGAAAACTATAAGACTTTCAAATCACATGAGCCAATATTTTATTCACAATAGAACATAGAGAACATAAATGTTTAAACTGAGAAATTGTACACTTTTATTCACTAAATGAGCTTATTTCAAATTTGATGCCTGCTACAGGTCTCAAAAAGTTGGCACGGGGGCAACAAAGGGCTGAAAAAGCAAGACATTTTGAAAAGATTCAACTGGGAGAACATCTAGCAACTAATTAAGTTAATTGACATCGGGTCTGTAACATGATTAGCTATAAAAATGTAATATACATAATACACTATCGCATTTCTATAATTCAAAGCAGTTAAAGGATTTTTAGGCTGCATTAATTAGGTCAACCCGGAACCAGGAACACTTCCCAAAACACCTGATGTACTTGTTATATCGTTAGAAGAATGGCATCTACGCTAATATTAGTCTGTTTCTTTCTTATTCCGAGGTCACTGTAGAAACCCAGATCCAGACTGTATCCAGATCAGATGGTGGATCAGCACCTAGAGATGACCTCTACAGCCAGGACACCTAGATGAGCCCCAGAGACTGATCCCCAGTGAAGAACCCGTCTCCAAGACGGCCATCGGGACAAGACCACAGGAACCAGATGAGTCTGATTCTGCTTTAGCCTAGATTTAAACTGCTGATTTTGTCTGGCCAGAGGAGAATGACACTATTTCGACAAACTATTTCCCCGTCTAAATACTGTAAAGCTGATATAAAGCCACCCAGCAAATAATATTGACTTGACTTGATATAAAAGGGATGTCTTGGAGAGGCAGAGTCTCGCAGAAGTAAAGATGGGCAGAGGCTCTCCAATCTGTGAAAGAGTGCGTAAAAAGATTGTGAAGAAGACTTTAAAAACAATGTTCCTCAACGTCAAATTGCTTTGCAAATCTCATCATCTACAGTGCATAACATCAAAAGATTCAGAGAAACTGGAGAAATCTATGTGCATAAGGGACAAGGCCGAAGACCTTTGTTGGATGCCTGTGGTCTTCGGGCCCTCAGACGACACTGCATCACTCATCAGCATGATTCTGTCATTAACATTACTAAATGGGCCCAGGAATACTTCCAGAAACCACTGTCGGTAAACAATCTGCCATGCCATCTGCAGATGGCAACTAAAGCTCTATCAGGCAAAAAGGAACCCATATGTGAACATGGTACAGAAGAGCCGTCGTGTCCTGTGGGCCATGGCTCATTTAAAATGGACTGTTTCAAAGTGGAAAAATGTTCTATGGTCAGAGGAGTCCAAATTTGACATTTGTTGGAAATCACAGACGCTGTGTCCTCCAGGCTAAAGAGGAGGGAGACCTTCCAGTGTGTTATCAGCATTTAGTTCAAAAACCAGCATCTCTGATGGTATGGGGGTGCATAAGTGCATACGTTATGGGCAGCTTGCCTGTTTTGGAAGGCACTATGAATGCTAAAAGGTATATAAAAGGTTTTAGAGCAACATATGCTCCCCTCCAGACGACATGTATTTTAGCAGGACAATGCAAAACCACATATGCAGCTATGCTTCGTAGTAGCATGGTTACTGTATGCTACTACTGTATGCTTCACAACAGCATGGCTTCGTAGTAGAACAGTCCGGGTGCTGAATTGGCCTGCCTGCAGTCCAGATCTTTCACCTATAGGGAACATTTAGTGCATCATTAAACGAAAAATACGTCAAAGACGACCACAAACTATTCAGCAGCTGGAAGCCTGGATGGGACCAAATTCCAACACCAAAACTCATAACCTCGATGCCCAGACGTCTTCAAACTATTTTGAAAAGAAGAGATGCTACACCATGGTAAACATGCCCCCATCCCAACTATTTTGAGACCTGTAGCAGGCTAAATTTGTTATGCAGATAATTCAACATTTTGTATTAAAATAGCACAGAATACGCAAAAAAGAATGCAAATAAGAAGCAATCTTTGACTGCAATATAATGAAATTCTCTCTTTCTGTTTCTGTGTTAGGATCGTTCATTCAAGACATTTAAAGCTCAAACAGCATCATCATCAGATCTTCCTGCACTCTTAAAACTAAAGGCTCCAAAAGTGGGTTTTCACAGCAATTCCATAGAAGAACCTTCTTTTTGGCTCTCCAAAGAAGAGTGAACAGTTCTTAAAATTGTTTTGAAGAACATTCCAATCATCTAAAGGACCGTCTTACGCTATAAAGAATGTTTAGTGTGATGGTGAAGATCAGGGATTGGCAACTTCGGTCCTGGAGGGCCAGTGTCCTGCAGAGTTTAGCTCTAACCCTAATCTAACACACCTACCTATAACTTTCTAGTGATCTTGAAGACATTGATTAGCTTCTACAGATGTGTTTTATTAGGGTTGGAGCTAAACTCTACAGGACACCGGCCCTCCAGGACCGAAGTTGCCTATCACTGACGTAGATGTTAAATGTTCTTAATGGAATCAATGCCAACACAGAACCTTATTTTTTTTTTAAGAGACCACCATTTTAATTTTTGGTTCCCTAAAGGATCTTTCAGTGAAGAGTTCTTAAAATAACCTTTTTTTTTTTCTTAGTGTGAAGAACATTTGAACCTAAACAAACTTTTCCAATATAAATTAAGTTTTTGTGGAATGAAAGCTTCTATGGATGTTAAATATTCTTCATGGAACCATAAATGCCAACGAAGGACCTTTATTTTGAGAGTATCTTAGCTGAGGACCCAACCGTCCCTTCAGCCGTTGTTTAGGAGGGTGTGCAGATGACATTAAACTACAAGCCCTTAAGTTCTCCATGGAGCTCCAAGGAATGTTGACTAAATAGAAGCCGTACTCGTCCAAATTTCCCATACAGTACACACACGGAAATATAATGCTCACATATGCTCAAATGCTTCAATCTCTAATACTGAGAGTTTGCATGAAGTTATGCATAAGAGCTCCTGCGATTTCAAGCTGCTGCGTTAATCAACTTCCAGTCATTTTTGGCATCTGGAGTCTCACATGTGCTGCAGGTGCACGATTCGCTATTCACGAGTTGCATAACCAAACATCTGCCAAACAGAATGAGGAATACGACTGCAGGAAAACAGGTTAATGTTGGGTTAAAGTGATAGATGATAGTGAACATCTAATAGCAGGCGTACATGAAGCCTCAATCTAATGTACATGTTGTTCATTGGCGTTTCAGCGTTTAATTGCACTTACATGCTCATTTCTTCACAGAATGCCTTCACCTTCAGCACAGGAAACACTCACAGAGAGTTGATTTCATTACTCAGATCTCCAGGTTCATTATCTGTGGAGCCGTCCTACACCTGAGGAAAGTGAAGTCCCTCGTGTATTGCTCTCTCTCCGTTTTTTTGTTTTTTCTATTGATGTGTGCGCAGTCTGGCCTGAAGAATAGGATGTGTTATTGAATTTCTCTCTCTCTGTGTCCCTCTCTCTTTCATTCTGCATTTCTGTCTCCTGAGATATGAGCTCAAGCTCAAACTCACATACTGACACAGACGCTCAACAATACAGAGTCAAACTGCTCATTTGTTTACTTTCAATTACATTATCCTCCTCTGAAAGTGTTTCTCTCTAATTTAGTTACACTAATTGCATTTGAGGTTTCTATTAACAGATAGAATAACCAAAGTGCTATTTAAAGGTGTTGAACTTCATGTAAAGATATAGTTTGATCTGATGAGCTAAATATAAAAGAAAAATAGGGCCATATGAATTATTATTATGATTATATTTTTTTTGGCCAAGTTCACTATTTTCTGCTTGGATTTCTTTTATTTCAATTTTAATAATTCAAAAGCATGTCTACTCAATTGAATTAACACAATATTAAACATTTAAACAATTACTTGGATTTCATAGGTCCCTATTATTGTTAAAAATGTTTTATTTATGTTGTGTTTTAATTTTTATATAAATGACTGTTATTTAACAGCACATTTTGTTTTACAGTGATACAAATTACTTAAGTAAAATTTACAAACAAAGCGATACAAGTTACTGGGAAGTAAACTTAACTTAAAAATGTATATTTAAAAGCTACTAATAATTAAGTTTAGGCTAGTTTGTAAATTAACTAGCCTTTTCTGAGTGAAAATTGTTTTGTTTTTTTCAAGTAAATCCAACTCCAATTGTTTTTCAGTGTATTCAGCATTTTAATATGTAATACAAATGTATAATCAGAAACTGCTGTAATCATATGAATTCATAAAACTTGCCTTTTTTTTTTTTTTTTTTTTTTACAACAAAACATTGCAACTTTTTATGTTTGTGTGACATTCACATAGTAAATTACATTTTAATGACTGGATCCACACTTTTTGCATCCTGGAAATCATAGTGCTGGATGTATAAATATAGTGTGCCATGCAGTCATGCAAACTGCTGTCACACTCAACCTCACATGGCTTATTGCTTTATTTTAAGATGGAATCAGACTCGTTCCCCTCAGGATTCCACAGCATATGGCATTCCGGAATCCTAACAGGATGGAATGTCTATGGATTCTATGAGTACAAACACTGGGCATGTAACTCAGAACGACCAGCCAGATGGGCTCGAGCGTGTGTTTGTTTGAGAATATGTGTCTGCAGTTTGAACTCCGTTTGGGGTCAGTTTCATACTTTGTATGCTCTGCTGCAATACTAACACAGAAACCCTACCCATCCATCATTCCACAGGGACTGAGGGAAAACAGTAGAGGACACCGAGAACGAAACTCAGGCGGTCAGATCTCCTGAAGTAGTGAAACTCTCATCAGTGAGTGTCCAACAATACGATTTCAGTTAATAGATAACTGACATGCTCTGCTTGAACTCAACATATAGATTGAAAATTAGTGGAAGATGATATTTAATTTTTTTCAAATTGGATGTGAGTTTAGTTAATTGGTGAAAGATGGCAGCATTATGTTATTTTCACACAGATGTCTACTAGTAATAGCTGACTTTAGCAGTGGTGACATGGGAAAAAGCACTTATTGTGTTTTCTTTCCTGAAGTTTCAAGTCTTAAAGATATCTTAATATCCTTTTAAATTCTATATCTTAATAAACCGTTTATTTTGTAATCTGCATTTTTATGCCCATACATGGTTCATTTCCAGAGATAAAGGGATTGCTGTGTGGCTCCTTGGTATCTGCTGCATTCTGATGACTTATTTTAAAGAGAAATGTCTGAACAACAGATAATGTTTCCTTCTATCAAAAAAATTTGAACATATCTGAGTGCCATAAATATTCTGTCTCTTTGTGTGAGCCTGCAACTCCATAAGGATTAACGATACCTTAATATCCTTTGAAATTCTGGTTCTTAATAAACTTCTTTTGTAATATTCATTTTTAATGCCCTATATGGTCCAGTCCCAGATATCATAAGCCCAATGAAACCTGATGACCAAATTGTTGGATTTTACCCATTTTTACTGGTTGAAACCCAAGTGTGGGTCACTTTGCCTACAGATGATTCTTAATGCATTTTAAGAGCAATGTCTGAATAAATCGTAATGAATGTATAAATATATATTGTTTCCTTAATCTTTCTGAAGCCATTTTACCTGTAATTTAACCATTTTTTCCATGTAATTCAGCTCCAAATCTCAGTATACATCTGTAACATTTAATAGTTTTTTGGCTTTGGCTTTCATCACTATTTAGGCTATGTTTGCACTTCTTAAGAAAAAAAAAAAAGAAAAAAAGAAAAATTTGAGGCATGGAATTTTCTGGAACTTGGCTGATATGACATGGAATGACCCAGTGTGTGTGTGCGTGTGTGGCCAGACAGAGATATTAAGCTCAATTAACTTAATTACATAGACCAGAACTTTCAGAGCTCATCGCCATGACAACCCTTACTATCGTGATGACATGCAAATTAAATGGTGAGTTGGTGGGAGGAGCTGTGAAACGAGGGCTTGTAAGGTTAGTGAACCTTGGGTGTGTGTGTGTGTGTGTGTGTGTGTGTGTGATGAAGGTCAGAGCGTTCACCGTCCAGCACACAGCTCTTTAATCAGAGCATTACGGGCAGATAGAGGGAGACTAATAGTTTGAGGTAATTCTGTCAGGCTCTGCAAACGTTTCTGGCAGGAAGTGACGCATTGAGCGTCGGTGTCAGAAACAAAGAGCAGGAGGAACTTAAGCAGATCTGATGCTGCTGCAGATCTATCATTAATCCGTCACTCATTCTCAAACACTGAGAGAAGCACTAGATGAAGGTCAGAGCTCTTTAACATCAGCTTTGTGAGAGAGGGATGGAGACTTGCAGCAGTTTTACTGCTGTTTGACTGGCTAATTCTGGCAGACGCTGTAAGCATTTTTGCCAGGAACCGGTGTATCGATGGAAGTCGGTGTCAGAAACAAAAGAGCAGGAGAAACCTGAGTCATTAAAGGAACCTGAGCTTTTGATTTACACTTTCAAGCTCCACAAAGCACCATAAAATCATCCATGCAATATAAGAGAAAGTGTATAAATGCACATTTTGACTTTGAGTGTTAAAGTTAAAGGCAGTGGGAGTCTGGTGAGCATTAAGCAGTAAATGATCCGGTGCCAGTGATCAGAGTCCATGTGATGAACTTTGATGATTCATTTACAACTCCAGTGAGGAGAGATCAGCTGCGCCAGAAGAAAATCAATCCAGGATCGCTGTGGGCCAGAAATATCTGAGGAAATAAACATCTCCAATTCTTGATTTAGTGAACGCAGTGCTCAAACAACCACTAGAGCTTCAGGCTGGTGTTTCCACATGCAAAAGATTATTTTTGCATTACTGCATGCGTCATTCAGACTTTGGGTGTAATGGTGCAACTAACTTTTAACTACTTAGTTCAGATGTTCCTACCCGATCTCATGAATATGCGTATAAATAGTAATAATAGCAAAAAAAAAAAAAACGAAAACTCGTGGTATTGATACGCAAAATTTTAAAAGTTAAATTTTCCAACTAATAAAGTTTAAATGTTAGACTATCAAAGTAGTATTCTTCTGGTAGAAGAACACAAATATTGAATTAATTGTATATTGCATTATTACATTTATTTAAATATTAAAAATACAATAATTAGTATAATAGCAACATTTATAAATTTGATAATGACACTATGGCATAGTGCTGCAACCTAGTAGCATCTTAATTACATATTGTTCATAATAATGGAGCAAAATTATTTAAATAAGACCATGAGCATCATGAGTCGTAATATACAGTCTTCCATGCAACACAGTTATAATGGAGGACAGCATACAGTATGCATATGAATAAATAAGGTTTAATACACTGTAAAAAAACAAAAGTTGAGCCAACTTAAAAGTTTACGGCAACCAGCCTCAGCAGATTTTTCTCAACTTTTTTTCTTTTTAGGAAATCTCTCAACTTTCTGTTGTATAAACTTAAAACAAGAAGTTGAGAACTCAAAAATCTGCTGAAGCTGGTTGCCTTAAACTTTTAAGTTGGCTCAACTTTTTTTTTTTTACAGTGTAGAAAGAGCAGAATCAAACAAATATATTGATATGAAATAATTTACCAGAGTAAAAATCAATAAGTAAAAGCTCCAAACCTGACATCTGAGACTCTGTCTGTTCAATTATTCTCTCTGCCCTCGGCGATGAAATCTGCAAAAGGCTCATTAGCATAGATTAATCAGTCCTAAACGAGTCTGTAACGAACTCAAGAAGCCACATTAATGATTAGCACCATGTGCCTTTTGAGCATGAGCAATCTGCCTGTTGCTATTACAAGAATCGCTTTCGTTGCATCAGCTTCGATCACACTCCTGATTAATTATTTAATTAATTCAGCATGTGATGAGTTTGTACTCAAGTACCACAGTAGATGCCATTAGAGACGCTAAAGCATCTTTTCTTCATAAAGTAGATGTGACTAAATTATGGCCTTGAACAGAACAAATACTTTGAAAATAACTATTTACAAGCAGCTGGAAAGAATTCAGGACTCAAAACAGCACTGAGTAAGTATAGGATGTTATTTAGTGCTTTAAAAAAAAAAAAAAAAAGACTTGAATGGACTGAATAAATCAGATTGACTCAGAGTCACTGTGAAGAATCAAATGTGTTCAAATCGAGTTCAAATAGTTCACTCAGATATTCAACTTCTGTCATCGCTTACTCTCCCAAAATCCTCATGAAACACAAAGTAAGGTTTTCTGAAGACTTTCTAAACTGCTCTTTTCAAATAACAGCAGCAGCAGTGACCAGAAACAGTCAAGCTCCAAAAAAGGTAAAAAAAATAAAAAGCCCAACAAACACACCATTCAATGCATTGTTTCTTCATTGCACATTAAAATTCACACACATTAAAAATGTTTAAAAATTCAAAATTACTTACAAACAGCCTTTTGGAAACACAGCATGAGAAAAGACTCAAAACAGCAGCGAGTAAATACTGGATGTTATTCAGTGCTAAAAAACCTCTGAGTGAACTGATTCAGTGAGAAGAATCAAATGTGTTCAACCTGAGTGATCTGCTCCGAATTAAAGGAATAGATCACTCAAATATTATATAAATAACTGCGGTCATAATTTACTCGCTAAAAATCACAAGACTTTCATTACTTCTTCTGTGAAACTCAAAATAATGTATTCTGAAGATCAGAATTCAGCAAAAGCAGCAATGACCAGAAACCGTCAAGATTCAACACAGACAAAAAAAAGGCACTGTTGAAGCATTATTACAGCTGTTAAACGACTCGTACACACTATATCCCACGTCTTCTAATATGGTAGCTTTGTGTGAGAAACAGACTGTATGTGTCACAGAACACTTCGAGAGCGCCGCGGAAAGACGAGGTCTGGGTCCAAATGCAGTGAAGGCTCTCTTTAATAATGAAACAAAAAGGCCAACAAGGCAAAACAAAACAGATTAGGAACGGGATACATTAACGGCAACACAGTGCATGTATCCCCAGAGTTTCCACAAAGACTAGTACCATAAATTACAATTAATTCACCCAGGCAGAGTGATATGAGAGAGGAGAATATATAGGCTGTGTCCAAATTCAGGGTCTGCATCCTTCGGAGTACTCATTTGAAGGATGTTACGTCACAGAGCCGCGACGAAGGCTGTCCAAATTCGTAGGATCCTTCAAATGCAGCCCACAAATACGTCCTCCTTTTCCCCGAATTGGAAGGATGGGTGTGGTGGATCCTTTCCCGTCCTACCTATCCCATAATTCTTTTCGGCAGAGCGTAATGGCGGACGAAGCGAGCGGTAGCGGAGTGGGAGAGGAGTTTCTCTGACAAAACAAGCTAAAGTTTATGCTTCGGCTCAATGAATTTGTAGGAGAAATTAGTAGAATACTTAAAAACAAATAAAAATAGGCTATAATGGCTTACCTGGATGTGACTGTCTTGTAGTCTGATATAAAAAACGCTCAGACAACGAGCAAAGAAAGTATTTAATTTATTTAATTGTTTTATTTCTTCCAAAAGAATTAAAATGAGGAGAATAACTCTTTGTTTGTCCATTTTCCCGCTTCTTGCTTGGCGCTGTCACGGTTGCTAGGTGACAGGATATGAGCAACGGGTAAGGGAGGGAACTGAAAGAAGGGTAGGCTGTCCAAATTCACAAACACCGACTTCCGGGTTTTGCGGACGTCGGAGGATCCCTCCTCCTTCAACCGGGTAGGAAGGATCCTAAGGAGGATGCAGACCCTGAATTTGGACACAGCCATAGTCTGTGGCAATGGGGAACAGCTGAGGGTGTAATAATGAGTGTCAGGTGAATGATATGTGGCAGGTGTGTGGAGTTAGGGGAATGGAGTCCGGGAGGATGGGAGATGGTGACCTCTAGTGGAGAAAGGAAGAACTGCAGCCTGGACTCGTGACAGGATGTAGGTGTAAATAGCATTTAAGTGTAGAGGCTATTTAGCAATAGATTCTATTTACACTGTTAAAATAGTAGGATTTTCTGCTATCTATACTACTTATTGCAAATAGTGGCAATTATCTGCACCTTAGTATTGTAGTACATTATAAAACAGTACACAATAATAACATATTGGGTGTAAATTAAATGGATGCCACTTTACTGGTACAGTAAAGCCCTCCCTACACCTACATGATACTTTATTTTCAACTTTTTGATTATTTACTTAATTTTTATTGAAAATAAATGCCTTTATGATGAGATAAAAGATTTGAAAAGGGAGGAAAAAAGGCCGATCGCGTCAAAAAGACCTTTATCTGCGCCACTGGAACTGATGAACTACAACCGTTTTTTATAATGTTTACTATCCCAATCACATGTTGGTGGGTGGAGTTAGTGTATACAGTCTCTGCCAACCAAGCGGGCTATTTGCACTAAAATATTCCCACAGTAACTCGCAAACCTCATTGAACTGACATTCTGGCACACGTTTGAGAGCTTGTGTTCGGTGCTCACCCGAGTCTCTGTGTGATGAATGGCTCCGAGAACTAATCAGGATCCTGCGTCATTTATATGTGTCACTATACATGACCCAGCAGCCAAAACTAGCGCTAACAATGTTTTCTTTAAAGTAATAACCGTTCTCAGGGAAACGGCTCTGTTTAATCTATTCAGGTGTGTGTCTGTGTGTGATTCCCCATGAGACGGACCAGTGATTCACAGCCTACCTGAATACAAATACACTTTCAATAGGCTTGGAGGAAGATACGATCGGCCGCACGTTAACAGGGTTGTGTTTCTAATCACGTATGCGACACGTTTGATGTCAGTGACAGCAGTGAGAGTGATTCTCCCTGACCACCACCACACTGAAACACAGACAGAAGATTCAGCCGGTCAAAGCTTCCTCGCTGCACCTACATAGTCAACTACCTTCAAATAAGCAATCTCATAAGTCAGTGATTTGGGACACGCTACACTTGCACACACTTACAATTGATTCAAATTAATTTCTGTTGCAAAGATAGAGTTAATATTGGGTAAAAAATAACCTTTTATTGATACTTTTTCAGTAGTGTGTCAACTAAAAGGTTATTTATAATCAGCATCCTAGAAATCAGAGATGCTTCTCTCTTTCATTACTTATAACACACGCACACACACACACACACACACACACACACACACACACACACACACACACACACACACACACACACACACACACACACACGCACACACACACACACGCACGCACACACACTCACAGAAAGGAGGGAAAAGCAATTTATTCAGTAATGGCCGTTTCCACTGTTCTATCAACAGACTACATTAAATAAGCTAAAGTGGATTTCATATAAAGATGAACTAGAGAAAACAGCACAAAGATCATTTAATTGGCACAATGACACAAACACACACATAAATGACTCTTGTTTTTTTTTGGGGGGGGGGGGGGGGGGGTAGTTATAGTTTTAGTACTTTAACATATTTATTTGAAAAGTTTCTAATCTAGTTTTTGAATGTTTCCATTTTTCCTGTAACCTTTATAGTATTTTGACTTTATTTTAATTCCCAAAAACAAATTTATTTGTTGTAGTTCCAGTTAACTATTTCTATAGGACACGGCAGATTAATTTTACTTATGACATGAAACAATCAATATCTTTAGAAATAAATAAACCCAATACTTTTATAACATTTCTGATCTTCAGTGGAGGTGAAAATTGTCATCGAACAACGTCTAAATTCTCTAAATATAAATATGCATAAATATATACATATAAATGGCAGAATACAATATATACAAATAATGCATATTGCATACGAATAATGGCAGAAGGTAAAATATTTCTTCTAATAAATCAGTAAACAAGTCACTTATTCTTTATAGTATAACCAAGCATGTATATATAGGGTAAAGTATATATGTGATAGGAGTGGTTTCACTGGACTGTTGGGCTGTTTGGTTTATTCTGAGACAATCACACACCTCACACAACCAGTCCCTCACAGAAGGGCCAAACCCAGAGCAAATAATCGGCTAATGCAGGAACGCTCCTATAACAATCTCAGCAGATTATAATAACTCATCTGAGCTCCAGTGCAGCTATTACCAAATCGCTGATCATGTTTCCACTGTATCACATTCAAACACTCCAGGAATATAAAGTCAATATGTAACTCTCCACAGTTTGTGTAAACCTCTGGATGCCTGCCTCTAATTATGGATCAATTTACTTTACTAAAGTGTCCCTCACACACACACACACACACACACACACACACACAGAGAGAGAGATGAGCACATCCAGCATGTGCTTTATTCACGGGGAAGCGACGTGTGCAGCCTCTGAAAGCGGAGCACACTCAGCGGAATGACTTCTGCATAAGATAAACACTTAAGCCAACATCTCCTTTAATGACCAGACAAGAGAACATTACTGGCCAGCGAGAAGAAATTATCTTTTGCCTCGCAGACTGTTTACTGAAACTCACTATTTATAGCCATCAATATACTGTTCATCACTGAACATCATGAACATCACAGCGACGAAGAGCAGATCGGTTATCAGATGCAACAGAAAAACCATTTATACCATGCTATTCCAGATGTGTACTATGGTAGAACAATGACATTGTGTGAAAACATCAAGAACATGTCTAAGTCATCTTCATTTCCCAAAATCAATGCAATTCAGAAACTATTTTCATGATAATTAAACGTTTTCTTTAAATGTGAAAGTTTGGTCTTTTTTGGAGCTGGACATGTTTCTGTAAATAAAAAAAAGTGCAGTTGTTCCCTTAGAAGCACAATTTTTCCTTAAAATGATTCATAAAATCACTTTCATTTATATAATAGAGGGTTATCCTTTACAAATCCCCAAAGACCTCGCAGATTATTGGAGTCTTTTTACAAGGAAACACTTAATACAGTGTTTCTACATCAAAAATCCGCGTTTAATCGACAGTGTTGCAATTGTTTGGGAAATATAGCCTGCTAGCAAATGTGTGAGTGAAAATAGTTTCTTCGTTTTTTATTTTTCTCTGTGTATGCATCGAACATCATAATTACTGTATCATATTAAAAGGTAGGCATATTACTTGTCAAAAATATTAACGAATACAAAGAATCATTTTTTTAATATGCACACCAACCTACAAGACTTTAAAACAAAACAAAAAAAAAAACACACCAGAATTCAGATTCTGCTGTTTTTCTGTCCTGAAAATCTGATAATGGTTGTATGAGGTTCATGCATCTCTCATAACACTTTCCCTGAGAGTCTGATCGTCTTTATACTAAACTCAAATCCTCATAAAGCGCGGGGCAACTGTGAAGTAAGATCTATTAAAGTAATGCAAACTATGATCTGAATGACCGAACATCATGTTTCTGAGAGAAATGAACTCGAGCAGGTGTTTGAGCGCATCTTCCACGGACCACTTTTAAAGATCAATAAACCCACACATGACTGACATAAACGCTTTAATCAGCCCCACTCACCCGAGGAGCGTTCAGCGCGAGCTTCATCTCTCAAACTGCTCATCTTCCTCACTTACATCCAAGAGGTAATCCACCGCAAACAGACTGAAACTGGGCGATCTGTGAGAGCAGAAAAGCGTGAAGCCTCAGCACTGTCTCTCGTGCCTCGTGTGCCGTTGTTTCCTGCGGCTGAGCGCGGAGCGCGCGCGGATCTGCTCCGTTACCGCGGGCGGCGTGTTTACTACAGCAGTCTGCGCGCACGCACCGGATCAGTGTCGGTTCAAATGCAATTAAGACTTCAGCCAGCGAGCGAGAACATCACTGACTGCTCTGAGCAAATAAGAGTATATAAACACAACGGCACACAAATGCTCTCAAAGTCCTTCGATTAGTGACAGTTTTGCATCATTAATGCACCATAATAAAACATCGACGTTTTTGCATGTTAGGGTCCAACTAGACCGGTCTAAACCAGCAAACCTGGGGCCTAGCTGTTGCATAAAATAAACCAGGTTTATTTAAGTTAGTCTGACTTATTTAAGTTAGTCTGACTAATTATTTGATTTGGTTCAAAGTAAGTCAGACTAAATGAAATAAGCTTGGGTTATTTGGTAAACTTGTTTTATGAAACAGGCCCTTGGTCTTAGCTTAAGCAAGCTGATTTCTTGTAGCTGTGCAGATATCTGGGTCACATTTCACCCCAAAATCAATACAGAGGAAAAATAAGACATAACTGGAATGAAAGGGGTATTTTAAGGACAATTAAGATTTTTTGTACCATGAATTTTATGACAATATTGTGATGCAAAACTAAACAGAGATATATTTTGTAAAGTTTTTATGAATTAAAATAGTATAGGTTGTAGTGAGTTTAATTCAGGGTGACTTTTATGAATGTTACAGTAAATGTGAATCAGTCACCATTGAGAAAAAATAAGACATGCATTTTTTTTTATTCTGACATAAAGGTTTACAACTGTCTCATACAGCAAAAACATTTCCTATAATGCCCGTTTTTAAAATAACATATCTTAGTACTTTATTATAAGAGCAGGTATTTATGTCTTATCAGTGAAGAATGTCAAAAAGATGTCAGTGTTATATCATAATATTTTATACCATATATTTATAAAGGCCTACGTTTATGCTAATTCAAATAAAATAAATAAATAAAAAGGATGGTTCTCATGCAAAACTAATAAGAATTTAATGAGAAGCATAATGGAGGATTTAAAAATAAATAAATAAGTAAAACAGATATTTCTCCATTCTGTCATGAAGGCTTTATACGATCTAGCCGGTTTTGAGAATAATATTATATAAAAGCATTATCAATACTTGTATTTGTGCTTCTATATTTGGAAATGGCATACAAATTGTTCAAGCTGCCGTCTCTAGTCCAGCATCAGCTCTCAGGTTCAGATCAGGCTTTGTATCAAACACTCGGGTATTGAGTATCTCAGCATACAGAACCAGCAGACATATGATACTAAAGCTTGTCTAAACCACACACACACACATATGCATATCACACTTCATCCCCAAAGTCCCCTTGAACAGACTGTGACCATCATGTAAATATATTCTTTACAGCTGTTTAACTGTGTAGTTTCTACAGATTTATTCAAATTGTGCATAAAGACAAACAAAACATGTCTGTATACCGCAGAACAGCTCATGCAAAATATAATGACCTTTGACGCTCGGCTTAACATGTTTGCCAACAGCTTTAGACATGAAAAATAGTATGAAACACAGTATGCATTATGCACCAAGAATTTCAACATTGTTGAATGCTGCACTGTTGTCACATGACCTCATTATTCCGATCAAATAAAGAGTTGACAAAAGAATTGTTACAAACTGCTACTGATAATCAGTTAATTTGGAAAAGGACAGCCTTTCTGTATAGGGATAAATAAAACTGAAACCGCAATATGTTCAATAATCAATTGCAATATTTATTATTTTTTTAATCATAAAAACAGAATTTGAGATTTGCTGAACATATGGAAAGAGGACGCGAGCCGTCGGACAACTTATTGTGTAGTTTGTAGTTTTACTGACCTGTTTGTCTTAAATCAACCGTTTTGATTTTTATTTCAGGTAAATGCTGTTCTACTGAATTTTCTATTCATTAAAGAATCCTGAAAAACAAGATGGACCATGGTTTCCACCAAAATTTCTGAAGATCATGTGACAATGAAGACTGGAGTAATGATGCTGAAAATTCAGCTTTGATCACAGAAATAAATTATGTTTTACAATATATTTACGTAGAAAACTATTTTGTAGTTTTGTAGTAAATTGTAATAATATTTCACCATTTTTAATCTATTTTTTTAAACAAACATTTTAGTTCTTAAGCACCAATGAATGTGTAACTGATATAAATCTGAACTTTAAGTCAGTATCATTAACCTCACCTCCACCCTACAGTATCTGAACTCAAGTTTTTAGTACTAATTACTGGGGTCGAGGGTTTGGCGTCTTCCTTAAGGACACAATGCTGATGGAGCGGGAGTATGATCTCAATTACTACTACTGGAGATCACCAGTAACCTCTGTGTCAGTAGCCCAGACGCTTTAAAGACTAGTTCACCCAGAAATGCAAATGCTGCCATCATTTACTGACCCTCTTGTCATACCGAGCCAGTTCATTTTGTGCTTCATTGAAGATGGATGTGAGGATATAAACATCCAAGCTACTGCTTTCAAGGACAATGAATGGTGATTTTTTTTTTTAGGCAAGCTCTGAAAAGGAAAATAAATAAATAAATAAAAATATGACAGATGAAAAAGAAAAGAATAAAAGGCAGATAAAGACATAAAATAACAAAAAAGACAGATAAAGTAATAAAAAGTAAAAAGGCAAATAAATGAATAATTAAATACATGGAGAAGTTAAACATCTGCATTTCACCAACGTCAGTGAAGTGTCCTGTCTGCTGAACAAAACAAACAACAGAACCTTGCCCAAAACACAACAGAAAATGTAATGTATTTAATGGTTATAATGGGAATTGTATTGGTTTTAATGGACACTATAATGGGGTCTACTGGTATGCGATGGATTCTATTGGTGGGATGTTAAATCCTATTGGAAAAATGCCCAAAACACACTACAAAAATGAATTTTGTAATGGTTTTACTGGAAAAAATCTAATGGTTTATAATGGTATTTTAATGGAAACCATTGGAATGTCTGTGAGGGTTTCTATTGGATCCCATCCTTTTTTGCAACTTAGCAGAAAATGTCTGAAATCCTTGATTTTTGGATGTCAGAGGCCTAATTAAATTAGCATATAACCACCCAAATTTACACAATCAGCGCTTTTTAATGAATTCAGCTATACTTCATGGTGAGATAATACACAGGATGAAGGAAAGAAACTAACACAATAAAAACATGATAAAATAATATATATAATTTTACTAAGAATATTCATTCAGCTATTATAATCTCTGCTTCGTGTTTTTCACATTATTGCTGATATACTGAAATGCTCTGTTGACGCAAATCGCCTCTCAGGGCTGTACCTACATGTATTAAAAGGCTATTCATGCACAGAAATAAGTGAATTTCAGAGCAAGAGAGGATGTAAAGATAACACGTCTGATGCGACCCCTTTAAGAGCTATTATGAGATGATCAGTGGGAATAAAACCTATTCAGGACTAAAAGCTCATATAGATATTATTGAAAGGCCATAATTACACAGCAGTTCACAGACCCTGTAATTAAAGCTCTCGATTCAAAGGTTTTCTGGAGCTCGACACCTCTCAGGAAGCACAAATACATCCTCGAGTGCTGTCAAGTGATTGCGTTGTTGTAATTTAATATCCCACACTTTAATTGAAACATGTCTTTACGTGTTTGTGTGGGCTACGAACCTCATCAGCACGCTCCGATTTCACATACAGCACATTTTTAGCACATAAACACAGAGATTTGCAAATAAGAGAGATTAAATATGAAGTAGGCAGCCCTCCACCAACCACTGACAAACTCAAGATGGTTTGGAGAATAAATGCATGTTCTATTAATCATCACAGCCACTTTGAGCAAAAAACATGACATCAATATGCTTCAAAAACCTTGATTCAGGCTCTCTAGCACTCAGACATCGCCGGGTGCTCGTGAAGGTGACTTATCAGCCTCCTACGCCGAACAAGACCGCAATCCAATCCTCCAGTGTGTTTTGCAGACCGTTTCCGTGGAGATTTACCATCATACACATGCAGCGGGAGAGAGTTTCTAACAGCTTGCAGAAGACTTAGTGACCGATGACAGACATAATGTAATGTAATGTGCACAATATCACATCCATTACATGTGATATTGCTCTCTCATTACAGCTCGCTTCCTTTAATGTCTCTCTCTAATCAGGTTAACATCCATCATCATCACGAAGGCCCGCTAGAGAACATACACATTTCCATTAGCAACGGGCTTTACAGGAGTCAGTCGCACATATTTAGAAGCTCTAAGCTGTTAATTTATGGTTGGAACTGGTAGCTTGATCAGGCTGCCAACTTTAAACTGGTATGATATATTTCCTGAAGGCTCTTGAAGGTCTAAACTGGTCATTTATAGTCCAGGTTGGACCTAGGACTTTGTTAGAGCTGGTAAACCACTTTAAACTGGTGGGATCTGATAGTTCCTTCAATCTCTTAAAGGTCTAAGCTAGTCATTTATGTGTCAAGTTTGAACTGGTAGGTAGATAGAGTTGGTAGACCACCAATGACCAACAACAAACTAGTTTGATGACCATAAACTAGTATATGATATGATATATCATGTAGGCTCTTAAAGGTCTAAGCTTGTCTAAGCTGGTCATTCATGGTCCAAGTTGGAACTAGTAGCTAGTTAGAGCTTGTAAACCACCTTTGACCAACAACAAACCAGGTTGACCACCATGATCTGATATACCCTGCATGCTCTTA
This sequence comes from Barbus barbus, assembly GCF_936440315.1. NCBI lineage: Eukaryota > Metazoa > Chordata > Actinopteri > Cypriniformes > Cyprinidae > Barbus > Barbus barbus. The sequence continues at coordinate 1,612,034 of NC_136736.1, read as the reverse complement.
AAGGTCTAAACTAGTCATTCCTTGACCACCTAAAAGTATTATGATCTGGTATTTCCTGCATGTATGGTCTAAGCTGTTCATTTATGGTCCGAGTAGGAAGTAGCTAGATAGAGCTGGTAGACCACCTTTGACCAATAACAAACCATTTTGATGACCATAAACTAGTTCAATCTGATCTTAAAGGTCTAGGCTGGTCTAAGATGGACATTCGTGATACAAGTTGGAACAAGTAGCTTGTTAGGGCCTGTAAACCACTTTTGGCCAACAACAAACCAGGCTGACCACCATGATCTATCCTGCATATATCCTGCATGCTCTTAAAGGTCTAAGAAGGCCTAGCCTGGTTCTCATTCTTGGTCCAAGTTGGAGCTGGTAGAATACCTTTGACCAACAACAACAACAGCAACAAAAACTAGCATGATCTGACATTTCATGCAGACTCTTAAATGTCTATTAATGGTCCATATTGGAGCTGGTATCAAGTTAGGGAAGGTCTACCACTTTTGACCAACAACAAACAATATAAATTAAAACTGGTAATGATATATTTCCTGAAGGCTCTTGAAGGTCTAAGGTGGTCATTTATGGCAAGAGTTGAACCTGTTAAAGCTGCTTGGCCATCTCAGACCAATAATAAACCATCATGACCACCTTAATCTGGTATAATCTGCTATTTTCTGAGGCTTTTTAAAGGTCTAAAATGGTCATTTATGGTCCAAGTTGGCTGGTAGCTGGTTAGAGTTGGGTCTATTGATTTGGGTCTATCTTGAACCAGCAACAAACCCGTTTGACCACCTAAAACTGGTATATGATAATTCCTGAGGGCTCTAAAAAGTCTAAACTGGTCATTTATTGTCTAAATTGGACCTGGTAACTACTTAGAGCCGGTAGACCACCAACAACAAAGTAGCCTGACCACCTAAAACTGGTATAAGATATTTACAGTCGGCTCCTAAAGGGATAGTTCACCCAAAATGAAAATTCTGCCATGACTTAGTCACCTTAATGTCATTCCAAACTTTAAATGACATTCTTTCTTCCGTGGGACATAAAAGAAGATATTTTGAAGATCGTTGACATTCATTGTTTGGACACAGTGACATATTTCAAAGATCATCTTTTGCGTTCCACAGAAGATAGAAAGTTATACCCAGTTTGGAATGACATGAAGGTAAATTGATATGCCATAGGTTTTATTGTTTTGCATTAAATAGCATGCACTAAAATGGTTTTCATGGAAACACATTCATATAAGCATGAGCAAGCATCTTACCATAACTGCCGTCTTTTGAGTATTAATGAGGGACGAGATGTGATTCAGTGTGCCAGTCGTGTAAGTGTTAGATGTTCTTTTAGAAGGTTTGCATCTTTACAGTGAACACAGTGTCGATTTTAATCTGCAGCAGTCACAAAACGTCTGATCTAGTGCTCATTAAGGTCATTCAAGATGTTTTAGATGTACCTGATCAATAACACGCAGGATGGAGAAGTCTAGTGTCAGTGCTGTCAGGGGCCCGGCATTAGAGTCATGCGTGAGAGGACAGAAAGTCATTACTAAGATGTTTTTGTGCCCATATCGACATTTGGCACAGAAATCGCTGTCAAATACAGAGAAACCGGTCGCATCTATCAAAGCCGAGGCCGAGGACACACACACACACACACACACACTTCTCACTGAGGTAATAAAATAAGTGGCCGACTTCAAGGGCTGATAATGAAACTTCATTATTGAAAAATTGAATAATGCTCCTGAATCTATTTTCTGTGGCCTGCGACAGAAGACCAGGACGTCCTACCTTCTTTCACTCAACTTTATTAGCCTCTTACGATCATCATGTGCCTATGGACACATAAAACACACTTACAGACAAACGCATGAGGAATACATCCATTTGAGAAGGTCATACAGAGTTCTTGTGTTTCTATAGCACTCATTGCATTTGGCTCTCAGCGTGACGTGTCGGTCTCCAGCCGATGAATGTGTGTGGAAAGGTCACTGTAAGCAACTGCTCAGCTGCTCTGATACGCTTTTAATGAAAAATCCAACAATCCTCCAATGACTTTGGGCACGCGAACACAAAAAGCATGATTAAACATGACCATACTTGCTTAATTCATCAGTGGCATAAGTCTAACCTTAACTCTATAAAGGAATTCTAGTCAACTAGATGTATGATCAAATCATTTAGATATGTGGTAAGAAATCTAGACTAGAAGAGCTCCATACAAATCTCATTGAGTTTTACTTTGACAGGCACTGTAAATATCCCCAACAGCCTCGTATGCCATGACTCTCGTAAGTGTAAGACTTCAGTTCTGTACTGTGTGGTTCCTTCAAGCAAAGGGTCATTGAGGGAAAAGAAATAAGATGCTATGGCCTCTTAATCGCTTAAAACATAAGTCTGGTTTATTAACGTAAGACCCGCCGTGACTTTCTTGTGATTAAGTCCATGAAGAAACTAAAACACATTCCATAATGTTTAAAGAGATATTTTCAGTCATAAGTTACTAACAATGAGAGCCACTAACCAGCAGGCAGTGGTAACCTCAATTAAATTACCGACAAAAATGATCAATAAAAAGTTTGTTAACAATAGCAAAAATGTTTAATCTGCATCATGATGATAACTAAACAATTTTAGTACTGTTGACAAACAATAACAAGACATTAATGCATCAATGCACAAGGGCTATCACAGGTAACTGAAACTGAAAAAAAAAAAAATCATTACATGAAATAAATGTTAAATGAAAAAAAACTCAGCTAGTTTATAAAGGAACATTTATCATTTTAATTTAGTTTAACTTTATGTAATAAAATAACAAAAAATAAAAATGGAAATAAAATATGAAAAACTACTCAAAATAAGAAAATAAATCAACTAAAATGAAAATGGAAAATATAAAAGTAAAAAAAGTGGTCCAAAATACTAATAAAAATCTATAATAGAATCTCAATTATACTAAAATAACACAATGCATTATAACATAATGCATTTATAATCTGGATAATAATAATTGAACTTTGTTGACAAGTATTTTCATTAACTAAAAGTCCAGTTAATGTATATAACATGATCATAATTACATGTAAAGGATATTTTCATTTTCAACAAAAGCTATGACTTAAAAAAGCTAATAAATGAACATTGTCAGCAAGATTTGATTAAAGATTACTTTAATGTGTTTGTGTAGTATTTCTCATCATACATATTGCTTCAAAACAGAATTACAGTAAGCCTTACAAACCCGGCAGCAAGCAAACCAAAGGTCAATGCAGCATGGCAAAGCACCTTAAGATGTTCCCAAGGAAAAAACCTTGAGAATATTCAAGCCTTGTTCAGGGTTGAACAAAAGGAAAAAAAAAAAAGATGAATGTATCAGTTTGCCATTCACATTACCTGATGTGAACCATGCTGTACCTCAAACATCAGAGATCTCAGAGCACCAACATCAACTTATATAAAGATGAAGAGTGTTAGCATTGCAAATGTTGATCAGTAGAACAAGTGATCTATTAACAGAAAGTTGAGCGCTGCTGCTCCTCTCTGTAGTACTGAAAGAAGATGCAGAGAAATCAATGATGTTCAGAAGACTTACAGAAGTACAACATCATGACGTGTGTGTACGATATACGTCAAACAGTGGAGAAGAACAACACAGAGGAAGACAAAAACAAACCCTTTTTTCTTCAAAAAAGAGCACCTGGATGTTTCATATCCTCAGGACAGATTCACAATCACGCTGTCTGGATAAGAACACACACACACACACACACACACACACACACACCACACACACACACACACACACACACACACACACACACACCACACACACACACACACACACACACACACACACACACACACACACACACACACACACACACACACACACACACACACACACACACACACACAAACACACACACACACACACATTGTTTGTAGAGAAAAAATGACATAGAAGACCAACATCAAATGTCAAAGAACAACAAAAGTCGACTGAGATGCAAAGCTTCACCAGGGCCTGGACAGCTTTATATAACGAACAAATGGCCATTCATCAGGTTTTTCTTTTTCTGTGGAAACCCCTGAGTTTCTTTAGAAACTCTTTATGAAACCTTTCCATACCACAAAAGGTTCTTTACAGTGGAACATTTTTTTCTTTACACCTAGAAAAAAGAAGTGTTATTTAAAGAATTGATCACTAAAAGGTTCTTGAAGTTGCCCTTTAGGAGCCATTTTTTTAACAGTTCAAACTATTGCATTAGGATAAATAACTCTTTGAGTTTACAGAGATATTAATATTGCATATGTGAACAATCAAGTGTGCTTCTCTCCAGTAAGCAGCAATCGTATACTTAGAATGATTTACTGGTTATGATGATTTACAAAATAAGTTTTCATACGAATGACATCTGTTTGCATTTAAACATGAGAGCGCATTAATAGAGATTATTTCCCAGAATCCCCGGGGTGAACACATCTGTCTGACACATGCATGCACCGTAGATTAATTCACATGGAAAAGTGAAAGTCCTGCAGTTCAGTAAAATAAAATAAAAATCAAGAAACATTTATTTAAAAGGTGCTTAGACTGTTTCAAAGCAGTATCAATAAATTCTATTCTGAATTCTGAAATTATGAGATACATTTAATTTCAGCTTCCGCTCTACAGAAGACAACAGTGCTGTTATTCAGCTCAATTTAATTCTATATTGATTCAATTCAGTCCGATAACAGTGTCGCTGCAGCAAAGTTGTAATTATCCAGATCAGATCAGATCAGATTTCTCATGAAATAGTGTCAGTGCAGTTAAAACTGAATATTGTTTGTCTTTTAAATGAGCATAATATTATGTTTTAAAGCAAATGGAAGTAAACTTCTAAAGTAAAAGTTACTGTTAGATTGTTAACCTGCTAACCTTGTTCTGATAACATTCTCTCAGTGTTATCCTTAAATATGTTTTCAATATTGTTCGTTTAAAGTTCTCTGGTCTATAATAATGTTTTTAAAATGCTCGCACAAAAGCATTATTTATACATTGTTCATGGAATGGTTTTTTTTAATGTTACTTGTTTCAGTAACATTCCCAATGTTTGCAAAATTAAATAAAATTGAATGTTCCCTTAACACTCAAATAACCAAAAAAAAAAAAAAAAGACCTAAAATATTTCAAAAACTGGAAATAACTTTTAATGTTTTTGTTAGCTGGGAAATTGCTAAAGCACACACTGTAAAAAAACAGCTTTAGCAGATTTTTCTCAACTTCTTGTTTTAAGTTTATACAACAAAAAGTTGAGAAATTTCCTAAAAAAAAATAACTTGCGAAAACTCAAAAATCTGCTGAAGCTGGTTGCCTTAAAATTTTAAGTTGGCTCAACTTTTTTTTTTTTTTACAGTGGGGGGGTGCTAAAAGATTCACAAAAGTGCAATTTAGAATTCATTATATGTGATCCAATCAATCATTCATTCAAAAACATTCAACATATCTGGGGATTTATAATGTATTATATATCATAATATATATGGGTCACCATACTTGACAATACGTCACGACTTTAATGGAGTGCAAATGATTGCTCACTTTTCATGTTTATCAACCTGCAATAATAAACAACACAGTCATGAAATCAGAGACCTTATTCTCAAATCTGATCACTGATACAATGATTGTATGTTCAAATACTGATTTATAATGCATGAGAGTGGTCCTCACATCCTCTCTCCTCCTCCAGAGAATCCAGAAGATTATGGGAAACAACATCTGTTTCTCTGGAGCTTTAACACACATCAACCCTCAAATCTCAGTAGCAGTTTCTGACATTCTCATGGTGCACATAAAAATGCTCAGGATGCCACTGACTGTGCTATCAATAAACCACTGTTTATGAATCTCTCTTTGGGATGAGATACGAACATGCAGGAGTTACTTACATATTACATTACTGCAATGAGGGAATCTGCATATTTTAAATATCGCTGTGATTCTTTGCATCCGCACATGTACAAGTCAAACACATGCTGGCTGTTTGGCAGAGAAGATGGTTCTTCATATGCTGACGGCTTAAAGAGCTGGAGAGGACTAGTCAAGTGTCTCCATGCTGACAGGAAGTGAACGAACTCAGAAAGCTCAGACAAGATTTTTAACAAGAAATGACTAAAGCAGATTAAGTCTTGACAAAACGATTTGTCAGATGATGTGGCTCCCTCATGTGGCCAACGAGAAAACATGCAAAAAGGAAATAAATATAATATGCTAAAGGGCCATTCCACCGAATGGGTGTCATTTGTGTCCCCAGGACATTATAGGTACAAACATGCATAAAATACATTTTATTATTAAGCAAAGTATCCTGCACATTAATCTAACTGCAAATTTAAAATATATAATTAAAAACGTTATTAAAAACTACCTAAATCACTGCAAATATAGCATTTGTACATGTCCCCAGTGTCTAACGCTACATTTTAACTTGAAATATAATGTTTAAAATCCTTCAGAAAACATTTTTATTTAGCATTTTTGTGTATCTCCATATCCCATCTGTGTTTTAAATACCTTTATTTCTAAATAAATGTATAATATTTTGGATAAAATACACATTTTAGTCGTGTCCCCAGGTTTTCACTCAGTCCTGTTACTTTAACACATTCTAAAAAACTGGGAAAATTCCACAAAACACATTTTCAACATAATATTGCAACATTTGGCTCTTCTGAAGGCAATGAAATGATCGGAAGCATGTGGTCTTATTTTCTTTTCTGTATATTTGATGATATTGTAACGGTGGCTGGGTATAGAAAAATAATGTTCGTGCATCTCTGCTGCACACAGCTACACAAGGCTTCTTCAGTGTTCAGATTTCATTCTTAGTGTAAAACCCTCCTAACATCAGGACAGTACAATACAGTATTTTACAAAAGAAAAACATACTTGATTATTTATTGAGTCCAAATGTGTTTGTTCTACTCATGCTATGTACAGCATGATGCTAGAGTCTTTTTAGTCACTTTTATCATTTTCTCTAGAGATATCTTCTTGCCAAAAAATACAGTGCAGCACAAGCTGCTACTGCCAGGAGAGCTGCACCTCCCGCTGCTCCTAGTAATGCTCCTGGTCCTGTATGTGGTGCAGCTGATGCCATCATCATAGCTGCTTCTCCCACTCCTGCAGCTCTTAATACATCTGCTCCTCCAACACCTTCTCTTTCTCCTGCTCCTCCTCTTAATGCTACTCCAGCTAAAACTACTGCTGCTCCTAATGCTATCGCTGCTAAGATGATGTCAAATTTCTTGAGTCGGAGACCTTTCTGAGTCTCCTTAAAGTCTTGCTTAGTGTATCTCCTGTCTCCATTCTTCCTCCTCAGAGACTCAATCTTTTCCAGAAGCTCAGTGACTTGAGATCGATCTTCATCTTTGTTGTTAAAAACATGAAATGCTCCTGAACACTGATCAACTAGTGTCTGACATTCTCCCAGATAATCTTCTATTGGCTCATGCAGCTGATCCGCATGAGTAAAAAGCACCATTGTGTGTTTTAAGACCTTTGCTCCAAAATTCTTCTGGATCCATTTCACAGTGTCACGTTTCTCCTTTGTGAACGTCTCACCCAGTTTGATCACCAGCAGAAACACATCAAGTTGTGTATTTTGTAAAATCTGCTCTATTTGGGTCTGAACATCTGTAATCTTCAAAGCTGTATCAGAGAGTCCTACAGTGTCGATCACAGTGAGAGTTCGTCTGCCCACCACTTTATGCACTGGTGCACAAATTTTGGTCTCAGATGTAAAATAATTACGCTCTTCAAATGTTTTTCTGTCTCCACCTAGGATGGTGTTTCCGGATGCACTTTTTCCTGCTCCAGTCAGACCCAACAGCATAATATTCAGATCTGAGACTGTAGACAGAGAGACGGATGTGTGGAGGGATAAACAAATGGTTATTGGCATGAATTACTCACATTCAGGAGGATGAGACATGCTTCCTCGCCGCTGCATCTTGTGTGTGACTGGACTGAGTGGATTTCGCTCTCTATTATTTGAGACATTTTGTTCATTAAAAGATAAAAACTTGCCCGTTTCAAATCAATAAGTCATGGATCTGCATGTTTACCTGTCAGCAGCACAATATGCAGAATGTCCTGTTGTCCTACTCCTTATTAATGTAAAATAATACACACATGATTACTTGATCAAGTACACATTTTTGGCATTTTATAAATAAAAGATTTGTGGCCATATTTGGAAAAACAAAATCTAAATATATAAACTTAAATGAATAACTTTTAGGTTAATCATTGCCTGTAGTATATGCATCATCAGGTGTATACTCACTAATTTGAGTCATGCAATGTAGGCTACATGGATCACAAGTGCCCAAAACTTGCAGTTTGTTCACACATATTTGTTCTTGTTAGATGTGATCTAAACATTATGGCTTGAAATATATTGACAGACATGTGCTGCAGTTCTATTGAAGTTTCGATCCATCTCATTAACTTGTACTCACCTATGCGAAAAAGAGCTCTGATAGGTTTCTCTTCACGTGTTTAATCTGCATGTAGCTTTGCTAAAGCACTAAAGTGAAACTGAAAGCTGGTTGGTATGAATGCGGAAGGACGGATATTTCATTTAACTTCTGCTGTGCTGCTTGTCCAGACCCGCATTAAAGGGGTCATCAGATGCAAAATTCACTTTAGAAGTTGTTTGAACATAAATGTGTGTTGGACGTGTGTGCACACATCCATCCTATAATGATAAAAATCCACCCAGTGTTTTTTTTTTTTTTTTTTTTTTAAATCCCTATTTTAAAATCCCCTTTTTCAAATCAGGCTGTTCTGAGATTCAGAATGAAGTAGTTTTGTACAGACCTCCCCCACGATAGTTGATTGACAAGAATGTCTTACCTTAGACCATTGAAGAGAGGGGTGGAGTCAGCAAAGCTCATTAGCATTTAAAGCAACATGAACTAGATCAGCGTGCTAAAAACAGAGCTGATTTTGACAGGATAAAGAAGGTGTTTTTTACACCACCATTGAGAAATTTTAACCAAACCATGTTACAGATTTTCATTAAGACCCTAAAGAATTATATCAACTTGTGTAAAATGGCCATCCGATGACCCCTTTAAAGCCTCATACTGCCAGCTATTTTCAATGGAAACTATAGCTAAAGCTTGTTGAAAAGTCGCTAAATGTCCACTGGGTGGAGAATGCATTAATATTCACAAATTGTCTGTTTACAGAACCCCTAAGGTAAAATTATATTTCAATGCTTTTGCATTCTCCCGAGAAACTTTGCGTTAGGATTCGTTCCACATCCCCGATATCACACGTACAGCATGGAGACGTCTATTTGACATCTGCATTTAAATCTGGAAGACATATAGTTTTAGAGTGTTTGTTCATCTGCAATACGTCTAGGCCTATAGGACATTTCCTATCAGATGTCAAATAGACGATTGTATTTAAGATGTTTATTTAGTATGTATGTAAAACTTACATCTTAAAGTTTGTACACAGCAGATGCTTTCCAGATCTTTAACAGACATCTTGCAGACGTGTGTGCTATCTGGGATAGTTCAAATAGAGGGAAACCTATATACATTTCTGTTTGAGTAGCCTAAATGTATGAGCTGAATCCAAAGATAACAATATACAAATAATTCCACCCGATTTGCTTGCGCTAGTACTTTTATTTCCATTCATTTTCATTTTAGGCAAAACATTGTTCTTATAAGACAAAATTGCATTAGTTTGCATATTTGCATTTTTCTCAAGATAGAGAGCAGCTCAATGCCACTCAGTTCAAGCAAACAACCAGTTCAACCCTCCATTTCAAATCCTAAACAAAAAACATTTGTAGAAAAAGAAACCGCTTGTACCCACATAAACTCGCTTGCAAACCCTCGATTGCGCTTTCACGCATGCGCACAAATTGCCTGTACGACAGCACCCTCTTCCGGACACCGATAGATAAGGCTTCTCCAGTGTTTCCGATTTCATTCTTAGTGTAAAATCATTAAAACAGCCCGTTTTTAAGCATATACCAATATGGTAATTTACCAACTTAATCTAAAATATTAAGTTTAAAGTAAATTTGAGATAAGTTTTGTGTTATTATATGCTTAGCTTAGAATAAGTCCAGATATTCTGGACCAGACCACAAAACTGAATTACTATAAGCAATCTGTGCAATTTATTCACTAAATGCCCCCATAACCTCAACACTAAAACAAATACATGCACATTTGCAGAAAATACAGTAGATCTAACAATATTTCAGTCACCTTTTCCAGCAGAAACATTACAAAAAGAACAAAAAAATAATGAAAACTGAAAGCATAGCACCAAGTACAGAAGCAGATTGCAGATACACTACTGGGTCCCCTTCAGTCAGTTGTTTCTTGTTTTATTTTCTTCTGTGATGCTCCATAATTTGGTTATAAAAGTAAAACTTGGTTTAATTCTGTCCCCTCATAGGTTTTCTGTGACCCCTGACCCTTCTGTCAATCGAACCCAGCAAACAAAAAAAAAAAATCTGAATCATCATTTCATTAACTAAAACAAATCAAAACGGATCTATCCTGAAGGATAACATCTATAATCTACAGCTCACCCTGAAGAGATGAGCATGCAGCCGTTTATTCCCAGATCGTCTCTCTCAGATGAGAGTCATGAAGGGTTGGCACTGTGAGGAATCATCTTTCGTTATGTTGGTCTGGCTGCATGTGAAGGTGGTTATGACTGAGCAATGTGAGATTTTCCAGAAATAATATTGTGGAAGTGAGAGCAGCTTCAAGAGGAGGCCAAAGGGAAACGGTCAAGAGGTCAAAGTTCAGCTGACCACGCGGATTCCGAAATATTTCCTCAGCTGCTCCAGGAAGACGAAGGTCAGGACTGTGTGAGGAATCAAGCGGATCCCAGCAGGAACTAAACCCTGTCGCGTGATTGGACGGTGGGAGATATTTTAAAAAGAATCAGTAATGAAAAAGATCTCAGTGTTTAATGAATAAATTAAGCAAAATAAAGCAAATCTGGTACCTTGTAGAAGGCTAGTGGTCCCAGTTTGGCAGTTTCAGACAGGCAGTGAATCACACCCTAATATACAAAAATACATTTGATTAATGAGCAATAAAGATAATGAGACAATGACCAAAGAGAGAGAGAGGAAACTCACTCTGTATTCTCCTTTAGAGTTCATTAACCTGGTCTTTATTACATCCAGCGGCTGGCAGAGGAACGTCGCACAACCTCCCTGAAGAGAGAAAGCTATGACATTAAAATCTTCATTTATTTAGTTGAAGTTATATATTCATCCAATGCAAAAAAAGTGTGTGTGTGTGTGTATGTATATATATATGCGCAAAACTTTAAAAATAATAATGATAAAATATTATTATAAGACTATTATAAAATATATTTACACAAATGTATTACACACATATTTATGCAAATTGTTAAAGTTATGATTTTTTTTTTTACAAGTGTTATAAAAATTAAAAATATTTTTTCAATTACTTTATCAGTTCTATCAATTATTTTATCAATGACTTGAATATCATTGAATAATAATATTATTATAATATTTCAAATATCACTGAAAATGGCGCCGTGCATGGCAGCCATTGTGCTTGGCTCTCCAGTTGTTTTAGTGTTTTTGTTAGTTTAGTTTTTGTTGTTAAATAATATTTAATACATCATTTTACAATAAATATATTTCAATATAAATGTATTATATGTACACAAGTACATATATTTTTTTTACATTTACACACACACACACACACACACATATAGAAAGATAGACAGATAGATAGACAGACAGACAGACAGATAAATAAATAAATAAAAGTAAAAAAGGCATTTTACTAATCAATAAAAACTAGATGTCGAATACTGTCCATTAAATTTCAGTTATCAAGAATAACCAATGACTGGCCAATCAGAGGCTTTGATACTCACAGCGATGAAGCTGGACAGGAAGTGTGTCATTATATTATCTCCCATGAGTCCTGTGCCCAACACCAGCTGCTTGGCCTGATCATAACACGCCAGCTGACACAGAGAGACACGCTCAGGATCATTATATCATCATAAACATGCCTTCTGACAGATGCCTTCATCCACAGCGGCTCATAGCGCATTCAGGGTTCATTCCTCAGTTCAAACCAGTTCCTGACACAACATCTGGGCTTTGACTACATTTTACGCACTTATTCTGAATAGATCATCGGAAAAAAATCTAATCTGCTAAACTTTATGAACTGCAGTCATTCCCATCATGCATTGCTGTCTCACCTGTCCGACTGTGACCAGGGCTCCTCTGCTGGACGCCATTGTGGCTCCTGAGAACAGCTTCCTGGTTCCCTCTGAGAGAAACACATGTTCAGAGAGACATTCAAACATTTCCAGATGATTTGAAGAGCTCCAGGAAGGTCTTTACCTTCCCGCCAGACCCTGAAGAGTCCGTCCAGCGCATGTTTATAGCTGTGAGAAACACAGATATGATTCAGATTAATCACGTCATGACCGTCTGGAGTGTTTTTAGATCTAGACACACTCACTTTCTCCTCTGCTCTGCAGGAAGCTTCATATCGTTCTGCATCCTGTGAAGATCAACAACAAGAAACGTTCATATGTTCACACTCGGCCAGATGAGCTAAAAACACAAACCCTGCTATACACACCGAACGTTAACCATATCTGCTGGAGTCCCGATGAAGCCGCCGGTGAAGCCTGCGGAGAAATACACGTGTGAGTAAAGCACAATGTGTCTTCATCTGTGCATCAGGGATAATATCAAAACTAATAATTATTAAAAACTATACAGACATATTTATGAAAACAAATTAAAAGGTAATTGCGACTTTTTAATCTCTTTAAATTTCATCTTTAAAAAAAAATGAAATTTGAGATTCAAAAATAGATTAAGATATAAGATATCTTTAGATATAAACTTGCAATTTTGAAGAAAAAGTAATATTGCAAGATATAATAGATTTACAACATATAAACTTGCAATTCTGAGTTTACATTTTGTAATAAATAAATAAAAAGGATAAATCACACCTTTTTATTTAACCATTTTTATCTCGCAATATTTCTTTCAACTGCAAGTTTATGTCTCACAATTCTGACTTTTCTTCACAAAATTGAACAGTTTATTGCTCACGAATTCTGGAAAAAGTCAGAATTGTGAAATAATTTGCAATTACAATTTTTTCTTTCCCATGGCCAAAACATGCTTCTATACAAATAATACAAACACACAACGACATTGTTAAAAGTTGAACTAAAATAAAACGAAACCTCAAAATATAAAAATGATTTAAAAAAAAAAACTGAATATTAATTAAAAACTATAATAGTAAATTAGCAATACTAATATAGCATGCATGCATATGTAATATATACATATGAAAAAAAAGTACCGTATTGACCCGAATATAAGACGACCCCCCTTTTCCAGATGTAAAAAAAGCTTTTTGAAAACCAAATCTCTCTCTCTCTCTCTGTAAAACATTTTTTCTTAAATTATTTTCATATTGCATATTTTTCCTATTTTAATTTTTGTTTTGAAAGTATGGTAAATACTGGTAAAATGTACCAACAATGACATTTAAAAATATACACTTTTTGATATACCATAAAAACAACAGGTAGCCCATCTGAATTATATAACATTTAGGCTATCCATCTCATAGTAGCCTGCCAAAAGTTTATGAACAGTAGAAGTTAAATCTTATTGTAGTCTTCAAATTCTGGTCTTATGTTTTATAATCACTTACAGAGGAAGTTTGGTCCATCGGGCTAACATGACAGTCACGACTCATGCTGCTGTAAGCATTTTATTTTTATTTTGTTTTCACTTGTGAGCTTTACAGCACACATTACACTACGTATTTCATGACACACGCGTTTTAGGCGTATTTGGCGCCACCTTTGTTGTGGGTGTATTATTGACATGTCAAAGTCTAGACCCTGAATATAAGACGACTGCGTTTTTTCAGATGTATTTCCAAGAAAAAAACATTGTCTTATATTCGGGTCAATACGGGTAGTTATCACAGGTTGTCTAAATAAGCTCAAGCAGTTTCATGTGTCATAATTATGCTGTAAATCTAATTATGATACCATTGCATTGTGCACTGCATGATGGTGATGGTGTTCATTATAAGGTGTTTGGCGATTCCCTGCTTTGTAGTGGTGTGTGTTTTTACCTCCAAACGCGCCCAGCAGGACTTTCTGATAGAAAGGCATGGGTCCCTGACCGCCGCTGCCCATCATGTCTCTGACCGTCTCATAGATGGCAAACCTGGTGAGAGAATATGACATCTACGAGACAGAGAGAGAGAGAGATTCATTAGCATTACATGCACTTTGACTGCTTTTGTTTCCAAAACATTGTTAGTTTAAGTTAAAGCATGAAGATGCATGTTCACCAAACAAACAATGTGGATGGATCTGTGTGCGCTTCTTCAATCAGGACTCAGACTCTGTGGCTATTCCAGCAGTGTCTGACCCTCACACATGCTCAAACAGCAGATCCCGATCACATGACCTGACTGACTCAATTCAAGGCATTATACTGTATGTGGGAAAGTGACTTATTTCATAAAGAAAGTCATTAAAATAAGTTGCATCTCCAGTTTTACAGACGTTTTCAGTGTGGAACAGGTCAGGGCCGCTGCTGGGTGTGTAAATCACAGACAAATCAAACTGATCTGGGGTCAGGATCTGACCTGTCTGCAGAGGGAAGCGCTGAGGCCGTTATAGAGCGCCAGCACACCGTCGTTCTTCACCACGTGCATCGCCATGCCAACCATCCTCATCTTCACCTCCTGCTGCGTCTGCAGGTGCACCTGTCAGAATCATCAATATAATCATTATTACATCCCATCAGCAATAAAACTAATATTTACAACAATCGTTCAAAAGTGTGTGGTCGGTGAAATTGTTTTTATGTCTCTTTTGCTCTCCAAGGCTGCACTTATTTGATCAAATATACAGTAAAAACAATAATAATGTCAAATATTCTTACAATTTTAAATACCATTTTCTATGTGAATATATTGTAAAATGTAATTTACACCTGTGATCAAAGCATCATTACTCCAGTCTTCAGTGTCACAATATAGTGTCTAATATACTGATCTGCTGCTCAGGAAACATTTCTGATTATTATCAATGTTGAAAACAGTTGTGCTGCTGAATATTTTGTGGAAACCGTGACATTTGGTTTTTAAGGATTCTTTAATGAATCAAAAGTTCAAAAGAACAGCATTTATTTGAAATAGAAATAGTTTGTAACATTATAAATGTCACTTTTATTCACTTTAATGCATCCTGGACAAATAAAAGTAGCTCCAGTGCGAGTAAAATTTGATTATACTATGCTCACTTGAGCATAAAGTACCTGTAGCAACATGCAAGAGGTTGTAACCAGAACTCACTGCCAAAACACACACACACACACACACAGTACTGCTCTATGGGATGTTTGAACAAAGGTCAACGGTCGCTCTCACCAGAATGGCAACAATTCAGGCCAACAATAACGTCACATGTCTATCTGTTGAAAGACTGTAATTATTTAACTCAACAGTCAATCTCAAGATCATTTACGCATGCAGATGTACGTTTGAATCTTGTATTAATGTTTTAAGCACACACAAAGATCTCTGAAGGGTGACCTTCGTGTCAAGCAGCTCTTCAGAAGTGTTTTTGGCTTCAGTCAGCGTGTGTGTGTGTGTGGTTTTATGGTGCTTATCTGTAGCTTTTGTTTTGGTTTTAGTGGAGAGCAGACAAATCTGTGATAATTCAGCGCATTATCACAGATAAACAAAAGGGCACTCAGACGATTTAAGACCAGAGAAACAAAGGGGACAAACGTCTCTCAGCTATCAGTTTAGTAACTCACTCTCATTCTTTGAATTCATTCATTCGTGTCTCATTCACAGGCCACCTGATACTTGTCCATTGAGAAACTTTTGGGGGAAAGCCAAAGTACAACTACGCTCTTAAGAGCAGAGGTAAACAGAATGACAAAGCTAGACACAAGATAATCAAAGTCCACCAAACCAGACTCAGCTGGGCACACACACACACACACACACACACACACACACACACACAGGTGGCAGACATGTGCTGATCACACACGTCTGTAACTCATGAGGAATCTGGACAGAAGCATGCATGGACTGCTATTGGACCGTCCTGATATTATGTGATTACGCACCTATTCATGTGGTTTCATTATATAGGACATCACATGAGACCCCAAATCAGATCACTAACTAGTATTCAACTATGGGCTTGTCAAAGGCTTTTATTATTTTTTATAACTGACAAGCGATATATATATGTATATTACTTTAGGAAATCAGATGTACATAAAATTGCTTAAATTAAACAAACATTTATTTTACATATTATAATTTTTAACCGTCTTTCAAGGATTTTATTGCTATATTGTTAAAATCAAATATATGATTTTATGTCCACCAAATTATCAAATTTACTGGACATAACATATTCATTATAATTTGACAAGACTGTCAGTGAACGGACAAGTAATATTATGCCAATAGTGTTAAAATATCCAAATATAATCGGTTTTATCAGGTGTAAAATATTCAATATAATTCCTTAAGCCTGTTGAACAGATAAACTTCTTTCAAATAATATATAATGTTGATGTTATCAAAATAATCAAATGGCATTTAATTTACCAGACATTAAATATTTGTCATATTTTGACATGGCTATCGGTAGATTTGGACATATGTATTTCAAAGACTTATGTTGACATTCTTAATAATATTATCCAATATGTTTTACGTAAAACATTCATTACAGTTTGTCAAGACACTCAGTAGGTTTTGAAATGGAGAATATATTAACTGTGTTAAATTGGACAAATATGATCGGAATTATCGGTATATTGCTCTCTCGCTAACTATGAGTTATTAAGAGCAATATATAACATGTTTAACTATGAACTGTCCAAATGAGAAACTCCTTTTCCTTCATTCTGCTCACTCAGAGCCAAACACTAGTCTTGTCATGTGCTCTGGGGTCAGGAGGATGAAGAAGAGGCTCATCGGTCACTGCAGCGTCTCACCTTGAGCAGGTCCAGCGGATGCGTGCAGCAGGCGGCTCCGCACGACGCGATCCCCCCGAAGTACCAGCGCGACATCCGCTTCTCCGACATCTCTCCGGTTAACGTTAATTTCTCTAGCTCTCTGGTTCTAGTTTGAGCTGCGCGTTGCACGCTGCAGACCGAGTGCGTGGCGTGCGTGACCGGGGCTCGCGGACAAACAAAGTTCACGAGCAGCCAATTGCTCGCGCGGAATCTGGAACGGCCTCCCGGTGCGTCAGACCCACACAAGCTTTACAATACAATCAAAAAGAGAGAAACGTCTATCTGACTGCTCAGCGTTCATTGAGAGCGAGCTCTGGACTCTTAAAGAGACAGCAGCCTCCGTGATGCTGGACAGACCTGAATCAGTGCACTGTCACTTTAAGACAAACGCTTCCTCACTCTCACGCATCTTCTAGAGCTTCACTGACACAGTTAACTGAGCTGCAGCGCTCGTGAAAAATGTGTAGTTAGCCAATAAACGTTTGCTTTTGAGACATGTAGCCTGCTTATACTATCAGACTGACTGAATGGGTATCTCTTTATGATTTGCAATGAACAATAATAACCATATATGTGACCCTGGAGCACAAAATCTGTCAGAAATCTCTGGGGTATATTTGTAACAATAGCCAACAATACATTGTATGAGTCAAAATGATACATTTTTCTTTTATGCCAAAAATCATTAGGATATTAAGTAAATATCATGTTCCATGAAGATATTTTGTAAATGTCCAACTGTAAATATATAAAAACGTCATTTTTGATTAGTAATATGCATTGCTAAGAACTTCATTTGAACAACTTTAAAGGAGATTTTCTCAATATTTAGATTTTTTTGCTCCCTCAGATTCCAGATTTTCAAATAGTTGTATCTCAGCCAAATATTGTCATATCCTAACAAACCATACATCAATGGAAATATTATTTATTCAGCTTTCAGATGATTGATAAATCTCAATTTACAATAATTGACCACTATGACTGGTTTTGTGGTCCAGGGTCAATAATATCTCAATAATCTAGGCTATTTGTTGGTCTGATAGCCTGTCTCTTCAATTTCAAAGAAGCCTGTACAACTTGACATTGTCAAAGCATCAGTAATCTGTCAGCTATTGATGCTTTCACGTTATTGTTTGTAAAAGGGAGGTACAAGTAATAAGTAGTCCCCCCCCCCCCCCCCATGGACTGTGTAATTGTTTTAAATTATTTTTATTTTTTTCTCTGTAAAACAAAGCTTAAATGCGTTCAGAAAAGTTATCATAGTTTTAGTGACACTGACATAAATTATAAACCTAGTATGAAACATGTCCAGGGTTTTCATGTTATTAAATTTTAAATATATATATATATATTTGTACCAAGGGGGGCGTTTTACCCCCCCCCCCCCCCCCCCATGGATGCCCCTCAGTCAAACAAAGCAAACAAACAAAGTTAATGTTTGCTTGAAACATTTACAGCAAAACCAGATTGCATGAAGTTTTAGTTTAAAATAAAAAAATAATAATATAATCAATAATTATGGATTACACAATTATAATAGCCTATTTGAAAAATAAAAAATAAATAGCTAACTAGCTACCTGATGCTAACTTGAGGCAATTTTCTATATAAAGTCCAAATATTTTTATTCAACCAACTAGTTAGAATAGGCTACATTTGATGGAAAAACAAAGGATTTGATGTTCAGAACAGAATAACTACAGTAATTGCCCTTTGCCCCCTGGGGGCGTTTTACCCCACTGACTATGTTTGAGAAAAAAAAAAATTATGTCATTTTGAAAATATTATATTTTTATTAAATGACATATATATAACTGTGATGTTCTACAAAACAACACGCTTTAAAACACTTTTTTTCTTACTGCTGAAAATGAGATAATTTACTGTGAAATCTGTTTTCTATCCGGTACATCACCAGTAAAAGCTGCCTTCTTGTGGACAGTTGTAGTAATACACAATGTACTGTGGCTGAATCACTTATTAATACCCCCCCCCCCCCCCCCCCCCCCCCATTAAACCATCAGGGGTTACCAGTGAACCCAATTTAGAGTCAACGAACATGCCGCTCTCTCTGCAGGGGTCACTAATGTCTCTGCCGTATTGAAACTGATGAATTCCTCCTCCTCTGATGGTGTCTGTTTCTATGCGGGGCTTCTGGAGGAGTTCTGTGGAACACAAGCTCATATTCCACACATCCTCCAGTATAGTGACATAATCAGAGCAACAGTGGACGCTCTGTTTACTGTCCCTGTCCTGTATTCTGCTATTGTGTCGTGTGATCCCAGCCAACGCGTTAACACACGCATGCAATGCATGTCCAGGCAACACACATCAACATGCCTTCAACCTACATTATTCTATTAGGTTTATTAGACAAATAATACACATTAACACGTCAATAAATAAAACAAATGAGATAATCATTAATTATGCTGAGCATTCAAAAAAGACATAAACACTATGTGAGGCTATGATACAACAACAAAATCAGAGTAGCCTAATTGCTGACCTTCATATAGCATGTAAAATATCCTTCAGAAATCAAAATAAGTTGTTCAAGGCTTGGAAATGTATTCAGATCCAGTGTATGAATGATTTTTTAATGCAATTGGATGTTCTTAAAATAAAAATGATTGTTCTAGTGATGTTCTAAACCAATGTTGTTTCATTCTAGCACACAAAAGTAGAAATTCTGAAAAAGCATCAGGCAGCTCTTTTCCACAAAGTTCCAAAAAAGACAAAAGCATTTTCAAAAGTGTCATAAGAGTATCATAACAACATTAATAAATGTTTCTGTTTGTTGTGAATAAGCTGTAGGCCTACTGTATATTTATGATGTACCTGCTGAAAAAACCACAACAACAAAAAAAAAAACAGCTAAAACCAGCCTAAACTGGTTAGCTGGTCTTAGCTGGTTTAAGATGGAAGTAGCTGGTTTTAGCTGGTAGTCCCAGCCTGGGGTACGTTCCCAAAAGCTTTGTTAGCTAGCGGGTGTTCGTTCCATTGAACTCTATTGGTAACAACGGAACTTGCGACCATAGTTGCTTTTGGGAAACGCGCCTTCCTGTAGCTCAAATAGTAGAGCATGGCGCTAGCAACGCCAAGGTCATGGGTTCGATTCCCAGGGAAAGCAAGAGCTGATAAAATGCAAAAAAAAAAAACAACTACAAAAAAACTGTAACTTGAATGCAATGTAAGTCAAGCGTCTGCTAAATGCATAAATGTAAACAAATGGCCAAAACCCCTCTAAAACCAGCCAACCAGTTTAAGCTGTTTTTTTCCGGGTCTTTTTTGTTTCGTTTTTCTCAGCAGAGCAAATACAAATGTCCATGAGAATGGATAATAAAAAGCCAAAAAAAAAAACTGCATTCTACTTTTGCGTTTAACAGGAAAACATAAATAAAAATAAATAACAGCTACAGTTTTTGAATGACAATATAGTGAGTAAATGATAATATTCCTGCATTTCTGCAGATTAAGGCTTCGTTTATCCAGATTTTTTTGCAGATTAAGGACAGTTTTTCCATGTCTTTTATGCTCTCTTACACAAAGACCTTCTCCGGTTTGCTGTCTGCTGTGGACGGAGGGTTTCCTTTGGGGCCTTTTCCAAAAATAGGCAAGGCCGGCGCTCCAGGGGAGGCGGAGCCTAGATACAGCAAAGCCCCGCCCACCAGTATCAGCACGGTCACGCCCCATCCCAGGTAGAGCGCCGGTCCGAGTTCGCGTTTAAGCGGAGCGGCAACGTTCGGGTCGTAGAAATCGCGTATCACGACGTATGCCGTCCAACACACCGGTAAAAGGAAGAAAAACGCAGCGGCGACGAAGAGCGCCGCGCCAACCTGCACCAGCCGGGCTTTGGTCTCGTGCGCGTCGCCCAGGCAGCGGGTGCACTTGAGCCCGGTCACGCTGAGCGGCAGCGCCAGCAGACACAGGAGCAGCGACAGCACGCACAGGGTGCGGCACATCTGGTCGGAGCCTGAGAGGGCGAGGCCGGAGTCGTAGACTTTACACTGCAGGCGGCTCCACTGCGACAGACACGTCATCCACAACCCCTCCCACAGCACCTGAGACACCACCAGCTCGTCCCCCACGAACGCCGACACTCGCCACCAGGGGGCGGCACAGACCAGGATCCCGAACGCCCAGCCTGCCACGCCCAGGACCAGCCCCATCACCTGAAGACCCGTGTTTGCCATGACTGATCGTCAACCGATGACTGATTTACTCTGAAAAAGATAATACAGTTTTTTAAAGATAGGCTTAGAAAATAGTTCGATCCTCCCTTAAAATAAAATAAAATAGCTAAATAAATAATTAAATAAAAATGACAATGATTCTGTCCGCAGTGCCATTTCAGAAAGATTTGACATATTTTACTTTTAAAATTTATATAATGCAATATTTATATATAATGATGTACACGAAATGAATAAATACTTCAAAACTAAATTATAAGTTTAGTGTTACTTAACAACTGCTTTAATAAAATGATAACGATAAAATAATTTGACATCACTCCTGTTGTAAATATTTTGATTTAATAAAATAGAATCTTTTTTTTAATTAATGTGACCTGGTCATTAGTCACATGGGCATATTTGTAGCAATAGCCAACAATACATTGTATGGGTCAAAATTATAGATTTTTCTTTTGTGGCTAAAATCATTAGGATATTAAGTAAAGATCACGTACAATGAAGATATTTAGTAAATTTCCTACTGTAAATATATCAAAACTTATTTTTTTATTAGTAATGTGTGTTTCTAAGGACTTCATCTGGACAACTTTAAAGGCAATTTTCTCAATATTTAGATTTTTTTACTTTTTTTTTTTTTTTTTTTGCACCCGCAGATTCCAGACTTTCAAATAGCTGTATCTTGGCATATTGTCCTATCCTAAAAAACCAATATATCAATTTAAAAAAAAAATAAGACCCTTATTACTGGTTTTGTGGTGCAGGGTCACAAATATAATCAGAATTTTGCATAATTAACTAAAATTATTATTTCTATTAATTACAAACATCATAACTGCATTAATACAGAACTTGCAAATTATGAATTTCACTATGACGGTTAAGTAAGAAACTCTTTAAGTAGAGAAACTACTATTAATCAGTAACACTAAAGGTTTCATTAGTTAACAGTAGCTAATGTTTTAACTAACAGTAATGCATTTCTTACAATGTTTATTAATCTTTGTTAATGTTAGTTACAGCAACTTTATTACAAATACAATTTAGAGGTATAATTCAAATAAATGATTTAGCAAGATGAATTTTCTTCTGTACTTACAGTGTTTGAGGAGCGTCTGTGTGTGTCGTGCTGTTGTTGGACTCTCATCTGTGTTTGTAGAAACACTCTCTTTGTTCTCACATGTGGGAGTAAATCAGCATCTGCGCGACAGACAATGTCATCTCATAATTATGTCCACACACACAGCATAAATACAGCATGCACTTATGCAAACACCCACAGACACACACACACAGAGAGAGAGAGAGAGAGATCGCCAGTCATGCAAACGCATAATACAAGCACAAAACAAACACATACACTACTGTATATTCATTAGAAAGCCACATTGCAACTAATAGACACAAATATGTTTGGGTGAGTGACTGTGTATACACACACACACACACACACACATATATATATGTATAGTATGCATGAAAATGTGTATTTTTCAATTAAAGACAGCTTATGGATTTAATATGGGCTGCTTTTGGTGCTTGACACCTTTTTATTGGTCATTGTGTCTCTCAAGATTAAGAATGCAATTAGTTACTTAAATATAAAATGTTTTTCTCTATTTAACAACATTACAATAGTGAAAGATGACTTACTGACCACATCTCTTGCGCGACGGGATGTTGGACTCATGAAAAATAATCAAGTTGTTTGTATTCACCAAACCTGATTTACTGAAGTGAAAACACGGCGGAATTGGCGTTAATGCGAGAGCCGCTTGCTGTGAGGTGGGAGCGACGAGCCGGCAGAGGACTGAGTAGCCTTCCTCGAACAGTTATGTTCACGATTTCTGATTTACTTAACATATACTGCATGAGGAGGACAGTGATTGGATGATGACAGGTATCGGTGATCATTCTCAAGTGATCAGCACTGCTGCTGTTGTATCAGTCAGTGGTTAGATCAGCATAGCAGTAAAAACGGGACAAGAGAAGTCACATACGGGACAAATCAATTAGGCCCAAAATACGGGACGTCCCGGCTAAAAAGGAGCACTTACATTTATGCATTTAGCAGACGCTTTTATCCAAAGCGTCTTACATTCAAGTTACGGATTTTACATTTTATCAGGTCTTGCTTTCCCTGGGAATCGAACCCATGATCTTGGCGTTGCTAGCACCATGCTCTACTATTTGAGCTCTACACTACTATTACATGCTCTACACTTCTCCTAGCACTTCTCCTTTGCCGAGGAGTAATCCATCCACCTCACAGGTGTGGCATATCAAGATGCTGATTAGATAGCATGATTATTGCACAAGTGTGCCTTAGGATGACCACAATAAAAGGCCACTCTAAGGCTACGTCCACACGAAGACGGGTTTCTCCGTATCCAATCTTTTTTTTTGCCTCAAATTCCGTAAACACAGAGTCGTCTCAGGAAATATCTGCGTCCACACGGAATCACTGAAACCGACTGAAAACGATGTAGTACACATGCCAGACCAATATGTGGCGCTGTAATTCTGCCACAGAGATACACAAAAAAACAGAGAAGAAGACTTGGACCATGTGCGTAAACCTTGCGCGCTGAATATAAACTAACACACAAAGCAGAAGATTTTGCTTTAATAAAACTAATGAGCTCAGTAGGTTCAGCAGCACGAACACAGGCACGTAGTCTGACATTGTTGTTGTTGTTGCTGTTATGTGATGTAGCGGTGTCTGATTAGGGGCGAGACGTGGGCTGATGACGTCATCGTTTCAGAAAATATACGGATTCGCCGTCCACACGAAAACATGAAACCGGCGTTTTCAAATTTATCCACCCTGGGACCCGGTTTCAAAAATGATCGGTTTCACTCTTCGAAAACGCCGGATTCGTGTGGACGACACGCCTATACGGTAAAAAATTTATACGTATACAGAGAAACCCGTCTTCGTGTGGACGGGGCCTGAAATGTGCCGTTTTATCACACAGCACATTGCCACAGATGTTGTGTGGTGTAAAAGGATAATGACACTTTTAATTTTTTATTTGGGGCATTTTGTTTTTTTTTTTTTTCTCAGCAAATGTTGATAAATAATTATTTGTGACTAATTAGATTAAAGAAACATTACTTACTCATCAGATCGATCTCCTCTTCTGGATGAACTCTTGTTCTTATTTTGAGGGAAATCCAGGCTTTACGCAGCGCGTCTTCTTCCAGAAGCGAACAGTAGCAGTGATGGGCGTTAGGGGTGGGCGGATCGATCCTTGAGTATCAATACTTTAGATACTGATGTTGTATCGAAAGGATCGATCCTCATATAAAAATATCGATTCTAAAGTGCATTTTTTTAACCACTAATTTTATTTATCAAGAAACTTGGTGCATAAAATAAGCTTCCAAGTGGAAAAATAGACTATATTAGCAAATAATTGTGTTGGATTGAACTATTTCTCCTGCTCATTGGAACACACGCTAATGCTGAGAGACAGAAGCAATCAATCAGCGTTCGCTGCTGCTCACAGTGCTTGTTCAAATAGGGCTGCATTTCCCAAAAGCATCAGAAGCATAGGTATATCTTCAGAAACCATTGCCGCATTACTACATATCATCAATAATATTAGAATAATCTCTGAAGGATCATGTGACACTGAAGACTGGAGTAATGATGCTGAAAATACAGCTTTGTTCTCAGATGCATTTTAAACTATATTTTAAAATACATTAAAATAGAAAGTAATTATTTTTTAATTATATTTCACAATGTTGCTGTATTTTTGTTCAAATAAGTGCAGCCTTGGTGAGCATGAGACTTATTTAAAAAATATTACAACATCTTAACCCCAAACTTTTGTGTACATGTAATATTTATTTTTAATAGGCTGGTTTGTGCAAGTAAAAATAAACTGTTGTTGAAAGTTCAAATAGATTGTGTTATGTTCTGTAATTGCTGTTAATAAATCTGACAGAAAAAAAAACATATGCTAAAGTTTCACCTTTAGGGGAACAACAGCCTGGCAAACTTTTACAAAAATTAGCCATGGTTTTATTACAGTAGCCACAGTAAAACTGCAGTAACCACAAATTTACCATGGTAATAATAATAATAATACATTTTAGTACTTATGTAACACCATGTTTATTTTTCTTGAGGTACCCTCAAAGGTACACCTTATCTAGCACACCTTATGCATACTTGTATGGTACTAATATGGTCCCTTTTAATAAACTAATTACAGCTTTAATGAAGTTCTTGAGAAATAGCAGTCTAAAGCACAGAGTATAGAAAATCTTCCTTGTGCTCCATCTCTGTCACACTCCAGTACAGCAGGTGGAGGTATGCACCTTTCCAGTTGGTTTGCAACCCACCAATAAACTCAGAGAAGAATAAGATGTTGGCAGACTTTCTACGTGAAGCGTCATTCTGATTAATGTTACCAGAGAAGACCGATAAAACAAGCTTTAAAGCAAGAGAGAATTATGGAGGTGCCTTATAGTAAAGCAGAAATTAAAGCAATAATACATATTAATATAATAAAGTCATGGCAGAAACAATGGGAGGAAGAAAGTAAAGGAAGTTATTTATATAAGATTAGACAAGCAGTCGGAAAAATGAAATCAATAGGAAGAACTCCCAGAGAGCAAACTAGTATATCTAGAATGAGGATAGGTCACACTGGGTTAAATAAAACAATGTTTTTACTGCAAAATCATTTTTACAAATATAAGTTTAAAAGGGTTCTCCCTACCTCTTAGCTCCTGGCTAATGAAGGGCACAAGGTACCGTTTTAATTTAGTGTTTTATGGTAAACTTTGAAAGACTTCGAAGTGTTTATTTTATCTTTCTCCTCTAAAGCTATTAACTAATGTTGGTAACACTTTATTTTGATAGTCCACTTTAGACATTCTACTAACAGTAAGTAACTTTGCAACTCCATGTCAACTAGCCGTCATTAGAGTATTAGTAGACTCCCTGCTTAATATCTTCTAACACTTTATTTTGATGGATCCACAACATACAACATACTCTGAGAGTTAGTAGACATAGTTGCAAATGAATGAGAATTAGTTGAAATGTAGCTATAAAGTTACTTCTAGTTAGTAGAATGTCTAAAGTGGAATATCAAAATAATGTGTAACCCTAACGTTTAGTGGGTCATTAGCATATATGTGTCACGTTCCCTCTCGGGATACAAGGAGGTGCGGAGACGTGGAAGTTTCAATAATCCCTTTTATTGAACACACCGTGAGACGAGGAGCTTGGGGAGAGACGAACATCAAATGCCGTTAAGACCGGACGCAGGGGCTAGGAAACACAGGGCTTATAAACACTGGGAAATTGGCAAGGAAGAACAGAAACAGGTGTGGGGCAATCACATGCAGGGCTGGGGACACATTAACTACTAATTAAAGGAACGAGGATGGCCAAATAGGGACACGAGAGGAGGGGAAACACAATGACAATATGTAGGTTTAGAATATCAGTCCATCTGTTCAGCCGTAAATGCTACAAATGCCTTTTTTATATATATATATATATTTTTTTTTTTTTTCACTCAGTATAAGTTGTTTATATAGTATATATATATGTAATTAAGCTGATTTCATAATTTATGAAGCGAGTTTCATCTCTTGCAAGGGGATTATTATTTGAGTCTCTCTCTCTCTCTCTCACACACACACACACACACACACACACACACACACACACACACACACACACACACACACACACACACACACTGGTTTATGTGAGTTAGCAGGACACTGCAGCCCAAACAGGTGTGTTGGTGTATTAGGGGGACACCCCTTTTCACTTGCTGTACAGAGATGTGGTGAAGATCAAAAAATCTATTTTGACCCATACAACACAGATTTCACTTTAAAGTTTGTTTACACAAAACACAACCTATAAATGTAACAATCTGAAAATATACACAATTATGAGGACAATTTATAATTTGATACACAAGCCCCGCCTATGACACAAAACAGTATTAGGAGAACTAACGTGATTTCTAAGGACACTAGCTATACAACACACAAAAGTGTTATTTGAGTGTATTAAAGGGACATACCTGATATACGAGGACCAATGGTTTAACACATACACATTAGTGAAGACTGTGTATTAAAGGGACATACCCGATATATGAGGACCAATGGTTTAACACGTACACATTAGTGAAGACTGTGTATTAAAGGGGCATACCTGATATATGAGGACCAATGGTTTAACACATACACATTAGTGAAGACTGTGTATTAAAGGGGCATACCTGATATATGAGGACCAATGGTTTAACACATACACATTAGTGAAGACTGTGTATTAAAGGGACATACCTGATATACGAGGACCAATGGTTTAACACATACACATTAGTGAAGACTGTGTATTAAAGGGACATACCTGATATATGAGGACCAATGGTTTAACACATACACATTAGTGAAGACTGTGTATTAAAGGGACATACCTGATATACGAGGACCAATGGTTTAACACATACACATTAGTGAAGACTGTGTATTAAAGGGACATACCTGATATACGAGGACCAATGGTTTAACACATACACATTAGTGAAGACTGTGTATTAAAGGGACATACCTGATATACGAGGACCAATGATCAGACTCTGGACACGGTGCACGCATTGTGGAAGTATGTAAAATATTTTTGTATAGTGCTCTAAATATGCAACCTTACCTTTTATAGTGTGTATTCAAGGATCTACTATTTGGGAGTGACATAAGGGATTGTCAGTCTATCTATCTATCTATCGATCTATACACAATGTAAATCTAGCCGGTTGTTTGCAGAAAAACCCAGACTGAGTGATCATATTTAAGCGAAGAAACAACATTCAAACAAGCGATGCAGACATATGCAGTATATCTGTGAACAAGGAGCAAAGTTTAATTTGTTCTTGTTTACAGCAACATTACAGTAGTTGCCCTTAATATTTTACATCACAAGATAATTTTGTTTATCAAGAAACATCCTGTGTGTAATGAAAAAAACAAACGCTCTTACTGAAAGTGTAAAGAGGAGAACTTAAATATCTTAACTGTTCCTAAACATAACAGTTAAACTAAACATTGCTGAAAGCATATTGAATCCATCAACAAACTTCAACAGCAGAAGAATATTCCGCTAACATATAAACAAAAAGTAAAAAACAAAAACACCTAATGAGACCGTTTCTTTTTTAGGGTTAAGCCGCGATTCCTGACAAAATCCCTAATGTTTTGGACCGTGCGAGTAGCCAAAGCTGGATGCTCAGCATTCTTGCACTGCTGGCATTCAATTTTAGTGGCGAGTTTACCCCTTGCTATGTGGTCACGGAAATGCCTCTGTACTGCTGCAATTTCAGTTGGAGACCAGGTTCGTTTCTGCTTCCTTTGAGCATCATCCAGACATTTTTCAGCAGAATTTTCGTGATTCCCTACAAAAGAGGAAAACAGGTACCTGAACCCTGGGGTAAACACTATGACGGCCAGAGCTCATCTCCCTCTTCTCCCAACCAGCCACACTCTTACCAACCCTTGTCTTTAGTCAAGTCTTGTTGTATAGATCACTAATCCGTAAGAGTAAAAAAAATGATGGGCTGCATGTTTTCATTAAACATGTTTGTTTTAGTAATAGGAGCAATTTATTTATTACGTTTTTTTGTGTTCCCATCCTTGTAAAATTGGTTTTAACGGTTGGCCCAATGTTACATTCCTCATATATCAAATATCAAGTTGTAAGTAAAAGAATGAAATTAAAGACCTAACTTCATGGTTGCTTATTTCCTAATATAGATTTAGGCCTGTCACAATAATCAATATATCGACATCTCAATATATTGCACAATAAATGTACATGACCTCAATTTTTGGTAATGCAATATATCACCCATTATATTTGCATAAAAAAAACCCAAAAACATAAAAAACATTAAACAGGGATTGTGTTTCTCAGCAATAGTGTGTATATTATCTTACTTTTCAGAGGAAAAAAAAGGAAAAATCTGTAGATGGAAAAATCTCCATAAAAGTTCTTCGTGCATTTGTCTTTTTTCTATTTTTAAGAAAATGTGTATTTACTATTTATTCGAGTTTAAGGTATCTAATATTTGGACACTTAATTTTCATGACCTAAATAATTTAATAATTAAATGTTTGTTTGTCAATTGAAAGTGTGTGGCCTTCTTGCATTATTATGCTGTTATATTATGATTTTACATTCACTGGAATAAAATGGTCTTAAAATGACAATAATATCACTTATCGCAATTATTTACAGGGCAATATATCGACCAACAAAAAGTTGTCATCATGACAGGCCTATATAGATTAGTAGTTAAAAACATTTTATTCTCATACCTTGAGATGAGCCTCCAAAGGAAGAGTCAATATCTGTGAATAGACACATAAAACAGTATAACAGTAGTATTGCTAGGTCTGCATGAATTGAATCAAACCTCAGTGGATACGCTGGCTGAGTGAGGTAGATGCTCATACCATCTGAGGTGCCTGGAGGGTTCACAACAGGCTGCCTAGCTTTCTTCACTCCTGTGGGATGAATAGTATGGCTCAAAATAAAGGTTCTGATGGAACATACTCAAACATTTCATCAATTATTCTACACATTTAAGTGGAAACTGTAAATCTCTTGCAAAAAATCCTCCTTTACTATAAAAACAGCTAAAATGATTGACAGAATTCCCTAGTACAGTGTTCTTTCTTTATATGATTGTGTGCTTTTACCAGGTTGTTCATGCTCTTCCCTCCTGCTGTGACATTTGTCCTTCATGCAATGATCTTTAAAAAAAAAAAATAATTCAAAAACATGGTAACACTTTATGGAAAGTGTGAATCTCATGAATTATCAGGAACTAACATGAGCTCTAAGTCTTTCATTCATGACTTCATTCATGACCTTAAGATGAGTACATCATCATGACATGTTTATTATGCATGTTCATCATGTTTTCATTGTTCACAAAAAACAAGATCTTTACTATACATTGTAGATAAACCTATGCTTATGCTACATACTACAAAATACAAAAAAAGCATTTTGTGCATGTAAGACTACTTGAATTATTAAAAGGAATATAGAAAAATAATCAATATTACCTCATGCATTCATACAAGCTAGAACAGTATCTCAATTAATGTGAGAACGCATGTTTTTCATTAAATATGATAGATCAATCATGTTCATGTCTTCTTCATAGTAGCCTGCAGGTATATTGACAGAGCACAACACTGGCCAATCACAGCACAGAGTATGCAAATTTTGTTGACATCCAAATACAGTAGTCTTACATCCAAATACAGACTGTATACGTCACTCATTCTTTACACAGTGCAGAGATTGTGAATACAACGGCTAAACAAAATTCGGTTGCAACAATCAGGATAAGCACAAGTAATTACCATTCTGATTAGCTGTCGTAACCACAATCTCTCTGCACTGTGTAAACAAATAAGTGACGTATACACAAGACAGAATACTACTATGCCAGAGCATGTATTTGGTTTTGTCTGTGCATGTTTTTTGACTCTCAAAGCCATGGGACCCATTGACTGCCATGACTGAAATACTGCAACGGTTTGAGTTAAAAATCTTTGTGTTCTACTGAAGAAACAAAGTCATCTACATCACTGACTCCTGGGGGTAAGCAGTTAAACATCACATTTTCATTTCTGGGTGAACTATCGCTTTAATAACACACCGTTCATCAGTATTCCAGAGGACCAAGTTACCACTTTACTTGAGGGGTCACACACGATGAGGTAATGAGAAATTAATGCTTAGTTTATGATGACTACTCTATTTGTCAACAGAATTCACATACTCTGTGCTGTGATTGGCCAGTGTTGGGGGTCTGTCCATTTACCTGCTATGAAGAAGACATAAACGTGCTTGATAACTCACATCATAATTAATGAAAAACATTAGTTCTCACATTAATTACTGTTACTGATATACTGTTCTAACCTGTATGCATGCATGAGGTAATGTGGATTTTTTTTATATTCCTTTAATAATTCAAGTAGTCTCACTTGTACTAAATAATACTTCTTTGAATCATGTACCTTATAAGCATAGCTTTATCCATAATGGATATTAAAAATCTTGTTTTCTGTGAAAAAGAAAACGTCATAATCATGCATAATAACCTATTAATCATGTTGATGTACTCATCTTAGTGAATGTCTTAAGGTGTTTTTTTTATCTATGACGTCATGAATAAAAGACTTTGAACTCATGCTAGTTCCTGATAATTGAGATATTAATGGATTAAGTAATTCATAATTCTCCATTAATTTATGCATTCATTCAAGGTAATTTATGTACCCCTACTGTAAAGTGTTCCCCAAACTTGCATCATTTACACAATATTCTAATTTAAGCAATCAAAAGCAATCTAAACTGAATTTTAAACATTTATGGCACTCATTTTGGTTTCAAAAGTATATATACATACAGTACTGTGCAAAAGTCTTAGGCCACTAGTATTTTCACCAACATAAAAAAAGAAAGTTATTTCGGTTATTTCTATCTTTTGCGGTAGCGAAATATCAGTTTACATTTACAAATATTATTTTTGTCATTAATTGTAATAATTCAGTGAGATTATTGTCTGCACAAGGAGTCTGATAACAGCCAGTGCTCCACACAGCGATCTGATCATCATCAGTCTGTCTGGAATGACTTGAAGTAACAGAACAAACTGAGACAGACTAAATCCAGAAGAACTGTGGCAACATCTCCAAGATGAAGAAGAAAACCTACCTGCAAAGCTACAGTACTGTTCAACGTTTTAGGCACTCATGTAAAAATGCTGTAAAATGAGGATGCTTTCAAATTAATGCCATAAATAGATTTAATTTATCAATTAACTTCTATTAACTAACTCAAATAAATATTTGGTATTACAGCTTTTGGTAAAACAGCTTCTGTTCTGAGGTACACTTGCCCATAGTTGTTCAGGTAGCTTTTTTTTTTTTTCGTGAAAATACTAGTGGCCTAAGACTTTTGCACAGTACTGTATGTGGGTTTGAAGTTAAAGTTTTAGTCTTGTCATACCTTGAGATGGGCCTCCTAAGGCAGGGTCAATATCTGTGAATAGAAAAATAAAATACTATAACAAACAGCAGCAGTGCTTGCTCAATATGAATTATGCTTCTGTAACATCTCTGAACTACTGTATAATATTTTGGTGCATCATATGGTGCACTTCTTACACTGACTTTACTGATTTGATGTTTGTATGTTTATGTGCTTTTACCTGTTTCTGTTTGTGTCTGTGGATGCACCTCCTCAGCATCACTGTCTTCACTATGTTCCGAATCAGAAAAGTCTAACTTGTCTAAAAAAAAATTTGAGTATCAAGTAAGCTTAACATTGCTAACGTTAGAGTAAAAATAGAAGACAAAGTGATAACTAATATTTGGTGAACATTACATTGTTAAGATCTATGGTCTGTATGTTAGGGATTGTCTTTAGGATATGAATATAC
Organism: Barbus barbus; assembly: GCF_936440315.1. NCBI lineage: Eukaryota > Metazoa > Chordata > Actinopteri > Cypriniformes > Cyprinidae > Barbus > Barbus barbus. The sequence continues at coordinate 1,579,167 of NC_136736.1, read as the reverse complement.
TTACAGTAAACTTCAAAATGTCATTTGTAACAACTTTAGTAGCATTACCTTCAATTTCAATTTCTTCTAGGGTTTTGCCCTGGAGATTTGAAAGAGAGTCTTTCTCCATAGCGAGGAGTAACTTTGATATCTTGGCCAGCTGGGTTGTAGCCTCTGGAAGTCGATAGTATTCTCTGTGCACACGAATATCGTGGCCCAAGAAGTCCGCAACTTGGTCCAACTCGTGGTTTTTCAGGTTAAGCACCTGCGACAAAGTTGCCACATGTTTGCGCAGTTGGGTCGACCGGAGGAGTTCCGGGTTTTGTGCACCACACTCGCGTGCATAGATCCTCAGACAGTCTTGTCCTCTATAAAAACTCAAACAGCTTGGTCGAGCAAACAGGAATTGGTTATCTTCAGGGACTCCACACTCCCTTCTTCTGCTTATGAGGAGCTTTAAGGCATCAACCATGTCTGGCGACAGCAAAACTGCCACTTTTCGCCCTCTTTTACCCCTAATTTCGACCCGACTGAAATGTGTACAAAGTTTTTGTTCAAACTTTGTTAGCCCAACAGCAACATCTTTGTGTAGGGGAGCTGTGTCCCTCTCTATAAAACCTTTGAGTTGCATTTTTGCAACCTCTCCTCCACGTCGCCGGTTGAACAGTATTATTTTTGCAAGAGTTGCTTTGCATAGGTCGCCATAGACTTGTGCTGATGGCATCTGTTTCACGTTCTCAGAGGCTAAATCAACAACCTTTTCAAGATGCTGGTGAAGACGTTGTACATCCTCTGTGAAAGGGAGGGTAGATGGCTTGTTAAAGCGCCCCTCATTCAAGGTGGTCAAAGCTGTGTGGGAAACGAGTTCAGACCACTTTGCATTATACAGTTTTTTGAATGCTTGGGTTGAGTTTATCCCTTCATCATCTTCTGCCATTAGAGCTCTGCAATGTACAATGTCACATATCTTATTCAGTGAATGGCCCAACTTAAGGGCAAGGCTTGGAGTCTGGAATGAGTGTTTTCCATCATCAAACCCAGATACCCACTTGACAGCCTGGATAACCACATTGAAATTTGCAGGTCTTACAGCATCTTCAAGAGTCTGTACAGAAAATTCCTTTCTCAGAATCAGCAGAAGTCTTCCAACTTCCCGGAGCTTCTGTCGAATATAGTCATATTTGGTGGGATCCTGCCCATGTTTATTGTAAAATGACTGGGCCAGCTGAAGGATACAGAAGTCACTCCGCACAGCAGCAGAGATCTCATCATCTTTCATCACAGTCAACAGCTTCCAAACACCTTGTGATATTTGTTGGCAGAGGGCTACATTAGACATTGTTGCTAGAGACAAGACCCTAGTTCTTCCTGGCACTGCCTGATCTTCCACTGGTTTGGAAAGACAATTTCGAACGTGTCTCCAGAGATCTCTTCGGAGAAACATTGCATGGCAATACATACAATGCACATAATCTTTTGAATCATATCTTTTCTTTGGCTTACGTCTGAGTTTTAACAATCCAGTCCCATTCGCTAAAACATCTGCATTGTGTTCATAGTTTCCTTTGTTCCGCAGTTTGTTCAGAAGTTTTTGACGTTCTTTGGAATGTTTTGGTAGAGCCAAAGCCCGAGCAACATCGACATTTGAATTCTCATGGACTTTTAAGTGCCGTGTAAATTTTGACTGTGGTTTTCCACAAATGTAGCAGTAATTCTTCTTGTTTATTGAAGAGGATATACTTGAAGATTGTAAAGATGGATCTTCCCCTGTGCCTGTGATATCCTCAACAGTGTTTTCAGTATTTGCAACGCTTGCATCGCTGTGAACTTCCGATATTTGTACTTGTTTGACTTTCCTACAAGGCATTTCAAGCTGTGCTGTGCAGACTGGAACTTTTGGGAGTGAATCTTTACCTATGACGCTTTCTTGGCATGGTCTGCCATTTTGAATTTCTGCAGAAGATTTGATGCAGAACACTTCAGTATTTTTATTCTTTAAGAGTATTTCTGGAGACGCTATGCTTACGTCTGAACTTTCTGAGACAGAATTAGGTACATAGTCCTGATCGGACATGTTCTCACTGGAAAATTCTGCTTCGGAATCCTGAAATAGTAAACATATATTTTTGTACATACTCAGAAAGTTTCATTGTAAGGAAGAAAATTGCTGAAAATTAAAACATATCTGACTATTCAATAAATCATACTTACGGATGTTGAGGGGTCAGGTTTGGGCTTCACATTTTTCTCATAGCAAGTTTTATGCCAGAAGCGGGAACAAACTAGATTGAGCATATAATAAAAAAGGTTGGTTTCATTTGATTAAAATGTGATTCAAGAAAAGATGCTTTAAAAAGTGATAGGTAAAACAGTGAGAGATGATCAGTGTGGTTGAAAGTGTGGCTATAAGATGGAAGAGAACAGAGATAGGAGAAGACTAATACAAATATGAATAGATTACACAATTACACAGGCAGATAGACTGAGAAAGAAAGAAAGAAAGAAAGAAAGAAAGAAAGAAAGGTCAGCTTTTTCAAGCTAATTTAAAGATACATTTAGAATGTCAAGATTACACAGTTTTAGGGTTTCAATGGTAAAACATTTTTAAAAATATTAAAATTTTCAGAACAAAATACTTACCCTTACATCTCACACCAGCCCACTTAAAAGCGGAATAAGGACCACTACAGCAATCACATTTATTCAAGCTTGATACTACTGAGGAAATTATGTCATGTTTACAGTTCTGTTGGAAAAAAGTTATAATTGATTAGCAGAGATTAGAGAGTATTACTATGGTTAGGTATTAAAGGCACCATAGAATGCATTGATACAATATTTTAAATTGGTCTCTGATATCTACATAAAAGGTATGTGGCTTAGGTAAGGGCAAAAATGATCCAGAAACAGTTTTACCTGTCCATATTATTCAACTATGCCAAGGTAAATTTCAAGGTTTTTCATTCTATGGCACCTTTAAGACATAGGGCTAAGGTTTAAATAAGTTATTTTAATTTCACTAATAACAAAATGTATATCACAAATGTATTGCACTGTACTGAATAGTATGACAAAAGCAGTAAGTATGGGGACATACGACACACAAACCATGATGCAGTTTGACAAAACACACACTGAACTTCTACCCATCCCCCACAACATGACAAAAGCAGTAAGTATGGGGACATATGACATATGATACACATGCTAGCTCAGAATGAACCATCATCCATACAATTGTAACTTAAACAATTCCTATGACTGATGATACATGGGGCAACTTTTTGAGCAATGTTGCAGGGCAACTTAGGTTAATGTTGGCATCAATGGGCAACCAGATGAGAAACAGGGCCCATGACTGATTTAAAGTATCCAGATAAAAATTTGTTACCCATTCTCAGTGGGGAAAGTGCCCAAGCAACATTGCTCAAAACAATTGCCTGACAAAATTACTCAAAATGTTGTCCTGTGTATCATCAGCCTATCACTATCCTTCAATTCTTTACGTTTGATTGTAATTAAAAATCAATGTTGTTGCCAACTAAAGAACATTTAGGAAATAAATGCCTATTAAATGCTCATCTTTAATGGAAAGTACATTACCTGTTGAGCGTTGTCATGACATGTCAGCTGAGAATCAGACATTGTTGAGATCTGAAAAGGTTTGATTACTGAACATTAATTTTGGATAACACGGCAGTACATGGTGATGCTTTGAGTATCCAAAACAACTGATGTGAAAATGACATAATACAAGTGAATTCATAGATCAAACAATCAGGGTATGAGAGAAATCATTGCAGCACACAGTCCTAATTGTCTGTAATGTTAAGGTAATGATTCTACATCATCTTACCAAAGTTAAAGGATTAGTTCACTTTTAAAAAAACTTTTGCTGATAATTTACTCACCCCCATGTCATCCAAGATCTCCATGTCTTTCTTTCTTCAGTCGAAAAGCGAAACGATCGTTCATTTAAAAAATAAATAAAAAAGTTTAAGTTTTATAAGCACAAATGCTCGCCTTGCTCTGTTCTGTGATGCACGTTCGTGACGTCACGTAATACGCAATGACGTTGAAAAGTTCACGGTTGACTTAGGCGGAAGTACCGAAATGTATGTTTGTGCGTATCCTGGGTGTTTTAATATTAAAAAGCCTACTGACTCGGTACTTCCGCCTAAGTCAACCGTGACCTTTTCAACGTAATTGCGTATTACGTGACGTCACGAACGCGCATCACAGAACAGAGCAAGGCGAGCATTTGTGCTTATAAAACTTAAACTTTTTTAGTTATTTTTTAAATGACCGATCGTTTCGCTAGATAAGACTCTTATTCATCGTCTGGTATCGTTTAAAGCCCTTTGAAGCTGCACTGAAACTGTCATTTGGACCTTGAACCGTTTGGGTCCCAATGAAGTCCATTTTATGGAGAAATGTTTTCATCAAAAACCTTAATTTCTTTTCGACTGAAGAAAGAAAGACATGGACATCTTGGATGACATGGGGGTGAGTAAATTATCAGCAAAAGTTTTTTTAAAAGTGAACTAATCCTTTAATGGAGATTTAACTACCTGTTGAGCATTACAAACACACACTTACCTCCTCTGACCCATCTCCTGTTGCACTGCTGACCAAAGCATGCACCTGTTGTTCGGCCTCAGAACAAACCTGTAAAATATGAAAGATTTTTGTAAGCAGATTGACAAGAGGTCAGCTATACTATAGTATAAGACACTTTTATGGAAATTTTAAAGAAATCAATACAGTTTATAAGGATTTTGCTAGGGATGCACCGATACCACTTTTTCCAGTACTCGCCCGATACCTTAATTTTTGGTACTTGCCGATACAGAGTACCGATACCGATATTTTTATTGTATTTGTAAAATTTTTTAATATTGGGTAAAGAAAACAAAGGAGTATTAAAATGTTAGTTGGTTAACTTCATTTATCAAATAGATACAGTCAAACCAAAATTTATTCAGACACCTTCAACATTTCTCACATTTTATTCGCTAGTTTAGAAAATGCTAATAAAATATTACAAGAACTCCAAGTTAAACTGTGTCAGAACAAATTTAGCTTGATAATATCTTTCTATCAATCAATCAAAATTATTCAGACAGCTGTTGGTATAACAATATTTACACAACTTTATACTTTGTCGGGCCACCCTTAGCCTTAATGGCAGCCTGTAGTCTCCGGGGCATGCTGTCAACCAGCTTCATGAAAGCCTGAATTTACATTTTTTCCATTATTTGGTCTGAATAATTTTTGGTCTCACTTTTGTATCAATTTTACTGGTAGTCCACTGTATGAAGATTTTTTGGGTATAATTTGTCACGGTTTACTTTATTTTGCTATCCTCAGTTACTTAAATTAACTATAGTGTCCTGCACCCACTAGTAAAAACAAAACAAAAAAAAAATATATATATATCTGGTCTCTGAATAATTATTGGTTTGACTGTATATCCTTCGGTTATTTTTCACACTTAATTATGCCCATTATAATGTAATTTACAATTTGTTGTTACTTTCACTGTTAATTTTTTATTTATTTGCTCTATGGTACATCATCTTAAATAGCATTAGAGCTGCTCCATTGCAGCGGCTCAGTGCTGTAACCACGCGTTTTGCTGTAATTATGCAGGGAACCACTCGTTATAAATCATCTAATATTTTCAGATATAGAAGAATTTTTTTTTTCATCTGAAACATGCTGCGATTTAGATTTCAAAGCCACTCATATAATGCAGAAACCTGCATGAAGCAAGGAAAACACGCACAGCGCGCGCACTTATGTGTACCGGAGCAGATGACAGGGACAAGTACAGAACAGCCTAGCGCATTGAACACAGGCTGATAGTTTCACTTGTGTTTCACTCGTGTTCAGTGCTTAAGTTTAAAAATAAATGATGTTTAAAGTGAATGAATGCCCCTATATGTTTTCATATATTTACGATTTAGTTTTAATTTAAATGATGTGCGCTGAGCGAACATCAATAAAGATCACACCACGGAAGTGCGCTCTCTCTCTATCTCTCTCTCCCTACTGTTGAGTAACTTGTGCATTGTTTTACTTACTCGTTTTTGACATTTCAGACCGAAGTACAAACTTTCCAGTGATATCTGTGAGAAAGGGATATTCACTCGACAAGCTCGCGCATCTGCGCCGCCGAGCGCTGGATCCACTCCGCGTGTTTTGCTTATCAGCTTGCTCACATCAGCTATACAGGCATTAATGCTGAATGTTTAACATTATATTCATTGCATATACATGTTTAGACATCCTTAATCTCTAATAACTACATTCTGCTGTCTGTTTTTCTGTTGTTGGTGTTTCTTTGTCTGAATATGGCACTCGTGCGTGGTATCGGCGTTTCGTATCGGGGTATTTTAACGAGTACATGAGCTCAGTATCGGCCCGATACCCAATACCAGTATCGGTATCGGTGCATCCCTAGATTTTGCATCATCTTACCAAAGTTAATGGAGATTTAACTACCTGTTGAGCATTACAAACACACACTTACCTCCTCTGACCCATCTCCTGTTGCACTGCTGACCAAAGCATGCACCTGTTGTTCGGCCTCAGAACAAACCTGTAAAATATGAAAGATTTTTGTAAGCAGATTGACAAGAGATCTTACCAAAGTTAATGGAGATTTAACTACCTGTTGAGCATTACAAACACACACTTACCTCCTCTGACCCATCTCCTGTTGCACTGCTGACCAAAGCATGCACCTGTTGTTCGGCCTCAGAACAAACCTGTAAAATATGAAAGATTTTTGTAAGCAGATTGACAAGAGATCTTACCAAAGTTAATGGAGATTTAACTACCTGTTGAGCATTACAAACACACACTTACCTCCTCTGACCCATCTCCTGTTGCACTGCTGACCAAAGCATGCACCTGTTGTTCGGCCTCAGAACAAACCTGTAAAATATGAAAGATTTTTGTAAGCAGATTGACAAGAGATCTTACCAAAGTTAATGGAGATTTAACTACCTGTTGAGCATTACAAACACACACTTACCTCCTCTGACCCATCTCCTGTTGCACTGCTGACCAAAGCATGCACCTGTTGTTCGGCCTCAGAACAAACCTGTAAAATATGAAAGATTTTTGTAAGCAGATTGACAAGAGATCTTACCAAAGTTAATGGAGATTTAACTACCTGTTGAGCATTACAAACACACACTTACCTCCTCTGACCCATCTCCTGCTGCACTGCTGACCAAAGCATGCACCTGTTGTTCGGCCTCAGAACACTGTGTGGATTCAAAATCAAGTACTAACACTTCTCCACATGGTTGAAAAATTGTTTTAACTGTAAACTGTGTCTTTAAATTAGAATAAAAGGATTATTTCAATCTGTTAATACCTTGCTTCTCCATGGCCAGTCAGAATCTCCATAGTTATACGTAATCTCTTCCCCAGGACTTATGTCCTTTACTGCAAATAAGCACAGATGGGGCTTTCCGTCCACTCTGATTGTTTTCATTTTGCTGTTGGGGTTCACATGATCATCATTGACGATTCTCCCTAAAGAACCGTCTTCTCTGGCAGCATCAACCCTGAAGCAGCAAGAACACAGTGCTAACTCCAAGGTGTAATATTGACTGAATCATTCAATTGGAAAGTTTCACAGAATAATAATAATAATAAAAAAGTTAATTCTAGTTTACCACTACTGCATCAGGAAATGCAAAGTTTGTATATCTGGGTGACCCACAACTTTGTACATTTGAAAGACATTGTAAATTAAGTACAGCAGTATACATACCACAACTGTTTTCCATCACAACGAAATTCAAATAAAAAAACTTCAAGTGCAGCGTGGTATACTCTGTGCCTTCTTGCATATTCTTGTTTAGTTATGACTTCCCCTCGATATTCGATAAGAAAATCTCCTTTTTGAAAGTGGCGACAGCTGAACACTCCTCGACCTAGCCAAGAGCAGATCAGTCAGGGTTAAAAAGTTAAAACAATACTTAAAACATAGACACTTGTGTTACTCACCTTTAAATGAATTTATGTATTTTATTTCAAATCCATCCTTATCTTTGAGCATGGATGCAAAACATGCAGCTTCATCCTTTGGTTTTAGTTTGGCCCTCTGGGACCTTGTTGCTGCCATTTCCTGCAAAATCCAGATGATATCCAGTCACTTTACGAAATGATATTATAAAATTATTAGATTATGTAATTGTTTTTTTAGACATCACTGACCTAATCAACTATGAGTTTATACTTTTATTTGCTGTAGAGGGCTTAAATATAAGCAATAGGGATCATTCTGGGCTACTTGCAGGTCAGTAGATAGCACCAGTGAAACAGGAAAAACATCTAAAACCTTCCCATTTGGTTTAGTATTTTTAACAATCTGAAACATGCTGCTTTTCTCCTTCTCATTGTTACTGTCACTAAAGAGAAACATTATGATTATGGCTATAAGACTTTATATACAGTATATGAAACCTCTATAGTAAACTAGAGTAATAATCCTAGATACAATAGTGTTTTTTTATTTATTTACCATAGTAAAAATTAAAGAATACTATGGTTTATTAGTTCACTAATATTACAGGATACTGAAGTGCATTAACAAAGTGTAGTAATCATTATAACATACTGCAGTAAACTTCAATTTACTACATCAAATACTACAATATTATTCCATGTGGCCTTTCATACATTAACATTAACCCCATTAGCACAACACTGAACTGCCCAGAGAGCTAAATATGATCTCAATCTGGCATCATGAGTTATTTAACCCTTGGCTATTAACTTACATAACACAAGCGGTTTAGTTATTGCTTATCTTTATTTGTCAGACTAGTAACTTAAGTTAATTGTTAATTGCTTAACGCTAGTTATAATTTGTGAGGAAACGCTAGATAAAAGCTTACAAACGTGACCAAAGCTAGCCTGATTAACTGCTTTATAACGTTAACTAATATAATATAATGTTTTATGGTTTATTGAGTTGTATCATCAGTCTTACCTTAAGTGTCTTCAGAGTGGCCTGCTCATTATCTCAGCCGGAAATGACTCGGTCGGAGGTGGGGGAGGGTAGAAAAATGATTCCAGTGATTTTGCTTCTCTGTGTTTTTATTTTTATAGTTGTGGTGTGGACTTTGTTATTCCTTTATATTTAGAACGATTTTACAAACATATCTTTATCGTCCTTTGTGTGAATAGGCTAAAACACAGTGGTTAGACAAAACCCGAATTTACGAGGACTCACCTTTCAGCCAATCAAAACCCGCGATTCCATACACACTTATGAATATTAATAAGGAGGTGCAGTACCAAGACCCATCTGCAGGGGCGCAGTCCCGATACACACGCTTAACACAAAGTCCGATGATTGTGAACTAGAAGGACTTTTGGAGAAAATTTGAATTTGAACTCCTCCTACATGTAGAAACACTTCTACGTTGTCTGAATTATGAGGACACTGGCTCTGTCCTCATAATCCAAAATGTCCACCTAGTGTTGCGTGTATTCATATGAAATGTCCTCGTAAATCACAAAAACCAACACACACACACACACACACACACACACACACACTCTCACACACACACACACACACACACACTCTCACACACACACACACACACACACACACTCTCACACACACACACACACACACAATGATAAAAGTTACTATCAGTAAAATAGTTTCAGGAGAGCCGCACATATGCGAGTAATTCACATTCAAACACTTTCTCTGTTGCTCGATCTCTTCAAAATTGTTTATTATTTTGTTTATTAACATATTTTGTAACATAAATCAATTCAAATAATACAGGAAAACACAAATGTGACATGAACAAAAGCAAAATGAAATTCATGTTTTAATATAAAATTCAAGCTAAGTATCATATTAATTTTACACAATTTTTTAGTTTAGTTTTATATGTAAATTCACAATATCAATAAAACCTGTCCCTCATTCCTGAAAAAAATGCTATTTATATTATTGTTTATAATATAGTTACAATACAATATTTAAATGAATATACTGTAAAATAGGTCCTCACAAAAGAAACACAGTTGGAGCTTTCAACACACAAAGATATAATTGTAAAGCTATAATTTATTAATCTTGCACAAGATTCCATACAATTCCTTTATTCCACTTTACCATGCACACATTAAATACTTTTCCGAGTCGTTTATTATTATTATTATTATTGCTATTTTTAATTTGCCATCATTTACTTGAAAACATTTATGATTATTTTGAGAAATTGGTAAAAATATGATTTTCACCCTCAACTAATTAAACAAACAAAAATTTTAAAAGAGAAATAAAACAGTTAAGTAGTGAAACAACTTTATATTAATATTATTACATAAGATGCAATATAAGTCACAGGTGTCCCCAGAATGTGTTTGTGAAGTTTCAGCTCAAAGTACATCACAGATCATTTATTATAACATGTGGAAAATGTAATTTTTGGGGCGTATCTAAAAAAGAGCTGTTTTGCAAATGAGCTGCATATTCCTTCAGTCAGTCAGCGGCTGTGAGCGGGGCCTGAGCAATGTGATGTCACACTGCTGAGAGATTCAAAACAACATGTCTAATGAGACTGCTTTAGTTTAATGGGGATTACAAATAAGGAGTGGTTGGATTTTTATCATTGTAGGGTGGATGTGTTCACACACTGCCAACACACATTCATGTCCAAACACCATGTAAAAGTGTATTTTGCATAATAGGTGCCCTTTAACAGCTATACAATAAGATACAAAAATAATGTTTGTAGAAAGGAGCGACGACTATGATATTAAACATCCAAAAACATAGATTCTGTTATATAAAATCAGCTGTATATTAATGGCACTTGAGCAGTATTTAGCACTTCCTGAACATGATGCTGTGGTCCTCAGTGTTGTTTGGCACAGCAAAGACATCTGAAGAACTTGCTGTACTGCTGCCTGACCTGGACAAGAACGAGACGAAAGGAGCTGAGTGATTTCACAAGATCAATTTAACCTCTGAAACTCATGAACCAGAATAGAGTTTGTTTAGAATAAACAGGTAAGTGTGGCTTTTAGAGATTACATGTACTCTATAAGTAAATATTCATGCTTTACTTCTCTTCTATATAGCCTATACAGTCTCGGGAGACAATGAATACAAATCAAGAAAAAGATTTTAAACTGATGTTGGAATAAAAAAGTAGTAGTTTTAAAAGCTTGGAGATCAGATTCGTTCTCTGTATTTTTAAATTAGTTTTTTTGAGATTTTCACAAGAAGGAAATGGAAGAGTTATAGTTTAAAGCAGCACTATGTAACTTTTTCTGTGTTCAAAATTTGCAAAATGTATATAATGAGCGAGTACATCATGAAATCATATTACAAACCGCCTTTTTGTCTACTACAGTACACTTCTAAAAAGTGCTGATATTTTAATTATTGTAGCCTGTTCATCAGAGTAACACATACATAGACATAAACTTAGAGAAGTAGCTCCGGTTAGAAATAATACATAACATTATGCCACCGTTGATTATATTCATACACTGATTAATGATATCTGAAAGAATTGACAGTTAAAAATCTCTGTAAAGCTGCTTTGTATTGTATCAAGTGCTATATAAATAAAGGTGACTTGATTTGATTTTATATACTGTAACACCTGGTTAATTATTATTTTTTTTACTTCTGGCTCATTTTATTAATTGTGAAAAGTAATAATATTTGTAGTCAGAAATTGACTGAACGTAAAATTTCTGTGGAACTAGTTACTAAATTATAATCAGTTAAAACTGCTGAAATTTTTTACAGTGCATGTAAATTAAATAAAGTCTGACCTCATTATTGAGGACACAGTAGATGAGGAAGATGAAGGTTCCCTGCTGGGAGTTCAAGATCAGGAACAGGATCTCCAGCACCTTACTGCCATTAGTGAAGAAACCCAGAATCCAGGAGCAACCAAGAACCACAAACTGAGCCAGTGTTTTAAACACCATTATCCTGCAAATAAACAGGGAAAGAGAGACAGTTTATGTGTTTTTATTGACTATGTGGTTTTCTATAGAGCGATTAAATGATAATGTTACTTGGTTTGTTTCATCAGTGAAACTTCAGCATTGAGATTTGTAAGAGTTGAGCTCAGACTGATGATGATCTTGATGAAGAGAATCGTGTTTGACTGCAAAGTAGAAGAGTAATTAATCACCCTGCTCCCTTTCAAATGGTCTCTTTCACTGTGTTGAATGCTTATGGGGTAAACTCCTGTTTACTCTGAAGGCTGAAGCCTGATTTGTTTCATGTTCGTGTAGCTGCACAAACAATTGGCACTTCAGAAAGGGGTGGAGCCTACTGTTATATAAGTCAGCCCTGAGCAAATTTGGGCTCTGAATTTTACCCGTCCAAGTGCACACACACAACAGTTAATAGTGAACAAACACACTATGAACACACACCCAGAGCAGTGGCAGCCATTTTTGCTGCAGCACACACAGAGCAGTTGGGGCAGAGCCGGCGCCAGCGCAGAACTGATGAGGGGGCGGCTGAGGTAACGAAAGGGGGCGATGACGTAGCACAAAATAAAAATTCAATAAAAATAAAAACATATGTGGCCCATTCACGTATTTGTCGGACCTTAAACAAACCTGCCCGCGCTACTACTATTAGAATACTGGGTTCACACAATTGTTTTGGTTGCGAGACAGGTCAGTGGAGGTTTTTTTTTTTTTTTGAGTGCCGTGTTTTAGAATGATGTCTTATGCGCGGAGAATCTGCTATAAAAGACGAGAGCGCAGCATTCAAATTCAAATACATCCGTAGCGCATTTACTTTGAAATACAATGAAAAAGTGACCCTACTAAAAGGTAGCCTACTTAGCAAATACAGATGGCAGAGTAGCCTATAATAAAACAAAATGGCATCAAATTAGAAAATCTGACATCCAGGAAATAACATGACTTAGGGCAGCAGTTTTACCACAAATACAGTCTAGACGTGATATCACCACAACCACCAGAAATACTTAATTACAATGAAACACATTGCGACCAATTCCCTGACATAACATTCATTGTGGCCCATTTAACAGATACATCATTTTAAGTTTAACAAATTGAACAGCAACAAACAATACAGCAAAATAATCAACTAACTGCGATAATCTAGCCCTCTATTAAACATAAAAAAATTATTTCATAAGTGCTGCATAATGCCTGCATGTAGTTGAACAGCTTGCGGGAAGTTTGTGTGTCAGATGTAACAATTAAAATGCGACTTTGTGAAACAGACTGTCTTAAATTGTTGCTATAGTAGCATCATAGTAATGCTAGAAAGCCTATTCATTTGGCAATTGTGTTTTTTAAATAAACATTATATTTCATAAATAAAATCTATTTTCACACTCATCTGCCCCCTCACGCCCCCCCGTGGCGTCAGCCCTGAGTTGGGGGCTTGGTGCCTTGCTCAAAGGTCTCAACTCAGTCGTGGTATTGAACGTGGAAGAGAATGCTGTACATTTACTCTCCCCACCTACAATCCCAGCGGGTACCCGAGACTCATACCAGCAACCTGTAGGATATCAGAGACTGAATCAGACAAATTTAAGATTCGATCAGAACATCGAAACATGAGAAGCTGAGATTCCACAAAGAGGGGCCTCAAAGCTGTAACAGGACAACGTCATAAATCTGTCTAAATCCTAGCGCCAACTAGCCTGAAGCAAGCAAACTAACCAGCAAGCCTCTTTCACAGAACAGCTTACAACCTTGAGACAAAAGAACACATCTAAGTTCTAACTGAATAGGTGCAGTTAATATCAATTTTAGCCTCATTGTGAAACTCAAATCAAGGGTTAAATAAGTGATTGATGGTTGTTCACATACTTACCTGGCAGGGGAGAAACCATGATCAAGAAGGTGGTTTACCCAGGGAACCCCCAACCCCTGGGTGCCGTTGGCTGCCAACTCCTCTGGGTGTATGTGCGCTTGGATGGGTTAAATGCAGAGCACAAATTCCGAGTATGGGTCACCATACTTGGCCACACACCACTTCCCTTTCAGGTCTATGCAATAGCACATATTGCTATAAACTTGGGTAATCACATTTTCATTCTCTTAAACTCATCCTTTCCTCACTTTCTCTCTTTCTGCAACGTGTGAATGTGTGAATACTTGTGTTCATGTTCAGCGAGTGGGCGATTTACAAGCACTGTCAGTCAGTGCTCCATGCCTTGAGTTTGGGCCTAATGACTGTAGAGTCATCCTCAAACCAAGACACAGCTGTGTGCCTAAGGTGCTCTCCACTCCATTCAGAGCACAGGTCATTACCCTCATGGCTCTTCATAATTCAGAGGAAAAGCATGCTCCACCTTCACTCTGTATGGTTTAGGCTCTTAGGCTGTATGTAGAGCAATCTAGCCACAATCTGCTTTGTTTGCTTCGGAGGCTGCCATAAAAGGCAACCAGTCAGCAAAGTAGAGACATCTCGCTGGATAGTTGGCGCTATCGTCCTGGCTTATGCCTCTGTTGGCTTACAGTGTCCTATCAGAGTGGGGGCCCATTCCAACATTTCTATTGGTGATATTTCTGTAGCTGCCAGATGGTCTTTGTCGTCTGCCTTTATAACTTGAACATCCCTGCCCTTCAGGCACAGATTTTGTCTGTCTATTTTATGTAATCTCCTGTATAAGTTTAGAAGGTCTTGTTATGTTAGACCCCAGCAGGGTGACTTGGGTCTCATAATTGGCTCATGCTTGTAGGAGCCCTCATTATGGGTGCTCTAGAGCATCACAACGTGAGAGACTGTTCAGAAGGGAACGCTCTGGTTATTAATGTAACCTTGGTTCCCTGCCGTGCGATAAGGCTACACACGAGTCAACGACTGTCTCTATCAGTCAATAAATTCTGACCAAATGGCATTCAGAGCCGACATATATAGCAATCGGCTCCACTCCTTTTGGCAGGCTGAAGTGCTTTTGTTCGTGCAGCTACACAAACGTGAACAAATCAGGCTGCAGTATTCAGAGTAAACAGGAGTTTACCCCATAAGCGTTCAACGCAATGCTCATTCTCTTATCTCATGGAACCGAGGTTGCATTATTAACCGTAGCATTTTCCTTTTAATGAACATAAAAGTCATATGAGAAATAATAAATGTGTTTACCGCTAGTATGACACAAACAGGACCCAGAAAACTCCAGATGAAGCCTTTATCAATTTTAATCCAGCAGCTGTTAAGAGAAAACATTTTCAGAAACGACTATTTCAGGTGCTGACTGGTGAAAAATTATAGATTTACTCTTGTGTATGATGCTGCTATATCATGTGTGTGTATTTTATCAGATAGCACAAATGTCACAAAATCCCAGACCTGCTTTATTTCCTTCTAATCAAATTAACTTAAAAATAACAACAACTCACTGTTCACTGCCGTAGCCTTCAGGAACCAGACCAACAGACACGCACACCACAACCAGAGAAACCACATATCCAATCACACACAGGAATCCACTGCTAAGCACCGCCCTCTTTTTGGAGCTGATCTGCGATAGGTTCTTCACACAGATGAAGAGCAGCACAGCTTCAATGAACATCCACACAAAGCCGGAGAGGAAGAGGAAGTGCAGAAGGCCTGAGATCACGGCACACAACACCTGGAGACCATGAGAGACGGTTATGATGATTCTCAGTGAGGCTGTGCTGAGCTGTAGGGCTCCTTCATCATTCTCACCTGCTGAGGCCGTATGAGGTTCAGGAACTGCTGTGTGAGCAGGAATAGTAGGTGAGCCAACAGAAGACTGATGCATATGTTGATTCGAGCCACATTATTCACACCAGGACTCCACTGACAAAGGGCAAAGGTCAACAGGGCCAAACTGAAGAACACCAGCCCCACGATCACACACACCAAATTCAACAGCTCCATCAGTGAGTCTCTCTGAGAAAACATGTCAGAGAACATGAGTGCCAAATCTGTGCTGCTCTTCAGTGTTCACTAGAAATGTTCTGTACCTCTGGTGGGCGGCTGGTTTGCATGATGAGAGCGAATGTTGACAGATGAACACAGGAACACACAGTGTAGCTGCTGTTGGTCTTTAAAACAGAACAACCATCTACAATCCACTCGCTGATATTCCAGAACACACAAGACAGAGAACTGTTGGGATCAAACTCCTGCAAACAGAAGAAGGAAAATAAAGAAAATATAAGAACATTAAATATGAGATATTTTCAGATGTTCATCAGTTTTCAGGTTTGACAAATACAGTCATGGCCAAAAATATTGGCACCCTTGGTAAATATGATCAAAGAAGGCTGTGAAAATTAATCTGCATTGTTAATCCTTTTGAACTTTTATTAACCCTTTCAGTGGTGAGTTTACAATATTCTAGCAGTCCCCCCAGAGTGAGTTTTTTTAAGGTTTGCCCTTCCCGTTTCCATGGCGACGCGTCATGATTGTCACATGACACACCGTGGCTACAATAACACTGTATGACAGATGGATCTCTTTTATTTAGTTTTTTCTTTTTTATTTAATATATTCACAAACTTGCTTACCATGTCATGGACAATCTGCAAACGTGCGAAACCACAGTTTGAATTTGGCAGATATGCGACGTCACCGAACCATAGACTGTAAAAAAGTACATATTTCAGTCTCTTACTCTGATGTGTTTGAAGGTGAAGTTGACTGGTTTGGTGAGTTTAGTGTTGGTAGTTTTGGGAAGAGTTGCTGAGATCACAGTGGACATCATGGTTTTAATCGTGTCATTTGATGTGTTGAAGAAGTCTGGCTTCAGTAGTTTCTCCATCGTGTTGTAGCTCATGAAAGCCACAGCAGCTGATCCTGTGTGACAGAATCAGAAACTACAGTACATGCAATACTATGTAAAACAATCAAAAAAAATTAAGCAAATGTGGTTTTGTGGTAATGGTATGACATCTCTTTTTTTCTCCACACTGAAACATTTGACATACTTTCAATGTTCTTGGCGATCCCAATGAGATCAATGTCCACAGAAGAATTTGATGTGTCAAGTTGAGGGATTTTCTCTAAGGTGAACTGTGGTCCAACCATGAAGACTTGAACCTCTGATTAAACAAACAGTTATGTGCTAAAGTTATATATCTGAAAATATATAAATGAAAGGCCAATTCAATCATTCAATTTGCAAGACAAAGAAAACTATTCAGTATTGTTGGGTTTTCATCCCTGATGTAGTTTAAACCCTTCAGGTTTACTTTTTATCTGCTTACTGCATAAATGTAAATTAAAGCAATATTAACAATTAGGTCATCTGGAGTATACTGTATACTCAAGTACTCCAATGCTCAACTTGTTTTGCTTCCAAAATCAAATGTCCATTATGTCCTTAAAATCAAACACTGTAATTTATTACCACCATAAATTGCACCGTTGACATCAACAACCAAAGATACAGGCAGTGTTCCCAGTCAACAATTTGATCTCACAGTGATCTCACCATGAGCTCGCATGATACTCGTGATGAGGTCACAATGTGAGGTAACAGTGAGCTAAAAGTGTAATCTCATACTAATGTGAGATCAAAGTGCACTCACTGCACAGAGACTAGGTACCCAGCATATATTGCAGCATGAAGCTTTTGACTGTCACCATTGTTGAGATTCATACACCGATTCTTGATGTATCTCTTTTTTCTTTCTTTCTTTTTTTTTTTTTAGTTGACAGTAGTTCAAAGTGTTTGTGACTTGTCATGCTTTTAAAATCCTTCATACATTTTTATGACACTGCTGGATATACTGTATAATCACAGAGCTATTATAATTAAAAACTTCAGATTAGTAACACATCACAAACACTGAATCTAGGTTATGAATTACCTCGATGGTAACATCAAACAAAACAATAACATATCTAAATATCTGTTAATTCCCAATAAGCGCTTTCGTAGATGTCTGACAGAAATTGTGGGTTAAAAAGTGTTGTTAGTAATGTTTGAAGCTGGTGATGCCATTTGTGGAGATGTTTAATCATTCTCTGCTGAGATCATGAGAGATTTAATCTCTTCTTTTATTTCAATTGATTTCATCTACGTCTGTGGCTGGAAGTCAGTAGTATGATTGGAGAACGTTATTATTACAGACATCTGTTAGCTGGGCGTGCACTCATGAGCTCATCATGTGAGAGCACTGTGATATCTCTGTGATAGTATTGAGAAACAGGAAGTAGAATGTGCCCCGGTGACCGATATTTGAACTGCCGCCTCTCAACCTGCTCAACATTTTGAATTCACAATGAGCTCACATATTACTCACACTGTGACGATCACCGTATGAGAATGGTGCATATATAATCTGAATTTTCTCGTTAATAATAATTGTGTCTCCACTTACCTACAGCAGCAAGAATAAAACTGACTCTGTCACTTGTGTCTGTCGGCTTCACTAATGCAGAAATGAGTTTCTCGTTGGCTTTTAACATGCGGTTTCCATAGGAGGCTAGTTCAGTTGACTCTACAATTTTCTCTGAAGCGTTGAATACCATATTCAAAATGTTTTCCACAGTCTAAATTATTGATTAGAAAAATACAGTTATTGTAGATTGTAAATCATTACTGCGTCAATCATTATGTAACGGATGCAGATTTGATTTTTTTATTTTATTTTATATGAAGACTTACATCCAAAGGAAGCACTTGAGCTGTAATGTTCTCTATCTGCTCAATAATATTTTTCAAACATCCTCCAGTCTGACTCTGAAATCACAATTGAGCTTTATACGATAAATAAAACAGACTCTGTGAATTTAACAATATTGTATAAGCAAACAAAAGCAAGTGCACATAACCATCAGCAATAAATAGAAAAGCACATTCATATTTTTCTTATCTGCAACATTATTGCAATGCTCTTTGGACTATTATTGAGTCCAACTCTAAAACTTTAATTTCAGAAACTCAACTTACAGTGCATCCTTCCTGCAGTGTTATATTTATATCTGCAATGACAGAAATCAATGAATATAGCCATCAGTGTAGGGAACAAACAACATTTTTTGTAGTTTTACTGTGAAAAAACATGAAACTAAATTCTAAAGGTGACTAACATGTCTCCGCACAGTCAACCATATGGAAACTGAGCTGAGGTATAAATTCTCTTAATATTAATAAACGTATGATTTGTGCACTGAAGCTCATGAAAAAAAAAAAGAAGAAAAGTCTGCTCTGTGGAAGAAGTGATGTTTTTAAAGCCCTTTTTAAAGCTTGAAGAATGTCGACATTCACTGCCATTAATGATGCTAACATCTGAACGTTTGGGTGAATAGAGAAGAAAATTTCACATCCCTCATCTTTATAAACACATTCACACACCTGTTCAGTTCAACAGATCCACAAATATTCAGTCAAAACATAATCAACAGAGGAAACATCAGACTACATTACCAGCTGAGCTCGTCTCTGGTGCGACTGTTGAAAAAGTGACACTAATGTTAGTAACAACTGAAAAAAATAATGACTGATAATGAACAAAGACGGAAATATGATATATACAGGTATATATATATAAAAAATCATGTAATTATAATTACCTGCACAGTATGCTGCTTGGTTGATAGTTGGTCTAACCAGCTCATAGACATAATAATTGCCTGGACAGGCTTTGACTTTAATGGGATAAGACCCGTAATAGCAGCAGTAATTGTCCCAGTGACTGCAGACATCTCGAGTGACGACTCCATCCTGTACTGTTGGGTGTCCACCACGAATCCACAGTGGCATTCGGGTACCACAGCTATAGATTTCAACACACGTGTCTGGGATCTGAGTGCTCACACCGCTAATGAAGAGACGATACCAGCCGCTCCAGGTGAGAACTCTGTCATACTTGTAGGAGTTGGATTGGTGACTGCTGTTGGCTCTCCATGGTTCGTCCAGCACAGTGTAGTTGTTGCAGGAGTCAACGGAGGGATAAACTGTTATAAAAATATGTATATACAAATATTGCTTAAAATGGTGCTAGGTAGTATGTGTAATGTTGGAGACTTCTATATGCCAGCAAAAGGAGGATGTGTTCAGGTAGTAGAGTATGATGCAAAAATATATATATAAGTATATATAAAGTATATATAAACTCAAACAGTTTGAGTTAGCCTAACTTGTCGGCTTTTTAAGGCAATCAGTTTCCTCAAACAGTTTGAGTTACCCTAACTTGTTGGGTTTTGCAGTGTGTGCATATCAGTATTTGTACACCTGTCCTAAATTTACTTATTTTAAAATGATAATTTCACATGGTCTGTATGTGTCATCAGAAACTGTGGTTTCCAATAGAAGTAGTTCCTTAAATAAATATAGGTCCCACTTTATATGGTGTCCCTAATACCTGTGTACTTATATAGTTGTTAGATGTGTACGTAGTATGTAACCACAGTGTAAGTACACATTGATACACAGTATCTACAGCTGTAATATTTCTGTAACTACACACATGTAACAACCCGTGTAAGTACAAATGTGTAAGTAACAACACTTTTTTCACTTCACTAAGTACTTGTGTAGCATGAATTATATAACTACATTTTGTAACAACAGTATGTATAAGAGTAATAGGAACAGTTTGACCCAGGGGGTGGAGATGGGAAGGTTTAGGGGTGGAATGGGATCCAGGGGGTGGAGATGGGAAGGTTTATGGGTGGAATGGGATCCAGGGGGTGGAGATGGGAAGGTTTAGGGGTGGAATGGGATCCAGGGGGTGGAGATGGGAAGGTTTAGGGGTGGAATGGGATCCAGGGGGTGGAGATGGGAAGGTTTAGGGGTGGAATGGGATCCAGGGGGTGGAGATGGGAAGGTTTAGGGGTGGAATGGGATCCAGGGGGTGGAGATGGGAAGGTTTAGGGGTGGAATGGGATCCAGGGGGTGGAGATGGGAAGGTTTAGGGGTGGAATGGGATCCAGGGGGTGGAGATGGGAAGGTTTAGGGGTGGAATGGGATCCAGGGGGTGGAGATGGGAAGGTTTAGGCATATGTAAAGTGGGAGGAGTTGGATCTCTAGTTGGTGGAGTTGGTGCACCACTGTAATACCAGTGTACTTACACAGTAACTCCCCAGGAACTGTCCACTTAATATAAAGTGTAACATTCTGGACACCAACCACAATTTATATGTAAAGCCTAACTTACTGGCCGCTGCTGTGTAACATCAGAGTAATTACATGGTAAATCCATAGGAATTGTCTACTTAATATAAAGTGTAACACTTTCTTTACCAAAAAGTGCTGTTAGTCCTGTTACACATTTGTACTTCCACATACCATTCAGTGGGTTGTTACATATGTTACACAAACATTAGAGCCGTAGGTACTATGTACCAATGTGGTTACATACTACGTACACATCTAGTTACTATGAAAGTACATATGTATTAGGGACACAATATAAAGTGGGGCCGAAATTTCTAACATCTTCACCTACTACAGGATGAGAACAAATCTCAAAGTGAATTGAGCTGAATAATTAATTCCGTAGAGCTGCTTTATTGATGAATTAAACTTGTTTCATAATTGGTGCACTTTGCATATATTATACTGAGCTGAATTTAATCCAACACTGAGGGGATTTGAGCAGAATAATGACACTATTGTCTTTCTACACAGTAAACTCCCCAGAGAAAATATTAACTCTATCCAGAGAACATTTGGTCCACTCTACATAGAGTTAAATTAACACTGAAGATCTTGAGAGATTTATTGTCTTTGATTTGCAGTTGATTTTACCAAATGCTTAATCATCAGTTATTTGATCATTTAATTAAGCACTGTTTCAGTGAAGATTATTTTATTTTCATGATTTTTGGACAAACACAGTGTCTGTGAGTTGCTTTTCCACTACAAATGGAAATTACTTTGAAAAAACAAGAGTTTAAATCTAATGCATCCTGAGATTGTTTATTTGGTCCAGAAACAGTATAAATTATGTCTAAATGAACCTTAAATGTAAAAAATATGTCCACTGACCACATTTGAACTAGTTTTTAACCTTGTATGGAGGTTCACTGAACGCCTAGATTGGACGAGCAGAACACGTCAAAAAAAGACGTCATAAAAACTTACATTCTGGCTCCTCAGTGGACGTCTCTTCAACGTCTGCAAAGACATAAAAAGACGTCCACTGGACGTAACTTTGCCCAGTGGGTTGGTTCAACTCTTCCCACTCTCCAAGAGCTGTTATCCAGAGTGATCAAAAGGGCTGGTAAAATGACCAAAATCTCACATCCAGCACACTCCCTCTTTGAACTGTTACCGTCTGGTTGACGCTACAGAGCTCTGAGCACCAGAACGACCAGACACAGGAACAGTTTCTTCCCTCAGGCAATCCATCTCATGAACACTCAATAATAAACATGAAACACACAACTATAATACATTATCCATTCACCACACTCACTTATTTTATCTTTATTTTCTCATTTCTAATTTGCACATACTTGACCTGTACATACATAATTGTCTATATTATATATTGTGTTTTTGCTGATTTGTACATTGCCTGTTTGGATATTTGTATATTATTCTTTTATTATCTGCGTCCTGTCCTGTTACTGTTTTCTGTTGCACTGTGGAGCTTCTACAAATTCCTTGTATGTGTAAACATACTTGGCCAATAAAGCTCATTCTGATTCTGATTCTTCTAAACCTCTGTTAATTCTCAGTTACAGTTTCTGTAGACATACAGTAAACTCAATCTTGTTAGTAATGAGTGAAGCTGGTGATGCTGTTTGTGGAGTTGTTTAATCAGATCTTGAGAGATTTAATATTTATTTTATTTCAGTTGATTTAATCTGTGGCTGAAGTCAGTTGTAGTTCTTGTGTTTCTCTTTTCTTCAGTGATTCTGCTTGTTAACAGCAGCTGTTCCTCACTAATGCTCAATCATAATTTAATTAATCACTTAATTATCTCCTTAACTTTAACTCTGCTTCAGTGTTAATTTAACTCTATTTAGAGTGGGACCAAATGTTCTCTGAATAGTTAATTTTACTCTGGGGTGTTTACTGTGTAGCTTGCTTCCTTGCCTCATATTTGATTCACTTGACAAGCAAACCACACCCAATATCTAATCTATAACATAGATCATCACATCCATCAGGCCACAAAATAAGCCAATAGTGTGCTGCATTACCAGTTGAGATGGTCGCTGGTGTGACGGCTGTAGAGCTGGTGTTAACGCTGCTAACATCTGAAAGTGTGGATCAATAGTGATAAATGAACTGAGACACAAACATCATGAAGGTGTAGAAAGAGCTTATGTAAATATAATCACCTGCACAGTAGGCTGCATCGCAGAGAGTTGGTCTAACCAGCTCATAGACATAATAGTTTCCAGGACAGGCTTTGACTTTAATGGGAAAAGACCTGATATAGCAGCAGAAATCACCCCACTGAGAGCAGGCCTCTCGAGTGACGACTCCATCCTGTACTGTTGGGTGTCCATGAGGTATCCACAGTGAGGCATAAGTGCCACAGTGACCATATGCAACACACGTGTCTGGGATGTGAGCACTCAGACCATTAATGAAGAGACGATACCAGCCGCTCCAGGCGACTGAGACGTCACACTTAAAGACTGAAAAATGTGTATTGATGTCTCTCCATGGTTGGTCCAGCACAGTGTAGTTGTAGCAGGGGTCAGACAGATTAGCTGTAATGGAAGTATATAGTTCATAAACATTACTAGCAGTCGTTCACATACAGTATCCTTCAGAAATACAGACAGTATTACTGGAATCACCAGAAACATGTTGATTTATATTCTAATACACATACTGTATCTGCACATTTACAGTTAAAACATCACAGCACAATACATTACCAACTGTGGTTGTCTCTTGTGTAACAGTTATACAGGCCAAGACATCTGAAAAAAATCATAATGAAGACAAATTAATTATCAACATTAGAAAGGGAGCATGCGTATAGCAGACAACAGACCAAACACGTAAAACAACAACCAAAAACAGCATGGCAGGCTTTTAGTTTAAGGGACGTTAAATAAATATTCTGTAATCATGTATTCACCCTCATGCCATTACAAATCAATATGACTTTAGATTTTAGATTATCCTAAAGTGGACTGAAGCTGCCAAGCCTTTTCTGTCTAAAACAACAAAAGAAGCACTGCAAAAGTTGCTCTTATGACTGCCATCTTTTCTTGAAGTCATACACCTAAAAGACTGAAATATTTGAAACTGACAATACAAAGGGCAATTCAACTGCATTTAAGACAAACATCATTGGTTCTTGCATGTCATGTGACCATCACTGACGTCACATGCACTCAATGCACTATTATTATAGTCCTAAAACCTTTTTTTAGTCCACTTCAGAGCTTCAGAGGAGGGATAGATTAATGAATTGAATTTCTTAAGTTTCTGCATGCCTTCAGATGACTTGGAATATATCACATACGTCTCATGAAGTATTACTGGCATGATTAGAAACTGAAGCAATCAATCTCTAGAATGACATCTTTTTTTATTTTTTTTATCTGATAGCATCAGTTTCTAACTACAGTCATTATATAGAAAATAATGATCAAGATAAAGACACTTACACATTTGGAAGGACATGAGGGTGTGTGTGTAAATAAATAAATAAATATGGTGAACTATTAAATTTCAACTCATGCTGTTCATCACATTAATGCCACAGTCCATGCATCTGAATGAAAGCAGCATTAAATTATTAAAGTAAACAAGGTGAGACTATAGAGTTTTATTCAGCCATAAAATACATATGTATGCATATTCCATATGCTAAACAAACTAACTGCTGTCTGTTCACTAATAGAGGAAGACAGGAAAGAGATGGCCAGAACAAAATATCAGTTAAGTAAAACACACAACTTAAATAGCATAATTTACATCTTAAATATACAGGTTTGCTCCTCTCAAATAGGATGAACATACAAATGTTTGTGACACATGAGGAGCACATATATTTTTAGCAAAAAAAGCAAAACTCACAGGATATACTTACACAGCATAACAGAGATCGGTGCTCTTATAAAACCTGTCATTAAATATGAAGAAATAAAATCCTGCATTCATCATCTGACCACAATTTATTTCAGAAATGTTTTGGTTCAGTGTGAACCAACCATTACATGCTAATCAATAAATCAATCAATCACTAAATAAATACATACATACTCACCTGTCTGAAAGGAAGCCATTGTCAGTTGACTATTGGGTGTATTGATCTTCATCTAAAAGCCAGTTCAGAGGGATAAAAAACAATTTAGGTTTGCTGTTGACTTGTTTGTTTCCTCTTTTTGTCCAACAATTTTGATTTATAAATTCAGAATATGAATAATTTATTGTCAAATAATTAAATAAAGGATTATCTTTGCTGGGAGTAATGCATCACAAGTAAAGTGAGTTATGTAATTAGATTACTTTTTTCCGTTAACTATTATCTATTCATTTTAAATTTGCAATGACATATCTGAGTTCCCTTTTCAAATGAGTAACACAAGTTACTTTGTTTTTCCATTTATTCACTGAAATATCGCCTGTCCTCGTGTTTGCTGAAATTGGGAGTACGTCCAGAGACAGACGTGCTTCCTTTGGCCTCAGGCTTATTAATTTCACTAAAGTGATTTCTTTACATAACAAGTAACTAACATAATTAACTTTTTTATGTAATAATGCAATATTGAAATGCCCTACTTTTAAAAGTAAATTTCGCCAACACTGGATATTACAGGTGACAGAAGCGATTTAAAGGACTTATGGTGAGACCCGACTTGATCAAAGCCCACATTACTCAACTATATCTACAAATCACAGTCCATAATCACACATATCAGCACATGCTGCAGTGTGTTTGATTTACAGAGACTGTTTGTTCATCATCATGAGCAGAAAGATCTTACCTGATTTGAGCTGATATACAGTGATCCTCACCGACACAACTGACTGCTTAACTATTAAAAATATCTGTGTGTTGAGATGTTTATATAGAAGTTATCAGTTCATCATTCTGACAAGGAAATACGTGCTCAATTCCACTGTTTCCTTCACAAATTCAAATGAATGCATGGAAAACTCACATATGCAGTTCCTTGTCAGGGCATTTTCATATAAGCATGACTTTTGCTTTCTAGCAAGCATATTATACTTGAATATCTAATATTATCACCTTAATTTACCATGACGTTACCATGATGGTAACGTCAAACAAAACAATAAAACATCATCATTTAAATCTATGTTAATTCTACATAAGCATGTTTGTACATATCTAACAGAACCAAGCTGATTTCACCAGAGGAGGAACCAAATTATTCCTTTCAAGTTAAAAGCAAGTCTTCAAGTCATATCCCAAGTCCACAAAGAGTTAAAGTTAATGAAATAATGAAGTGACTAATTAAATGATGATGGTGCATTAGTGCTGAACACCTGCTGTTATTGAGAATTACAGAGGATCAGATGTTGATGTTTTATTGGTTAAAATGATGTCACCATCATTGAGATCAGTGTTTGCTTTAGTTGGGCTCTTGATCTGTGACGCCTGTCTTAGATCTCTCTCTGAAGTAGTGCATGTGGTGTTATAAAGCAGAGAGATAAATGCTCTACAGTGGTCAGATGGCTTCCATGAGCTGGTTTGATTATATCCAAAACAACTTCTGTTTTCTTTTTTCATTTGTGTGTTTCAGTTTTACATAATCAACCCTGTGACACCACAGTGTTTCTCTAATGGTTTCAGTGAATGAATCGTCAATTTATGTTATGCATAAACAAATTTGAACTCCAGTACATTTTATACACACACAGACGTCAAGAACCAGCATATGAATCTCAACAATGGTGACTTAAATAGATTTTTTTTTTCTTTGGCGATTCTATTGTTAACATCAGGTGTCTTCAATAATGGTCAATCATCACTCAGTGAATCTCTTAATTACCTCATTAACTTTAACTCAGCTTCAGGGTTAATTTAACACTCTTATTTTAACATTTTCACACTCTTGAGTGTGGTCTCACATGTACTCCCAGGAGAGTTAATTTCACTCTGGATTTTTGCTGACACATATAGACACCCAGTAGTGTTAATTTGACACCCAGGATGCTGTGTGGTCATTACCTCAGCTGGGGCCTCATTCATAAAATCTTGCGCAGAAACTAAATTTGATCATATCTCGAATATGCATAGGTTTCATTCATAGAATGAACGTACGAACAGAAAATGTGCGTACACGTCTCTTTCAGATGTGAAATTATGAATCGCAAATGATCTTGAACTTGCACGCAACTGAATGGTTTCAGCTCTATGGCTTGTAAACGACTCCTAATTAATATCATTAACATATAAAATATCACCAATCATCATAATTTAGAACAGAGAGCTGCAAGATCAGCTTACATTTTCAAAAACCTGCAATACTCTGACAATAAAAAGTGCGTACGTCTGCTCAAACCCTGACGTGACGCTAAGCACTTTTCCACGTCAAAGACTGTTTTT
Source organism: Barbus barbus (assembly GCF_936440315.1). Taxonomy (NCBI): domain Eukaryota; kingdom Metazoa; phylum Chordata; class Actinopteri; order Cypriniformes; family Cyprinidae; genus Barbus; species Barbus barbus. The sequence goes on along the minus strand of NC_136736.1, from coordinate 1,551,696 downwards.
ATAAATATGAGCACTGGCGTGGATTTAGGCATACACTGTAAAAAAAACAAATGTAAAAAAACAGTGAAATGCTTCGCAGCACAGGGTGCCAAACGTTTACCATTAATGGAAATAATGGTTAAAGTTTTTTTTTTTTTTTTTAATAGTCAATAAATGGCAGAAGCAGTTGCCAAACAAAAACTGTAAAATTAAGGTACAACATAATTTTTTCTTAAACGTTTTTTTTTTTTACCTACTTTTCAGATCATCTGGACTATCCGTGTGAAGCATTGTCTATGAATTTTTTAAAATGTATTTGGCAGTTAACCATAATCTAACAACAACACATATGCAAAAACTAATAGCTATCACTCCATCAGCAACTCCACAGTTACTGCCTTTAAATAAAGTGCTATTCAGTATGTTTCTTGCTCTTCTCCTGGACTGAAGCACAGACTCTACTTTTCAGCACAATGGTGACCCACAAAACACAGACAACAGAAACCCTTTAAATCCCAAAAGAATATTAAACACCAACAGATATCTCTAGATCTTAGCATCTTCACTTATTACAAACCAGTCTGACTTTATTTATTTCATACAAAACTTCCTATTGAGAATTAACAGAGGTTTAGATGTTGATGTTTTATTGAAATTAATCAAGTTTGACTTCACCGTTGTGGAGATAAGTGTTTGCTTTATTTGGGCTTCTGACTAGTAATGACAAATGAAACCTCATGAAGCCTTTCAGCCAAGTGGTTAACAAGCGGCTTAATTTCTGGATATTTAATTTATTCACAATACCATCTGGTGGCCAAAGAGTGTAAAACCAGCAGATATATTACAGACAGAGATATGAAGTCCAGGGGTCAGAAAATAAAAGTCATGCCATATGTTTATTCCACTCATGAACTCAGCAGCTGATTTCACCAGAGGAGGAACCAAGACATTCCTTTCAAGTCAAGTCCCAAGTCCTCAAAGAGTTAAAGTTAATGAGATAATTAAGTGACCAGTTAAATGATGACTGTGCAATAGTAATAAACACCTGCTGTTTTTTACAGATAATTTTTTGCTGAGAATTACAGAGGATTAGATGTTGATGTTTTATTGGTTAAAATTATGTCACCATCACGGAGATCAGTGTTTGCACTTTTTAACAATTTCTTTTTTTTTTTCTCTGGCTGCTATAATTGTGTGTTTCTAAAGCACATTTTTTCACAAAAATTCTGATCTAACGAGCTAATAATTATGTGGTAGCCTGATCACATAAGTAACCAGGTTTATCTGATCAGAGTTTATAGTAATTTTTGCTGTAACAAACGTGCTTTAGAAAAACAAAGTCACAGCAGCCATAGAAAAGCTAATACTGTAAAGTGAAGTGTCAGAAGCGCAACTAAAGTAAACACTGACTACTATAATGGTAACTTAAACATTGTGATTTTCTTCTTTGGTGATTCTGCTTGTTAACATCAGGTGTGTTCAATAATGGCCTATCATCACTCAATTAATCTCTTAATTACCTTATTAATTTTAACACCACTTCAGTCAGTGTTTCCCACACATAGACGAATCTGTGGCGGTGCGCCGCAGATTAAATTCCGACCGCCACAGATTCAACACCGACCAAAAAAAAAAAAAATCAATACCGACCGTCACATATTGCGTTTCGTTATTCTTTTGTACGCTATTTAAAACACGCAGCGAATTCGTTCAACTGCATTTCCTTTCCCTGCTCTCTCTTCATCTCTCTGTCACTCACGCGTCTCTCCCTCACACACACACACACACACAGCCCCTCCCCTCCGTGCACACCACATCTGTCTGGATCATCTGTGGAGAGAAGACGGCTGGCGAAAGGTTGGTATCTCGTGAACATTTTTAACACACAATCACAGATTAAAAAGTGCTATAAAATATTTTATATTCTGAATACAATAGTTTCAGTGTGTTGATGTTACTGTAAGTCCCGACCCTTAGCAAACGCGATTGCGCCTTCTTTAGAAAGTTAACTAGTCGCAAGTTTGCGGTAAAATGTAGGCTAGCCTAGTTGGGTTGTCGAGGTCAAAACACTATATGTAGCAGCTGTGAATCAAATAAACGTATTATAAATTATGTTGTTTCTTTACTCTTACACCGAATGTTTGCTGCTTCAATCCAGATGAGTATTGAAAAGTATTTTCCACGACTGAAAAAGGCACGTGTTGAGGATGAGGACCATCCTGAACCGGAGGTATCAGTCTGAAACAGAGCTTAGTCCGACCAGTGTAATTAGTTATGTTATTGTTTACAATATTTTCAGGCTTCAACTAGTGCTGCTCAAGCAGAAAGACAAGGTCAGGGAGAGAAAGAAATAGATTTGTTAGGCATTGAAGAAAGAGTAGGAGAGGAGGAGAGAATTAATGTAATAAAGTTCTGTGTAACCAATTATTAACAGTTTTTTTTAATTATTAACCTTCAGGAATTAGGAAATCTCTAATTCCTAAATATCCAATCGTATCCCCTATCCAATCGTTCTTTTCATCTGCAACCCCCCCCGGACAAACATCTAACCCCCCCCCCGGGCTGACCACCACACATTGCGTTCAAACCTGTGGGAAACACTGTCAGTGTTACTTTTAACCAGAGGTGGGACTTTCAAGTCACAAGTAAGTCTTCAATACCCCAAGTACTCAAAGAGTTAAAGTTAACCTGTTAACCTTTGCCAGAGCGACGGCGCACTGAACGCTCTTTGTTTGCATGTGTCATTGTTTTCTAATAGAATAAATGAAACGGGACAAAGTTAATCTTGACAAACATATGTTTGATATACATCATTCTGAAGGTCTAAGCCTCAAGCATCGACGACAGATCGCTGTTTTTCGATGGAAAGCTTATAAGGAATGTATTTGCTACATTTGTGTAAGCAGTACACATCAAAACATGCAGAATAAAAAAGCCGTACGTACCTTTATCATTGTAATAACGAGCCACAAACGCGTCCACTGCTGAAATCCCAGTTTAGTTAGAGAGGTAAGGGTCCACAGAACAACGTCCCAGCGAGCACTTTTAGTCCAGCGAAACAATAACATTGTAATAAGGATGAATATTCCTTTGTTTACGTTTAATTTCTTCAGAGAGTTATTGTTCGCGTCCGTTATGGAATAAATTACGCTCAAAAACAGCGTCTTGGTGGTAAAAAAACAACACGGTGCTGTAGCATACAGTATTACAAACAGAATGAGACCGTCCACGGAAAAAAAGTCTCAGAAAAGCGGAATATAGTTTATTTGAATTTGGCGCTCTCTCTCTTGAAAGCGTGACGCACGCTGTGACGCAGCTGTCATCTGAGCGAGGCGTAACTTAGCGATCTGCCTTTTACATAAAAAACATTCTTTTTTTTTTCTTCAAAATTTTTTATATATGTGTGTGGGGAATGTGGCCGTATCTGCATGATTATCATATGTATGGATGCACATCAGCGTGTTTATTACCGACTCTATGACGGCTATCATTGTGATTCAATGATCAGCTATTATTGATTATATGGCCCATCTGTATGATTATCATCTGTATGGAAGCACATCAGCGTGTGATTACTGACCGTATGACCATGTCTGGCAATATCACTTCATGTCTGGCAATTAGAATATATACTTATACTATATACAAAGCAATTTTTTTCTATTTGCTTTCCTTGTTTATTACTCAAATAATTATTTTTGTATTTTTTTTGTGCTCAAATAAATCTGTCTATTATTTTATAGTTGAAAAACTATGCAGGAACATGTATAATGACTAAAATAGCTTGTATAATTCTGCAATACATTTGGTGTTTATTTTTCCTCAAACAGGGGGGTGGGGGGACTATAAATAGTTTCAGAAAAATATTGCAGGAATCTCATTTTTCATGGTATCGTCTTCAAATTTGACATATAAACTCATGTAACACGTGGCTTTCAATCCATTACTTTTCTGGATTGCTCCAGGACTTATTTCATGTATTTGTATATGAAATAAAAAAACATTCAGTGTGGAAAAATATTTTTCAAGGCACGTCAGTGTCTATAACTTTTTATCTTTTTGAGCATTATCAACTCTGGATGATGGATAGTAAAGCCTAGAGTGTCTTCTTTCCAAAGATACCTAATTTGTTTGTGTAGCACACTTTGTCAGGAACTGTTACCGTTTTAATTTAGGTAGGTTATTATCACCTGTGAGGCCAACAATGGGGGGGGCGAAGGTTAACAGGTTAATGAGATAATTAAGTGACTAATTAAATGATGATGGTGCATTAGTAATGAACACCTGCTTTTATTGAGAATTACAGAGGATCCGATGTTTTATTGGTTAAAATTATGCATCATGGAGATAAGTGTTTGCTTTAGTTGGGTTCTTGACGCGTTATATTTCTCTCTTTGTAGCAATGCATGTGATGTTGTAAAGCAGAGCGATTAGTGCCATGCAGTGAACAGCTATTAACGGCTGTCATATGATGAGACAGGCATCATGACTTGGCGAAATAACTTTTGTTTTATTGATATGTTTAGGTTTTTTATAATCAACCCTTTGAAACCACAGCAAGTAAAAAAAAAAAAAAGTGGTGCTCTAGATACTGTGAATGAATTTCAATCATTTGTAATGCATATAAAAAATAGAACTCAGGTACTCTTTAGACACACACAGACATCAAGAACCAGCATATGAATCTCAACAATGGTGACAATCAACAAAATGCTTAATGCTGCAATGCATGCTGGGTAACAACATAGTAAAAACTCCCATCATGCACTGTTGAGGATTGTATGATAAGTGTTCATGTCTAAAAGCCTTACTCAATAAAAACTTTTTATTTTTTCCCTTATTCTTTTCAATATTGAAGCGTTATGGGGGCATTTGTTATGGTGGCATTCAGTAATATCTGAATGTCGGTCAATAAACCGAAAAGAGAGACTACTTCATGATGTTCATTCACCATCAGTTATAAGCAGAAAACAGAAGTTAATCTACTAAAGTTTGATTCAGCAATACACAAATGTTTGCTATGAAACAATATTGCAATTACTCAGAATCAGATTAATTTGAATTGGTGAAACGGTCAAGAGACCAACTAAAGCAAACCTTGACATCAATTATGGTGGCATTGTGTGTGTGTGTTTTCAGATGATTTCATCCAAGGCTGTGGCTGAAGTCAGTTGTAGTTCTTGTGTTTTTCTTTTCTTCAATGATGTTGATTGTTAACATCAGGTATTCATCACTAATGCTCAATCATCATTTAATTAGTCAATTAATTATCTCATTAACTTTAACTCTTTGATGACTTGGGATATGACTTGAAGACTTGCTTGTGACTTGAAAGTCCCACCTCTGCTTTTAACACTGTTGGATGGACCCATATAGACACCCAGCAGTGTTACTTTAACACCGGGGATTCTGCTGTGTATTATCAAATCTGAGCGTACGCACACTTTATAAATGAGGCCCCTGGTGTGTTTCAGATGAAGCATAGAAGACAGCAGAGAATCCCAAAGAAGAAAAATGGGGAAAATGGGAGGCCTTTTATAAACAACTTCTAAGGACATTTCATGAAGTCACAAGACATTGGGATTCACCTCCCAGCCAGAAAACACATGTGGGGCCTAGACGGGTGGCACCTGGACTGTCTAATTGGGGCCCAGCCAGTTTTGTCCTCAGTTTCCAATGCGGGCCCCACATGGGTCAGCCCAGATGAAACAATGAAATGAACACAGCTCAGTATGCATACTACAGTGTTAAAAATAAGACTGAAGCAACACTGCAATTCGTTAGATAATTATGTGACTACTATTGACTTCCAGCCACAGTTTGCAAAACAACTGCAAATAAAAGACATTAAATCTCTCAAGATCTCAGTAGAGGACGAATAAACTCCACAAACAGCATCACCAGCTTCACCCAGTTCTAACCAGACTGACATTATTTCTGTCAGACGTCTACAAACATTTTTGAGAATTACAGAGGTTCAGATGTTGGTTTTATTGAAAAGTATATTTGTCACCATTATGGAGAATAGCTTTTGTTTTAGTTGGGTGGTTGGCCCTTAAAATGTTAACACTAGGTTTTCTCTGGCTGTTTTAACTGTTTGTTATGGCATGACAAGCAAGAAAAAAATTGATGAAGAAGATGTAGACATCATGTAACGGCCTGATTCTAGAGACTGACTATTTTTCGCCAGAGCTTCTAATTGATGACACTGTCTTTAAACTTGTTTAAACTAATGTTAGAATTGTGGATATCTCACAAATCATTTACATAAGCCCTTGTCAGTGCTGCCATCTACTGTTTTGTGTCTCTCCTTTTTGGTTGGCCTGGGCCAGTGTTGCCACTTTGTGGACAAACTAAATAGTGCAAGTACTAATTAAGAGTACGAATGTACAACCTGCGTACTCTTCCTCAGGCCAGATGATCGGCGGACTGGCAATTGAATAGCCGATGTGATAAGAATTTCACTTTAGTTTAACAGACTCAGACATCAAGAATCAGTGCATGAATCTCAACAACGGTGACATGATTCATGCTGCAATACAATCTGGTCGCATTGCAGATCTCACACTCAATGAGATCAGTTCAGTAATAGATGACTGCCATTATATATATATATAAACAACCAACTACTGATCATTTTCTCTGGACTTTTGAGTTGTAACAAATATGTTTGAGGAACACATGGTTACAACAGCCAGAGAAAGAGAAAGAGAGAGAGAGAGAAAAAAAAACTAACACAAAGTCAAGAGTCAAGAGCCTAACTAAAGGGGTCATTTTGACAACGTTGTCATCTGTACGTAAAACTTAAATGAATGCAAAGGAATACCATCTCCGTTCTAGGTACAGTTATTTTAAACGAGTAAATGAGTCAATTGTGTTTAATAAATGCAATTAAAAACAATACCATTGATGACAATATTTTCAAAATGGAAACGCCACAATTTCAATATTGATAAGGATTCATTGGTAATTTAATGGATTCTAACTAGGAAGTAAACACAGTAATACATCAAGAACAAATAGAATACCAGCAATAGCACAAATGAATAGAATAGAACAGGGATTTTTAACTCTGGCCCGTGAGATCCAATTTACTGCAGGGTTTGGCTCCTACCTTAATCAAACACAGCTGAACAAGCTTATCAAGGTCTTTCTAAGGATCACTAGAAAGTTACAGGCAGGAGAACATGATCAAAGTTGGAGCAAAATTCTGCAAGAAAATGGATATGAGAGATGAGAACCCCTGCAATAGAACAAAGATACAAATTAAATGAACAGTGCTTTAAGTTTTTCTGTCGGTCTAAATGTAGTATTCAAGTAAGCAAATACTACAGAAATTGAATGTGATTTTTTTTTTTTCTCCAAATCAATTTAGCATAAATCCCGCCCTGAAGCCAATTTCATTGGTTAAGATTAGGGTGTGGGTTAGGGTTAGTTGTAGCATCAAATATTTAGAATTGGCTACGGGGTGGATTTAGAGCTGAACTGAGCTAAGCAACTTCATATCAGATTTTCTTTGCATAAAGTGCATAGTGTATGGTTTTGCAGATTTGGTTTGTGGTTCTGGTGTGACAAGTAAAGATTTTGTGTGTAAGCAGTTGAAAAAAAATTTAAACTGTAATATTCTCTATCATTGCTAAAAGGTAATCTTCTTTCCAGACTGTTCAACTTCAATTAAAATGTGCAAAGTCTGTGTCTAATGAGTGATACTAACTTTTGGAACTGGCTATTTATGAGTAACTTGGAACAAATAATAAGTACAAAATATAAGCATCTTTAAAAATGCAATGTGAATTGTAACTTAATTACAGTTTTATCTTAAATTATTCTGTAAATTATGACAAATCAATGATTTGTCTGTTAAGAAAATGTCAGTTATATATAATAATTAATATGAACATAATGGGAACATTCTCTGAAACCTATTTTATGTACACATTTAATAGAGAGGTAAAGTTGTAAGGAACTCCATAAAATATGTGTGTGTGTGTGTGTGTGTGTGTGTGTGTGAGAGTACTTGTTTATGCTACATTGTGAGGACCAAATGTACCTGCAAGGACAGTAAAACCTGTATTTTTGTACATTTTGTGGGCCTGCGTACCCCACGAGGGGGGGGGGGGGGATATTAAAATAGTAAATTATGTTTATCTGAAAGTGTAACTGACACGCACTTGTAGATGAGACACTCATGAAGACGACGATAGTTCAATATAACGTTTAATCACAATCCAAGAAGATGAAGATTAATCCACACAGGGAAACACAAGCTGCATGAAACAATCTAATAACTGACAAGGACCGGTACAGAGAGGGAACCTAGTAGGGTGATTAACAAGGGACAAACAGGTGAGGAAGATGAACTAATAATGACGAAACGAGAGCAGGAACAGGAACAACCAAATATGGGCACAAGAGGGAGAAAACACAACAAACACTCCATAAGGTGTGACAGTAACAATGCAAACAGGTTTTCTGTAAGAGGTAGGTTTAGAGTTAGAGTTGGGTTAGGGCTTAAAAAATTATTATTTGGTCAGTATAAAAGTAATAGAAGTCTATGGAAAGTCCCCACAATTCACAGAAACAAACGTGTGTGTGTGTGTTTGTGCGCGTGCATGTGGGTGTTTGCTGGCATGACAAACATTTAATCTCAATATTACATCTTTTTCCTCGAGATCAAATCAAGTAAATGGAGTGATGCAGCACTTCCTCGCTAAAATGGACATTTCGAGTGTCATCCGTCACTCAAACTGGGTTTAAATACAGAAATTAGGTGGAAGATGATTTATTATTTCATATTTCAAACTGCTATTCCGCTGAAATCAGGGTCAGTCTATTATGGAGCCTTTTTTCTTTTGTGGAACATAATAAAAAAAAAAAGTTTATAAATGCAGTTAGTATTGTGTATTACTTTGTTTATTAAGATATTTGCAACACAAATACATTAAAATTATACAGGCAAATCTATTCATGTAAAAAAAAAAAAAAAACTCAGCCACATGAAAATACAGATTAACTTTAATTGAGATTAATTTAAAATACAGATTAATTTAAGTTTTAAATATATATCACAATACCCATAAAACCTGTGCCATTTCCACCTAAAAAAATATTTATATGTTGTAAAAGGCATATGAATAAAGTAATATATTGTAAAATGAGTCCTTACAGAAGAAACGGTTAGCTTTCTGAGATTTATAAAATCACAACTTTACCACTAACCAACTGCACAATTCCCTTTACCATGCACACAGGATATAGCTTTTACATTTCCCACTTGCCAACATTTACTTGAAATCATTTAAGTTTGATTATTCTGAGGAATCTGAAAAATAAGCTTTTCACCCACCACCATAAAATCCTTCGTTTTTTTAATTTGATATATATATATATATATAGAAATAAAAGAAAAAAAAAAGATGATAAGGTTACATGTTAGTGTTAACAGCATATATATATAATTGTAGTTTATACTATAGGCCAATTCACACTGAACCAACAGACAGCAAGAGAAATGTTCATTGGTTTTGTCTGATCAGTGTTTCCTCTGTTGGGATCTGTTGGTGTTGGTCGGGTCATGGACCTGAGGAATTGAGGTACAATAATCTTGGTGATTGTCCACATTGCAGTGTCTGTCGGAGTGAATTGGTCTTATGACATTTAATATCCAAAAACATTGATTCGGTTATATAAAACCTGTATAATAATTTTGCTTTATATTTCCTGAACCCTTGAATGCATTAAGGGGGTTAAATCGATCTGGCACACTGTGATCTGTTTAAATGTTGTATCGATGAAAACATATATTTGATATTCCATGAATTATAAAAAAAAAAAAAAACCTTGACTCAATGTCAGTTTTATATTTCTTAATCACAAAATAGAAAAAGAAAAAAGTCTTGGTACCTCGAGAGTGCATAAAGAGGGTCATATTGAACAGTATTCATTACCCATGGAATTTGGACAGTATTTTTGGATCCAGTTTTGTCGACTATACTTATTTCTTTGAAACTTCATGCATTACTTAAAATCTTTGGTGAGTTTGTTGCTCTGAGCTAAGAATTAGCCTCAGACACCAACTCTGTGCCTGAATACATGTGTATATCTCCCTATTACATAGCTGAAAAGCAGTATTTGAAATAAGTAGCATGTCTGAATTTGCAATATTCATAAAACATCAGGCAGAAAAGTACCTGGATGACCTACTACTTCTGAAGTTCACATCTAAAGGACAATTTACTGTCCACAGACTATGGGAGGAGTTGTGAGTGGCAGGCAGATGATACTCGCATGATCCCAGCAAGCAGGGAATGTTCTCAGAACTTGGCTAACATTCTCTCATGGTTCTCTCGAGGTTATAAACAAACATTCCTCCAGTAATGTTAATATAACGTTTGTTCAAAGTTATTTGGTTTTCAATAATGTTCTCAAATGTTTAGACACAAATGTTATTTAAACGTTGTCTGTAGAAGGTTTTTTAAACGTTCTCAGAATAATGGGTGAAACCAGTGTTGGATCCGAGTCCAGTGTCGAGTCCTAGTTTTTAATCAATTGAGCAGAGGTGGGACTTTCTAAATCAAACAATGATCTCCATGATGGTGGCATAATTTTAAGATTCAAGATTCAAGATATATTTGTCACATACACAATTATACAGGGTATAACCAGCAGTGAAATGTAGGTCAGGTCCGCTCCAAGGACAGTGCAATTATAAAGTATACAAATATTAAGAGAAGAAGAGTAGAAAAAAATAAGATAAAATAAAAGAATAAAATAAAAAGATAAGATAAAAAATATAAATATAATGTGCAGGTCAGTATGTTGTTGACTTAAATAGTACAAGAGGAATGTGCAAAAATAATGTGCAAAAAAGTTGAACAGGGTATATAATAGCAGCAATATGAGGTAGAGAAAAATTATGAATAGCTTATTGATATGGTGATATTTACATGGAGTCAAGTGATGTTATGACACAGAGTTAGAGTTTAGGAGCCTGATGGCCTGGGGGAAGAAGCTCCTCCTAAGTCTCTCAGTTTTTGCCATCAGGCTACGTGTAACACAAGTAAGAATTCAGCTATTTAAGAAACAGAAAGAAAATAATATAATTTTCAAATAATTATATTTCTAATAAAATACTGAAAGTATTAAACAAAAAGCTGAATAAAGTCATTGCAGTTTAAAATTATAAATTGATAAAATGACTAAATGCCTAATTAACATATTGACGGAGATTGCGCGTGACGTCATCGAGACGAGACGCGAAAGCAACGAGAGACACACACATTGCTGATCGCGAGAGAGAAAAAAAAACTAAGATGAATCTGAGGCAAATATCTAAATAATCCTTTCTAATATTCAAATAATATGATGTATAATATGTTGCAGACCTATTATTTAAATATATTGGGTTATTTTTAGAACGTGATTGTTGACATTGCCGCTGATGATTGTTGATTGAGAACCCCTGTGAAATCCAATGTGGGTTAAAAGCATATGAACCCCGGATTTGGTGAGTTTCTAAGTAATATTTGTTCAACTTACTGAAAACTGAATGTTATAATTGTTTATTGAATTTCTGAAGTGTTTTATGTTTGTAATTCTGGTATGTTTTATATATGCTGAATATGAGAGAAAAGGGTTTTTGAATACTATTTTCATATAGATTGATAGATGATTGATGAATGTGTAGTGTGTGTATATTGTTTTGTTCTAAAGGAAATGGTGTGTAAATGCTTTTGAAACTTAAGACGCTGTTTGTATGAACAGGTCAGGTTTTTTTGGTGTGATTGGATCAAACCCTTCATACCATGAGATGGCGAGCCTCCCAACTGAACCTCTGTGAATTTGAGAAGTGCGGACGGAGTAATCCTGTGCGTTCCAATGGATTAGTGCTTCTACTGATCAGGTGGAATCCAGTTCATTGCATATATTCTGATCGGTAGGATCGGACTTTTCCTTAAGCGATCATTTTGCACCATTGACTGTTGAAACAAAGTTTTCATCTACACCAAGAGACTTTTGCACACACTAACATATTTTTCCACTTTGGATGACAAAGAGACATTCATTTATACACAGACTGAGAAGTTATTGACTGTTATATTGTTGGAATTGTTTTCAAATTGTTTCAAATTGAACTATTGTGATTTCTTATTTCCATTGTTTTAATTTGGGTTCATATTTTCTATGAGTTTTTATATAAAGATATAAAAACCTAAAGATAAGAAAAGCTTTTATTAAACTAACAGTTAGTAAAACTAAATATCTATAAACCAAAGTAGAAACTAAACAACTGAAATATAAGTTGAATACCTAGAAACAAATAGAAAAGAAAGCTTTTTATAAACCTATTTAAATAGCGAGCAGAGCTCAAAAGGAAAAATACCAAAAAGAACAACAAGGGATTGAAGAGAACAATTATTTCATTTGTTTTTATTAATTTTTCTTCAATTGTTGTTGTGGTTGTATTACATTTGTTTTTCTCATTATTATTAATTTTGCACCAACAAAATACATTTGAGTCATTTTCAGCTATCATCTGTGTCCTTGTGTGCCTTGATCACTTACCCTCCTGTAACGAACCTAGTCACTGGTCCAATATCGGGTGCCTAGAGTGACCTGTCCCTGTGTCAAGTAACTCTTAATGTTACATACGGAAGCGCTTACCAGATGGAAGCAAAGTGAATAGATGGTTACCAGGGTGATTTGAGTCCTTGATGATTTTGACAGCTCTATTTTTGCAGCGTTTGAGGTAGATGTCCTGCAGAGAGGGGAGAGCAGACCCTGAGATGCGCTCAGCTAAGCGCACAACTCTCTGTAGTGCTTTGCAGTCCTGATTGGAGCTGTTTCCATACCACACTGAGATGCACTGAGTCAATACACTTTCTATGGTCCCTGAATAGAAAGTTTTCAGGATTGCTGGTGAGACCCTGAATTTCCTCAGCTGTCGCAGATGGTACAGTCTTTGCCTGGCTTTCTTAACCTGTGTTTGGATGTGTGTAGTCCAAGTCAGGTTCTCGGAGATGTTTACACCGAGGTACTTGAAGCTGCTCACCCTCTCCACAGGGGTCCCACTGATCATAAGAGGTGTGTAGGGCTGCTGCTGTCTCTTCCTAAAGTCCATGATCAGCTCTTTAGTTTTGCTCACATTCAGAGAGAGACAGTTGTCCTGGCACCATGATGTGAGTCTCTCTACCTCATCCAAGTATGCGGTCTCATCGTTGTTGGAGATGAGGCCCAGAACCACAGTATCATCAGCGAATTTGACAATAGATGTGGAGAGAGTAGAGCAGGGGACTCAGGACACAGCCCTGTGGGGCTCCTATGTTCAGAGTGATGGAGTTTGAGGTGAACTGGCCAACTTTCACCACTTGAGGTCTGCCGGTGAGGAAGTCTTGAATCCAGTCACAGAGTGAGGAGTTTAGGCCGAGGTCTGTGAGTTTAGATGCCAGCTTGATGGGGACTATAGTGTTGAAAGCTGAGCTATAGTCAATGAATAGCAGCCTTACATAATTTCCATTGTTGCTATCCAAGTGTGTGAGGGAAGAGTGGAGAACGTGAGAAATGGCATCGTCCGTGGATCTGTTTGGGCGATAGGCAAACTGAAGAGGGTCCAGAGTATCAGGGATGGAGGAGCAAATGTGGCTCTTTACAAGTCTCTCAAAAACCTTCATGACTATAGATGTGAGGGCAACAGGGCGATAGTCATTCAGGCAAGAGGGTTTATTGTTCTTTGGCACAGGGATAATGATGGATTTTTTGAATGAGGTGGGAACCACGGCGGTAGCAAGGGACTCATTAAAGATGGAAGTGAACAAACCAGCGAGCTGATCAGCGCAGGACCTCAGAACACGGCCGGTTATCCCATCAGGTCCGGCTGCTTTCCTGACGTTCACTTTCTTTAGCGCCCTCCGAACCTCATCCTCTGACACGGTGATTACAGGATCATCGCTGCTCTGCCTGTTGCTTCCTGACGCGCTGGTCGGCAGAAACGCGCTGGTCGGCAGAAACGCGCCGCCGCCGTTGCCATCGAAGCGGCCGTAGAAGATGTTTAACTCGTCGGCCAGCAACGGATCTGCTCACACCTCCGCGGAGGATTTGTTTCCGAAGTCACAGATGGTCCTCAGTCCCTGCCACATCCGTCGAGAGTCGTTGAGCTGGAAATGAGACTCAATTCTCTCTCTGTATCTGTGTTTGGCGGCTCTTACTGCGCGTCGGAGAGCATAGCACGATGCTTTGTACTCGCTCGTATTCCCAGACAGAAGAGCCTCATTGTAAGCGGCGGTGCGTGTGTTAACCGCGGCACGGATTGATCTGTCCACCCACGGTTTCTGATTGGAGAATGTCCTTATCGTTATTGTTTCTGTAGCTTGCTCGGTTAGCGTGTTTACGAAGCTTAATGCTACATCCGTGAACTCGCTGACGTCAGAAGAACTCGCCCGGAACATGTCCCAGTCGACGTCATCAAGCGCCGCCTGCAGCATAGCCTCTGAGTGGGAGGACCAGCGCGTCACTACTCTCTGCACCGGAGGTTCCTGAACGAGCCTTTGTTTGTATCTCGGTGTGAGAAAAATGGCGGCATGGTCCGATTTGCCAAAAGCCGGTAGTGAGCGGGCTTTGTAGGCATCCTTGAACTGAGTGTAGCAATGATCCAGTGTGTTTGGTCCTCTAGTTGGACAGGATACATGTTGATAAAAGTTCGGCATGACCTGCTTGAGGTTGGCTTTGTTAACCCTCTGGGGCCCGCCGTATCGCCGGCGATACGAACTCGGTTTTTTTACGATAAGTGCAAAAGACATTAAAAGTACTCTGTTGATTTTGGTCACACAAATAAGTGTTATACATCAATCGAAACTGTTAAGTGTCTACTTTTTTTTGAGTACACTCACGATTACAACAAAACTTTGTGGTTTTGGAAAAAAAAGAAAACCAACAGGATGCGCTCTCTGTCTTCTCCGTCTCCGCGATATATTTATAGTAACGCGTCACTAAAATGAAGTGTAACTCAGCGAATACTCAACACAGAAACATGAGAGTTATATCTATAGAAAGCCTAAAGTGTCTGCTTTCAAACAAAGTAAGTGTTATCGAAAACAAATGTTCTGTGATAAAGTAATCAGTATGAAACCGACACGATGTTCAGTCTGTCCAGTCTAACTCATTATTTCTAATGTGATCCCGCCCCCTCGTGTTCACATGTAAATAACCACGTGACGCGCGCGCGCTTGGAGACGCCCAACAACAAACACACAGTCACGAGACTCTGTTGCTGCTCGTTTCTGGAAGGAGACGCGCTGAGTAAAGGCTGGATTCACCTCAGAATAAGTGCAAGAGTTCATACAGAAGATCGATCTGAGTAAGTAATGCTTTTTTGCATTAGTTAGCCTGTTATTGTGACAAACTTGAACGCGTTTAGTTGGGTTTTCCCAACCGACAACATGATGAATGCTACGCATCTAAGAATGTTTAGAAGAATATTTAATGTTCACAAATAGATTTAATAGCGTGCTAAACAATAACAATTAGTTTCTCAGATATAAAATATCCTTTTTTATGGTACAAAGTACATCCTTTTGTGGTTCACAGCATACGTGAGTCTATGGCTGCAGAATCATAACAGCTTCTATAAAACCATACATACTAGGCTGTATGCCTACAAAATCATAGTTGTTTTGTCCCAAACTGTAATTCCAGACTACAGTGTTTGAATATGATGGGCACTTCATTGTATTTAAATTTCTTATGGCACGATGATGTAAAACAATAAAAGTAATATGAGAGTACATTGTAACATGATGAATGCTACGAGTCTAAGTATGTTTACAACATGTTTATTATTAATAGTCTTCTCTGTTCAAAAATATATTATAATAGCGTGCTAAACAATAATAGTTTCTCAGATATAAAATATAATTTTTTATAGTACAAAGTACATCCTTTTGTAGTCCACAGCATACTTGAGTCTAGTGCTGCAGAATCATAACAGCTTCTATAAAATCATGCATACTAGGCTATATGACTACACAATCATAGTTGTTTTTTTCCCCAAACTGTTGTTTTCATGCTCTGTATAAAACAATACAAGTAATATGAGAGTACATTGTAACATGATGAATACTACGAGTCTGTTTACAACATGTTTATTATTAATAGCCTACTCTGTTCAAAAATAGATTTTAATAACGTACTAAACAATAATAATTAGTTTCTCAGATATAAAATGATTTTTTTTGTGTATGATAGTACAAAGCATGCATGAGTCTATGCTCACAAATGTTTTTTTTTTTTGGTTGTTTGTATTTTTTTGGATCAGGTACCTGAACCACAGATGAATCCTGATGACTTTCTTCAAGATGTTTTCCTCTGAGAGCGCTGTACCAACATCAGATGGTCAACTACACTGATATTCTATGGTAAAACAAGATCCTTGGCTACTGATTGTGTTTTTTTCTTCTTGAATCCATGGAAATAAGTAAATATCAGGTATTTGTTTCACTTGTTGAACAGAATCTGTTGCTGGAATAACTCAAAGTCTGTTCACATCTCTGTGGTTAGATCAGTGTGCACAATAATGTGTCTTTGACTTTCATTATGTATGTTTTGATTATACTGTGTTGTAAATAAAATACAAATCATTTAAAAAACCCAATTTTTTCAGTCTCCTCACACTCTCTTACCTGCCTCAGTCACAGTCACACTGATGGGCCATTAGCAGCTTTAGGGGAGGGCCCTTTGTCTCTCAGGTGAGAATCACTTAATATTCAAGGCTATTACCACTCCCTCGCATATACGCTTTAGATCACAAAACATGTCTTTAAAAATTTAAATCAATATATTGTTTTCTGTGAATGAGTAAGCTGAATGATTTTCACATAATTGTGAAGTAAATATTCTAGCTTAGAAGACTGATTACTCAAAAGTCTTATTCAGGACGATTTAGTGTGGCTTTTATGGCCTTATTTCAGCTACATTATTTTCCCCAAAACTTACTAACCACGCATAATATTTTTTTTCTAAGAAATGCAGACATGTACATCCATCTTGGTCACATATTATTGTAGCACAGTTTGTGCTGAATACAAAAAAAATTACATGTTGGTCAATAGTATGATTTAAGAAGCTGAAATAAGCACAAATATCAGGGCATGTCAACACATCTCAAGGGCCCCAAAATGACCTCAGACCCCAGAGGGTTAAAGTCCCCCGCGATGATGAAGGCAGCGTCAGGATGTTTGTTAATGTAGCCGCTGAGCACATCGTGAAGCTTAGACAAAGCCAAGCCGGTGTCCGCCTGTGGTGGAATGTACACAGCAGTAACAATGATCGATGAAAACTCCCGGGGCAGATCAAATGGGCGGCAAATAATGGAAATATGTTCCAGATGAGGCGAGCAGGAACGTGACAGAATGGAGATATTCCTGGGATCACACCATTTCTTGTTGATCATGAAACATACTCCTCCACCCCTGGATTTACCGGCCTCTGCTGTTCTGTCCGTCCGAAAGACAGAGAAGTTATCACTCGGCATTACAGCAGTGTCCGGGACCGAGGACGAAAGCCACGTTTCTGACAAACAAAGCATGTTACAGTCCCTAATGTCCCGTTGGAAACTAATCCTGGCTCTAAGATCGTCCATCTTATTCTCCAAGGATTGGACATTAGCGAGGAGAATGCTTGGGAGAGGAGGACTGTGAGCCCTTTTCCTGAGTCTGACTCGAATTCCAGCGCGCTTCCCGCGGTGTTTCTTGATCCGTCGCCTCGGGGGGGTGTTGTTTATCTCCGCGTTCCGAAGAATCTCCAGAGGCCACGCAGGATTCGTGGATAAAGTGTCCTGAAACAGGTTGGTGTAGCGGTTTCCAATGTCCAAAAGTGTTTCTATGTTGTAGGTGATCAGTGCCGACGTGAGATGTGTAAAAAGAGAAAGTAAAACTAAGTAAAAAAGAAAGTTGAAGCAAAATCTCGGTGGAGCGACCCGAACGGCGTCCGAACACAGCGGCGTGTTGATGTTTTAACCAATAAAACATCAACATCTGATCCTCTGTAATTCTCAATAACAGCAGGTGTTCATTACTAATGCACCATCATCATTCAATTAGTCTCTTAATTATCTCATTAACTTTAACTCTTTGAAAGTCCCACCTCTGCTCAATTGATTAAAAACTAGGACTCAACAGTGGACTCGGACACAACACTTCCTAGAATGCTGAGTAATTAATGAAAATTAAGTTGTAAGAATGTTTCAGGAACATCGATACTAACCTTAAAAAAAAGTTCCAATTACATTAAGAAAACTGGACATATAGAACGTTCCCATAACCAAAAAAATGTTTTTAAAACATTCTTAGCACTCAAAATTGTCAGCTGGGTCATAAGCTCTTTGTGCTGCTCTGTATTGAAGTCTTTTCATATTAATAATTTTATGCAATGATATATTATTAATAGCCTTTCTTGTTCTGTTATGTTGCTGCCTCTTTACTGTGATATACATTTAAAAGAAATGTATTTTAATTTTATAGTATATATTTAATATATTTACTTGTTTTTCATGAATGTATTTTACAACAAAAGAGCAATGTTTAACGTTTTACCAGATTTATTCCTTATTCACTTTATTTGATTCCCACTAAATATTTTTAATTCACTAAATATTTAGATTGTTAAAAAAAATATATATATATTGTGCACTCAGGATTTTTTTGAAGTTTTGGTGCTGAATTGTCCACTAACCTAATTTCAATTAGTATTTTTGTATTAGATTAAGATTATATATATTTAAATTTGTTATTTTTATAATGAAGTTTACATTTACATTTATTCATTTAGCTGACGCTTTTTATCCAAAGCGACTTACAATTGCTATATATGTCAGAGGTCGCACGCCTCTGGAGCAACTAGGGGTTAAGTGTCTTGCTCAGGGACACATTGGTGTCTCACAGTGGATTCGAACCCGGGTCTCTCACACCAAAGGCATGTGTCTTATCCACTGTGCCATCACCACCAGTTGTCTATATTTAGTAGATCAAACAAAGAGTGATGTTCAGATCAACACACAGAGGTATAGACATTTTACATTGATAAAAAAAAATCCTGCACTGGTATCGGTTTAGTATAGGTATCGGATCGGTTCTGAAAAAATGGTATTGGTGCATCTATAACTAAAATACCTTGTTTTTTTTTTTGGTTTTGTTTTTTTAAATCTACAAGCCAATCAAAATTGAATTGTCAGTAAAATATCAAATTCTACATTACTGCAAAATAACAGCACCAACAGGATACGATCCTTGTAGGGCTGCTTAAAAGGTTATTTAAAATATGATTTTAATAAAAATTATCCGATTATATTACTCAAAGATGTATTTTGAATACATTATATAATGAATACATTATATATTGAAGAAACATAGACCATTATAGCAAATAAAACAATTGGACCTAGCAACAAGACTGAAACGATGCAATGTTACTGATAAACTGAATGTAGACTGTTGAATAAGTTTGACTTGATGAGGAGGATGGAGCAATAATCATGAATGATATTGAGATGAAACTGTTAGGAACTATAGACTATAAATGGATAATATTCACATGGTTTTAACAAAAAAAGTGAACTGAAATGCACATAAAAATCTAAAAATACAATATATTTTTGTTTAAAAAAAAAACAAACAAAAAAAAGACGGACTGGAAAAAATACTTACTTTTAAAAACAATGAACACCATGATGGAATCTGATGTTTTTTTCAGCAAATCAGATCAGGCATAGATTTTCTGAAATAAATTTAAGAAAATAAAAAATAGCCATGGTGAGGAGAGCGGGGAAAGTAATAGCATGGCATGAGACAACAAATGAGCTACAGGGGGGTGAAATTACTATCATACTCTGCATAACCAGTTCCCAACTTGTTGCTTCCCGCTCATTAAAAATATTTCTCTGAGCCAACCATTCCCATGTTTGGTATCCCACCAGATATGTTTAACACAGACTGCAACCTGTGCCAACCCTGGATTGCCAAAATGTACATTTTGCCTCATACACACTTGCTTTTGGGAGACTACCAGAGGTGTAAAGCGTACCGGAAAAACATACTTGAGAAAAAGTACACATACCTTACAGTGAAAATTACTCCACTACAAGTTACAAGTCACCAATTACAAAACAACTTGAGTAAAATTCTTAGAGCAGGGGTCAGCAAGTAAGTTTGGCATTGGGCCCAAAAAACAATTTCACCACTAGATGGCGGGCCAGAACAAAGTCAAAGGATAATTTAAGAAATTAATTGATAAAAAATACAACTACAATTGCCTGACAGATTGTTACAGTGTCTTTTGTAACTGGTACTGAGCTGTTACTCTGTGTTAAATCCTGTAGTAGGACAGTCTTTAACAAAATGCCACATGTGTGTGGCGGTGTCCGGCAGAGTAGCCTATGTGAGCGGAGTGGAGTGCCAACAATTTCCCCTCCGTGGTCTGAGCATTTAATAATCACTCCGCTCCAGCTCCACTCCAGGTTCACCATTTCCCGCTCCCACTCCACTCCGCATAACATTATATCATAAACACCGCTCTGCCTTCGCTATCTCATGAAAAGTATTTCAGTAGGTTTGAAATATCACAGTTCTGTTTATAATGTGTATTAAAAAAATTCAATAACAGGAGATTTTCAACATGGCTTATTGGAATACTGTAGTGTGCAAACTTTTTTTCCTACCACATGAGCTAATAACATGGTTGTCAGAATTAAAAGGTATAATTGCTGCTTTTTGCAGTGCAAATTTTGTTTGTGATGAAAATAACAGTATATTTTCGTCAGTTATTTTTACCTATGGATCGATGCATTTCTTACAGATTTCTGCTCATTCGAAATCAGATACAGATGAATAATACTATTATTGTTAGAAATTGCAACAATATAAAATAGAAATATAATAGAAATAACATAATACATTTATTTATTATTAATTAAAACAATAGTAAACAATAAATAAACAATAATATCCTGGCCAGAGGAGAACTGGCCCCCCGACTGAGCCTGGTTTCTCCCAAGGTTGTTTTCTCCATTCTGTCACAGAGGGAGTTTTGGTTGCTTGCCGCTGTCGCCTCTGGCTTGCTCAGTTGGGGACACTTAATTTCTAGTGATTATCGTCGATTTGATTGCACAGATAATATTTAAACTAAACTGAGCTAGACAATGACATCTCTGAATTCAATAATGAAATGCCTTTAACTGAAAATTGAGTGTTTAATCTTATTTTTATACATTACTGACACTCTATCCTCCAATTTGATACTGTTCAGTGCTTTTTAAAAGCGCTATATAAAAAAAGGTGACTTGATTTGACTTGACTTATTGAGAATCACAGAGGATCAGATGTTGATGTTTTATTGGTTAAAATGGTGCCACCATCATGGAGATCAGTGTTTGCTTTAGGTGGGCTCTTGACCCTTTTACTAATTTAAAGTAATTTGCTTCATTTAGAAACCAAACATCATGAATGGTTTATTGACTGACATTCTGCTATTACTGAACAGCAAAAAATTATAATAATTAAATAAATAAAAAGTCATTTTAAACAAATGCAACCGTAATGCTTCAATATATAAAAAAAAGAACTGTAGCAGTTCAGGATTTTAGATATGAACACTTATCATTTGTTCATCAACAGTGGTGACAAATTGTCCTACTGCAATGCATGATAGGAGTTTTTACTATGGTGCTACCCAGCATGCATTGCAGCATGAAGCATTTTGTTGATTGTCTCCATTGTTGAGATTCATATGCTGGTTCTTGATGCCTGTGTGTCTAACTAGTTATTTTATTTTTATTTGCATTACATAGATTAAAAATTAATTAAATTAATTAATTTCTATTAGAACAACACTTCATTTGCATGCAGTAGTTTCATAGGGTTGATTATGCAAAAACATACAAAAAAAGTTATTTTGATTGTAACCAGGCCAGCCCGTGATGAATAGCTCATCATATGAAAACAGCTGTTCACTATCCACCACTGATCTCTCTGCTTTACAACACCACACGCATTGCTACACAAAGAGATCTAACACAGGGTTAAGGGTCAAGGGTCAAGAGCACAACTAAAGCAAACAATGATCTTCATGATGGTGGCATCACTTTAACCAATAAAACATCAACATCTGATCTTCTGAAATTTTGAATAACAGCAGGTGTTCATCACTATTGCACAATCATCATTTAATTAGTCACTTAATTATCTCATTAACTTTAACTCTTTAACTCTTTGATAGTCCCACCTCTGTTCAACTGATTAAAAACTAGGACTCCACACTGCACTCGGACTCTGGATATGGATACAACACTAGTCATCAGCATGCACTAGTGGTAAACAAAAAGAGCACGATAAATCACACTCTAGCAGTTGTAGTTTTTATGTGTGCTGAAAAAAGTGGAAGTGGCGAAAGAGGAAGGGATAAGAGCTTGAGGTAAGCAGTTTTATGTTTTAGCGCCATGTCACATTTTTATTGGCTAGTTAGTAAACGTGGTTCGTAACAGCAAACACTGTACGATGATCATGCTGTATCGTGGCCAACTTTGGTCGCAAGACCGTGATAATGACTGTCTGTGAACCTCTGTCAGTGTATGACACAAAACCACCGATTAGGAGCCACGATCACAGAAATCGCCACGACTGTCATCTGGGACAGCTGAAAATTGTGCAGTGTTTTTCGGGCTTAAGAGGAAAACATCTTGTGTCATCTCATGCACTTTCAAAACAATAAAGGGGGAATTACAAGGGGATATTTTCAACATATTCATAAGTTTGAATTTGAATTTGCATTTGAATTTGAATTTGAATGTAAATTTGAATATGAGGAGTGAATACAGTGGACGTGGGATCTAATTTCTATATCAAGATGATGGAGCGATAACCTCTCTATAAATATCTGAAGACTATGTGACAAAAGAGAAAACACAGATTTCAGTTCCAACTAGCACAAGCACATCTGCCTGGAAGTTTCTAGTGAGTCTGAAGACCTTGATGATTTGATTCAGGAGTGTTTAATTAGGGTTAAAGCTAAACTCTGGAGGATTGTGGCCCTCCAGGAACAGGCTTGGACACCCCTGCTTTACAGCCTTTCATTACTCTCATCAAACTCTTGTCAGATTCTGAGCAATGCCAAGTGCATCGTCCTCAAAACTAGTTCAAACACAACAAACACCTTTTATGTAGACCCAATTTACAGAGCTCTATTACAGTACTCCTATTCAGAGAAACCTCATAGCTCAATTGTAAAACAGCTTTCCTTACTTTTACACTGTATAATGAGATATTTTAACATAAAATATTCATTTAAATGTAACTATATAAATTATATGTAATAAATAATTAGAGTAGCAATATCTTCTTAACAACGATTACTAAGTCTGGCCAGAGTATGTGCTTTTTGTGTGTATATGCTTTCAGTTGTTCCTATATTTAGAATAAATTTTATTATGAAAGTTTTTGGTAAATCATGATTTTTCATCCTCGGCTTGGGATGAAATGTGTACTCCTACATGAGTGATGTGACATGTGACAGCACATTACCACAAACTCAGACAGGTTCTTCCAGAGATGGAAGAGCATGAGATTATCCTTAAATCTGCCAGTGAATGGGGCTCTCCGTTGGTGCTCATCTGGAAGAAAAGATGAGATCTACGCATCTGTGTTGACTACAGGTGGCTGAACTAAAGACTGCAGTGCAGGCCATTACACCAATGACTGAAAGAGAGCTTATGATGAAAGATGGGGCTACACCATCTCAGAAAAAAAGATAAAGTCATTTCTTGGGATGGTTATGTTTTATCAGCGCTTCATACAGAATTGTTCTAGCATAGCCAAGCCCTTATTCGCATTGACTGCTGCACCAAAAGGGGAAAAGAACAATGGAACAAAGTTGTCTGACTTTAGAAGCTAAGCCCAAGCAACTGCAAGAAAGAACAGCGTGATTCCTTCAAACAGCTGAAGTCTGCCCTTTTGGAGTCTGTGGTGCTCGCACATTCGGAAATCAATCGCCCGTTCCTTCTATCAACAGATGCTTCGCTGGCGGCATTGGGTGCTGTAATTTTTCAGGTCCCAGAAGGCGAGACTAGAGCCCGTACTGTCGCTTTCGCCAGTAAGGCTCTTACTACATTACTACATTTCCATGTCAATCCATGTTCATTTTTACCATGAACAAAGCGCTGTCACTTTAATTCAGCGCGTGCAGCACAGCAAAAATAGACTCGGTGCGGAAATGATCGCTGCACTGCTGCAGAGCACCTCTCCTGGAACGCACTGCCGGACCGCAACCGCGTGCAGTGTGAATGCCTTAATCCGTTAAAATGGGTGCGGAAAAAAAAATGCACTGCAAACGCACTGCAAACAGAGTATGTGTGAAACAGGAGTCACTAAGAATGCAGATGGGAAGCACGGATATCTTTCACTCTCTCATATATGTCCTATTTACTCTCTTTTTGTAACTTTTTCACTGTGTATATTGTATTAAACCTTTGTTAATATTTATTTTATGATGTGTATCTGTGTAATTAGTAAATTCTGTTTGAAAGTGCTGCTTTTAATCGTGATATGTTTTAGCACTTCATCCCCATGTGTGTTTTTCCATGCAGGAGTGAGAGAGTAGGCCTTTCGGTGTGGTTGTACTAATTTTGCCTCATACTACTCTTCTTTAAAGGTATGTTTGTACACTTAATGGTTAAATAATTAGTTTTATGTGTGAATTCAATTGAGTATCAGTCTAAATTATAGTATTCGTTAGACTTATGTGGTCTATTAGCATATGGTGCAGACTTATTCAGTGATACAGCATGATTGTACCAAAAGAAGTTTATTTCACACAATATTTACATACATTTTCATTTTTTCATGAAGTATTTGCATGATGGAATGTTGCAAATATGCTGAGTATTTATTTGCATTAACTGTTATATTATATTGTTATATTTTGTCAAAATACTGTTTTATTTTGTTGACAACATGTATATGTGCAATGCAGTGGCGAGCGGTGATTTTTTTAACCAGGTATGCGGAGTGCTAAGATTAAGACCCCCCCTCCCTCTTCTCCTCATTATCCGTTTCCGCCACTGAATTAAAAATAAAAAAAGGTTATTGCGACTTTTTATCTCACAATTCTGACTTTTTTCACAGAATTGCATGATATAAACTCACAATTGCGAGTTATAAAGTCAGAATTACGATTTATAAAGTCACAATTGCGAGATAAAAACTCGCAATTCTGACATTTTTTCTCGCAATTGTGACAATTACGAGTTATAAAGTCAGAATTGCGTGATATAGGCTACACTTGCAATTGCGAGTTAAAGTCCAACTTTGAGGGGGAAAAAAAGACTAATATGTTCTCAGAATTGCAAATTTATATCTCACACTTCTGAGAAAAACGTCAGAATTGCAAGAAAAAAAGTCAGAATTGTGAGTTTATATCTCTCAGTTCTGAGAAAAAAGGTTAGAATTGTGAGGCTGTATCACACAATTATGAGAAAAAAAGTCAGAATTGTGATATAAAAAGTTAATTACCTTTTTAATTTTTTATTCTGTGGTGGAAACCATGACAAGGTGGCTTCCATACCTCAACGCTTTTAGGACACACTATTTGTAAATTAAAAATCATCTCCAATCCTTCTTCTATCGTTTCAGGTTGATACTAGTTGTTCAAATGTTAAAAAAACAGCTGATTTTCCAAGTAAACCTCACCAAATAACATTTACACGTAGTTACGTTATGATAGGCTGCGTGATATTCAGAGTGCGGGGGGAGATGGGGAATTCTCCCAGTCTATACGTCTCTGCATCAACTGAGTGAATTTTTACTATTTTTATTATTATATATTTTTTTATTCCCAGTGAATATGAGTTAAAACAAATGCGTTTTTTTAATTTTCTTTATAGTTAAATGTTGTTAATAAACCAAAAAACATTACAAACACTAAAACCAGAGAGATTTAAACTTAGAACAGTCATTCATCAAGTTATTCTGCTACTTCAAGGTTTAACTCAGCAAACACTGACCACAATTATGGTGGCAAAGTTTTTTTTTTTTTTTTGTTCTTCCAGTTGATTTCATCCAAGGTTGTGGCTGAACTCATTTGTAGTTCTTGTGTTTCTCTTTTCTTCAGTGATGTTGATTGTTAACATCAGGTGTTCATTACTAAAGCTCAGTCATCATTTAATTAGTCACTTAATTATCTCATTAACTTTAACTCTTTGAGAACTTGGGATTTGACATGAGACTTGCTTGTGACTTGAAAGGAATGACTTGGTTCTTCTTCTGGTGAAATCAGCTGCTGAGTTCATGGGTGGAACAAAAATATGGCAGGACTTTTACTCTTTTTCCCCTGGACTTTCCACCTCTGACCATTGCCCTTAGAATAACATACTCTACCACCACCAACGAACTTGCTCTATGCTGACCAGTACGTGATGCCAGCCCATGCATCAAGGCTGCCAGGCACTGGGGCCTCAGGGCAGGTACCGCCACTCTGTTTCAACAACAGCCCAGATGCAAGAATAGGTGGCCAGGTAGATAGGTCGGTTGATGCCTCTGTTCGCAAACGCAGTGACCATGGGCCCTCAGGATCCACGCTTTGGCAAAGCTCTACACATCATAGTTTTGTTGAGATGCCAGCTGAGCAGCAGTCGCCCAGACCCCTTTTAAGTTGCATCACCATATCCAACCCAGCCTACTAGGCCCAGCCTCCAGGCTTACTCTAGTTATTCGTATCCCCCTTCTATGCATGCACCGCATCTTCAGAGGCCGCCAGCGGCGAATATTACAGTTAAGCACGTAACCGCTGGGCAGGCCCTTCAAGTGTATTACCCCAAAGCCATATTTCACACCACTCAAGTTCTAGGCTATAGTGGATCCACCACATTGCCCCCATCTGCTACATAGCCCTCAGGTAGCGTTAGGCAAGGCAACCGCTGATGCTCCTCTTGAACTGTCTTCTCAACAGACACTGATTCCCCCTTCCCACCTTAACGTGCATGTTGATGCTCTCTCTCAAGCTGCCCCTCAACCTACATCTGCCAGCCAATCGGCCCACCCACAAGTGACACAGTTCAGCCCTCCTGCTCGTCCAGTCGCCAATCAGTGCCTTCCCACAGCAGCCCATGGCGGTTTCATGCAAACTCATCAGGTGAAAAATGTTCAAGTCTTCACGGGAAATCCAGACTGTAGGATACTGGTGGAAGACTGGATTCGCGACTTGCAGTACCTCTTGGAGGCAATAGAGCTCCCAATGCACCTTCGCTTCTCCACTGTTGTGCGACACCTGGGTGGTGAAGCCCGAAATCTCATCCTTAACTACCTCCCCATGATCAGACCCCTGAGAAAGCATTTGAGGAACTGAGGGCCGAATACAGCGACACACAAGGCTCCCTAGACTCTCTGGCTGACTTCTATGAGCGGAGACAGAATTCCGGGGAGTCTGCCTCTTCTTATGCTATAGCACTGGAGGCAAAGTTACGGACGGTTGAGGAGAAGCAAAGAGGAGGTAAGCCCTTCCTGGATCAAGATAGCAAACTAACCCGGCAGTTCATGAGGGGCCGTACCGATGAGGAGGTGTACACAAGAATCGCACCAATGGCACCCAGGCTCTTGAGCTTCAGAGAACTGCAGGCAGAGCTCCGAAATTTAGCCAGAGAAACTAAGAAGTTCCAGACCCAGTGTAAAGCAATGAAAACATATGCTCAGGATAGGCCAAAGCACACATCTGAAATGTCATAGTTGACAGAAATGGTTAAGAATTAGCCCTCATTCAGGAAGAACAAATGGCTAAGCTGTCCCAACTAGAAATGAGAATGGCCTCCCCATTAGCAGTCCAGCCAGCAAAGGGAAAAGCAAGCCAGAGTCTAAGCTTTGACTGTTACCGGTGTGGAGAGCCAGGCCACACAGCCAGAGTGTGCAGTGCAGTGCTTACGGATCCAAGCCTAGCTGAAGCCCAGCAGCCTAAGACCCCTTCTGATGGACACATGCACTCTGCTCAAAATTTAAACGCTTAGTTCCCATGGCAGCTGGGGCATCCATGGGTACACAGCAAGGGCCCCACAGGGCCCCACCCACCCATGAAGAGGATTCACATTGACAGAGGGGAGACACCCCTAGTGGGTCCCAGGAACGAAGGGGAAGTGGAAGTCAATATCAAGGCATGCAAGGCTGTCATTGACTCCAGCTCACAGATCAACAGTATCATGCACAACTACTGGCAGAGCCACCCAGACTTACAGAAGCAGAAGCTACAGTCTTCTACAATACCAATAGAGGGTGCAGCAGGTCAGATCGTACCCTACCATGGTGTCCTGCACATCGACCTGCAAGTGCTGGGGAAAGAATTTAAGGCAGTACCTACCTTTGTTGTTCCTGATTCTGACTATCGCTCTTCAGTCCCTCTGTTGGTGGGAACCAATGTCATTCGAGCCTCCCGAACCCACGTTTGTCCAATAATGGCAGACAGGAAACAAAGGAGCTGCCTGAAGTTCAGGAAGTAGTGCAGATGTGCATAAAGCCAATGATAGGCCTACCTTTGTTGACATTGACATGCTGTGAACATTCATAGTCTAAATGAAAACACAAAAGGGTATATATGAAGAGCATTTATTTAAAGGCTTATTTGCATATTTTCTGTTGATTTAACATTGCTTGTCTTTACATTTACATTTCATTTTCATTTCACATTCACACACTCATTCATTTCATATTGCTTTTTTTTTTACAGTTTTTCTTTTCATTTGACATAACTTTTCTTTACTCTTTTAGTGACTTATTGTACTCATTTGTTGCAGACTTTGCATTCTTTAAGACTGTTTTGGAAGGAGTGTATTTGTGGGCTGAGCCAGAATGGTTAATTTTACATGAGAGTACAGCGCAAACAGTTCTCTTGTCTAACGACATCCTATTCTCTGTAACAATCTTTCGTACCATGCTAAACACCCTTTCTGAACTTGCATTGCTATGGGGAATGCATAGTAAAGCCTTCATAAGTTTTGGCAGCTCACTGAACCTTATGTCCTTTCCTACCAGGCCCCAAAATCTGTCGATTCTTAATGTGCTGAATGTCCAGCACTCTCTCCACCCTCAATACCACGACTGAGGTGCCCTTGAGCAAGGCACCGAACCCCCAACTGCTCCCCGGGCACCGCAGCATAAATGGCTGCCCACTGCTCCGGGTGTATGTTCACGGTGTGTGTGTGTGCACGTTGGATGGGTTAAATGCAGAGCACGAATTCCGAGTATGGGTCACCATACTTGGCTGAATGTCACTTCACTTACAAATCTTACAAAACGCGTGACTGTCCCCCACCCTGCTCTTCTTCAGAAAAATAAATCCGTTGTCCCATTGATCGCGGTATTTACACGAGGGTTTTGTTTTTTTGGCAGGAGTGCCTTCCTTCTGTCCTGGCGTCCATCATCTGTCTGTTTTTTCTTCTTTTTTTCCCGCGTCGTCACTCATCAACTCATCATCTGACCTCACACACTAACCTGTAGTAGGCTACTGCAGGTGGCAGTTATCGCGAGGCTAGTGACAGAGCTCAGATTTTTTTGGGGGGGACGTTTTTTTTTTTTTTTAATTAAGCAGGTTAAAATACGGGAGATTTATGGGAAAATACTAATACGGGAGGACGGCGGGAAAGAAATTACGGGAATTTCCCGGCCAAAACGGGATACTTGACAGGTATGTATTAGCCCCGCCCGACTTGCACTGGCCAGTGGAAAAGCGGCTAATGGGTGAAGATGGCAGAAGACTGAACATTCGCGAGATGCCTGGATGCCTTTTTTTTGGCCGTTTTTGTGAAGTGAGTGGGAGAGAGAGATGGGGGGTGGGAACGGGAAAGGTCCACGAGGTGGGATTCGGTCTCAGGACACCCAAAGCGCAACTGCACCATATGAGAAGAAGAAGAGAAGATTGAGCTTTATTGGTCAAGTATGTTTACACATACAAGGAATTTGTTATAGTGACAGAAGCTCCACAGTGCAACAGAAAGACAGTAACAGGACAGGACACAGGTAATAAAAACAAAATAACAAGAAATAGTCAATAACCAATGTACAAAGCAGCAAAAAAAAAAAAAAAAATACATATATATATATATATATATATATATATATATATATATATATATATATATATATATATATATATATATATATAAAATATAGACAACTATATATACAGGTCAAGTATGTGCAAATTAGAAATGAGAAAATAAAAATAAAATAAGTGAGTGTGGTGAATGGATAATGTATTATAGTTGTGTGTTCCACGTTTATTATTGAGTGTTCATGAGATGTATTGACTGAGGGAAGAAACTGTTTCTGTGTCTGGTCGTTCTGGTGCTCAGAGCTCTGTAGCGTCGACCAGACGGTAACAGTTCAAAGAGGGAGTGTGCTGGATGTGAGGGGTCCAGAGTGATTTTACCAGCCCTTTTGCTCACTCTGGATAAGTACAGTTCTTGGAGAGTGGGGAGGGTTGCACCAATGATTCGCTCAGCAGTCCGGACTACCCTCCGTAGTCTTCTGAGGTCAGATTTGGTAGCTGAGCTGAACCAGACAGTTATTGAAGTGCAGAGGATGGATTCAATGATGACGGAGTAGAACTGTTTCAGTAAGTCCTGTAGCAGGTTGAACTTCCTCAGCTGGCGAAGAAAGTACAACCTCTGCTGGGCCTTCCTGACAATGGAGTCTATGTGAATATCCCACTTCAGGTCCTGAGAGATGGTGGTGCCCAGGAACCTGAATGACTCCACTGCAGTCACAGTGCTGTTCATGATGGTGAGTGGGGGGAGTGCAGGGGGGTTTCTCTTAAAGTCCACGATCATCTCCACAGTTTTGAGCGTGTTAAGCTCCAGGTTGTTGAGACTGCACCAGACAGCCAGTTCGGCGCGCTGCCCACAAGGTTATCGGTGCCAACACGCATTACAATTCTGAGACAGTAATATTGTAAGGTACAAAATTACTTTTAAATAACAGTAACAACTAATCTATAATGTATTACAGTTTGGAAGTAACTTGCACAACACTGATCATAGTAGGAGTTCTAACCTTTGTCACAAACTATTTTTTGTTTCATTTTTCCCTATAACATGTTTTAGTAATCATAAATTATGTAACATTTGAAAGCTTAAAATCTCAAAATTCATCCTGTGAAAACCATTTTGAAATTGGACATTGCTTTGCCATGGAAGTGGTACTTTAAAATATTTTAGCAGGCTCCTCCCCTTTAGTGTGTGTTTGTGTGTGTGTGTGTGGGGGGGGGGGGGGTCCTTTTACAAAATGTCTTTTAGAATCCAAACCTTTTATAATTTTGTCAAAATACTTACCGTTGGAAAGGTCTGAGTCTCAAGATTCAATATTTTGTAGTTATTTTGTGACAGAAGTAAAATTGAGAGAAAAATGTTACATAACAATTGCATAAAAAAATTTAAATCAAAAATCAATGTGAATGAGTTTGAATGGCAACCGGTGGCTAGTTTTTGGTATAACGCCTAAACAAAATTGCATAGGAACCTCTTTTATATATATATATATCACCTTTAAATTTGGAACACAACTTGTTATTTAGACATGTTCATGGCCCTATATGAGAAAAAGTTAGGATATTTCTGGAAGAAAATTATAAGATAAATAGTATTTCATATACAATGGAAATAGAAATGATAGCTCACTTTTACCATCTGAGTCTGAGAAGGTATTTTTCAGCACTGAAAATAATGTGGAAAAGCTAAATTTTCACTTTCCAGGATAAACACCAACATAAAAAAAACAATCTTTCCCTCTATCTTTCTTTCCTTCCCTTACTAGCTTGTACTTATTTGAACAATGATTGAGACTTGGTGTTATGAGCACTTCCTCTGTCTAATTGCCTCTTCAAGGTGAATCGCTTCTTGTATTCCCCAATTGTAAGTCGCTTTGGATGAAAGCATCTGCCAAATGACTAAATGTAAAAATTTAAAATATATAACAACATATACCCAATAAATATATTTAATTTGGGTCTGTACAGTTGCCTTGAAACAAAAAAGAATGTGGGTCAAATTGACCCGCGAACATCAAAATTGTCAGATAATTATTTGTGTGCACTTCAAAACACAGTGTATCATCACTTTGCATGCATGTTCATGGCCCTAAATGAGAAAAAAAGTCACAAAATATCAGGAATAAAATCACAGACTAACTGGCATTTCTGACAGCTCGAAAATCAAAATCGGAACATAATGCAAGGGTTAAATATTATACTACTGACCATGTGATACTACTGTGACAATCAGGTATTATGAAAATGTATTGTTAGCATAAAATTATTAACTACAGTGTCATTTAGACAGCTCCCAGCATGCATTGGAGTAGTTTAATCATCCTCTGCTGAGATCTTGAGAGATTTAAAGTCTTCTTTTATTTCAGTTGATTTCATTTGAGGCTGTGGCTGAAGTCCGTTGCAGGTTTTATTGTTGAGAGTTCATTGTTTATTGTAAGAATAGCAGGAGATGATCCACTTTGCAGTGTATGGTATTTTGTGCTTTTCTGAGGGAGTGCGATAAGTGTATGAGTGATAGGGGCACTTTATGACTGATTACTGTGGTAATCTTTTTAAGAAGGAGTCATGTAATTGTTTTATTATATGTTGTTTATTTATTTATTTTTTGGATAGTTTGAACCTTGTTTATGGGTTTGTAATTTGAGAGATTAATTAGTTTTGTTGATTATAAATATATGTAATTAAGTTTCAGCCCTATTTTGGTTGGTTGGTTGGTTGATGTTCTTCTTTAAACTCTCTGAATGTTGTCCTGGGCCTATTTAAACTAAGACAGAATATAAGCATTTTACAATTTATGAACAATGGATTCCTATCTATTTACACTAGGCATGAATATTTATCAAGCTGGAGTTTTTATTTTTATTTTTATTTTTATTTAAGCTCTATGAATTCTATGAGCTATCTGTGAGCACATTTTCTGTTTTTCTGTCAATACATAGGGAGGTGTTGTTGACTTTAAAAAGTTAACTTTGCATTGTTTTGATATGTAAATATGTATGATATGTAAATATGACTTGGTGTGTGTGCTGTCTTTGTGTATAAATTTTAATATAAATTTGAATTTTAGCTGGAAGAGACAAAATTATGTTTAATATGTTTCCTCATTAGATGAGTAGATAACCATATAAAATTCTGAGTCACATATTTAATCAATCTAGTTGGGTGAATATCACAACATGTACAACTCATATCAGGTAAGACCCTCTTTACATCCTTAAATAAAAATTAAATGCTTTAGTGTTACTATTAATCAATAATTTTTTTTATCTTAAATAGCTATTTGTACATTTATTTTATTAACATTTACACTATTTTGTACTAGTGTTGTCACGATACTGGAATTTCTAACTTCGATACGATACCTTGAAAAATATCGATATTCGATACCACGGTGAGAAAAACTGCCACAATATTAAGGGGGTAATTTTTTTTAATTTAAAGATAAATGTAACAAGTCGAGAACATGCGGTATATTTTACATGAACAAAAAAATGTCTTGAGGTACTGCATTTGTTGATTTATTTATTAATCTTTTATTAATTTTAGTTAAATGTTAATTGAAACTAACGTTTACTAATACATGTACTAATTCAAATCCAAAGTTCTATTTGTTGATATTCTCATTTGCTTCATAACCAAAATATTTCCAGATATAGGGCCCTATGAAATCCCTTTTATTTTTCCCCAAATTCCGTTTTATTTTTTTCTACATTCAATTTTTTCTGTTTGAATTTTTCTGGACTCTTTATTTTAATGGTCAAATTAAATGCTATTAATCTAAAAGCATGTCTAATTCATTAAAATCATGAAAATTATACAATTTAACATTTAATTTATTAAAAGTGTAACAAAAATGACACATTTAGGGCCGTATGAAATGTTTATTTTTTTTCTCACCTTATGTTTTATTGTTACCAAATTCTGTGTTTTAGCATGTCTATTATTTGAATGCATACAAACTATGTTTATTTTTTTCTTACAGTAGCCTTATGAAATGTGTTTTCCCCCTCAGAAATTCTGTGTTGTGTATTTAAATTTTACTGGATATCAGATGAAGGCATAAAACAATTTTAATTAATTTACATTTGAATTAATGAAAATTAAACATTTACATTTTTGGCAAATGAAGGGGATTTACTATTAAAATAAAAATATTTTGTGATTATTTCTTTAAAAAAAAATTAACAGTAGTAGTAAGTAGTAGTATTATGTACATTCTACTAAATAATAGTAATATAGTCTATTTCTGGCACACGGTCTTTAATAGGCCAAGTTAAACCGAACTTTTATTTTGACGGGTTGCCGTGAATACTTCTAAAGTTCTGTGTGTGTGTGATATGACGCTAGTTTTACTCAAATTAAATGGTAAAATGCTGGTAAAGTGCCTTTCAGATCAGTTCTGGAGATATTGTTGATGTATTTATGTCCTCATTGAGACGGCAGACGCTGAAATCACCGCGAGCGCCACATTAGTAAACACAACCGCAGGTGCAGCACATTCACACAGAGACGCGCAGAACATGCAGGATTCATATTTAAATCCACTTTTGCAGCTTAATATTTACAGATACTAGTCCATATCGCGATTTGATTTAAGTGCAATGACCTACTTTTGATTAATTAATCCAAACTTTGACAAATTCCGTGACATTCCGCGTTAAACTGTAAATTCCGTTTTTATGACTGGATTCTGTGGCGTTCTCTGCATCGCGGAGATCATAGATCCCTACAGATAGCGCTCCTGCTGTGTTCTTTAACAACCAGAGCAGTCATCTTTCTATTCACTTCACTTGTGCTATTTAACCAGAGCGAAGGAGACGAGTGCGGTCACGTGTGGTGCTTGTCCACGCGCCTTTGGAGAGAAGTGAAAGTGACAGCTCGGCTAGTATCGGTGTATCCATACTTCGGGAAATTAATATTGGTACCGTTCAGATATTTCAGTATCGATATTTATCGAAATATCCATATTTTTGACAACACTATTTTGTACACTGTATGTTTCATGCAATTTAGGATAAAATCTGAACTCCTCAGAAAAACTTTTATTTTTAAGATTATCTGTCACTGATATTCATCCTGTGGATGAACTATTAGCCTTTTCAAAAGAAATATACTTCATCGTGTCTACTAAGGTGTGATTTATGTGTAATTAACAAAAAGGGAATTAACAGAATCAAAGGGATTTCAATTTTAAAATGTTTACAGACTGTTTACAGAACAGAGAAGCAGAGAGGTTTCTTGCTATTTCTTTGTAATTAACTGAAATTTTCTTGCATTTTTCTGAGTGAAAATTGTTTCTTTTGTGTGTGTGTGTGCGTGTGTGGCAAACAAATCTGTAGACTCAAGAGGTGTAAAGTATTGGAGTAAATGTAATTAATTACTGTAAATGTAATTAATTACAAAGTAATTGTAATAAATGTAATTAATTACAAACTTGCCAACAAGGCTACTTTGAATGCGAGCTCCTTAGCAAGTAGTTGTGAATCACAGGTGTTTTATATGACTGCAGATGGCAATGAGGCCGAAACCAGCACATCCAGTGCAAGACTTTGACTTTTTAATTAGATTTTTTAATTTATATATTTATTGCAATTTTGAGGTGGTCAGTTTTAGAAAATAAACGTGATTGCTCTCCTCACAAATATGCTTTTTCTTGTTTGCGTTACATGTTCTCTGTGCCTTGTCTTAGACTGTTGTCACTTCCTGTCTCGTGTGGTGTTTGTAGTCAGTTTGTATCTTATCTTGTTCAGGTTGTTAGCCTCCTGTCTATATATATATATATCCCTAGTGTTTCTTTAGTTCTTTGGGAGTTGCTGAATGTAATGGTTGTCTGTTTACCTGCCATTCTCTTCTTTGTACCCTTTGGTATTTGGCTTATTGTCTGTTCTAGTTTTTTTTCCATGAAATGCCTGCACATAGATCCTTTCCTCTGCCTGTTTTCTCCAGCTTTTCCACAACGTTACAGTTTTTGACTGGCATGTCTCTTTGACTAGTGCATCTTTGAGCCTATATTTAGTATAAGTAAAATACTTAAGTATTGTTAAAATCAGATACTCTAAGAATTTTACTCAAGTTGTTTTGTAATTGGTGACTTGTAACTTGTAGTGGAGTAATTTTCACTGTAAGGTATGTGTACTTTTTCTCAAGTATGTTTTTCCGGTACGCTTTACACCTCTGGTAGTCTCCCAAAAGCAAGTGTGTATGAGGCAAAATGTACATTTTGGCAATCCAGGGTTGGCACAGGTTGCAGTCTGTGTTGAACATATCTGGTGGGATACCAAACATGGGAATGGTTGGCTCAGAGAAATATTTTTAATGAGCGGGAAGCAACAAGTTGGGAACTGGTTATGCAGAGTATGATAGTAATTTCATGCCATGCTATTACTTTCCCCGCTCTCCTCATCGTGGCTATTTTTAATTCTTTTTTTTCTTAATTTATTCCAGAATATCTATGCCTGATCTGGTTGGTTGAAAAACACATCCGATTCCATCATGGTGTTCATTGTTTTTAAAAGTAAGTATTTTTCCTGTCCTTTTTTTTTTTTTTTTTTAGAAAATTATATTGTGCATTTTGTGCATTTCAGCTCACTTTTTTTTTGTTAAAACCATGTGAATATTATCCATTTATAGTCTATAGTTCATAACAGTTTCATCTCAATATCATTCATGATTATTGCTCCATCCTCCTCATCAAGTCAAACTTATTCAACAGTCTACATTCAGTTTATCAGTAACATTGCATCGTTTCAGTCTTGTTGCTAGGTCCAATTGTTTTATTTGCTATAATGGTCTATGTTTCTTCAATATATAATGTATTCATAATATAATGTATTCAAAATACATCTTTGAGTAATATAATCGGATAATTTTGATTAAAATCATATTTTAAATAACCTTTTAAGCAGCCCTACAAGGATCGTATCCTGTTGGTGCTGTTATTTTGCAGTAATGTGGAATTTGATATTTTATCTGCAATTCAATTTTGATTGGCTTGTAGATAAAAAAACTGAGGTATTTTAATTAGGGATGCACCAAAACCATTTTTCAGAACCGATCCGATCCGATACCTATACTAAGATACCAGTGCAGGTTTTTTTTTTTTTTTTATCAATGTAGAATGTCTATACCTCTGTGTGTTGATCTGATCATCACTCTTTGTGTGATATAGACAACCTCATTATAAAAAAATAAAAAAATAAATAACAAATTTAAATAGTATATAGTAAATAGTAATAATAAATAGTATTTTTGTATATAATCTTATTCTAATACAAAAAATTCAATTTTAAATTAGGTTAGTGGTTATTTCAGCACCAAAAAAAAAAAAAAAAATCACAAGTGCACAATATTTAATATTTATCTAAATATTTAGTGAATTAGCATTATTTAATGGGAAACAAATAAAGTGAGTAAGGAATAAATCTGGTAAAATGTTAAACCTTGCTCTTTGTATTGTTGTAAAATACATTCATGAAAAACAAGTAAATATATTAAAAATATACTATAAAATTAAAATATATTTCTTTTAAATGTATATCACAGTAAAGAGGCAGCAACATAACAGAACAAGAAAGGCTATTAATAATCTTTCATTGAGTAAAATTATTAATATGAAAGACTCCAATACAGAGTGGCACAAAGAGCTTATGATCATCCTGTGTGCAGAATGATGAACTTGAAGCAATACAGAGTCAAGCAGTGGTTCAACGGATCACAAATCATGATAAAAAATAAATAAATTAAAAACATAAACTTATGTGATTAAAGTTGTAATATTTTGAGAATAAAGTCAAAATTACGAGAATAAAGTTTAAATATTTAAAGTATAAAGTCTAAATATTTAGCGAATAAAGCTGCGGTCACACTAGACTGAGTGTGCAAAATTCCATTGCATGCCACAACAGTCATGTTATGTCATCATGCTCTGCAGCGTCTTTTTAAAAACTTAAATTCAACACGCAACAAATAGTAATACACCTAAAATTTAAATCATAAAATTTACTTAGTTTTAGTTTTATGTACTTTTAGTTCAGTTACGAGGACACGCTATAGCATATCGATCTGCTGTTGGTCACATGCTATCACGTGACGTGAATTTGCAGGTCAGAGTTTACCAAACTTGAACTTTGCTATGCAGCTTTTAAAATGTATTCCATTACAGTCACAAATTACTTCATCAAAAAAGTATTCAGTAACGTAATCCAAGTACCACAATATGAAAGTAATATAATCTGATTAATTTTAGATTCCTTTTAGTTACATATGTAAATAAAGTCAAAAGCAACATCTAAGTAGACTACTTTTACTTAACTATGACTTTAAAATTAAAACTAATAAAAACTATAGTAAAAACTATTTGAAACTATTAAAAATAGTGTCTTATTTCACCATCTAGATATTACAGCCCGTATATTTTTTTTATATATAAAAGGCTATGCAGACATCTAGTGGCTATACAGTTTAGTTTTACAGTTTTATTTTTATTATTATTATTATGTTATTATTTCTTTTACATGTAGCCTACAAGTAAAAATAAATATAGTTTATACACATGAAAAAATTTACACCAAATGTGAAATGCTATGATCTTTCTTTATTTCATTCACTGATCCGTGGGGACTTTTCCGCCTAGCAAACTTGCACACAACTGCAGTCATGCACACCATGGAATTTTAAATCACTAACAATCACAACATTTTAGCTAACATGATTATTTCCATGCTATTGTACCAATATTGTACCTGTTCAAGTTGGTTGAGTAGCCTTCGTTAAAGCAAGAGTCTTCATACATAGCTTACGCTGTACAACTATGTTATTTCCTCTATCAATTTTGGAGACAAAATAACTGTGAAATTTCCAGACATGAAAACATTTTTCCCAGCAAGAAGCATCGTAATTAACTGTAGCATCCCACGTTTGAGGAGAATAATTGTAGACGGGTGTTATTTGCGCACACACCAGCAGGTGACTCACATGTGTCAACATTGATGAAGCAGCGCTAAATATAGAGTTATTTCAAAATCTCATTTATTTAATTTTAAATGAAGCAAATGTAATCCTGAAATGTAACTGTAATCTGAATACTTTGTTTTGTGATGTAACTGTAATGGATTACAGTTACTAGATTTTTGTATCCTGATTACGTAAAGCCATTACATGTATTCCGTTACTCCCCAAACCCGATAATATATATTATAGGGATGTGCCCGAAGCCGAATACCTTATTTGGAAAGGCACAGATAATGGCTTCAAAACGAATAACAGATTTATCCGAATAACAGAAAAAATATTCAGCAGACACAATCATATGTTTGCTGGAACAGCACTACATTAGTGAGGTCTGCGGTTGTTAAGATTTGTGCAGTAATAATGGCTAGTACCGCTTTGATAGCGTTTGACAGATTATTATCTTTTTTCGTACAGATAATATCATGGTGATCAATGCGTTTGTCTAACGAATGTGGTCTTCTCAGCAATAAATTATCCGCACGCTCCTTTTTTGATTGCTGCCTGTCAGTGCTGGTGAAGAAGTGCACCCGGACAGCTGCTGCAACAATCGGTTTGCATAACCAAAGAATTTCTGCACAAACTGTCAGAACTGTCTCAGGGAAGCACGTCGTCCTCATCAGGGTCTCGACCTGACTGCAGTTCGCCGTCGTAACCGACTTGAGTGGGCAAATGCTCACATTCGATGGTGTCTGGCACTTTGGAGAGGTGTTCTCTTCACGGATGAATCCCGGTTTTCACTGTACAAGGCAGATTGCAGACAGCGTGGGTGAGCGGCTTGCTGATGTCAACGTTGTGGATCGAGTGGCCCATGGCACAGGTGCATTTTATTGATGGCATTTTGAATGCACAGAGATACCGTGACGAGATCCTGAGGCCCATTGTTGTGCCATTCATCCACGACCATCACCTCATGTTGCAGCATGATAATGCACGGCCCCATGTTGCAAGGATCTGTACACAATTCCTGGAAGCTGAAAACATTCCAGTTCTTGTATGTCCAGCATACTCACCAGACATGCCACCCATTGAGCATGTTTGGGATGCTCTGGATCGACGTATACGACAGCGTGTTCCTGCCAAGATACAGATACAAATAATGGCTCTGCTGCACACCCCTAATATATTATACAGTATCATAACAATATACTCTCAAAATATAATAACTTTAATCTTGTAAATGTTACGACTTAAAGCAACACTATGTAGCTTTTGACCTTAAGATAATCTCTATAAAATTATTTTAGTGGTAGAACAACTCTTAACTGGATGAATTCTTCTGGCGCTGCTTCCTGAGCAGCCTCCTAGTGCTAAAACCACACTCTGTAAGTTTCGTGTTCAGGTCCATACACACAGCCCCGCCCCTCCTCTGCCAGTGAAAGAGTGTGACCTGCATTACGGTATACGTCACATATTTTACTCGTAGCCTGAGTGGGGTTAACCAAAAGCTAATTATAAGACAAAACTATCTAATATGCAAGTCTCAACGCCATGGCAGAGCCTGCAAAGAAACCAAAGAGGTTTTTGTTGAAGGAAGCAAAGAAAAGAGAGAAAGAGAGTGATCGGACACGAGCCCAAACACAAATCAATATCGGACGGGGTTAAACTCGGTGGTCCCAAAATTGTGAACAGTTTTCGGACACTGGTTGTAACCATGTGTACCATCCCAGCCAGCAAACACATGTGGGGCCCAGATGGGTGGCACCTGGGCTATCAAACTGGGGCCCAGCCAGTTTTGTCCTCGGTTTCCATGAGGGCCCCACATGGGTCAGCCCGGATGAGACAATGAAATGAACACAGCTCAGTATGCATACTACAGAGTGCTAAAAATAAGAATGAAGCAACACTGCAGTTCATTAGATAATTAAGTGATTAATCTAGTACTGTTTGAGCATCAGTGTTGGGAAGGTTACTTTGGAAATGTAATAGGGTACAGATTAAAAGTTGCCCTACTTAAAATGTAATAAGTAGTGTAACTTTTCAATTACTTTATTAAAGTAATGTAACTGATTACATTTGATTACTTTTTGGTTACTTTTCTACATTTCTAATGTTTTCAACTGTTAATTATTTTCAAACATGCAAACCAGGCAGGGTTAACCTTATAGTAGTGCTCAACACTGATTACTGTCAGACTTTTGAAATCCTTCATCACTTGAATTAAGATTATAATAATTTAATTTTAAAGGAGACATTGGATGCAAAATATCTTCATTTGCATATAAATGTGTCTTAGCAATGTGTGGGCAAAACCAGCCTACAATGATAAAAATGAACTCTTCCACCTTCAATACCATGACTGAGGTGAGACGCTTGAGCAAGACACCGAACCCCCAGCTGCTCCCCGGGCACCACAGCAATATGGCTTCCCACTGCTCCGGGTGTGTGTTCACTGCTGTATGTGTGTACTTGGATGGGTTAAATGCAAAGCGCAAAGTATGGGTCACCATATCTGGCCACACGTCACTTCACTTTACTTTCACTAAGTTTGTTTATGTCTGGCTGTGCAAATCATTTTGTTCCAGACTGCTTTCTAAATGAGGGACAATTCAAGGCAGGTTTTGTTAAAAAGTTAAAACTGAAGGATGGATCAGTACCCATTGTTCATGATTCAGCTGCACCTCCAGAAAAAGTGTGTCTCACACTCAAGGGCGCAGTTTTGGTTTGAATATTGGGGGGTTGAAGTGAGAGCTGTTTTAGTGGAGTCCCGCATCATGCTCCCTCATTTGGTTTATTTATTTGTTTGTTTGTTTATATATTTATTTTTGCAAAAAGGTATTTTGTACTATTATCCACACATTCAAAGTTAATAACATAACTTCAATAATAGCCTAGTTAACAATTAGCCTACTTGTTTATATATAGCCTATATAAAGTATTTTACATTACTTATAGGCTATAGTTTGACATAATGATCTAATTCATCATGTAATGGGAAGTCAATTTAGCATTTTCTTATATTGGTGTTTATTTCTTACCCCAGCTGATCAGGCTCTTAATGATTTAATCTATGCCATCTCTTGAAATATGTGAAGGCCAGGTTATACATGGCTCTCGATTCTGACTTACATGCTCTTATAAAAAATGTAGCATAGTTCTTAATTGCAGCATTTATGGCACTACCAGGCCAATGATGACTTCTTTTATGTTTTTTTTAAATAATCTATATAGCATTTGTTATGAAAAACAACAGCCTGCACATTTAGCAACAATAGTTACAATATACCACAGTTGTAATAGCCTACTGTATAAATCTATAGGGAAAATCTATTCCCATAACAGATTATCTATTATAAATTCTACAAGAAGTTAGACAAAATATACGACCATAAACAAGCCTACAATAAAACATTATGAATTCTAGTAAAGGTTGTCATTAGTATATATTTTAACATAGGCCTATGTGTTGGTGCAAGATTGTTGTGTCCTCTTTTCATCAGTCTTTTTTAGATAATGTTCGACTTTCTCCATAGCATTTCAGAGTGGCAATATCTCAACCGAATTCAAATAGATCGCACATTTTACCTCCAGCTTCGTGATAGGAATGGCTCACACAGATCTTATCACACTTTGAGCGCGCTGGTGAATGCGCAAAGTATAATAAGAGTATAATAAGAGTATAAGCTGATTGGCGCGGCGCTCATGCACAATTAAAACAACTGCGCTTCAAAACTGGTTCGTTTGGTTCGTACGTCAAGATGGCGCTCATAAAAGCGCCGAAGGAGCGATTTAAATAGTTAATTAATAGCCTGATTCTAGGTTTCCATTAACCATAGTATGAATATTGGGGGGGTTGTACTTGCTACTTGTTTCTTCCCCCCCACAAACTATGCCCCTGCTCATACTTTATATTTTTTATGATTATTTGCGAATCGCCTTTGCTCTTCCACAGGGGCGGGGTGAGCAGAGCTAATTAGCATGTAAAGAGATATGCACCAAAATGAGTCGTTGTGAACAAAGCTGTTTTTGACAAGGTAAAAAGGGTGTTGTTTTACACGACCACTGAGACCATTTCAAGAAGACCCTAAAGAATCATACCAACTTGTGGAAGATGGGCATCCTGTCGCCTTTGAAGTAAGTCTGATTTTGTGGTGGCTGTGCTTCAAAGTCATTCTTGCATAGCTATGACAGGAAACACTGGAATCTAACAATGCCTTTGAAAAAAACAGTTAATCTTAAAAAAGATAAAGCATTTACATAAATCCATAAAGGAAATATAAGAGTTATCGGATAAGCATGTTATAAACTTCTGAAACATTGGTGTTTCATATTTTAGAGCAGTCACTGCAATTTATGAAATAAGTCAATTAAAGCTGTATGTGGGAGTGTGTGTGACACAATCAGATGTAACCCCCTTTGTAATACTTAACATTTTCATAAGTAACTGTTATTTAATTACACATTTTTTCTTAGTAACTGTAATTAATTACAGTTACTTTTATTTTGTAATTAAATTACATAATTCCGTTACATGTAACTAGTTTCTTCCCAACACTGTTGAGCATTAGTAATGAACACCTGCTTAAGAAGAAAGAGACGAGGAGAAACACAAATGCTAGTCTAGACTTCCAGCCACAGCCTGCAAAAGAACTGCAAATAAAAGACATTAAATATGTCAAGGTCTCAGCAGAGGAGTTTTAAACAACTCCACAAACAGCATTACCAGATTCACTCATTACTAACCACTATTATTACATAATAACTGATTTCTGTCAGACTTCTACAAAAGGTTTTGAGAATTACAGAGGTTCAGATGTTGGTTTTATTGAAAAGTGCATTTGTCACCATTATGGAGAATAGGGTTTGTTTTAGTTGGGTGATTGGCCCTTAAAATTTTAACTTTAGTTTTTATTTGGTTGTTTTGGCAAGACAAGAAAAAAAAAACTGATGATCATCATGTAATGGCCTGATTCTAGAGACTGCTGTATAATGGTGTGGGTAATGTGATAGTAAATTTACATAACACTTGATATGTGACTGTGCTTGTATACATTCAGCAGTGCATTAGAATATAAGAAAATATATATTTCACAAAATGTTTTGAAATCATGTGTCATATCAACACACACACAGACATCAAGAATCAGTGCATGAATCTCAACAACCGTGACATGATTCATGCTGCAATGCATTCTGGGTGCAGCACACAAAAGTCATGCTCCCAGCATGCAATATGTCACCGTCGTTGAGATTCATACACTTATTCTTGATGTCTGTGTGTTTGACAGAGGTGACAGTTAAAACTCCAGGTTCAGAATATCCAGTTTGTTTTTTTTTCTCAGGATTAGTAATAAGAAAATTGAATATGTTGATAATAACAAGCCACTTCCAAACAGTGATGAGCTCTATGAGAAAGACCACTTTATAAATGTTAAAAGCTATATGACCATCAATAAACAACCAATATCAACTGATGATTTGATTATAGTTTTCTTTGTAAACAACATGTTTTTGTAAATAAATTGTTGCAACAAACAAACATAAAGTGCAGCATAAGAGTCAAGAGCTCTATTAAGGCAAACGTTATTCACCATAATGATGACTTCAAACCAAACTCTTTCTTTCAATAAAA
Organism: Barbus barbus; assembly: GCF_936440315.1. Classification (NCBI taxonomy): domain Eukaryota; kingdom Metazoa; phylum Chordata; class Actinopteri; order Cypriniformes; family Cyprinidae; genus Barbus; species Barbus barbus. Next base: position 1,507,079 of record NC_136736.1, on the reverse strand, counting down.
CAACATCTGAACCTTTGTATTCTCAACAAGAGCTTCTCTATACGTCTGACAGAAAAAAAAAAAAAAAACCTTCAGTCTGGTTAGTAATAAATGATGCTAGTTATGCTGTTTGTGGAGTTGTTTAATCCTCCTCTGCCGAGATCTTGAGATTTTTAACGTCTTTTATTTGCAGTTGTTTTGTAGGCTATGGCTGGAAGTAAATAGTAGCTGTTGTGTTTCTGCTCGTCTCTTTTTTCTTAAGCAGGGGTTCGTCACTAATGATCACACTTAATTATCTAATGAACTGCAGTGCTGCTTCAGTCTTATTTTTAGCACTCTGTAATATGCATACTGAGCAGTGTTCATTTCATTATTTCATCTGGGCTGACCCATGTGGGGCCCGCATTGGAAACAGAACAAAACTGGCTGTCTAATGTCTGTTTCGACACCTAAGATCCAAAAACTAATTCCCCAGTCTACTTAATGTCTGAACGGTTATTCAAATAAAGAGGCTTTGCTACTTTACAGCCTTATAAACGTATGACAATGTCCAATGTATAGATAATTATTATGGATATTATGGCTTCATTGTGCAAACAACATTTTATTCTATTATACAAATTACACCCTTTGCAAACAATGCTACATATGAAGTATGTGAGCAAAAAAAAAACAAACAAACAAACAAAAACTAGGGTAATATACTACCATTCTTTTTGTCATTGTAGTTTTCAATACTGGAGTAACAATAAATAAAACTAAGTAATGATATTTGTAGAACATAGTGTAACATGGGGTACTTTACCTGGTTGGTGGACATGGTTTCCAAACGAGGTTCCTGCATTCGTCGGCTCTGTCAGCTTAGTCAACAAATTCACGTGTGCTGCCCACGGGGAAGCTTATACAGCGAGAGTATTACGACACTGGTAACAGACAGTTGCACTTATCAACCACACTGTGAGCAAATGTTACATAGTGTTGCATTAATTCTCATAATTTTAACTTTATTCTTGAAAAATTTTGACTTTATTCTTGAAATATTTTGACTTTATTCTTGAAATGTTTCGTCTTTATTCTCGGAATTTTTACTTTATTCTTGAAATGTTTCGTCTTTATTCTCGGAATTTTTACTTTATTCCCAAAATATTTTGACTTTATTCTCATATTGCTGAGACTTTATTCATGTAATTTAGTTTTGTTTTTTTTTCTCAAAATATTACGACTTTAATCGCGTAATCATAGATTTTATTTTGTTGTTGTTTATTTTTAACGTGGCATTAAAATGCTTTTCAAATCAGCTAGAAAAGAAAAACAGGAAAAAAAAAAAAACATATGTATTTCAAGGTAACTTTGGTAACTTTATTACTTAAAGATAAATACTTATTTGACACCACATCATAAAACAACTAACCTAACTAAGAAAGTTCAAGCATTATTAAAGAGACAAGTGAACAGCCAGTAAAAATATGAGCAAATATACAAATTACAAGCATAGATAAATACAACAGGACAATGTCACAAATAAAATAAGGTTGGTAGTACTCAGGTACAGAAATGTGAAAAGTGTAAAGTGTAAAATAACACAGCTCAGTGTTCAAATTATAAATTAAATAAGGATTAAACAATCAAAGCTGTGTTTTGTTGTTTGATGAGCATTAATGACAACAGCAGGTATTTAGGGTGCTGTCCCTTTAAGACCTGATCCAAGGATGCAGTATAAAGATACACATCTGCAATGCTTCACAATAACTCGCTCCGTTCGCACGTGGGTGCATGCGTTCATTCACTCTCTCTCTCTCTCTCTTTCTCGTAATTCATTCGAATTAATTTCAATAAATATAATCTTTATTTCACTAAATAATTCAAACCAACTTTTTTATTAGGTGGCCTTAACTACTATGTACTTACATTTAAATTAATAATTTGATACAATGCGATTATTGTATACATACATGTTCTTACATTGTACTTCTATTTTTAAACATACCTATATGTAATTACCGTATTGACCCAAATATAAGACGACCCTGATTATAAGACGACCCCCCTTTTTCCAGATGTACCTTTTGGAAAAAAGGCTTTTTGAAAACCAAATATTGTGTTTTACTGAGAAAACAAAAACAAACAAACCTTTTTTTCTTAAATTATTTTCATATTGCATTATTTTTCATATTTTAATTTTTGTTTTGAAAGTATGGTAAATACTGGTAAAATGTACCAACAATTAGTGATGGTGAAATTAAGCTTCATGAAGTGGTTCATTTTAGCCAAGTGGTTCACAAAAGGGTTCATTTCTGGAGGCTTAATTTGCTCACAATACCACCTGGTGGCCAAAGAGTGTAAAACAAGCAGATCTATTACAGACAGAGCTGGATAGTCCAGGGGTCAGAAAGTAAAAGTCCTGCCATATATTTATTCCACCCATGAATGGGATGAATTAATGCACATTCACACTGTCAGTCAATAAATGGGGAAAAAGTAACGGAGTGTCTATTTACCCTTAGTGCAAATAGCCCATCTTGTTGGCAAAGGCTATTTACACTAACTCCGCCCACTAACGTGTGATTGGGTTAGTCAACAATAAAAAAAGAAATTAACTCAACATCAGTTTCAGTGGCGTAGATGGTAAGGCACATGCTTTTTGACGCGATCGACCTGAGTTCGAGCCCACCTTTTGCCAAACATTTTTTTCCTCCCTTTTCAAATCTCATATCGCATCAGAAAGACATTTATTTTCAATAAAAATTAAGGAAATAATCAAAAAGTTGAAAATAAAGTATCGGGTAGGGTTAGGGTAGGTGTAGGGAGGGCTTTATTGTCCCAATAAGGTGGCATCCATTTAATAAATTTGAATTAAAACTATAATTTACACTCAGTACGTTATTATTGCGTACTGTTTTATAATGTACTACAATACTGAGGTGCAGATAATTGCCACTATTTGCAATAAGTAGTATAAATAGCAGAACATCTTACTATTTTAACAGTGTAAATAGAATCCATCGCTATTTACACTTAGTGCAAATAGCCGCTGCCAAAAAGTAACTCAGATATTTTCTTGTAAATTAAAAAGTAATGCGTTACTTTACTAGTTACTTGAAAAAAGTAATATTATTACGTAACTCGCGTTACTTGTAATGTGTTACCCCCAACACTGGCTATATGTTTATTCCACCCATGAACTGATTTCTCCAGAGGAGGAACCAAGACATTCATTTCAAGTCACAAGCAAGTCTCAAGTCAAATCCCAAGTCTTCAAAGAGTTAAAGTTAATTAGATTATTAAGTGACTAATTAAATGATGATGGTGCATTAGTGATAAACACCTGCTGTTATTGAGAATTACAGAGGATCAGATGTTGATGTTTTATTGGTTAAAATGATGCAACCATCATGGAGATCAGTGTTGGCAATACAATATGACCACAATAAGTACAATGTACTTATTTTTTTGATGTAAGTACATAGTAGTTAAGGCCATCTAATATAAAGTGGGACTAATAATTCTACCTCTAATGAGCAGTAGATGAAATAGTCTAACAAATTAAAATTAGTTATTTTCTGGTCTTTATCCGTTCTGTCAGATTTTGTGCTGCAAAACATCCATGACAGCCGTTGTCCATGCTGGCAAATAATAATGGCCATTCAACGTGAATCATACAAATAATTTTAATAACACGGTCATTTAAAACTTGAGGGCCTACCATGTGCATAGTAAAGTGATCACTGCAGGAATTAATGTAAACACAGATATCGGATACCAGTCATGTCTAAAGTGAATGTAAACAGATGGGCCAAAAAATCGAATATGGTCAAAAGATCGGATTCGTGCATTAAGACTTGCAATGCAGCCTTAGTTTCTTGTTCGCACGCAGTCTGAAATGTGCCTCTCTGCGTGTGTGTGCTTCATGTGTGTGCGGCTGTGCATATAGAAAACAACGTGTGAGCACCGAATCAAGTTCCTTTTTACCTTTTCTTTGTGAGTGTAAACACGTACAAATGATAAACTTTCATTCTATTATGGTTACATTTTGCAATTAATACGTGGATCACATGTGTGCCAAATGTGGGCCTTGGTCTGTAAGGATCATGGATCAAACGATCCGTTCAACCACTAGAGTCAAGTCTTGTTTATACTTTCGCCTAGCACCACATTGCGAGCCTCCGCTGACTGTGCGAGCACCTCCCCAAAAGGACGAGGCATTTATACTTGTCACGTTCACCGTTGTACTATTATTTGAAACAACAGGGGGCGACAAGGAGTAATTGTCCTCTAAACCCATTGGGAATCAGTAATGAGAAGAGGTAATTTCCCGGTACAAGACAGTTGTGGCTAGAAGGGATACAGCTCTGACTGGAAACGAACAATGAAATTAAATTGTCTACCTTTTAGATTGCATTTTATTAACGTCTACTTCAACCCGACCCTAAACCTACCCCTTACAATATAATAGTAATTATTGTTGTACAGTGTGACAAAAATTACACTGTATTGATGTGTGCATCACCATATGTATCCCATACGTATGAAGACTCAAAACTTGACATCTCACGTGATGAATGGGTTGCTAAATGAATTCATTTTTTATATACAAACTGATTTTTTTTTTCTTTTTACTTAAGTTTTGGGTTTATTTCGCATCAAACACAAGGCAACTTTAAGCAAAATTAATTCTAATTCTATTTTTATACACTAAAACAAAACGTACTTCATTTGAAAATTATGCAAAAAAAACCTAGTTGTTATTTTCCCTTGAAGCAGGGATGGGGAAAGTTTATCCTGGAGGGCCAATGTCCCTGCAGAGTTTAGCTCCAACCTTAAACAAACACACCTGAGCAAGCTAATCAAGGTCTTCAGCATACGGGTAGGTTTTTTTGTTTTTTTCCAGGGCTGGAGGTAAACTCTGCAGGGACATCGGCCCTCCAGTATCAACGTTCCCCACTCCTGCCTTAAAGCCTCAAAAAGCACCTGATGGAGGTTTAACTTCACAATAAGCTGCTTCCATTTCATACAAATGCCAGTACAAACGTGCCTGTGCATATTTGCTCAGACGTATACAGATTATGTGCGTTGTTCACACAACTTCAAGAATAATCTCTGTGGTATTTTTCCAATTTTCCTCCACTCCGAATGACTAAACTCTATCAACAAAACTCACTGCGCAGTCTTAACTCCATATCTTCATCCAGAGGCTACCCAAAGAATAGGACTGCAACCCAGTTTCAGAGGCATTGCGATGTTCATCACACTGCCATATAACCTTTCAATATGACCATATAGAAATGTGTTTTGTTTTTGATATAAGTATATTAAAACAGTGGACAGTAACTTCCCTACTGTAAGTGAGTTCATCATTGGTGCTGTGGGTTGTTGTAAAATAATGAAAGTAAAAATAACCACACTTCTCGGTGCATGATCAGAATAATGAAAATTGCATGTAAATGGGAGTGTTTGCTTGATGTCATCTAAACATTTTACTGTAATTAAGTCCTTACTCTGATTATTGGAAATAATAGCATTTTTGGTGCACATATAAAGTTAATGTCTAAGAGTCAGTCCTAAAAATAAATTGTTGAAAAATAGTTGTGTGTAATATGAATTAATTATAATAGTAGGAAAAACAAACATTTTAATATTTGTCCTTTTTTCATGCCAGGTGTTGCATGGCATCTGTTGACCGTCATCTCTTTAATCCTGTGTAAGTGTAAACTGATGTGTTTTCTTCAGATATATGTCTGTTGATCAGAGCATGTGAGAGGAGCGTAGCGGTCATATTTCCTTTGGAGCGGAGAGCGCCTTTCATAAGATTCCACTCCAATCGCTCAACCCAAAATGCCCTTTGGTAATTTCCTAGTGTGAGAATCTGTGGAATAGGCTAAGCAATAGCCCAGTTTGTCTAAGACAGTGGTTCCCAACCTGGGGGTCGCGACCCCCACTAGGGGTCGCTAATGATTTACAAGGGGTCGCCAAGCTCACTCTAGTTTGACCACAAGATGAAGTTTCCAACAGTTAGGCTAGTGCTACCGTTTAATATTCTGTATTATCATTAAAACCATTTGTTTACCAGGATTATAAAAACTCACCTAAATACTGTCCAACATTAAGCAAAGGTAGTAACAATCTCACACAGTCGCAGCATGCAGCGTAGGTTTTGTTTTGTTTGAAAACATGGTGGTGTTAAGGCCCGTAACCATTTTAAGGCTCATTAACTCAAACAATTAAATAAAGGACACAGGCCGAACATTTAAAAAGAATCACAACACCTGATGTGAATTTCAAGACACCTATTTTTTAATTAATTTATGGTATTCAACTAAAACGTTCAGAAAATATACAACTGTTCACAAAGAACATTTATAGACATAATCTAATAAATAATAACAAAGAAAAAAATTGTCAGCTCATGGGTAGGAAAGCTAATAAAACAGACTCCTAACTACACCTGTTCTCGGAACAAAGCTCTTACCTGACTCCCGAAATTAAAATAAGAATAGGTGAGTCTTCCGGACACCTGCTTCCCTCGCTCAGTTCTTACTAAATAAACAAAACGTGAACTAATAAATAAATACACTACTCGCTACTGATAAGTAAAAAGAATATCACATATCAAAACACAAATTTACAAGTTAAACCCAAGCATAACGAAAATGCAAAAATATAGCCTCAAAGAGGCTATGAGAGACGCTTGCGAGAGCAATGGGAAGCGGAGCCACAGAAAGAGAGAGACCGCCATTGTAGTCTTGCAGCCTATTTCATGCCAGTCATGTGACTCTTGCAGAATGGGAATCCCCCACAATGCCACCTATAGGCTTAGAATAGAAATGTCACACAGATACACGTAACAGGCAGGAAGCAGTGAAAGGTTTTACAGAGGGAAATTATACGAATTTGGGGTGTGCAATGTGATGATTTTTGATCTTGGATGATAAAAAATCTCTCCACGGTCTGCTTTTGAAGTAATATCGTAGTATCGAGCAAAATAACATATTCTATCAATTACAGTTCTGCGCCGCCGTCTCTATATACTGTACAACACGACATACAGCGATAGAGTTACTCTGACAGGACACTGCACTTATTTGTGATCGCAAAAATACATTATTTGTATACAAGCCTTGCCAGTTAAATGTTTCATTTGCGCGCAGGTCTGACATCCGCTATTTCAGAAAGCATACACCAGAAGTGCACGCACTAAAATCTTTTGCGCTAATACTGTCAAAACACAGAAGGTATACATATAGACTCAGTTGGTTATGTCTAAAATGAAAGTAAACTATTGAGAGAAAAATGGATACGTGTCTGTAGATGCGTGCAGGTCTTACACTGTCATTAAAGGGATAGTTCACCCTACAATTTAATTTCTGTCATTATTTACTCACTCACATGTTGTCCCAAACCTGTATTAATTTATATCTTGTGCTGAACACAAAAGAAGATATTTTGAAGAATGAGGGTAACCAAACAGTTACTTGTCCACATTGAATTTGATAGTATGAAAAACATTATATGGAAGTCAACGGGGACCAGCAACTGTTTGGTTTTCCACCTTCTTCAAAATAGCATTTATGTTCAGCAGAAGAAAGAAACTCATTCAGGTTTAAAACAACTTTTGAGTAAATGATAGTATAAAAATAAAACATTATGACAGAATTGACAGACAGACTACATAATTTTTATTTTGGGGGGAACTGTTACTATATATATATATTGGGTTGGGTTGGTGGAAAAATTAAATGTTAAAATAGGGGTCCCCTGAAAAAAAGGTTGGGAACCACTGGTCTAAGCTAATGTTTCTAAAAGTAGCCTAAATGTCTGTCACTATAACAAATTCCTTGTATGTGTAAACATATTTGGCCAATAAAGCTCATTCTGATTCTGATTCTGATTCTAAATTCTAAAATCCTGTAAAGATTGACAGACATTTTAATAGACCGCATTTCCCCGCAGTTTTGATTTATTTTATTAACACCACTAAATAATTATTTGTTATAAATGCATTTCATCTTGTGTTTGATTTTCATGGGCCTGATAAGCAAGATGTATTTTGTGAAATTTAATGTGCATTTCATCTTGTGTGCATTTTGACCCTGCAAACAGGCCTGCACTGGCCCATTACGGGCTGCCAGCGTAGGGCCCCTGATAATTTGCTCATTGGCAAAACGTTGGTCCCTTAGCACTGGCCCTGCACAGGCAGCCCTCACTTAGTCTCCAGGAAGCCTAAGCGCTGTTTTATTGAAAATAATGAAGTCTGAAGTCACCGTTATGGAGGTAAGCGCTTGCTTTAGTTGGGGTCTTGACGCTTGACTGTTTAACTTAAGTGTTGTTTTGGTTGCTGTAACTGTGTGTTTCTGAATATAGCAAAAGTTACAAGAAGAAAAGCTGATTTGATGATTTTGTCATCACATAGTGGCTTGATCTCTGAGAACATTATTTAGATTTAATTTCACATTGCAGTGGCCCTAGAATACAACTTCATGAAGCTGTCCTGCTTTAATATTTTGAAAGTATTACACGTCATTATGCCAAAATTATTTGGATGGGTTCATGTAGACAGATATCAAGATTCAGGGAATGAACCTCAACAATGGTGACAGTCAACAAAATATTCAGATCAACTCTGAACATCACACAACAAGCTTTTTGTTGATTGTCACCATTGTTGAGGTGCATATGCTGAATCTTGATATCTGTGTGAGTCTACATGCTCTATTTCAAAGAACTTCTGCATAATAACTAAAAACATTCAAAATAAAGCAGAACAGAATTTCAAGCTGTGGTATTTTAGGGTTACTATAAAGTGAAATTATTAAACCTAAATAATGTTCTCTGCGATAAGCCTCTGGATGAGATCAGTGAATCAGGACACTGCATGATGACTGAATCATCGATAAGTAACCATCACCATTTGATCAGCTTGTCTTCTCACAACTTTTGCTATAACAAATTGCTTCAGAAACACACAGTTACAACAGCCAAAAAAAAACTTAAGTTAAAAAGTCAAGGGTCAGCAACCCAACTAAAGCAAGAGCTTACCTCCATAAAGGTGACTTCAAACTTTATTATTTTCAATAAAACAGCGCTTAGGCTTGCTGGAGACTAAGTGAGGGCTGCCCGTAATGGGCCAGTGCAGGCTTGTTTGCAGGGGAATGTTCTGTTGCACAATAACTGAAGCTGTGTTTTCATGGAAATAAAGTATATGGGGAGATGGAGGTGGTGGGCGAGTTATGAATGAATGAAACGCCTTTGTCCGTGTTCACTCTGTCTCGAATCGTGCTCATGGAAAGCACTTGAGAAACAGTGTCTCTTCTGTGATTTGGTACGCTTTCAAATCATTATTTTTTTTAATTCTCGAGCAAGAGACTGTATGACATTCACATTACATGGTTTGACAGATTTTTACATAGAAAGGGCAACAGTGCACCGCATTAAAATAAATGAACATTCATGTTTTCATAACCGCTGGCCAAATTCAAAAACTAAACTAAAATTAAATCATGTTTGAGAGCAAGGGGGCCCCCTGGTGTTTCGGGGGTCCTACGCGGATTGCGTACTTTGCTTATTGGGAGGATCGGCTCTGCTTATCAGACTACGGCTTTAATTGAGACATTTATTCAAGAATTTCATTATCAACAGGAAAAAAAATTATTAGGCTTACTGAAGAAATTATATGTCAGAGCGTGATCTGAGCAGGATTTGGTTTACCGGTAAGCGTGAGCGGAACATTAGCAGAGCGTTTGTTTAGACCATGAGCACACGCCCACAAAGCGGAATATTGAGCTGAGCATCACATCGCTCCTCTTCGCTCACATGCTCTGCTGTTGATCCTGTGAACTTTATAAAATATGTTATACAATTGGTTACATTCGTTCCTCAGTACTTAGTCATTGCCAAAAATCTTCACAGTTGTCTCTATTAGGAATGCAAGTTAACACAAGTTAATCTCACTTGCAAAATACATACATGTATAAATGAAATATTTAGAAAATAGAAGAAGAAGTTTTATTTATATAGCGCCTTTCCATTGCTCAAGGTCACTTTTCATAGTGCTATACAAAACATTTACATACCCAAAACACAATACAAACATATAGCCCAAATATAGCCCCATTATCCAAAATGCAAATTAAACAGATATGTTTTTAGCTGAGTCTTGAAGGTAGACAAAGAAGATAAGTTACAAAGTGTAAAGGGTAGCGAATTCCATAATTTCAGAGCAGTGACACTGAATGACCTACCATGTCATGACAAAATGTTTAGTACATTTTAAAAGATAGATGCAATGTATCAAAACAAATGAACAGTGAAGTTTTGCTAACTCTTTAAAGAAATGTGTGCCATTGTAAGACACAAGTGTTTCACATTAAAGGGATAGTTCACCCAAAAATGGAAATTACACCATAATTTACTCACCCTCAAGCTATCCTGTGTATATGATCAGAGTATTACTTAAAAAATGTCCAATAGAAGTCTAATAAACTGTGCCTATCCATAATAAAAAGTGCTAAATAATAAATAAAGGTTAATAAAGGCCTCCCGAAGTGAATCAATGCATTTTTGTAAGAATATTTTATAAAACATCCATATTTAAAACTTTATAAAACATAATCTCTAGCTTTGCGAACTTTCATAAGCACGTACATGAGAGAGTGGCGTTCCAGATGACGCAGGAGGTGTAGCGTAATTTCCGGTGAGAATATGCTCATTTCAATTGGGAGACTGACTGCTTCAAACCATTCAAGTTTAAAAAGTAGTATTTTTACGGTGTTAGTACTGTGAACTTATTTAATTTGATTCCACTAATATATATATATATATATATAAAACTGCAAACACTTAATGTGTAATAGTGAAACAATCAAATCAAAAAATTACTTTTACTAAGAATGATGTGACGTTTGGCACAGAGGCTTAATTTTTTTTATCAAAAACCAAAACATCTCACAGTGAAGCATTGCACCAGAGCTTGATTCGTTTTGTCATAACCATGTGATCTGTGACATCCGAAGCTTAAGGCAGTGAGAATATCTCCACAATCGTAACATCAAACAATACAATAAAATATCAACATCCAAACCTCTGTAATTCTCAATTAGAACTTCTCTGACAGAAATAAAGTCAGTCTGGTTAGTAGTAGGTGACGCTGGTAATGCTGTTTGTGGAGTTGTTTAAAACGTAAGTTGATTTCATCTAAGGCTGTGGCTGAAGTCAGTTGTAGGTCTTATGTTTGTTTTGTTTCTGTTCTTGTATTTCTTTCAGTGAATCTGCTTGTTAACAGCAGGTGCTCATCAGTGTCTGGATTCTTTCTGTCAGGTGGACTATATTAGTAAACTCATGTAGAGAATAGTAAATGAGGGAGTAATATGCAATTTGAGACAGTCGCTGAGTGTCGACTTTGAGGGCTGTAAATTCACAGTGTATTGCAGAGGTACCAAATCCTGTTCCTGGCAATCGACTGTCCTGCAAAGTTCAGCTCCAACTCTAATCAAACACACCTGAAGCAACTAATTAAGGTCTTCAGGATTGCTTCAAAATTAAAGGCAGGTGTGTTTGATTAGAGTTGGAGCTGAACTTTGCAGGACAGTCTTTCACCAGGAGCAGGATTGGGCACCCCTGGTTTATTGCAATAGACTACTTTCTTGAAAAAGACAAATATTACATAGAATGCAGAATTTAATGGAAAACAGTATTTTACTGTCAAAATTTGTCTTTTTTTCCCAGCATTTTTTAACAGTGTAGTTTCTCAAGATGTTGTTTACAGGAGCAATATATTGAACTGATATTGAAATCCTCTGATATTTTCTTTACAAATCCTTGTATTGCACTTCTAATTCATGTTCGGTGATTTGTTTTGTGCTCTCCTCTGAGCTTCCGCATTCATCACGTCTCAACAAAGCTTACGCTAAACTTACATATGCATAGTCGTGCGGACAGTTAGCGGAAGCTAGAGATTACGGTTTATAACATTTTAAATATGGATATTTTTCTTACAAAAATGCATCGATTCACTTCATGAGGCCTTTGTTAACCTCCTGAAGCCATGTGGAGCACTTTTTATGATGGATGGATGCACTTTATTGGACTTCTGTTGGATTATTGAATATCAACCATCATCCACTGCCATTATAAAGCTTGGAACTTTATATATATATATATATATATATATATATATATATATATATATATATATATATATATATATATATATATATATATATATATAACTCCAATTGCATTTGTCTGAAAGAAGAAATTCATATGCACCTAGGATGGCCTGAGGGTGAGTTAAATATGGGGTAATTTTCATTTTTGGGTGAACTATCCCTTTAATTTAAATGTGCTAAACTATGGAGGAAATTCACCCGGTTGTTTTTTTTTTTTTTTTCTGATTTTGATCACATCTTTCTAATCCTCAGGTATAATATCCACCACTACTGCTGAACCAAGGGCAGCAGTTAGATCAGCTTATGGCTGTGTGCTTTATAATGAAAGTTACATCTGCACTGGTGCTCAATACCGCATGCACTGCAACACAAGAATGCATCATTTCTACTACCAGAGATACCAAAACCAATTCCAATACCAATGCTTGAGTAATGACTGTATCTGTGTTGGTAATATGGACACCTGTGCATGCTACTATAATACATCATCCTGCTTCTGTGAGAACTTCAGAAATAACATCACTATCCCTACTGCAGTTAAGCCAGTCTATGAATGTGTGCGTTATAATGACCTGTACATCTGCACTGGTACTCAGTACCACATGTATTGCAACACAACTGTACATGATTTCCATTACAACAGGTACCATTACCATTGTTTAAATAATAACTGTTATTGCATTGGCAGTAAGGACACCTGTACATGCTCTCGTAGAACTTCGTCCTCCTGCTTCTTTGAGACTTATAGTAATAGCATCACTATCCCTGCAGCAGTTAGTCCGGTCTATGACTGTGGGCTTTATAACGACACATACATCTGTACTGGTGCTCAGTACCGAATGTACTGCAACACAAAAATGCATAGTTTCAGTTTTCAGAGATATAGAAACCCAAACGAATACCAATACCAATGCATTAATAATAACTGTAACTGCACTGGTAATAAGGACACATGTACATGCTCTAGACACACTTTGTCCTCCTGCTTTTGTGAGAATTATGGAAACAACACCACTATCCCTGCAGCAATTAGTCCAGTCACAGACCTGGACTGTATTCTTTTTAATGATACATACATCTGCAGCGGTGCTCAGTACCGCATGTACTGCAACACACAAATGCATGATTTCTCCTATCAGAGATACAGAAACCAATATCAATACCAGTGTGTTAACAATAACTGTAACTGCTTTGGCAATAAGGACACTTGTACATGCTTTAGTAGCACTTTGTCCTCCTGCTTCTGTGAGACTTATATTAATATATTTGCTCTCACTACAGCAGTTAGTCCAGTCTATGACTGTGTGCTTTATAACGACACATACATCTGCACTGGTGCTCAGTACCGCATGTACTGTAACACAAGTGTACATGATTTCCATTACCTTATAAATCATTACCACTGTTTAAATAACAATTGTTATTGCATTGGTAATAAGGACACCTGTACATGCTCCTCTAGTACCTCATCCTCCTGCTTCTGTACAAACTACGGCAATAACATCACTATCCCTGCAGCAGTTAGTCCGGTCTATGACTGTGTGCTTTATAACGACACATACATCTGCACTGGTGCTCAGTACCGCATGTACTGCAACACAAGAAAGCATAGTTTCAAATACCAGAGATACAGAGACCAGAACCAATACCAAAACCAATGCTGGAATAATAACTGTAACTGCACTGGTAATAAGGACACCTGCACATGCTCTAGTAGCACTTTGTCTTCCTGCTTCTGTGAGACTTATGGCAATACGATTGCTCTCATGAGAGAAGTTAGTCCAGTTTATGGCTGTGAGATTTATAACAACACATACATCTGCACTGGTTCTCAGTACCGTATGTACTGTAACACAAAAATGCACAGTTTCGGCTACCAGAGATACAGATACACAAACCAATACCAGTACCGATGTTGGGATACCAACTGTAACTGCACTGGTAATAAGGACACCTGTATGTGCTCTAACAGCACTTTGTCTTCCTGCTTCTGTGAGACTTACAGCAGTAACATCACTATCCCTACAGCTGTTAGTCCATTGAGAATGTCTCAATGTGTGCTTTTTAATGATACGTACATCTGCACTGGTGCTCAGTACCGCATGTACTGCAACACAAGAATGCATGATTTCTACTACCGGAGATACCAGAACCAAGACCAATACCAATGTATAAACAATAACTGTAACTGCACTGGTAACAAGGACACATGTACATGCTTTAGTAGCACTTTGTCCTCCTGCTTCTGTGAGACTTATGGCAATATCTCTGCTCTCACTACAGCAGTTAGTCCAGTCTATGAATGTGTTCTTTATGACACATCATACATCTGCACTGGTGCTCAGTACCACATGTACTGCAACACAAGTCTACATGATTTCCATTACTATATAAATCATTACCACTGTTTAAATAACAATTGTTATTGCATTGGTAATAAGGACACCTGTACGTGCTCCTCTAGTACTTTATCCTCCTGCTTCTGTACAAACTACGGCAATAACATCACTATCCCTGCAACCGTTAGTCCGGTCTATGACTGTGTGCTTCATAATGCCACGTACATCTGCACTGGTGCTCAGTACCGAATGTACTGCAACATAAGAAAGCATAGTTTCAAATACCAGAGATATAGAAACCAAAACCAATACCAATACCAATGCAGTAATAATAACTGTAACTGCACTGGTAATAAGGACACCTGCACATGCTCTAGTAGCACTTTGTCTTCCTGCTTCTGTGAGACTTATGGCAATACGATTGCTCTCATGAGAGAAGTTAGTCCAGCTTATGGCTGTGAGCTTTATAACAACACATACATCTGCACTGGTTCTCAGTACCGTATGTATTGCAACACAAAAATGCACAGTTTCAGCTACCAGAGATACAGATCCCCAAACCAATATGAGTACCGATGTTGGGATACCAACTGTAACTGCACTGGTAATAAGGACACCTGTATGTGCTCTAACAGCACTTTGTCTTCCTGCTTCTGTGAGAGTTACAGCAGTAACATCACAATACCTTCAGCAATTAGTCCATTGCGAGTCTCTCAATGTGTGCTTTTTAATGATACGCACATCTGCACCGGTGCTCAGTACCACATGTACTGCAACACAAGTATGCATGATTTCTACTACCGGAGATACCAGAACCAAGACCAATACCAGTGTTTGAACAATAACTGTAACTGCACTAGTAACAAGGACACTTGTACATGCTTTAGTAGCACTTTGTCGTCCTGCTTCTGTGAGACTTATGGCAATATGCTTGCTCTCACTACAGCAGTTAGTCCAGTCTATGACTGTGTGCTTTATAACGACACATACATCTGCACTGGTGCTAAGTACCGCATGTACTGCAACACAAGTGTACATGATTTCCATTACCTTATAAATCATTACCACTGTTTAAATAATAACTGTTACTGCATAGGTAATAAGGACACCTGTACATGCTCCTCTAGTACGTCATCCTCCTGCTTCTGTACAAATTCTAGCAATAGCATTACTATACCTTCAGCAGTTAGTCCAGTCTATGACTGTGGGCTTTATAACGACACATACATCTGCACTGGTGCTCAGTACCGCATGTACTGCAACACAACAATGCATAGTTTCAAATACCAGAGATATAGAAACCAAATAGAATACCAATACCAATGCAGTAACAATAACTGTAACTGCACTGGTAACAAGGACACATGTACATGCTTTAATAGCACTTTGTCCTCCTGCTTCTGTGAGACTTATGGCAATATCTCTGCTCTCACTACAGCAGTTAGTCCAGTCTATGACTGTGTGCTTTATAACGACACATACATCTGCACTGGTGCTCAGTACCGCATGTACTGTAACACAAGTCTACATGATTTCCATTACCTTATAAATCATTACCACTGTTTAAATAACAATTGTTATTGCATTGGTAATAAGGACACCTGCACATGCTCCTCTAGTACCACATCCTCCTGCTTCTGTACAAACTACGGCAATAACATCACTATCCCTGCAGCCGTTAGTCCGGTCTATGACTGTGGGCTTTATAATGCCACGTACATCTGCACTGGTGCTCAGTATCGCATGTACTGCAACACAAGAAAGCATAGTTTCAAATACCAGAGATACAGAAACCAGAACCAATACCAAAACCAATGCTGGAATAATAACTGTAACTGCACTGGTAATAAGGACACCTGCACATGCTCTAGTAGCACTTTGTCTTCCTGCTTCTGTGAGACTACCATCTTCACAACCACACTCAGTCCAACTACTGCAGGTGAGCATGTTTCTAAACTAGAATGTGTTGTTTGATTTTACTATATTCATGTTGTATTGATGAGTTATCTCATTTTAGGTCTCAATATCACACTGCCGAATCAATGCAGAGTAAGCAGAATATTTCTATTTATGCAGTGCACAGAGTGTACTTCATATTAAGTACTTCACTTCGTACTTCAGTATTATTTGTTGAGCTAATTTTTGATTTCAGAGTCAGACCTCAGAAGGATGTCTTCAAAATCTTCTTGAGCAGATAGAGAACATTACAGCTCAAGAGCTTCCTGTGGCTGTAAGTCTTAAAGAGAAAAATGATAAAATAAATTAATCAATTCTAGAGAGTAGATGACTGACATAGAAGTCCTGTCTTATTGACTCTCTGGGCATTTATATGTACAATAATTGTATTTATCTGA
Organism: Barbus barbus; assembly: GCF_936440315.1. Lineage (NCBI taxonomy): Eukaryota > Metazoa > Chordata > Actinopteri > Cypriniformes > Cyprinidae > Barbus > Barbus barbus. The sequence goes on along the minus strand of NC_136736.1, from coordinate 1,490,246 downwards.
TCAATAAATTAGACTGTGATGAACATTTTGACTGTGGCCTTCAACACTTCAGAGAAGATTTTAAAGTCATTATCATCAACAAACCCAACTGAACTAGCCTCCTATGGAAACCGCATGTTAAAAACCAGTGAGAAACTCATTTCTACATTAGTGAAGCCGACAGACACGAGTGACAGTGTCAGTTTTACTCTTGCTGCTGTAGGTAAGTGAAGACACCATTATTATCAGTAATAAAATTCTGATAATATATGATATCAGTGACTGTATTTAGTCTAGAGAGCAGTTAGACAGCAAAAATGCAATTGCATTATGTATTTCATTTTGTACAGTTGTAAACGTTTATAAGAGAGCAGGAAACACTCACTGTATCTTTATGTGTTGATGTCAAAGATCAGTACTTTGAAAGTCGGTGCATTTATGGTATTAATCAATGACAGGGTTTTGCTTTTGTGTTTAATAAGAGGGTCAAGTCTTCATGGTTGGACCACAGGTCACCTTATATAAAATCCCTCGACTTGACACAACAAATTCTTCTGTAGACATCGATCTCATTGGGATCGCCAAGAACAACAATGAACGTATGTCAAAAGTTTCTGTGTGATTTAAAAATTATGAGACTTTGTACCATTACCACTAAACCACATTGACCTTTTTAAATCGTTGTTGTTGTTGTTTTTACATATTAATGCATGTAACCTTCTATTTCTGTCTCAAAGGATCAGCTGCTGTGGCTTTCATGAGCTACAACACGATGGAGAAACTACTGAAGCCAGACTTCTTCAACACATCAAATGACACGATTAAAACCATGATGTCCACTGTGATCTCAGCTACTCTTCCCAAAACCACCAACACTAAACTCACCAAACCAGTCAACTTCACCTTCAGACACATCAGAGTGAGACACTGAGATGTGCTTTTGTCCAACCTGAGCACTGATTAACATCTAAAAACATCTAATATTCAGTGTTTTAATATTTTCTTCTTCTGTTTGCAGGAGTTTGATCCCAGTGGTTCTCTGTCCTGTGTGTACTGGAATATCAGCGAGTGGATTGTAGATGGTTGTTCTGTTTTAAAGACCAACAGCAGCTACACTGTGTGTTCCTGTGTTCATCTGTCAACATTCGCTCTGATTCAAACCAGCAGCCGCCCACCAGAGGTATGGAAAAGAACAAGTCAAAACTCAAAATATTGAAGCATTGAAAGCACTAACATAATTCAAATCTTATCTACAGTATGTGATCAACATTTCTAGTGAACAAAGCAGCACAGACTTGGCACTCATATTCTCTGACATGTTTTCTCAGAGCGACTCACAGATGGATCTGGTGATTTTGGGGTGTGTGATCGTGGGGCTGGTGGTCTTCAGTTTGGCCCTGTTGACCTATGTCCTATATAAGTGGAGTCCTGTGTTGGACTGTATACGTGGTTGCATCTGGCTGGTTCCTGAAGGCTACAGCAGGGAAGAGTGAGGGTTTTTATTATTATTATTATTACTATTATTGGTTTAGGAAATAAAATAGCTCAGGGCCTATGTAACATTTGTGCTATCTCATAAAAATGTAACGTTACATACAAATTATACAGTTAACACCTGAAATACTATTTAAAAACTTTCTCAGTTTGTAGTTCTTGGTTTCTCCTGGATACACTGAGGTCCTGTTCTCATTTTGGTAATCTGTGACTTTTAGCGATGAATGTCAGAGGAAGTTTGTTTAATCTGTTAAACCCAGTGCACTGTGCGATTTTGGCCACAATTTGATCGTCTGAGACAAATTTTGAAAATCTTAAAGATTCTTATAATCCTAGGCTAAAATCAGTAGTCATTGACCGCTGGTTTGACATGTTCATTGACAGCCAATTAATGGCTGTTTTCATCAAATTTGACCGCCAAAGAAGTTCTAGCAGTGTCAGAAAGTTTTGTCTTGCAGTGTGACTTATCTACGATGAACGTCAAACTGTCTTCGTTTTTCAGGACAAGCCATAGTCAGAATTAATTCTACACTCTAAAAAATGCTTGGTTAAAAACAACCCAACTTGGGTTATTTGGCAACCCAGCGCTGGGTAAATATTGGACAGAACACATGCTGGGTTATTTTGACCCAGCTGGTTGGGTTAAACGTTTTTACCCACCATGCTGGGTTGTTTAATTTATTGTTTAAACATTATTATATTGCAGGCTTAAAATGGGCTGGAAATTAAAAATCACACACAGAATTACTATAGGCAACAGCAATGATCAAAAGATAAACATTTACTATTAGGCAAGAACACTCTTGGACAAAAAAACAAGACAAATATAATTTATTTGGGTGAATACAGCATAGCTTACAATATTGCACGCATTTGTTAAACAAGCATTTTTAAAATAAATCAGAGCAGAGCACCTGGGTAAAAATATTATAAATAACCCAATAAAATGACCCAACAGGCTGAACTCAGCATTTGGGTAAAAAAAAAATAACCCAGCATTTTTAGAGTGTCAGGATTTCTTCCAAGCGCCATCAACTCCGGTGCACTTGGGTAAAGTTGGTTTTATATTGGCACATTCGCACTTCTGTATTCAATTACTTTGTTAACCACACTACACTGGACATTCAGTGGACATTTGCAAGTAAATATGACATTAAAACAATACTTGTCCATTTTGTGAAAAAAATTTAGAGGTTCACAATGATGTCGCTGATTAGAATTAGCAAAACATAACTTTATTGCACATATAATTTGAAAGTTATTGAACATGGAAATGTGTGAATATTGTGAATGTGTGAATATAAAACCAACTTTACCCAAGTCTCCAGTGCGCCCATCCTACCCTCACAGAATTCCAATGATATGTTGCCTTTGCTATGATAAACCCTGGTTGTGCTGGTGTTTACTTAAGAAATTAAACTCTTAAACACTTTTTCTGTTTATACAAAAAAAAAAAAAAAAAACACTGAGGTTCATAAGTTTCAGAGGTTAAACTGATCATGACATCACTCAGCTCCTCTCATCTCATTCCTGTCCAGGTTACGCAGCAGTACACAAAGTTCTTCAAATGTCCATGCTGTGTACTCAAATCCAACAACATCAAAAGTCTCCCAGAAAAACACAGAGAACCACAACATCATGTTAACCCTAGAATGCATGAACCAAAAAAACAACACAAATGCATAAAGGGGGTGAAAATGGTCCATATGAATGATTTTAATGAATGATTTTCTTTAAAAAAAATAAGTGACCTATTATTGAAAATAACTAAAATAACTGACGATTTGTCCACTTTTATATTTGTGTTACAAAAGGTGAAATTTATTATTTTTAAATGCAGATATACTTTTCCTAAACTCCAAACTATTTTAGATCTGCTATAAAGTATATTCTTGACTGAACCTTCACTCCCCACATCTCTCACAGACCATGTGAAAATGATATTTTCAGGCAGAGACAGAATATTTCACAGAGTAGGTCTGAGTAGGTAGTACATTTGAGAACTTCATGACTGTAAATTTTTTTTTTTGCCATTTTAGCAGTGAGTTGTATCATTTGCCTGCTATTCATAACTCCTTCCATGGTTTGTGGACAGTAAAGTGTCCATTAGAATTTCAGATTCTTTGCGAAAGTATTAGGTCATCTGGGTACTTTTGTGGCTAGTGTTTTATGAATACTGTGAATACTGTGTTCCGCAAACTGTGAGACATCAATTCAGCATGTTCAGTCGGTGACAAAAGAGCCGACCAACACCAACAGCTGCCAACGTGGTAACACACAGTGATCAGACAATACCAGAAAAATGTTTCTCTTACTTTCAGTGTGAATTGGCCTCTAGTCTCAGCTTCTTTCTGCAAATGATATTAAAATATGTTATACAGGTTTCTTAATATTACAGCTGTCAATATTACTGATGAAAAATAAGTAACTATTTTAATCGAATTCAGTATATATATATATATATATATATATATATATATATTTTTTTTTTTTTTTTTTTTTGGTGGATGGCATAATGATGTTTATATTTAACTGTATGTGCTTTAACTGTAAAAAAAAAAACAATTATATTTTATTTTATCAAGCTCAGACAACTGTTCATTAGATGACTGTTCCTCTGTAAAAGTATGTTATGTGAGTGTCTTATTTTATTGTTGTAATACTATTGATGTAAACCTCATAATCTATTTTATTTAGTCTTAAAAAAAATATGAACAATTTTCTTGTTTCAGGGTGAAAAGCTTATTTTTACAGATTCCTATAAGAATAATAATCAAACATTACTTATTTCAAGTAAATATTTGCAAATGCTTTACATGTGCAAATGCAAATGCAAATATTGCCTAATAAATATTTTGTGTGCATGGTAAAGGGAAATGAATTAACATTGTATGTCATCATGGTTGTTTAAATGTAAAGTTATGAATTTGTAAATCTTGCACAATTATATTTTTGTTTATTACAGTTTTTCTCAATTGCTAACACACAATTCATGAAACAATTCACCATTTTCTCACAACTATAAACACAATCTCAAAACTACACACCAACTTGCACAAACCTCAAAAATCCAGGTCAAAACCAAATAGTTATAGTCAAAAACAAATTATCTTCAGTCAAAATCAAACTTTGGCCTCAGATGATGCACACACCTGCCAAATACACAGACTACTCCACTTCCTAGAAATCACCAGTGAAATCTATTCAAAACATTGTTACTAAAACCTCTTACTGGTAATCAGGAATCAGTGGAAGGGTGGAGGTACAATAAAATAAAAGGAGAAGCATTTAGAATGGTTTTTATTTTTTATTACAGGACTATAATATTTATAAACACTTTCCAAAAAAAAAAAAAAGTGTAAAGAACTCTACTCAGTATGCAACAAAAACTGTTTACTGTCAGATACAGTACACACTCCAAAAGAAAAAAAGAAAAACACTGATCAGCATCCTCAGCATCACATCTCTGGGCAGGAACAGGGCTCAAATCCAAGAGATGTTGTGTGTTGTAAGGGCCCAAGGTTGCCTGATGGTGGAGAACCCCATGGTGACTGATGGCAGCGCACAGTGTCACATTGCCCCCACGCTGACCAGGGACCTCCACAATGGCACGACGTCCAATAATGTTCCACACTCCTCATGCAGGGTGTCTCTGCCATCAAACTCAAACATGTTCTGCAAAAATATGTTTTGAGTACATGTGTACAGTAAGTAATAAGAATAACTTGACCTGTAAGAGTACATTATCAAATTACAGCACTAAATAACACATTAGTGAGTTACACTTAGTACCTGTACATACTGCACTCGCTGATTCTTGACTTGCTCTGAATTCCTTTCAAAAGGCACCCTATATACCTGTTTCATTCGAAGTCTGTTACGATGCAGGATACAGTCAATTGTAGAAATATTTATACGATCAATTTCTGAGAAGGCTTGTTGATCTTCAATAATTCTTCTGTGAATTTCACGCAGTCTAATTGCATTATTAGCAATGACCATATTTACAATTGCAGTTTCGCGGTTCTCTGTCAGAAAACGTTGTCTGCCTCCCCCCAGACAGTCGCCTCTCTGTTCTGCAAAAATACAACACATAGAAGAACAACTAATACTGAGCAACAAATAAATTTGACAGTTATAAGTTTAAGGATTTACAGCATGATACAGTTCTGTACACAGAAGAACAATGAAGGATTTCTTATCTAAATTCTATTGTAACTGTATGTCTAAATAGTATAAAAACCCTGTAGATTACTGCACAGTGACTTTGGCAAATATCAGGTGCCTGTTTTCTTCTCTAAATGACTGAATGATAGACACGACTGTAAATCGGCTCACATTCGGCTGAACTTGTTGGCCAGCTTCCCTCATGGTCATCCCTTGCACATGATCAACTAGTGTTGCCCGTATTTCGTCAGGAACAAATGTTCTTTGGCCCCTTCCTCTTCCTCTTCCTCTCTGTCTCCCACCTCTTTCTGCTCTTTCACCGTTAGGGTCCATTTTCCAAAGCAAATGATCACCTGTGGCCCTTTTTTATACCTGTGATTCTGATGTGTGTCATCAATTTTGCTACTTAGTGTTAACACATGCATAATTGTGTGTTGATTGTGTTACAGCTTTTGCTTACACACTTTTTGCAGAATTTGGCTCATTATTTCAAAACTCTACACACAAGCCAATCAGACATAGCACTTGGAGATTAACAACTCACATCTTTGCCAAAATGGAACACTGCAATCAAAACTTAACACTCCTTTCTAAAAATGAAATTCTTGCAACAAAACCATACACACAAGCACCATTTGAATTACTCTTTCAGATCACCAGCAACACACTGATGGGCTTTATATAAAACACTGCAGTCTTTGTGTTTCTATTTTTATTGTCATTTTCTCAGATTCATTCTTCTGTAAAATTCAAGAGTAGAATTTCTGCTGTAATCAAATAAGAGTTTTTACAAAAAACAAACATTCTTACACAAATAAAGAAAAACAGAATCACAAATCATCAAATTTAGCAACAAAACAAAAGTAAAAAAACAAAACAATTACTGGATAAATTGGTATCGGAGGAAAATATATATATATACTTGTTTTGTGTGTGTGTGTGTGTGTATGTGTATGTTTGTGTGTGTGTGTGTGTGCGTGTGTGCGTGTGGTGGGGGGCTGGGGGGCTTATGGATCGGATCTGGCCACAAGAAAATAATCGCCTTGTGTGCTGAATCCACCCTTGAATTGATCCCACCTCAATGTCTCCGCATGCCTCTTCCATTGCGTGTGGTTGACAATCATATACTTTCCACCGCCACGCAGAAAATAATTCCTCAATTGCATTTAGAAAGGGGCTGTAAGGGGGCAGGTATAAAAGTGTAAAATGGTTATGGTTGTTGAAGCAATCTCGGACCAGAGCAGCCCGGTGGAAATTAACATTATTCCAGATGACAACAAACCTGGGCTGGTCTGTCCTGCACAACTGCATGTAGTACATCTAGAAATGCAATGATCTGTCTTGTATTGTAGGGACCTAGAGGGGCATGGTGATGCAGGACTCTTTGGAAACTATTTGTCTCACAAAAGGTAATATTTCCCCCACGCTGCCCAGGGACATTTACAATAGCCCTTTGTCCAACTATGTTACGGCCCCGATGCCTGGTTTTGGCCAGATTGAAGCATGCCTCATCCACATAGTTGAACTCATGTGGCAGTTCGCTGGCATCAAAATCCAGAACTGTCTGTAACAGAAAATATTGAATAGTGTTCCTGCAAACACATACAGTACCTACAATGTCTATATTTTCACACAAGTAGGGGCTGGGTTGGGTCAGTATAGACAAAAACTACAAGCTACAGGCAAGGCAGGTGGCAGCATAAACCCTCATTCCCACATCACAATATATAGTATGTAAAGTAAAGTGACACATACCTGCAAATAATCATGGCGCAGATCCTTGACCCTGACACTGTTCCTCTCAAATGGCACCCTGTATAGCTGCTTCATTCTGAAGTTATGTTTCTGTAGGATGCAACTTAGTGTAGAAATGCTGACCCTGTTGATATTGTTGAATACATTTCTATTTGCAATTATGCGTTGTTGCAAATCACAAAGTCAGATTGCATTCTTTTCTCGCACCATTTCAATGATGGCAAGCTCTTGTTGTTGAGTGAAGAGCCGTTCCCTTCCACCTTGAGGAGGGTGTCCAAACATTCTGTAGGAAATGCCACCACAAGATGTCATTGGTTAGGTTCCTTTTCACATACTGTACTTTCAAACTGTACACAGTACTGTAACATCACAATGGTATTCCTTTACATATACTTCACAGCACTACCCATTTTTGTATAGTACAGTTAGTACAGTAATACTGTAATATGATACAAAATCATGTGGCACATACAGTAGGTACAATCTGGAGTAGAAAATTGAAGATATACCTGTTCTCCAGTCGGAATGTCCTTATTATCGATGCTACTGTGTAGCAACTGAGGTTATTGTGGACTCTTTGCCCAGCCTCCCTCATGGACAGGCCATGATTTATTACATGGTCCACCTGAGTACCCCTGATGTCATCTGATACTGGTCCTCGTCTTTGTCCTCGTCCTCTTCCACGTCCGACTCCTCTCTCTCTTTGTCCTCCTCTTACTCTGACTCTCATTGCCTCCATGCTTGCAAGGTTCTCAAAATGGCTTACCTGAGGCCTATTTGTAGTGCTAAGGCTCAGACCGATTGGTGTTCTGTTTTCTGTGCAAGTGTTTTCAGGTGTGTATGTAAGTGCCTACAATTGACAGATGAGTTTTGTATTTTGTTTTCCCAATGATAACAGGTAATTTCGTTTTTGAACAAAGTGTCTAATGTAAGAAAACGTGTGTAGTGTTTCGCAATAAGTGTGTTATAGAATTGCAAACAAAGTGCAAAGTTTACAATGTGTTTAAGGTATGCTACAAGAAGTTTAGGTATTGCGGCTTTGGTCTAAGCATTCGGTTTTAGTGTGTAAGCAAAGCTTTTACAGGTTTAGAACAACATGGGGGTAAGTGATGATTTTCGTTTTGGGGTGGAGTAACCCTTTAATGTGCCTCATATTAGAAACCACTTATTATAAATGCAGTATGTATGACTTATCAAAATCATACACTGGAAAACGTTTAGAATTGAAACTTGTCTACTCTTATTCTTTAGATACTTTGCTGGAATAAATCCAGAAAAGAGGATCAAAGCTGCATGGAGAAAAGAGGTGTCTTAAATAACTGGAAAAACTGCAAGATGACGAAGACGACCATCAGTCCAGAAGTATCTCATCCTTAACTCAAACTTATGCTGTCTCAAATCTGTAGTTCTTTCTCTTGAAGGACAAATTAAGATATTGTCATTAAGAAATATTTGCCCATACAATGGAAGACAAATGGGAGCCAAACCTGTCAGCTCCAAAAGGAACATAAAGTTATGATTAATCAAAGACACCAAAATATCAGATCAAAGGACCACAAATGAGAGATTGCAATTGCAAGATGTACAGTGAAAAGTGTTTTCACCCAAACAAATTGAATCACTTCAGAAAACTGCCTAAGTATTTGAAAGTTTGATCCCCATTTTATTTTGCATTGTATGGACAAACAGACATTTCACCTCCATTAAATTATCATCTATATCAGAGTTTAAATTGGCTAATGCTGAAAAAACATTAGCTGGTGTTCATTGAAGCTTGATTTGAGAGTATATTTGCATTTTATGAACAAAGACTTTATGTACAGTATGTTTGGATGCATGCCTGTTTTAGGGCATATTTTAAAAGTTTATCTAGTGTTGTATCAAAATAAAAACAAAACATAACTTGACTTTGTTCTCTTTTGTAATACACTGTCAAATAGAAAATGCAGGGTATATTCTGCATTTAAAATTGAGATCATGGAATTATGAGTAGTATGTAATTTAACAGATATATGCTGCTAAATTACAGTAGTATACTGTAGATGACAAAACAGCATTTTACTGTTAATTTAAAAAACAGTAGCACACTGTATTTTTACAGTATGATACTGGCAACCACAGCTGCCAGTAGATTACCGTTTTTTTACAGGGAAATTTTTTACAGTGTACAGTAGCATATATGTATATATCCCTCTATAGGAGTAATTGTGAATTTACAGCTTAAAAAAAATAATTGATATTATATTTTACATATATTTAGGAGTAAAATCATATTCCAAAATTAGTTTTCTTCATCTGACCTTTGACCCTTTTTTTAGAGATCCGTCATTTATAACTGACGTTGTCCCATTAGGGTAAATTAGTTTTGCCAAATTGTCTGAAACTTCACACACAGTCAAATGCTTTTTCACTATCTTAAAAAACGCAAAGAAAGTATTGGTCTTACAGTTATAAGGAATTAATTTTAAATCTACTGTCCTTAATGCATATTTTATACATTAATTTTTAGAACCCTTATTCTAGACACACACAGACCTCAAGAACCAGCAGCATATGAATCTCAACAATGGTGACAATCAACAAAATGCTTCATGCTGCAATGCATGCTGGGTAACACCATAGTAAAAACTCCCATCATGCACTGCAGCATGAATAATTATTGTCACCACTGTTGAGGATCATATGGTAAGCGTTCATGTCTAAAAGCCTAAGCTATTACGCCTTTTTTTTTTTCAAATGTTTAAGCAATAAGGTGGCATTGTTTTTAACATCACTTTTTTCACAGATCAGTAATGGCTGAATGTCAGGTGACAAATCAAAGAGAAACCTTCACGATGTTCATTCAAGTGATTTAAAAGCAGAAAGTGTAGACTCATTTGGTTCCTCAAGCTTTTAATTCAACAAAGCACTAATGTTGTCTGTGACACACTATTGCAATTGCTTAAAAGCATATTACGCCGAGTCATTAAAAGGGTCAAGAGCACAACTAAAGCAAACACTGATCTCCATGATGGTGGCATCATTTTAACCAATAAAACATCAACATCGGATCCTCTGTAATTCTCAATAACAGCAGGTGTTTATTAATAATGCACCATCATCATTTAATTAGTCACTTAATTATCTCATTAACTTTAACTCTTTGAGGACTTGGGATTTGACTTGAGACTTGCTTGTGACTTGAAAGGAATGTCTTGGTTCCTCCTCTGGTGAAATCAGCTGCTGAGATCATGGGTGGAATAAACATATAGCAGGACTTTTACTTTCTGACCCCTGGACTATCCAGCTCTGTCTGTAATATATCTGCTTGTTTTACACTCTTTGGCCAGCAGGTGGTATTGTGAGCAAATGAAGCCTCCAGAAATGAACCCTTTTGTGAAGCACTTGGCTGAAAAGCTTAATGCTTCATGAAGCTTCATTTCACATCACTAACACACAGTATATGTATGTCCCAGCAACCTAACACCACACTCGGGTCACAAATAATTCACCCCATTTTAGATAAAAAAAATATTTTAAATTATGAACTATTTGTAATGGAGAGAAACGTAATATTAAGCTGTGACTAATATTGTTATAGCAGTGTGTCTTGCTATGACAGATGTTGTCTACTTGGTAAAACACTACATTATCCCTTACTTTAATTTATGGGAAGCTACCAGCAACTAGTCTGCAGTAATAGAAAACAAGCTATTGACAAAGTTAATGCTCACAGTCACAGAGTAACACAATCTCAGATTTACACAGAGGAGAGAACACTTTTTGTGCTAGTCATCTTGTAAGTGTCACGACTTTTGCAATTTGTCGCATTTTAATGTGTAAATAACATATTTCTCTCACTCTAACAGGCCTGAGGATTGTGCTGCTGGGATTACTTTCAACAGGAAAAAGTTCAGCTGGAAACACCATCCTGGGCAGAAAAGCAATCCAAGCAAGTCCTGTGTCAGCAACTAAGAGCTGTGAGAAACAAACAGCAGTGGTTTCTGGGAGAACGGTCTCAGTAATAGACACTTCAGGACTGGTAGATCGTTTGTTGTTCATGGATCATCTCTGAAATTAAGAAAAGTTTGGAAATGTCTGCTCCTAGTCCACGCGTTTTTCTGCTGGTTATTAACCTGATAGGATTCACAGAGGAGAGGAAGAACACAGCTAAATGGTTTCAGGACAACCTTGAAAGAAATGCTTTAAATCACACAATCGTTCTTTTCACTCATGCTGACTGGATGAATCTGCTGATAGATGAACCTTTGATTGAGTATATAAAAAAACACAGTGCTCTAAAATCACTGATTGACAGCTGTGGTGGCAGATATCACTCATTTGACAATGCAAAAATGCAAAACCGCGTTCAGGTCTTAGAGCTGCTGATGAAAATTGATGAAATGCTGGAGAAAAATGGAGGGACACCCTAAGTGACACTAATGAGAACATGATCTGCCAGAGAACAATGCCATTCATTCCAGGTAAAGATTTGATGGAAAGAAACACAAGATCATGACGAAGGTATATTATTATGAATGCCTGATCTACCTTGACTCTAAAACAAGGGGTTTCCAAACCTGTCCTAGAAACCCCAGCACTGCACATTTTCTGTGTCTCCCTTTTCTGAAACACCCAGTTTGGGTCTTGCAGTCACTAATGAGCTGAGGAGGTGAATCGGGCGTGTTCAATTATAGGAAAACGTGCAGTGCTGGAGGCCCTGGGACATGTTTGAAATACCCAGCTCTAAAACACAGTTGTTATCATTGTTAGAAATCACGGTCCCACTTTATATTAGGTTGCTTTAACTACTATGTACTTACATTTAAATTAATAATTTGATACAATGCACTTATTGTGTACATACATGCTTTTACATTGTACTCACATTTTTTAAAAATACCTATATTTAGTTACATCTGTAATTAATTTCTGTAATTACATTTATAATTACACTGTTGACCCATCCCTTACACCTTAACCCACCCTTAAACCAACACATACCACCAAACCTGTCCCTAACCTTACCCGTATCCCACCTCAATAGCAGCAAAAGTGTTTTACAATACAATATGACCACAATAAGTGCATTGGCCTTATTTTTTTATGTAAGTACATAGTAGTTAAGGCCACATCACCCTACTTCATAGTCTTTTTGTTTGCGCCAAACAAATATTTAGGAGGATCTATTGACAGAAATACAATATACACAACTATGTTTTCAGAGGTGAATAAAGACCTTACAGTATATGTACAGTTATGTTTTTATTATCTTAATAAACTATTTCTATCTAAATACACTTCGGGTGCCCCTTAAACAGAAGGCACTATTTTGTAGCACCATGCTTTTACATTTAATAGCCCTAAATGGACAAACGCGTTTCATCACTATGTTGTTCTTGCATATAAAACACTGACACAAAGATGAACACGTAACAAATATATTCTCAATAACATAATCTTCCACCTTGAATATGTGATGCAGTTGTTGTGTCATGCTGGTCTATCTCTATTTTTCTTCATATTTTGGCCATAATAGCCGTTGATGGCAAACAGATTATTTAAGTCTAATTTTCAGACACACGCTAAAACGATTCATTATTGGCAGCCAACCCTCATACCTTGAGCTGATCGCCTGGTTAAAACAAATAACTTAAAACGTGTTACAGAGCCACAGCCTTTACCTTTTTGAGGGAGGTAAACTCACAAAGCCAGTTATGACTCCACGTTAAAAATAAAAACAAGTAAACAACATGAATATATGTGTTCGCAGAGAACACACAAAATGACTGATGGACAGAAAGCTCTCTAAATTATTAATATTGACAATGGAAAACTGCAAAATGCCATTTAAACATTTTTTTTATTCTGAAATCATGTGTCTTTTTAACATTGTTTTATTTGATAAGCACATATATTTAGGTCCAGCCTAATAATATTAATAATAATAATTATAAACAGTACAAATTATATATTATAGTTATCCACTGTTATTGTTATAGTCTGTAGTATTTAAGAAAATACAAATATTCAATATTTTGCAACTATTTGTGTTCATATGCTTTGCTGTTGGATGTTCTTTATCCTTCAAGCCGACTTTTAGCTACCGCTGCAGCTGCTAGCACTCCTATGAAGAAAACAAGCATTCCTTTCAGCCAGTTTGATAGGTTTTCTTTGACTATCTCCTCTTTCTCGCTGTCAATCTCTTCCTGATATTTCACGAATGTCTCACTGGTGTAGTGCTTCCCTTCATTTCTCTCCACCATCTTCTCAATCTTCTCCAGCAGTTCAGTGACCTGAGAGTGATTCTCTAAGTTCTTGTTGCTGAACGAGTGAAATCTGCCATCAAACCTCTCAGTAAATGCCTGTAGATCTGGAGTGTCTCTGACATACTGATCTAATGAGTTTCCCCTCAGATGATCAGCGTGAGTGAACAGAATGATAGTGTGATGTAAAGCATCTTCTCCAATGTTCTCCTGAATCCATTTCACTGTGTTTTTCTCATCTTCGGTGAATTTCTCGTCCAGTCTGATGACCAGCAGAAACACATGTGGACCAGGATCCGTCATCTCTACACACTTTTGTATTTCAGCCTGCATTTGGTCTCTTGTCATTGATGGATCAAACAGTCTTGGAGTGTCGATCACTGAGATGTTTCTTCCACACACATCTGCTTCGTGTTTCTCACAGGTTTGACTGCTTGATGGGAGACTTGTATTGGTTTTGAATGCATCTCTGCCCAGGATGGTGTTTGCTGTCGAGCTCTTTCCAGATCCACTTTTGCCAAGAAGAACAATCCTTAGATCAAACACTGTAAAGAGAAGCAGTTTACTAACAACATACCATGTTAAAAAGAGATGTAAATGATCAAATACACAATATATAAGTTATAAACTGCTAAATATTTACCTTTTATTAAATGATTTTCTGGTGTCTCTTTCCTCTCCTGCCTGATCAAACACGTTTCATGTCTTTGGTTGCTTTGATTTTCTTCTGGAGATCCTTTTTCTCTCTCATTTGGTGCTCTTTGGTCTTTCTGAACAGTGTTTTCTATCTCCTCTTCTCTGATCGGATGCTCTGCTCTGTTGTCTTCTTCTCTGTTCTTCTCTTTCTCTTGACTTGTTATTTGTTCTTCTACACTGATCTTCTCTTTTCCATCTTTTTGCTTCGTCCTCGTCTCATCTTGACTATTCTTCACATAGACCTCTTTAACATAATGTTCTTGCCCGTTCTTCCTCACAACTTCATCGATATTCTCTAACAGGCTTGCGATCTGTTTCCTGTCTTTCTTGTTTTTATGAATGATCACATGACATTTCTGTTCGCAGAAGCTCAGGAGTTCTCTAGTTTTTCTGTCCAGCCTGAACTCAATCCATTCTCGTTTGGACATCGCCTCTCTTCCCGTGAACAGCACCATGGTGAACCTGAAAGCGTCCTTTCCAAAGTGCTCAGAAATCTTTTTAACTATCTTTACCACGTCTTCTATGAATCTGTCAAGTCGGATGACGAGCAGGAGCACATGAGGACCAGGATCAGAGAGATACAGACTCTTCATCATCTGCTTCTTCATTCCTTCATCAGTCAGATGAGTGTTGAAGAATCCTGGAGTGTCAATAACGGAGATGTTTCTGTCTTCTACTCTTCCTCTCTGTAGCTCAGTCTCTTTGGTTGTGCTTTCTTTAAATGCCTCTCGACCCAATATTATGTTGCCTATTGAACTCTTTCCAACTTCACTTCTTCCGATTAGCACCATACTCAGCTCTTGTACAGCAGGTGGTTCATCGGACTCTGGGAAATAGTAAGAAATAAACATTAGACATAATAGTAAGAAATACATGTTATAGATACCATAAGGTAGTATAGTAGAAAACATCAATACCAATAGGCTTCCAACAGTGGGTGTATTCTCTTAAAGACACAGTGTCTTAAATACCAACACATGATCCACAAACATTACACAAGGAACTAAGGTATAAAATAAAGATGCGAAAATTGAAAATTATATATATATACTGTATATATAAAACTCAAAATATGAGAAAATATGACATCAGTACATTATGGCCCATGTATAGTAACACCAATTGACAAGAAAATACACTTCAAATGTGAAGTAATAATATGTTTGATTAAATATATATCTTTTTTGGGCTTTTTTTAATTGGCTCTTGTAAACTTTGACTTTAAAAAAAAAAAAAATAAATAAAAAAAAAAAAAACAGTTGTCAAAAAAGTTTGATAATTTGACTCTAAATAATTTATAATGATAATTTGAAGCTAAAATGACACATCTAAAAACACACTGATCGTATCAGAAACATAATAACTACAATGACAGATCACAAACGTGATAACCTGGCAGCACACAGATACTCATGCTGTGTATGTAATAGTCTACTATTTTAGCTACTAACTCAACATTTGGATACATTTTGATTCCATTTTATTGTTTATGTGAAGATATACAGTATATATTCAGAAATCACCCATTTTAACTGTGTATAACACATGATTGTCATTGAGATCAGCTACAATCTTAAACAGGTTTTGTCATGTATGTTTCTCTAAGATTCTCTACAGTGACTTTCATATCAGTTTTCTATAATTATAGCACATAGAGTCAAACATACCTGTGTGTTCTGGATTCATTTCTCTGTTGATTTGGCTGATGTATGTTAGTGTCTCAGCAGTAGTTCAGTATCTCAGTGTGAATCCAGTGAGAGACTGAAGGTATTTGAGCTTGAACTGTTGTGCCAGTGAAACTCCCTCTATTGTGATCAACTAATGACAAAGTGACTAATACTGTGGCATGTGATTGAAAGACTTACTGACACACTTTTTTTTTCTTTTACAAAACCACATTTGAAGGTAATTTTAATAGAGATGGGTGATTCAAGAAAATACCTTTTTTATTATTTTTATTATTAATTCTGTCAATTTCATCAGCAGTAACTGAAACTGAATTTTTAGTGATCACAGAATAACAATGAAAATGAACATTTTACAGTTTGGTCACTGTGTTCATCTTTATAGTCAAAGTTCAGATCTCTGAACAGTAATTTCAGTCACAGAATGAAATAAAAGCTGCTGAATACCAGACGTCACTGATTTATTTTCTTTCTTTCAGTGCTCCACCCTTTAGCACGTTAAACCTGTTGAACAAACACACTGAACAACGTCTGAAGAGTCTTTGACATCAGTAGGAGTTTACTGACGTTGCAAAATGCACTGAAAAAAATAAATGAATCAAAGTTGTAAACAAAAAGGATATCAGAGCATGTTTTACAAGAAAATAGTATTTCTATTTAAACATTTACCCCCGGTTTCACAGACAGGGCTTAAGCCTAGTCCTAGACTAAAATGTAATTCTGAGCTGTTTCAAGTGAAATAAACTTGCACTGACTGATCTTAAAATATATCAGTGCCTTTGTTTTGTCTCAAGATGCACACCAGTAATGTTTTTTCTAAGGCATGTTAATAAAAATGACTAAAATGTCCTAATTGAACTATGGCCTAATCCTGGCTTAGT
Source organism: Barbus barbus (assembly GCF_936440315.1). Classification (NCBI taxonomy): domain Eukaryota; kingdom Metazoa; phylum Chordata; class Actinopteri; order Cypriniformes; family Cyprinidae; genus Barbus; species Barbus barbus. The sequence continues at coordinate 1,473,344 of NC_136736.1, read as the reverse complement.
CTAAGCCCTGTCTGTGAAACCGGGCCTTTATGTTTAATTTAATTTTGTTACGTGCCTATTTCAGTGTGCATTCAAAGTAAATATTTTAGACATAAAAAATGCAGAAAAAAATGTGAAAAAAAGAAACATTTCATTCTGTTACATGTTACATGCAAACCTTTTTTTTAAATCACATTTCCCACCAAAAGATGGCACCATAAAAGCAAAATAATAGCTTAAATTCAGATAAATCCAGATCCTGACTGAGATCCTGAATCCACATCCTGCCTGGATAGCATGGCAGAGCAAAACCTAAAACATCTATTAAAATACAAAGTCAGAAAACAATATATTAAGAATCAAAAGAACTGCTGATTGTTTATGTTCCTAATACCTGAGTTAATTATGAATGCCTTGAGTGTGGATTTTTCATCTCTTTATGAAATAATCTGAGTTGACTGATTGGATTGGGACTGGTCTGGGGCGGGTTTCTCTTACTGCATTCTTCATTTGAATGCTTCAACATCATTGCCCAGGTACTTTATCTCCATATCTAAGCACCGCCTACTAAAATGCATGTAACATGCAAATCAATACTTTAGACTTTGATGACTTAGACAGTCTGTAGCACAGTCAGTCTTAGCACTTTTTTGAGTGTTGGTATAGTTTTACATATCTATCGTAAAACAGTTACTTAATATTACCCCGCACTCTTTCACAATTTGTGTTCGGCTTCTTTGATTTGATTGGTACTTTAAAGACATCTCTGCCCAGTATCATGTTTCCTGTTGAACTCTTTCCTGATCCAGTTTTACCCAGAAGAACAATCCTCAGGTCTCCTTCCACTGTGAAACAAGATTAACATAAACTATTATTTGGAAATCTCCTCAACAGTTCACTGATTATGAAATCTTGATTTAATATACAAATAAAGGCTTTCAATTACTTTTATTCATTTACAGAGTAAACAGGACACTTTTATAGATTTTCTGTTTCCTGAGATCTTCCTGAACTGTCGCATCCTTACCTCTTAGATAATGTGTTTTCTTTAGGTGGATCTCATTGCTGTAGTTTTGTCCTCCATTGTTCTTCATCATTTCATCAATGTCCTTTATGACTTTATGACTTGATTCAGATCACATTCATCTTTGCTGTTCATTGCATGAAATCTTCCCTCAAAATAGTTCAGCATTTTCTGTTTCTTCACTCTCAATGACTTGAATAAATTCTCTTTTGGAGACTTTTTCTCGTCCAATAAACAGCACCATGGTGAATAAATCTGCTTCTTCTCCAAAGTTCTCCTGAATTTGCTGGACAATGTTCCTCTGCTCCTCTCTGAAGGTCTCCTGGTTGATGATGAGCAGGAACACGTGAGGACCAGGATGAGAGAAATACAGACTCTTCATCATCTGTTTCTTCAGCTCTTCATCAGTCAGGTGAGTATCGAAGAATCCTGGAGTGTCGATGATGGAGATGTTTCTGTCTTCTACTCTTCATATCTGTTTCTCACTCTCTCTGGTTTTGCTCTCTTTAAATGCCTCTCTAACCCAGTATTGCATTTGCTGTGTGACTCTTTCTAGCTCCGCAGACTCCAAAAACATGATCCTCAGCTCATTTAAATCAAGTGCTTCATCGGGCTCTGAAATAAACACAGAAATAATTCTCAGAGGAAGGTTTTGGACTTAATTCTCAGTAGGTAAAAGCTAATGACTGTCACAACGAACTTTAAGAAGATGTGAAGAGTTTTAAGGAAGATTAAAATATGATTTCCCTCTCTCTCTCTGACTGTAGCCAACAGCGTTTTTTTTTTTTGTGTCTGAACTTTACTCTTGTTTGCCTGTATTTTTATTTTTATTTTTTGCATGCTTTTGTTTTATGTCATGCTAATGTGTTTTCTATATTTTGTTGTCAATATATGGAGAGAAGCCTTCAAATGAACAGTACAAAAAAAACATATACTGCTACAGCTGATCACAAAATAAAAATCATGCCAAAGTACCACCTTCTGTTAAAGAAACATTATCTTAAAATCCACACACATAAACAAGCTGCAACCCTATAGGACAAAAGGTTTGGAGAATAGATGGATGGATGGATCATCAACAGGCAGTACATTCGTAACTAAAACAGAAAATAAACACAGGAACATTTGCTATTATTGTATATTACTAAAATCAAAATGCAAGACATATGACAGTACAGTGATATCAAGATGACAGGAAAAAGACATTTCAAAGACAGAGCAGTTTCTTATATTTCTGATCAAATATTTACAAACCTTTTTATTGGAACAATGTGCACATTTAATTTATTAGAATAAATTACAGGACATAAGTGCTCTTACAAACTTTAAGCCGAAGAATTTATAATTGCTTGCTTTGACTCAGTCACGTCAGCTTAAACTGATGTGTCTAAAAACATTTAGATTTATTGATATTTACCACATTTTGTTTTAGGTAATGGCACATGGTTGGACTAGGGCATGCTTTTGTAAAAACCCATCATCAAAAAAACAAAAACAACAAAAAAAAACTTTGTCAGTCAATGAAATCCATTAATCAATGTTGTCGTAAATTCTAAGAAGGTGCTTTTTCCTGCCTGAGCCTGTTTATCTATCTTACACAGTGTTCGCAGGAATTACAAGGGAAAGCATGTGCCAATATACTGTTCTTCTCCACATAGTGACCATATCAGACAGATACAGGCACAAACCTGTATCACACTGCTTATCTCATCCTGTTAAGGTCCTCCTCCACTTGCTTTTGGGGAATACAAATGCTGCTTTCACAGCTCTTTCTCAGGCTACACAAAGAAAAGTAAGACTTGGGCCGCATACATCTGTATTATCACCTCAGCACTTGGTAAATGGCATTTCTTGCAACATTTTTAATCTTCTGTTCGATAGTATCAGTTTTATTTGCATATGACATTTGAAACTAAGCAATATCTCCTATACCTAGGTAAAAAATAAATAAACAAATACCGTAAAAGGCACAATGTTGAAGGGAATGGAGATTGGGGGCATTAGTGGCTGGATCCTTAGCATTATCGCTTGCGCTCTCCAAATGTGGTGTGGCACGGTGTTTGTTAATGCACAAATCATCACGGCACGAAGCATCTGGCAAGGTTTGTGGATGAATTGTGCTGTACAGAGCACCAGAGAGATTAATTGTATGGTCTACAACAGCATTCAGGCTCTACCGCAGGAAATTCAGGCTTCCAGGGCCATGACGGCCATTGTCGTTGTCTTGGCTTTTCTGGGAGTGATGAGCTACATCATAGGCACCAAATGCATCAAATGTATCAAAGAGGAAGCATCCAAGGCTAAAATGATGATCGTCTCTGGTGTGATGTTCATTATTGCCGGCATCCTGGAGCTAATTCCAGTGGCCTGGGTGGCACGCCTAACCATTCAAGAGATTTACAACCAAATACCAGACAGAGTTCATCAAAGAGAGGTTGGGGTGTCCATCTATGTAGGGTTTGCCGCTGTTGCTCTGATTGGAGGAGCTTTTTATTCTTCTTAAATAAAACACATAACACAATCACTAATATTTAATAGTATTTAATTGTTTGTTATTTATTTAAAAAAAAATATTTTGTTTCTCCCATCACTACTGTTTCCACAATTAATAAATTAATGTTAATGTATTAATTGTGGAAACAGTAGTTAGAGCATTAAAAATCGTACATACCCACAGAAGCATCTGTTGGGGTACAGAAACATAAGAGGGACGAAATACTACATATGCAATACCATTAACAGCCATAGGAGGGGAGCCTTTGAACACCAATACAACCAGATCCTTATTTTATGAAATTCACACATCTTTAGTCTTTAAATTAAAGTTTCTATTTAACCCTGTTACATTTGGATAGTGCAATTGCATGTCTATGTTCAAAAATGGAGGGTGACAGTTAAGGGGTTAATGAAACCAACTGGGATTCACCGCTGTGTTGCTATTTGCAAGCATGGATCAATGAGGCCAAAGGCACAGAAGAAGAGTTAGAGGCCGTGGCAGAGGGGCCTGAAGAGGAGTTTGCATGCGTGGTGGAGGAGACACAGCAAGAGGAGTAAATAGAGCTCAAGGTTCAAACGAAATCTGGGCAACAATTATTGATCGTCATCAAACATGGCTTGTCCTTTAGAGAGGCTGCAGGGTCTGTATGAATGCACAACACAGACTTTCAGAAATATACATTTTAATTTTCAGATTTTTAACCATATACGCCTTATAATAATGTCATAAGTCAGTCAAGTAAAGTACATCACACATACATCAATGTAATATTTAGGTAGAGCTGCGGGACCTGATGACAATCAAATGTGTTACACTACACGCTCATATTTGAAAGGAACATTTCTGATTTTAAAACTGATGAAAAATAATTAGTGGTTATTAGTAAATGAGTTAAAGGCACAAACTATTAAGGGTGAACAGTAAACTTTAAATATTTGTGGAAGCTTATAAATCAGTATAAAGTCTATATGAGAAAGTTAACTTTATATTAGAAATATGTGAACACTCTATTCTTAGTCATCTAAAACTTTTTCTTAAAACCATCTCCAATGCTCTGCAAATTTTGGGGGGGATTTCTTGAGCATCTTCTTGGGTTCTCCAGTCATGGCTTTGTTTAGTTTGCCACTTGCATCTTTCACGCTGTCAACAGCTTCATTCAGCATCTCGGGAACATCCTTCAGTTTTTTGATGAAATCCATGTCTTCTCGCTTTTATCTTATTTGAATTATCCTCTTGTATAATCTATATTTTAGAATAAATGTTGTTTATATATTACATATATTTATTTATAATATAAATAATATGAATATAAATATAGACATGTAAATAAATGTAAATATTTTAAATATATATACTGTGTGTATGTGTATTTATATATACATAATAAATATACACAAACATATATTATGAAAACAAAATCTTTTATTTTGGATGCGATTAATCATTTGACAGCACTAGTCTGAACCAAAATGTCAAGTCAAGTCACCTTTATTTATAGAGCGCTTTTTACAATGTAAATTGTGACAAAGCAACTGCACAATATCAAAAAAGGAAAATAGTGTGTCAATAATGTAAAATGAAAAGATTTAAAAATATATATATTTTCAGTTAAAGGCATTTCAATATTGAATTCAGTGATGTCATCATCCAGCTCAGTTCAGTTTAAATAGTGTCTTTACAATCAGGTCGATGATATCGCTTGAAATGAAGCGTCCCCAACTAAGCAAGCCAGAGGCGACAGCGGCAAGGAACCAAAACTCCATCGGTGACAGAATGGAGGAAAAAACCTTGGGAGGAACCAGGCTCATTCGGGGGGCCAGTTTTCCTCTGACCAAACAAACCAGCAGTTCAACTGCAGCAAAGTCAGATTGTAAGGGCTCAACTGGTTCCAGTGGTCTGTCCCGATGGCTATCTAAGTGGCGGGGTCCTCACTGGGGATCTGTCTCTGGCGCTCATCCAGGTGTCCGGCCTCCGCCGACGATCAGGGCCACATACATCATCTCCCGGCACCAATCCACCATCTGATCCGGAAACGGACTGAGAAATATTAGCGTAGATGCCATTCTTCTTATGATGTAACGAGTACATCATGTGTTATGGGGAGTGTTCCCGGTTCCGGTTGATCTAATTAATGCAGCCTAACAATCCTTTAACGGATTTGAATAATAGAAGTGTATTAGTGTGTTATGTGTAAGCCAGGTTAAAGAAATGTGTCTTTAATCTAGATTTAATCTGACAGAGTGTGGAAAGGAAAAGGATCTGCCGCCCGCAGTCGATTTTGATATTCTAGGTATTATCAAATGGCCAAAAAATGTGTAGCGGCCGTCTACAGTTTAGTGAAAAACTGAACAAATTCAATTTATTTGTGCAGTGACTCACATTGTGTGACTGAATGAGAGCAAATTCAACATAGTTCAGGTGTATTTACAATAAAATCTTTATTTGGCCTAAAAATGCTATTTACATTTTTCACTTGATGATTAGATTACAAGTCTCACTTACTCAATAACACAGGCATGCGATATCATCTGATATAAGAATTATATAGAAATGCTATAATGTTGTGTTATTGCACACACAAAATAAATCTTTCCATAGAAGTGATGAACATCTGAAAGCATTTCTGCTCTAACGTGTCTTGACAGATACTGTGCAGTGTGTGCTTTCTGAAGAAAAACATTTTATTTTCATTTGAATTTGAACTTTTTCCAGTATCCAAACACTGAAAACAGAAAGACCAGAGACAACTCACACAAAATACAAAGTGTGTGACGTTATTTGTAAACTAATCAGTGCTGATTTATAATGTTACTATAATAATTTTAAGCAATTTGTAGAGACATCATCAAACCATGTTAATCTGGGAGTCTATGGAATGTATTCTTTTTTTCGAATGCACATTTTTCATATGCATTTGTGTCAATTTCTCAGATGTTTTATATGGGCTGTAGTATCTGCAGACTGTATTTATTCTCATTGGCAGCTGGTGGAGCTGTTTGTGCATCATCATTATGAGAGTTAAAGGTTTCTCAGAACAAAAACTTCAACTTTCATGCTTCTCAATCGCCAAACACTCTTTTATTGCCATTAACAACACCATGCACAACTTTTTCCAGCGCTTTGACAATATCTTTGGTTCCTCCGGCCACTGGAGACACCAGCAGAACAGCAGCGGTGCCGACGGCTTCAGCGGCAGAGCCCATGCTTATTCATTCAAATCTCAATTTCAAAAAATTGACCCTTATGACTGGTTTTGTGGTCCAGGGTCATATTTCAGAAGGGAACATTAAAGGTGGGAAATGTTAATTAAATCTTAAAAGTTATGCAAATGTCTGTAATGCGTATAAATGTTCATGTTCGTATTCGTTCGTGTTCGTTCACACTCACAAAAATGTCTATGAAATGTGTGTGTGTGTGTGTGTGTGTGTGTGTATGTGTGTATGTATATATACATGTGTGTATATACTGAAGATAAAATGTATCACAGTTTCAACCAAAATATTGCTAATAATCAGAAATATTTATTGAGCAGCAAATCAGCATATTATCATGATTTCTGAAGGATTATGTTTTTTAAATTCTGATAATATTTCACAATGTTACTGTTTTACTGTATCTTTATCAAATAAATTGTGCCTTTCAAAAACACAAAATAATTCTACTGACCCAAACACTGAACAGAAATATATAATCATACATACTGTACTAAAATAAAGAAAAAATAAAAAAATTAAATAAATAAATAAAAATGAACATATGGGTGATTATGTTAGCAATAGGCCTATTTGATATGTCCTTTTATAAGATAAATGACACATAATCACAGAAAGAATTTGATTCTTTTATTTTTTATTTCATTCAATTTGATTTCAACATATCATAGATTTCTTACCGTCAGCAGACCTCCTCTCAGGAGCTGAAAGAGTCTGTAAAGTTGTTTTTAAAGACCTGTGATGTCAATCAAAATGAGCATTTGTGAAATAAACTTACTATACATGTTAAACATGCTGTACACCTACGAAACATGACAGTCAAATGTCACCAAAAAGACTGTCGATACTAACTTGAGGTCGCAGATGCTGTTGAAGTTAATGTTTATCAGCTGAGCTTCTTTAAATCAATGTTGAGAGCCTCTCAGACATATGACATATATTTATATTCACTTTCTTCAAGACGCTGTTTCACACAGTTAAGGCAGATGTCAATATGTTGTAAGTGCTGCTGAAGTTACCTCATTTAGAGCTCTGGTATTATGAAAAAAATATAAATATATATATTTTTTTTTTACAAGGAAGTCATAATCTGTCCCCAAAATCGCTCCCATATCATTTTTGAAATACTAATGTTTATTGTTTTATATCCTTTGGTTTTGCTGTTGGATGATATTTTGTCCTCTGTTATCAAAACTAAAATTAAGATAATATTTTTACTGTATTTTTATCTAATAAATACAGTCTTTCAGTAACATAAACTAATTCTATTGACCCAAACATTAAACAGATGTATACTTGATGTACTAATTTAATGCTTCAGGTGTGTGTTCACAGTGTGTGTGTGCACTTGGATGGGTTAAATGCAGAACCAAATTCCAAGTATGGGTCTCCATACTTGGCCACACACACTTTACTTTCACTTTCACTTTAATAAAGACATTCTTGGCCATCTAACACTAGCACTATATCTTTTCCTTTTCTATTCGACTTGTTTTCATTTCATTTATTAAAACTACATTTTTAAAAAACCCTTGAAAAAAATAGCGTTCTCTATTCTATTACTATTCTACCTACACGTTTTCCTTATTTATTATACAAAAAAAAAGATCCTCTAACACTAGCTCACTCTATTCTATTTACTATAAGATCACATCTTATCACAGACAAAGCCACTGACATCACATACTTTCACTGTTCTTCGTGTTCTGACTGGGGCCGGTTGTATAAACTTGTCAAGACTATTACGACTGTCTTAGACTGATAGTTGCAGTTCTTCAAGGTATTCGAGCTTAGTTTTCAGAAGTAGACCAATACTGACTGGAAAAAAATGATGTCAAATCCTAAAGAAAATATTTGATGATTTACTTGCCTAGTTTAAGCATTTTATGCAACCGGCTCCAGATATCACATGACACCTAACTAAATACTGAGCAGTCTGAGTTTTCTACACTGTGTTTGTAATGGCAAATTGTACATACATTTTTCTCATAGAAATTCTATTAACATTTTGGGAAATGCACTTGTAATGACAGAACCTAAAGGCATGGGTGAAGGTATAATTTGTGTAGGTCTTTTACTTGCACTTCTGCAAAGTTTACTTAATTTATTAGGATTTAGTTTCGATTTGATTTTAGTTCCATGTTTAATCTGACTCTGATTTCAATTGATCATTATTTTTACACTGTATTTCTAATTAAGAACTGATCACAAATAATGGTTATTCATTCATTTAGATATTCAAATATTTTGAATATCCCATACTTTCAATTATTTCTTCATCCGGAGCCCAATGTCGAATTCGAGTCTCACACATGGCCGTACATGAATCTCACGATCACAAACTTGCCAGTCTGAGTTATTCAGAGGGTGTAGGTTGACTAATATCTTTAAAACTGCTGCCTACTGCTTGCTTTTCAAAAAGTGTAGTTTACTAAGTCATTTCCCATACAGCTCGCTGAATCAGCGATAGACAGAAACCAAAAGATCACAGATGAAGTGCCTACTGCTCCACTCATCCGAGCGCCTTCAGTTGGACCTATCCTGACATCAGCCTCCACATGATCAATCATTTCAGGACAGTTCGGAATAATAAATAAAATGTAACATTATATTTTCAGGTAAAATGTATAATGCCAATTACATAATTAAACAATTAGAAGCCTGAGATAATGCAATTGTGAATCACATAGCCACATGGCAACTCTGTGCTCCTGGACTTGGATCAGTGCAGCTAACTGGGAAAGACATAGGAGACAAACAAATTCAACATAGTTACACACGTAACTTGAAATTGCTGAATAATTCCAGTGTTACAGTTATTCTAATTTTACACAAGACACATGGTCTAGATTGCATAGCATTTACAACCTTTGCATTTTCTTGTTTTGTGGCATGGGATCTGTTTTCAAGTGAAGTGAAGATACTTCAGTTAAGCACTAAGCATTCGAACACTGAAAATAGAGGAAGCAGAGACCATTTTCACAAAAGACAAAATGTGTGACATATAGTTTAATTAGAATAACTGTCATAAATGTGAAACAATCAGTGCTGATTCATGATAGTACAATAATTTGTAGACATCGTCAAACTATTACTTGTGAGTGTATAAAATATTGTCATTTTCACATGCATTATATTTTTTCTTATTAATTGTGTCAAGTTTTTCTGATGATTCTCAGGTCAGAGTTACTGCATGGTGCTTTGAGTGTTAAAGGTTTATTAGAACAGTGTGTTTAACTTTTAATTATTCCTAGTCATCTAAAACTTTTGTAACACCGTCAGCCACACTCTGCACGACTTTTCCTGGTGCTTTGACGATCTCTTTGGTTCCTCCGGCCACCGCGCCGGTCACTGGAGACGCCAGCAGACTGAAGACGGCATCCACTCCTTCACCGGGTGAGCTGGCGCTATCCATTTTATTTGTGGCTTCTTTAATGCTGTCAGCGGCTCCTTTCACCATCCCCACCGGGACGTCCACCACAGCTCTGACCACGCCCACCGTTCCTTCCGCCACGCCCGACGCCAGCGCACCCACCGCTTTGAAGAAATCCATGCCTGCGAGACAGCATATTGTAGCTGTTTATTACTTTGATCTACTACAACATTGTTGTCCCTGTTTTGTTCACCCTTTTGAAGTCCTGGAAATATCAGGGAGTTAATTGAATCCTAATCTTAAAAAGCTGGAAATTTGAACATTTTATAGTCAAAAGGGTAAAAATTGCATGTGCATTTTACTTAAACTCCTTAAAATTACAAAGAAAATGATCTAGACCAGGGGCGCGTCAAGTGATCACAAGCGAGACTATGGGTGCTCCAGAGCGGGAACAAAATGTCAAAAACAAAAACAAAAAGCATCAAAATTATATCAAAAACAAAACAAAAATATTTTAAAAAACACCAAAGCTTATCAGCCCAAGCAGGCCTTCATCAGGGTGTGTTCATCTACCTGACCAAGGCCTGCTTGGGCTGATACGTGTTGGTGTTTTTTTAATATGTAGGTCTGTCTAATAAAAGTTTTTGTACTTCGCTTGCTATTTTTTTGTTTTGTAATGGAATCCACTTATTATTTTTGTCCTTAAAATTAAAATTTAGATTTTTATGTGCATATGTATAAATACAGCCTACATATAAACAATTTAGAGTGTTAAATTCATGAACATATACATATGTGACCCTGGACCACAAATCACAAAAAAAGTTTGAAAAAAAAAAAAAATTTTTTGAGATTTATACTGAACAAATTAGCTTTCTATTGATGTATGGTTTGTTAGGAAAGGACAACATTTGGAAAAATCTGGAATCTGAGGGTGCAAAAAACTGAAAATACTGAGAAAATTGCCTTTAAAGTTGTCCAATTGAAGTCCTTAGCAATGCATATTACTAATCAAAAATTAAGTTTTTATATATTTACGGTAGGAAATTTACAAAATATCTTCATGGAACTTTTTCATCTTTACTTAATATAATTTTTGGCATAAAAGAAAAATTGATAATTTTGACCCATAAAATGTTTTGTTGACTATTGCTACAAATATACCTATGACTACTTTTGTGGCCCAGGCTCACATATATGTAGCCAACAATGTACTTTATTTAATTATGAATGCATAATTTTCATATTTGGGCGAGCTATCTCTTTGAACACCAAGTGTTAAAATCAAGATTTTCTACCTTGACCAGACAATCTCTTGAGAGTTGAAAGAGTCTTTTAAAGTTTTCTTAAACTTGAGTACACCTGTAAATACAAAGTAAGTAACTATTGATTGTAAACATGCTGTGATGTATGGAGAGTCAGTACACACCTGAGGTGACAGATGATGTTGTTTGTCAGATGAGCTTCTTCAGATCAGTGTGGACTGGTGCTCAGATCATCTCAGGGGGGTTTATATATTCATTGGAAGAACGGAAATCAAACAGTGGGAGTTATTATGTACCTTTGTTTGGAGTTGAGTTTTGGACGAGGCTGTGAACCATTAACCCATGCAACTGTAAGGCTCTCTGTCAATGTTTTAGAGAAGAAACAGCAGCAGCTCTGATTGGATGAATTAATTTTCAGTTTATGAGTACATGCCCATCAAAACCCCTGAATCGTTTTATTTCTTGTTGAGAGAGCATCCACATCAACATTAGCTTATCTGCTCACGTTTCTAAAATGCACATGGCAGTTTTTCTGGCATCAGGCTCCAGTAGATCTTGCTTGAAGAACATGCTAAGTTTGAATGATGAAAATAAGCATGTTAATTCATTTGTGAGGGAAATAACTGAACTTAAATTCATTTTCACTTTCTGTTTGAGTGCTGCTCTTTCAACTAGTTAAGGCTGATAAGAGGGAGTGGTAAACTCTTCTGAAGTGTTATCTCAGATAACAAGTAACCACTGAAACAATTGCAAGTGAACACTGATGCAACAGCATTAATAGCATTGAATTAATTTTGCAATGTAATGTTGTTTCAACATCACGTTTGCACCCACATTTAAAAAAAAAATAAAAATAAAAATAAAGACACCTTCCCAGTAGTTAATTTGCTTCTTTTTTTTTTGGCTGCAAGTGGTCCAGAGGGTTGAGTTAAACATCTGGCTTAGATCAGACCACTGCCTCTTTTCCTTTCTCTGAAATCTGAAAAAGAACGCATGATTTCACCAAAGAACAAGTCGATACAATATGGTCACATTCAGGTTTACTTACTTTTTCCAACGGCTCAACACACAAAATTACATCTTGTGATTTATCATAAAATAATTGATTCTATCGTCATTTAACTGATAAACATTTGTACCTGTAAGAGCTATAGAAGGAGTGTCCAGTTTCCCTCCTGATTTATCTCTGAAGCCTAATAAAACACTCCTGAAACAGTGGTAACAGGCTAAACTGAAACAAGTTTTAGCTGCATCAGTGCGTATAAATCATTTCCTGATGAAGCGGTAATCAAGGGTCAAGAGATAAGATAAAATCCCCAGTAAGCTGATTATGCTGTTAAATGTGACACGGTGTATAATCGGTGTCATTTTCATCAAGGTTATCATTTATTTAATTGTCCTCATCTGCATAAACTCCTCCCACTAAAAGAAGGAAAGCAAACCCTGAGTAATAGGTGCCAGCATGCATGTGCCAGCACGCCAACTATAGTCTATGTATGACAGTGAAGCCTATGAGCCTATTGTGGCCTAATGGCTAGAGAGTTGGACTTGTAACCTGAAGGTCGTAGGTTCGAGTCTCAGGTCCGGCAGGGATTGTAGGTGGGGGGAGTGAATAGCCAACACTCTCTCCACCCTCAATACCACGACTGAGGTGAGACCCTTGAGCAAGGCACCAAACCCCCAACTGCTCCCCGGGCGCTGCAGCATTAGCTGCCCACTGCTCCAGGTGTGTGTTCACGGTGTGTGTACACTTGGATGGGTTAAATGCAGAGCACCAATTCAGAGTATGGGTCACCATACTTGACCATACACCACTTCCCTTTCCCTGTATTTCCTCTAAAATCTTCTCAAGTTTTCTCCCATAGCAAACTGAGGTAAGAAAGTTATTTCTGTAATATAAATGTCAGTAATTACATTATATTTTACAATAGCATATTATATAGGCTACATTAACTATAGACCTACAAAACCAAACATTTTGGCCTGTGAAGGACTAATTCTCCACTATGCAGCTTTCTAATTGAGAAGTAGTCCTATCCATTGTCTTATTAACATCTTGCTGTTTGGAGAAGCTCCAAGTGTTCTTGCATGTTGATAACTCTCTGAAATTGTTCCTCTGTGAACGCATTTCCAAGTCCTTGAGTTTACTCTTGTTTTGTTATTTCCTTTTGCCATTGTCTGTGTCAGTGTGAGTCTCGCCCAAATCCTGTTTGTTCAGGCTTCTGTCATGATATTTATAGAGCTGAAATAGATAAGTTCATGGCTACAACATTGTTTAGAAATATAGCTGCAAGCAGCGATTACAGAGGTTCAAGCGCTTAAGGCAATTAAGCATGTAAGGAAAAATACATTATAATTTTTTTTAGCAAGGCTGCACCCACCTAAATCAATTATTTAAAAAAAAAAAAAAAATTTTTTGGCAAATCTAGGTAATTTACCACAGAAATATTATGTTTTGTTTTTTACGTTTATGAATAACGAAAATTTCGGACGGACATTTCAGGCTCAGTGTGCAGTGACCTTAAAGTCCGAGTTTTGGACGAGGCTGTGAACCATTAACCCATGCAACTGTAAGGCTCTCTGTCAATGTTTTAGAGAGAAGAAACAGCAGCAGCTCTGATTGGATGAATTAATTTTCAGTTTATGAGTACATGCCCATCAAAACCCCTGAATCGTTTTATTTCTTGTTGAGAGAGCATCCACATTAACATTAGCTTATCTGCTCACGTTTCTAAAATGCACATGGCAGTTTTTCTGGCATCAGGCTCCAGTAGATCTTGCTTGAAGAACATGCTAAGTTTGAATGATGAAAATAAGCATGTTAATTCATAAGCATGTTAAATTCATTTTCACTTTCTGTTTGAGTGCTGCTCTTTCACCTAGTTAAGGCTGATAAGAGGGAGTGGTAAACTCTTCTGAAGTGTTATCTCAGATAACAAGTAACCACTGAAACAATTGCAAGTGAACACTGATGCAACAGCATTAATGGCATTGAATTAATTTTGCAATGTAATGTTGTTTCAACATCACGTTTGCACCCACATTTAAAAAAAAATTAAAAATAAAAATAAAGACACCTTCCCAGTAGTTAATGGGAAGGTGTCTTTATTTTAGGAATAACAAAAATTTCGGACGAAAATTTCAGGCTCAGTGTGCAGTGACCTTCAGTGTGCAGTGACCTTAAAGTCCGAAATTTTCGCATTTTAAAAAAACAAATATGACCTCACATTGTATCAATCACATTTGCACACTGCCTCCGACACTTTCGTCCGTCAAAAAACATTTGGATCAGGTTAGCTTTTCTGCATTTTCGCATCCGTAGTATGCACTTTGATAGGAAAGGATGGGGAATACAAAAAAACGATATGTAGGTGATGTTCTTTCATCCATGCCGAGATGTCCACCAGGCAGCCTGAGATCCGTGCAGCTACCGTTGGGTCATCTGGTTGAAAAGAGAGATAAAGCTGTGTCTCATCGGCATAGCAGTGATAGGAGAAGCCATGTGCATGTATGATGAGACCCAGCGATGTAGTGTATGTGGAGAAGAGGAGGGGTCCAAGAACCGATCCCTGAGGAACTCCAGTGACCAGTTGATGTGGTTTGGATACCACCCCTCCCCAGGCCACCCTGAAGGATATGTGCTTAATATGTGCTTAATATTTTATATGTGCTTAAATGCCTTAAAGCACATGATCCCCTGTAATTGCTGCTTGCAGCTATATAATTGTTAATTAAGTTTGCTAGTTAAATTAGGATTTCATAAGGTCTTACACGTACACATCATCTGCAGGCTATAATCCACAGAATTATATAGATTTTATTAGAATATATTTGAATTAAAATCCATTTCTCCCTAATTCTGTTGATAGGCCTAATTTTATCTGTCAAATAAAGTTGTCTTAGGATATGCTCAGCAAGTAAATATCATCCGTCATTAGTTCTGGCACACTTGTATATGAACTACACCCTTGTAAAATCATACCACGTATCTTATAAACGTATCTTATACTCAGTAAACTGGTTATTCATCATGATAATAAATAACCTTTGATGCTGTTGTCTGTCTGCTAAAGTGAAACGAGACATATTCGCAGAGAAAAGTGAAACTGAAAATATACAGTGCTCCACCTGACAGAAATAGCCCTGATTTACAAGAAGAGCGCTATTAACCAACAATAAAAATAAATTCTTCATAAGCTTTATATTCACAGGAAAATTTGGATTTAGGAATATATATATATATATATGTATATATGTGTGTGTGTGTGTGTATGTATGTATATATGTATATGTATATGTATATATATATATATATATATATATATATATAGCCTGTTTTAAAGCCTGTTGTCTAATCAACTCTAATTTCCCTCATATAACAGCACTCATGAAGCTCCCAGTGTAGGCTATGTCTATATTTTGAGCAAAATCAAAGTGGTGTGGGACCCGCCTGTCCTAGCTGGACAGAAACAGCTCGACACACACACAGGGGGTTTCTAACTAAGGATTTGATTACTACATAGTTACTTAGTTATTACTTAGTTACTACATCCCTTTACATAGCACAGGTATCTGCTGATTCTATGAAAAAGAGAAGAAGAAAAAAAGTATAGCACCTTCTGGGTTGTACTTATGTTCGTTTCTGGGCATGTGTGGCTAAGGTCAGAATTTTCACTAAATAGGCTACTTCCACCAAAGTCCATCCTATGCCTTCAGAACATTAAAATATATGACACAAGTTGCATGATAGTATGTCGATGGTAGCGTGAAGTTGATCAAATGTATGATAGTGAAGATTTTTATCTCCTTTTGTTCACTGAAGGCTATGTGTAATATAATTTGGGTTGGTCAAGGCATGATAAATGCCCTTCATTTATATTTAAATCAAACTAAGACCACATCTGATTACAGACAAATTCAGCACTCTTGTCAGACCTCCTCCATACCAGATATCACTGATAGCTAAATACAGCATTTGGCCTGCTTTTGGTATACTGTGTTTGTGTAAGTTTTGTAACTGTGAAAAGCAATTTTTCCACATTACAAATTATATTTTCAGCATTCAAACAATAGTGAAAAGTTGAATTAAAACATGAAAGCATAAATGCAAGTACTTGAAGTACACTCACACAAGCATCCAAAGACTTACCTCTGGCTTTTTTATGTTTATGCATTTTAATTTAGCAGCCCCTGTACAAAGTGACTTGAGAAAGTCTTCAATAGCTGGTGTTTATACAGAAACTAAAGAACAAATGCCTAATACTAAAAATCAATTTCATTATTCATGTCCTTGTGAAGAAACCACGTCTTTATGAGGAGACTTATAAACACTGGACAGCTATGATATTATAGAGTTATTACAGGTCACTGCAGAGCTTAGTATTATGAATTTAATAGCCTGTAGGATAATAATTAAATAAATAAACACTGATTTAAAAATTGCAGGTTGCAATTTTTGCACACAACAGGGCCACCTAATGTTCGAAGTGATACATTGCAGAGATCTAATCTGAGAGACTAGATAACACAAGTCAAGACCAGCATCAAACCAGAATGGAATTTTTAAGAAAAACAATCTCTAAAAATGCAAACAGAGTTACTCGAGTCCAGGCATGTTATCTGCCATCTTTAGGGTAAAAATAGAGCATTCAACATGCTTGTAATGTACAATGAATGTAAACAGAAGTTCTGCTTAACTTTATCTAGTTTGATCTCCCAGCAGCAGCCTTGACCGATCAACATCCACGAGGCTGTGTTTTGAAGAAACACTGAGTTTTTGATATCAGAGAGGATGTGAGTTTACAAGGCAGGTCTTGTCTTTATATTTTTCCCCTTTATGTTCTTTATGACCCAACAGCTGAATGAATTGCATTGAAAGTCACCGAATGTCTGAGATGTGTTGAATCGTTTCTTTCATGCTGAAGGCCGTGGATCCCCACGCAACACAGAAACTCGTATCCTCGCTGAGAGCTGTCGAGCACAATGGTGTTTTCAGCAGATGATTATACCATAATATCTCACATTAAACCCATGAATAATCATACAGAGGGCAGAGGCTTTATTTCAGGCCTGTTCTACACAAACAAACTCATTTGTGACGCAACGCAGTGCTCGGGTTTTAAATCAGGGATATTTTTAGAGGAAGTTACCCATTAGCGTGATGCTGTGGATAATGTCACAAATCGTGACATGTCATTAAACATGGAGTAACAAGTAAAACCCTCGTGTCATTTGTGAGTAACAGAAAATAGTGGAAATGATCATAATGAATCAAGCTCATTATCTTTAACTTCTGGTATCCAATCTAATTTTTATTCTATTTATGTAATAAATTTAATGCATTCAATTATTTGTAAGTTGTTTTTAAATTAAACTTTAAATTTAAGGTATATTATATGTAAATATAGGTATCAAATATTTTAAAATTAATAAAAAAAAAACAAGACACAGTAATACAGTGTATTGCTTAAAAATTAGAAAGAAAAAAAAATGTGGCATGAATAAAATACATTTCAGTGTTCCTAAAACAGTCTAAAATATAGGCTAATGTATTTATTTATTTTTTGGCATGAAAGACCCAGATGTGTTCTCAACAGGTTTCGTGAGAAACCTTGAAAACAATAATCACAGCGGTCAGCTCTCACACATCTCTCTCTACCTCTTTTTTCACATCATCTGTGTGCTGTCATCACTTCTTTGCTTTCTTCCACAATTTGCGTGTGATTAGATCTCGGTTTGGCCTTGCGTGCCAGTCCCTCTCCTCCTGTCCTCCATCTTCTCCAGCAAACACCTGTCCATCTCGTCTCTCCACACACCGCTGTGCTTCTGCGTAACATCACCATGACTTCAGCTTGATCTAATCCAGGATTTGTACGTAGTATCTGCATGAGTCAACAAAATAGACCATGCACAGTTTCTGCAAGAATAACAGTTACAATAAAATCATTGTAATTCTTTATAGGATCAAACCTTGATTTTTTTTTTTTTTCAGTAATTGATAAACTTCGCATCAGGCGAACAAAGGACAAACACAAACACATGGCTGAACATTTCATTTGGCAAACAGGTGTGAATATTACTGACATTTAACATGGTGTCATGAAACACGCAAGCACGCACACACATAAGGGCTCGGTTGACAGTATGATTTCTTGATTTTATTACCCAGTGTCAATTATTAAATCCCAAGATTGATGTTTTAAGGCCCGTTCATGCACTATGTTCATTTTAAGCACATAAATGTCCTGGCTCTTTTTAGCTGAATGGATTCTGATTGGCTGATTGGCCAATGTTTTATTTTATTTTTTTTATTTGTAAGCTAGAAAAATCGTTCTGAAATTTATCTTATGGGATTTTCATATTTTAATATGGGACAAAATATTCTTTGTTGTTTACTGCACATTTAGGCAAAAATATACTGTAGTTATTTCATTAAAATGTGCATACTGCATCCTGCATTTCAAACATACCCTAATGAATTGTGTAGCTCATATGTGTCGGGAACATCTTAAACAATATACAAATAAAATCTCCAATAAAGTCTCCTTATGAAAGAGCTAACTCATTCTCTCTCTCTCTGGATTGTAGTGCTCTATCCTCCTGCCGTATAAGTTAAGTCTGTTCAATCAGCGGTGACCTTCACGCACACAAAGCGCTCCTCCTCTGCACACACAGTCACAGAGATACAGATCTGTGTGTAGGTGTGCAGGTACATGATGATGGAGGCTGAATGTGATGGATGTTAGTCTCAGACTGCTTATTTGAGTTCCTCATGTGATCCAAACAGCCTGCTGCGCTTTAATTTGTCAGGTCACGATGATTCCTGTTGCATCACTCCTGAGAGGAGAGACTGGACGTTTTAACAAGCCGCTGTAATTACTGAGCATCTGTGAGATCAGATGTGCTCTGAATGTCTCCTGCAATCATCACAGCACAGTCTGTCTCCAACAGATGAACAAAACAAAATTACAGCTTACCTGCTAACTGCATAAACAGTTTACTGAACACTTTTTACTGCTTTACAAACTGTTTTTACAATAAAATATAACATGCCATAAGCAAAACATGTATTCTCATATATATTTTTGAATATATAAGTCAAAATATACAATTAATGGATAAATACACTCATTGCCACTTTATTAGGTACACCTTGCTATAACCTGGTTGGACCTGCTTTTGCCTTCAGAACTGCCTTAATTCTTTCGTGGCAT
This sequence comes from Barbus barbus, assembly GCF_936440315.1. Classification (NCBI taxonomy): domain Eukaryota; kingdom Metazoa; phylum Chordata; class Actinopteri; order Cypriniformes; family Cyprinidae; genus Barbus; species Barbus barbus. Next base: position 1,453,781 of record NC_136736.1, on the reverse strand, counting down.
AGATTCAACAAGGTGTTGGAAACATTCCTCAGAGATTTTGGTCCATATTGACATGATAGCATCACGCAGTTGCTGCAGATTTGTCGGCTGCACATCCATGATGAGAATCTCCCGTTCCACCACATCCCAAAGCTGCTCTATTGGATTGAGATCTGGTGACTGTGGAGGCCATTTGAGTAAAGTGAACTCATTGTCATGTTCAAGAAACCAATCTGAGATGATTTGAGCTTTGTGACATGGTGCATTATCCTGCTGGAATAGCCATCAGAAGATGGGCACACTGTAGTCATAAAGGGATGGACATGGTCAGCAACAATACTCAGGTAGGCCGTGGCGTTTAAACGATGCTCAATTGGTACTAAGGGGCCCAAAGTGTGCCAAGAAAATATCCCCCACACCATTACACCACCACCAGCCTGAACCATTGAGACAAGGCAGGATGGATCCATGCTTTCATGTTCTTTACGCCAAATTCTGACCCTACCATCTGAATGTCGCAGCAGAAATCGAGACTCATCAGACCAGGAAACGTTTTTCCAATCTTCTATTGTCCAATTTTGGTGAGCCTGTGTGAATTGTAGCCTCCGTTTCCTGTTCTTAGCTGACAGGAGCGGCACCCGGTGTGGTCTTCTGCTGCTGTAGCCCATCTGCTTCAGGGTTCGACGTGTTGTGCGTTCAGAGATGGTATTCTGCATACCTTGGTTAGACGAATGGTTAGTTGAGTTACTGTTGCCTTTCTATCATCTCTAACCAGTCTGCCCATTCTCCTCTGACCTCTGACATCAACAAGGCATTTTCGTCACACAACTGCCGCTCACTGGATATTTTCTCTTTTTCGGACCATTCTCTGTAAACCCTAGAGATGGTTGTGTGTGAAAATCCCAGTAGATCAGCAGTTTTTGAAATACTCAGACCAGCCCGTCTGGCACCAACAACCATTCTACGTTCAAAGTCACTTAAATCCCCTTTCTTCCCCGTTCTGATGCTCGGTTTGAACTTCAGCAAGTCACCTTCACCACATCTAGATGCCGAAATGCATTGAATTGCTGCCATGTGATTGGCTGATTTGTGTTACCAAGCAATTAAACAGGTGTTAAAACAGGCCTACCTAATAAAGTGGCTAGTGAGTGTATATTCCTAATAGAGATTTTAAAATATATTACATATATTTTTGATTAGTTTTACTTACTTTTATTTACCCATATGATTTGGCCATTTTTTAATCCACTGTAAATATATAATTGAAAATTATTTAAAATTGTTCAAAATATAATGTAGAAAAAAATCTAAATATATTTTAAGATTGTGAATATATTTTCTTGGCTTATACAGTTTGTAATGAATTTTGTCAATAGGTTTAAATGAAAAATATTTTCAACCTGCAAAATATTTCCTTAAGGCATGCTTACAACAAACTTTTTATTTATTAGCTTAAATATTACATAGGGTACTTCAAAAAGGATGTCAAATAGGATGTTGTAGTTTTTTAGTTGTTTGTCTCACATTTAGAGAAATGTAGTTTGTGTATTCCATATGAAAATGTTCATACATACTGCATGTTTCAGAGATAGAGCAAGTATTTGTATGCCATATCATACATGCTCAGGGTGAAAACATCAGGATGATCTTTAGAAAGTGAAACACAGATCGTGCTCCTGTCAGTGGGTTAGTGTTTCATCTCAGCGCTCTCATGTGTCTGAAGCATCATTTCTGTCTGTGGAGATGAAAACTGTGTCCACAGATCTGAATAGGTGTAATTATGAATCTGCTCTCCAGAGGATGAATAACAGCCTCCACTGCCTTTCAATCTATTCATCTGCGTAAATGTCAGCTGGCGACCTTTATCCAAACAAATATCCAACTCGTTCTCACACACATCAACACTGCACAGACCGAGCACAGATCACATCCTTGATGACAGGCCTGATCTCAACTAACATATGCATAAATACTGCAATAAACTCTGTTTATTTGCCGCAGAGAACATGACAGCATTTGGATAAGTTCACATGGATTCTTCTTTGTATGATGGAGCTTTAACCTGCATTTGTAGATGGTACTGCAGACTGTGTTCACAGATGGTGATTTCTGAGCCCATGCAGGGGTTTACGTTACAGATTCATGCCTGTTTATAATGCAGTGCCGCCTGAGGGCCGAACATCACGTGCATCCAGTACTGTATTAGCTATTATGTGCTATAGCTATTTCTATAACTCACTATTCACTCGCAGTCAACTCACTAATGTAACGTTTAATGCAATTTATGATGTTGATATCAAAAATATATATATTTTATTTTTATTTTTTGTCAGTAATATTTAATGACAAGAAGTTTCATTAAAAAAGTAATCTAAAAGTAATCTAAAAAGTAGTCAGAATACATTCTCTAAAATGAATAACCTAAATTATTTTGCTATAATTGTCATAATGTAATCTGTAATCAGCAATGGACTACAATTAGCTCTGGGGTCATTATTTATGAAATTGTTCAGTTTTTTTGCAGATTGGTCAACCTCTACGAAACTCTTTCTGTACCCAGCCATGTTACTGATCTGTTACCAATTAACCTAAGTATTTGCAAAATGTTCCTCCAGCTTACAAAACGTTTTTGAGTGTTGTGACTTAAAATGGTACATTTCCTCAGTTTAAATATTTGTAATATGTATAAACTGTTTTCTATGGACTGTTGTGAATAAAATATTGCTTTATGAGATTTGCAAATCATTAGACCAGATAGATAGATAGATAGATAGATAGATAGATAGATAGATAGATAGATAGATAGATACCTCTCTTTCTCACAGCACATCCTGTGCGGCAGCAGCATGTCAAGGCTCTTATGCAATCAGTGAGAGTCAAGGCTCTATCATTTCATCTAAACGCCCACAGGCTCTCAATTATTTATTTATTTTGAATGAATGAATCGTGACACACTTCTCTGTACTTCATTACGCTTCTGAGGCGGCATCTGTTAGTATGCCTTTTTGGTACAGCTGTTTGGTACAGCTTTTCACCAAATCATCAGACTGACTCATGACGTCAGGATTTGCATGAAAATGTTTTATTTCAAATACACATATTATACAGCATCTCATGCATTCAAACAAAGCAGTCACTCAACAGGCTTTTCAGTCATTCTCAGTTTATCTTCATCAAGACACCATAAAAACGAGGCTCTGAGTGGCCTCAAGTCAACTCAGTTTGTCATGTCTCAGACATAATCACAGTATTTTAATTCAAGTCATTAAATATGGCAGAGGTCTTCAACGGGGGGTTTGGGATGCAGATCTGTCATTTTAAACCTAAAGTTTACATAAATGCTTCATTGTTCCTCCCACATTAAAATGCATTGAGTAGAATTCAAATGACTCTGTACATCAGTAATAATTGTTTTAATGGCTTTGCGATGATAGCATATGCAACATAATGCATTTTATAGGCCAGGATTAAAATGCAATGATCAATTTTATATATGTAACCCTGGACCACAAAACCAGTCATAAGGGTCTTTTTTTTATTGAGATGTATGATCTCTGAAAGCTGAATAAATAAGCTTTCCATTGATGTATTGTTTGTTATGATAGGTCAATATTTGGCTGAGATACAACTATTTGAAAATCTGGAATCTGAGGATGCAAAAAAAAATTAAGAATTGAGAAAATCGCCTTTAAAATTGTTCAAATTGAGTTCTTAGCAATGCATATTACTTATGAAAACTTATGAAAACTCATGGAACATTATCTTTACTTAATATCCTAATGATTTTTGGCACAAAAGAAAAATAGCTAATTTTGATCCATACAATGCATTTTTGGCTATTGCTACAAATATACCCGTGCTACTTATGACTACTTTTGTGCTCCAGGTTCACATATAATGTATAAAAAAATATTCTGATCCATCTACAAAAGATGAATAAAATGTGTTGTGTTCTGGTAAACACATATCAAAGTATCTGCAATATCGTCAGTGTTTTGTGTTGAAGCGGTTGTCTTTCTCTCAGTCTGAGTTGTTTCACTGAATCTGACACTTGTCCAGCGCTTTGCTCTGTTGTCTGCCGGCTTTGGGCCCGAGGACCAGCCGCAGGTCGGTGCCGAAGCTCGGTCTGCGGGCCAGCGGGAAGAGCGCCCCACACGGAGCGTCGCACCCCGCTGCTTTGCTCCCTCTCTTCGCCTGTCGCCCCGCCCGCAGCGCCTGGTACGACCGGATGGACACTTTGCGGTGCTGCGAGGGTCCTGTCTCGAGGGGGAGCCCGCCGCGCCGCGCCAGCGCCTCGAACACCTGCTCCAGATTCACGCTGTCTTTGGCGGAGGTCTCGAACAGAGCGCAGCCGCTACCGAGCGCACGCAGCACCTCGGTCCGCGACACCGCGCGCTGCTCCGAGGGCAAGTCCACCTTGTTCGCGCAGACCACCGTCGGCACGCACACCTTCTGCTTGGATCGGTGCAGCGCCGATTTGGCCGCGACGATCTCGGTGTGCAGAGCGCGCATTTCCTCAAAAGAGCCGCGGTCGTCGAGACTGAAGACGAGCAGGAAAACATCACCTAAAAAACACAAGAAGAGACCTCAGAGGGTCAATATCTGATATATGAAACATATCATTTTAGGCCATTGAAAAAAATGCAGCGTTGTTGAAATTAAAAGTGCAGACAGGAAGTTTCAAGTTAAAGCCTATGAACCAAAGTCTGACACTCCTGCTTAAAGTATTAAGCATCAATTAAATTATTTAAAAGGGATCACAATAATACCAATGTATTTATTCTAAATAACATAATTATGCTTTATATTCCTGTTCTAAATGAATGAACACGCGTTGGTTTTATAGAAATGCATGATGCTAATTCACTCAATTTATGTTAATTGGAGAAAGCAACAGTTCAAGAATTAATTTCCTTTAATTTATCTCATTTTTGTTCTTGATACCATTTTTATTTATTTATTTATTTAAAAACAAAACAATATTCTTTCGTTATTCTATCAGAAGGTTAATGCCTATATAAAATCTGAGACTGGATCCTTGGATGATGATTTTAAAACAAGTGCATTCATTCAGTTTTAACTTTTTTCCCCCACAAACTACTAATTATTATTATTATTATTATCTAGCTTTCCATCTGTGTATGCTTTGGAAATCCAGTGTGACACCTACAACTTCACATAGCAATTATAAAGCCATCATAAAGCCATTCAGAAATTCAGGAACGCTGTACATCCCAAATTGTTCCCAATAAGAGCTTGAAACTTTCAGAGTAAATACACAAATAAATATGGCATAACATATTTACAGAAACAAGATTCAAAGAAAGCAGAACACTTTTTGGATTCACAAATAACTTTTCACCGTCTAACTCTTCATCTGTTTAATGGTGCTTTGGAAAAGCACTGACACTGATCTGAAGGACCAAAGTGAAGAACACCGAGTTGTTCTGCAGAAGAACACCTATAAGGCTCATCAGGAACGATGTACAGCTAAAACTGTTCCTAACAAGAGCGTATTAGAAGCTTTTACGCACCGGTCAGGATAGACAGTCTCCGCTTGGCGGGGAAGCTCCTCTCTCCGGACGCGTCCAGTATGTCTATCTGGTAAGTCTCTCCGCGGATTTGGTAGAGTTTTCGGTGGAAATCCTCACTCGTGGGCTCGTATCGCTCCTCGAAGTCGTCGCGCAGGAAGCGGCGCAGGATGGAGGTCTTACCGACGCGCGGCGCGCCGAGCACCACGATGCGCCTGCAGTTCTGCGGCTTGGGGACATGCGACTCGTTCGCCAGCGGCTGGAGAAGTGCGTTACCGTGCACGACAAGCGCGGCGAGTTGCTCCAGAGGAGACTTTTTATCGACGGACACGGGGTGCGCTTTACCCAGACTGGACGCACGCACCACCCGCGCCTTCTGTTCCTGCTGCTTCAGCTGCGTCGTGGCTAGTTTGAGGATTCCCAGTCCTGCTTTGGAGAGCGTGCTGACGCTGAACCCGGTCGCGCCGAGTCTTTGTGTTGCGGTTTTGTACGCGTGCAGGACGCTGGGCGAGCTGCGCGTCTGGATCACCTGCAGGGCTGCGGCCGCTTTGACGCTCTGCTCCATGACGGGGAACATTAAAGAAGACGGGCAGATCTGTTTGATACTGATCGGATGCATCCACCTCTTCTTGCGCGCTCTGGAGAAGTACTTCGGTGCGCTCGCGGCGCGCTGCTTATATACCCGCGCGCGCGTCATCTGTGTGACTGACAGGAGCGAGGAACATCCCGGAGCAGTGAACGATGATATAGGCCAGCTCTCATAATGAGTACAGCCTACAGTTGCGATAAAGACTCTATAATTAGGTCAGAGAAAATTGAAATAAATAAATGAATTTAAAACACATTCCAACGGAAAGCTTTATGGAATAAAAGACAATACATTAATTTATTATTAATGCATTCAATATTTGTATTGAAGGATACCTAGAGGGTAAAAAAAGGAGAAATCGTTTAAAATTCGCTTTCTACATAGAAAATATTGTTTACAAATATTACGAATTTTTGAGTAATTTTATTTTCTTCAAATAAGCTTTTGTTACATGAAATAGTTTCAATCTTAAGAGAGAGAAGGAGAGTGTGATGGAGAGACTTTAGTTGCCTTCCATCACTGCTTTACTGCGTTCGACTTGGTCTTATTTGAATGTATTTCTGATCCAGCCGAGTAAGCGTGGCAGTAAATGTACTCTTGTAAAAGTGCTAATTTTATGCTAATTCTATGTATGAGTGCATTTCAAATGTTATGATTTATTCGTTTTTGATTTGCATTATTATTTGTATTTATTTAGGCTCTTGTTTCTAAATCTCATGTATGAATCAAAGTCAAGAGTTTTTATATTATAGAAATGGTATGCTCCAATTTGGGAGAGCGGGAAACTGTGTATTTAAGATGGCCGTCACTACTGCAAAGGAGGATGGATAATGAGCTTGTGAATGGGATTGCGCTGTGAAGCATGTAAAACTCTAGCCTCAGTGAATTGGAGGGGAGTTTGTATTGTTCTTAGCAGTTTATACTGTTTTTATATCAATCTGTGTTGTAAGCTCTCAGTTCTATTCATTTGCACATTTTTGCACATCTGCTCTAAATAAACATCTTTGTGGACGCCAACTTCGCTCCGGCATTTGTGAACCTCCTTGTGGCTGCTCGGGTCCTTATCACAGAGAGAGAAAGAGATGTTTGGGGGCTATTGAGGAAAATTTGCCATATGGCAACAGTAACAGGGAAGTCGTGGCCTAATGGTTAGAGAGTCGGACTCGTAATCGAAAGGTTGCGAGTTCGAGTCCCTGGCCGGCAGGGATTGTAGGTGGGGGGGAGTGAATGTCCAGCGCTCTCTCCACCCTCAATACCACGACTGAGGTGCCCTTGAGCAAGACACCGAACCCCCAACTGCTCCCCGGGCGCCGCAGCATAAATGCTGCCCACTGCTCCGTGTGTGTGTGTACTTGGATGGGTTAAACGCAGAGCACCAATTTCGTCACGACTGTACTGTATCACAATGGAAAATTGCCAGAAAAGTAGTTTTTCTACTTTTAAATGATTGTTTTCTTTTCAGTTGATATGCACATTTCTTTTAGATATTGATGCATCCAGTCTTAATTTCCATCTAAATCTGCCACACATATACAGACACATGCGCACACACACACACACACAGTTACAGTCACTGAAGGGCAACTCATCCTCATTGTCACCACATGGAAGAGACAACTCTGCACTCTTCCTATTGCCCTTTCCATGTAATATTGCTGTATTAATATTCTGAAAAGAAGCAATTATCTTATTCATAGGCTACTTATTGGGGGCGAATACAGTGCTCTCTTCCACCTTCAATACCACGACTGAAGTTCCCTTGAACCCCCAACTGCTCACCGGGAGCAGCAGCATATATGGTGTGTGTTCACAGTATGTGTGTGTGTGTGTTCACTGCTGTGTGTGTGCACTTTGGATGGGATAAATCCAGAGCACAAATTCAGAGTATGGGTAACCATACTTTTTCACTTAAATACAACTATACTACAACAAACACTTCAAATAAATAAATAACTGCAATCATATTATTGATGTTATGAAAAATCCCAATGGGGAAATACATTACTTCAATTCTACTGTGCACAGCAAAATCCCCAGTGTCAAACTAACACTGCTGGGTGTCTGTATGTGTCCACACTACAGAGTGTTAAAAGTAATGAGGTAATTAAGAGATTCATTGATGACTGACCATTATTGAACACACCTGATGTTAGTAAGCAGAATCACCAAAGAAGAAAATCACAAGCTTGTAAGCCACCATTTGCAAAAAGCAAAAGTCATCAGGTGGTGATGATTATGTTCTAATGTAATCAATATTTGACCTGAATCACTGAACACATCTAGAGTCTAATCTCCTTTATTGATTACAACATACTTGTGATTCAAAAGACTGTATTTTCTAGAAAGGATTACTTACAAGCCATTCTGAAAGAAAAAAAAAATCAGAAAAGCGTTTGTTTTAGGCACACACAGACATCAAGGATCAGCGTATGAATCTCAACAACGGTGACAAAAAGCATATTCAGAAAAACAGATCAACTCTGAACATCACAAAACCAGCTACTAAAAACTCACATAAAACAGCAAAAATAAAAGAAAATAGTGAGAATAAAAGAAATCACAAAGACAATCAGCTCATAATTTATTCATACTGCAATGCATGATGGGAGGCATGGATGAGTTTTGATTAGCTACAACATGCTTTTTTGATGGTCACCGTTGTTGTGATTCTCGACGTCTATGTGTCTAAATTAAAGATAATGCTTAAGTTTTTGATCAAAATAAGTTTATCTGTATGATTAAACGAAAAATGCCAGATCTATATGTTGTTCACAGTGTTGACATAACCAACAAATAAAACCTAACTCAGTTATTCAGCAAACACAATCATCACCACCTGATGACTTTTGCTCTTTGTTTGTCTGGCTGTTATAAATCAGTCATAGCAGCCTAATAAAACGTAACATTAAAATTTAAGGGTCAAGAGCCCAACTAAAGTAAACACTAACCACTATAATGGTGACTTAAAAAAAGTGATTTTCTTTGGTGATTCTACTCGTTAACAGGGAGTTTCCTTTTTAGAGATTGTCTGAATTTAAAGACAAAATTGGTCATATATGAGATTTGGAGGGCTTTTATTTTGTAATGCAACATCAGATCATCTTGAAACTGGTTGAGTGACACCCTGGGGTAGTGGACTATTACTATGAATTGAAACTGGTCTGTGGAAACAGGGAGTTTCCTTTTTAGAGCCATCTCAAATCCAAGACAAAACTGGTCATATATGAGTTTTGGAGTGCTTTTATTTTGTAATGCAACATCAGATCCTCTTGAAGCTGGTTGAGAGACACCCTGGGGTAGTGGACTATTAATCTGAATTAAAAGTGGTGTGTGGAAACAGGGAGTTTTTTGTGGAGACAGGGGTTTTTATTTTTATAACTATGTGTATTTACAGATAAACAAATGGTTAAATGCAAGTTGCTTTTATTTTGTTATTTCTCATCAGACTGTTTTTTTTTTCATACTAATTGGTCTATTTATTTATATCAGACCGTTTTAAACTTATTATTTTTATTTATTAATTAATTTATTTATTCATTCATTCATTGACAGAGAACCTGGCTGAATAAATGCCAGAGATCGCTTTTCCTTTGACCTGAGTGTTTACACGCTATTACCGCAACGCCTAGTATATGCGCGCACCACACAATAATGTGGCAGCTAGAATGACCGTGTTTTTTGAAGTGGAGGCTGGCCTGACCACAGTTGCAAGCGGTCCATGATGCTCCTGTCAGAGAGATGGCGCAGAAAAAAGACTTTGGCTAATTTGTTGTCTTCCTGTCAATCCTCCATATTTTTGAGATCAATCTCACCTCTTTCCTCCACTCCACCTGTGAAACAGCACAGGATGTTCTGACTCCTCGGAGGGAAAGACTGGCAGCAGCAGAGGACATTTGGGATATGTGTGTCTGAATGGGGAAAAAGTTATTGTGTTTTACCATGGCAACACTCATCCATCTCCAGAACACTGAGGATGCACAGGCTTATATAACAGCCTGACAACTCTAAATGACTGTGTGTGTGTGTGTGTGTGTGTGTGTGTGTGTGTGTGTGTGTGTGTGTGTGTGTGTGTGTGTGTGTGTGTGTGTGTGTGTGTGTGTGTGTGTGCACCTGGTATTCATCACGTCCTGGGGACCAAATGTCCCCACAAGGATAGTAATACCAGTAAATCTTAATCTTGTGGGGACATTTTTTGGTCCCCATGAGGAAACAAGCTTATAAATCATACAGCATAAAGTTTTTTGAAAATCTAAAAATGCAGCATGTTTCCTGTGAGGGCTAAGTTTAGGTGTAGGGTTGGTGTAGGGCAATAGCACATACAGATTGTACAGTATAAAAACCATTACGCCTACGGGATGTCCCCATAAAACATGGAAACCCAACATGTGTGTGTGTGTGTGTGTGAGAGTACACTGGGTCAGCTGGAGTCAGTGTGGAGCTTATAGTGACTCATTAGTATTCGCTCTCATCTGTGTGGGCTGCTCTTCTCTCTCTGTCTCTAAACACACATTTGTTCTATAGTAGGAATTTCCATCGACTTCTTTTGTTTTATATTCAACTATTTTCCATGCCCTACCCCTAAACCTAACCCTCACACAAATAGACCAATTATATTATATTATATTATTGCTTTTATTGTCCTCATTTGTAAGTCCCTTTGGATAAAAGCGTCTACTAAATTATTAAATATATTATATTATATTATATTAATCATAATATGTTGTTATATTGCACTAAGGTAATGTGTATAATTCTAATTTTATTTAAATTTAAAATGTAAACATTTCAGTCACCTCTAATTATATTTGCAATAGTTATATATAATGATTTGTTGTGATATTGCACTAATGTAAGTTTAGCATTTTTTATTTTATGTCACATATTCCCAATTGTAAGTCGCTTTGGATAAAAGCGTCTGCCAAATGACTAAATGTAATGTTTATTTTTTTCAAATAATATATTTGACCATATTTATATGTAATATTATAAAATGTAATAATTTGTTGTGATATTGTGCTAATGCTAATTTTAAATGTATTAACATTCTCTTTGTTTAGTTTATATTGCAAATTATATTTTTCAAAAATTTGCAATATAATAAAATATATTTTACAATATAATATAATAATAATAATTTCTTGTTATATTGTGCTAATGTTGTGGGAGGGTATTTTTTCTAAATGAAAAGTGTTTGTTGAATGTTTAAAATGAATTGAAAATAAATAAATAATTGTTTAATTGGAATATTTTCCCTCAAACTAGGGCTAAGTATAAAAGCACATATGAAAGGCTCATTTGTGTCCGTTGTCTTTTTCCATGAGCCTTCAGGTGTTTCCATAGCTAAAAGCCGCTGTCATATTTGATCATATATCAGATATCATTATTTGCCCTCATCACTTTACGTCCGTGTTTTTGTCTCGGTGCTTTGATAGTCACTTACTGACATTTACACCAGCAGAGCTTGTGTTTTTCTTCTTTTGTTGGGATATGTTTTGTTCTCTCTTGATCGTAAGAGACATTGTTTATAGAAATAACATACATGATCTTTTAGCAGTAGGGTTTTTGTGGGAGTTTATATGCCTAATGAGGTTAAGACCTCTGTTTGATGAAGAAAGTAATTCACACCATTTACACTATTTGCAAAAGTTTGGGATCACATTTTTTTTTTTTTCAGCAAGGATGCATTCAATTGATGCCAGAAAATACATTTATAGTTTGTTGAGCTGCAAATCAGCTTGTTAGAATGATTTCTGAAGGATCATGTGACACTGAAGACTGGAGTAATAATGCTGAAAATGTAGCTCTGATCACAGCAATTAATACAGATATTCACATAGAAAACAGTTATTTTAAATTGTAACAATATTTCACCTTTTTACTGTATTTTTGATCAAATAAATGTTACCTTGGTGAGCAGAATATTACAAAATCTTAACGACCCCAATCTTTTGAACACTACAGTGCAAATTATATGTTTAAAGATACATGCATGTTTTTGGAAAAATCAGTGTATACTTTCTTTGAAAAGCAATTTAAAATCTTAAAAGAATAACATTAAATATCACAATATCTTGATATTAATCACAAGATATAATTGTAATCTTTTACCAGCCCTAGTTTGAGTGGTCACAGTTTCACAGTATGTGGGTTTGTGGTTTGTCTCGTCCTCCTCTCCTCTGGTGTGTCAGATAAGAAGCTGCTGAGAAGCTGTGAGGAGATCATCATCCTCATGTGTGGGTGAGGAAGATCACAGTTCTGCTCTGAACGGACACAAAATCCAGATTCTGGCCATCACAGCTCAGGACCTGGAGAGGGTCAGAGTGTGTGTGTGTTTACAGCTCATTCACACTGATGTTACAGCTGGAGGTGTTTCCGTATCTTCTGTGTTGTTGATGTATATCATGTCTTGTTGCTTTTTTCTTCGCAGCTGCGAGTCCCTAGACCTCCTTCCGATTCCCCGAAGCCCAAATCGATGACCCGTGTGTATGTCTGTAAGACACGCCCCCCAGGTGAGGTCAGCAGAGCGGTTAGAGTCACTGTAGCGAGGCTCCGCCCACTGAATGTTGTTCCGCCCCAACAATTTGAATATGCAGATTAGTGGGTGTGGCTTCAAGTCAGAACATTAAAGGGTTACTCCACCCCAAAATGCAAATTTGTGTTAATTACATTGCTGTCTATGGGAGGGTCAATGCTTCAAAAATATCTTAAATTAAGTTCCGAAGACGAATGAAGCTTTTATGGGTTTGGAACGACATGGGGGTAAGTGATTAGTAACAAAATTTTAATTTTGGGGTGGAGTAACCCTTTAAGTTCAGTGTGATTGATGTTTTAAACTCTCTCTGTGTGTCAAAGGTCCTGGTGGGCCGAGGTTTGACGTGCAGGGGATGGTGCTGCCGCACAGCATTCTGGGAAGCCTTTCAAGACAGAGATGTAGCTTCGAGGAGAGACAGAGGTGAGGGTCACAGACAGCTGAAATGGCACGTCATTTAAAAAAAAAGCATTTCTTCATTTCTTTTTAGGGAACGCAAAGAATTATAGGGTCGTAATCATTATACTTGTTCTAAAAGTTTTAGATATTTTACTGTTAATCTTTTGTCACACTCGTTCTCAGCTGGCACAGCGGATTCCAGACCGACAGGAACGGCCTCCTCTGTGGGTGGAGGATGAGAATGAGGACAATAAGGCCGAAGTTCATTTAGAAACAGGGCGGGGCCTTCAGAGCCATGCCCTCCAGCACTGGGGCCGTCACATGACAGAGACGCAGGCAGCAGGACTTCATCTCACGTGAGTCTGTCTCGCGCAATACTCAGTCGTAGGGTGGAGAATGTGTTTTTCAGGCTGTCAAAATGAATGTGCGTGCTTAAGATTTTAATGAAATACATATGAGTCTTTTAGAATTCACCAAATTTCATAGTATCACACAAAAATTGTTATGCTTCTCATGAAATATGAGTATAGTGATTATTTTATTTAAAAGTAAAAGTGCTATCTTTAAAAATAAATTAATGCTTTTATTTATCAATGATGCATTGAAATGATCAAAAGTGACAGTTTATAACATAATTAATAACATAAATTGTTACAAAAGATTAAATACTCTTCGTTCTATCAAAGAATCCTGAAAAATAGTGTATCACAGTTTCCAGAAAAATATTTGGCAGCACAACTGTTTTCAAAATTGCTAATAATCAGAAATGTTTCTGACAGGAGAAATGATGCTGACAATTCAGCTTTGATCACAGGAATACATTACATTTTACAGTATATTCACACAGTTATTTTCAATTGCAACAATATTTCACAATGTTACTGTTTTTACAGTATGATTTGATCAAATAAATGAAGCTTTGCTGAGCAGAAGAGACTTCTCTCAAAAACATGTAAAAATCTTGATGACCCCAAGCTTAAGTGTATATATATATATATAGAGAGAGAGAGAGAGAGAGAGATGGATGGATGGATGGATGGATGGATGGATGGATGGATGGATGGATGGATGGATGGATGGATGGATGGATGGATGGATAGATAGATAGATAGATAGATAGATAGATAGATAGATAGATAGATAGATAGATATAGATAGATAGATAGATAGATAGATAGATAGATAGATAGATAGATAGATAGATAGATAGATAGATAGATAGATAGATAGATGTGTGTGTGTGTGTGTGTATATATATATATATTTGTTAAATGTAGGAAAACTGTTGTGAGACCTCTGAAATGATCAGTGGTTTTGCGTTTCTAATTCCCAAAATAAGTGTGTGTGTGATGGGCTGCTGCTGTATGTTTATGTAACTAGCCGGGTCTCTTGTGGTCTCCATATAAGGTGAAGCTTTGCTGAAGTGATGAGTCAGTAAAGACTGCAGCCACTCCAGTCCGAATCAAAGGCCGTTTCCTATAGCGAACCTTAATGTGTCATTACATAAAACATAAATCAGACGGGGTGCTTTGTAACAGGATTATTTGCAGTAATAGTGTGTTGTCTGTCTGATCTAAAGCATCAGCACAAAGGGTCTCTGCGGCGGCTGCTGCTGCTCTTGGCGTCACGCGTGGATCTCATGCTGTGTGTTTAGCAGGGTTCCTGCAGAAGCCAGCGGGGTCTTTACTGATGAACCGCTCCAGCACATTCAGACGGGTTCAGGAGCAGAGGGATCTGATCAGCACAGCGCTGTCCGCTCTCAGCGCAGTACATGTGAGGCTCCGTCCCCTTTACACTGTGTCCATCTCGAGCAACGACAAGACCTTCACAGGCACTGGAGGTCACAACACGGTTTCCATGCATCATGCATCAGTGTTATATCACAGCGTGTGGGATGAGATCTCCTCCTTCTCACTCAGCTGCAGTTATCTTCTCTACTTGAGTTCAGACTAAAACTGGAATGTTTCCAGGAAGGAGTTATTTGAGTCACTTCTTATTTAGTGCTTTTATAGCGGAGAGCTGATCTGCAGTTTGTTCACATTCATCAGAGCCAGTTTTGTTAATACTAAAGTTACGTTCAGATGTATTTATTTTACTTGCACAATTAACTGTAGCCTCTGACACAAATGCACAGAGATTTCAATTACATGGGCAAAAAAAAAATGCTCCTGTATTTCCCAACATTTTATTCTAGGCCTGGTTATTAATATTCAAACGTTTGAGGTCAGGAATATTTTGTAGTGTTTTTGAAGTCACATTTGCTCACACAGGCTGCATTTATTTGATCAAATCATACCGTAAAAGCAGTAAAAATGTTAAATATTTCTCGAATTTTCTATGTGAATATCTGATCAAATGTTATTTATGTGATGCAGTGATGAATTTTCAGCATCATTACTCCAGTCTTCAGTGTCACATGATTCTTCAGAAATCATTCTAATATACTGATTTACTGCTCAACAAACATTTCTGATTATTAGCAATGTTAAAAACAGTATATTTTTGTGAATAGAAAGTTCAAAAGAGCACCATTTATTTGAAATAGAAATTCAAATGTCTTCGTTTATGTCGTCACTGCCGCTTTTTGAGCAATTGATTTAATGTGACCTTGATGAACAAAAGAAGAAAATTTCCTGACCCCAAACTTTAGGAGATTTATTTGAATGAACTAATTAAATTCACACAGTCTTCCTAAAAGTATGATAAATGACACATAATGGCTAATGTTGTGTCTTAATAAAAAGGCTAATTTCTAATGCCAGAACACAGTTAGCTTGACTAGTACTGCTGTAATGTCAAGAGTTTGATTCATAGCAAACATTTGTATGACCAAATGTGTGGATTTAATGAGCTCTAAGTCAGTTTTCATATAAGCACATGAATGTAAGTCCCAGCTTGTCCCGTCTCACACTGAATGAAAGAGGCTTCAGTAACTCTCCTGTGCATCGTGTGCTGAATCTTGTGTTGTGTTTGACTGTTCCTTCAGGGTCATCGGGGCAGCGACTTCTGGACGTCCCGCAGCATTACGGGGACGAGATGAGTGGGATCACAGCCACTCTCATGCAAACCAAGAGAGGAAAGCGACCCGCTGTCACACGCCTGGAGTCAGGTACACACGCTAACGCTAACATGATCAACATGAGCCTGTCACACACAACTCTCTCCATGCCTTCTGTCTCTGACTGATAGTTTAGAGGTTTTTGGTGTAATTATACACTTCAGCTTGTCTTGTTGCTGTCAAACCTCGATTGTTTTTTATCAAGTAAACGTCAGAATAACTGCAGTCATATCTCCAGATGAACACTTACTGGACTGAAGCAGCTCGGCTTTACTTGATTCTCCATCAATCATTTTCTAGAAAAATCAGTGAGTCTCGAATCTGATCATCAGGCTTTTGAGGAACGTTTATTTCTTCATCCCTTTAATCATCATTGGATTGCATTGCATTATATGTTTTGATCATTTTTATCTAAATGATAAAACATATTATTGGAGATATAGAGTGAGCACTGATATTTAGATCCTTTTATGTAAGTATCTGCTGTACTGTTATAAAGAGCTCATTGATTTAGCATCTGGACCAAATTGTATTATTTTGCTTAGTTTATGAATAACACTCTGCTGTTTTTTTCCTTCATATTCTCACTTTATTAGACTATATGAGCCATAAAAAACTGATGGATTAAATATGATGCTCAACAAAAAACACACATGCAAACTTTTTAAAACATATTTTGTCAAAAGGTTCAATAAACTGTTCCTTTAAAAAAAATTGATTGCAATTAATAAACTCTTGTCAACGTGACTGAATCAAGCTTTCCTCCTCAGGGTCTCACCGTTGTCACATAAGCACAAGAACAACAGCAGATTGCAAACATATGTGTCTTACAAAAATAAATGTTTCTCATAGATGAATTTGTTCTTTGTAAACAACAGCGCATGCTGTAATCCATCCACATGTTCTGTCTCTATAGCAACAGTCGCTCCGATTAATGGCGGCGTTTTTTTAGAAGCTGTTCATCATGAAAAATGAAGACCCATCAGGGTCATCAGAAACAGACTGAATAATGTCAGATTGTTGTTGATTTGTGTCTTTATAATAGACGAGAATCTAATTTGCAGATAGATTGAGTCAAATGACATGAAATCAGGCTTTCATCAACACCAATCCACACAATCTTCACTTGCACAACACATGCATGTCTGAGGAGCAGCGGTGTGATGTTTGTGTGTGTTTGTAGGTAATGTGGCATGTGAGGCGGTGAGCGGCGGCTGGGATCAGAGTTTGTACCTGCCAGCCGCAGCGTCTTCATGAACTCAAGGACGTGCTGAGAGACTGTAAGACAATCAGCTTTGACTTCTGTGATCTGTTGCTTTCTGAAGACTTCTGCACATCCATTAAGACTTTATTCATGTTATTCTTTATTCATGTATACATGTTTATGGAAGTTGCTGTCACTTATTTGAGGATTTACTGTCCTTCTTTGGATATTTGGTCCATATGTAGGCAGAAACGGCTCAAAATGTGAATACACTGATGCTCAAACTGGTGAAAATAAAACCAGTTTCCTGACATTTGCGGTTAATGAACACTGAAGGAGATTTAGGCACATTTAGGTATTTTTCTGGTTGTGTGTGTGTGTGTGTGTGTGTGTGTGTGTGTGTGTGTGTGTGTGTGCGCGTGTGAAATTGCCATTAAATAGACATATTCAGTAACTCAATACAGTAGAGACCATGGGTTTGATTGCCAGGAATGCATGGAAATGTAACCTTGAATAAGTCATTTTCTATAGAAGACATAAGACATAAGAAATAGATTCTGGATGGCAAACATTTCTTACAAAATACTGCATCAGTAATCATTTTTAAATAATACATTTTAAAAGATTTCTATTCCTGTTCTTTTGAACTTTCTATTCATCAAAGAATCCTGAAAAATAAAATGTATCACAGTTTTCACAAAAAACAAAATGGGCAGTAGATCATGGGACACTGAAGACTGGAGTAATGATGCTGAAAAATCAGCGCTACATCACAGAAATCAATTACATTTTAACATATATTAATAAAGAAAATATTTTACTATTTTTACTGTATGTTTGATCAAATAAATGCAGCCTTAATGAAGTGAAGTGACATTCAGCCAAGTATGGTGACCCATACTCGGAATTCGTGCTCTGCATTTAACCCATCCAACGTGCACACACACACACACAGCAGTGAACACACACACACACAGCAGTGAACACACACACACACACACACACACACACACACAGCAGTGAACACACACACATACACCCGGAGCAGTGGGCAGCCATTTATGCTGCGGCGCCCGGGGAGCAGTTGGGGGTTCGGTGCCTTGCTCAAGGGCACCTCAGTCGTGGTATTGAGGGTGGAGAGAGCGCTGGACATTCACTTCCCCCACCTACAATCCCTGCCGGCCCGAGACTCGAACCCGCAACCTTCGGATTACAAGTCCAACTCTAACCATTAGGCCACGACTTCCCCAATGAGCAGAAGAGACTTCAAAAATGTAAACAAATCTTACTGACTCTAAACTAGTGCTGTCAAGCGATTCATCGTGATTAATCGCATCCAAAATAAGAGTTTTTGTTTATATAATATATGCATGTGTACTGTGTATATTTATATAAATACACACACATGCATGTGTATATTTTGAAAATATTTACATGTTTATATTTATATAATTTATATGATATATAAATATATTTAATATACAAATATAACATATTCTTCTTAAATATATACATGCGTGTGTGTGTATAAATATACACAGTACACACGCATATAAACAAAAACTCTTACTTTGCAATTAATCGCTTGACAGCACTAATCTAAACCTTTAAATACTTCTATAAGTTGATGGAAGATGTTCACACTTTAATCTTAATGTTCTTGTAATATAAAGCTGCTGAAAGCAGAATATGTCTTCAGAACAAAGTGTTGAAGGTGTCAGTACATTAAGGGTTTCAAACTAGTCCCAGATCTTTTGTGAAGAGAAAGAAGAGTCATTTCAGCTGTTTCAAGCACAGCACAGAACTCCTGAGTTAATGACGGTTTGACGATGTTCATTAGCAGCGTTTCCTTCACGTGTCGGTTCCCAATCTACACCTGCACGTGAGCATACCTCACGCGAGCTTGTTAAAAGACTTCAGCAGCATACGGCATTCACGTGCATGTGATTTCACCTAAATACTGGACGAGCATCTCCTCTCCAGGTTATAATGTGATGTTCTCCGCTCATTACTCATCTGGACAAGCCGAGTGTGAGTCTGAGGATGCTGCTGTTGTTGTTATTGTGTGTTCTGTATTAGTATTCAGATGCACACATGTACCCATCAGCCCCCAGAGAGCAGATCCACGCATCTCCTGCGGTGATTACTAGCCATTATCACAGAAACACACGGCTGTGTTCGGATGTGTTCTGTTACACTCATAGACTCCCTATGCTCGTTTGTTCAATAGATATACAGCTAAATCCTCCTCTCTTTATGATACATTGTCATTGTCATGTGTTGGAGAAGAGAATAACTGCATTCGCTTTTAAGTGAGACGTGCCCTTAGAAGGCAGCTGACTGTGTAGACGGTGAGGAAGCTCACTAGCTTGTCATCAGAGATCAGACTCATGTCAGCTGAGACGGAGATTGAGGATGGTGTTTGGTGGACAGACTGTAATAGAAAGGACAGGGACGGAGAGTGATGCTCAGTCTATCCAAACACTGATGCTGTAAAGCACAGCTGCCTCATATTGAGATAAAAACATGAGAACAGCTGCTCACAAAAACCAATTCATACTGTATATATATATATATATATATACATAGAGGAAGAATACAAGTTTTTTTTTTTTTTTTTAAAGATGCAGATTTAAATATGCATGTATACATTTTAAGGAACAGTTATTCAATAATAAAAATAAAAATATTTGTATTTCATATTTAAAATACTGTTATAAAACAAACAGTCAAATTAATATATTATATACATATATAGGAAAAAAGTTAGAAAAAAAAACATTTATATACTTTTTGTATACATTTTATGTAAAATGAGTTATTTAATAATAATAATCAACAAGTAAAGTATTATATATTACATTTATAAGCAGAAGATAACTTGGGAAAGGTAAGAAATTATGCATATTTAAATATTTATGATTTTATCTATGAATTTATGCAATAATACTATTTATGCTAATAATTACTATTACTAAAATTACTATATCTATCTGTCTACAGTGGTGTGAAAAAGTGTTGGCCCCCTTCCTGATTTTTTTTTTTTTTATTGCATGTTTGTCACACTTTAATGTTTCAGATCATCAAACAAATTTAAATATGAATCAGAGATAACACAAGTAAACACAACATGCAGTTTTTAAATGAAGGTTTTTTTTTTATGAAGGGAAAACAAAATCCAAACCCACATGGCCCTGTGTGAAAAAGTGTTAAAACATAAGTGTGTTGATCACACCTGAGTTCAGTTTCTCTAGCCACGCCCAGGCCTGATTACTGCCACACCTGTTCACAATCAAGAAATCACTTAAATAGGACCTGCCTGACAAAGTGAAGTAGACCAAAAGATCCTCAAAAGCGACACATCATGTTGAGATCCAAAGAAATTCAGGAACAAATGAGAAAAAAAGTAATTGAGATCTATCGGTCTGGAAAAGATTATAAAGCCATTTCTAAAGCTTTGGGACTCCAGCGAACCACAGTGAGAGCCATTATCCACAAATGGAGAAAACATGGAACAGTGGTGAACCTTCCCAGGAGTGGCCGGCCGACCAAAATTTCCCCAAGAGCGCTGCGGCGACTCATCCAAGAGGTCACAAAAGACCCCACAACAACATCTAAAGAACTGCAGGCCTCACTTGCCTCAGTTAAGGTCAGTGTTCATGACTCCACCATAAGAAAGAGACTGGGCAAAAATGGCCTGCATGGCAGAGCTCCAAGACGAAAACCGCTGCTGAGCAAAAAGAACATAAAGGCTCGTCTCAGTTTTGTCAGAAAACATCTTGATGATCCCCAAGACTTTTGGGAAAATACTCTGTGGACTGACGAGACAAAAGTTGAACTTTTTGGAAGGTGTGTGTCCCATTACATCTGGCGTAAAAGTAACACAGCATTTCAGAAAAAGAACATCATACCAACAGTAAAATATGGTGGGGGTAGTGTGATGGTCTGGGGCTATTTTGCTGCTTAAGGACCTGGAAGACTTGCTGTGATAAATGAACCATGAATTCAGCCGTCTACCAAAAAATCCTGAAGGACAATGTCCGGCCATCTGTTCGTGACTTCAAGCTGAAGTGAACTTGGGTTCTGCAGCAGGACAATGATCCAACACACACCAGCAAATCCACCTCTGAATGGCTGAAGAAAAACAAAATGAAGTCTTTGGAGTGGCCTAGTCAAAGTCCTGAGCTGAATCCTATTGAGATGCTGTGGCATGACCTTAAAAAGGTGGTTCATGCTCGAAAACCCTCCATTGTGGCTGAATTACAACAATTCTGCCAAGATGAGTGGACCAAAATGCCTCCACAGCGCTGTAACAGACTCATTGCAAGTTATCACAAACGCTTGATTGCAGTTGTTGCTGCTAAGGGTGGTCCAACCAGTTATTAGGTTTATGGGGCAAGCAGTTTTTCACACAGGGCCATGAGGGTTTGGATTTAGTTTTCCCTTCATAATAAAAAACTTCATTCAAAAAACTGCATGTTGTGTTTACTTGTGTTATCTTTGATTAATATTTAAATTTGTTTGATGATCTGAAACATTAAAGTGTGACAAACATGCAAAAAAATAAAAAACAGGAAGGGGGCCAACACTTTTTCACACCACTGTATCTATCTATCCGTCTGTCCGTCCATCCGTTTGTCTATCGTTCTTTCTTTCTTTCTTTCTTTCTTTCTTTCTTTCTTTCTTTCTTTCTTTCTTTCTTTCTTTCTTTCTTTCTATACATGCAATTATCCTAATAAAATAAATGTGCATGCTGCCTTTTCTGCTTTCTTGAGCTGCATTAGTTGAGTCTGTGAGAAGGAGAGCTGTGTGTGTGTGTGTGTGTGTGTGGTTCACTCTGTTTGTTCTCGTCGGACTCGCTGTACTTTTCCGCAGCTTATCAGCAGATCTGGTTTCTAAACAGCTGGGCTTTCTAAAATAAAACCTCTCAGCTGATCATCACAAACTCTCGAGTGTTTATTACTCTGTGGATTTGCTGAGACTCTGATCTCACATCTCTAATGTAGTCTGTCTCAGATGTTTCTCCTGGGAGAAATTAAAACAGACACAAAGGAGTCTCTAGCTGTCATACAGTAAGACCGTGTGGAGCCGCTCAGAAATGCATGAAATGGTGTTGTTCTGCGCAGAAACATCTCCGCTGGAGTCTAAAGTGTTGTATAGAAGAAACAGTTGAGCAGAGATCTGATCTGTGCTTGTTTCAGGAGGCTGATGGTCTGGAGGTGGTCGGGTCTTGTCTTCCCGTCTCTTCACGTTCTCCTCTGCCAGATGAGAGAGAAGACGAGGACCTGTCTGTGTTCTCCTGCAGAGCTCCTCTGGCGCTGTATGAGGACGTGCTGACGGACGTGGAGCTGCGTCCTGCTCTCAGGGTTTGTGGATATCTGACGCTCTGGACCGGCAGCACTTCCTCCCACCAGGTATGAGGAGAGGAACAGCTCTGCAGGTCTGAGGTGGGCGGCAGGAAGGAGATCTTATATCACCACATGAGTCACTCAGCACCACTCTATATGTCCAGTTCAGAGAGAGGAACCACTCAAAGACACTCCCTCTGAACGTTCAATGAATCATGATGTTGCCATGTTGAGAAAGTAATGAAGCCTTCAGAACTTTTTTAATTTTTTCAAAATTCTGGACAAACTGTTTTTTAATGGATTTGAAATGTTGCCTGGCAACTTTAAAAAATGTAACTAAGCCTTGAACTGAACAGATTCAAACTTTTGAATTTAATTTTTTTTTATCATGCTGACATTTTTTTTAAACATAATGCCTCTCAAACTTCTAGTTGGTTGAGTGGACAAGTGGTTCATCGCTGTACTATAAACATACAAGAGTACCACTCTTCCAGTAGTGTGTGTGTGTGTGTGTGCGTGTGTGTTTGTGTGTGTGTGTGTGTGTGTGTGTGCATGTTTATGTGGTTTATGAGGACACAAATTTGTATAATGACATGGGTATGACAGAGGTATTACAATATGAAGGTGGTTTATGAGGACACTGCCTATGTTCCCGTAATTCAAAAGGCTTTAAAAACATACTAAATGGTGTTTTTTTGAAAATCTAAAAATGCACAAAGTCTCCTGTGAGGGCTAAGTTTAGGTGTAGGGTTGGTGTAGGGCAATAGCACACACAGTTTGTTCAGTATAAAAACCATTACGCCTATGGAGAGTCCCCATAAACCACAAAAACCAACATGTGTGTGTGTGTGTGTGTGTGTGTGTGTGTGTGTCAGGGGCAGGAGGGCATCTCTGTCAGGCTGATGTTTGAGACGGTCACAGGACAGCGTGTGAGCACTGATCTGGAGTTAAAGAATGAAGGAAGTACCACAATTTATCTACAGCTGGGAGAGACTGACACAAACACACACACACACACACTCAACACTTCTACTTCAACAACACTACAGGTATACACACACACACACTGGCAGCAGAAACCTCACTGGAATCATTATGATTATTAAATGTTTTTTAAATGAGTCTCTTCTGTTCACCATGGCTGCATTTATTTGATGAACAATACAGTAAAAATTATAAATTTGTGAAATGTTATAAACATTTAAAATAACTGTTTCTATGTGAATATCTGTTAAACTGTAATTGATTTCTGTGATGCAGCGCTAAATTCTCAACATCATTTCTCCATCTTCAGTGTCACACGATCCTTCAGAAATCATTCTAATGATGATTTGCTGCTCAAGAAACATTTCTGATTATTATCAATGTTGAAAACAGTTGTACTGCCCAATATTTTTGTGGAAACCGTGACACATTTGATTTTTCAGGATTCTTTGATGAATAGAAAGTTCAGAAGAAATCTTTTGTAACATTATAAATGTCTTCACTGTCACTTTTGATCAATTTAATGCATCCTTGATGAATAAAAGTATTAATTTATAAAAAACAAAAAACAACAACTTTTGGACGTTAGTAGACATATACAGACTATTTACACGTAAATTCTCAAACAGAAATGTGTTTCCATGATCCTCTGTTCTCTCTCTGTCAGCGCTGATTCTGCCCGGCAGCACTAAACACATCAGCTTCATCTTCAAGAGCGCGTCTGCGGGCATCATGACTGAGGCCTGGCGTCTGCACACACACCCGGTGCTGATGGGCGGAGCTTCACTGCAGGTCACTCTGAGGGGCGTGGCTTTAGAGCAGGACAACAGTGCCCAGCAGAGAGCCGTACTGGAGGTGTGTGTGTGTCATTTAAAACAATGACAACATTGATTCAGTTAAAATGATGCTGTGTGTATGTGCAGAAGGAGCTGGAGCAGAAAGCGTCTGTGTCGCTGTGTGGACGGATCGCCAGGGATCTGCTGAGAGGAGTTCACACTCCAGAAGGGCCCAGTTCTCCTGCTGATCTCTACATCACAGACGAGGAGCTGTTCAACACGCTCAACCCTCACATACGTGACCACAGCAGCATACACAGCATTACACACACACCGATCTCAGCACAGGACGCCACGCTCTCATTCTGTCTCTCATAGTTGAAGTGTACCTATGATGAAAATTACAGGCCTCTCATCTTTTTAAGTGGGAGAACTTGCACAATTGGTGGCTGACTAAATACTTGTTTGCCCAACTGTATAAAGCATACATATTTATATATAACAAATAATATTTAAATAATACAATTCTTTATTAATATTACAATATGACATCATTTCTGTATATATGTATGCATGTTTATGTATTATAAAACATACATTTTCATATTTGATATGACATGTAAATGTTTATATACACACAATGTAAATTAATAATATATTTTATATATTTTAAAATATACAATATGTAGTATGTAAACATAATACATATGTCTCATATTTGCTGAACATTGGTTTTATTATTTTGCTGTTGCTGTCATTCTATAAAAGTGATAGGATCAAGATAAAAATAGGGTTTAATAAATTGTTGAAACCCTCAAAAAAATATGGAAACATTAAAAAAAAAAAAACTGTTTAATGTTTACAATTACATCTTCATGGCTTCATGGCTCGTGGTCCCTTTTAATGCATTACACCAATGCTGGAAAATACAAGCTTATAAAAGAAATGAATCCGTGTTTTCATAAGACATCAAACATTATATCAAGTCTCATTAAATCATCCAGTGCAGTACAGTAAGAAACAGAAGCTTTTCACCGCAGCCTTGAGTCAGACTCCATCGATTTCCCCAGAAAACCTTGAGATCCTCATCAGCTCGATGAAAAGATTCTCCTCGTCATTATAAGCAGAAGAACAGTGCTGTCGTGCATTTCATTCAAAAGATGATTACATTTAATCAACATTATAAAACACCAATGGGATTTAGCCATATTTCCTGCCGTTCGTTAAGTAATATTTGCATCATCGTAAAGCCTTACATCAGTTACAATAACATCTTTAATATGAAAGGATGTAATAAAGTCATTCGGCCAGGTTACTGTGTAACAGAGTCATGTATTATATTTGGCCAGCCGTGTGTGTTTTACAAAGTTTCATCATTTCTTTATTTTCCATTAATAAGCAGGAAGGACAAGGTCATCTTCACATCCTCTGCACAAACTTCAGCCTCACATTTGGACTTTTCCTCTAGTTTTCGCTCGTTGTTTGGTCTTGTTAAACACACGCTCTTGTCCACACAAACAGCGATAATCAGCTCCATTAAGCGGATAATTGCTTGAGTTGTATAATTTAGGCTAGAACATGACTAAGGCTCCGAGTACAGCTCAGCATGTGTCGGTCCCTCGTGTTCCCGCCGGAGAACAGCCTTATTGAACCTGGAACTGACAGACCATCCTCGCAAAATGAATGCAGCAGAAACATGTTCAGACAGTTTACAGTTGGCTTTGGTTGTGTTTCTGTGTTGCTGTATTTTTGGCAGGTGCAGTACCGGCGAGTACTCAGTTATACCTGCAGGGCTTGTGGGAGCAGGTCAATGGGTCAGGAGACACGCCGCCGTGGATCGGTCACTGAACACACTCAGACAGGTACACTCCTGAACAAAATCTTAAGACTGGGGGAATTTCGTGCTGGTGGATCGTAACCAGGTTGTAAGTACTGCTTCAAAACACCAAAAGAAGAAACGGGAGCAAGAGACAAAAAATAAAGAAAACTGCATTTAAACTCAAACAGACTTAAGACCATAGCCTTAAAAAGTTGAAATCTACGCAAAAATATGGCTTTCATGTCATTGTCCTTCAGGCAGAAGTACATTTTCCTAAAAATTATCATTACTTTAATGCAAAAAATTACATTCTCATTGATGTAATGTGAAAAAGTGACATATTATTTTAGATGTAAAATACTTAGAACGATGTGGCTATTTAACTACAAAAAAAGATACAAGAAAAAATACTTGAAACAAAATGAAAACAAAAATAAGCGTACACTTTTCATTTAGTGTAACCTGAAATACTAACTCAAACTAATAAATAAAAATGTATAAAAACGATGTAGATGTATTTGAAAACAAATATATAAAAATAAAATCTAAATATTAACAATAACTGTAATACTATATCAGTTATGCTAAAATAACACTGGCACTAATTAACTTGTAAATTATGCTTCTTTTTAGGCAATTAAGCTTCATTTTAACTTGACATTTCAGCTTTGAATATTATTTTTATTTACATTTAGGTGAGGGATTGCCCAATTTTTTTGTCAGCTGAGCTCCTTTGAACTATAATATTTTCTTAATGTCTTCTTGTGATTTTAAATTAATATTTGAATAATTTTACAAACACAATATTTCAATAATTAGTCAAAATACATTTATTAACGTATTTCATCATTTTTAACTGCAAGTTTTATGTTGATCTTATTTTAATCTAATTAATTTATTTTAATGTCACATTTGTATGATTTAATGAGTTTTATGATGATTTACTGTTTCATCAGATCACAAACGTCAGTTTGAGAACCCCTGCTTTAATGCAAATAGTAATAATAAAAAAAATGTATTAAAAAGCAATAATACCATCTGAGTATAGTGAAACAAACGTTCTGTAGACCCAGACAAAGTGTGTAGTTCCTGTGACCATGTCCTCACTGCCATGTATCTCTAAACTCGTATGACATTCTTTCTTCGGTGGGACACAATTGTCACGCAGCACTTTTCAATACACTGACAGTTCAAAGTGACCTCGAAAGCTCGACAATGACAGAAAAGCAGCCCAACAGTAGTGCATATGGCTTGTGTAGTTTCATTAGTCCCCCTGTAGTCCAAATTGTATCCCTTAAAACTCATTTTAATCATAAAAACTTTAAGCAGCATGCTTGATTTTTGTGACGGCCAGCCTGACATTAAGCCAATGAAAAAAAAAAAAAACTCTCCATTGACTGTCACTGCATGGAAAAGAGCAGCGTGAACACTCTGCTAAACGTATCACTAGAGAAAGGAGAAAGAGTCACTCACTCAGGTTTGGAGTGTTGTGAGGGAGAGTAAACGATGTTTAAGTGAACTCGGTGTGTGTGTTTTGTCCACTAGGCGCTGTTGTCCGTGTCTGAGAGTGACGGCGAGAGCAGAGAAACGAGTCTGAGCCGATTTAGCTCTCTGATCCTGGAGCTGGAGCGGCCGCAGATAACAGCGCACCTGTGACAGCACAGGATGTCAGGTGAGACACACACGCACACACACCTTGTGATGAAGATGATGATGATGACGTGTGTGTGTGTGCGCAGTGTGCAGTTGTGGAGGGAGCTGCTGGACAGTTTGGTGTGTGAGTCTGTGAGACTGAGACACTCGCTAGGCCTTCAGGAGAACAACAGCTGGACCGACACTTGTGAGGACAAAACAAACGCATACACACACACACACTCAGTCATGAAAGACTGAGGTCTAATGTTAACCGTGCTGATCCGCAGCCGAGCAGGAGGAGGAGGAGCGGAGAGGAGAGGAGGAGCGCTGCTGCTGCTGAAGGACGAGAGGAGACACGCGAGTGTCAGAGAGCTAGAGGAGACCAGAGCAGTGCAGGTGATGCTGCTCACCAGCAGAGGACAGCAAACCTCATCACACACACAGCGCTTTCCTCACAGTACCTGCTGGAGCAGAAAACAGCTGACACAATCACACAGACTGGAAGAAACACCTAGCAACCAGCCAGAGCACCCTGGCTACTGCATAGCAACCATAAAGAACATCTTAGCAACCATCCAGAACACCCTATTTACTGCATAGCAACCATTCTGAACATCCTAGCAACCAGTCAGGTCACCCTAGCAACCACCAAGAACATCTTTGCAACCAGAGCCCAGAACTCCCTAGCAATTGCATAGCAGCCACCCAGAACACCCTAGCAACTGCATAGCAACCAGTCAGGTCACCCTAGCAACCACCAAGAACATCTTAGCAACCATCCAGAACACCTTAGCAACTGCACAGTAATCACTCAGAGCACCTGAGCAACAACATAACAGCCTCCAAGAACACCCTAGCAATCAACCAGAACATCTTAGCAACCAGATCAATCAGAACTACCAAGCAACTGTGTAGTAACAGCACAGAATACCCTCTCAACCAATCAAAACACCCTAGCAACTAAGCAAAACCCTATCAATTGCATAACAAACACCTAGAACACCCTAGAAACGTCATATCAACCACCCAGAAGACCCTAGTAACCATCAAGAACACCCTAGTAACTGAACAGCAGTCAACCAGAACATCTTAGCAACCACCCAGAACACCCTAGTTACCACATAAACCACCCTAGCAATCAGTCACGTCACCCTAGCAACCATCAATAACATCTTAGCAGCCACCCAGAACTCCCAAGTAACAGTTTAGCAACAGCACAGAATACCCTCGCAACCAAGAATATCTTAGCAAAACCCTATCAATTGCATAACAAACACCCTAGAAACTTCATATCAACCACCCAGAAGACCCTAGTAACCATCAAGCATCAGTCTTTGAGCTGTCAGTGTTGTACAGAGAGTGAAGCGTGTGGTTTGTACAGCGCCTGTGATGCTCGCTCACTAGTGCGCGTCTTTCGCTGACTCACGCTCTGTGGGCGGCATGCTAACCGCTCTCAGCGCAGGACAGCTGCATGCTTTCACACCCGCTAACAGTGTGAACCTGTCTCTCTCTCTCGCTCTCTCTCTCTGATCTGTCTCTCTCTCACACACACACACACAGAGACTCACAGCGGCAGTATAAACACTCACCCTGACTCTCTACGCTCTGACACTTACAAATATGTGCTTTTAATACCCTGTGTGTGTGTGTAGGAAGGTGGGAGCATGAGGAAACGTTCCAGAGGAGAGGAAGACAGACTTTACTACTGACCACTCACACACACTACAATGTGCTGCTTCACACACAGGTACATGTGCAATATAGTCAAAAATACAGTAAAAACTGTAAAAATTACTACAATTTAAAATTGCTGTTTTCTGTGTGAATATATTTTAAAATGTAATTTATTTCTGTGATCAAAGCTGAATTTTTAGCATCATTATAATCATTCTAATATGATGATTTGCTGCTCAATAACCATTTCTGATCATGATCAATGCTGAAAACTGTGATACATTTTATTTTTCCGAATTCTTTGATGAATAGAAAGTTCAAAACAACAGCATTTATTTGAAATAGAAATATAACACAGTAATGCATAGTAATAAATGTATATATAATAGTTGTGTGACTATAGCAGGTGATTGTGACATATTGTCATGACGCACTTATGATACAGAGCCGTTCAAACCCTCACACACTCCTTCGTGGTGTTTGATCACGCATTCACACATCCAGTCGTGATTCATACTGTCATGTTTAGTCATAGTGTGTGTGTGTGTGTGTGTGTCAGGTGTATGTGCTGATGGAGAGGATGGTGGATTCTCTGTGTGATTTACTCGATGACACTCCTCAGACAGCATATTAACACTTCCATCTGTCTTCATTTACTGTCTAAAGTATCAGATCTCAATTGCACATGTCAGTAAATGTAATTTTCCTGTCCAGAAGAACCTTTGGTGTGTTTCTGGATGAGTTTGCATGTGAGTTTTAAATTAGTTGTTCTGAAACAACTTAATGAGATGATTCAGTTGATGATTTATGTGATAATCTATGAGCTTGTCCATTAAGCGTTTCAAGTCCAAATGGCTGAAGGTTTATCACTATACCCTGCTGTATCTATCCGACTGTCTTTATTAATGGCCATTCAAAAATATCTGTATATTTCTGCTAAAATAAACATTTAAATTGCAAATACTTCAGTATATTATGAAAACTGCAGCAACAATACATGCAGAAAATAAAATACTGGATTAAAAAAAATAAATAAAGCTATGTAATTTTTACGTTGTTGGGTTATTTTAATGCTAAACCAGCAGCTGGGTTAAATGTGCTTCCCGCCAGCGACGGTTCAAAATGTAATGGTCCACCGACCAAGGCTGCAGCCTTATTAAAGGGATAGTTCACCCAAAAAATAAAACTCTATCATTAATCACTCTCCCTCATGTCGTTACAATCCTTAAGACCTTCATACGTCTTAATAACACAATTGAATATATTTTTGAGGCATCCCGTAAGCTCTCTGACCCTCCATAGACAGCAAGGCTACTACCATGATCAAGGCTCAGAAACGTAGTAAGGACATCATTAAAATAATCCATGGGACATGGAAGCCGATAAATCCATTTTAGCGAATCAGCGCACTGTATTCAGGTCAGGTGACAAGACTACTTTCACTTTGAAAAGATGTGCTAGCTGGTTTCCTCAAAGCTGACTAAAAGTGTTCGAGGATGGATAATTTTCGACGAACTTGATGAACCTTTGATATCTTCTTCAGGGCGAAAAAGGAAAAATAAAAGCTGAAACGTTTTCCCGGATCCTTGCGAAAGCAGCGCGTTAAATGTTGAGGGAAAAGCTCCGTGTATTGCCTGTAATCACATCCATAAATCTATGATCACAACAACATTTGGCATCTACATTGTCATTTGAGGAGATTACAAAGATTAAACAGGTTTGTTTTTCTTTACTCTAAAACATAAATGTGGAGTTATCTGCTTTTGCTATAAAACAAACTTTTAATATGTAGAAAAAAAAACATTCTTTCAATTAACTTTAATTTTGTAAATTACCTGTATTTGATAAGTTATTATTACTTTTAATCAAAACAACCCAACTGCAGTTTGATTGATATTACCTGGAATGCGCTAAAAAACTTGATTTGTGAAAAAATGTATCGGTTTTTACAAATTAACTCTTCATATGTCGTTCTGTGTCAGCAGCAGCAGCAGCAGGCCTATGTTGTTAATGTTCAGAGGAAAGCATGTGCAAACGTTACTTAATTTGTGTTATTAAGATGCATGAAGATCTTGGTTCTGAACAACAGGAGGGTGAGTAATTGACTTGGGTAAAGTTGGTTTTATATTGGCACATACCACACTACACTGGACATTCAGCGGACATTCACAAGTAAATATGACATTAAAACAATACTTGCTCAATTTGATCGATTATGAATTTTAGTAGTTTGACAATGATGTCGCTGATTAGAATTTGCAAAAAGTAACTTTATTGCACATATAATTAGAAAGTTATTGAAAGCGGAAATTTGTGAATGTTGTGAATGTGCGAATATAAAACCAACTTTACCCAAGTGAGTAATTGACAGTATTTTCAGTTTTGGGTGAACTATCCCTTTAAGACAGATCAGTTGAAATATCGTTTTGAGATACTCTTCCTTTAAGTATTACCTAATTAAATAGATAGGAAAACATCTAATTGTAATATTAAGTTTTAATTCCCTTAAGTTTTCCTTGAGTTAACTCGTTGACAAAGTTACATCATTCAGTGACAGTACCTTTGCACTGTCACAATATTTAGTCACGAGTTTATATTTTGTAGCCTATTATCAATGTACTAGTTTATGATTAATTCATGCAATTTTTCAATGTACAGGGTAGCAGTGTGATAACTCCATCTCGGTCCAATTAGACTGATATGAGTAGATAAACTGTTATTTCGGCTTTGTTGAGAGACTCCCGGCAGCGATGCGGTTAAATGCTGAGTGCGCAGAGCATCAGTCTCTCTCTCTCTCTCTCTCTCTCTCTCTCTCGTGCCTCCACACCGCATGTGTGAGCGTGTGTAGATGGCTCATCTCACCTACATCACTGGAAACACTGCAGCGATTATTCTCGGACACATCGACAGATCTCTCCGTGTTTCTCCTGTCGCTCTCTGGGTCTGTGTCCGTGGGTCGGTGTCGGTGTAGCGGACAGCGGCTGCTCACTGAGATGCTGCAGGTAAGCGCGACTCCTTTATCTTCCTCATTAACCCTGCAGATGATGCGCGTGCATCTGTCAGCGTGTTATCGTCAGTGTCTGCTGTCAGAAGTGTGTGTGTGTGTGTGTGATCTGTGTCAGAAGTGTTCCTGTGATGCTGAATGCTGGAGCTGAAGGCCTACTGGAGCATTTCCACACAGTCTCGAGGCAATGTCTGCTCTGATGCTGTTGTGTGGGAGCTGCTCATGTTGGATAGATGTTTCTATGGAGATTCAGAAATGTTACATTATTGGTCATATTAGTGTATTAGTTTCCAGATCTGCCTTCTTTAAAGCATCAGTAAATATGTGAAGAACAGATTCTCTTATGACATCAGCTTGGAATGGTTCTATGACTTCATTAGAACTTAAAAATGGTTCTGCTATGACTTCATTAGAACTTAAAAATGGTTCTGCTATGACTTTTTTTTATTTTTTATGTTTTTATATGGAATTCCAAAGTTATAATGACGTAGCAATTTGAAAAGGTTCTACCATGACTATAAGGAAAGTGTAACTAAAAACATTTATATTAACCTTTTTACATGATATTCTTGGATTGTACTCCAAGTTCTAATGTTCAATTCAAGTTTATTTGTATAGCACTTTTCACGATGATAATCTTTGCAAAGCAGCTTTACAGAAAATGTAAGTTTCTACATTATTGCTGATCTGAATGAATCAGCATTATTGTTGATGTCCATATGGCAGAAATGAATGGTAAAAATCAAGCAGTTAGTTAATGTGGCGGTGAACACTATTAACAGCAGTAATTATATGCTGCAAAATTTGGTAGTTTTGTATGTTGTCTGAGGGTTGGCATCAGTTCTAGTAGTACACTATATTGTTAAATATACATATGGCTTTCTCTATGGATTGTCCACATTGATTAAACATCGAAAACAACTTGGTTCCCAACAACAAAAATGTTTCCCACATTCTTTAAATGCCAAAAACTTCAAGAACGTTCAAACAATGTTACGCTAAGAATGTTACATAGACGTCTATAACAATGTGGAGCTCAAAAAGGTTCAAAGACATCACAGGAACTTGAAAAGGTTCAACCATGATGTTTTCAGGAACAAAAATAATAAAAAATATAACATTGTGCAATTTAAAAAGGTTCATTGATATCATAAAAACATTCAAATGTTACGACTTTGGGAAATGTAGAAAAAATGGTTCCCACATTCTTGAAATGTAGCACATAAAATTGCGAGAACTTCACAGCTGCCTTTAAGAATGTTCAAACAATATTAAAATAATATTAAATTACATTCTGTAGCATTGTGGAACTCGGGTTCAATGACATCACAGGAACGTGAGAAGGTTCTATGATATTTTAGGACTTTTTTTTAGACGTGATGGAACTAAAAAAAATGGTTCATTGACAACATAAAGACATGAAATGTTTTTAATATTACATTTTTAGGGCTTTAAATGTCCTGTAACATTGTGGAACCCCAAAAAACTTCAAAGACATCATAAGAACTTAAAAACGTTCCATTGACTTCTATGGGACTTGTTCTGTGACATCACGGAACTCCACGAAACGGTTCAATAGCATCATATGAGTTTAAAATACTTCTGTGGCATTTTTGAAACATCGTATATCCTCAAAATATTCTATGACATCACAGGAGAATATTTTAAAGTTCATATCACAATACTGAAACCTATGTAGCAGGCATCCTCAAATCTGGCCCACTCCTGCAGAGTTTAGCTCTAACCATAATCAAAGACACCTGAGCTGCTAATCAGAGTCTTCAAGATCATTAGAAAATCACAGGTGAGTTTGATCAGGGTTAGAGCTAAACTCTGCAGCAGATTGGCCCTCCAGGGAAAGATTTGAGGAACCCTGCTATAAAGGCTCCACTGTGGCATCAGGCTGAACAAGTATTTTTGGCTGTTTAATATGTATGTGTGATGAATCTGTGATCACCGCAGGAACACAGAGAGGAATAATTCAATAAAGAAAGCAGAAAAGGCCACTGACAGAATTAAATGTCTCAGTGGGGATCTGCTTGATGAAAGTGTGTCGTGTTGTGGAGCAGATGTCTCCACTGAGATCACACTCATCAGTGACTCGTCCCGGACTCGTGCGCTACCGCAGTCATGGGGTGTCTGTTGTTTTCTTCTCATGTCTACAGCAGATGAACCAGGTCTGCCTTTCCCCAAAGCATCAGAAGTAGATCAGCCCCAGTGGCAGCTCGGGTCATTTATGTTCTAAAAATGTCTCATTTTGGTTGTGAGAATGTTAAAATTGTAAGTAGCAGGTTATTTAAAGCTTCGGTGGTCAACCAATATTAGCTTATCATGGCAGATATTTAAAGAGCAGGATGAGTGATGATCAATATAATGCTGATATTAGATAGTTTAAAGGGATAGTTCACCCAAAAATGAAAGTGCTGTCATGTTTTTTTCAAGCTTGTTTGAGTTTCTTCTGTTTAACAAAAAAGATGATATTCTGAAAAATGTTGGTAACCAAACAGTTTACGGTAGCTACTGTTTAATGTTTGGTTACCAACATTTTTCAAAATGTCCTCTTTTTACTTTTGGGTGAACTATCCCTTTAATGAGACATAAGCACAATATTTACTCAAAATTGGCAAAAGTTGAAACTTTTATTGTCCAAATAAAAACATGGTTATTGGCTGATGGCAGTTAATAATCTCCAAATATCAGCTTATTATCCAGCCTCGTTGATTTAATAGCCTGTCTTTAGTAAATGTGAGTGAAAACATTATTTAACTTAAAAATGTTCCATAATGTGCGTTGATTTGTGATGTTCCTGTAGTGCATCATTTTGTTGAATATGCATAAATACGGCAGACTGTCTACATTATTTAAACCTTGAACACAACTGGGAACTGTGCAAAAAATGGTTGCCACATTTATGAAGATGTTGTTTAAATGTAGCACCTGAAATACTGCGTGATCTAAGCAAATGTCTCAAAAGTTGCACGTTTAAAAAACGTTCAACTGTTATTACGTTCAGACTGTTTTCTCCAAATATTGTTCAAATCATTATTAAATGTTATTAATGACATCTTAAAAGGAATTGAAAATCATTTCTCATCCTCGGGTTGTTCCAAACTTGTTTCTTCTGTCGAACTCAAAAGGTGATATTTTGATATGTTTCGATACTATGGGAGTCAAACGACAGTTTGGTTACCAAATATCTTTCAACAGAAGAAACAATACATTTGGAACAACCTGAAGATGAGTAAATGATAGCAGGATTTTCATTTCCAGGTGAATTTCTTTGAGGATGGTTACCAAACGTTTACTCATTTACCTAACATATTTGAAACGTTCCCTAAAGGTTACATATACCTTAAGTACAAAACAAGCGATCTGTTCACGTGTGTTATTTCCAAATGATGTCATTTTGGTTTATATGCAACTAATTAAAAGTGTGTTGTATTTCTTCAAGACCGGAGCCCATCTTCATTGAACCTACGGAGAGTGATCTACTTTTGTTGTTTTGGTCTAGTTTGAAAAAGCGATACGGAAAGTGCTGATGTTAGCAGCTCCTGGTTCAAGACCAGCAGGTTTTGGGGCAGAAGCAGAACCAAAATCTCTTTGGAAACTCGTTGAAATGATCTAGAGTAGGTTAAAAGTCTTGTAGATGATCTCCGAGGAGCATCATGAGCTCTTCCCAGAGAGCAGCGCTGGCTTTAGAGAGGCTCTGTGAAGGATGTGTAGGATTAGGTTTTGCCGCACACACAGAAATACAAAGTTAAAGAGCTCAACCGTGTGAAGGGCAGAGATCTTCATTCAGATCAGCTGACGCTACACTAATAAATACTGTGATTTGAATGATAAAAGACTGTAAAATTGTACAGTTATCTTACTGTAAATGCTAGAGTTCTCTTTAATAGATCCAATGGGACATTTTACAGTAAACTACTGTAAAGTTTACAGTGATTGGAAGTGAAAAAGAATAAATTATCTTATAGATAATCTACAGTGAAAAACTGTAACTGGCATTTCCAGAATTCTTTGTGTGAACCTTGACTTCTCATTTGATGGTTTTTCATTGAAGTAACAAATTATCTGTTATGTACATTAGGGTTTTAGCGTTCATGTTGTCAGATGAACGTTTATCAAATTATTTGAGTGTCATGATGGTGTTTTGTGTTTGTGTATTAGATTAGCATCAGTGTTGTGGGTAACGCATTACAAGTAACCCAAGTTACGTAATCATATTACTGATTTTTCAAGTAACTATGGTAACACATTACTTTTAAATTTATGAAATATCTGACTTTTTCAAACAACTAACACCAGTTTCTTTGTTGTGCAAAAGTAACGTAGTGCATTACTTTCCATAAACAGTAACTAAGTAAAACAATTAGTTTTTAAAGGAGTAAAACGTCGTAGGTTACGTATGTAACCATGGTTCCATGAGAGGGAACGAGACACTGCGTCCTCTAGAGGTCGCTATGGGGAACTCCATCTACGTGACCCATAGCGACCTCTAGAGGACGCAGTTCGAAGTTCCCTTGATAGGGAACGTCTTAGGTTATGTATGTAGCCATGGTTCCTTGAGAGGGAACGAGAGACTGCGTCCTCTAGAGGACGTAGATGGAGTTCCCCATAGCGACCTCTAGAGGACGCAGTTCGAAGTTCCCTTGATAGGGAACTATATTGTCATGTATTACTTTAGAAAGTTACTTTCCACAGCACTGATTAGCATTCGTTCTTAGATTCATCCTATGGTTTTCTCGTTATCACCCGTGTTTTAAAGTGCTTGTTGGATGTCAGTCATGTTTGTTTGATGTTTTCTTGTGAATGAAATAGTGAGATGTTTCCCAGCGCCGCTGCTGCTGTGAAGTGTGATTAACTGTGTGATTAAACTCACAGATTCTCCAGATGAAGCTCAGTTAACCCTTCAAACTCGTGTTTTCTGAATGAATCAAACGCGATGTGAGTCAGAGCTGAGGGTTCAAGCTTGCCGCTGTGATTTGCAGCTGATCTGTGGGCTGATGGGTAACAGTGATTCGCTGGTGACTCACGCCTGAGTCAAAGACACGTTTATTCATTTAGCACAGGCTTTCAGCAGCATTAATAGGGTTCTATGAAATCTAATCAATTTTTTCCCAAATCCGTTTTTTTTTTTTTTTTTTTCAGTTTTTTCACTTTTAAATTTTCTGGACTCCTTTTTTAATGGTTATTTTATTTTAAAAAGCACTTCTAATCGTTTAAAAACATGAAACTTGTACAATTTCACATCAATTTATTAAAAGTTTAACAAAAATTACATGTTTAGGGCCCTATGATTTATTTTTGTTTTTTCTCATCATATGTTTTATTGTTACCAAATTCTGTGTTTTAACATGTTAATTATTTGAATGCATAAAAACAACTTAATTTATTCAAAATGATTCTTACAATAGCCTTATGATTTTTTTCCACTCAGAAATTGTTTAAATTTTTCTTGTTATCAGAAAAATTAAACAAAATTACTATTAAAATTAAAACATGGAAGAAATGTTTTTATTGTTTAGATTATTCCTTAAAAAAATAACGTTTTAATAATTTTACTATTTCTGGCACAACTTCTTCAGGTTAAACCGAACTTTTATTTTGACGGGTTGCCGTGAATACGTTTAAGTTTCTGAGTGTATATGATCTAGTTTCTCTCAAATTAAACGGTAAAATGCTCAGTGCTCTCAGAACAGTTCTAGTAGATGTATTTATGTCCTCATTTAGTGAGACGGCAGTGATTCCGTCCGTGTTTTCTGCATCTCAGAAACTATAGGGCCCTACATTTCAGATGCATTAATCATTGGGGATCGAACCCATCACCTTGAGGTTGCGAGTGCAGCAGGTCTGCAGGATGTGTTGGTGCTCGGTGAATTCAGGGTTTGTTTTTGCAGTCTGACGGACAGATAATGCTTGTCCCTCCGCGCCGACCCACTTCCTGTGGCTGTGTATTTTTTTACATAAGTGCTGACTGGAGAGCCGAGCTGAATTATTGATCAAGCTGAACATGGTAATCGCTCTCCTCTCGCTGCAAATGAAGAGGGAGGGGAGCATTTTTAATTAGAACTGCGTCTGTTTATGTGTTCAAAAGTTCATTAACCCAAAAACTACAGCAAACAACTGATGTTTGGTAAATGACCTTTGACCGCTTCAGTGTCATTCATACATGACCATATAAGGAAACACATTTTATAAGATTGAATATTTAAAAGCACATTGCTTCGGTAAATAAAATTCAGCTCTTTAAAATGCATTTTATTTATTTTCTGTTCATTGTTCATTGAGAAATCACACAATAAACAAGATTTTAGCATAATCTGAACACTGTTATTTCACTATTATTTCTATAGTATTATAGTAGTTTATACTATATTTCTCTATTATAGTTGAAGTT
Source organism: Barbus barbus (assembly GCF_936440315.1). Taxonomy (NCBI): domain Eukaryota; kingdom Metazoa; phylum Chordata; class Actinopteri; order Cypriniformes; family Cyprinidae; genus Barbus; species Barbus barbus. The sequence continues at coordinate 1,414,852 of NC_136736.1, read as the reverse complement.
TTAGTATTTTTTAGTCATGTGCTATTGACATTTTTAATATTAAGGTTTTTGTAAATAATTCTATTCCGCTTTATTTCAGTTTTACTACTTACTGTATGGTTAGGATTAGGATGAGGGTTTGGTTTAGGGTTATAAATAATGATATGTAATTATGCATAATTAATTGTTATTATAGTAGAAAGTACATGTAACTTGTTTAACAAGGACACCTTAAATTAAAGTGTTACCAAAAGTTAAATTTTTTTGTCATCTAATATTATTTAGAATTTCGTTTCAGGTTTATTTCAATTAACAAAAGTATAATTAAAATATTCCATACATATAAAACGTTGCCATTTAGACATAACTTCAAACTAATTTTGAAGCCAAAATGTTGAATTATTACACATTTTATGTTGTTTTCTTCTTAAATACTTCAGAAGACACTTTCATTCTTGAAGGATGCATTAAATTGATCAAAAGTGCCAGTAAAGACATTTATAATATCATGAAAAATGTATATTTCAAATAAATGCTGTTCTTTTGAACTTTCTATTCATCAGTGAATCCTGAAAAATAAAATGTATCACTGTTTCCACAAAAATAGACTGTTTTCAACATCTGATAATAATCTGAAATGTTTGTTGAGCAGTAAATCAGTATATTAGAATGATTTCTGAAGATCATGTGACACTGAAGACTGTAGTAATGATGCTGAAAATACAGCTGCAGATCACAGAAATAAATTATATTTTACAATATATTCACATAGAAAACAGCTGTTTTTAATTGTAATAATATTTCACAACTTTACGGTTTTTACTGTATTTTTAATCAAATAAATGCAGCCTTTGTGAGCAGAAGAGATGTATTTAATAATCCAGCAAGTATTAACAGTATTTGTGGTGTACATGTGTGTGTCTCAGCTCTGACCGTCTGGGATCCGCCGCTCGCTCACACTCTCGCTGTCGCCATGACGACCTCGGCCCTGCGGCGGCAGGTGAAGAACATCGTGCACAACTACTCGGATGCGGAGATCAAGGTGCGTGAGGCCACCTCTAACGACCCCTGGGGCCCGTCCAGCTCGCTGATGTCAGAGATCGCCGAGCTGACCTTCAGTGTGGTGGCCTTCAGCGAGGTCATGGCCATGGTGTGGAAGCGCCTCAACGACCACGGCAAGAACTGGAGACACGTCTACAAGGTGTGCGGCGCAGATGAAGTTATCCCTCAACAGCTGTGAGGAACCAGGATTCACACAGTCTCAGAAAATCAGGACATATGAAGAAATAAGTTGATCTAATTAGTGATTTCTAGTTATTTTAAGGGTTATTAAAACAAAAAAGTGTTAATGGAAGTTTATTTCTACTGAAATTCTAGTCTAATTACTGATTTCTAGCCTAAGCTAAAAATAAAAACATTTGTCTTTTTTTTTCTTTTTTATTAATGACTAATTACTAGACTAGTGATTTCCTGAATTGAAACAAATGTTTGATTTTAGTTTTTATTATTATTAATATTATTATTTATTTATTTCTAGTCTAGTTAGTGATTTCACATATATTCTAGTCTAATTAAAAAAAACTAATTTATAAAAAAAAAATATTTTTAATTTTAAATCTAATTACTGATTTCTGGTCATATGTTTTAATGTTCTATTTTTAACAATTTAAAAATTTATTTCTACTGTAATTCATTATTTCAAGTTATTTCTAGTGTTATTTTTTCAGTTTCTAGTGTATTTCTTATTTATGATTTCAAGTGATTTATAGTTTATTCTTGTCTAATTCATGATTTCAAGTGATTCCTAATTTAAATTTTTTTTGTTAATTTTAGTTTATTTTTAGTTTATTTTCAGTTAAATTAGTTATTACTACAGTGTGATTTTCTATCTTAATTTAAAAAAGTCAGTGTGTGATTTCTAGTTTGCTTCTAGTCTAATTAGAAATGTGCAGAAGTTATTCATAACCTAATTTAACAACGTTTGTTTAATTCTACCCTATTTTTAAGAAGTTCTATTTTTTTGTTTATTTTTTATTTATTTTTATTAAAATCAGTGGGTAGTGATTTTTAGCCTAATAAAAAAAAACATATAACTGCTATTAATTTTAATTAAAATGTAAAAGTTAATTAAAAATATATAATTTACATATTGTTTTTCATAGATAATATGCATTTTTCTAGTGATGCAAAACTCTAATATATATATATGTTTTTTTTTCAGTAGAAATTGAGGCAAAGTGAAAAAAAATAAATAAAAAAATACTGAAAAACAATATATGCATATTTATTGGTTTAAAACCCTGAATAACATTCAGCTCTTACATTTGGATTCCTGACATTTATTTTAATCATAATTAAAGTGATTTCAGTTATGTATTTTAATCTGTGGAAACTTTAAATCTTTTTTTCTGGACAACAGAGTCCAAAAGTCTGAGAAGCACTGCTGTAGTGTTAATGATCAGTAACCCGTGATCTGGTGTATCTGTGTGGTCAGGCACTGACGCTGCTGGACTATCTGGCTAAGACGGGCTCGGAGCGCGTGGCCCAGCAGTGCCGCGAGAACACCTTCACCATCCAGACGCTGCGGGACTTCCAGTACGTGGACCGGGACGGGCGCGACCAGGGCGTGAATGTGCGCGAGAAGGCCAAGCAGCTGGTGGCACTGCTGCGGGACGAGGAGCGTCTGAGGCAGGAGCGGACGCAGGCGCTCAAGACCAGAGAGAGGATGACGGGCGGCGGCGGAGCGAGCGGCGGGGCGAGCGGCGTTCCCCCGGCGTACCCCAGCAGACGCAGCAGCCAGCCCAGCATGAGCGCTCTGTACGGAGAAGAGTTCAGCCGCTCCAGAGGATCACCGACCTCCTTCAACTGTAACACTCTCATTAATATTACCAGCCCATAACTGATCACTTTCAGCTCGTGTTTGATCAAGAGGCAGCGACACATGTGCTTTACAGCAACAACATTCAAAAGGAAAATGATAGATTAAAAACAAACAAACAATCAGGTACAACAAGATGATTTTGTTTAATATTGAATTTAGCTACAAGTGTAATATGTTAACTAAATTATAGTGATGATGCTGAATTATGTACTTAAACACTGAACAAAAGAAGAATATGTGCACTTCTACAGTACACTCACCTAAGAAAGTACTTAAAATTCATTCAAGTAATTGCTTTAATTAAATTAAGTTACATTTAAGCTATTTAAGGGGCAATGTCTTAAATGTAGATCTATAAATAAAATATATATGACCAATATATATATGAAATAAATAACTAGAATTATTAAATAAAATAAAAATAGCAAATAGAAAACTATTAAATATGTAATAAAGATATATATATATTTTTTTTTTAAATTGTACATGTAAAAATGTTTAGGATGTCACTCCCAGACTATTTATTACAGTTATTGTTTGTCTGAAATTGGCATCCTCATATTCATCATAGCAAATATTAAAGACATTAGTGGTTTTCTCTGCACTGACGAGTCTCATCACAGCTGCTGCTGATGCCATGTGCTCGAGTGTTTGTAGTCTAATGAGGCCGTGACACACACACACACACACACACACACTGACAGTATAATGAAATCTGAAGTGAGATGATGATGATGATGATGGATTATGACGTATTAGAGCCCCTCAGAGCAACATCAATCATATCTATCACACACATATATAAAGATGAATGATCCTCTGTCTGTCTGTGTGTCTGTCAGCGTCCTCCTCGTCTCCTCGAGCGTCTGATCTGGAGCAAACTCGACCGCAGACGAGCGGAGAAGAAGAGCTGCAGCTGCAGCTCGCGCTGGCCATGAGCAGAGAGGTACACACAAAGATTTGTTTTTTCATATTATGCATTTTATTATTTATATTTAATTTTTTATTTATTTGAAAATATTTTTCTAAAGGGGTCATTGGATGCCCGTTTTCCACAAGTTGATATGCTTCTTTAGGGTCTTAATGAAAAGTCTATAACATATTTTCTTTAAAATATTGGTAGTGTAAAACCTTCTTTGCACTGTCAAAATCAGCTCTGTTTTCATCAAGCCATTCTAGTTCATGTTGCTTTAAATGCTAATGAGCTCTGCTGACGGCCTTGTCAATCAACTCTCGTGGGAGCGGTCTGTACAGAACTACATCATTCTGACAGGAATATCAGAACAGCCTGATTTGAGGAAGAGGATTTTAAAACGGATTTAAAAAATAAAAAAACCCTGGGTGGATTTGTATCATTATAGGATGGATGTGCACACACACTTCTAACACACATTTATGTTCAAACAACTTGAAAAGGGAATTTTGCATCCGATGACCCCTTTAACAATTTTTAAGTTACATAAAATATTTTAAAAGATTTGTAATTACTTAATAATTATTTTATGTGATAATGTAGCACATATTTAATTTATTTCAAGTTATCTTTTTGCCATTTTAGGTTTCTTAGAAAGTTTTAATGTAAATTAAATGTATTTTATTTATCATTATATGTTTGTTTATAATTATTTCTATTTAATTGTATTACTATTTATGGTGTTCATTTTTATTGAATTAATTTATTTTATTAGTTAATTTTTTTCAACCATTTTTAGCAGTCTTAAAATATATTTTCATAATTTTTATTTGTAATTGTATATTATCTATTAATCCATTGTTCAAACAGCTTGTCCTTGATTATACATTTATTATTTGTTTGTTATAGTATAACTTTGAAATATACTACAATATAAAGTTACAATATAATAAATCATTTTAGGTCATTGTTAGGTTTCTTTAAAAAATAAATGCATTTTCAGTTTTCATCTTACATATATTTTACATTTACTTTATAATTTTATAATTATTTATTATTCATATTTTATTATAGTACAATTGATCACTTTTTTTTTTACCTTCTAACTTTAGGTTTGTTAGTTGTAGTGTACATTAATAATCCTGACACACACACTCTCTCTTCTTTACAGCAGACGGTTTCCTAAATGAACTGTAAATGATTGTGTCTTCAGTTTCTGTGGTGTTCGCGAGGCTTTTCATTCCCAGCATGCAGCAGCCGGAGCATTTCCATCTCTGAATCACCATGGCATGAGCCGGTCGAGTGTGTGTGTGTGTGTGTGTGTGTGAGGACGGAGAGCAGCACCGTGAGCACAGAGGAGGAAACGTGAGGAAAAAGACGAGCAGGAGGAGTTTTGCTGCTGTTTCGGTAATATTTGCGTTCCCACAGGACGCGGTGGAAGAGCAGAAACCACACACACTGCTGAAAATAACCATGATTAACCCACATCCAGCGCAGACACGCCCCTCCACAGCAGCCAATCACTGCCTGCCGCTCGCTGTTGTCATGGGGATGGAGCAGAACGTCCTGTAACTCTGAGCAGGTATCCGAGGAACCGCCATATGTTTCAGGATTCTCACCCGGGGCACCTCAAACATTTTAAGTATTCAAATAACAAATTCAAGAGAAAAAAAGTGGTAAACTGAAATTTAGTCCATATATAATATTACAATATGCATTATATTAAAATAAAAACAAAAATAATTAACAAATAATAAAAAAAAAACGTATTTTTCCCCTCAATAACTGTTGTTTCTGATTGAATAACACAGAGTTCTTGAAATCAAGGGGGATTTTTTATATATATATATATATATATATATATATATATATATATAATTATTATTGATGTGTTGAAACAAGTAAAATGCAAAAAAACACAAAATCAAGATGTAAACAGAAATGTATTTAATATACAATATTATAATATCAGAACCAAGATTATAATAGTATAATATAAAAAGTAAACAATTATTTTAAAAAAAATAATGATATTGTTAATTAATATTAATTACTATTTGTTAATTAATAATTATTTTTCCTCCTCAGTGGCTATTTGTTTCATTATTGATAATATATTACAGCAATCAAACTCTAAATTAAAGTGCTAAAAAACTATTAAATGTAAAAACTAAAATATATTTTTTATCAAATTATAAATGTAAAAATATGTATCATTATATTATAATCAAAATAATAAATTATACAAAGAAAAAAATATTTTCCCCCACAATAACTCTTTCTTTTAATTGAAGAACATACAGTTCTTGAAAGTTTTCAGGTCACAAAATGAATCATAGTTGATTATTTTAATACAATATTACATAATATATCAATACTCCCAGTGTTGCTGTTAACTGTTAATAAAAAAGTTTGAAAACAAGACAATATGTTGGACATCGTGGGCCGTTCAGACAAAAAGCTTGAGAAGCACTGGATGAAACTATTAACAAGACTATTAACATTTGCAGTTTCCTTCTTTATTTTTCTGTATTTTGCAGGCTTTAACTTCTTTGTCTAGCTTGTACTAACTGTCCTCCCTCTTCTTCTCTAATCTCTAGCGGTATTTCTCCTGCAGTGTTGTCTGTGGATGTCCTGTGAATGTCACGGAGCTCATTAACCTCCTGCTCTTTTCATCCTAATTAATCCTTGCACTAACGAACAGCATGGGCTTCAGCTTCTGAGCTTGTTTTGTCTCCTGAAGGAGCAGTGCAGCCATCAGGGGGACGACGCTCCTCTGCAGAAGGCTCTGGAGGAGAGTAAGGACGAGCGAGACCCGCGGCCTTCAGAGGTGAGAGAGACACTCAACACGTGCATGATCTGCTGAGCTTCTGAGCGGCTCACCGTTGATTTCCTCTCGCAGTCGGCCATGATCGATCTGGTGGATATATTCGGCCCCACGCCTGCCGTGCCGGGCAGAGACGACCCCTGGGACGCCCCGCCCACCTGCCCCGTGAACTCTGACCCCTGGGAGTCTGTCGGTCAGTGATGAGCGCTCTCAGTGCTGTGATTCACAGTCCATCAGTTTCAATAGAGTTCTCCATTCCTCAACATCATCGCATATATCTTGCGATCACAGTGCAAACACTTCGTTAGGTTTCATTGATGTGTAAAAAAGATGATTTATTAGTATTTTCATAACATTTTAACATTAATATTTAACATTGCTTCAGCATTGTTTGAACGTTGTTTCAGCGTTTTGATCAACGTTCAAGCAACAACTGACATTGTTTCAATCACGTTTAAACGTAGAAGTTCAGTCAAGTAAAATGTACAACTTTCATGTATCAGTATTTTATTAACACTTTAAACCAATCAACACTGAAACTGACATTAACTGAGATTATTTCCACCACATTTCAACGTAGACTGTGAGTCAAGTAAAATATCTAAAAATTATCACCAAAAATGTCTTGCTTTTTAATGTTTTATTCAACTGTAAAACTGGAAAAAATGACTTTTTAATGAGTTTAATTAATCTTTTTTCGACTTCTCAGTCACAGTTTCATCATTCATTCATGGACTAATCAATGTTATAGATGTTGATTTTTGTTTTGATTTTGCAAATCGAATCATTGCTCTTAAAAAGTAAAAAGGTCAAAATAAACGTATCCCGAATATTTATTTTGTTTTAAGGATTTTTAGACTTTGTATTTGAGACCTCAAACATACTTTTCCGCAGTGCACCGAGTATGTTTTTTGATCTGGTTGTGTTGATATCACAACATTGTTTCAATGTCTTATTTTTAATAAAATGTCAAAGTTGATTCATCAATATTTTGTAAACCTTCTAAAACTATTTGCCATTAAATGTTGTTTCAACAAGTTTTACAACAACTGACATTATTTCAACCGCATTTGAAAATTGGTCAAGTAAAAATATTATCTTAATATTTTTTAAAAAGTTAAAAATTATCTCGCGGTCACAGTTTGAACGTTCTTTAGATTTTATTTATTTTTATATATTTTTTTATTTCAACATTGATTTATTAGTATTTTGTTAACTGGTTAAAACTATTTAGCATTAAACGTTGCTTCGGCATTGTCTAAATATTTATATAAACATTGAAACCACATTTCAAGGTAGAACATAAAGATATATATAAATTTCGATATTTTAACTCAACAGTAAGGCAAACATATTTCAAGGATTCTTTGTGAGAATGTATTTTGATTTGCTTGTTTGTTTCAGCTGTAGTTAAGTCTAGTAACCCGGTGGCTGATAGTCCCTGGACGACCTGCCCTTCCTCCAGTAGCCCCTCCCACCCGTGGGGAATCCACCAATCACCTCCTGACCCCTGGGATGCACCGCCTTCAAACTCCACCTCTAACATGGAGGAAAAAGCCTGGAGGAGCCCAGCGCAACCAGGTACAGCACCTCATGTTAAAAACCAAAGTGGTATACATTTTTGATTTGTAATTGTGACTTTTTATCTCATAAACTTTCAATTTTAACTTTTTTTTATTATTATTTGTGAGATGTAAACTTGCAATTGCAAGAAAAAAGGCACAGTTTTTCACTTTAAATAAGTAGATATTTGTAGCCCTACAGATCCATCTCTAGATTCTTTGCATTCCAGTGTTGAGTGTGAAGGACCCGTTTACTATTCCAGAGGAGGAGGAGCTTAGAGTGGAGGAGGAGGAGGAGGAGGGGCCTATAGCAGAGCAGCCAGGGCCAAACCAAGTGTTCAGCCCTCGATGTGAGAGTCCTGCAGGTCCTCATCACACCAAACCAGACCCTCTCCACACTCGTTTTCCTCTCTGAGTCGAGCTGAAGCTCATTCACATCTCTCATTTCAGATGCTGATCAGTTCGGCGAGTTGGTGGTGGGTATTCAAGTGAATGGACGGGGAAATGATAGTCCAGAGACCTTTGACCTCTCTCGTCTCGGGCCTCCTCTGGACGCAGTGACCCCTAGACAGTGCCGGACCCCCGAAGCGTTCCTCGGACCCACCGCTGCCTCCCTCGTCAACCTGGACACGCTCATTCCCACCAACCCACCGGTCAAGAGCAAAAACCCCTTCCTGTCAGGTAGGAAAACATTCACACCCAGGCACGCTAATTATTTTGGGGAATGAAAAACTGTATTTACATTGGCATAGTTGAATAATAAGAGTTCTGTACATGGAAATAACATACAGTGAGCCTCAAACACCATTGTTTCCTTCTCCTTATGGAAATGTTGTACGTGCAAAAGACCACTGAAAAAGAGGCGAATCCCAACATCCCAACACCGACTGTGACGTTACAGTTGGGATCATTAATGTTTACGCCCCCAACATTAGCATAACGTCTACCAGCCCATGTTCTAGCCCAGCCGGACCTGCACAGTCGAATCATCGATGCAGTGTTGCCAGATATTGTTATTAAAACAAGCAAAAAACAATAAATAAATAAAAACCGAAATTTGAATTTTTTAAGACAAGATAATGATATCGCTGACCCTAAACTGCAACATCCTACTTTATTAACTTTCTAAAGTGTCAAAAAAAGTGGAAAAGACAACTCCAAAAACGTGTCCTCACTCACAACTCTCTCTCAAGCCTCAGTCACTCCACCAGCGTCTCGCAGTGATCATGTTCATACCACAGATGCTAAACATTCTTGCAAAATCTCTCAAAACTTGTATCTTCATCTGATACAGGCTCAAACATATAAGGTTGGATGATCTCTCCATCGTTCACGCCGGAGAGTAGAGATCTGTTTGCAGTGAGAGCTACTAAAATGAGCCGCACTGTGAAACAGAGCTCAACATTATTATTCATGACCCGTCCAAATAAGGTAACCGTTTCATTCTAGGGACAAATCCTAGGGTTGTAAATGGACATGTAAAACCGTTTCTGGAGAATTTTTCCCCTTACCTAAGCCACATACCGTCTATGTAGATATCAGAAAATAATTTAAAATATTGTATCAATGCATTTTACGGCACCTTTAAGTGCTTTTGAAGCCAAGTACTTTTATTTCAAACCGAATACTCTTAAGCACTTGCGTTTCCAGTGCAAGATCACTCCTTACAATTTAACAGTTTAACTTTTTAAATGTCTTATTTTTCCAGATATATTAAATCATATTCTATTTGATTTATTTTCTTAAATAACATTGACCTTTTCAGTAAGAACGTGTCAACTTGATCTAACCCTAACCCTACCAATCTACTAATACACTACTAACACTCTAATGAGAGTTAGTAGATATGTACATGCAATGTTACTTACAGTCAACAGAATGTGTTAAAGGGACCATCAAAATAAAGTTCAACCGATTTCTCTTTCAAATAAAAGCAGTTCTTTTGAACTTTATCCTCATCTGTCAGTCTTGAAAAATAAAATGTATCACGGTTTCCACAAAAACATAAAATCAGCACAACATTGTTTTCAACATTGATAATATTCATGATTGCAAAAATGTTTGTTGAGCAGCAAATCAGCATGTTTGAATGATTTCTGAAGGATCATGTGTCACTGAAGACTGGAGTAATGATGCTGAAAATTCTGCTTTGATCACAGAAATAAATTACATTTTAACAGATATTCACATAGAAAACAGCTATGTTAAATAGTAATAATATTTCACAATGTTACTGATTTTACTGTATTTTTTATCAAATAAATGCAGCCTCTGTGGGCAGAAGAGTCTACAGTATAATGATATTTCGTGTCCCGTGCAGGTCTGAGCGCACCATCTCCCACAAACCCCTTCCACTGTGAGCAGCCCAGACTGACTCTGAATCAGATGCGTCCTCACTCCACCTCGCCGCTGCCGGCTCACGCTCTGTCCTACAGCGCCTCCCTCCCTCTGCCCATCCTGCAGCAGAAGCCCCAGACTCTACCCTCGTCCTTCACACAGCCGCCCCACGGCCTGCTGGACCTGCCCAGCAACCTGCCACAGCCGCTTCTGCCTCTCACGCCCTCCACCCGACAAACACAGCACCCTGGCCAAAGCCACAACCCCTTCCTCTGAGGAACCGCACTTCCTCTGAAACCATACTGAAACTGGATTACAGCAATTCGGTTTCAGTGTGAACTGACTGAATTGCAGATTTAAAGCCAAAAGAATGGGAAACGGAGACTGGAACTGGATTATAGTGATTTGGTTTCAGAGTGAACAGACTTAATAGCTGATTTAAAGCCTAAAGAATGAGAAATGGATACTTAAACAGCATTACAGCAATTCGGTTTCAGTGTGAACTGACTGAATTGCAGATTTAAAGCCAAAAGAATGAGAAACGGAGACTGGAACTGGATTATAGTGATTTGGTTTCAGAGTGAACAGACTTAACAGCTGATTTAAAGCCTAAATAATGAGAAATGGATACTTAAACCGGATTACAGCAATTCGGTTTCAGTGTAAACAGACGGAAGAGCTAATCTAAAGCCAAAAAATTGAGAAATGGAGACTGAAAGTAGATTATAGTGATTTAGTTTCAGCGTGAACAGGCTGAAGAAGTGATTTAAAGGTGGGGTAAGTGATTTCTGGAAGCCAATGTTGATATTTGAAATCACCAAAACAAACATGCCCCTACCCCAAAAGGGTCTCGCTCCTATTTTGATAGCTCAGCCCCACACATACGTACGCAACTCAGGCAATGATTAGTTCTGTGAAAAAAGGCAAAACCAATGTTACTCACCTATCAAGAAAAAACAAAGTCCGATCGCAGGCCTTCCCCGCTCCCTGAGTTCTCTGGAAAGCTGATCCGATATTTACACGGGTCCTACTTGCCTTATCGTAACACCGTGTCTACACCAGACGCGAACGGCCTGAGAAAATACTATAACTCATTATAATCAGTGATGCTGTCTACACTGGATGGACATGACAAATCCCTGACAGTAAACTGCTGCCGGGTTCTATTTATGACATATTGACACAAATTTAAAATGATTTTCAACAGTAGCTTTGTCGAGTCCAGTGTAGACAGACCTTAGCTGTTGCGGCGCGGTGTATACAGGGTGTAAGCCTTGTTTTTTTCCGCAGACGTTTTCCTCTTTTGTTTTTTATCCGCCATCTCTATCTTTCTGTCGCTCGGCTCGGCTAATGTCCGTCCTGTGCACTGAGCGCTCTCTCCTCGCATCATGAGTAGACATGCCCCTTACTGCTGATTGGCTACAAGTTTGTTTTGGTACTGGGCCCGACTCAGTTTTCTAAAGCGTTTTTGAAAAAATACATACCCCACCTTTAAAGCCTAAAGAAAGATAAATGTATACTGAAACTGGATTACAGCAATTCGGTTTCAGTGTGAATAGACTGAAGAGCTAATCTAAAGGCAAAATAATGAGAAATGGAGACTGTAACTAGATTATAGTGATTTGGTTTTGGTGTTAATAGACTGAAGAGCTGATTTAAAGCCTAAAGAATGAGAAATGGATACTGAAACTGGATTATAGCAATTCGGTTTCAGTGTGAACAGGCTGAAGAGCTGATTTAAAGCCAAAAGAATGGAAAATGGAGACTGGAACTGAATTATAGTGATTCAGTTTCAGTGTGAAGGGACCGAAGAGCTGAACTGAAGCCTAAAGAACAATTCTGGGCCCGTTTTTAGTGAAAGTACTTTTCCAATACGATGATACACATTTAATGCTGGCTGACTTTATTAATTTACGTGCGTGCATCTGTATTCTGCGTGATAATAGCTCAGCCTCTTTTATCACATTTATATCGATCTTAAAGGCAACATGAAATCAAAACTGACTCTGTTTACTTTCCTAACACACAATCCTTGTATAATCGTGCACTTATTATGTCATCAATGCATGTTATTTCAAAAACTTTTGGTCATAATCAAAATACGATAACATGCTCTGACCCTCCAAAAAAAATTCCAATTGTGGTTTTCAATCTTTTAGATGCTACAGACCCCAAAAATATAATCATCCTCATGTAATAGAACCTCATTATAAATTTTAAAATACAGATATATATATTTTCATGTTAAAAGACCCAATTGATACTGTAAAAATTAAATATGTATAAAATATCATTTGGAAAATAATTAGTTATATTTCACTGTATGTATTTATCATTTAAATATTTTAGTTTATTCAAAATCTCCAAATAATTTTTAAAATGTATTTTAATCAAATTTATTTGTTCAATCTTATTTATTTATTTATTTTTTATTATTTTTAACAATATTTACACAGTTTTTCTGTAAACTTTTCCAAAACTCTCTTACGGCCCCCTGGGAAAAAAATAAAATTAAATCTTAACTGATAGCCAAATAGTTAACTGGGCATTCTTAAGACTACTGGTGTGGGTACTTTTTCACAAATAGTTAACATAGTAACTTAATGCTGGTTAATATAATGCTAATGACAGCAATAATAGCCATTATGGTATGTAACGTCCACTTTCTACCATCTAATCAAATCCCGATGGATAAAATCCAAATTGAATATCCAGAATTAGGGCGCATTATAGGTCGTGAACGTGACTTGGCTCGACGCTTTGCTCTTCTGCTGCACAGGATCAGCATGCTGCTAATGAATTTACGGAGGGGTTAAATGTCAATAATTCAGTCAAAAATACCCTACTCTGTCTAAACGGGGGTAAATTTCAGGAACACAACAGAACTAATGAATCTCCACCAGGACAAAACTCACCGTCCTCTCCTCGTTCCTCAGACATCTCCCTCCTCGTTTCCTTTCTGTTGCCTTCAATCGATGGATCTCGCGTGATGAGATCCGGCACTGATTGTAACCGAGCTCCTCCACGTGCCTGTCTCACCGACAGTCCCACAATGCACTGGGGCTGGCGCCTCACTTCCTGTTCGGATCTCAGGAGTGCCGCCCACAGGAACCTGCATAGCCAATTAAAACTCACTGACGCCATCTGTCTGAAAGGGACGTGTACAGACTCAATATAAGTCAATGCTGAATTATCTGATGCTGTTATTTCCTCCTCTCAGAAAAGTGATTGAAGAACAATACCAGCTTTACTGTTAATCACTGCTGTTGAGTATGCCATCCAGTTTGTCCTAGTAAAGGAGAACCAGGTTAATCGTTTAATCTACTATGAGTTACATGGTGTATATTAAAGACACTAATAAATGAATGTTATTCACTTTTAACGCTATTTTTCCCCTCAGCTCTCATCATGTGTCCAGCAGAGGGATTATGATTGTGAGATTATGGATTATGAAAATAGATCAACATTTCAGTGTTGTACAATTAAATAAAGGAGTTTGATATTTAGATATCTAAAGTTGCCTTTTCACTATCTGCGACAAATTAGAAAAAAAAGCAGAAGATTCTAATCGGATGTGATTCTAATCAAAACAAGGTGATAAATACTTATTTTTTTCCACTAACCTCATTCTTTTAACACTGTCACTGCATCTGAAATCGGATAGGCTACTTCCCTGTTATAGAGCATGTCTGAATTCGAGAAACAGTAGGTGCAAAGTACCTCGATGACCCACTGCTTCTGAAGATTCTGAAATTCTGAAGTGTGCTTTTGATGGACACTTTACCATCCCATGAGGCCACGGGAAAGGATTTATGAATTTCATTTAGACTACCCATATTCATACTAACATACTTTTTAATGTTTGGAAAGCTCAAATTCAAATAGTCCCTACGTGATTTCCTTTTTGGGTGAACTAACCTTTAAGTAGTCAAATGGAATTTGTTAATCTTTAACACATCGATTATGTGGTGTTTTTTTAACATACCGATGTTCTGCTGATGAAACGTCTTCCCAGGGGGGGAAAGAAAGGATTTTAAGTAGGCAGTAGACATAAAACTGTTTTGGAAGTCGTGAGGTGACTGTCTCCTTCAGTCTCGTTTTCATCCGTTTTAAATTCCATGGCTTTCGAAGTTGATTAAAGTCCATTGGTGGCTTCTTTTATTTTTTGTGTGTGGATATATTGATATATTCTTTTTTTTTACCATGGTGAATAAGTGGCACCACTATAGGGGGAAAAACAGCTTAAAGGGTTACTCCACCCCTAAATTAAAATTTAGTCTTTAATCACTTACCCTCATGTCGTTCCAAACCCCTAAAAGTTTTGTTCGTCTTCAGAACACAAATTAAGATATTTTTGATGCTGTCTGACAGCTCTCTGACCCTCCCATAGACAGCAAAGTAATTAACACAATCAGAAACGTAGCAAGGAGACCGGTAAAATAATCCATGTGACATCAGGGGTTCAACCGTACTTTTACGAAGCTACAAGAATACTTATTGTGTGCAAAGAACACAATACGTTTCTGAGCCTTGATCGTGTAAGGATCCTTGCTGTCTATGGGAGGATCAGAGAGCTCTCAGAATTCATCAAAAATATCTTAAATTGTGTTCCAAAGACGAATGAAGCTTTACGGGCTTGAAACGACATAGGGTAAGTGATTAATGACAAAATTTTCATTTTGGTGTGGAGTAACCCTTTAACTTAATAAGCACCCGTAATGTAATTGTAAAGGCCTTCAGTGACTCATTCTGATCTGTTACCTCTCTATGTGTCTGACTGTGTGTGTGTGTGTGTGTGTGTGTGTGAGAGAGAGAGAGAAAGAGAGAGACAGGTTTAACGGTCTTGCTGAAGTCGCATGTCTGAACCTGCAGTTTTTTAGCAGTTTATCAGGTTTCAGATACACCTGCTTCACTCAAATATGCGTCGCTGGCATAAACAGACTTGCATTCGTGTGCAGATATTGCTGAAGTTAAGGACAGTATGACTGAAGCGTTCATGATTGCAAAAAGAGTCATTTCAGATCAGTTCGACCATTTTATAATTCTGCATGTAAGAAAACCTCAAAACAATGCAAGGAAAATAAATTTAACAATAAAAAAGTATAAATAAATGTGATTCTGTGCTTCACCTGATAGTTAATAAGTTTCCCTGAAATATTTAAACTTTATTGGTTATAGTCTCTCATTTACTGTATTTATTATAGTTTTTTTTAGTTGTTGATTTTCTGACATTAATGGCAAATTCTCTTCCTCGGGTTGTGTTTGCTTCGGCTGCTCGTCTGTTTTCTCTTCAGGTTGTGTTTTCCGTGTGTTTTTGTCCATGTTTGATGTGGAATATTTGATGAGGGGGCGGAGACTTCCGTTGCGGCAGCAGAAGGGGCGGAGTCTTCTACACCTACACCTGATTTCACATCTGGAGCTGTTTTAGAGTCCGTGGAAGCTGTTTCGCTCACATCAGGTGCTGGACTTCGGACTGAGGTCAGAAGCTTTGTTTCTTGCTCCTGACAGACACTTGAATCAGAGTAACTGATGTTTCTGCTCAGGTTTGAACCGCCGGACTGAGCCAGCTGACAGAGAGCGAATGCAGCTGTTTTCTCTACAGGTAAATGATTGTCCTCTTGTGATGTCACTGTACCCACAATCCCCTCATTCATCAGGCCGCTGGGCGATTGGGTGTCTGATCGAGTCGTCATAGCCAGATTCAGAGGACTGTCTCCCCTGGAGAGGTTGAGAGGAACCAAAGAGTCTTCATCATATCTGACATTTGCACTGTCATTTTCCCCTCTCTCCATCTCTCTGGATGCAGGTGATGCCCTGTACACAGAAACAAGAAATGAGTAAAAATATTTCCTTTTTTTATTATTTTGCTTTTTAAACTATTTTATTTTTATGTATTAATTTAAAAATAGTTTCTATTATAAATTCATAAATTATAAATAAATTATAAGTAATTGTAAAAGGAATCATTTTATAATTTAAAAAAGATCTGAGCTTAAATTTTCAAATAAAATATTTTTATTATTTAGTAAAACTATCAATATTCATTTGTAATATTATAATAATGTATCATAAATAATACAGAATGTGTAAATATATATATATATATATATATATATACACACACTATCGTAATTTAAATAATTTAAAAATTATAAATAATTGTTTTGTACAAGATCTGACCGTCGAGAGATTATTTTATGTGAATATGTTGTGAAATGATTAACATTAATTTGTATATTTTTTATTATGTTTTAGGAAAATTATGAATTTAATAACTAATTTGTAGAATAATTTGTGATTTGTAAAAGATCCTACCTCAGGGGGATTTTTTAATGTAATTTTAATACTTTCTATTAAAATCTTTCTAATCATTTGTAAAATTGTGATTATATGTTTTAAATAAATGATAAAACAAATTGTAAAAGTAATACATAATATTTATTAGATCCGATCTCAGGAAGTTTAAATTTTTAATATAATTTTTATTCAATTTGTCAAGATATCAATAATAATTTGTGCATTTATAATTGTATATAATTAACAATATATACTGTATAATTAAATTAATTATTTAGTTTGACCTCATGGAGATTATACATTGTAAAATTAATCATTTAATAAAATAATTAAATTGTAGAAGATCTGACCTCAGTGAGATTACAGATTTAATTTAATTTAATTTAAAATAATTAAGTTCTGACCTCTCTGGGAGACTCCTGTCCTCTTGTGCCCGTGTGGCCCCACCCCTCTCTTCTGATTGGCTGGCTGGTGCTGCACCCCTCTCATCCAATGTCTGCAATGAATTGTGGGAAGGGTCTGGTCTGTCAGGTGACCCGGCAGCGGAGCGTCCCGTCTGCAGACTCACCTGAACCTCCTTCAGATTCACCATGCGTGCATACGGATCAAATGTAGAGCCCACGTCCATCACAGAGTACGGGGAGGGAAGCACTTGCGCCGGCGGACCATAGCTGTGAGCCGGGATCGTGTAGTAGTACCTGAAATACTCCTCCATCGGGAACAGCATCTGAGGACACAGTCCGAGGACGTACGGCTCGTAGATGTATGGCTGATAGTGAGGATACAGCGGGAGAAAACCTGCAGGAGCGGCATGGGGATGAAAGCTCGGGTGATAGGGGAAACCCTCCGCTCTCCCCTGCAGACGCGGCTCGTTCTGGAGAGTGGCGGCAGACCTCCAGACCGACCCAGGATAGTGAGGACGGAGCACCTCGGGCTTGCACACAAGAGAGGAGGTTTCCTCGCAGACGTCTGGAGACGGAGATGAAGATGGAGCCGGAGGATGTGAGGGATCAGGGCTCGAGAGCTCGTGTGTATCCTCCTGCGCTGAGCCGCCACGGCCAGAGCTGATGGAGACGGAGACGTGGCACAGGTTGTACTTCATGTGGTTGAACAGGTGTGATTTCTGGTTGCAGGTGAAGGGACACTGGAAGCACTGGTATCTGAAGGGCTTGCCCAGCGGACGAGGGATATAGTGAGGCTTCTTTGGTTTGCGCTCTTTCTCAGGGATGTTCATCGCGATGGAGAGAGCGAAGAAGTGGCGCTGGAGTCGCACTGGATAATCCTGTGATTGTAGTGAAGGATGATGGTTGACTCTTTCCAACCAGTAACACATCAATTATCCTATACAGAGAAGAATGAGAGATTTAATCATTGGACACTCAAAGGGATAGTTCTCCCAAAAATAAAAATTCTGTCAATAATTACTCACCCTCATGCCGTTGCAGACCTGTAAGAGCTTTGTTCATCTTCAGAACACAAATTAAGATATTTCTGATTAAATCAAAGAGCTCTCTGAATCTTCCATAGACAGCAAGGATCCTAACACGATCAAGGCTCAGAAACGTAGCAAGGAGATCGTTAAAATAATCCATGTGACATCAGGGGTTCAACCGTAATTTTACGAAGCTACAAGAATACTTAGTGTGCAAAGAACACAATACGTTTCTGAGCCTTGATCGTGTTAGGATCCTTGCTGTCTATGAAAGGATCAGAGCTCTTGGATTTCATCAGAAATATCTTAATTTGTGTTCTGAAGATGAACGAAGGTCTTACGGGTTTGGAACGACATGAGGGTGAGTAATTAATGACATAATTTTCATTTTTGGGTGAACTAACCCTTCAAGTGCAAGACATGATTTTTTTACATTTTTATTTTATTTACTATATTATTTTTGTGTGTATTTATTATTTTTATGTTTAGTTTGTAGTTCCTTGTGGCAAATTAAGAAATATGTTTGAGATGTTCATTAATGGTAAAACTGTTTTTTTTGTTTTTTCTTACACAGAAAATATGTATTTTTGCTTTCTAAACATTTCTTTTAATCATAAGAGATGCTGTGTTGAATCTTTATGTGAGGGAAACACCATTGCTCACCGTAAAAGTGGTGTACATCCATAAACATATGCTTTTTTTTTTTTTTTTTTAAAGAAGTCTCTTCTGTTCACCAAGGCTGCATTTATTTGATCAAAAATGCAGTAAAATTGTGAAATATTATACAAATTTTAAATAACTGTTCTCTAAGTGAATATCTGTTAAAAGGTCATTTATTTTTGTGATGAAAGCTGATTTTTTTTTACTCCAGTCTTCAGTGTCACATGATCCATCAGAAATCATTCTAATTTGCTGATTTGCTGCTCAAGAAACATTTCTGATTATTATCAATGTTGAAAACAGACGTGCTGCTTCATGTTTTTGTGGAAACCGTGACACATTTGATTTTTCAGGATTGTTTGATGAATATAAAGTTCAAAAGAACAGCATTTATTTGAAATACTAATCTTATGTAACATTATACATGTCTTTACTATCACTTTCGGTCAGTTTATTGCATTCTTGCTGAATAAAAGCATCCCAAACTTTCTATATCCACAAAAACATTTAATATACACAACATTTTCTCATGATGACCCCAGATGTGCTCTACTAAATCATCCCTGATGCACTTTTCCTTCAGTGGCTCATTTGAATAATAGCTATCCCGGCTTTAAAGTTCAGTCTGGTCTTTGAATAAACGCTTAAAGCAGTCGTGAAACTCTAGCCTGAGGTGATGAGTCTGAATCAACGTAGCGCTATATGAAAATTAGCCCGTCGTTCTTTTGTATCATGCTAGTCATGCTTATTTGCATCCAGACACTCAACAGCGGCCGTCTGTCTGACCAACAGGACGTTTTATTGTATTTTTCCTTCTTATCTTTCCTTGTTTTCCTCGTTCAGAGCAGACTTGGTCGTGTTCTGGTCGTGTGTCGCAGCAGCTGGTCGCGCAAGTTCCTCAGATCCCTGTTTTACATCGAACTACTTCTGCTACTGCTTAAATATACAATTATGTAGTTCAGTTCAGTTAAATTTTATGGTTGACCAAAGTGCTTAACAATGTCCACAAACTCACACACAAACAAGACAAATAGGCTACAATACAAATGTCACAATGGCTCAGCTCAACTCAAAATAAAAGCCAAGCAATACAGTGTCGTACGTAACGAGTTAAAAATTACAACAGTCTGAACAGTTCTTATGTGTACAGGTAGACTATTCCACAAATTAGGTGCCACCACTGAAAAAAGTTTGGTCACCTTTATTTTTTAACCTGGTTCTCGGAGCATCGAGGAGCACCTGATTGGACGACCTCAGTGCTTTAACAGGAATGTGGAAATGTAAAAGCTCTGATAAATAAGCAGGTGCCAACCCATTTAAAATCTTAAAAACAAACAATAATATCTTGAAATCAATCCTGAAGTGGACAGGAAGCCAGTAGTGAAGCTAAGACTGGGTCCCAGTTTTTAGTCCCAGTTAAAGAGATCAAGAGTTGAAGAGATAACTGATCCAAACCAACATAT
The DNA here is from genome assembly GCF_936440315.1 of Barbus barbus. Classification (NCBI taxonomy): domain Eukaryota; kingdom Metazoa; phylum Chordata; class Actinopteri; order Cypriniformes; family Cyprinidae; genus Barbus; species Barbus barbus. The sequence continues at coordinate 1,394,501 of NC_136736.1, read as the reverse complement.
AAAGAGTTACAGTAGTCTAGTCTAGATGTTATAAAAGCATGAATTACACTTTCAAACTCCTTACACGGCAGGTAGGGCTTGATTTTAGCCAACAGTCTCAGATTAAATAAATAATCTGTTTTACAAAGTTAAAAGCACTGTCAAAAATCACGCCAAGATTATTGGTAAATGGACGAACATATAATCCTAAATTACCAAGTGCATCTACACAAGCACTTAAATCCCCAGGATGACCAAACACAACAATCTCAGTCTTATTTTCGTTAAGACAAAGAAAGTTCTGATCCAGCCATATTTTTACATCTCTCAGGCGATTAAGTAATGACAGAAATGAAGCTTTGTCATTTGGTTTGACAGGCTAATACATTTCTACATCATCTGCATAACAGTGGAAGGAGATATTGTGTTCTCTAAAAATATATCCCAGGGGCAGCATACAAAGAAAACAGCATAGGGCCCAATATTGACCTTTGGGGGACACCACAAGAAAAAGGTGAACAGAAAAACATCTGTCTGTCAAATGTGTTTACATAAGTAAGTTTGTTTTTCAAAATAGCATAAACATCTTGAGAATTGCTCTGTTAATAACAAGGGTTTGCCATGCTAAACGTAATTTGTGACCGGTGCTGGTAAAATGAGTCGGAATTCGCAAATTTTCAATAATGAGTTATTTATTATTTTCACATTCTCCATTAAAATATCTTCAAAATTATATATGACTTGTTGAAATCTGATAAAAAAAAATGACTGAGCTACAGCCTTTTGAAGGCAATAGAAGCAGCAGATCTGATTTTGAGAAAAGATTCCAAAACAGAATCACCAAGCAACGTTGCATATTTTCCTCCAATTCGTTTCTTAATAATAATTACTATTTTATCTTTGTTATTAAAAACAAGAACAAATATAGCTGCGAGCAGCGATGACGGGCCCAAGCCGTCAGCATACGCCACCCCGGTGGCATCGATAAAACGGTGCCCAGCGAGCACACACAATACAGTAACCCTCTGGCAGTTTGGTTTTAAGGGATACGGCAATTAAAGGGTTAATCCAAACCATCAACTCTGTGAAACACACACACACAGAACAACATATAAAACTTTAAATTCTATGAAAATATATTTTTCATTGGTAGTTGATGTTAGTTAATGCATTTACTAATGCTAACAAATGAGAAATTATTATAGTTACCAAAGGTTTTAATGATTTATTTTTCCATTAACTAAAATGAATAATTTTTTCTAACACAAATGAATAAAGTAAAAAATATATTGTTAATATTTAATGTTATTTGTGAATTAACCAATGTTAAAAAACAACATTATTTAACTGTTGTTAATTTACATCATTAATAAATATATACCATTTAATGTTGAAATCAATGTTTTAATGTTTAAAATCAATTCCAAAATGTGTTAATATATTAAATATTAAATTTTAAAGTTTTATCTTTTGAACATGACTATTTTTCTAATATTAAAAATATTTTGTTCATTGTTAGTTCATGTTAATTAATGCATTCCCTACTGTTAACAAATGAGACTCAATTATAAAGTGTTATCAAAACCTTTAATGCTTTATAAGCATTTTTTAAGGATTTTATTGAGAAGTTTAAACAGTCTCTCTCTCTCTCTTTCTCTCTCTCTCTCTCTCTCTCTCTCTCTCTCTCTCTCCCTCTCTCTCTCCCCCTCCACACTCACTGAACTCACACAGTCAGTCACTCACCCAGTCACCTACCGCACACATTAGAAGCACAGTGACAGGATATCTCTGATAAGTTTTAAAATTTTCTTCTCGCCATAGTGTACTGTAAATTCATGGAATTAATCACATATCCTCAGACTGTCTTGTTCTGTGTTTGGTGTGAATTTGTGGTTTCTGCTTGGAGGTGTATGAATTTGTTTACAGCCCGTTTTGAAAAAAAAAAACACATAAAAAAAAAAAGCCGACTTCCTGTTGGTCGTAGCTAATGTCTGTAAATTAGAAAGTTGTCCGGCTTAATGTGAACAATTTATGTACCAAGTTTGGTGTCTGTAGCTATCATTATATATATATATATAATCATTAATAATTATATTCCATTTAATGTTGATCAATATTAATTCCAAAATGTGTTAATATATTATTAAATTTTAAAGTTTCTCTTTTGAACATGACTATTTTTCTAACATTAAAAATATTTTGTTCATTGTTAGTTCATTGTAAGTTCATACTATCAATGAAGAATTAACATGCTGTAAAAAATTATATTTTTCATTGTTAGTTCATGTTAATTAATGCATTCCCTACTGTTAACAAATGAGACTTAATTATAAAGTGTTATGAAAACCTTTAATGCTTTATAAGCATTTTTTAAAGATTTAAAAAAAACAGACCCTCTCTCTCTTTCTCTCTCTCACCCAGCTCCTCAATCCACACAGTCACTCACACCCCACCCCACCCCCACCCCCTCACTCAGCTGCAGGCTGACAGGGAACTCTCACTCATTGAAGCATTGTAACAACTGTCTGATAGTTTTAAAATTTTCTCCTCTGCATAGTGTATTGTAAATTCATGAAATTAATCACATATCGTCAGACTGTATTGTTCTGTGTATGTAATTTTTTATGAAGTGTTTGGAAGCTGCTCTTAAAAGATAAAAAAAAAAAAAAAAATCTCTTTTTTACTGTAACTTTAATAAATTGCCATTAAATCATCGTTCAAGATATCCTAAATCCGTCCGCAATTTAGCATCTTCAGTATTTTGGCATCATGAGAAAAAATGTTTGGTGTGATTTACGTGTTTCTGCTTTGAGGAGTATGAATTTGTTTACAGCCCGTTTTAAAAAAAAACCCACATTAAAATAAATATAGCCGACGTCCTGTTGGTCGTAGCTAATGACTGTAAATTAGAAAGTTGTCCGGATTAATAAGAACAATTTATGTACCGAGTTTGGTGTCTGTAGCTAAAACTAACCCCCCCATTTTTGACAAAAGGTGGCGCTATAGAGTGCCTCTTCCACGCCCGTTTATGAGCTTTTTCCAGTGTCTAACTATCATTAATACTCATATGTGTGTTGAGTTTCATGACATTCTAAACATGTTATCTGCCTCAAAATCACCAGAAACGAATTTTCAACTTTGACACGTTGCCATGGCAACATAATTTTAGATATCAATATTCCCTTCACAGTTTTACATCGGCCGTGTTTTGACATTATTCTGGTGAAGTTTGAAGCAAATCGAGTAAAAATAAGATGCTGAATTCAAATCATTTTGAAAACGACACACTTCCTGCAGCCAGTTGGTGGCGCTATAACTTTCAGTCATAATAGTCACATCTATCCGATCGGCATCATACAACGAACAAACCACTGGAGTTTGATCTACATCATACAATGTATGTGGACGTTATTAGGCATTTCCTGGGTCTCATTTTTCGCCATAACTTCATCGCCTCGCCACGGGCAAACCGTTCGACATATCAAAAATATCCTCGCAATTTAGCGTCCCCAATGTCTTGAGATCATGTTCACCGAGTTTGGTGGTAATCGTATGGAAATCCTCAGAGGAGTATATCAAATTCCAGAGCATGCGCTTTTTAAACAGCCCTGAATAGCCGACTTCCTGTTGGGCGGACCCTAAGACATGCTGCGCGGAAGTTGTTCGGCTCAATGAGTTCTATATGTGTACCGAGTTTCATATGAATACGTGCAAGTATGTGTGAGCTATACATCAAGCTTTCTAACAATTTTCCAGGGGGCGCCGTAGAGCCCCTGTGCCACGCCCGGGTCCCAGCCTCAGCGGCGTCCTAATGGCCGCAGGTTCCAACGTGCGTGCCAATTTTCGAGAGTTTTCGGGCACGTTAAGGCCCCCAAAAGTGCCCGGATGATTGAAATAAAAAAAAAAAAAAAAAAAAAAAAAAAAAAAAAATAAATATAGCTGCGAGCAGCGATGACGGGCCCAAGCCGTCAGCATACGCCACCCCGGTGGCATCGATAAAACGGTGCCCAGCGAGCACAAGCATCACAGTAACCCTCTGGCAGTTTGGTTTTAAGGGATACGGCAATTAAAGGGTTAATCCAAACCATCAACTCTGTGAAACACACACACACAGAACAACATATAAAACTTTAAATTCTATGAAAATATATTTTTCATTGGTAGTTGATGTTAGTTAATGCATTTACTAATGCTAACAAATGAGAAATTATTATAGTTACCAAAGGTTTTAATGATTTATAAGCATTTTTTAATGATTTATTTTTCCATTAACTAAAATGAATAATTTTTTCTAACACAAATGAATAAAGTAAAAAATATATTGTTAATATTTAATGTTATTTGTGAATTAACCAATGTTAAAAAACAACATTATTTAACTGTTGTTAATTTACATCATTAATAAATATATACCATTTAATGTTGAAATCAATGTTTTAATGTTTAAAATCAATTCCAAAATGTGTTAATATATTAAATTTTAAAGTTTTATCTTTTGAACATGACTATTTTTCTAATATTAAAAATATTATGTTCATTGTTAGCTCATTGTAAGTTCATACTATCAATGAAGAATTAACATGCTTTAAAAAATATATTTTTCATTGTTAGTTCATGTTAATTAATGCATTCCCTACTGTTAACAAATGAGACTCAATTATAAAGTGTTATCAAAACCTTTAATGCTTTAAGCATTTTTTAATGATTTTATTGAGAAGTTTAAACAGACTCTCTCTCTCTCTCTCTCTCTCTCTCTCTCTCTCTCTCTCTCTCTCTCCCCTCCACACTCACTGAACTCACACAGTCAGTCACTCACCCAGTCACCTACCGCACACATTAGAAGCACAGTGACAGGATATCTCTGATAAGTTTTAAAATTTTCTTCTCGCCATAGTGTACTGTAAATTCATGGAATTAATCACATATCCTCAGACTGTCTTGTTCTGTGTTTGGTGTGAATTTGTGGTTTCTGCTTGGAGGTGTATGAATTTGTTTACAGCCCGTTTTGAAAAAAAAAAACACATAAAAAAAAAAAAGCCGACTTCCTGTTGGTCGTAGCTAATGTCTGTAAATTAGAAAGTTGTCCGGCTTAATGTGAACAATTTATGTACCAAGTTTGGTGTCTGTAGCTATCATTATATATATATAATCATTAATAATTATATTCCATTTAATGTTGATCAATATTAATTCCAAAATGTGTTAATATATTATTAAATTTTAAAGTTTCTCTTTTGAACATGACTATTTTTCTAACATTAAAAATATTTTGTTCATTGTTAGTTCATTGTAAGTTCATACTATCAATGAAGAATTAACATGCTGTAAAAAATTATATTTTTCATTGTTAGTTCATGTTAATTAATGCATTCCCTACTGTTAACAATTGAGACTTAATTATAAAGTGTTATGAAAACCTTTAATGCTTTATAAGCATTTTTTAAAGATTTAAAAAAAACAGACCCTCTCTCTCTTTCTCTCTCTCACCCAGCTCCTCAATCCACACAGTCACTCACAGCCCACCCCACCCCCACCCCTCACTCAGCTGCAGGCTGACAGGGAACTCTCACTCATAGAAGCATTGTAACAACTGTCTGATAGTTTTTAAATTTTCTCCTCTGCATAGTGTATTGTAAATTCATGAAATTAATCACATATCCTCAGACTGTATTGTTCTGTGTATGTAATTTTTTATGAAGTGTTTGGAAGCTGCTCTTAAAAGATAAAAAAAAAAAAAAAATCTCTTTTTTACTGTAACTTTAATAAATTGCCATTAAATCATCGTTCAAGATATCCTAAATCCGTCCGCAATTTAGCATCTTCAGTATTTTGGCATCATGAGAAAAAATGTTTGGTGTGATTTACGTGTTTCTGCTTTGAGGAGTATGAATTTGTTTACAGCCCGTTTTAAAAAAAAACCCACATTAAAATAAATATAGCCGACGTCCTGTTGGTCGTAGCTAATGACTGTAAATTAGAAAGTTGTCCGGATTAATAAGAACAATTTATGTACCGAGTTTGGTGTCTGTAGCTAAAACTAACCCCCCCATTTTTGACAAAAGGTGGCGCTATAGAGTGCCTCTTCCACGCCCGTTTATGAGGTTTTTCCAGTGTCTAACTATCATTAAAATGGATATGTGTGTTGAGTTTCATGACATTCTAAACATGTTATCTGCCTCAAAATCACCAGAAACGAATTTTCAACTTTGACACGTTGCCATGGCAACATAATTTTAGATATCAATATTCCCTTCACAGTTTTACATCGGCCGTGTTTTGACATTATTCTGGTGAAGTTTGAAGCAAATCGAGTAAAAATAAGATGCTGAATTCAAATAATTTTGAAAACGACACACTTCCTGCAGCCAGTTGGTGGCGCTATAACTTTCAGTCATAATAGTCACATCTATCCGATCGGCATCATACAACGAACAAACCACTGGAGTTTGATCAACATCATACAATGTATGTGGACGTTATTAGGCATTTCCTGGGTCTCATTTTTCGCCATAACTTCATCGCCTCGCCACGGGCAAACCGTTCGACATATCAAAAATATCTTCGCAATTTAGCGTCCCCAATGTCTTGAGATCATGTTCACCGAGTTTGGTGGCAATCGTATGGAAATCCTCAGAGGAGTATATCAAATTCCAGAGCATGCGCTTTTTAAACAGCCCTGAATAGCCGACTTCCTGTTGGGCGGAGCCTATGACATGCTGCGCGGAAGTTGTTCGGCTCAATGAGTTCTATATGTGTACCGAGTTTCATATGAATACGTGCAAGTATGTGTGAGCTATACATCAAGCTTTCTGACAATTTTCCAGGGGGCGCCGTAGAGCCCCTGTGCCACGCCCGGGTCCCAGCCTCAGCGGCGTCCTAATGGCCGCAGGTTCCAACGTGCGTGCCAATTTTCGAGAGTTTTCGGGCACGTTAAGGCCCCCAAAAGTGCCCGGATGATTGAAATAAAAAATAAAAAAAAAAAAAAAAAAAAAAAAAATAATAATCCTTAGAAGAACAATAGGGCCCTGCGCCTTACTGGCTTGGGCCCTAATAATCCTTAGAAGAACAATAGGGCCCTGCGCCTTACTGGCTTGGGCCCTAAAGATGCAAATAAACAGTATTTAATCAAGAGCAGCGAGTGATTCCGTCTTTTCTTTTAATTCACATTGAAACAGATCTATATTAAGATCTACTGTAATGCATGGATCAAATATAATGTTACACATCAGATTTCCCCCTAACTATTAAATAAACGTTCATGTCAGTCATAACAGATTATGATGTGACTCTCGCCAATACATATTTCACAATAATGTACTTTATAAGGGAGATCGGGCGCTCACGGAAATGCGGTCTTAGGCACTTATGCTTTGCAAATGTCAGTCAACACAATCGTCATCAGTATGGGTTTGAAAATCATATTTCACTGGTTTGGACTCATGTCATCGAGAATTCAATATGAATATTAACAAAGCTGGAATGCTGCGCTTTGCAACAATAGATTTATAATTTGTGGTGAGAAGCATAGCCGTCCTCCAGAAGTGTGCAGAGAAAAAGGTTCTCCTCTCAGAAAACATACAAATAAAGATCATTTTAGATGTTTAATTGCTATTTGGAGCATTGGGATCGCTAGAAGTGGGCTTAATGAATTCAAATTCGACCAAAACTGACATTTTCCACTTCTTTTGCCTGTAGCTCAAAATTAGCCCGTGCGACTTCCGAATGGGTCACATTTAGACTACACCAATTTGGAGTTACTGCTGTAAAATCATGATGATGGGATCTTCATCAAAGTTCTTTGTCAATTTATTTGTTTGTTTGTTTGTTATTCAAGTTATAGTTCCAGTAGCTGTTATTAGAAACACACACAAACAAACTCCATGTCTATAATGGCTTTATTATTATTATTATTAGAATTAGAGTATGTTTTACAAGAAACTAAGATTTCAGTTTTTCTGTTTAAAAACTGTTTTTATTTCAGTGTGTTAGCCTGGTTTCTTTGCTACTATTTATGAAATTGATCAATCTCTAAATGAATAAGGTTTCAGGTAATTCCTTTACCATTTTTCTCCCATTGAACTTTAGCAGGTAATTGTTGTTTATTTAATTTATTTATTTATTTTTATCTTATTGCCATGTAAAAAAGCACCTGAGAGGATTGGTTTTGATAAGTCAAGCTGTAATTAAACCACATCTGTTTAATTTACTGCCCTTGTTTTACACCTAATAAATGTTCAGGAGTTGCGTTTGTTGGATTGATGTTATTCCTACCTTTTTCTGCGTTGCTCTGCGATGGTCCTGTGACAGGTGTCTGGGACAGGTGAGGTTGAGCTCTTAACTCCTCTGAGGAACTCACCTGTCTGACTGGCTCTACCCGTCTGCTGAGGTCACGTGTGAAGGGCCCCGAGGACGCCACAACATTCACACGCTTCGAGCTGCATCATGTTTAATTATGCTAATAAGACGTCCTTTACAGCTATAAAGTATAATATTTGAGAAACTGCAAACTCCATGTGCAAAAGTCTTGATTGCTGACAAAGCGATATCATTGTTAAGATTTTAATTTTTTTAAGAGGTTAGCTCAAACAATCCTATTTTAATAGAAATGAACAGAGATGCTGTGTGTTTGGTGTGTTGTCAAGCTGGCATGATCAGAATGTAGATGATCGATGTGTTTCTCTGTCCGGAGGACACGGACATCTCAGTGTAACCTCAGGTGCTGTTCGGTGCATGTACAGGTGTGTGTGTGTGTGTGATGGAGGGTTTGAGGTGTGTCAGTTTGACTGAATCAGCAGGTGTAGGTGTCTAGTTTGTCACACTTTCACTCGACTGTAAACAGGAGCAGGTGAGGACAGGACAGATGCAGGCAGGTCTGCACAGGTGAGCGGCTCAACAGGTCCTGAGTACGGCAGAGATGGGATTATTGCTGCAATAATATCTCCAATTAAAAAAGGGAATGAATATATATATACACACACACACACACACACACAGTGCCCTTCATCAGTAGACAAAATGTATTGTATTATATAATATAATAATATTTATATAAGTGTATTAGTTTTTATTTGTATTCTATTCATTGTTTTGAATTTATTTATTTTTGTTTTACTTTATCTATTAAATAATGCCTATAAAAGAATTCTATTCATTTTTATGTAATTCATATTTACATAAACAATATAGATTTTATTACATTTATTTTCTTCATTCTCTTGAGCCATATTTATTTATTTTATTTAGGCAATACTATATTACTTATTTATTAATTTGTAAATGAATTCATTATTTGTACTGATATATTTTTATACATTTGTTTAACACACACACTTCTTCTATTAAAATTAACATCTTTCTCTCAGTTATATCACGTTAGTGACGATGAAAAGAACCTATTGTATTATGTGGGTCATTCCTGATATCCGGTAACATTTTGGCTTCATCATTTTTGGAAAAAAAGTTACATGGTTTTAATGTTTTAGCATTCAAAATAGTGACATGTTTAACTAAATGGAAGACATACTGGTCAAGCTCAGTGACTTAAAAAATAATAATTATGGGTATATTGTTCAGACACTCGCTGTGAATGTATTCCACCCTGTTAGGGGCATATACATAGTTACCACAACATTTTAATAATGTAAATGTTAAACAATAATGAGCAAGAATAAGATATGTCCCTTATGCCATAATGGTATTTTTTATTCTTGAAACAAAAACAAAACAATTATTAATGAATAGAATATATCTTGATTATTAAGAACAGGTTCTTTTTAGTGCCCATTTGTGCCAACAGGATGGTAAATAATATAAAATGTATGCTCAAAAAACATATATATGCTGGCAATGCTCCTCACCTCACAAAATAAGACAAAGGTATGCCAAACATTTAATGCTATACTTTCTAATTTTTATTTAAAATGACTTGTCTAACAGGGTGGAACGGAGCATAACAGGGTGGAACACCAGTGTTAACAGGTTCTAACAGCAAAGCTTTCTGAAACTGTCCTGCATGGTTTGCCATCTGTAAAGTGTGGAACTGCACCTGCATAATATTGTTTTGAAACAATACACAAATAGCTATGTGGGTATAACTACAATCAAATTCAACATGTATCAGGCTTTAAAAATAACTTTTAATTTAAGTGAACTTAAAACAATCTTCACTTAAACCCATTATAGCAATGTCGTATTTATGTGGCCATCCTACCTGTCTAACAGGTACACTCTTAAGAAAAATGGTTCTAAACGATACCAAATTAGGGTTCTTTGACTTGAAACAATAGCAGAATCCTTTTTGGTGCTAAATAGAACCTTTTTTATAAGTTTCCATAAAGAACCGTGCTTTGAAAGTCCTATGTATGACCCTTTTTAATAACAGTTTATTTTCATTCATCAGTATCTTTATATTATTAATACAACTTGAAAGTTACTATTTAAATATTTTTTATCTGATAAAAGATTTTAAGAAATACATAATTTTCCTGTTAAGAGTATGTTGACAGTCTGTCTTGAGCGACAGAAACCCAGATATCAGGCTTTGACAGATACAGATCTGAAAAACTGAAGTATAATGAAAAGAACCATCTCAGCATATGAACTACATGCAAAAAAAAAACTTTAAAGGACCAACTTTTTTTGTAGGTTATATTCAGAAATAAAGTTATCAAACACTTTACAGTCTTAACTGCATAAATTATAAATGAAATATAGACTAGTCCATAAAGCTACAATTATTGCTGTTACCTTTGTTCTGTGATTTGATAGCTTTGTTGCTCTGATGCACATCTCATTTTCTCACAACTCTTTAAGTTCATTTAAGATGTTATGTAACTCATTTTAGACTGCGCTTATGAGGATACCCAACAAAACAGGATTCAATATTTTAATATTTCCCTGCTCGCACTAGTTAGGTGGTATTTTTTTCGTCCAAGCTCGGGTTCTCTACCAGAGACCTGGGAGCTTAATAGTTCTGCAGAGTATTTTATACTTATATATATACATTTGAAAAAAAAACTGTAATATTGTGAAATATTTTTACAATTTAAAATAACTGTTTTCTATTTTAATACATTTTAAAATGTAATGTATTTCTGTGATGTGCAGCTGTATTTTCAGCATCATTACTACAGTCTTCAGTGTCACATGATCTTCAGAAATCATTCTAATATACTGATTTACTGCTCAACAAACATTATTATTATTATTATCAATGTTGAAAACAGTTTTGTACAATTGTTTTTGTCAGGATTATTTGATGAATATAAAGTTCAAAAGACCAGCATTTATCTGAAATAGAAAGCTTTTGTAACATTATCACTACCGTTGAAAAGTTTTGGGGTCAGCAAGAATCTCTTTCTTTCTTTCTTTGGAAAGAAATAAATACTTTTATTCAGCAAGGATGCATTAAAGTCATCAAAAGTGACAGTATAGACATTTATAATGTTGCAAAAGCTTTCTATTTCGGATAAATGCTTTTCTTTTGAACTCTCTATTCATCAAATGATCCTGAAAAATCTCCGGTTTATCTCCGGTTTAGCATGCTCTGTGCGTGAGAGTGAGCGTCTGAACCAGCAGAGGGCCCCGGAGCCGCAGTGGTGAGGTGAACTCAACCTGAGTCCCTTCCAAGCAGAAACATGCCGTTTGTTAGGTATTAAGTGAACCTTAAAAAAAAAAAAAGAATTAATATATAAATCTAATATTGAAAATAACTGTGATACTTTGTTGCTTTCATGATATATTAGTGGAAAATGTCCACACTTGTGGTTATTAATGCTAATACATGATTTAGTATGATGGTAAATGGCTCTGTTCTGTTCTCTTCTACACCATTGTACTCTATTCTGTTCCTTTTTGTTGTACTGTATTCTGGTGTACTCTACTATATTCTTTTCAGTGCTGTGCTCTATTATGTTCTGTTGTACTTTTATGTTCTATTCCATTGTGCTCTATTCTGTTCCATTCTATTGTGTTGATATTCTATTATGTTCTATTCAATTCTGTTGTTCACTGTTCTGTTGTATTCTGTTGCAATGCATTTTATTTCACCGTACTTTGTTCTGTTTTATTTTTGTATTGTGCTCTGTTTTGTCTATAAAGCAATGGTCCTACAAATATAAATACGCTTAGTTTTATTCATGCAAAATATAATTTTTCCCCCTGTAATTTCGAGGTGGGTCTCCAGGCCACATTTCACCCCAAAATCAAAAGGAAAAAAATACATATTTGCATGAATAAAACTAAGCTTATTTATATTTGTAGGACCATTATTTTATTATTCTTAATAATGATTAATATTATTGTAATACAGTGTTTTTAAACCAGGATAAAATGAAAGGGAATGCAATATATACTGCCCAAAAAGATAAATACTTGAAAATATAATTCACCTATAGTTTTATTTTTTATTTTTTTATTTTTTTCCAAATATATATGAGATTTGGGGTGAGATCTGTACTTCATGATCAAGAAAATAACATTGCACTGCAAAATATTGGCTTTGTTTTCTTACGACAGAATATAAAGTAATATTTTGAATGTGAGGTTCATATATTTGAGATGAGATATATTAATTAGTGCACATGTAAGTGTTTATAGTAAATAATTATTTATATGTAAACATTATATGTGCGTGTATATATATATATATAATATAAATATAAATGGGTAGTTGAAGTATCAATGTGTCCTATGGTGTGACGGTGGCGATAGACCAGACTGGGTTGGATCCATTTGCAGCTTTTATTAAGATTGGTCAAACAGGCAGGGTCAATCACCAGCAAACTCGAGAAAATAGGCGGAAGGTCGAGGCAGGCAGCGAGAATCAAAAGTCCAATAAACAAATCCAAGTCGGGGCAGGCAGAGAACAATCAGCAACGATACACACTCCAGGGTCGAGAGGTATAAAACAAACACGGGTAATAACGCTCATAAATGACAGCCGGTGCAAATCAAGACTTCGCAATGAGGTGCTGTGTGTGAATGGCTTTTATGTGTGTTAATGAGATGCAGGTGTGGAGTGCAATCAGTCCCAGGTATGAGGCATGATGGGAATTGTAGTCTGAGGTGGCGTGCAACAGTTAGTGTAGTGCAAGGGTTCATGTGGTGAGCGAATGACCTCTGGTGGTGAGTTAATGGAAGTTCATGGCCAGGATTCCTGACAGACGGAAAAATGTACACAAAAAACGTTTTTAACAATTCTCAAAAATCATGTTTTTTCATTATGCATTCCAATTCATCTCAATCAAACTGCAGTTGGGTTATTTTGACTCGGTTAAAAAGTAACTTTAAAAACAGCTAACTAACACAAAAACAAATAAACTAATAATCATTGACCAAAACAAACTATTAAACTATTTAGGTATGATATTGTAAGGTACAGATGCATTAGTATTTGTAATAGATTGATCAAGAAACAAATGAATCATCACATTTGTGTATAATTTTGTTTGTTTTTGTAGTTGGATTTGCTAAAAACCAGGTGGTTCGTCTGAGCTCCGGACAATTCCTCTGCTTTCAGGACGCGGGGTGTGTGTGTGTGTGTGTGTGTGTGTGACATGTACCACCTGTGAGTGTAAATACTCTCCTAATGACGGTGTGTGTTTGACAGAGCTGTCAGAGGAGACTAAAGTGTGTGTGAGATGGTAAAACATGTAAATCCACCTTTTTGTTGGGTTCACGATGGCATCTGTTGTGTTTCATGTTGATGGAGAGCCGATGAGTCACTGTGATACTCAATACAGAAACACATGCTTCAGATTGAGTGTGCGAGTCCCCTGCGGTGTGTGTGAAGTTCATGAGAAATTCACACATAATGGGGGCTTTCCATTGACTTCTGTTGTTTTTGTGCTGCGTTTGCTGGCAGTGCAGTCCGTAATAATGATGATAAAACCAAACATATACGCTTGTGTGAGTGATTTAGTGTGGTAATGTTCAGCATGAGCCCTCGCAGTGATGTTGTGTAATCAGATCTGTGATGGTGAAGCTGATGTGTCAGTGAGCGTCTCTCCTGTGGAGCTGCTGGAGCCGATCGTGTCCAGCTCTGTCGCAAGAAAGACAAGCCTTCCCTCACTCTTCAGACTCACACAGATGAGCAGTTCTCTCACCGTTCACTCAATCTCAGGTCGATACAAACCTGTGTGTTTCTTGCTTCTATGCAACTTAAAAGGAGATGTTTAGTTGAATGTTCAAGCTCCTCATTTCCAGACAAGCGATCAACTCCATCAAGCCCCAAACATAAAAATCACTTTAAAAATAGTCCCATTTTCAGTCTGTTTCTCACTCAAAGCATTATATGACTTAATAATATTTGTGGACTAATATATATATATATATATAGACATATATATTAGGGGTGGCACGGTACATGTATTCGTACCGAGCCATCACAGTACAGACATCTCGGTTCGGTGCATGAGGCCTTACGATGAATACAGGCAATTGACCCTCAATCTAGAAGGGGGCCGCAGTAATGCAGCGCTGTTTGATAACCGCCAGCAGAAGAACAGCGAATGCTAGGTAGCGCCATGCGTATCCCTTCTAGCCTTTAGAGATGAGCACTTGAAAACAAAGCCCACTAGACAGTGACCGTGTGCTGATTCTGAACGTGTCTCTCACATAGACTGACAAAGGAGTATACTTTAAAGCAGGGCTTGAAAACGAAAAAAAAAAGGCAATCGGTTCACTCCGAGCAGAATCGATACTTTAACGTTTCCGTTCCTGCGTTCCTCTGTAATTTTACCGTTCCATAGAAAAAATAACGGTTAATAATGTAATTGTTTTAATTGTCTTTGCCTATAATAATAATAATAATAATAATAAAGTACAGTGTTTCTTTCCACAAAAAGAAAAATAAAGGGGGAAAAGAACAGGAATAGATGGAGCTTAGTCACAGCCAATACGGCATCATCTTTTCTAGATTTGCCTAAATGTAGGCTACTAAACAAAATATATAAATATATATATGTAATATTATTATTATTATTATTACTACTGTTAACTAAAGCTATTCAAATTGTTTTCATTTGCTGAAAATGTGCTGAAATCATATAAAATAGAAATATTAGGTGGAAAAAAAAAGAAAAAGTTAACTAAATAAATGAGTTGAAGTACTGAAATTACTCAAATGTAAACCTAAATAAATACAAATTAATGATAAATTAATGCAAATAACAAAAGCATATAACATAATTTCTAAACGTAATAGTAATTGAAAATATTAAATATTGTATAGTAAATATACACAATAATATATTATTAAAACATTATGTAAATAAATACTATGATATAACTTATACACACACACATACATCATTTTAAAATAACTGATGAGGCTGAATGTTAATTTTTGGTTGAAATGGTCTTTTAGTAATAAAAGAATCCATATGAGTTATATTTCTGACTTTACTGTACTCTCTGCTGTTTGTGGGTGTTTTTGATGTTGTGAGTGTTTCTGGTTGTGATTTACGCCTCTCGTAATCCTGACACATGCCCCTACAGATGTATCTCCATTAGTTCTGTTGACTTTACTCAGATGGTGGTTTTATGGCTGGTTATTTCGGAGGGATTTTGTCATGCGCTGGTTTCCAGAGGCCAAAATCAGCTCTCCTTGAGGTTCAGAGGAACGCCAGGAATCCTGCTCTCCTCCAGGAGCTACCGGGACTTAAACACAGATCCATTAGGACAAAACCAAATGCTGCTTCACATAAAACACCTCCCGATGATCCTCTGATGGAGATTACGAGATGGTCACATATGAATCGAAGGCGTCATTCTGCTTTAAAATCACTGAACATTTAAAAATCAGAAAGTGCAATAATTTTGTCCTTGTGTGCATATATGTTGCTGATTTAAAGTATAGTTTGTTAATTAGCATAGTATGTTTTGTTAAGTTATATATGAACATCAAAACACACTTCCTGCCTGATGCTTTGATGATAATTATGTGTGTTTCAGGATGACTTTATGAAGCCTCAGAGAGTTAGACTTCAGTACGAAGCTGCTGCAGCGAATCCAACCGCAGTGAGTAATAATAAAGTTAAGACATTTATAATGTAATAGAAGATTAATAAACGCTGTTCTTTTGAACTTTCTATTCATCTGTGAACCCTGAAAAATAAAATAGATCAGTTTCCACAAAAATATACTGTTTTCAACATGGATAATAATCAGAAATGTTTCTTGAGCTGTAAATCAGCATATTATTTAGAATGCTTTCTGAAGATCATGTGACACTGAAGACTGGAGTAAAGATGCTGAAAATACTGTTTTGATCATAGAAATCAATTACATTTCACAAAATATTCACATAGAAAACAGCTGTTTTAAATTGTAATAATATTTTACAATATTTGAAATATGAACCAAATTGATACACCAGGACAGAAACATGGTCTCGTGTATTTTTCATAAGCAGCATCAGCAGGAGGGCCAGCAGTTATTTTTACAGTGTTAAGGTCTTGAGGTCTGGTTTGTTGATTTGACCTCTGACCCCGGGTCACAGCGGGCGGAGTGGCGACAGACCGAAGAGCTGCGGCGCTAAACAAACAGAGCACCACTGATCACATGACAGGAAATGAGGCGGACCAGTGAAAGCGGCTGTTGTGTTTTGGTGAAGGTGTGTGTGTTGGTTTAGGGTGTAACTTGAGTTTGTGTTGTGATCTGCCCAGGCTTTACTCTATACACACACACACACACACACATTTATAAATGTAGAAATGTTTTCTAACTTTATAAACTTCTTCACTGTTACTTTTGATCACTTTAATGCATCATTGATGAATAAAAGCATTCATTTCTTTAAAAAACACACACACCTTAAATCCCATATTTGCCACTAACGTTGTGTGTGTGTGTTTTGTCAGATTGTGTGTTGTAAAGTGTCTCGTGTTCCTGAGGGCTCCACTGAACGTTACACCAGGTGGATCAACTCTCTGAGTCCAGAGCAGGTCTCACTCTCATCAAATCAACATTCATTTTCTGAATGCTATTTTATTGATCTTAATTTGAAAGATGCATCAATACAAGTTTTATTTTCTACATTTTTTTGGACTTGGTAATGTTTAATCAAATATCATAACCAGCTCTTCTCGAAGCATTTAGTTGGCTTAAACTCCGCCCCTTTTTTACTATCCAAGCTCACGTTCAGATCCGTATGTGACCCTGGACCACAAAACCTTAAGTAGCTGGGGTATATTTGTAGCAATAACCAAAAATACATTGTATGGGTCAAAATGATCAATTTTTCTTTTATGCCAAAAATCATTAGGATATTAAGTAAAGATCATGTTCCATGAAGATATTTAGTGAATTTCCTACCGTAAATATATCAAAACTTAATTTTTAATCAGTAATATGCATTTCTAAGAACTTAATTTGAACAACTTTAAAGGAGATTTTCTCAATATTTAGATTGTTTTGCACCCTCAGATTCCAGATTTTAAAATATTGTCCTATCATAACAAATCATACATCAATGGAAAGATTATTTATTCAGCTTTCATATGAAATAGAAATCTCACTTTTGAAAAATTGACACTTATTACTATTTTTGTGGTCCAGGGTCACATATATATATATTTAGCTTAGCATTTTATTATGAATTCAGCATTTAGTGTTAATTAATTCAAAATAATTTAATTTCACTTCGTTGCCAGGACAGAACATTTCATTTTTTTCATTTCATTAAATGGAAGTTTAGTAAAATATTTTATTTTGTTTCAGCTTTATTTTAACTTACAAACTTTTTAAATAGTTTTCGCTTTAGTTACCAATAACTGATAGCAATGCTGGACTCGATTTCATGCAGGTTTTTATCAGTTTTGGAAATTAATTGTATCGTGAAAATTGATTTGTGGTTCTTTTTATTTTTCAGTAAAAATGGAGTCCATTATAAAAACATTAATGAAAGTTACTTATTTTTTCTTCAGAATATTGTGTGCTTTATTAAGGAAGTGAAGGAAGTGGCTCTGAAGAGTGTGTCTCTTTCATGACAGTCTGTTTGATCTCTGTATATCTCAGTGGGTGTGTGTTGCCAGGATGTGTGTGTGTGTGTGTGTGTGTGTGTGTGTGTGTGTGTGTGTGTGTGTGTGTGTGTGTGTGTGTGTGTGTGAGTGAGGAAAGGCGAGGCGTGTTGTGTTATGAGGGGTCGCGTGCCACACGGTCAGTGGGTCGCCACCGAAACAGGATGTGTACCTGAAGACAGATATTTCCACGGAAACGGTGCGCGGGTGTGAGCGTAGAGCGTCACAAACGCTGGCGGGAAACGGATCCCGAGGGTCCTGAGGTCAGACTGATGTGTGGAACCTTCCCAAATCATCCCCAAAACACTCCAGTTACCATCCCAAACAGAGAGAAAGAACAAGTGCTGTTTCACACGGCAACATCAAATTCTAATAACACCCTAGCAACTGCCTGGCAACCATTCGAAACTGGCAGTGCCCTAGCAACCTATATGGAATTGCATAGAAATGGCCTACCAACCTGGCATACATCTATAGAAATATCATAGCAGCTGCCTAGCAACCACCCAGAACTTCCTAGCCATGTCGCAGGGACTACTAACAGCACCATAGGAACCACAATGAAAAACTCTGTAACTTTATAACACCTTAGCAACACTCTAGCAACCACCACACACAACCAGAACACCATGACGCCACTCTGCAATGCCCTAGCAGCTGCATGGCAACCACTCAAAACATCCTAGTAATGTGACTCCTCACAGCACCATAGAAACCATAGAAATCAATAGTAACATGCTAAGAACGCCTTAACAACAAGAACAACAACCTAACAACGCCTTAGCAACCATTCAAAACACCCTCTTAACTGTCTAAGAGCCATGCAGAACATCCTAGCAACACCCTATGCCTGCTCACATTACCCTAGTAACTGCCAAAACTTAGATACTGCATAGCAACCACGCTCAACATCCTAGCAACATCCTATGTCTGCTCACAACACCCTAGCAACTGCCAAAACCTTAGCAACATCATAGCAACCACTCAGAACATCTTAGCAATACCTTAGGGATTGCATGCAGCAACCTAGCAACAAGCAACTATTCTGAAAACCATAATAACAATAACACTAACACACTCAGAACATCTTAGCAACTGCATAGCAACACCCTAGCAACCTGGCGCACATCATGGCAGCATGTTTTAGATGATAAACGCTCATTTTTCAGTCATGAAAATCTGTTCTGAATGATTGTTTTCTGCTGTTAGTTTCTCCTCCGCATGTTCTCGTTCACTGAGAAGGGAGTCATGTTTCTCTTGGGTGTGTTTGCACATTCCAGACGAGGTTATCCAGTGAAACACACACACACAGTGTCCAGTGGGCAACATCTCCGTTACGACACACTCGCACCAGCTCAGTGTCAGAGTCTGAATATGGACAGACTCACTCTCACACACACACACAACCTTTGACACAGGACTAGTACGAACAGCAGGTTTTAGTTTGTTATTAAAGATGCTGATGTGATGTGAAAGTGATATTTCACCCAAAAATGAAAATGTTGTCATTAATTACTTACCCTCATGTCGTTCCAAACCCTTAAGACCTTCGTTCATCTTCCGAACACAAATTAAGGTATTTTTGATGAAATCTGAGAGCTTTCTGACCCTCCATAGACAGCAATGATATGACCATGAGCAAGGCACCAAAACGTAGTAAGGACATAGTTAACCCTCTGGGCCCTGAGGGTGTTTTGGGGGCCTGGAGAACTTTCGACATGCCCTGACATTTGTGCTTTTTTCAGTTGCTTATAAAAATATAAATAGCTAAAGTCTAATAACACTGTAAACAGCACAAACTGGGCTACAATAATATGTTAGCAGCATTTATGTACATGATTGTGTTTTTGAGAAATCAACGTTTATGCTTGGTTATTGAAAAACTAACATTTTGAAGTCACTGAAATAAGGCCATAAAACACATACAGAACAATTGTTCACAAGACTTTGGAGAAATGCCTCTTGTAGCCTAGAATGTTTGCTTCAAAATTATGTGAAAATCATCTTGTTTATTTGCTCACAGAAAACAATACATTGATTTAAATTTTTAAAGACATGTTTTGTGATTGAAAGCCAATATGCGAGGGAGTGGTAATGGGCTTGAATATTAAGTGATTCTCACCTGAGAGACAAAGGGCCCTCCCCTAAAGCTGCTAATGGGCCATCAGTGTGACTGTGACTGAGGCAGGTAAGCCAGAGAGTGTGAGGAGACTGAAAAATGGGTTTTTAAATTATTTGTATTTTATTTACAACACAGTATAATCAAAACATACATAATGAAGGTCAAAGACACTATTGTGCACTGATCTAACCACAGAGATGTGAACAGACTTTGACTCGTTCCTGCAACAGATTCTGTTCAACAAGTGAAACAAATATATCATACCTGATATTTACATGTTATTTAAGTGTTTCTGCTACTTTCCATGGATTCAAGAAGAAACTGTTCTGAACTTCTGATGTTGGTGCAGCGCTCTCAGAGGAAAACAGTTGGAAGAGACTGAAAGTCAGCAGGATTCATCATCTGTGGTGCAGGTGTCGGATTCAATAAAATACAAACAACCAAAAAAAAAAACATTTGTGAGCATGTTTATATCAATGCAAAAGATAGGGAAAAGTAAGTAGTCTTTTCATCTCTCCTGGTATGACAAAGTTAGCTGGCTGACTGGAAGTGCTGTGACAAAGAAAATGTACTGCTGGGAACGTAGGGCAGAATTTATGTAGAAATAAATAGTCAATTTTTATGATGTAGGCCGAAAATGAGCTTCCCCTCTTTGAAAGACCAGCAGCCGCCACTGATTTACACATACGAGGAATCTGTTTTAGTGACAGAAGCTCCACAGTGCAACAGAGAGACAGCGACAAGACAAGACACAGATAATACAAAGAATAATATACAAAACAGACACTGTAGAAAATAGCAAAAAATACAATATGTTATATAGATGATATGTGCATAACTGTACATACATAATTGTCTATATTATATATTGTGTTTTTTGCTATTTTGTACATTGTCTGTTTTGTATAGGCCTATTTGTATATTATTCTTTGCCCATATTCTTTATTTTAGGTTCAGTGGATAAGCACAAACTTAGGATTGTCAGAGAATCACAGTCACCTGCACCTTCATTAGCCAGATCCCAATCACCTGAGTACTGATTCCCCGCACCTGTCACCGGCTAATGAACAGCACTATATCCACTCACCACAAGCACTCCTTCCTCGTCCGGTCTACCGTTCACTACCCGAACCTAGCCTGACTACTAACCTTGTGTTACCTTCCTGCAGACCTCCAGATTCCCCCTGTTCCTGTTCTCCACCGCTCCTGGCTCTTCCTGGTCCTGTTCCTCCCCGCGGCAGTGCGCACCGCCGACTCCCCTTCCTGGATCCTGTTCCCGCTCCTCCACCCAGCATTCACCCTTGCACCTTTCCCAATAAACCCTGTATTGACCTTACTCCTCCGTGTCTCCTAGCCTGTTCGTGACAGAAGACCGGACCAACTACAGCACCGCGTGTCATGGAGTCCCGGCCACCCTCGGCCGTCGACACGCTGGAGGAGTTGGTCAATACTCTCCGGGCTTCCCTTCTTCCACCACCTGTCCCACCACCTGCCTCTGAGAGTCCCGTGGCCATTCCATCCAAGTACGCGGGTGATGCGGCGGGGTGTGGCGGCTTCCTGCTTCAAGTGTCCTTGTACATCGCGGCACAACCCCGTAAGTTCACCACCGAGAGATCGAAGGTGGCTTTTCTTACCTCCCTCCTGTCCGGCAAGGCGTTGCTATGGGCGCAGGCTATCTGGGACGCGCAGAGCACCATCATCAACTCCTACGAAGCGTTCACCAGCCACTTCAAGGAGGTCTTCGGAGTCGCCGCGGGACGCATCTCTGTGCAGGATCGTCTTCTTCGCTTACGCCAAGGAGAGGCGTCCGTGGATGACTACACCTTGGAGTTTCGCACTCTAGCGGCCACCAGCGGCTGGAACGAAGCAGCTTTACTGAGTGCCTACCGCCTCGGCTTGAATCCCCGCCTGCGCGCCCAGATGGCCATCTACGATGACAGTGTAGGACTAGAAACCTTCATGCAACGCGCTTCTCGCATCTCTCAACGCCTCACCGCCTGCCTCGAGGATGAGTCCGCCCCCCCGTCAGCTTCACCCGCTGCAAGCTCCCCAGTACCAGAACCCATGCTCGTAGACACCGCCCGCCTCTCCCGCATGGAACGTGCGCGCCGCCTCGCGGCCAACCTATGCCTCTACTGCGCGAAACAAGGACACTTCATCCGGGAATGCCCCGTCCGACCTCCACGCCCCGCGGTGAGTACCCTTCAACTTGAGCCAGATATTTCTTCATTATCACTGATGCCAGTACAACTCCTCACCCCAGACTCCTCTCTTACAGTCTCCGCCCTGGTCGACTCGGGCTCCTCGGGGAACTTCATTTCCCAAGCCCTACTAACCCACCTCAATCTCCCCCGGAGGCGGCAACCCCAGGAGCTCCGAGTCGAGACCATCCAGGGAAAACCGCTGGGGCGTGGTAGAGTGAGGTATCGCTCTCCTCCCGTAACACTCCGGGTCGGCTGTCTACACGAGGAGTCCATCACCTTTCTGGTACTGGAGGGGCCCACGGTGGATATCATCCTGGGACGCCCATGGCTCAATCTCCACTCTCCAGTAGTCAGATGGGATCCATGCGAAGTCACTCGCTGGAGCGAGTTTTGTTCCCAGTCCTGCCTGCAGTCAGTACAGAGGATCCCTACGAACCCCGCCCCCCTGACAGTCTGTTCCACGCTAGTAGAAAGTCCTGAGCCCCAGGTGAAGTGTACCGTCCCATCTGACTACCAGGCGTTCCAGGATGTCTTCAGCAAACAGGCAGCCACTCGCCTACCACCGCACCGGCCATGGGACTGTGCCATTGACCTGCTGCCTGGGGCAAAACTTCCTAAGGGTAAGATTTACCCCCTGTCCATCCCGGAGCGCAAGGCAATGGAGGAGTACATCAAGGAGGCTCTTCAACAAGGCTTTATCCGGCAGTCAACATCCCCCGCCGCCTCGAGCTTCTTCTTCGTGGGCAAAAAGGACGGAGGCTTGAGGCCCTGTATAGATTACCGCACACTCAACGAGCAGACCGTCAAACTCCCATACCCGCTTCCCCTGGTCCCGGCCGCCCTCGAGGAACTCCGTGGGGCCCGCATCTTCTCCAAGTTGGACCTGCGAAGCGCGTACAACCTCGTGAGGATAAGGGCGGGCGATGAGTGGAAGACGGCGTTCCACACTCCATCTGGGCACTACGAGTACCGGGTTATGCCGTACGGCCTCTCCAACTCACCGTCCGTCTTTCAAGGCTTCATGAACGAGGTGTTCCGGGAGTTCCTCCACCAATTCGTGATCGTCTACATCGACGATATCCTGATTTACTCCCGGAACCTGGCCGAACATCGCCACCACGTTGAGCAGGTCCTCCAGCGGCTCAGAGAGCACCGGCTCTACCTTAAACTGGAGAAGTGCGAGTTCCATCGCTCCACGGTACAGTTCCTCGGCTATACCATCAGTCCCGAAGGAATCCAGATGGACCAGGGGAAGGTCCAAGCGATCCTGGACTGGCCCCTGCCACAGACGGTCAAGGAGCTACAGCGCTTTTTGGGCTTCGCCAACTTTTACAGACGTTTCATCTGCCAATTCAGTCGACTGTCGTCACCCCTCACCTCCATGCTCCGGGGTAAGCCCAAGTCTCTGTCCTGGAGCCCCGAAGCCCACGAAGCGTTCCAAAAGCTCAAGGAAGCCTTCAGCACGGCCCCTATCCTACGCCACCCGGATCCCCAGCTCCCCTTCGTCGTGGAGGTCGACGCCTCCACCACAGGAGTCGGGGCCGTGCTGTCCCAGCACCACAACGAGCCTCCCAGCCTCCATCCTTGCGCTTACTTCTCGCGGAAGCTGTCCCCTGCGGAGGTAAACTACGACATTGGCAATCGAGAGCTGCTGGCCATCAAACTAGCCTTGGAGGAGTGGCGTCACTGGCTGGAGGGAGCCGCCTGCCCCTTCACTGTCATCACGGACCATAAAAACCTCCAGTATCTAAGAGATGCCAAACGCCTAAACCCCCGTCAAGCACGCTGGGCCCTCTTCTTCACTCGGTTCTCCTTCACTATCACCTACCGCCCCGGAATCCGCAACACCAAGGCCGATGCTCTCTCCCGCCTGCATGCCCCAGAAACACCCACAGACCCCGAACCCATTCTCCCTCCAGCCCTCATAGTCAGCCCCATCCAGTGGACACTTGACGACAACATCCGTGACGCCACTCTCACCGAACCCGCCCCGCAGGGAGGCCCAGAAGGGAAAATTTATGTGCCCCGCTCCCAACGCCTCACCCTTCTGGGCTCAGCTCACGAAGTACCGGGCTCTGGACACCCAGGCAGCCAGCGAACCCTCTCACTCCTCCAAGCTCGGTACTGGTGGCCCGGTATGACCGCGGATGTCATCAGGTACGTCCGAGGGTGCTCAGTCTGTGCCATGTCCCAGTCTCCTCGCCATCTGCCCGCGGGCAAACTGGTTCCCCTGCCCATTCCCCAGAGGCCCTGGTCCCATCTCGGTGTGGACTTCGTCACCGACCTCCCTGAGTCTGAGGGCCACACCTGTGTCCTAGTTGTGGTTGACCGCTTCTCCAAGGCCTGCAAACTCATCCCCCTCAGGGGCTTGCCCACGGCATTGGAGACCGCCGAATGCCTATTCCACCATGTGTTCCGCAATTTCGGCTTACCGGAAGACATCGTGTCGGACCGTGGCCCTCAGTTCGTGTCCCGGGTCTGGAGATCCTTCTTCCGCCTCTTGGGAATCACCGTCAGCCTGTCCTCGGGCTATCACCCCCAGACCAACGGCCAGACTGAGCGTAAGATCCAGGAGCTCGGACGCTACCTCCGGTCATACTGCTCCCCCGATCAGCACAGCTGGAGCCGTTTTCTCCCATGGGCCGAGTATGCACAAAACTCCCTTCGCCAGGCCACCACCGGTCTCACCCCGTTCCAGTGCATGCTCGGCTACCAACCCCCTCTGTTCCCCTGGACGGAGGAACCAGCGGAGGTTCCAGCTGTGGACCACTGGTTCCGAGAGAGTGAGAGGGTTTGGGACTCAGCACATATCCATCTTCAGCGGGCAGTGCGGAGACATAAACGCTTTGCGGACGTCCGGAGATCCGAGACCCCCCAATACCAGCCAGGAGATCGGGTCTGGCTGTCGACCAAGGACATCCGTCTCCGCCTGCCTTGCAAAAAGCTGAGTCCCCGCTTCATAGGTCCGTTTAAGATCCAGAGGCAGGTGAACGACGTCACCTATGAGCTTCAGCTCCCCCCCAGGTATCGCATCCACCCCACCTTCCACGTCTCACTGCTCAAACCCTTCTCCCCCTCTACACCAGGAACCACGGGACCGGACGCACCCCCTCCTCCGGAGATGATCGATGGGGCTGAGGTCTACCGGGTCCGCAACATCCTGGACTCGCGGCGACGGGGCGCCCGGCTCGAGTACCTGGTGGACTGGGAGGGGTATGGCCCAGAGGAAAGATCCTGGGTGGCCAGGGACGACATCCTCGACCCCTTGCTCCTCGAAGAATTTCACCGCAATCACCCTAGTCGTCCCGCACCCAGAGGCCGAGGCCGCCCCCGTCGCCGTGGTAGGGCGTCAGGAGCCGCCCCTGGAGGGGGGGGTAATGTCAGAGAATCACAGTCACCTGCACCTTCATTAGCCAGATCCCAATCACCTGAGTACTGATTCCCCGCACCTGTCACCGGCTAATGAACAGCACTATATCCACTCACCACAAGCACTCCTTCCTCGTCCGGTCTACCGTTCACTACCCGAACCTAGCCTGACTACTAACCTTGTGTTACCTTCCTGCAGACCTCCAGATTCCCCCTGTTCCTGTTCTCCACCGCTCCTGGCTCTTCCTGGTCCTGTTCCTCCCCGCGGCAGTGCGCACCGCCGACTCCCCTTCCTGGATCCTGTTCCCGCTCCTCCACCCAGCATTCACCCTTGCACCTTTCCCAATAAACCCTGTATTGACCTTACTCCTCCGTGTCTCCTAGCCTGTTCGTGACAAGGATATGATGATAATTCACTGTAGTTCAGTAAAACACAGGACAAACCCGCAAATGGTTTTATTTTAAAGAACAACTGCGGTGACAAATAAGACAATAATACCAAATAGCCCATCAGCATGAACTGGGGTTTTATGAGTGGATAATGGGAATGAAAACCTTAATATTTAAACCTTAAAATTAATATTTTATTATTATTATTATTTTGCATATAGACCTATTTTAAATGTTTTTGTTTACTAAAACAGCTGTTATTAAATCTGACCAATCGAATCAAATATTATTAATGGGTTTTAGTGCATATTTAAGCAATAAATGTACATATATTTTCTCTGTAACATTTTTATTTATACTTTTTTATATAGGCTGTGCACAAATTAAATGACTGGTTTTGTGGCTCAATCCTTTAAAAAGAACCACTGGAATCACTGTATATTAGACCTACTGATTTTAGATTTTTAGTAGGCTAGTTATTATAGTTATTATATCTTTAATAAATAAAAAAATATTAATCACAGAGACGGTCTCTTTTACTCATTAAAAGTTCACATATATATTGCTCTGAATGATTTAATATTGGATAGTTCTGCAGGTCTATATGGCTGCAATGATCGAGTGTTAATGAATCTAAATTCATCCCGTACACAGATTAGAACAGGCACACAACGATCGCGTGGATACAGAAATAATTGGATTTTTAATATCTGATGTGATGTGGACACTTATTTACTATAATATAGGAACCTTTAAAAATGTTAAGAGAATCAATATAGGCTCAAATATTTTATTAAGATATAAACAAGGAAACATTGTGCTTGCCATGAAAACATTTTATTAGCACTTTATAACCTACAAGTTTGTGACGCATTGAGCAACGTAGACTATAACTCATCTCTTTAAACAACAACAAAAAACAGTTGTGCTTTAAAACGTAAAATCAGCCGCTTATGTTCGTGTTTGTCCATCTCTAAATTATTCTAAATTATCATCATTTGCATATAAAATCCCAATTTAGTGCTGATCCATGGCCTGCCGATCCTCAAGGCAATATGAATGAAGCACTATTCAGCCTGAAGAACCCAGAGGTGCTGTCATCAAGAGTTTATTTGTAAACAATGACTTCATCTGACTAAAATTACCATGGTTACTAATCAGATAATAATTAAGATAGGCCTAGGATACTAGTTAGCTCATAATATTTCTGTAATATGGCCAAATCAATTACAAAATTGTACACAAAGGAATGTGCATGCTCGGGTCTACACCAATAAGATTTGCCGTGTTATAAACCAATGGAATTGCACTCTGGAGTACTTGATGAAACAGACCTGTGTGCTTTTTTAGTATAAGTATGCAATATAATATTTCTCTCTAAAGAAAAAGTTTTTTTTTTTTTGTCTCTCAGTGGATGCATATGAATTATTGTCATTGATATCATTATCGCAATAAATAGCAGAAACTCTCATGATATATTTTTAAGTCCATATCGCCAAACCCTAAGTGCACACAGATCCCAGTGCTCTAGTTAGTTTTGTTGCCCTGAAGCACATCACTGATTTCATCTATTTTGTCATGATTGAAATATTCCTCTTTCCTCTCTCCCCTCCGTCTTTCATTCTTTCTCAGTCTGTGTGTGTGAGAGCGTCTGGCTCTCCCTGATCTTTAACTCTCGGTCTGAACACACGCGGCCAAAGTAAACTCATCAGAGCAGTGTGTGTGATTAGAGAGTGTTGTGAACATGTAAATGGTTTTTATCTGCCAGACGCTGTGTGACAGCATTGGTCTGTACAGACTGGAAGCTCAAATACTGCATAACAATCGCAGACAGTCAGAACATATTTGATGTTTAATATGTTTAATATGATGTTAAATCAGTGATTTTGGACCAATGAGAATTCGCTGTGGGCGGAGCTACTAAACACATGCGAGAAATGGAGACTAAACATCCTGCTTGGTGGACAAAACTCAGATTTTAAGTTTCGATGGTATTATTTGTCATCTCCTCATGTGTGTTAACTTTAACCAATGCAACGAATCCTGTCACGTGCAGTACAGAAACTGCTAATGTGTTGTTTTTGTCATAAATAGCCCATAATGCAATCTCATTGGTCTCACACTCCACATCGAATATGATCTGATTGGCTCTGATTCTTTAAGCATTTTGCCTTTAAATGAGGATATGACGATAGTAAACTTAACTGATGCTATAAGGCTGCTTACACTAGCGTTCAGAAGATTTAGGTAAAAAAAAATTTTCTTTTTGAGTCTCTTCTACTCACTAAAGCTTCATTTGGTCTTCATTTATTCATTTACTGTCACTTTTGATCAGTTTAGTGCATCTTTAATAAATAAAGTATTGATTTCTGTCCTAAATTAGCTGTACACGTCTCACGGGCCGACGGTCATCATGCCCACCTGGTTCTGTTCTCGTGACTGGTTTGAGAAAGTGGGTCCGTTTAGCGAGGGAAGGTGAGGCTCTTCTGATGTTAAAACAGATGTGAATCTCATGATCGGCGGTGATCTGAACTGATTCTCTGTCAGGGCGTTCCTGAGGATCTGCTCTTCTTCTACAAGAGTCTTCGTCGCGGAGGTCACGTGATCCTAACGCTATCATGAACACAGCTACACATTCAGTGCTGGAGTGAGTCAGTTTACAGTCACTGTGTCAGTCTGAAACTACTGCAACATAGTGCTGTCAATCAAAGAAAC
The DNA here is from genome assembly GCF_936440315.1 of Barbus barbus. Classification (NCBI taxonomy): domain Eukaryota; kingdom Metazoa; phylum Chordata; class Actinopteri; order Cypriniformes; family Cyprinidae; genus Barbus; species Barbus barbus. The sequence goes on along the minus strand of NC_136736.1, from coordinate 1,365,702 downwards.
ACAGACACGCCAGATATTTCGTAAATACAGTTGAATACAGTTAATACTGTATTTTTTATTTATTTTTTTCTTAAATATACTTTTTTCAACTTCAATTTTTTGTAACTTATTTCAAAAAGTGAAACTTTTATATATGTTACATTCATAACATGTAAAGTAAGACATTTCAAAAGGTTTTTTTTTTTTTTTTAATTTTGATGATTAGAGCTTACAGCTCATGAAAGTCAAAATCAGTATCTCAATATATTAGAATATTTATATTTGAGTTGCATTAAACGACCATCCCTACAGTATACATTCAGAGTATCTCTTGTTCTTTGAAACCACAATAATGGGGAAGACTGCTGACTTGGTAATGATCCAGAACCACAAAGAGGGTAAGTTACAGAGGGTCATTACTGAAAGCTGTGGCTGTTTACAGAGTGCTGTATCAAAGCATATTAAATGCAAAGTTGACTGGAAGGAAGAAATTGGGTAGGAAAAGGTGCACAAGCAACAGGGATGACCGCAAGCTTGAGAATACTGTCAAGTAAAGCTGATTCAAACACTTGGGAGAGCTTCACAAGGAGTGGACTGAAGCTGGAGTCAGTGCATCAAGAGTCACCACACTCAGACGTCTTCAGGAAAAGGGCTACCAAGCCACTTCTGAACCAGAGACAACGTCAGAAGCGTCTTACCTGGGCTGTGGAGAAAAAGAACTGGACTGTTGCTCAGTGCTCCAAAGTCCTCTTTTCATATAAATAAAAATTTAGCATTTCATTTGGAAATCAATGTCTGGAGTCTGGAGGAAGAGTGGAGAGGCACAGAATCCATGTTGCTTGAAGTCCTGTGTGAAGTTTCCACAGTCCGTGATGATTTGGGGTGCTGTGACGTCTGCTGATGTTGGTCCACTGTGTTTTATCAAGTCCACAGTCTACCAGGAGATTTTAGAGCACTTTATGCTTTCATCTGCTGACATGTTTTATGGAGATGCTGATTTCCTTTTCCAGCAGGACTTTAGCACCTGCACACACTGCCAAAACCACTTCCAAGTGCTTTGCTGACCATGACATTACTGTGCTTGATTGGCCAGCTAACATGCCTGACCTGAACCCCATAGAGAATCTATGGGATATTTTCAAGAGAAAGATGAGAAACAGTCGATCCAACAATCCAGACGAGCTGAAAGCTCAATAGTGCCTCAGCAGAGCCACAGACTGATCGCTTCCATGCCATTCCTCACTGATGCTGGAGTTTGTGCTAAAGGAGCCCCGACCAAGTATTGAGTGCATAAATGAACATACTTTACACAACTTGAACTTTTCTGCTTTGCAAATCCTTTTTTTTTTATTGATCTTAGAAAATATTCTAATATTTTGAGATACTGGATTTTGACTTTCATGAGCTGTAAGCTCTAATCATCAAAATTAAAACAAAAAACTTCTGAAATGTATTTACATGTAATGAATCTAAAATATATATGAAAGTTTCACTTTTTTAAATAAGTCATGATATTAATTTTTTTTTTTTAGATGTACATGTAGATGGATATATATAACCAAAATATAAATAAATAGCTAAATGTAATCAAAATAATTACAATAAATGAATAATTAAAAATATGTATTTTTATTTAAAATTCTGAAGGGACTTTAAACACTAAAATAAATAAATTAATTAAAAATAGGCATGAATATTTACACACGTAAATATATTTATAATAATTATGATAATAGCAATAATAATAAAGTTATAGTACTAAATAAACAACACGTAAACATATTTACACACGTAAATATATTTATAATAATTATGATAATAGCAATAATAATAAAGTTATAGTACAAATAAACAACATTAAATGAATTAAAAAAAAAATATTATTATGACTGTCAATCCATGAAAAACTGTGATTTTCCTGACAAGCAATGAAAGTGAATCATGATCCTCATCTGCATGTGTTTTATAATCCTGCATGACACATTCAGCTTGAATGTTGTTTTTGTTACAGTTTATCAGTGGAAAAAATATTTCAAGATCCTCGTATTCTCACGGGTCACTTCATCATTGTGTGTGTTTGTGTGTGTGTGTGTGTGTGTGTGTGTGTGTGAGAGTGAGTGTGTGTGTGTGTGTGTGTGTGAGAGTGAGAGTGAGTGTTATCTGTCTCTGTTTGGAATGAGTGGCATCCTCTGACTCAGGGATTCCGCTTGTTTTCTCTCCATGGGCCCAGCAGTCCAGCGGGCCGCAGCTGTCTGTCAGTCTGATTCTGTGTGTGTGCTCAGTGTTGAGTGTTGATTGATGGATCTCTATGTACAGAGGAAGCTCAGTGCTCTTTAAATAACCCAAAGCAGCATGTTTCCACCTGAAGCGCTTCTGCTTCCTTCGCTGTCGCTGCAGTGTGTGAGTGATGTGAGAGATTTAATTAACTGTCTCCTGTCCTCTGCTCTCAGAGAGACCATCTAGAGTCTCTGTGCCGACTTCCTGCAGGAGCGAGTGCTCAGCCAATGGGAATCTTCCACCGTCTGGAATGCTGGGAAACAGGGCCGCAGACTTTACCGCAGCTTGAGCCCCACCAATCAGAAGAAGGTACCGGATCCAAACATCACCGCACGCTGCCTCATGTTTACAAACGATAATATCAGGAAATACAGAATACACTTTAAAATACTAAAATAAATAATAATTCATTACAAATAATTCAAATAAATAAATCATCATCATCACACTTATTATTATTAATTATTTAGGAACTTAAAAATACATTAACATTTTAAAATAAAATTTGTGTTAATTATATTAATAATATATATTATTACATAAGGACTTGTAATCATAAGAATATAACAGGTAACGGCTCAAAACATTACATCAGATGTTTCCTTGTGTATTACAGTAATATAAGGAAATACAAAATAGATTTTTAAATACAAAAATAAATTCGTTTTTAAAAATATTATTATTATTAATGTGATTAATGTTATTATTTTATTACTAAGTAATTAAATTCTAAATAACTGAATAACTAAATAATAACTAAATAACTGTAGTATTTTAAAATACTATAAAAATTATTATATTAAAATAGTATTTATTTTACTACAGTAAATAAATAATAACAATTAAAAATAATCTAAATAAATTATTCATTGTTATTTTTATCATTATTAGTTAAAATACTGGACCTAAATACTGAATTAAATAAATAATCATGATTAATTAAAAAATACATTAGCATCATGCTACATAAGACAATTTATGAGATTAATAGTACACTTTTACTCAGAACACCACAGCACTGCAATAATGAATTAACATTGGATAGTTAGTTAATTAGTATTCAGTTCATTCATGTTTAATAATTCAGTAATTGAAGAGGTTGTGTTGTTCTTTATTGTGTCTGTGTTTGTGATCGCAGGTGAAAGCGTTCTGTGACGTAGATGAGAACAGCATTCAGAAAGGCTTTTACACGTACGAGGAGTCGAAGGTGGGTCACTTCAGCTCATTATAATCTCTTTATGATCAAACACTCGCTTTAATGCAGAATTATAGTGCTTATATATGCTTTAATACAGGAATATAATCATAGTTTCAGCTGGGAACATTTTCATGGGAATGTGGTTGATGTAAATGCAGAAAAGTGATTAGTTGTGCATATGTAGCGCTAGTAATGGATCAGTGTTTATGGTCAGACACAGATTAGCCGTCAGCTGTTTGCAGAAGTACATGCAGTGACTAATTAATTTCCTGGGAAATCCATCATTAGCCACATTAGCGTATGAAAGCACCAAAACCATGCAATCAACACAGGAACAGTCACTTCCTGCAGAGCAGCGATTATCTGAAGATGAAGAGATGAAACCACTCTCACTTGAGCTTATTAATAACCGCTAATTAAACAGTGAAGCGCTGATATTGCAGTTAAACACTCACTCGTTTTCTGTGTTTCTCTCAGGAACGGCCCAAACCCAGGATTCCTGTGCTGCACTTCACAAATGCATGACCACCATTCATCGTGTGTGTGTGAAGCTGGTGAGTGTGTGTGTGTGTGTGTGTGTGTGTGTGTGTGTGTGAGAGAGAGAGTGTGTGTGGAAACACTGTTTAATAGAACATAGGAAATTACTTTTCTCTAATATCTGACCGCTACACACACACACACACACACTCTCACTCTCACTCACTCACTCACTCACTCACTCACACACACACACACACACACACACACACACACACTCTCTCTCACACACACACACACACACACTCTCTCTCACACACACACACGCTCTCTCTCACACACACTCACACGCACGCTCTCTCTCTCTCTCTCTCACACACACACACACACACACGCTCTCTCTCTCACACACTCACACAATGCTCTCACACACACACACACACACACACACACCATCACTCTCACTCACACACACACACAAACTCTCTCTCTCTCTCTCTCTCTCTCTCTCTCACACACACACTCTCTCACACACACGCTCTCTCTCTCTCTCTCACACACACACACATATATTTATTTATGTATTTTTCTGAAAATACTGCAGTGTGCTGGATGGAGAAACTGAGAAGTTTATAAACAGATGGCATGGAAGAAGAGAGTACAACAAAGAAATTATTCTTAAGCTATGCTCCAAATGTACCATTTACCATTGAGATCACTGAGATCTAACTGTGTGTCAATATGTGTCCCCTCTTTATCTCTCTTTCCTTTTTTCTGTCCCTCTTTTAGGATAAACTTGAGGTCCTGGGAGTTCTTAGAGGTTCTAAAGTGGTTTTTTATGCATTTGTTGATGTCAGTTTTTCAATAATAAATTCTCATATTTTTTACATTTTTACTTGGGGGTATTGAGGGGGACTCTGCACGTGTGTGTGCATGTGTAATATTTGTGGAAACAACATTGTTAAAAAAGATTTGAAACACAGTCTCTGAGCGCTGCTACTTCACAGGACTGCAGAAGGATACTTTCTCGAAAACAACAAATATTACCCAGAATTCATTGTTTTTTGCAGGATTTTACTGTTGTAATGAAAAAACAGGATGTTACTGTCAGAATATGGCCTTTTTTTACACTGTATACATTGCCATTAGAGTAAAATTACTGAATCTAAACATAGGAGCCTGATAGAAATGCTCATGAAAGTTTCAGACGCACTTAGAGAGGCTTTTGCATCTGAACTCTTCAAATGTATATTTTATATCTATTTTTATCTAGCTGTTGGAGTGGGACTGAATCAATGTTGTGCTCGTGTTATGGCGCTATATTCGGTGAGCGGTCGTGTCCCGCGAGGCGTGTGCAGCCGTAATAACAGCGCGCGACTCAGCAGCATCTGATAGCAGTGTTTATAGAGCCCAGAATAACCGCAGCCACCTCGAGACACACGCCTGGAGTCACACACACCCTACAGAAGAGCCATGCCAAATACTGAATATACAGCCTACCGTTATTTATGGTTTTTGCCAGGACAACGAATTTCGGTATAGGCTATGATCACTGTATAGTAGCCTATTGTGTGTGACAGTTACACAGTCAAATACACAGAAGTACCCATGTTTTTGGACATGTTCCATGATAGTTTTGTTTACAGTAGACTGTACGGTTGTATCATGATGTTGTATCTTCAGTAGGCTACTGTTTGGGACTTGAAGGCCTACATTGAAGGTGCTTCACATACAACCACAGTACCACTAAATGGGGTTATAAACTTAAGTTATAACTTAAGACTTAAATAGGACTTAATTAACATAAATACAATCCTGTTCAAAAGGTTGGGATCAGTAAGATTTTTAGCGGGTTTTTTTTTTAGTCTATTATGCTCACTAAGGCTGATCAAAAATACAGAGAAAAAAACAAAAAAATACAGGAATATTATTAAAGGTTAAGAAGAACAGCATTTATTGAAAATAGAAATCTTTTCTAATCCATTTAACACATCTACTGAATGAAACTAATTTCTTTTTTTTAAAAAAAGAAAGAAGGGAAGAAAGAAAAAAAAGTATCCTGAAAGAAATAAATAAAGAAAGAATCACAGGTCCCAAAAAATATTAAACAGCACAGCTGTTTCCAACATTGATGATAAATCATCATATTAGAATAATTTCTGAAGGATCATGTGACACTGAAGACAGGAGTAATGATGCAGAAAATTCAGGTTTAATCACAGGAATAAATGATATTTTAAAGCACATCGAAATAGTTACTTTGAATTACAGTAATATTTCACAAAATTACTGTTAGATATATATATTATTTTCATTTGTGTATATTTGATCAAATAAATGTAAGATTGATACGCATAAGAAACTTCTTAAAAAACAAACAAACAAACAAATATTCAAATTCTTAATGATCCCAAGCGTCTGAACAGCAGTGTAAGTGTGTTGGCGGAGGTGTGTCGCGTGTTGTGGGCGGGGCTTGGGTTTGTATGAGGGAGAAAGTTTCTGCGGGTCTCTTCTCAGTGTCTGGGGTTCAGACTCACGCGCGATCATGCTCTTCATCCCGGATCTGTCTGCTCTTGATCCGGTCATGTTGTTTCTGATGTGATCCAGAGCGGCGGTGGTTTGAGATTTTCTACAGACTAGAAGAGATTGATGGGGGTTTTGAGGATGTTTTTATTCATTCTGTTATCAGCTCTGGTCCTGTGTGGATGTGCACAATATTCCAGTGACCAGTGCAACTGGAGAGGAAGGTGAGTCTTGCATTTCAATCATTATAAAGGTCTTAAAATAAAACGCTGTCGTTATTCTGTCCGGAGAAAATGCCTACAAAACTAATTACACATTAAAAACTATTGTTTTTGGATAGTACTTTGCATGATTGCATTGCATACAAAACAGGCTAAATATTTTATAAAATATCCTATTGATCATTGTCAATTCATCTTGCATGTTTGTAGCTATATGGAAAACTTTTGTAGACTATGCATTTTAGTACTATATAGGCCTATATATATATATATATATATATATATATAAACCCATTGCATCTTACACTTCTTAACAGTTATTGGAAGTCTTTGCATTTAAGAAATTATATATATATATATATATATATATATATATATTTTTTTTTTTTTTTTTTTCTTTGTTAAGAAGTGTAAGATGCAATGGGTTTAAATAATGAAATCCTGTGAGAGCTAGGTGATGGGGAAGGTCCGGGCATGCTCTTAAAGGACATTTATTACATTTTACCTGAAGACACTGATTCGCGAACCGATCGTCCTTATGAACCACTTCTTAACCGGAACGATTCGGATTCAGAAGGTTTGTTCGTAAATTATTACTCCAGTGGATTACAACTTTGTTTAAGCGTGAAACGTTTAACATGTATGCATCATTAGATCGCATCTGACACAATATACTTTGTCATTACAAGAAAATAATACGCGAAATGATTCACGAACTCCAAAAATGAACCGTTCGAAAGAATCGATTCACTAAAATGCATTCGCTAAAGCGAAAAGACGCCACTGATTTGTTTTCAATCGTATCTTATACGCCCATATTGATGTTCGTATCCATCTGTTCTCTCTCTCTCTCTCTCTCTCATTGACTGACTGTGTTTTGTCTGTTCTCTGGTTTAGTAGCTGACTCGCACTTTTCCTTTGAACTCCTTCATTTGACTCCTTGAAGCAGACCGCGCTGAATCTGGCCTCTATTACGCGCAGCGAGCTTAATTGACTCCAGAAAATGATTTAATAACGTTAATTAAAAGCAAGCCGGATGAAATGGGGGTCATGAGTGCGAAACTCGGCTCTTTTGCTCTGAGGACATTTGGCACTGATTTCAGCAGAAACCAAACCCCGTCTGTTTAATTATAACACCCCAGCTGGAGTCCAGCCATCATCCTCATCCTCATGAAGACCCAGTCCTTCAGTATTTGGTGGAAATGCAGGAATATGATCAATCTGTATTTTGGAATCAGCCAGTAGTTTTTAAATGCATGAGATTGGACAAACTCAACTAGTAAAGTGAATGGGGTTTTCAATGGTGCTTTTTTCAGAAGGAGGTCATGTTTTTTCATGCTGTACACCTGAAGAGTGTAAATCTCCAAGCCTCTGCAAACCCATCAGCTGCAATCCAGCCGAAACAGACACAAACGCTGTAATCATCCCGAAATAAGCCAAATCACAACCACTTAAAAGCTCTGTGGCGGGTAAAATGACAAAGTCACATCTGGATGAAAGCTTGTGCCATATATCGGCATGTAACCCTTCTCATATACGATACGCTTCTTGACTTCAGGTTGAGCTGATATCTCACACATCTGACATCTGATCTGTCCTGATGTTGCTCTTGGAGATGAGGAGCAGGTCACGGGATCAAAGCCGTGGACATCACAATTGGTCAAGCTCTCAGATTTCTGTGCCATTTGAAAAAATTAGCAATTCGTGCACTTTGGCTTGAACTAAAATAATAACAATAAGAAATGTATATAAATATTGTAAACAGGAATACAAATGACAAAAGCCCATAACAAAGTTAGTAAAACTAAATTGAAAATATGAAGATAATTCAAAATATTAATAAATAAGTAGATAGGCCTAGATGGTAGATATAGTAGATGCAATACTAGAATAACATTGGAAAGTTGGCAGTGCATGGCATTTTACATTCTTTAATGGTTTTATATATATTATTATATATATTTTTTTTATTATAATTTTTTTCTGTATTGCTAAAATTGTGCATTGCTAAATTAGTGCATATAAATACAATAATGAAATACATTTTGTGGTATTTTAGTTTTTCTATTCTATTACAGTATTTGTTAATAATTTAATAGTATTATTTAATATTTAATATTATTTAATATTTTAAATGAGCTTATACTTTCAGTTTTATTTTAAGTTTTACTAATTTTGTTATGTGCTTTTTCATTTTTATTTTTTATTTATTTATTTAATTGAGTTTTAATTCAGAAAAAATGTGGAAAACATCTGATTATTATTTTATATTATTTTTACTTTTTGCATTAAACATTTTGAATCTGTTTGGCTGTGATTCAGATTCCCTTGACTGGGGAAAAAAAAAAAATATATATATATATATTACAGGTATTTCAAAGCAAATGCATAATTTTCCAGATAAATAATGAATATTGTGTAAGATTTTCAGTTCTCCTGGAGTGTGTGTGAAGTTCAGCTGATACTGAAAAGCTGTGATTCTCCAGGAGGACTGTCCACCAGGGTTTGTGACAGTATGTCTCGGTCGTGCAGCGAGCGTTGAGGAATGATCAGCTCTGTTTGTGCTCTCTGTCTGTCTGCAGCGGGCTGACACACGAGTCTCACGCCCGAGACGTGGAGCAGGTGTACCTGCGCTGCGCCGAAGGCTCTCTGGAGTGGCTCTATCCCACAGGAGCCGTCATCGTCAACCTGAGGCCCAACCTGCCGTCGGTGGAGGGTCCCCTGCGCGCCTGCGTCAAGCCGCGGCCGGACTCGCGTGGGGCCAGGCTGTATGTGGAGCAGGCCGGAGTGCTGCGGCTGCTGCTGTCGGAGCAGGACCAGGCGGCCGGACGCGTGCGCTGCTTCAGTCTGCACGAGGGGGTGCTGTTCGTGGAGGCCTCCGCCCGCCGGGACATCAGCCGGAGAATCGCTGCCTTTCAGTACCAGCTGACCTCCACATACACGCCTGGAGACCGGCCCCACTCACATACAGGTATACTGACAACAAAACTGTCTCAATTCAGACTTTACCTCCAATATGTATACACTTGCCCTGAAATGCCTTTAAAAAAATTGTTTTTATTATTTTATTTTTATTTTCACACTCAAAAGAATCATAATCACAATCATAATAACATTGTTGTCAAATACATCCAATACTAGAAGTAAAATATAATAAGAATAATCAGGCATGATTATTACACTTTTTCATTAAATTTATGCAGAAAATATATATTTAATATTTATTTATATACAGCAATTTAACAATACACAAATTTGTAGTTGTTTAACATATATATATATATAATATGTTATTTATATACACCAATTTCACAATGCACAATATAATTTTTTTAATACAGAATACTACTACTACTAATATTAATAATAATAATAATTACCTGTTTTTTATACAAAATGAAAACATGTAAAATGCCATCCAGGGACATCTTGACAATAATATTTTTGTATTAAATACTTACTATAATGTATATTAAATTTGATTTTGTTTTTATATTTTCAGTTTTCATTTTTGTGTAAGATTTAGTAATTTTGTTTTGTGCTTTTTTCATTTTTATATTTTTTAAACATTATTTAACTTTTGTTCTACTTTATTATTATTGTCATTGTTATTATTTATTACGTTTTCATAATTTTTGTACTTCAACTTGTTGCTAATGCAACATTTAATTTTTTTTTTAGTTTTGCATCTAATATTTAATATGCTGTATTTATTAGATACATTTTTCTGATCTTTTTTAGCTTATTTTAAATAACTTGATTTTCAATAGTTTGTGTGCATTGGTTTTTAATTAGGATGCAAATGAATAATCAGAGTTCTGCACTGATTCACTGGTTGAAACATGAGAAGAAAAGGAACTGTGTGCGTTTTTTGCTTCTGAAGTTTTAATAGTCTTATATTCCTGATACAAGTAGTGCGTCCGAAACTGGTTCACCGATATGATCATCATAATATTTACATTGTTAGTGAATTGTATATAATAATAAAAAAAAAACAATATTGAATATATTGTAAATATTCACCATATTACCCAGCTCTAGCGTATACAGGAATATGTGTGAAAAAGTGAGTGTTGTGTTGGGGGTCGAATAACAACACTGTCCATCATTCACATGAAAGACTGGTTTAGAGAGGTTGTAAAACCTAAACCCATCCGCCCCCGCCGCTCCCCCGGATCTATGTTCAGCCTGACATAAGAAAATAAACAGTCTAATCAGGAGGCCCGCCGGGGTCAACCAGCCTGTGGAGCTGTCAATCACAGTCTCATTGGTCCGATACTCGCCCAGGTCCACTCTCATTGGTTAGTTTGATATGAAAGACCCTGTTGTATTGTCTGTGATGGTGAGATGAACTTAATAGCTTCAAGAGGGATTTGTAGTGATATGATTCCGTTCTCTTTGTAAACAATCACATCCTGCATACTGAAATATTCATGATTCGTCCTTCGTTTCTTCCACAAAGCTACCTGGAGTTCCCTTCAGAATGCCTTTTTCTTTTGTTACCCTTCCCCCTCTCTTTTCCCTTTTTTCCCACTCCATTCCCAGAGGCGTTAGATTCATAAACATGTAAGTCTTGAGCTGTCCTGAGCTCCTCACCTGTTGGTCTCACTCACACTCACGCTTGGACAGGCTTCTGATGGATCTACACGGAGTAAAGTGTGTGTGCATGTTAGTGAAACCAGGTGTTTTTAGGAATGTCCAAACTGATCTCTTGTAAGCAATGAAAGTGGACCCTGATTTATACAAGCTCAAGCTCCATAAAAGTAACGTAACAGTCATCCAAATGACTAAAATCCCATTTCTGTCAGTTTTTCAGTCAGTAAATTTTATTCTGTTCATCATAGGGCTATCAAACCGTGATTTTTTGGTTCATCTGATACTTTAACTGAAGTCTGCGGTGCTCATAAGACAGCTGTTTCAGTCATTGATGGTTCGCAGAACAATCTGAGAATGTTCGATTTTTGAGAACATACATTTATTTAATTGGACTCTCATAATAAAATAAGATCGCTGGTCTGGAGGCTTCAGCTGTGTGTGATCAGTAAAACAAGACGGACACCCGTCACAATCTCAGCTCCGCATGTTAATGAGCCGTTAGCCGCGGGTGGAAGGTGATCAAAGTTGTTAAAGAGCAGTTTAGAGCGCTTTGATTCGGGATCTGTATGCAAGTGTGAGTCTGAATGTGCTTTTATGTGTTAAATCAGGTGTGAAATCACATTTACATTGAATCATTTCACAGGGCGAGTCTGGAGATCAATGCTTTACTTTTACATTTTACCCAATTTGTCAGTCTAAACTGAATTTGATGTGGAAAATATGTATGACACTGTCTTCTAAAACATGTAAATACAAACATGCAGCACGACCAGTGTAGTCTGATTCACTTCTGATCTGCTTGAATCATTGTAACGAATCAGAACATCTGACTCACTTGAGTGAACTATGACAGCCTTTTTATATAATAAACTAAATTAAACCACAATAATACACCTATAACATTAAACTGTGAATCTTTAAAATATAAAAAATGTTACTAATTATTGTGCTTTTTTCTGCTGTGATATCTGATGAGAAAAGGAAGAAAAGCGAGTTTGGCAAAAGACGGATCGATCGTATTATACGCTAATCCCCATTGCATTACTCTCCAAACTCCACCACTGCAGGCGATCATTTACGCCGTCCAACGAGATGAAATGAACAAGACACAAGTGTGTTTTTTCTCAAGATTTAATAAGTTTTTCCTCAAAATGTAATGTTTATTCTCAACGTTTTATTTTCGACTTTTTTCTCACAATTTAACAACCTTTTTCTCGTAATTTAATGAGTTTATTCTCAACATTTTATCTCAACTTTTTTATGGCACTTTTATCAACTTTTTTCTCATAATTTGAGTTTATTTTCAACATTTTATTTCGACTTTTTTATCAAAATTTAATGTTTATTCTCAGCATTTTATCTCAACTTTTTTTCTCGCAATTTAATGAGTTTATTCTCAACATTTTATCTCAACTTTTTTCTCGCAATTTAATGACTTTTTTCTCGTAATTTAATGAGTTTATTCTCAACATTTTATTTAGACTTTTTTATCGAAATTTAGTGACTTTAATCTCGAGATGGTTTTATTTATTTTTTATTATTGCTTGGCCCTAATCCTTCCGTTTAAAAATAACCATTAAGGAACGTTCTATAATTGTTTTTTTAATGTTGTGAATATAAAACCTACTCTGAGAATTGTCATAATAAATGTTTTTGGTTCACAGGATATACATATTTACGATGTCACTCTCACTGAACATTGCGAGTAACACAGACAACAATTACAATAGTAAAAACTGTTCAAATACTGAAAGGCTAAACAGCACAAATATGCAACCTTTAAAAGTATTAGGCACTGGAGGAGCTCTAATATCATTGGGTGGATTTTTGGGTAGACTTTTCAAATATTATGTGCAAATCAACCATAAAAGCATTCTTTAAAGGTACAGGTGTTTATTTTACAGATGTTTAACATGCTGTAATGTGGTTTAATCTCAGTCAGATGCTGGGTTTGGCGGCAGGGAAGGCAGATAATGATGATAATATCTGAACGGGGTCAGAGGGCAAAGGTCAGAGATCACAGGACTCAGACACAGCTGGAGTGTGACGGGTGTGACGCAGCACAGGCCTGACGTGTCTGAGGAGGAAATGTGTCTCCAGTTCCCTGCGTTCGTGTGTGTGTGTGTGTGTGCCACAGCTGCAGTCTCAGACTCATGTAACGTGTGTGTGTGTGTGTGTGTGTTTTAGCTGCATGCAGACCTTGTGCTGATGAGGAGCTGCTGATGGCGATCTGCACCAGCGATTTCGGTAAGATAAACCTGATTCTAACTGCTCTAAACTATTAGTTTCCCTGCCAAAATGTACCATATTTTCCTGAAAATAAGCCATACCTGACTATAAAGGTCTTTGAAATTCTTGTCCGAAATTTTTGCATGTAAAAAAATAAATACAACCTCACGTTGTGTCAATCACATTTACACACTGCCTCTGAAACATTCATCCGTCATAAAAAATCAGGTTCGATTTTCTGCGTTTTCGCATCCGTTGCAAGCATTTTGATAGGAAAGGATGACTAATACAAAAAATAAAAAAAAACGCATCAGTGTGCAAGGACCTTAAGTCACACAGTCAAAACTGCATTGTTGAGAGAAAAAACTAAGTTGCAAACTAAGTTGTACTGGTTAATAAAATAAAACAGACTTTGTTTTGCATGCTTGATTTTAATTGCAATTTTAAGACACTTTGTAATAAAAGTCGCAGCACGTTTCAGATGCTAAAAAACTCAACTTGAATTTCGGAAAATAAGTTAATTAAAAAGAAAACACTTTGTGCATGTTTTGCCTGTTTAATATTATTTGCGTTATATAAGCTCTAGCACGATTCAGATATTGTGCGTTTTATTCTGTAAATCGTGGTAATCTCTGTCGCTGCTCTCTGTCTCTCAGTGGTGCGTGGCAGGATTCATCATGTGGAGGAGGAGGATGAAGACCAGGCGTCAGTGGTGGTGTCGTTGAGTCACGTGTATCGTCAGAAGAGCCGTGTGTTCGTGTCCGGCGGGGGGCGCGGGCACGGCCGGTGGACAGGTCGTGTGAAGATGCCGCGGCGCTGTGGCCCGCAGGCGGGACAGGGCGAGTTCCTCTTCACGGGAGCCGTGCGGTTTGGGGAAGCGTGGCTGGGATGTGCTCCGCTTTATAAAGACTTCATCAGACTGTACCGCGCGGCTCTGGCCGTGGGAACAAACCCCTGCCACATACACACAGACTGAGCAACCTCTGCTGAACTTAACGCACTCTGGTCAATCTCATGAAAACATCTGGGTTATTTTATTATTTTTTTGATTCATGCCTAGGTCCAAGGTCGCATTTTATCCCAAAATCAAAAGGAAGAAATAAGATATTACATTTAGGATGCTTAAATAAAAAACAGATTATTTTATAACCAGGTTTTGAAATACTTTTAATAATAATTAAATACAATTCCCCTCCAAAATTCTCATTACTGCATTTCACCCAGAGGCTTTTCAAAATTATTATTATTGTTATTATTTATAATTAATAATTTTCAGCTGGGATTTTCTTTAGATTTATTACTGATTTAATTTTACATTAATACAATTAATCAACATAAATTAAATTGAAGTAAAATCCGGCAAATATGTATAAATATTTCACTTATTTCAATATTTAATTTACTTTAACATTACTGAAATAATAATAATAATTATTATTTGTTATTATAAATAATATTATTTGTAAATACATTGATTTATAAATATTACAAATATTTAAACAAAACTTAATAATGCATACCATGGTCCAAAATTGTCAGAATGTTAGAATTATTATGATGATATGACGAAAAAGCAGTAACATAGTATATACGTAGTGAAATAGTTGTATATAATGGCTCTATTTGTAGTGCTGAATTGAAATAATAATAATAATAATGTATGGGATGGGATATCCAGATCTCAGTCGTCAGTCCTCCCTGAGGGTTCAGATCTTGGTTACAGACAGAAGTATGTTTTTTTGTCTGTTGTTGCCTGATTCCATACGTCTTTAAGCCATACAGAGAAAGTGTGTCGTGAGATGAGCTCTTGCCTGCACTCGTGTGCTGCTGCGAGACGATGAACGCTGCTTTTGTTTAAAGCTTTGTTTATAGTTATTGAGCAGTCAATTCTTCTGACTGACATCTGGACTGTGTTCATGTCTTCGCGAGTGAGTTTGAGTGTATTGTGTGCGCGTTTATGCTGTGTTTGTTTCCTTGGACTCAGAAATAGTCTGGAATAAAACACTCCTAATGGAAACATCATGGTGTCGTTTTCTGTGTTTGTGTTGCTGGGTGTTTTCTGTACAAACTGCCCAACTGTGAAGAAAATTGTGAAATGTTCGTATTATCATGTGAACGCAAGTGATGTCAGCTACACAAGTCTGATGTTGCTGCTCAAAGTACATTACCTGAATGCCGTAACAGGATTTGAAGTAAACGTTTTCAATTAAACTGCGAACAGTTGGTTTAATCAATTCTCTGTCTAACCCTACCAGATTAACTTTGATATATAGCTTGCTATAACGGTAACACATCTCATTCCACTGAATGGGTGCCATTTGCTAGACTGAATGTAGTAATACACATATTTAACTATTCAAAATCTGTATTGATCCATCTCAGGTAAGAATTTTTTTACACAATTCTTAAGTGGAAGATTTATCTCAAGTCATGTTACCAGAACTCTAATGTCTTTTAAAAAGCATGTTTTAAATTATTTCAACAAATTCCTTCATTTCCCCCTCAGGCATGTGTTTATTTTAAAGAAATGGTTGGTTTCATGGTAAAAAAAAAAAAAAAAACATTATTTTCATCATAAAAAGTCACTATTTATCTACAAAAGGTGTATTTTTCAAAGTACACAAACCCAATTTTTTCATTTTAAAGACGAACCTCAAGCTAATCAGTTTTCTATGATGCAATTTATTAAACAATAGGATAAATTATGGACCAAACTTAATTTAATTTATTAATTATGAACCAAACTTTATACTAAAATAATGTATACTCCTCCACTTCCTGTTACCCATTTCATTCCTGTTACTAAATAGTGTTTTTCTTTTAAAAAATAAAGAGAAACCACTATTTTTAATTTATTTTTTTTATATTAGTATACAGGTTTGACTACATGTGAGGTGTTAATGTCCTCACTGATACAGAAACATTATGCTTTGGGGGGTTTTCTGCTAAGGGGACAGGATAACTGCATTGTATCAAAGGGCCGATGGACGGGGCCATGTACCGTCAGGGCCAGGGCATTGAAGCCGGCCAGGGCACTGAACATGGGTCGTGGATTGGTATTCCAGCATGACAATGACCCAAAACACGGCCAAGGCAACAAAGGAATGGCTCAAGGAGCAGCACATGAAGGTCCTGGAGTGGCCGAGCCAGTCTCCAGACCTTAATCCCACAGAAAATCTGTGGAAGGAGCTGAAGGTTCGAGTTGCCATACGTCAAACAATGACTTGGAGAGGATCTGCAAAGAGGAGTGGGCCAAAATCCCTCCTGAGATGTGTGCAAACCTGGCGACCAACTACAAGAAACGTCTGACCTCTGATTGCCAACAAGGGTTTTGCCAAAAAGTACTGTCATGATTTGTGAAGGGGTCAAATACGTATTTGACTCATTAAAATGCAAATCAATTCATAACTTTTTTTAAATGTGTTTTTCTGGATTTTTGTTGTTTTTCTGTTTCTCACTGTTCAAATAAACCTACCATTAAAATTATAGACTGATCATTTCTTTGTCAGTGGGCAAACGTATAAAATCAGCGGGGGATCAATTTATTTATTTTTTTTACACTGTATAAGTATATGATATATGAGTATATGAGTAACAGGATTGAGATTTTAGGATAAAATCAGCAAATACATATAATCTAGCCACATGGAGTACATGCTAATATTATGAGAATACTCAGCAAATTATAGTGATTCACCACAGATTTGTATTTTTAAAATAAACAAATAACATCTAAGAAATAATTTAGGTAACAGGACCGTATATTTATAATGATGCACCCACCGTTACAATATCATCAAATATACAGAAAAGAAAATAAGACCACATGTTTTCAATCATTTCATTGCCTTCAGAAGAGCCAGATGTTGCAATATTATGTTGAAAATGTGTTTTGCGGATTTTTCCCAGTTTTTTGGAATGTGTTAGATTAACAGGACTAAGTGAAAACCTGGGGACACGACTAAAATGTGTATTTTATCCAAAATATTATACATTTATTTAGAAATACAGGTATTTAAAACACAGATGGGATATGGAGATACACAAAAATTCAAAACAAAAATGATTTCTGAAGGATTTTAAACATTATATTTCAAGTTCAAAAGTAGCGTTAGACACTGGGGACATGTACAAATGCTATATTTGCAGTGTTTTAGGTAGTTTTTTTATTTTTAATTATATATTTTAAATTTGCAGTTAGATTAATGTGCAGGACACTTTGCTTAATATTAAAATGTATTTATAATTCATTTTTATGCATGTTTGTACCTATAATCTGGGGACATTCGGTGGATTTAAAGGAAACTCTAGCGCCCCCTTGAGTACTGCGGCTTAAGAACTTTAAGTATGAAATGATATAATGTTGAACAAGCCTTGAGAAAATTTACTTTGTATGAATATTTTTGTGGTTTATGGGGACTCTCCATAGGCGTAATGGTTTTTATACTGAACAAACTGTGTGTGCTATTGCCCTACACCAACCCTACACCTAAACTTAGCCCTCACAGGAGACTTTGTGCATTTTTAGATTTTCAAAAAAACACCATTTAGTATGTTTTTTAAGCCTTTTGAATTATGGGGACATAGGCAGTGTCCTCATAAACTACCTTCATATTGTAATACCTCTGTCATACCCATGTCATTATACACATTTGTGTCCTCATAAACCACATAAACATGCACACACAGACACACACACACACACACACACACACAGACAAACCTGCAACCTTTGGGTCACAAGTCCGACTCTCTATCCATTAGGCCACAACTGCCCCCACAAATTAACCGTGGTTTTGATACACTAAGCAGTTTAACCATGTTTTTTTTAGTAAAATTGTGGTTATACAAATGGTAGTCAATACGCCAAAAAATCATGGTTACTACACTTTTACTACAATAAAACCATGATTAATTTTCACAAGGGAAGTGTTTTCCACCAAAGTTCTGTCAGAATCAGATTAGCCTATGTTTTCAGACAGCAAATCTGGTGTTTGTGTTTGCTTACAGATCCTGGGCAAACATAGCTCTATTCATCTCACCCTGGACCACCAGAACCACGACAATAACTGTGTTTCCATGGTCATTATGTATGTCATTGTTCAGAGTTTGTCTTTCTGAGCTGTTCCTCCAATCGTTTCCGGGCTGATCTCCAAGCAGAGCGAACACGAGCCTAACTCTCATCTGATCTGTCTTGAATCTTAAGACTTTCTCCCACTCAGCTGTCTCAAGCACGGCTGGAATGAAAGCACAGAGGACTCAGACATGACTCTGAGTGTGTGTGACGGGTTATTATTAACAGCACTGTCCTGACGCAGAAACTGTCTGTCTGTGTCTCTGTGGTTTGGGGGTCTTGAATTGTTTGTTTTAACAGTGCGCTGCTGTTTAGCTTTAATGCAAGGAAAACCAGCTGATTGCGATTTTAAAGTCATGCAGCCTACAATTTCATGATTGATAACTGCCTGTTTATTTTTTTATGGTGTATTAATACCGTATTCTATCCCAGTTTTAACAGAGATACCATTAGGCTGACTTTAGCATAAACACCGCAGAGCAGCAAATCTTTATGGTTAGATATGTAGCCTATTTTGAGCAGAATACGCATTTTTTCAGTAACGATGTACTTAATTTGTCAAAATGTGCATGCAATACTGTGTCCCAAAATGCAACGCGGTCAACAAGACTTTTTTTAATCTGCATTTGGAAAAATCAGATCAGCTGTCTTCTACTTTGGTGCATCACTTTTGGTTTGCACAGAGTTTTGTGTCAGTGGCCTTTAACCCTTGTCCAAGATTTAACCCCTGCCCTCACCTTATTTTTAACTTAAGCGCTGCGAGGCTATTTGTATTGTGAATGTGCGAGCTAGGCTTCCGGTGTCATATGCTTCCGGTTATTTTAGCTGTACATAAAAAGATCCTTTGTTTGTACACATTGTTGTATTATTTAAATGTATTGAGACCTCAGGTCAGCAACATATCCGTGTGAGCTGAGAGAAACTAAAGACTACTCATAGAATGCTCCCTGGTGGACAGTATAGGTAAGTATATCTCTACTGAAATTGTTTACTCCCCTATAGGGTAAGGGAAGTGGTGTGTGGCCAAGTATGGTGACCCACACTCTGCATTTAACCCATCCAAGTGTACACTCAGTAGTGAACATACACCTGGAGCAGTGGGCAGCCAATGCTGCAGCACCCAGGGAGCAGTCGGGTCCCTCAAGGGTCTCACCTCAGTCGTGGTATTGATGATGGAGAGAGTGTTGGTTATTCACTCCCTACAATCCCTGCCGGACCTGAGACTCAAACCCATGACCTTCGGGTTATAAGTCAACTCTCTTTACAATAGACCACGACTGCCCCTATAGACTACTATACTTCAATAAGATTGGTCTGTAAATCAGTGTAATTTTAACACACTGCTTTTCTTCAGTCACATATTAGATTAAAGTTGACGTTAACACCAATCCATAATGTTTTAAAAATCACTCTAATAATGTTAGGTGTTTCTGAAACTACAGGCACTTTTAAGTCCCAGCAGTGAAATTTTAGATTTATGTTAAAATGCTTTATAAATATATTCACAGTGTCATTACACATATTGACAAAAATATAATTAATGATTAATGTGATTTAATATAAAATTATGAAGCATTTATAGATCCAAACACCATTTATGTCCCACTACTCTGGTCACAATGTTGAAATAAGTCAAATATGCAAATCGAATCACAATTTGACATTATTTCAAATAGAACTGTTTAATAGACATATTAATTTACAGCATAATTATTTTTGTTTTATTTACTGATTATTTTAATGATTTTTTTCAACTAAATGCGCCTGTCCCACACTTTTGAGTTCTGACCACAACAATGAAAAAAGGCTTTTATTACAAGTACGCTCACTGTGTGAAGTATTGGGTGGAGTTATGTTTAGTGATAGGGTAAGGGGTAGAGTTAGAGTGTGGTTAGGTGTCTATCTCCACCCATTACCTCCAGCGAGGGGCAGCTAGAGCTCCAGCTCCTCCCATTTGGCTCCCATTTCCTCTCTTTTATTATGAAATTTTATTTTAAAAAAACAAGACTAGTTTCTGTGGAAATAGAAATTAGGGCCTGAGCACATTGCTGACAGATTGGGCCACCTCACTACCTCACTCACAAGATCCCAAAAATATAAGGTAAATATCATCTTTTCTGTGTCAGTGTTTATTGCGTGTCCTTACCATACAGCTTAGTAATTCTGTACTTTGAACTACATTTTAAAAATAAATGTATATTACTGTTTAATTCATGTATATTAAGACGCCACGAGTCAAAACTAATGTAGTACACCTTGCTAGTTGCCAATTAGCTGCAACATTAGCAAAAATGTCATTTCCGCAACATGCCTTTACCACAGAAAATGTAGGTGTTGTGGTAAAGACCTTGTGTTGCGGTAGAGACAAGTTCAAGGTTTACTTACTATTAAATGACAAATATTCAGTCTACTGTAAATTATATTTAAACATGACATTTTGTAACCCTAGATGAGACCAAATTCATCAACAATAAGATCAAATAAATGCAGAGAGGAAATGAGAAAAGACCCAGAGAGGTATGCAGAGTATCTGCAGAAGGAAACAGAGCGTTACAAAAAGAGAAAGTAATAAAGTGTCTCCCAGCTGACAAAAAGAGGAACACATCTGAAAAGAAGGCAGTGGAGGATAATTAAAAGAAACCAGAGGGAAAAACACAAAGCCCTGCATGCCTCAAATCAGTTTTTTGCAACAAACACATCAGCTTTAGGAGAGAATATTTTTTAAACATGAAAAACAGTTTGAGTTATTTACTGCAAAACTACTGCTATCTTTTACACAATACCTTCTGTTTTCTGTTTATTTCACTGTTGTTCTGTACAGTAGCCTGTTTTTGATTTCATAGCACTTTAACATTGTGTCCTTACCGACACAAGGTATCATTACCACAGCTCTGCTTTTTTATCAGTATTTACAAAACTCCACAAAATTTAAAAGCTATTGGAATATTATATTTTTATAGAAATGAAAAACAAAGAAATATATATAATGAACATTATTGTAACATTGCAGTAAGGGCATTTTGTTGAAAAACATAAAATAAACATATTCCAGCTTAAAATCTTAATGACTCCATGCAATTTTGTTGACCTTTATATAAGTATTACAGACTTTGATGGTCTTAAATCATAGGGTTAAATTTTGGAGAGTCAAAAGTGCCTGTAGTTGCAGAAACACCTGGTAACACTGAACAACAACACTGGCATCATTTGTTGCCAATAAAATTGTTGAACAATTTTTGAAACAATAAAAACACTGACAGCCCAAAAAGTGTGCGATAACCTTGTGAGAACTGAGGCACGTTCTCAGAAGCTCAGACCAGTGCCCGACGTTTGGCTGTGGTTTCCAGGTTGAAGGACATGTTTCCTGGAAATAAATGTCAGCCCAATCAGCAGCAACATGTATATAAAGCACGCGGTTACTTTTTCAAAAAAGTAACGCCAGTTACTGCAGCCCATGGCTTTTACTCTGCACATGCGCTGTAGTGTTTCTGTGCTTCAGAAAAGGAGCGTGATCACATCACGCTGTTAGGAAGAAAAAAGGGATTTTTGATGTCTAGTATTGTCCTGTTTACATGTATCAAATAAAGAGGAGCGTCACCGTGCCGTTGTTAAGCTGATGCACGGAACAAAACCGTCAACATTCAACATATTAAAATGTAACAAATTATAATGTCAGACATCGATAGAACATCACCAAAAACACATATATAAACTTTATTTAAATCTTAATATATACCAATACATTAAACATGCATGAAATTATATGTCAAAGCATCAAACATGTTTTATGAAGCATGAAAAAAAGACACGAAAGACACAAAAACGGATGCTTACTGAAGAGTGACTAAGATATGTAACATCGAAACTGCAGTTCATGGAAAATTACGCAAATCTTTGGAAACATTACAAAACATGCTATTAAAAGTGTTTAAATGCAGCCAGTTGAGATTGTAACTTCCCACACAGACGCACCAAATCACAAACCACAGGCGTAAAAAGATCTAGGTACAACAATGTAAATTACCACCATGGGCATTCAACTACAGATAGGGAGAAATGTCATGTGACTTGACACACATTTAAATCACTATTATAAACATCTGATTCAAAGCTGCAGTATTTTCATTTCCAATCCATGTGTCGGGTCCTAGATCATTTGACTCTGCTGTAAATCACTGATGTACCCACCATCGCATCGGATCTGAGGAACAGCATAATCAAACAATCAAGTGTGAATGACCATTTAAGATCCACCACAAGTAATGCAGGAGACAATCAAAGGTCATTCAGTTCTGAGGGATCATGCAATTAGTTTAAATATCACAGGAGAAAAAGTGACTCAATCTATTTTGTTTCTCACCTCACAGCAGAATCAGGATGGTGCACTCAGATTCTCATAGTTGTTTCTGATGTGTTGGACGGTTGCATATATTGTCTTTGTAGTTTTTTCTGTGATCTGATCTGCTCTGGGTGAAACTCTAGCGTACAGACCATCATCACAGTGGTTTCTCTCATAGCTGGAAGGTTGTTGCACCTGGAGAAAGAAGCCAAAACCTCTCAGAAAAGTGAAGCATAAAAGTAAAATCACTTGCATGAGATGCATGTTCCTTTAGCTCTTCTTCTCAAACACACTGATTTCTTATTCTTTGGCCTGCTGGATTCAGATCCACACAATTAAAAAAAACATTTTATAAAGCGCAACATAATGAAGTTGTGATTTCATTGTCGTGACAGAAACAGAGATATTTCTTTGTTCTCACCTGCTTCTGCCTGACATCAGACACTCCACTTTTTATCTTCCTGTAGTGCAGAGATAAGCATGTCAACACAAACACACATTCATAATTATTAATGAGTACACCAGCGCACATTATTAAAGATGTTACCTTATGAACATGATGATGCAGATAAGGAATAAAACTCCACATCCGGCTGCGATCACAACAGTTGCATACAGGACTGTTTTATCTCCTCCTGAAAAAGAATGAAACTAAAGTATGATCGTATGTCTGTACAAACAGCAATATATGCAGCATTTTTTTAGATGCAGTAATTAGAAAATGTTCAATGGTGACTAAAAATATAATATGCCAGTCAGTGCATTCCGGCAGGTCTTTGGGTGACAAAATAAATTATATGGAAATGTGCAATTTTTACGTACTTGAATTAGGCAAAGGAAAATGAATGTGCTATTTAAATTTCAGTTCATTGGTAGGTCTACAAGACCTTAATACAACATTAGTTTTAACTAGCTTGATAAATATTAACTGGAAGCAATTTGTAAGAATGGAAAGTCCAGTGAGTTTACCTTGCAACATAAATACAGGCTGATCAAATGAGCTAAGCATTCATCATATCATATGTCACATCCAGCACTTCTCCAAACCACACCTTCAAAACATTTGTTCATTCATTCAAATCAAATCAAATCAACATTTATTTATATAGCACATTTAAAATGTGCTATATAAATATAAGCAAGGTAAACTAGGGGAAGTTGTGGCCTAATGGTTAGAGAGACACAGAGTAAAGGTGTGTTTTCAATATTGATTTAAAGCAATCTAATGAGTCACAAGATCTAATGTGCAATGGGAGACTATTCCACAGTTGTGGGGCTGCCACAGAAAAAGCTTGATCACCTTTGGTTTTCAACCGTGATCTGGGAACATGTAAAAGTAAACTCTGAGATGATCTTAGAGGTCTAGTAACACAGTGTTGCTGCAACAAACATGAAATGTACTCTGGAGCAAGGCCATGCAATCCTTTAAAAATCATTATCAAAATTTTATAATGGATTCTAAAATCAACAGGAAGCCAGTGCAGCGCACTGGAGAGATGCTGGAGCACTTCCTTGTGTCAACAGTCTAGTCGTACCATTTTGTACTTGCTGCAGCTGTGAAAGCAGATTCTTAGACAACCCTAAAGTGAAGTGAAGTGACATACTGCCAAGTATGGTGACCCATAATCGGAATTCGTGCTCTGCATTTAACCCAGCCAACGTGCACACACACAGCAGTGAACACACACCCGGAGCAGTGGGCAGCCATTGATGCTGCGGCGCCCGGGGAGCAGTTGGGGGTTTGGTGTCTTGCTCAAGGGCACCTCAGTCGTGGTATTGAGGGTGGAGAGAGCGCTGGACATTCACTCCCCCCACCTACAATCCCTGCCGGCCCGAGACTCGAACCCGCAACCTTTGGATTATGAGTCCAACTCTCTAACCATTAGACCACGACTTCCCCTAAATATAGCGAGTTGCAATAATCCAACCTGGATGAAATAAAAGCATGAATCACAGTTTCCATATCCTCAAAAGACAGAATTATCTTCAATTTGGCAATAATACGCAATTGATAGAAGCTTCCTTTAACAACAGCATTGACCTGTCTATCAAACTTCAACTCCGAGTCAAAGGTTACACCAAGATTTCTTACTTGCGTGTTGATATTATTGGCTAAGGGGCCAAGATGTACAGAAAGCTGTTTGTCTCATTTTTGGGGCCAAAAATCACCACTTCCGATTTGGACTCATTGAGCTGTAGGAAATTAGAAATCATCCACGCCCTTATTTCATCCAAACACTCAAACAAAGTAGAAATATTGAAGTCATTGTTACATCTTAGGGGCAGATACAGCTGGATGTCATCAGTATAACAATGATAAGCCACATAAAATTTTTGACAAATTATACCCAAAGGAAGAATATATAGAGAAAACAACACAGGACCAAGACATGATCCCTGAGGAACCCCCGAGGAAATAAACTGTGACGAAGATATAAAACTTCCAAGCTCCACCGCAAAGGATCTTCTATGTAGATAGGATGAGAACCAGTTTAAAACAACCCCCTCAATCCCCCCCACTCCTGCAAACGGTCAAAAAGGATCGCATGATCCACAGTGTGTCAAACGACGCGCTAAGATCCAGAAGCACCAAAACAGCGCAATTCCCAGCGTCTACAGATAACAACAAATCATTTGACACTTTGAGAAGGGCAGTTTCAGTGCTAGGTTGAGACCTGAAACCAGACTGAAATTTATCAAAATTTTTGTTTCCATTTAAAAATGTAGAAAGTTGATTAAGAACCACCTTCTCCAATAACTTAGCCAAGAAAGGCAGTTTAGAAATTGGTCTGTAATTGTTTAGAGTATAAACATGCACCAAGGCATCCACTTGATTGCCTCTATCACTCTCTCCTCTCCACCTGTAGCTGGTGTGTGGTGAGCGCACTGGCATCGTTGTACTGTGGCTGCTGTCGTATCATCCAAGTGGATGCTGCACACTGGTGGTGGTTGAGGAGAGACCCCCACATGATTGTAAAGCACTTTGGGTGTACAGCAATACACAATAAAAGCGCTATATAAATGCATCATTCATTCATTCATTTATTCAAGGCATGTTTAAAATATGAAGGAACAACACCCTTTGAAAAAGATTGTGATTTATTATGGACAGGATCATAGAACCCACCATATCCCAAATCTGAGTTAATACATGAGGTCGAATAACATCTAATGAACAATAAGATGGCTTAAGATGTTGAACAACTACCAACAACTCAGACAGAGAAACGGGCTTAAACATAGAAAACTGAACAGAAATGCAGGAGTCAGGCCGAGCTAGGAGTCCAACAGGATTTGAAGCAGAGATAGAGATATTGGCTCTAATAGTACTGATCTTATCCACAAAAAATTGTGTGAAACTTTCACAGGCTTTTTCAGAACTATCAAAATCAACTGAACCTACGGTATTCAGGACTGTATTTATTGTGCGAAATAGCACTCTCGGACAATGATGATTCTGTGAGATTAGAGCTGAAAAATAATGTGCCTTGGCAGATTTAACAAACTGTTGGTAGGTATGCAAACAGTCCCTGAGTATCTGATAGGAGACTTGGAACTTTTCCATCTCCTCTCTGCCTGTCTCCATTTTTGCCTAAGTAGGCGGCTCTCTGCATTAAGCCAGGGCTGTGAAACCGTTTTAGATTTAAACTTTTTAAAAGGGGCTATGGAGTCCAGAATACTCCTACACTCCGAGTTAAAACTATCTACCAAAATATCTAAATCAGAGCATAGTGGGGACAAAACTGTCACACAAATGTGTTTGGGATTTAAAAGCATTCATTCATAATTTTTCATACAAATGCTCAGCAGAAATATTTAACTGATTTACCTTTAACAGGGACAGTAACAGCGTCTGATCTCTGAGATCCATGTTGATTGTGAGCCTGACAGTAGAAGCGTCCACTCTGTAGTGCACTGAAACTCTGTCCAGATCCAACAGATGAGCTCTGATTCTCCTTAAACCAGCTGATTTCTGCAGGTGGGTTTGAATCACTGCTGCAGATCAGAGTCACTGAATCTCCCTCCACTATTTCAGCAGATCCATTTACAGACACTGAGACATTCCTTGGTGGGTCTAAAAAGGATACAAATAAAATCCTTCAATCATTTAATTCAAACACAATCTCCACGTTTTTTTTAAGAAGTACAAATAAATCTGTACTCACACGTGACACTGAGCTGAACAGCAGGAGAGATGTAAGTGTGTCCATGTAGAGCGCAGCTATATCTGCCTGCATCCTCTCTTCTGACTGACTGCAGCAGGAGTTGATTGTTTCCGTCTCTTCTCTCAGTTAATGGCTGTGAGTTTCTGTACCAGATGAATGTTGCTCTGTCAGTGAGAGCGCAGCTGCTTTTACATGTCAGACGGACCGAATCTCCCTCTGTCACTCTCTCAGGAGACTCCACCTGAAGATCTGAACACAACACACACATTATATCTAGTGCTGCTGTCAGACACTGATTATTATTCAACATAATGCACAGAAGAAGAGTGAAACCTCATCAAAGTCACCTGTGACAGTAAGAGTCACTCCTGGACAACCAAGCCATTTATCTTTATTGGTTATGAATCTGAAATAGTACTTGTGTGAATCCTTCTGTGTCACATGACTCAGTCTGATGGTGCACTTCTTCCGTTTATCTCCCAGATACTGAAGCCTCGGACTGTATTCAGGGTCCTCAAACAGATCTGGAAGCTCTTCTTGATTCTCTTCACTTGATTCTTTATTTTTACCTTTAACAAGTGTTTTGGTCCAGAGCGTTTTCCTGATCTGATGTCCAGTAGGGTATGTATAAGTGCAGCTCATTATCACTGATGAGTTCTTTAGTGCACAGATGTGTGAAGGATTGTAACTCACATCCCAACCAGCACAAGAAACCCCTGAAACACAGAATTCATAAGAAGAAAAGATTAGCAGCAGTTACTAACAGAATGCATTTGCTCAAGATCAGCATTGAAGCAGCATTGAACAGCTGAGCCAGAACAGTTAATACTGGCACTGTCTAGATTAAAATATTAATCAGATGCAATCAATATTATACATCAGTATTTTCTGAGAAAAAACACATAATGAAGATAAGTCTGGCATTACATTTATATTAGAAATGAGATACTGAGTAAAGCATTGGACAGACATAAAGACAGACGTCACTCGTGTACTGCTCCAATATAGAAGAATAATTTGTTTTATTCCTTTACAGCGTTCTTATTTACATTTAGTCATTATTTCTGTTAGACATCTACAAAAGCGCTTATTGAGAATTAACAGAGATTTAGATGATGATGTTTTATTGTTTTGTTTGACGTTACCATCGTGGTGATTTGACTGATCAGGGGTCGAGAGATTACTGACTGATCATCATGGAGGATTTGCTGCTCAACAGATCCTGAGCTCTTTGACAAACATCTTATTTTGTCAAATTAGTTCCCTTTACACAGAGTTTTACCGTTTACTGCACTTTGTTATTCTTCTGTTTTTGTTTTTTTCTCTACAGTGCCTAATGAACCGGAAGTCTCACCCAAAGGTTTACTTCTGGGTTGAAGAATAAGGTGGATATACAACATTAGCACATTTGGGAGTGGAAGATACATATTGCAGAAGCGGGCAGTAAGAAAACAAAAAAGAAAAATAGATGGAATTCAATTGAATATCGCACCAAGTTTGTGACAGGCCTGCTACAAACACATCTGACGTGTTTGCATTTTGGGCGTGGCGTGAGAACATGAAAAACATACACTAAATCTGATCTGAGCAGTCAGACTGAAACAGATTTCAGGAAATGCGATTTGAACAGGATTTCAAACCACATATGAATGTAGCTTGAAACGGATTTGTAAAAGTCGAATTTCATGTGATTTTTGCTGTTCACACATGCCAAATATGATCAGATATGCACTAAAAAATGACTTGGACTGACAATCTGAACAAGAAGCATTAGAAACTCACTGTGAATTGTGAGAGAAAAGATGAGAGGAAGAAGAAGAGCCATTCTGACTGCCATCACCATAGCAACACCTGCAACATGGAAATTCCAATATGGATGAGATTTACAACAAAAATAGATTTCAGTCTTTCTACCTCAAAATTTGTAATTATTTGTGAAATTTACTAGCAATTTCTGAGTGAAAACAGTTTCTAAGCAGATTCTATATCTTGTTCAGCGTAGAAGCATTAAAAATGTTTCTCCTTATAAACAAACAAACAAAACTTGATAAGAAACTGGTCATACCGTAGCACAGGACAACTCACCAGCTGAAACAAAATAACACATGAAGAGAAACAAGGAAGGTTTACCAGCCTCATTTATAACCGGAACGACGTAATGTCTTCCTCATTTCCTGACTTTTTTAAAACCTCTGACTAGTGATGTAAAAATATTACATAAATATTACAAAAAAAATTCTTTCTTTTAGATTTTTTAAAATTCAAAAAGCATTATGTTTATTTCCTGGTTTATTTAGCAGATTTTAAGATCATGAATACTTGTAAATGAAAGCAGGAATGAGCACATACTTAGGGTAGAGTGGGGGAAGGAGGGTGTTTTGTTTTTTTCTACTGTGAAACAAAAGTTAAATGTCATAGTTTTAGTGATAATGCCATAAATGATAAACCAAGCATGAAAAATGTCCAGAGTTTTCATTTTATTAGATTTTTAACAAATATTAAATTTGTACCAAGGGGGCGTTTTGCCCCTCAGGTGGGGTAAAATTGTGCCCAGTCTGACAAAGCAATTTACTTTAAACATTTACAGCAAAATCAGAGTACAGGCAGTTTTAGCTTAAAATGAAAAAAAATATTTTTTCTATTTTTCAAAGTAGCTACCTGGTGCTAATTTAAGGTCATTTTTAAATATAATGTCCAAATATTTTCCCCCACTCTACCCTATTGCATGTAAGCAGGACTATATTAAAACTTAAATCAAACACACAAGTGAAAAAGTACCTAAAGTCTTAAAATATAGATGTCTGCTGACGTATGAGGGCCCACGTCAAACTATTATTTCTAGATGCTGTGCTAATACATTAATGGGCAAAAAACAACAGTGACTGTGTTGATGTTTCCTGTTGCACATACGCACGTCTGACCAGCAGAATTCCAGTGCATTAAAACACATCTGCAAAAGTTTTGTGGCTTGTGTTTTTTTTTTGCTGTTATGATTTTGCATGATTATACATTTACGATTTTTAAAATTTAATTTAATTTCTTTAGTCTCACAATTAAATCAGTATCATGTGCATGTTACCCTTAAATTTGATTTTGTTGGTATAACTATATTTAGGTTGATTCAGTGATGTTAAATGACATCAAGATTTAAATAAAAACAATCAAGACATTATGTCATAAAACACAGAAAGAGGATGACAATCATAGGTTTCACTTCATTAACAACCAGCAGAAGATAGTGAGACTTCTAGTCACTCACACTAAACATAAAGTACCAACCAACACCAGTGTTGCCTGCATGACAGAAATGGGCCTTAAAGGCTTAAAATAATAATGGATTCCATGTAAGTGGAAGGACTTCAAGTCATCTGCATCGTTCAAACAAAAATACTTCTACAATGATCTGTGCGATTTGAAAGACACTCAATCAGGTCAAATAGGACAAGTTATTGCATATATCTCAACATGCATCCTAAGATAAATTTGGATATTGTGCTCACAGTAGGCAGGTCATAAAAATTATGAAATTATAAAAATTTCCGCCAAAGGCTTTGACAGATAATTTCTCTTGACAAGTTGTTGTCAGAAGTGTCTCTAGACGAAACATGCCACATTTCATACAAACCGGAGAAAGGGTTTACCAGCAATAATGTGGATTGAAATAACAGTCATTATATTTCCAAAAATCAATCTGCTTTTACCAACATTTTGTCAGGAGGGTCTTTAGAGTCTCTAGAATTCAGGATTTCAGCAACATCCCGATCAGAGGACCAGTGAGAGAAAATGCTCTTTGCAAAAACATAGAATAATTCAGCTCTTAGGTAAAACAAACAAAAAAGAAGAAATGAAAATCCAGCATCAGACTATCAGTGCCACAGTCCCACCACTCGAGGGCGATGTCAACATGGAGATCAGTTTTCCCAGAAACAGCAAACTGATCATTTGATTGTGCTGTAAATCACTGATTGATCCTCCACCATCTGATCACTAGATCTGTGAAATTAATATATTCAGAGATATTTCATCAAAGACCTTTACAGATGCCAATTAATACAACCTCAACCAATGCAGGAACGGCATTCAATGGAGCTCAAAAGTGTTCTGATTCAATCTAAATATGTTTTATTATGTTATGAACATGCCATGATGTTTCTCACCTCCTGGCAGCATCAGTCCGGTATTTTCTAATGTTGTCGTACTGGCTTTCCTTCTCTTCCGGTTGGTTCATCTCTTTGTTTCGGTGATGCAGGACAGTTGCATACTGGATCTCTTCTGTATCTTCAGAATCAGATGCTTTTCCTTCAGTCTGATTGTGACTGAAATTGTTGAGAGTAATTAAGGAATACAGGGCATCGTTTTTATTCACGGCATCAGATTCAGACAGAGACCCATCGTGAGCTGATATGTTGACATAAAGATCATCCTAAAATGAGAGGAAATTACTTATTACAATTTATTTACGCCAAAAAATTATTAATACCTTTGCGTATAACATTTGCTTAATGCTCATTTGATAATTTGATTCACCTGCTTCTGTGTGATGTGATCAGGTCTCTGTTTTTTCCTCCTGTAATACAGAATCATCTAAAATGCATTTAGGAAATAAGCTTGGTATACTAATGCGTTTCCTGACAGACAACATGAACTTACATGAGCAACACAATGATGAAAATGAAGATCAAACCTCCCGATCCACCAGTGACTCCAGCAACTGCATACAGAAACGTCCTTCCTACAACAAGACAAGTGACAAGATGATGCTTTTATCTTGAGAAACAAGACCATGATTCATAGAGTATTTCAACACAAATGCATTTATCTTCATAGTCAAAGATTTCATGACTGGTGCCCCCTTTGTCACATCTGAATGGATTGTTATTGCTACTTCAATAGACATCCCTGTGTATTTTTCAAACTCTAAATGTATTGTAGATAGCACACGTACATCTGCAAGATGTCTGTTAAAGCTTGCTTGATTTAGAAAGCATCTGCTGTGTACAAACACATGACAGACGTAAACACATGCATCTAATAAAGGTCTATTTGACATCTGATAGGAAACATCATAGGCATATTTTCTTCTTCTCCTAGCTCATCAGAATTGGAAATATTTGTCCCGTCACAGAATGACTCACCATGTACAATGACAGTAACAGCGTCTGATCTCTGAGATCCATGTTGATTGTGAGCCTGACAGTAGAAGCGTCCACTCTGTAGTGCACTGAAACTCTGTCCAGATCCAACAGATGAGCTCTGATTCTCCTTAAACCAGCTGATCTCTGCAGGTGGGTTTGAATCACTGCTGCAGATCAGAGTCACTGAATCACCCTCCACTATTTCAGCAGATCCATTTACAGACACTGAGAGGTTCCTGGGAGGATCTTAAAAGAACAAAAATGAAATGTCAAAATAAATATGAGAAAATTATGAATTTGGAAATTTGAGCAATGTAAAAATGATCATTAACTCACACATGACATTTAAAGTCACATTATCAGAGTATTTCTCTCCATGTTGATTTCTGGACTTGCACTTGTATTCTCCGCTGTGATCAGAGCTGATGTTTGAGATGCTGTAGATTCTTCCAGTTCCTACAAACGTTCTTCCTTTAAACCAGCTGATTTCTGCAGGTGGGTTTGAATCACTTCTGCAGTTCAGAGTCACTGTATCTCCCTCCACTATTTCACCAGATGCACTCACTATTATAAAAGTTTCCTTTGGAGGATCTAGAGGTCCAGTATAAATTAAAATAATATTAATAAAAACATTTTTGCATTTCTAATTCAATTTTGTTGTTGAACTTTATTTTGGTGGTCCCTTTTTAGCACTCTTTTGACAATAAGTAACTTTGCACCTACATGTCAGCAAACTGTCATTAGAGCATTAGTGGACTGTTTGTTTGATTAATATCTGCTAACTCTTTATTGTTATGGTCTCCCAACAGACATTCTACTGACTATAAGTAACTTTGCAAGTACATCTTGTAGGGTCAAAAATAATCAAAGACTTCTGCTTTCTTGTCCCAAACCCATTTTGAGAATTTGGCATCCCTGAAGGCACAGGGGTGTTGATAGTGATCAAGGCCTATAGGCTAAGATGTCTAAACATTGGGGTCTACTAATTGTCACACCTACTGAACAGTGAGTGAAGCTGTAATCTTCTGATTGGTCAGTTTGAATGTCTCACATTTGTTTTTTAGTCACCTGGTCAAGGAATGGATAACATATTGTAACTGTTGCTCTCTCTCTTTGCTGCGTCTTTTCTTTGCTGGCACTCTCTTCTTGGGGCCTCAATTCAATTCAATTCATATTGCTTTATTGGCATGACATACATATTGCCAAAGCATTGTACATAGCAGAATAAAAACAAAACAAAAATATAAATATATAATATACATCCATAAATGAACAAAACAAAATACATGTAAAATACATCCATATATATATTTATATAAACATTAATGGTACTACATAATGCAGATGTGTTCACTATGTGTTCATGTCTTCTCTCTCTCTCTCGTAACATTTTACATACATGCTGGGTACAATTAGCTGTTTATGTTTTACGATCCTTCATCTATTTTGTAACAAATTCAAGTGTAACCATAACAAAATATTGCTATTAAATCATTTCAATTATTAATTAATGCTACCTAATCTTGATTCAGGGTTAATATTGAAGTGCTACCTATTGGAATACAATATAGTCACTCAAAAGCAACGCTCTCCCACATATTTAGCTATTCTAACTGTGCTTATTTCCGTCGTTGGTATAAGTGGCAGTGGGTGGTAATAGACTAGAAAAGTACAGTTTTATACCATCGTGCTGACAATGTTTCTTTAGTCAATCAACAATCCTACAGCCTGAACCACTGTAGGGAAACCACCCTTACAATCTCAATGTATTCTAACCCTAACCAGTCTACTAATACTGTACTAACACTCTAATGAGAGTTTGTAGATATTTAGGTGCACTGTGACTTATAGTAAACACAATGTGTTAAAGGGACCATCAATATAAAGTGAAACTGAAACTTTTACATAATCTGAATTCTCTGTTGTGTGATATTCGAACACATTTACTCAAGTGGCCAAAAAATATTGAATCTGTACTCACACGTGACATTGAGCTGAGCAGCAGGAGAGATGTAAGTGTGTCCATGTAGAGCACAGCTATATCTGCCTGCATCCTCTCTTCTGACTGACTGCAGCAGGAGTTGATTGTTTCCGTCTCTTCTCTCAGTTAATGGCTGTGAGTTTCTGTACCAGATGAATGTTGCTCTGTCAGTCAGAGCGCAGCTGCTTTTACATGTCAGACGGACCGAATCTCCCTCTGTCACTCTCTCAGGAGACTCCACCTGAAGATCTGAACACAACACACACATTATATCTAGTGCTGCTGTCATACACTGATTATTATTCAACATAATGCACAGAAGAAGAGTGAAACCTCATCAAAGTCACCTGTGACAGCAAGAGTCACTCCTGGATGACCAAGCCATTTATCTTTATTGGTTATGATTCTGAAACAGTACTTGTTTTCATCTTTCTGTGTCACATGACTCAGTCTGATGGTGTAGTTCTGCTGTTTATCTCCCAGATGCCGAAGCCTCGGACTGTATTCGGGGTCCTCAAACAGATCTGGAGGCTCTACACCATGTTCAGGGTTTTTGGTCCAGAACACTTTCATGATGTGTTGTCCAGTAGGGTATGTATAAGTGCAGCTCATTATCACTGATGAGTGCTTTAGTGCGCAGATGTATGAGTGACTGTAACTGACACCCAAACGATTTTCACTTAAAACATCTGAAATATATATATATATAATAATTATTATTATTTTTCAAATTAATGGCATCTGTAGAGCTGGAGGATGTTGAAAAGCAGAAATAGTTCTGACTCACTGTGAATCATGAGCAGAAAGATCAGAGGAAGAGGAGGATCCATTCTGATTGACACCATCATAGCAACACCTACAACACAATCAATGTAAACGGCCTTATTTTAGCTTCTGTGAAGGTGAATCTCATGAAATCCATCAAGAACAAGATCAGGCCATTTTGAGATTATTGGCATTAGAGTCAAATATGGTCCCTACATTTGAACGTTTTTTTTTTTCCATCTACATTTACATGTAATCATTTGGCAGATGCTTTTAACTTAGGTTATAAAATAAAAGCAACTTTATGAGGGCAAAAAGAAGTAATCAAACTGATAAAAAAATAAAAATTGGGAGCAATATATGTTGTGACAAGTCCCGGTTAGTCTAATGCCAAACATGTAGCAAGCAAACAGAGAAAATCTCTTACCGTTTTTCAGGGATGAAGCGATACAGTAAGAACAGAAGTGTACAATAATAAGATGATTTCTCTTGAAGATGAATGCTTTATTTTCCTCTTATCAAGTACATTTTACTCTCAGATTCTGCTTAAAAACAGCTTTGTTTAAATCCATTCATAGAGTATTTTGATAATGAAAATACTCATCTCATCATAAAAAGGACAGGGCAAATGAAGCAGTATCTGCCAGTGCACGAGAATTAGTGAAACAGAGGGAAAAAAGAGGAAGTGAAAAGAGAACAACATGCAAAGTTTTTCACATTTTCAAGCAACTTTCACATGCAGTGGAGTTTTTAATTTCTCAGACAGGATTGTCCACACAGACTGAGTTGCTTCACAGTGAACAAATGCAATTGTGGGATCTTTTTTTTTTTTGTTTCTTCTTACAAAAAAAGTTAATTTAGTGAGTTTTGTTGGAGCTTTTAAGATCATAAAATTATGTTTTACACTAAGTTTATCTTCCTCTTTCTTTTATCTATCTATCTATCTATCTATCTATCTATCTATCTATCTATCTATCTATCTATCTATCTATCTATCTATCTATCTATCTATCTATCTATCTATCCGTCTGTCCGTCTGTCTGTCTATCCATTGAGGATCTGATTGTGTTATGATGTGAATCAGGCCTGCTGTAAACACTGTAGCGGCCTAAAAGCCAACCAAAGCCGCAGGAGCTGAGTGCAGAATGACTTGTGACGTTACCATTACCTTTGCATCTTGAGGTTTAATTTGATCGACCAAAAACTTACAATTAATGATTTCTTGAAGCATTAGAAGATCATTCTGTATCAAGGAAGTCTGATGAATTTACAAAAAAATGTGTGCTCCCACACTCACCCCCTTCCTTCCCTCCTTCCCAAATCACTCCCAAATCACACAGGAATGTTTACATGGCTCCTATAAACACATTCTCATCAAATGAAGAAATGTCTGTCAGTAACTAGAGAAGTGCAAACAAGGTTCACCAGCAGTTGGTGCAAAGACGATTCATGCACTGATAATTTAGTAAAATTAGGTTCATCATACTTATTTGTTTATGCTCTGTTGACATTACTCAGTTTGATGACTTTTTGTTACTTAAAGCATTGCAATTAAGTTCAATGAAATTTGAAAATGTGGCTGCTTTGTGCATGTAAAGTAAATGAAAATGTAAATGTATTTAGTTAGTTTCTTTTTCTAAATGAAATAATACAAAATAATAAAGTGTGATAAGACTCTTAGAAATCATATTAAATAAAATAAAAAGGGAGTACTAAATACAAATACAATCATTATATAGTAAACTTAAAAATAAAATGCTAATTTACTTTTTTATATGAATTTTCATCTTTTTCAGGCTTGTATTCAGGCGGGTTGCTGGTGTTGTACCAAAATCTGACTCCCTGGACAAATCGCACTCCTCTTCGCGTGCACGCGCATCACACAGCTGAACGCAGCGCTTGCAGTTCAACTCTAGTTGAACTCAACTCTTTCAGTTCAACTCTTTCAGTTCAACTCTTTATTATAAGCCTTTTATCGATCTTTTTTTCAACAGTTGGCACCAAGAACGAACAAGCATTGTCTGATTAACAAGCAGCTAAAGGATGCAAAATTTTACACTAAAATTATTAACTGCACAAACTTTATTATCTCGCAATGCTCTTCATATTAAACCTGCTTTTCAGAGACTTATTTTTTATTAGAATTTGATTTAAGTATTTTCCAGGTCTGGAAAAGTATGGAAAGCATACTTTTGAAAAAGCATGGAAAGTATTTTGACCCTATTTAGTTTTTTTAATAATAGAAAATTAAGAATTTAATGAAAATAAATTTATCGTACAAGAAGTGAGGTTTCATGGCAGCTGTTTAGTCATTCTTTAGTCATCGCCAAATATGACTGAATGAATTCAAGGTGCCTATTTTTATTATACAAAATGCAGGTTGTAAGCATTTTGGGTTTCTTCACACTATATTCTTAGCACCGTATTATTTAACCTCAAGGACCTTTACAAAAATAAAAATAAATATACAGACTTTTATGTGTGCACAATTAACTATTAAATTTAGCATATAGGACCATGCACACCTGTGTGTCATCAGCCCATTTCGTGGTGTGGTTTCTTGGCCACAGACTATGCATTAAAGAGACCTAAGGCCTTGAAACATGGCATACTGCCCCAATGAAAGCCAAATCTTAAACACTTTTTTACAGTACCAGTTTTTTTATAGACCCTTGAACTTGGCAAATTTTATGCCATCAGCCGATTTCGTGTCATGGTTTCTGTGCCGCCACGGAGGATGTGTTAAATTGGACATCAGGCCTTGATATTAGAGGTACTACCATAAGAAAAACAACTTTTTGAGCAGGCAGATCTCTGTTAATTCATGTGCATCCATGCTCTCATTTTATTCATAGTAAGATGGCAGTGATGCACAAAGGAACTAGGTTTTATAAAAATAGAAATTGTATTGCATAAGCATGCAAAATGCACATGTGAATAGTTTCTTGAGGGCTCAAAAAAGTTTCTTGTGTGAATGTAAAGTCTTTTTTTTTTTTTTTTTTTTTTAGGGACTGTATGTTGTCACTTTGAGAAAAACAATAAAAAAACAACAACAAACAAAAAAAAAAAACTGAGAAAATTAAAATATTTACAGATGGCTGTACAATATACCAAATATAAAGCTGAAAATAATACTCTATGAACCATTTATGTTAAATATGGTCTGAGGTTTGGAAATTTGAGTCTGGAAAAGTATGGACTTTTGAAATATAAAATATGTTGGAACCCTGAATTCATTCAAACGTTCATTTGTTGATGAACAGTACTCTTTTTTTTCATGCTTTAACATTTCAGGCTTCAGAACTCCAGTTATACTGTATAAATAAAATTGAAATGAGAATATGCATAAATCAAGTCAAATGCCTGCATTACAAACATGCCTATCTTCACCCTTTCATAAGGCTCATCACTATAACTGTGTGGCACTGTGGATGGTGCAGCATCTCGTGAGGCAACATGAACTGATGATGTTCCAGACCTCCATTTGTGAGTAAAGGGCTGAGAAACAGTTGACTGGGCGCCATGTGGAGGAAATATTCTTGCTAATATGTTGCCAAACTGGCTAACAGCCTCCTGTTGCATTGCCCGCATCTCCCTGGTCATTTCCAACACTGTTTGTCTGTGCTGAAGCTCTGCCTCCTTCTCCCACTCCCTCTGTATTTGCAGCAGTTGATCCTCTCTGGAAAATAACTTTTCCTCTGACTCGTTGAGGTGATGCAGCACTCATTGTCTGAGCATGGTCCGCCTTAGACATTTTTATTTTCGTTTTTTCTCGCAGTGGGGTGGCTTTTCATTTCTGGTGTACCTGTAGATGAGAAAAAAAATAAGACAATGATTGTACTCAAGTTAGATAGGATTTGACTAAATGTCACATGCATAATAAATCCAGTACAGAAAGTACAAACATAGTGCAGACAACATATAATTAAGGTGATCAAGAACACTAATGAAGAGAATATACAATAATTAAGGATAACAATAGTAATAAAAATCAAAATATACAGAAAAGAGACATGACCATAGACAGAACTGTGAATGTGCATGTGTCCTATGTACAGATGAAGGTTTGATGGGTTATTTACAGATGTACAGTACCGGGGTGTGTTATGTGTTGTTAAGGTGGGATACGGCCTGGAGGAAAAAACTGTTCTTGTGTCTGGCTGTTCTGGTGCTCAGTGATCTGTAGCGCCGGCCAGAGGGCAACAGTACAAAGAGAGAGTGAGCTGGGTGTGAGGGGTCCAGAGTGACTTTCTTAGCCCTTTTCCTCACTCTGGAGGTGTAAAGTTCTCCAGAGATATATACAGGCGAATATGAACTTGTTGGAGTGACGGTGAAAGAAAATGTAATTTTATTCATTTTAAAACTAGCCATTTATTATATATTACAAAAGATGTCTTAAAATGTTGAAAGTACATCCACAAGGACTACATCTGAATGTAATTTTAACCTTCAAGAGAAGTCATGTGGACGTCAATATAAGACGTTCAGAAGATGTCATAAAAAGACGAGGTCATTTCAACATGCGACAAAGATGTTGTACTTGTTAAAATTGTCCAAAATAACACAGTTAAGATTAATTTAGAGACATGTACAATTAATATATAATAAATGCATCAATATTAGTACAACTGACGTGCATTTCTTTGTTTTTTTTACCTGGGTGGTGACCCAACACATTATTTATTGAACATAAGTAAGCAAAACAAGATTGTGAAATAATGATGTTCATTCATATCATCATGAACTGCAAAGACATGACAGACTAAACAGGTTTGGTTTCTACAACTTTGGTTTCTAAAAGTAAAAAAAAAAAAAAAGGAAAACTTCATGCAAAGTTCTTGATAAGACAGAACAGGTCTAACAACACATTGAACACATCGCTTCAGGACAGGAACCATTTTTGTTTTGTTTTTTGTTCTAAAAAGAACATTTTCTTTACAGGTATGTATTTAAAGAATGTCATGATAAAGATCTCCGTCAACAGGCTCTTCTGAAGATTTCTGCTGTCTACTGCTTCTTTAGTTTAAATCAGCTATTGCAACACTGTCACGGTCATGTTAGTTTATGCTTTTAGTTTGTTTTCATTAGTTTCCTGGATTCCTTTGTTGTATTTTCCTGCTTGTTGTTAGTTGTCATGGTTTCAGATTATTACTTTATTTAGTTCAGTTGTGTTTTTTAATCATCCTTGTCTGTACCTACTTAAGTTCCTCAGTTCCTGTTGGGTCTTGTCAATATAAAGAAATGTTCTTTCAGTTCTCTCTGTGTGCAATATTCAGCAGTGGATTTATTAAACTGACTTTACCTTCATCGTCATGTATATCTTGCAACACAGTGCTTGACACACAACTGCTTAAAGTTTTGTAACATCCTAATTCAATTAGAACTTAAATTCTTTTGTGTTGGGACCACCCAGCCAACAATAATATATGTTATGAAAACATTATTGCTGAATGTTCAAAATGTCCCATTTTTAAATATGCATTACATTCTATTTATTAGTTTGGTTATGTTAAAGCTATGTAATCCAAATGATTGGAAATTTTATTTTATTAAATGCTTGAATATTGAATTTAGGCTTCAACAATGGTATATACCGATGTCCTCAGTGGTTCCCAACCATGTGTGTGTGTGTGTGTGTATTTAAAGTCATATATCATTGACCACAGTGTACCATAAGCTATGTACCATTTAGGTATTAATATTTACACTTTCGGTACTAATATGCAAATTTAAGAAGCTAAAATGCACTCTTACGGGAAAATAAAGTACAAAGGTATGTCTTTTTAAAAGGTACACGCCCCAAGTGCCCTTCCCTGGAGCCACATTCCACCATACACTTGGTTCTCTGCGCTACAGTATATTTCCCTGGAAATAAAAGAGTAAATATGTTGACACTCCTGTTCCTGCTTTTTTTTTTACAGACAACTACTGAATTTTAGCTCTGTGATCTATAATATCTTCACTAATCTACATTCATCTAAAGTAGAAATGAAACACTAAAGTGCTATTACTGAGGACAGCTGTGTTTGTTCAACTGCAAGCTGACGTACAATAGGAGATCAACAAACATGGGCACGCCATCTAAGAAGAAATCAAATGCACCAGGTAATCATGAGTTTATGGACATTATACATTTGGCATATTAAGGGTCAAAATCGTTTCATGTTTTGAAGGATTTCGAAGTTGATCATTTCCATGTATTATCAGTCTGCAGGTTAAGACCATATGCATTACTACAGGCTTGTTTTCTTTGGACATTGTTCTGTTTGGTAAGTTTGTGAGACATTTTAAAGCAGATGTTAAAATAATGATCATAAATAAGCATTTTATAAGAAGATTGTGTGGCATTCAACTCAATTTAAATTGAGAAATGTATTTTTAAATTCCAATTTAATTTACATTTATCTGACGCTTTTATCCAAAGCGACTTACAATTGCTATATATGTCAGAGGTCGCACGCCTCTGGAGCAACTAGGGGTTAAGTGTCTTGCTCAGGGACACATTGGTGTCTCACAGTGGATTCGAACCCGGGTCTCTCACACCAAAGGCATGTGTCTTATCCACTGCGCCATCACCACCCAATTTCTAAATCATTAGCAAACAAATCCATACATCCAAGTATACATCTTTTTATGTGTTAATATTAAATACAACATGAGAAATGGTGTTAAACATATGCATGCAAATCACACACACATCACTTCTCCACATGAACAGAACTACAATATGGACTGATGACAACAATTAGACATGCAGCGGCAACATTATCACAATATGACAGATAAATAAAGATAAATTAACTTACATTCATGCATGCACATTTAGGGTAGAGTGAGGGAAAACACCCCCCTTTAAGGACAGCGTAACAAAAAAAACCCGGAAAAAACAAAGGTTAAATGTGTTCAGAAAAGATATCATTAGTGACACTGGCATAAATTATAAACCAAGTATGAAAAATGAGTTTTCATGTTGTTAGATTTTTAACAAAAATAGATTTGTACCAAGGGGGCGTTTTACCCCACCTATGGGAAAAAACACCCCCATGGCTTGGGTAATATGCCCCCGAGTCAAACAAAGCAATTTGCTTTAAACATTTGCAGCAAAATCAGAGTACATGTCGTTTTAGCTTAAAATAAATAAAAAAATAATATAATCAATAATTATGGATTATAAAATGATAATAGCCTATTATCAGAAAATAAAAGCTACCTGATGCTAACTTGAAGCAATTTTTAAATATAAAGTCCAAATATTTTGATTCAACTTTCTAGAATATATTTGATAAACAAAGGATTTGATGTTCAGAACAGAATAACAGTAAGTGCTTATTGCCCCATGGGGGCGTTTTAATCCTCTGACTATGTTTGAGAAAAAAATATGAAAATATAATTATATGTTCTCATTTCATATACTGTATAACTGTGATGTTCAACAAAACAACAAACTTTCAAACACATTTTTGCTTCTGAAAATTACATAATTTTCTTTGAAATCCGTTTTCTGTCTGGTACATCACCAGTGTAAGCATCATGGTGGAAATGTCTTCATCACTCTCGTCAACGTAGTCCATAGTTACAATAAAAATTGATCTTGAATTTATCTTGTGGTTATTTTGGGAAAAAACTCTAAACCTACCACTCATATGGCAAGCAGAGAACGAAACCGAGAGTAAGCTGGAACCGCACTGGCAGAACAGATACAGCTAGGTCACATGCGTACTGGCAAGACTACACAGCTAAATCCCTGGTGTTAAATGAACACTGCTGGGTAGTGATGGTGAGATGAAGCTTCATGAAGCTTTAAGCTTTTCAGCCAAGTGGTTCACAAAAGGGTTCATTTCTGGAGGCTTCATTTGCTCATAATACCA
Organism: Barbus barbus; assembly: GCF_936440315.1. Lineage (NCBI taxonomy): Eukaryota > Metazoa > Chordata > Actinopteri > Cypriniformes > Cyprinidae > Barbus > Barbus barbus. The sequence continues at coordinate 1,322,874 of NC_136736.1, read as the reverse complement.
CCTGCTGGCCAAAGAGTGTAAATTAAAACAAGCAGATACTCGTGATGAGGTCACAGTGAGCTAAAAGTGTAACCTCACAGAGGCCTCACTGTGTGCTCATACTAATGTAAGGTCAAAGTGCACTCACTGCACAGAGACTAGATACCCAGCATGCATTGCAGCAAGAAGCTTTTGATTGTCACCATTGTTGAGATTCATACACTGATTCTAATGTCTCTCTTTGTGTTTAAATAACACAGTAGTTCAAAATGTGTCTTATCATGCTTTTAAAATCCTTCATAAATGACTACAGCACTGCAGAGTTCTATACTGTATAATAACAGAGCTATTATTATTAAAAGCTTCAGATTAATAACTCCTCACAAAGACTGTATAGGTGATGGCCACGCTGTTATCAGAAGTAACAAACCAATTTCACCTGATTGCAGTCTTGTTTAGGTTTTCCTTGCCATAACAAATGTGTTTTACAAACACAGTTACAGCAGCCCCAAAATATTAAAATATAAAAGTCATCAATAATTCTATGATTTATTTAATGCAAACAAATATAGATCCCTTTTTACCCTAAACAGGCAACGAATCTCAGGAGATACGCATATTTGAACATCTCAAGACAATGTTCACAATTATTGCTAATAGTTGTATTAGATTAATATATGCCTACTTTCTACATTTTCTGAATGTCTAGCCCCATGGGCGGACATGTTGGCTTTAGATCAAACTGACAAAACGAGCACAGAAAATTTGAACCAAGTGAAGTGACCCCCATAGTCCAAACAACCTCGACTATGATGTGCCTCCTACAAGAGACTAAAGAGTATGTATCTCGTAGTACACATTGCCTGTTTTAGGGTTAAGTGCATTAACTAAAATAAAGTAAACTGCCTTGTTGCCTGACCAAACAGTTTTATTTTTCTTACCCGTGTTATTTTCCACTTTCTAAATCCAGCAATGTGCTTTTCCATTCTTCATGTTTTCTTTGGCTGCATTCATCAGTAGACCTTATTTTCTTCATGCATGGGGAGACATGCATGAAGAAAATAAGGTTGAATCCCAGGAGCTCTACAAGCATGTTAAGAGTGATGAATGCAGCCAAAGAAAACATGAAGCATGGTAAAGCACAATGCTGAAATCACTGTAAGCTGGGATAGAATGTATTTTAACACTGAAAAAGTATTACCCCTACATAATTAGTAGTTGGGAAGTGGATGGCACGTTTGACAAAGCATCAACTTGCTGTTTGTTTTTGATTTGTTGTGTAAAGGAAACTTTTTACTTGATTTTACATTCACAGTTTGTGCATGATTTTGCATAAACGCCTACAGATATATAACTTATTATGTTATCCAGAAAGTATGTGTACCTACAATGAACATTAAAAATTTGCACTAGAAATGAATGTAATTTGGTGTGAACGATATCCTTGTCTTCTCTCAGGCTCTATGGGCATTGCATGGTGGGATCCACATCAAACAATTTCAGCCCACCAGACCTAAACCAGCTCCTCGAAATAATAGTTCATCCATAATATCTGCCTTTGACATGGGAATCAGTGATGAGGAGTGGGAAAGACTACAGAAGGCTATTGACTGGCCAATTCCAGATCAAGAAATCACTCATCTGGATCAGAGCACAAGTCCAGTCCACTCAACTTTCTCTATTGTAGGACTCAAAGAGAGTTACAAAGTGGGAGAAAAGATCTCTGTTACTATCACAGCCAGAGACCACGACAAGAACCTGAAAAGATACGGAGGAGATTTCTTCAAAGCAAAACTTTTCAATTCAGAGCTAAAGGTGTGTTATATTATATTATTTTTGAAATACATTTTTTTTTTGTATTTAAAAAAATAAATATAGTGTTTCACTTGCATTAATTGTTGATGTATTAGCAAAATATTACATATTATGTTTAGGGTTAAAAGCTTGAAAAATGTATTTGCCAACAGACATCTACATTTGTATTTACATAGCATTTGCCAACCTGTCAACAGTGTCAGTTCCGGTAGTTCACGTTAGTCAAGCTTGCATCAGCTGACTATCAGCTGATCCACATCTACCTGTAGGGATACAACACCTATCACAGCATTCATATAAGGTCCATCAGTATTATCACTCAATATTACCCACCTCCATCCAGGATTCAGCCTTCTGATTCTCATTTGAATCAGACTACTTTCTAACATGTTACATTAAATTACTGAATTTGATTAATATCTGCAATACATTTATGTTGGTTCTTTTCTATTTATCCTGGGGGGTTATTGCTGATCTCCCTGCTCTTATCCGTGCTAGGCTGCATGAATGCGCAGGGAGTTCTTGCCTAGAACAGAACCAAACCCCCAATCCAAACTGTATGTTAATTGTCAGTCACCTTTGACGATAGTGGTCCTGACAGAAATTAGTTTTCTGCATTACACTTGTTCTTTTCCATTCTTCTTGAAGGCGAGTGTTTACGGCGAGGTTGTGGATCATCGTAATGGGACTTACTCTGTTGCTCTTCTTCTGCCTTGGGAGGGTCAGGCACAAGTTTCTGTACGTCTTGAGCACTCCAGTGAGGTTGTGCAGATTCTTAAAAAATACTGGGAGTCTTCATTCCCACGCAGCCACTATAATGGCTACTTTGAAGGGCCAGGACTCAATAAAACCAGGATCAGTGAAGTAGTAGAATGTAATCTTAAGTGGGGTGCAGATGGAAGTTGGAGGAAAGGCGACTGCTGCTGTGAGTATAAGGATATCAAAACTGGGACGGTGTGGCAGTGTGAGAGACCAAAGGAACTTTCCTGTGACAAACTGGTTCATCACTCTTACGGACATTTGGAAAGCCCATTAAATCATTTTGAGCAGCAGCTTTTTACAAAGTAATGACTCAAATTCCAAAATAATTGTTGAAATGTAAAAAACAACAACAACAAAAAGTGTGCAACATGTCTTTTTTTTTTTTCTCCACAGGAACTTAACAAATGTTGCTATTAGTGGAGACAAAAAAATCATAGATGTCCTTCCCAACACTGCATCCATTGGTATGTTTAATGGTCTCTGAACATTTTGAACATCTCATTTCCTGTTTGAAAAAAAAAAAAGAAATAATCCCAGTCAACAATTTGATCTCACAGTGATGTCACCATGAGCTCGCATGATACTCGTGATGAGGTCACAACGTGAGGTCACAGTGAGCTAAAAGTGTAATCTCGCAGCGCCTTTAATGTGTGCTCATACTAATGTGAGGTCAAAGTGCACTCACTGCACAGAGACTAGATACCCAGCATGCATTGCAGCATGAAGCTTTCGATTGTCATCATTGTTTAAATGTTTCCCTTTGTGTTTAAATGACAGAGTCGTTCAGAATGTTTGTGTCTTATCATGCTTTTTAATTCCTTCATAAATTATTACACTGCTTGATCCTATACTGTATAATCACAGAGCTATTATAATTAAAAACTTTAGGTTAATAACTCCTCACAAAGACTGCAAACTGAATCTAGGTGAAGATTGCACTGTTAACCCCCCCCCCCCCCCACCCCCCCGCTCAACATTTTGAATTCACAATGAGCTCACATATTACTCACTGTGAGTATCACCGTATGAGAATGGTGTGATGTCACTGTGTTGACTGGGATAGCCCTTTTGGTAGCACTTTATTTTACAGTACGTGTACTTCCCTGGTAAATACATGGTAAATATCTTGTACCTACAGGCAAATGAGTGGTAACACAAGGTACTTACCTGAAGTGTATGTTCATAGTAACAAATAAGAAACATGGCTCTTTTTTTTTTCAGTGGCAAACCATAATTAGGCTTGAATTCTTCTTTTTGTTTTTGGTTTGCAAATTGATTTATGGCATTAATATTTGTCATTGTTTACACATTGAAATTGTCGCACATACATAAGTGGCGTTTCAGCAAATGAAATATTTAAAGGGGTCATGAACTGCCTTTTGTACTATTCTCTGAGGTCCACTTATAACGTTTTCACGATTTTTGACATCAATAAATATCATTTAAAAGTAATAGACTATTTTCTGTTCTGGTTTTGACCCCCTCATCAGAACACTCTATTAGAATATGGATGGAAGAATGTAGATTCGGAAGTAAACACCCACTGCTATAATTGTTTAACAGTTGTGTATATTTGACAATCTACATCCTTCACAGATGCATGGACACATAAATTCTCAGTAAATATCAAATTATATGTAATAACAGACAAAGCAATAGTGGCCACATAATAAAAATAAAAAAAACTCACACTTGTGTGTTGCGACATTACTGTCAAATCCAATAGTCGGCACAGCTTTCTCTTTTAGTTCCAGACTGAAAATCCTATGTGCTTCATTTGTAAACAAATCTGTGGTAAAATGAAGAACAAAGGATCAAGTTCTTACTGATGTGTTCTTACTGATCTTCATTAAAAGTTTATCCACTCTTTCCTAACAATGAGATCAGAAGGAAGGCACTGCACATGAAACCAGTTCTCCAAGCAGGATTCGAACTGCGGTCTGGCGCGGGAGGCGGGTGCTCTAACAAGGAGGCTAAAGACCACGGCCTCTAGCGTCAGTCGCTAGAGCGCTGCTTTTTAAGATCAGGGGAGTGAGGTTTACACGCACCAGCACTTACTTGCCTACGTCTGTTACACTCACCCCCCTAAACCTCACTCCCATTTTAGACTAACGAGAAAGTTTTGAGTTCTGAAACTTAATGTGTATTAGAGAAAAACATTTATTTCATAATGATATTTCCCTCCATTTTAAATTCTTATTATCCAATGAAAGGTTAGATTTTTTGTGATTTTTTTTTATTTTTAAAAAAGATCAAAAGGATTAACAATGCAGATTAATTTTCACAGCCTTCTTTGATCATATTTACCAAAGGTACCGATATTTTTGGCCATGACTGTATGTTGTACAGTACATTTATATCTTCATCTACCCAGATCATTTATATATGTGAAAATTACAGGTGACCTTATAGATAAAATATATGGCAGTATCATTCTTCGTATATAGTAGGGCAATATGTCATGTTACATTTCTGTATGTATTTCTTTATTTTCTTTTCCAAAAAGTCATAGTCAAAACATACATGGGCCACATATCAGAGGACAGATATCAAATGAAATAAAATGTAGTTTCGAAAGAATTCATATAGCTACAACATTCTGACCTTTTTGAATGTTTCTTTGTTTAAGGCACAATGGAGAAATGCAGGTCTGGCATGACAACACCAGTTCCTGCGGGATTTTATTTGAAAGATGTCTGGAAGTCTTTTGTATGCAACACTCGACAGTTCAGTCCTGCACAAATGGGAAACTGTCTTAAAAACAAGATTGTCTATTTGATGGGAGACTCCACCACAAGGCAGTGGTTTGAGCACTTAGAAAGAAACGTGCCAGGCAAGTGATTCAGTTTTCAATATTCAATTTAAGACTTGATAGCATGTATATTATAAATTAAACAAGGTACTGACATACAGAGGCCCCGCAAAGTATATGACCACTTAAAGGATTAGTTCACTCCTGAATTAAAATTTCCAGATAATTTACTCATCTCATTTTCTCCTCCAACGTCAAAACACTGGGTTGGTACTTCTGCCTACGTAATGTGTGACCTTTTTCAACGTGACTACGTAATGCATGAGAAAATTACCAATTATTTCGCTACATAAGACCCTTATTCCTCAGCTGAAGCTGCATTAAAACTGCAATTTGGACCTTCAATCCGTTGAACCCAATGGAAGTCCACTATATGGAGAAAAATCCTGGAATGTTTAACAGGCAAGACTATTACTATGCCTATGGAAACTAAGACAGGCTCCGTAACGTTGCTATCACTGCATAGCAATAAGTGCAAACAATACTCGGCAGTGAGAAAGGAAGTCCATGGCTTATGTAGAGAGTGTGATAGGCTGCAGCCGTGTGCTTAATCAGAGTGAACAGATGGATTGTGGGAACTGAAGTCCAGTGTAAGTGTAACAGTCTGTGTAGTGTGGAAGTCAATATGGAGAGTGGGTGACCTCTGGTGGTGAGCAAACTGAAGTTCATAGACCGGATTCGTGACAACACGGGGGTGAGTAAATTTTCAGGAAATTTTAATTCTGGAGTACATCAATCCTTTAATACAAAGATGTATGAATATATTGGCATTAGATGAAAATACCAAAAACTGCTGCACTTTTCAGGCAAAATTGCAAAATGTTGTTATGAAAATGGCATATAAAGGTGAAGTTGTTTCTGAAAAAAGCTCATGCAGATCTTGTTCGCAGACGCTACTTGGTTTAATATTTTGAATCTAATGCAATTGTAACACTTCCCAGTGTGCAATAATGAATTCACAGAGGGCGGTTGCACATTTAGGGTGGACTTTATTCTGAAAAATAAAATACCGAATTCGTAGTTTTTAGTAGCATCACTGATGGTTAACGCATTTCTCTCACTCTTTTTTTTTTTTTTTTCTCTCACTCTTAAACTCTCTTGAGATTAAGCATTTGTATTAAAAATGACATTTTAACATACAAATATTATCCTCAGCACGAAATATTTAGAACAATATATCTGCTGTTATCACATGAACTCATGTTAACACGTGCAAACTTGTAAATCAACGCATAACATGGTTAATCCAACATACTTGCTTCACTTACTATTCAAACTTATCAGGAAATATACACTCAAAATTATAAACATTAACCTTCATCCATCCCTCGGGTCATTTTGACTTTTTTTTTTTTTTCTCTTTTTAATTGAGTGTTCATCTGAGTAGCACAAGACTTTTGTTCCACTTGAATTTAGAACACACACACAAAAGAAATAAAAGAAAAATTGAGTGGAATTAAGGATTTATGTCAGTATACTTAAGAAAATTACAAATCCTTCCCTCGCAGGTTATTTTGACCTGACCATAGGAATGAATGGAATGTCGGAAAAAAACTTTTTTTTATATATATATTTTGTCACGCTTGAACGTGGATTACAAAAACAAAAAAAATAAACAAGAGTGGATTTGAGAAATTTATGTGGGTTTATTACCCAATAATATAACAATATGTGGGTTTAATAATAATATGTGGGTTTATAACCCAATAGAAATTTATAACCCAAATTCCGGAAATGTTTTTAAATTTTGAATAAAATGAAAACTAAAAGTCTTTCATGTCACATGAGCCTATATTTTATTCACAATAGAACATAGATAACATGAAAAATGTTTAAACTGAGAAATAAGTAAGTAAAACTGAGTAAAATTTTATGCACAAAATGAGCTCGTTTCAAATTTGATGCCTGCTACAGGTCTCAAAATAGTTGGGACGGGGGCATGTTTTAGGGAAGGAAAGGAAAGGAAAGGAAGTGTAAAGTATGGTGACCCACACTCGGAATTTGTGTTCTGCATTTAACCCGTCCAACTGCACACACATAGACACACAGCAGTGAGTAGTGAACAAACACACACACACACACACACACACACACACACACAGCAGTGAGTAGTGAGTAGTGAATACACACACACATAGAGACACATCATAACATGCATTAAAGTAAACAAGGCAAATAAAAAAATAAATAAAAAAACCCTACATAAATATATATATATATATATATATATATATATATATATAAAATAGATCTCACAGTGCAGCACTGTGTCAGAGCTTGATTCGTTTTTCCATAACTTCATGATCTGTGACCAAGGTCATTTTCGTAAAGAAAAATAATTGATGAAAAAACTATTTCGTAAACTGAAATGAAATAAAAGTCAAAATATTGGAAAAACTAAAACCAACCAAAATTAACAACAGTTATTGAAAAACTAACTGAAATAAAAGAATAATTAACAAAAATAAATAATAATTTTCGTAATCATTACCCAGCAAACAGAATTTTGTTCAGAATTATTATTTTTTTCTCTCAGGCATCTACAGAAGTCTTTACGGAGGATTAACAGAGGTTTAGATGTTGATGTCTTACTGAAAAAGTTTCATTTGCAATTGCTGCAAAAGAAGCAACTCAACAAAAGTCAAGGGTCAAGAGCCCAACTAAAGCAAACACTGATCTCCATGATGGTGACCTCAAACGAAACATTTTCAATAACACATCAACATCTAAATCTCTGTTAATTCTCAGTAAGAACTTCTGTAGACGTCTGATAAAAATAAAGTAAATCTGGTTAGTTATACTGTAAATGAAGCTGGTAAGGTTGTTTGTGGAGTAGTTTAATCACATCTTGAGAGATTTAATGTCTTTTATCTTCAGTTGATCTCAGGCTGTGGCTGAAGAAAGTTGTAGTTTGTGTTCTTATGTCTCTTTTCTTTCAGTGCTTGTTCACAGCAGGTGTTTGAAGGATTGAAAGGATGTTTCAGGAACATCATAATAACCTTTAAATAACATTCTACTACCATTAAGGAAAATTGATATTTTTATGTACTTGGAAAGTTACAAAGCAATGTTCCTAGAATGTCGAATTTTATATCAAAATTAAGTTGAAAGAACGTTTGAGGAACATTATATCTTTTATAAACGTTCCTCTAAAGTCAAGAAAACTGGACATTTTTTATGTTCCCAGAACCAACACTCAATATTTGGAGAATATTCTTATAACAAAATTATGTTAGCTGGGTACGTTCTCACCCCTTGACGGAAAAATATATGAGCTGTGAGATGGTTTAGGGAAATATTGTAGGGCTATCTGTTAATGGTGCATCATACACATGGGGTTATCTGACGGAGAGACACAAATCAGTTTAAAGCAGAGTCCTGCACGGGTCATGTTTGGTAAACGTGCACCAGCAGTAATTAACAGAACAGCCGACCTGTTATATGAGAGCAGCACTAATTTATTTCTGTACCAGACCAGAACCGTTCGAAAAAATGCCCGAGTCTGATGAAGACCTGAGGGTCGAAACGTTGCTGTTATTAAATTCATTTGGAGCAGCTATTTTCAATATTATTTCTTTTCTCATGTAACAAAAGCAATCAAACCAGCATTAGACAAGTTAGTCCTTTGAGGGAAAACAGGCACACAGAGCAACATGATAAATAACAGAAAACAAATATGAGAACGACCTTTCTGAAAACAATAAAAAACTTGGCCTGGCACTTATATACTTGTATACTTTTACCATCTAATCAATCTCAGCATGTGTTAATTGTATCAATAAACGTTTGCCTCCCTAAGGTTAAATTATGCCTACGTTTTTCTTTGGCCTTCGCTCTGGATCTGTTGATGATGCTAAACTTTAATTAAAACTGAAACTAAACTACATAAAATTTAAATAAAAATGTGCTCACAAAATGAAAACTAAACTAAAACTAACAAAAATATGAATGAAACTAATAAAAACTAAACTGAATTTTATAGCTAATTTGAAAACGATATTAAAATAAATGTAAAAATTAAAAACTAAAATAACCTTGTCTCTGACGTCTGAATATTATTTTTCACACGCAACCATGTGACTGCTTCATATTCTAATTCAAATAACGCGAACCCATTGTGCAGGTTTGGAGTGTCATTCACTTCTGTGAAAAGAATAAATCATAATACGAACTAAAATGTTATGTGTAGTTAAGTGCATGTTCAGTTTGTTTCAATCCCCACTTCAGAAGCACTGCAACTGACCATTTCTTTTGATTATGCCTACGTGAGCTATGCTTAGATTTTTAGTAATTTATTCACAAACTTGTTTATTCATACTTTGTGTAAGTACAATGAGATTTTTGTTTTTTTACCCAAAAATTCAATTTTGCTCATCATTACTTACACACTTGCTTTTCCAAGGCTGTATGACTGTCTAAAGCTACGATTATAATATTAGTTTCATGTCTCTTTATTAGGCATACAGAGAATGGACCTCCACACTCCTCCTTCAAATGGCCCACTGATGGCTGTTGAGTTGAAAAATAACATCATTATTCACTGGAGTCCACACGGTGTTCCTTTGCGATTTAGTAAAATGCCTATTAATAATCTGCACTATATCAGCAACGATATTGATGAAATAGCCGGTGGGCCTCATGCAGTCATTGTCTTCACATTCTTTGCTCACCTGGTTTTTCACCCAATATCCTTTTACGTGTATGAAGTGACCAAAATCCGCCAGTCTGTGGTTGCACTGCTGAGCCGCGCTCCAGAGACCACCGTTATCATCAAGTCTGGAAACACTGCTGGACTAAAGGTACACTTGCACACTTTCCAATCCTACCTTGTTTTCAACAAGAAAATACAGTATGGTACTTGTTATGGTATTTGTTGTACATGGAAGTCTACAGTGTTGGGGAAACTTACTTTCAAAGCAATGCATTACAATATTGTGTTACCAGAGGTGTAAAGTCCAGCGGTCAGAAAGTAAAAGTTCTGCCATATGTTTATTCCACCCATGAACTCAGCAGCTGATTTCACCAGAGGAGGAACCAAGTCATTCCTTTCAAGTCACAAACGAGTCTTGAGTCAAACCCCAAGTCCTCAAAGAGATAATTAAGTGGCTAATTAAATGTTGATTGTGCATTAGTGCTGAACACCTGCTGTTATTGAGAATTACAGAGGATCAGATGTTGATGTTTTATTGGTTAAAATGATGCCACCATCATGGAGATCAGTGTTTGCTTTAGTTGGGCTCTTGACCCTTGACTCCTGTGTTAGATCTCTCTGTGTAGCAATGCATGTGGTGTTGGAAAGCAGAGAGGTCTGTGTTGTGCAGTGAACAGATATTAGCTGTTTTTATATGATGAGACACTAACCTGATTACATCCAAAATAACTTTTTTTTCTTTCCATTTACATGTTTAGGTTTTGAATAATCAACCATGTGAAAGTACTGCATGCAAGGAAAGTGTTGCTCTAACATTTATAATAAATTATTAAATCTGCTGTATGTAATGAATATAAATATTTGAATTATTGTACTATTTAGACACACACAGACATCAAGAACCAGCATATGAATCTCAACAATTGTGACCATCTACAAAATTTGTCATGCTGCAATGCATGCTGAGTAACACCATAGTAAATACTCCCATCATGCACTGCAGTATGAATAATTGTCACCACTGTTGAGGATCATATGATAAGTGTTCATGTCCCCTAGTATTTAAGCATTACAGTGGTATTTGTTGTCACAAAAAAATGACTTTTTTGCAGTTCTGTAACAGCTGAATGTCGGTCAATTAACCAAAGAGAAACACTTTCATGATGATCAAGAGGCTTAAAAGCAGAAAATATAAGTTAGTTTTCTACCTCAACCTTTTAATTCAGCAAAGCGCAAATTAGAGCCCAACTACAACAAACACTGATCTCCATGATGGTGGCATCATTTTAACCAATGAAAAATCAACATCTGATTTTCTGTATTTCTCAATAACAGCAGGTGTTCATCATTAATGCACAATCAACATTTAATTAGTCACTTAATAATCTCATTAACTTTAAGTCTTTGACTCTTTGAAAGTCCCACCCCTGCTGAATTGATTAAAAACTAGGACTCAACACTGAACTCAACACTGTAAAATATTAAGTTGGTCGCAGTGTCATGCAGAGGTTAGCAATGTGGTCGTTCAGTGTTTGTAGATAAGTTTTAATTGTGAAATAGATTTGAACAAAATCAAGTGCTACGCACAGGCCATGACTTGATTGCAAATACAAATACAGAAATAAGATGAGGAAAGAAAAAGCAGTACTTATCAAAATGTTCACCCTTTATTTAAATATATGAACACAGAAAACAGCTGTTAACAGGTTAATGTAACATTTTCCATTCTATGACTAATAAAATAATCACAACTTACTGTCTGCATAATACTGAACATGGTTGTCCTCGGAGTAGATGCGCACACTGTATTTTCTTGTATGATAAGTGTCAAAAGTTAAAGTTAGAGATAATTAAGAGATTCATTGGGGAATGATTGATCATTATTGAACACACCTAATAACAAGCAGAATCACCAAATAAGTCACCATTATAGTGATCAGTGTTAGTGTATAATTCTGTTATAATAGACAAACAATATGCAGTATTAAAAAGTCAAGGGTCAAGAGCCCAACTAAAGCAAACACTGACCACTATAATGGTTACTTAAAAATTGTGATTTTCTTCTTTGGTGATTCTGCTTGTTAACATCAGGTGTGTTCAATAATGGCCAATCATCACTCAATTAATCTCTTTATTACCTCATTAACTTTAACACTGCTTCAGTGTTACTTTTAACACTCTGTAGTGTGGACACATATATACACTTGGCAGTGTTAATTTAACACTGGGGATTTTGCTGTGTAGTGTTAATCCTCTGCTGAAATCTTCAGAGATTTAATGTCTATTATCTTCAGTTGATTATGTTTAAGGCTGTGGCTGAAGTCAGTTGTTGTTTTTGTGTTTCTATTTGTCTCTTTTCTGTTCTCTGCTTGATAACGGGCCTGTTAAGTCTTAGTTGACTCCATATTTAATATACACAGATTTTGTGGTTTATTTCTTTGCTCTTGGCTGACATGTGGCATTGCTATGGCCTGCTTTTGGCCCAGATCTGGCAAACAGATCATCATTCCACATGTGCCAGATGTGGGACAGATCTGGGCTGAAACTATGTGGCAATCTGGGTTGGCAATAAAGTTCTGATTCTGATCTGTATTTTTCCAGAATATATTTCAAAGTGATTGGCACACAATGCAGTTGGACACAGTGATGCGGGAGATGTTCAGAGACATAGATGGAGTCATCTTCTTAGATGTCTGGCAGATGACTTCCTGTCACTATCTACGTGATCACATTCACCCAGGACATGTCATCATTGCTAATGAAATCAACATGTTTCTCTCATATGTTTCTCCTAGCTGCGGCCTGTTCAAATTGATTTTTTTCCATAAAGAAAATGGGAAACTAACCTGGTCGAGGGAAGGCTAACTGTCTGACTCTCTGGCAGGCTTCAATATTATTTGACTTTATTATCCACTATCAGTCCAAAAATTAAACTATTCTCCCTAAACCAGCTGAAGTTCAGAGCAAGTGGTTTTGAATAGTTGCTCAGCATGCACTCTTTGTAAGATGTTATTAATCTAAAGTTTTTAATTATAATAGAAATGATTATACAGTACAAGATCCAGCAGTGTCATAATAATTTATGAAGGATTTTAAAAGCATGATAAGACGCAAACGTTTTGAACTACTGTTTCATTTAAACACAAAGAGAGGCATCAATAATCAGTTCATGAATCTCAACAATAGAAGTAAGCATTGCATACAGTATTGATTAATTGTTTTTATCTAAAATTTGAAATAAGTGTGTCAAATAGCACTACTAGTATTGAGACCACTAATTTATTAAATGAAAGAAGAATCCAAATGTAAAAAAAAAAAAAATCCAACAAATAAATAAACAATTATCAATAACTACAATTACAATCAAACAAATCACAATGCATAAAGCAACAACATAGTCACATGATGATATTACTAGCTGGCAACAAGCCTTCATCTTTCACTTTTATCCACTGCCGTCAATTCTCCAATAAAGCATCATCAGGCACTTCTGTCAATCATCTAGGGCAGGGATGGGCAACTTCGGTCCTGGAGGGCCACTGTCCTGCAGAGTTTAGCTCCAACCCTAATCAAACACACCTGAACCAGCTAATCAAGGTCTTCAAGATCACTAGAAAGCTACAACCAGGTGTGTTTGATTAGGGTTAGAGCTAAACTCTGCAGGACAGTGGCCCTCCAGGACCGAAGTTGCCCATCCCTGATCTAGGGCTCCACACCCACAGAGACGCATAAAGGCTGTACAATATTTTGGCGTGTGTCATCATCCACTACAGCATATTCCTGTTAGGCTGAGCCAACGAGACAAGAAAACAAGAAAGTTACAAATTCACAAAGCCATTTACAAAGATGAACTTTTTTGATTTTTTTAAAAGGTGCTTATTATAGTTAATCATAATTCTGCAGTGGTGTACACTGATGAGCGTTACATTATGAGCACCCCCAGCCTAGAGCAATGAACTGGCCTGGCGACCAAACGGTGCCACTGGTGCAGTTAACAGAGCAGTATACATATCACACAAGGACTGCCTTTCGGTCACTACAGTGTTCAGTGCCCTGTGGGTTGTTTACGTGTTGCTGTAGTGAGTACGCTTTAAAAGTGGTGTACGGATGGCCAAAAGACAAATCGTCGTCCAGCTGTGTGTCTCCTGCGGCTCATTGATGCCAGAGGGGAGCACATTGTTCACAGCAACCGCAGTAATTAGTTACATTGCAAAAGTAATTAGTTACATTACTAGTTATGTAATTTTTTTTCTGTACATCCATGAAATTTACATGAAAAAGTAAGTTTTGTTATATTAGTTCTTGTTGCTTTTGTGCAATGGATGAATAACAATTTATTTGTTTTTAGATATTTTATGTTTAGATGTTTCAATTTTGCGGGAGTCCCGTGAATCGTTTTATTCTCCCGCATCCCGCACACACGGGTCTCTACTCACCCATCAAGTCTTGTCCCGCACCGCCCTCTGTTGCGTTGGGTCCTTCAAGAGTGCAGGTCTCTAAATTACTGCACTGGACTCGACGGCAGAATTGATGCATTGCTCTCCGTGCCTGGTTCTTTCTCCGTGCCTTTCGCCCTTTCAGCGGTTTTAAATTGGATGTGGAGTTTTTCGCGGTTGAAAAGGTTTTCTTCCCCAAACAGGCTAATTGACAACACGCAATAATGTTCTTGTCTTTGACAGAAATAAACTAAAAACAATGATTGTATTTTATTTTATTTTTTTGGTATAGAACACATGCTTTTCTCTCTCCATGCAGAGTTGGCTTTCTTTTGGTAGTATTCACCTCACAGGTGCTTAACCAGACAAAGTAGGTCTCAGATAGAGGAGTGAGGTGAACTGAAGAGAAGAAGCAGCACCGTCATGGAGCTGTTAATCTGAAGGATCTGGAGTGATTCTGGATGAAGCAATGGTCTCTGATCTCTTGTCAGGTGTTCTCTAACCTCATCAGGCATTATAGGAGAACATTTAGAGCTGTTAAACTGACAAATGGAGGTTTCAAAATGTATTGAATAAAAGGGTGTCATTAATTGTGGCCAATGTGTATTAGAGAAAAACATTTATTTCACAATGATATTTCCCCCCATTTTAAATTCTTATTATCCAACGAAAGGTTAGATTTTTGTGAATTTTTTTAATAAAAGCTCGAAAGGATTAACAATGCAGATTCATTTTCACAGCCTTTTTTGATCATATTTACCAAGTGTGCCAATATTTTTGGCCATGACTGTATGCATATATATTTATTTATTTTGCAACTATACATTTTAGGTGCAGGGAATAGCAAATTTTTTTCTTAAGGTGTGCCTTTCACCCCATTGTACCCTATATATATATATACATTTCTTTTTTTTTCATACCCTCATTGGGGGCTGATTGGGACCGGCATTAGGAATAAAAATCCTAGAATTGCCCCTGCTGTCTGCAATAATGTAACGCAGCGGTAACGTACAGAGACCTCGGCTTGGAACTATACTCAAATTACTATTTTGGAAATTACAACAGGTAAAATTACTCCGTTATCAGAAAAGTAATCAAATTGCAGTAACTAAGTAATGCGTTACTGCAGAACGCTGACCGTTACCAACAGGATACACTGCTAGAATTATCGAGTGGTTTGTGGAACATGATGGTGAATTTCTGTTAATGCCTTGGCCTCCAAATTCACCTGACATTAACCCAATTGTACATTTGTGGTTTGACTTGGAAAAGGTCATATATATATATATATATATGACACAGTGGTTGCCAAAATTATTAGAATATAGTTTTCACCAGCTAAAAATGGTTATACAGTAAATCAGCTGTTTTTATATTTTGTTGTAGTGTGTCAGTAGGAAATATCAGTTTACATTTCCAAACATTCATTTTGTCATTAATTGTAATAATCCAGTGAGATTTTTGTTTGCACAAGGAGTCTGACAACAGCCAGAGATCAGATCTGATCATCATCCAGTCTGTCTGGAATGACATGAAGAAACAAAAACAAACTGAGACACACTAAATCCAGAAGAACTGGCAACGTTTCCAAGATGCTTCAAGAAACCTACCTGCAAAGCTCCCTGAAAAATTATGTGCAAGTGCACCGAGGACAAAAGCTGCTTTAAACGCAAAGGATGGTCCAAGTCTTTTCGTACATTAAAATGTAAATACGAGCTCACATTGTGTCAATCATGTTTACATTCTGCCTCCGAAACTTTGGTCCGTCATAAAAATTAAAAAAATAAGATTGGATTAAATTTTCTGATGCTCGCGCTGCGTTGCCATTTGAACTTTGACCCTTACGAAAATTATCCATGGTTTTATTATTGTAAAATTGTAGTAACCATGTTTTTTTGGCTTATTGACTACCATTTAACCACAGTTTTACTACAAATAATATGGTTAGTATTGCAAAACTATGGTTAATTTGAAGTTACCTTGGTTTAAGTATAGTAACCATGTTTTGGTTTATTTGTAGTAAAACCATGGTTAGTTTTCGTAAGCAGAGTCGAGCGTATAAACGGTCCGTGTGGCGTGCTTCAAATGAGTAGCACTGTTTCATTTGCCTCATAAACATTATATTGAACATTTATTGAACTCTTGTTATCATTTTATCAAGGAAAATTATATCACTATAATTACTTTTATCGTTAGCGCCCTGCCCTACCACAATGCAAATCCCCAGGTTGGGAACCACTGCCCTAGGAGATCTATCGCCACCTCGTTGAATCAATGCCTCACTGCTACAGGTTATCATAATGTAATGGCTCATTAGTGTACATTACAGAGTAGGATATTTAATAGCAAAAAAATATTCTCTATTGACTCACAATTGGAAGATTCTCATAAATCGTAACATTTTCATACAGAGGGATGATCATTTTAGGATCAGGTGTTTTACTGTATGGATGAACAGCCTTCATGAAAGAGAGAGAGAGACAGAGATGAGAACCAGGAGAAAAAGGAAAACACAACTAGTCTTGAAAATACTATAGTGATATTGTAGGCTTGAATAAAAAGCTGTACACTCACCACCACATTCTCATACACATATGAGAACAGACTAGGATCATATATTATGCTCATGTCATCAGAATTGTTTATGAGGGACTGAAAAGAAGAAAAATATCCAGTAGTGTTGCCATCAGCAATCCAAGACAGAAGAATGGAGAATCAGAGTAATAAAATGAAAACATATCAGACAAGAATGGCATACATTATAAAATGCATCAGTAAACATATGTGTTCCTTTGTGCATTTGAGTGGTTAAACAAAAATCTAGTGCTCTGTCAGTAGATTAATATAACCAACATTTTACTGTACACTAAAGCAAATGATTACAAACATGGACATTTCAATACTTTATCTGATGCATGATGTCGTAGCCTCTTAGAGTTATTTGTGAATGAATCATTCATCTGAGTCATATCTTTTCAGTGACTCAAGTGATCTGGTTCAGTAAACCAGACTGAATGATTCTTTTACAAATCAGACTGAATCTAATTTTTTAGATTAGGTTTACACACTTTACCCCTCAGTTCTTAAAAACATCTGAGAAAATAGTACACAGGGGCCTTATAGAGACATGAATGTTGCATTTGCGATGGATGATCCACCGTACAACCGTAGCAATTTTTTTTTTAACTGTCTGTCTTCCAGATGTTCCAGAATTATCCCAACAACAGCTTTAATGATTTTATGGCCGGTTACACCAATACACCCGTCGACGTTGTCTGAGATGGTATCAGAGGTTGTAGCGTCACCCGCAACATTTTGCGACGTTCCGTACTTTGCCAGGAAAGCGAGGTTATGGTATCCGAGCTCTGGGCAAAATTTGTTCAACCAGGCGATGTTGTCCGTAGACGCCCCCGCAGCGGATGCAACGTCGTCGCATACAAAACTAGGAGTCGTTGAAACTTTTCTTGGGTCATGTTGCTGGCTTTAGCGATTGAAAGCTATTTCCTTCGAGTAACCTCACGGCCTGTATTTAATGGTTATAGAATGTAGGCGGTGCTACGTGAACGCCTCTCCGACTGGCCACGCACCATTCAGGGTGAAACAATTTCACTTTTATGTTGTTGTATCTTTCGAACGCATCGCACCACTTAAACAATTTGTCAATCTTTCCGAATATGTCTTCTAACGCAGGCACATCTTTCCATTGAAACAAGAATTTAATGTTATAGTATTTGAGATGATCCTCTTCGGATATCAGCCAAACGCGTTCAGACAGACCTTCGGTGCTATCGCTACAAAGTATATAAATGTAGTCATCACTGTGCTTGTTAACGTGATCCCCTAACACTCTGTATCGCATACCAGGTGTGACACCGTTCCATTCCCCTATGAATAGAGGATCGTCGCACCCGTCTTTTAAATCACGCCAAACGTAGTTGTAAAAAAAGCACCAGTCTTTTACGGTGAAAAACAGTTCGGGGTCATCGCTGGTATCGTACGTGAATCTTTCATCTGTATCCACGGTGCTCAGCCTGACCTCCCTATCGGTCTTGTCAAAATTATAGCAGCATATGCGATTACCGGATAAATGATACTCGCACTTAACATTATCCAAAGGTTCGTGAAGGAATTTGGTCAAACACAGGCTGTGTTTCATCTTCCTAGGAACCAGAGGTGCTCTCAATAGTCTTCTCGGGGGGTTTAGGTGATGATACCTCGATCATATTGTAGAATAATTTTTCTGTTTTTCCTATACGTAAAACAGTCGTTTGTATTTTGTGTCTAGGTGAAGATAAGTTATCCTCAACGCCGCTTTTTAAACACGGCGTTACAGCCGTAAGCTGCACGCTTCGTCACCAGATCTGTGTTAGGGGCGGTGATGTAGGTGTAGCCTGACTGCAGCGCTCGTAACCTCATTCTCAGTTTGACACAGAAGTGAGAGGTTATCTGACGGACACTGCGTAAAATAGGTTGCTCTTTTAATTTCATAACTTGTGGCAACTAGTTTTAAATTGTAATGTTACAAGCTTTTTACAAGTATATTATACTATTGTTTTAACGGTCTGATATTTTTATTTCACATCACAGTAAGACAACAATTACAATTCTATATTATTTAACTTTGTATCTGTTATAAACAAAAACTTTTTTAAAAAGTACGACATACGTATATTTTGATAAATATATCGTATTGTTTTAACTACGTTAAACTTATGCTTTTTTGTTATTGATGAACGAACGCGCTCACCTCTTCTTCTTTTTAACTTTGTCAAACTAACTAGTTTTAAATTCTAATGATAGAAAAAAAACTGACGTATTGTTTAACTAACATGTCAATGCTTTTTTGTTTTATTTTCTACGTTTTTAGGGGGGGGGGGGCAGGCGTTGTACGTTTTACGTACATGTTTGATCTTTTTTCTTGATATGTATGTGAAAACACTTTAATAAACACTTTAATAAAAACATCCCTTAACACAATTTCACCATTTAAAGTTTAAACCACATAACATTGGCCCCACACACATTGCCATCAATTCCTTAAGATCACCGGGGTGGATGAAACAGATGGCCACTTAGACAGGTGGGGGTGTACAAAACAGGTGTCCAAACAGGTGTCCAGTTATGGGGGGGGGGGGGGGGGGGGTGTTATTTTATGAGGGGCAATAAATCAATTTTTAGAGACAAGGTGCCCTTCTTTCTCTCTATTGTAACATATTAACTAGGTTTGCTATTTTGAGTTGGGAACATTTGATTCAATTTGCTGATTTGGTAATTATTTTTAAGATCTTAAACAGTTTTGCTCCACCTGTTTTTAAGAATTACATACATTAGATAACAGGAAGATATACACATGCCGGTATTAGTGGTGATTGTAATGTGCCATTAAGAAGAACTACCTTTGGTTTATCTTTTGCTTTTAGAGGAACACATGAGTGGAATAGACTCCCAGTGGAGCTGAAAGAATTAAAACATTTAACAGGAACATTTAACTGAAAATATGGCTATTGACCCATCAAAATTATGGTCATTTATAGTGATTTATGGATATGGTATGGTAGTCTGTAATTTTGTTTCAATATTCTTGGTTTATTTATTTTTCTGCTCTCAAATTTTATTTTTGTTCTTAATGTGGTGTATTAATATTTTGTTTATATTTTCTTCCTGTCCTTAACATCAACCTGACAAAAGGGACTGCGGATGAAAATTAGTCAGTGTTGGCTAAATCTGGTGCATTTTGCATATTGTTTGTGTTATTAATGTGCATTGTCCCTGTTTAAATAAATGAAATGAAAATGAAGTCTTCAAGTCAAATCCCAAGTCCTCAAAGAGTTAAAGTTAATTAGATTATTAAGTGACTAATTAAATGATGATTGTGCATTAGTGATGAACACCTGCTGTTATTGAGAATTACAGAGGATCAGATGTTGATGTTTTACTGGTTAAAATGATGTCACCATCATGGAGATCAGTGTTTGTTTTAGTTAGGCTCTTGACCCTTAACTCCTGTGTTAGATTTCTCTTTGTAACACTGTATGTAGTGTTGTAAAGCAGGGATGGCAGCTGTTTTCATACGATCAGCTAGTCATCATGAACTGGCCTGATAACAATCAAAATAACTTTTTTTTTTCTTCATACATTTATGTTTTGTATAATCAATCCTGTGAAATTTTAGCATGCATATATGTAATGCATATAAAAATTTGAACTGCAGCGCTGTTCAGATACACACAGACATCAAGAACCAGCATATGAATCATGCGGCAATGCATGCTGGGTAATTCCATAGTAAAAACTCCCATCATGCACTGCAGGATGAAAAATTATTGTCACCACTGTTGAGGATCGTATAATATAATGTGTTCATATCTAAAAGCCTGAGCCGATACAGCTCTTTTTATTTAAATATTGAAGCATTACGGTGGCAATTGTTTAATAGAACTACTTTGTTTTTTGCATATGTTTGCTGTAAAACAACATTATAATTGCTTAGAAGCAAACTACTTTGAAGTAATAAAAGGGTCAAGAGTCCAACTAAAGTAAACCTTGACCACAATTATTGTGACATAGTTTTTTATTTTTTATTTTCAGTTGATTTCATCCAAGGCTGTGGCTGAAGTCAGTTGTAGCTCTTGTGTTTCTCTTTTCTTCAGTGATGTTGATTGTTAACAGGTGTTCATCACTAATGCCCAATCATCATTTAATTATCTCATTAACTTTAACTCTTTGAGGACTCTTGAGACTTGCTTGTGACTTGAAAGCCCACCTCTGCCCTCTTAAACTCAATTGATTAAAAACTAGGACTCGACACTGGACTCGGATACAACACAGCTTTCTAGCATATAAAATATCAACGCACATGCGATAATGTAACAAAACATCTTTTTTTTTTTTTTTTGCAAGGTGGGTCAACTATTGGGGAAAGATAAAAAAATAAAAAAATATTGTATTTTGAACAAAGATCGATTTTAGTAAAATCTGTATTTCATGGTTCTTTTGCTATATTTTCCTTATTCATTTTTAATTACATTATCTTTTCCTTCTGCGCCTCCCTATTGGGCAAAGCGTGTATTTGAGACCATATAGTGAAACTCACTGACCTCAGACTGCAGTTTGTTCCTTTTTAAACAGCTGCTCGAAAAAAGAAAAAGAAAAAAGAAAACCTAATTAACGTCACACAATATTAAACCACATAACTAACACAAAAAGAAAACTGACACTTACCAGGTTAGTAATGCAATTATGACAGCAGCTACAATTCCACAAAGTGTTACTACAATGGCTGTATGAGATATCTTCCAGTATAGTACTGAGACAAGATTAAATATTAAGAGAAATATATCAGTTTGACTCAGTTCAGAAAGATTCATGTAATTAAATGAGCTGTTCTACCTTTAACAATGACCGTAACAGCGTCTGATCTCTGAGATCCATGTTGATTGTGAGCCTGACAGTAGAAGCGTCCACTCTGTAGTGCACTGAAACTCTGTCCAGATCCAACAGATGAGCTCTGATTCTCCTTAAACCAGCTGATTTCTGCAGGTGGGTTTGAATCACTGCTGCAGATCAGAGTCACTGAATCTCCCTCCACTATTTCAGCAGATCCATTTACAGACACTGAGATAGTTTTTGGAGGGTCTAACACACACACACACACATACACATAAAAAAAAAAAACAATAGAAGTCGTTATCAATAATGATACATTTGAGGCGACAGAATTAAACAACTGAACCATCATTAACTCACACATGACATTTAAAGTCAAAGCAGCAGAGTATTTCTCTCCATGTTGATTTCTGGACTTGCACTTGTATTCTCCACTGTCATCAGAGCTGATCTTTGAGATGCTGTAGATTCTTCCAGATCCTACAGTCTCTCCTCCTTTAATCCAGCTGATTTCTGCAGGTGGGTTTGAATCACTGCTGCAGTTCAGTGTCACTGTATCTCCCTCCACTATTGCACCAGATGGACTGATGGACACTGAGATGGGTGGGTCTAAAATAATAATAATAATAAAAAATAAAGTACAATTTAAATCATCTTTAAAAAAAAAAATGTTTAAAGTACGAATAAAGCTGTCCTCACACGTGACACTGAGCTGAACAGCAGGAGAGATGTAAGTGTGTCCATGTAGAGCGCAGCTATATCTGCCTGCATCCTCTCTTCTGACTGACTGCAGCAGGAGTTGATTGTTTCCGTCTCTTCTCTCAGTTAATGGCTTTGAGTTTCTGTACCAGATGAATGTTGCTCTGTCAGTCAGAGCGCAGCTGCTTTTACATGTCAGACGGACCGAATCTCCCTCTGTCACTCTCTCAGGAGACTCCACCTGAAGATCTGAACACAACACACACATTATATCTAGTGCTGCTGTCAGACACTGATTATTATTCAACATAATGCACAGAAGAAGAGTGAAACCTCAAAGTCACCTGTGACAGTAAGAGTCACTCCTGGACGACCAAGCCATTTATCTTTATTGGTTATGAATCTGAAATAGTACTTGTGTGAATCCTTCTGTGTCACATGACTCAGTCTGATGGTGCACTTCTTCTGTTTATCTCCCAGATACTGAAGCCTCGGACTGTATTCAGGGTCCTCAAACAGATCTGGAAGCTCTTCTTGATTCTCTTCACTTGATTCTTTATTTTTACCTTTAACAAGTGTTTTGGTCCAGAGCGTTTTCCTGATCTGATGTCCAGTAGGGTATGTATAAGTGCAGTTCATTATCACTGATGAGTTCTTTAGTGCACAGATGTGTGAAGGATTGTAACTCACACCCCAACCAGCACAAGAAACCCCTGAAACAAAGAATTCATACTGAGCAAAACTTATATTAATTACATTTTTTATTAATTTTTAATATATAATCAAAATGTATATATATATATATATATATATATATATATATATTTATTTATTTTTTTAATCAATGAGTGCAAAATGAGTCTACGCAGTGTCTACAGAGTGAACAGTTGCAGTGACTCACCATGAATCATGAGCAGGAAGATCAAAATAGTAGCAGCCATTCTGACAAACTTCAGCGATACAACAAATATGAATTAGATATTTAAAATGACATAATTTATGACATTATTACCATCATGGCTGGAAAACCCCTGTGTGTTCTTCAAGAAGGATCAACCCAGGACCACCTGTATCCATTAAACTTCAGACAATAAAATGTATACCCGTTTCTTTAAATAGAGGCACTTTTATTTATTTATTTTTTAAATTTTTTTTGTAAAAGTAACCACTTTTATGCCAAGGTTTTGTTGTTTTATTTTGACCTGGATCGTCAATCATAGAAGATAAAAATAGAAATGTGAACTTTTGCATGTTTACAACTTTAGTAATCTAACCAAATAATGAAGAAAACATATGCCTTGAATCAAGAAGTGAACAATGATTATTTATACTTTTTTTCCGATGTTTTTATTAAAATTATGATGCTTTATTGTCATTCACATTTCTTCTTGTCTGAAGATTTTACCTGCATAAAACCTGGCTCAGCTCACAATTCTGTTGACACTGATGTTCACTGAATGATTGTACAGCATCATATGAACTAATGATAATGTGTTCGAAAAATAAACAAAAACAGAGACTTTTGGACAAAACACCATAGAGATATCAAAAGTCTGTCTTACCGTGCCCCTTAAAGCCTGAATGAGAAATAATGAGATCAAGACAACATCATGGTACTGTAAACCAACATGATTTAACTTCCTCTGTCTGAGTGAGTCCCTTGGTTTGTGGCAAAAAAAGGAGAAATATACAAATATCTTTTTTTAGGCGAATGGACGTTACCATCAAAGTGATTAGTGTTTGCTTTAGTTAGACCCTTGACTTTATAACATTGTATTTTTGGTGGGATGCTGTAACTGTGTTTGTAAAGCACATTTGTTACGGCAAGGAAAAGAGATTTTAACTAGATGATGTTGGTTTGTTATTAACAATGCAGTTATCACCTAGATTAGAGCTGAATATTTCCCCAAATTCCAGCAAATTAAACCAAATTGTATGGCTTTATTTATTTTAAACAATGCTTTAAATATTTTTTCTTGTTTGTGGGGGGGAGGTATACATGTACTTATTTAATTATTTTAAAGATCTGTTCTTGTCCTATGTATTATATAATCGTTTGTTCCTTATTCATGTAATGGGCAATGCTTTGGCAATACTGTGGAAGTCATTCTAATAAAGCTCAATTGAATTTAATTGAATTGATAGACAGACAGACAGACAGACAGACAGATGGATATGTTGATAAAACATTGAACATCTGTTGATGATATTGAATTTTTTAGTTTGGTGGCCTACAGGAGTTTTCCTGCACAGATGGTACAAAGGTCTGTTTCAACAGAACTGTATTAAAGTAACATTTCCTTGACTGTATCATCAGCTGACTTCAATCTAAACCCCTCATGCCATAAAAGCTTCATCCATAAGGAAGTCTTTCTGGGAAAAACATGAGACGTGTTTGTGTTTAAGCCCCGCCCCCAGCAGATATTTCAGTCTGACGACGTTTGGGACTTCAGATTCGTCCCACACACCTGAGAGCATCATTCACCTGTGGACAGGTAAGACTGCTTTCATCTGTTCTTTCACACACAGAACATAACTGAGATATTATATGACTTACATCGAGCAAACAATGATAAGGTTTTCTGGGTTAAAACTACCGAACTGTTTAGGTTCTATAATTGTAGATTTGTAAGATGAGGAATACATTTATGTTTATACAACCAAACTAATAGAAGATAGATTAATAGTTTTGTTAATCTAAATTCTTAATAGCTCTGACTGCTTCTATTTCACACACACACACACACACACACACACAATGAGCCAGAAACCCATTTACAGAGAACACCAACAAAATAATTTTAACAAACGTCCTCCTCTAGTGAGCTTCACCATATCTAGAGGAACCAAACTGTCCTGATGACTTCAGAATCGCCTTCGTTAGTCAAATATATCTCAGAACCAGACAAAGTTGTAATTACTCATTCCAGTTCCTGTTAGCAGGAAGTAGAGCAGCTGTCCATTAATCTTTAACTAGTGGTCATCAGCAACCCTTCAGACACAGGTTTCTATTATCTCTGTATTGTGGTGCTTCGCCTCATTTTTATGGTTTTTTTAATGGTGTTCATTACAGGTTACAGTTCTGATGTAATTTCAGAGAAGCAGGTGATAAAACAGCTACACTTTTAATGATCACAATTCATTTTTAAAACAAAACTAGGGTTGTGAGGTTACAGCTTTAGCTCACTGTTACCTCACATTGTGACCTCATCATGAGTATCCTGGGAGATCAAATTGTTGAATGGGTCTATTATAGAACATATACATTTGAACAGTATACTTGAATGCTCTATAAATGTTTAAAACAAGTTTAAAAGAAATTTGCCAGAATGTTAGTCAAAGTTAGTTGGGTTTACTGTCACCTTTGATTCATTTAAAGGTGGGGCATGTAATTTTTCAAAAACACTTTAGAAAACTGAGTCGGGGGCGAGCACCAAAACAAACTTGTAGCCAATCAGCAGTAAGGGGCGTGTCTACTCATGATGTGGAGGAAAGAGTGTTCAGTCCACCGAGAGACAGAAAGGTAGAGATGGCGGATAAATAACAAAAGAGGAAAACGACTGCGGAACGATAAGGCAAGAAGTAGTGCCCGTGTAAATATCAGATTAGCTTTCCAGCGCTGAACTCGAGCGGAAGGCCTGCGATCGGATGCTGAGGTTGCTTGGTTTCTTCTCGATAGGTGAGTTACACCGTGTCTACACCGGAGGTGCCGCGCTGCAACAGCTAAAGTCTGTCTACACTGGACGCGATAAAGCGACCATTGAAAATCATTTGAAATTTGTGTCAGTACGTCATAAATAGAACTCGGCAGCAGTTTTCTGGGGATTTGTCGCGCTGCGCAGCATCCAGTGTTGACAACATCACTGATTATAATGACTTCTATAGTATTTTGGCGCGCCGCTCGCGTCTGGTGTAGACATGGTGTAACATTGGCTTTGCTTTGTTTCCCAGAACTAATCGCTGCCTGGGTTGCGTAGGCTACGTATGTGTGGGGCGGAGCTATCAAATTGGGGGCGAGACCCTTTTGGGGCAGGGGCGTGTTTGTTTTGGTGATTTCAAATATCAACATGGGCTACCAGAAATAGCTTACCCCACCTTTAATGCATTCTTGCTGAATAAATTGATTAAACAACAACAACATTATTAACCCCATACTTGAATGGTGAAATAATATAAAAGATAATAAAATGATCTATTACAGTTATTGCTGGAAGTACATTCAATAGTTCTGTAATAATAATAATAATAATAATAATAACTATCATTATTTTCTTTACAATCTTAGTTTGTCATGACAGGATCTTAAGGTTCACCTTCATGCCCCTGGTTGTCTAAAGACGTGTACCTGTATGTTAAGTATGTATGAAGAAATAAATAAATAATTAACCTGGCTTTCTTTCTTTCTTTCTTTCTTTCTTTCTTTCTTTCTTTCTTTCTTTTTCTTTCTTTCTTTCTTTCTTTTTTTTTTTAAGGAATAAGGAAAATCTGCCAAAATGTGCTGCAAGGGTTTCCTCAAAGTTATGATGTTCGTCTTCAATGGCGTCATCTTTGTGAGTATGATTGGTGTTGAATTCTGGCCTTTCCAGGATTTCTTAATCCAACAGATTTTTATTGCATCAATTTAAATTATTTTAAGAATAGATTTCATAGCACAAATCTATGAATTTTATCTCTTAACTACTTTTACCGTAAAGTCCTCTTTTAAACTGCGCTACAATAACCCTTATCAAAGGAATATGATAAAAGCTCCTTCACCCAGTCATGTTTCCACATGCAAACCAGTTTATTGCATTATTAATTTGTAAAATGACACAGTGTTTTCCTCTATCCTCCTCTTCCTCGTTGCAGCTGGCAGGTGCTGCCATATTGGGGGTGGGCATCTGGGTGGCAGTGGACAGAGTCTCTCTTCTGGGCATTTTAGAGAACATTGAAGACGCGCCACCTGAACTGGCCCAGCTGGCAAACATCGGCTACGTGCTGATCGGCGTGGGAGCGTTTCTGACGCTCATGGGTTTCCTGGGATGCTGCGGAGCCGTAAAGGAAAGCAAATGCATGCTGCTTTCAGTGAGTGAACCCATTTCTGTCAAATGTGTTCAGCTAAAGCTGCTGTGAAAGATTCACTCCCAAACTTTAGCCACAGATGCTGACAAAAAGGTCAAATTCCCAACTTCTGTCCTAGTTCTTCAGCATCGTGCTCATCATCTTCCTCGTGGAGGTGGCAGCGGCGATAGTGCTCTTCGTCTTTGAGCCTTTGGTGAGAGCTGATGCACTGCACCAGAACAAAAGCAAATATACTCTGAAAACAAATTGGTATAGGATTTTCAATTTGCACTCAAAACTTTCTAGCAAATTTCACAAATAATTATAAAGAAACAGCAAGTAACTCATTGAATTAAATTGAGGTGGAAGTCTGAAATAGCATTTTCTTGTAAAACATTATTTTTATTTTGTTTACAATGTCGAAAAAATCTTTTTTTAATACTGCTAACAGGTTTCACACACCTTTCGACCAATGAAATTTGATTGTTTTTTAAGGTTATTATTATTGTTGGATAAGGATTTTTGAGAAGATTACTCACAAAAAAATCTAGCATATTTTAAGCATATCTATACAAACTAATAGAAATGTCCATATTTCAAATAATTTCATAACCGTGGAAGCTCACAGAAATAACACAAATGCAAAACAGTTTCTTAGCAACACAAAAAATTACAAGTAATGATGTTATATAGAAGGGATTTAAAAATAATAATTTGATCCTGAAAATATGTGGTTTAAATGAATTTGAATAAATACGTTGTCCATGAGATCATATTCACAATACAAGAAACAACACATTAAATAGGACAATGGTTTATTCTGTCTGTATAAAAATACATATAACATCCACATCCTTATTATATGATTTGTTTATGATTCCATAATCCTATGTGGTTGAAATGAATCTGTCTTTACAAGTATGTAGCATGTGATTCTGTAAAATCAGAGGCTGAAAGTGAATTTTATCTTCATTCCAGTTTCAGAAAGCTCTGGATGAAATTGGACAGAAAGTTGTTGAAAGCATTGAGGGCAACTATGGCAAAGATGATAGTTACACTTCAGTCTGGAATAGCACTATGTCTGAGGTACGGCACCAGACATCATGTCTAGCTGTTTTCTGATATTAGAATACCTAATAATTCAAACCCTTGTTTGCAAACCACTGCATATGCAAGCATGTTTTTTTGTTGTTTTTTTTCCTAGCTGAAATGCTGCGGATATAACAACTACACTGACTTCACAGACTCTCAGTTTGTAAATACAACGCAGTTATATCCTGACACATGTTGTGCAAACAGATCTACACCATGTAATGCAAAAGAAGCAAACAAAGAGGTATGTTATAGAATGTTTTGCGCTGAAACTTACTACCAAAGCTGAAATGTATGAGATATGTAATGAAATTAACAAATGCATGACAATCCCATAGCCTCACTGCACACCAATAATTTGTCATACAGCAGGACGCTACTATTTGCATTATTTTGGCACATTGGTTTAGCCTATTGGGTGTGTGTTTGCTGTTGTTGTAGCCGGTCGTGGGCTGCATCCAGGCATTAGTGGATCTGATCGAGGATAATGCAGTTCTACTGGCTGGTGTGGCTTTGGGAATCGCTGCTTTAGAGGTATTTACTTCATTTTTACTTTCCACTTGAGGAATTCAACACATAAAATTTCTTCATCTTAGTATGCGATACAATAGAACCGACGGTCAGAATTATTTTAGGAAAGGTCCACCTCATATGTCATAAAAGTTCACCAATTTTTTATCCACAGACCGAGATGAGAAATTGAGGTTTGCATACACATATGTATAAGCAAAATTATCACAAAGACTCTGGTTAAATCTGGTTAAACCAATTAAAATACAAATAAAGTTTAGTTACAAAAATAAAAAGGTATTTAGATGGTCACGTAACCAACTCATTCAAATTCTTATTACTGCAAATGATCTATTTTATACATTACTGCACACCATTTCTTTCTCTTTCTATACAGATTGCAGCAATGGTTGTTTCCATGATCCTCTACAAGAATGTAGGAAAATGAGACCAGGACTGACTACAGACGGTTCTGTTTACATCACTGTTTACTGTAAAATGTAACTTAAATATCTGAACTAGAGTTATGTAAATACTATATCTGCTGCACGACATTTGCACTAAAATCTTTGATATTTTTTGTTCTCTGTTTTAATTTTTTTTTTTCCTTTTATCCTCAAGTACAAGGACATTTTTACTCTGTGCTCAGCGTACTAATATATGAGCCTGACTCCAAAGGTTTAATATAAAACTATGTGTTGAATACTATAGCTCATTAAAGATCACTACAAGATTTTCTACATTATCGTTGATACAATAAAAAACCTAAATCCTGTAATATGTTGATGTATTTGTATGAATGAAACAAACTGATGTTTTTAAATTTCTGTACCAACTATCTTATTATGAAGCATAAACCGGGAAACACTTTTGAAAAAGTCAGTTGATGTCAATGTAAATTCATAAACATCCCATGATTGTATCATATCACAGCCACTGGGGTCCCCGTCTAGTTGAATGATTTATTAGCTCATGAGTCATGGATTTGCCTTTTGTCTTTTGGATAATTGGCTGTAAATTCAAAGCACAGGTAGCTTTTGTTCATCACCAAAGGGCAGGTGCTCAAGCCCCCTTTGATGTCTATGTGTGCACGTGCCTGTGTGTGTGTGTGTGTGTGTGTGTGTGTGTGTGTGTGTGTGTGATATAAAAAGATTCAATGAAAAGACACTAAGTATGTAAATGGCCATTGAACAAAAGAAGAAGAAAGTAGAAAGCATGCTTTTTTGTAGCGTCCGTTTCCATGGTGACTCATTGATTCTTAGCTCTGTTAAGAATGTCTTAAGACATGTTTGTTCACAGATCTGTTGTTCTATAGTAACATGAACTGTTACTACTCAGGAGAAAAACAAGTGCACTTCCATAATGCACTTAAAGTGCTCTATTTTCGCTCACTAATTGTGTACTTGATATACTGAAAACGGTTATTTAGTACTTCTTAAGAAAAACTTAAGATAATCTAAGTGTACTCAGCAGTGCTATTTTGAGACACCATGAATATGATCTAAATGCACTTTTAACAAACTATCTCTGTATTTTTTAAAAATGTATTTTTTTTTACCACTTGTAGTACACTTGAACCATCTTTCATTTTACTAGAACACTCAAATGCACTTGTTTTTCACCTGGGTATGCCAAGGATGTATAACACCTAGAGTATCAATCCATGAGTATTCCCAATGAGCTCAAATAACATTTGTTTGGCCTGATGAACTCAGCACTGTAAATACGAGCTCTTGAAGCTCATGTGCACCAAAGGTGTAGTAGATGAGAAAAACTTTGGGGAACCAAAGGTAATGTAGGTTACGTCCTGTAAAGCAGGGTTGTTTCAGTTCATTTCTTAGTGACTTGAAAAACAGTCTTTTATGCAAAGGTACTGTATAAGCATGCACACTCGCTGCAGACATTCATGTTCTCAAAAAAAACTGCCACACATGGTATCACAGTAACATTTGCATATTAGAAAGAAAGTAAATGATGCTGCTTTGGAATAATGTCACCAGCAGGTGGTGCAAAGAACACACAAATATGACATCTTCAGTGAGACAAGCCAGGGGTGCATTCCCAAAATAATAATTAAAAATAAAATAATAAAATAATTGTTAGCTGGTCGCAGATTCCATTCTCAAGTTCCATTCTTTGCAATTTCCGAACTCTATTGGTAAAGACGGAACTTGCGACCATAGCTGCTCTTAGGAAATGCACCTCAGATTAGTACCAACAGTACTGCGTAGGTCATACTGTGTAGGTCATAGTACAGTACAATGTATTGCTATGTATGCTGTTATACTGAGGTATTGAATGACAGACAATTGCAGTAAGATTTTTCAGATCAGATCTTTATTTTCTTGCCTTGAAAACACAAACAATGCCATTAAAACAATGCTTAAAAAAATCTGAAAACATTTAAATGGAGCAAACAAAATATAAAATACAAACTTAAAGAAAAAAATTACAATAACACATTTGATTATATACTTGTATATAAACTTTCAGAGCTTTTCAGGGCTCTCCACATGCATTAGTAGTCCACACATCCCTTACCAAGTATTATACTTCAAGTTTATTTTATTAAGTATACTTAAGTTCAAGTATATTTTTAAGTATACAAATGTCAGTGTACTAGTAAGTATACTATGTCAATACTCCGTGGGACTAAATTGGCCCACTTTCTAGTATATAAAAGTATACTTTAAAGTACTCTTTAAGTATAACAGTGGTAAACTGAGTACACAACTAGTTTACATCACGTACGTTTTTATTATATTGCTACAGGTACGTACGGTGGCGGTTCAGAATTCAAATATCCGGGGTCTGTCCCTAAAAGTTAAAGCTCTATCGTGTTGGAAATATGCCCTACACCGAACCCAACCCTAAACCTACCCGATAGTGTTAACAAATGCAAAACTGGTATAAAAACATACTTGTTGATGCAATGGTGCCATTTCAACTTCCTTTTATGCAGACTTGAACTGTTTTGTCAAACAGTAGTTACACAGGATGTAAACCGGAGCTCCTCGCCTTCTAAGTACAGCTCCATACTCCGTGAGCTACCGAACAAACTTACCGTCTATGAAAACCCACAGATACGAGGCTGGATATGTGCGATGCTAACATTCAAAAGCATCAGTTTTCAAATCTCCCAGTATATTAATATTGTTTTGAAGTCGTAACATGATATTCTTAAAGTAATTGTGCGAAAAATACACTTTATTAATCAAAACTCTGTAAATTTGTGTGAAAAGGAGTAAAAGGTGTCAGAGTTTTACTGCCTCTACTGTTTGTTTCTTTAGGAAACTGAAACTGCAGTAATATGTAGTTATTGGTAGGCATTTGCCATGAGACTAGGTCTTGTAGTAGCATTTTCACTGGAAAAAAAATCCTGTGGAATTTACATAAACTTACTGGCAATTTTGGTTGCCAGTATGACTGTAAAATTTACAAATGTTCTGTAAATCAATAATCACAATTGTACTGTAAAATTACAGCAAACTCTTGCATGCTGTAAAATTGTTGTGATGGTGTGTAAACATTTGGTTAACTTATTTCATTTGAGTCCACTGAAAAGGAATATTTCTTAATATAAAACTGCAAACACTTAATTTGTAATAGTAAAGTTACTAAAAACATGACTTTAACTCAGATCATTGGAGTTTATCATCAGCTGTAGCACACGTGCATGTTAAAGCACTTAAAGAGATCATCACTGCATCAGCAACTCTACAGTTACTGTCTTTAAACAAAGCAGCAGAACATCAGTTTGTGGCTCATCATTGACTGAAGCAACGGCTCTACTCGCAGTTTGAGGACAAATGTTCAAATGCATGTAAATACAAAGGAAAGACTTGAAACAAGGTGAATAATATAATACAATTTAATTAAAGAGCAGTCCAAAATATCATCAAATGCACTGTTTTGAAATTTTGCAGATTATGAAGAAGTTAATATGCATGTGTGATATTTTATAAATATATTTGTTTTTATATTGCCTGACATTTACATAAACAGTTCATACGAATACAATAGGCTTTATTTGTATACTAAAGTTCTTATTTATAACTTATACATAAACATATATAAATTGTGACACAATTGATATGCATGCTAAGCAAAGATTCAAAGGTGAATGCTGTAAATGGTGCACTTTTTGAGCATGTTATGTTCTATTTAAAGGTGCTGTATGTAGGATTTTGACTCTACTAAAGCATAAAAACACCATATTATGTTTGCAGATATTTAAGAAACAGTCAGTTATTCTCCTTTGAAAATGTGCATTCGTTCCTGATGGTGTTGTTAATCTGGCAACCTGCGTGTGCATCAAGAGGAAGGGCCTGGTGAAAAAAACCTTACATACAGCACCTTTAAAAAGGAAATAAAGGGAAATTACACATCGATGCTTTAATACACAGATAAAATATATATAATCTTCTTGCAACAGCTCACAGCAAATTAGATCATTTTGCTCAACAATCAAACTTATATTGTAACTGATAACATTGCTTTAACACTGCTGAACATAATTCATACAAATGATATGAGAACTTCACTGCAGAATGGAAATACATAAAGTCTTTCATTTTCATCAGGAGCTGTGATGTGGGTGTCCTGCGATGCCACAAAAAGTGGAGTAAAGTTTAACTTGGGCTTCATCTTTCCATGGCAGCTTGCTGTGTGGTTACAACAGAAATAAGACAAGTAAAACAATAAATAAAAAGAAAATAAATTCACAGAATTGAACTTATTTGCTATTGGTAAAATTACTGGTCTAGCTCGTAACTGAATAACAGTGCTGTTCAGTATTGTTGACTAGTAATGATGACATTTTTTGTTGATGATCAGTGGTGCAAAGCAACTAGTTACATTTACTCGCATTACTGTAATTGTGTACTTATACTTTTTAAAGTATTTTAGTTATTTATTTTATCTGTCATTTTACGTTTAAATATATTTAGTTTGAAGTACGTACTTCTCTAAATTGTAAAACACATTAGTTACTGAGTAAAATAAATAAATAGCATCGCACCCTGGACGCTACTGCAGTAAATGATGGGCAGGAGAACAAACTGGCACTGTTGAGTTTATGAATGCAATGTCCAATCAGAGGTGTTTTGATTCATCATCGCAGAGAATGCCGGAGTTGTTCAAGTGTGCGCGCTCTCTGACTGAATTCCGAATGTGCATTGGCAAATTCTGTCATAATCATAAACAATAAAGTGCAAAATAAACGAGTGATTTGGTTCAGTGATTATTGGAGTTTTTGCAAAAGTGCATAGCCCACATTAGACTGAAGTCATGTACTGCTTTAGTGTCATTTAATCACTTTCTTTGTATATTTTATAATAATATGTTTTGTTTTTCATGCTACTGAAATAACCAATGTAAAATCTTGATTTTCTAAAAAAAAAAACATTAAAAAGTTCATAAAGAGTCCTTAGCTTGTTTTGTTGTTAGCCAGAATATAACTTGCTTTTTATGGTCTGCATTAAAATGACACATACCTCCCTGATTGTTTTAAATGTCGTGTGTCAAATAGTTTTTTTTGTTTGGTTTTTTGTTGTTGTTGTTCTATTGTTATTGCAGTTTAATTTGTAACAAAAACAACTAGTTTATTGTCTAATTTATTGTCTATTCCATTTTTGCCCCCACTGTTAAAATGCAACTAAGTAACTTTACTCTGAGTACATTTTAAATGAACTCTTTTTACGTAAGTACAACTAAAAGTACACTTTTTACTTAAGTACAACTAAAAGTACCAGTCTAAAAATCACTTTTTACTTAAGTACAACTAAAAGTACCAGTCTAAAAATCTACTTAAGTAAAATTTTATTCACTTAATGGTACTTTTGCTTGAGTAGAATATTTTAGTACTCTTTCCGCCTCTGTTGATATTGAGATGACTTGAGGATCTTCTGCAGTACTTACTAACTGATTCTCATATTAAGAAGAGCCCGACTGGTAAACAGCAGGTGCGGGATAGGCAGACTATGTACAAAAACAAACAAACAAAAAAAACATTTATTATTTATTTATTATTATGTATGAACATATTTGAAGATTTTTCTGCAACTCTTCTGCAAGTGTAGTTTTTTTAATGTTTCACTTACTGTGAGTGTGATGTACGGATCAGAAGATCTGGACCTGGGGTCAAGGGTCATATATTTGTTTGCACTGAGATCATCATTCTGCAGGGAAACAAACAGAATACACACACACACACACACACACACATGTTGGGTTTTATGGTTTACGGAGCATCTCCATAGGCATAATGTTTTGTATACTGTGCAAAATTGGCCCTAGACCAACCCTACACCTGAACTTACCCCTCACAGAAAACTTTGTACATTTTTAGATTTTCACCAAAAAAAAAAACACATAGGCATGCACATACACACACATACACTCACAGACACAGCAAACAGATACACACACACACACACACACACACACTGCATGTAGGAAAAAAGGTAGCTTTTATTCTTTAACTGATTTTAGTCTGTGGTTCTTTTATAACCTCACCTCATACTCATGTATTGCAGATTTTCCATTCATATTTTTTCTCTGACTGTCAAAAACAACAACAACAACAAAAAGAAACATAAAGTGTTTAAAATATAATTAATAATTAGTTACTAATGACATATATACTCTTATAATATAATATTAGATTATTTTATTTACATTATAAATAGTACAATGATGCTTATGATGATGAATAATCCTCCAGACACCAATGCGATTTGGAACACAATCCTACCAGCACTACGCTGAACTGAAAGAGGAAGAGGATAATTAATCAAATTAATTGTCCAAACTGATGTAAAAAAGCAAGTGTATTAATAAAAAGCTTCACCTGTGATAGTAACAGCGTCTGATCTCTGAGATCCATGTTGATTGTGAGCCTGACAGTAGAAGCGTCCACTCTGTAGTGCACTGAAACTCTGTCCAGATCCAACAGATGAGCCTTGATTCTCCTTAAACCAGCTGATTTCTGCAGGTGGGTTTGAATCACTGCTGCAGATCAGAGTCACTGAACCTCCCTCCACTATTTCAGCAGATCCATTTACAGACACTGAGAGGTTCCTTGGTGCATCTACACCAGACAAATGAATCATTACATTAATGTTTTATTCAATTGTTAACCCACTAATCTGTTTGATACCAGTTATTGGATCACCATTAAAGGTTCACACCATATCAGAATTCCCGTAATTACGAGATTCCAACTTGTAAAAGCGTTCACGTCCTCGTGGAACTCGTAATTACAACTGGGTGTTTTCTGAGAGCTACGACTTGTACCACGTGACCGTTTTACCACCTGACCACCGCAGGCTCTGTTTAGGCGTTGATAGTTTTGCCATAGAAAAGCATAATTACAAATCCAAGGATGTGAACAGCTAAAAGTAGAACGTCACGTATTGTCATCTCAAAATTACGGTAATTACGATATGGCGTGAACGCAGCAAAACTCACACATGATGTTTAAAGTCTCAGCATCAGAGTATTTCTCTCCATGTTTATTTCTGGACTTGCACTTGTATTCTCCGCTGTGATCAGAGCTGAGGTTTGAGATGTTGTAGATTCTTCCAGATCCTACAGTCTCTCCTCCTTTAATCCAGCTGATTTCTGCAGGTGGGTTTGAATCACTGCTGCAGCTCAGAGTCACTGAACCTCCCTCCACTATTTCACCAGATGGACTGATGGACACTGAGACGCTCCTGGGTGGATCTAAAACCGAAAACATAGATTTCAGTAAGAATTAAAAATAATTTGAAATCAAATATAGTTGGAAGATGTAATGATACAACAAATTAACTGTTGTTTACTCACACATGACGTTTAAAGTCACATTATCAGAGTATTTCTCTCCATGTTTATTTCTGGATTTGCACTTGTATTCTCCACTGTGATCAGAGCTGATGTTTGAGATGTTGTAGATTCTTCCAGATCCTACAGTCTCTCCTCCTTTAAACCAGCTGATTTCTGCAGGTGGGTTTGAATCACTGCTGCAGCTCAGAGTCACTGAATCTCCCTCCACTATTTCACCAGATGGACTGATGGACACTGAGATGCTCCTGGGTGGGTCTAAAACCGAAAACATAGATTTCAGTAAGAATTAAAAATAATTTGAAATCAAATATAGTTGGAAGATGTACTGATACAACCAATTAACTATTGTTTACTTACACATGACGTTTAAAGTCACATTATCGGAGTATTTCTCTCCATGTTGATTTCTGGACTTGCACTTGTATTCTCCGCTGTGATCAGAGCTGATGTTTGAGATGTTGTAGATTCTTCCAGATCCTACAGTCTCTCCTCCTTTAATCCAGCTGATTTCTGCAGGTGGGTTTGAATCACTGCTGCAGCTCAGAGTCACTGAATCTCCCTCCACTATTTCACCAGATGGACTGATGGACACTGAGATGCGAGGGTCTAAAAAATAAATAAATAAATAAAAAATAGCAAAGTTAATTTGAAATCACACACTTGAAACTGATTAATCAGAATTATGAATCTCCCTCCAATATTTCACCAGATGGACTGATGGACACTGAGACGTTCCTAGGTGGGTCTAAAAAAAAAAGAAAATTAAAAAAATCACAATTAATAATTATGTATTTCAAAATTTTAAACAATATGCAGATGATTAACACACATGTGACATCTAAAATCGGACACAGACAATCATTAGCAACAATACATTTTAGTTCACATACTGTATGTTTAGACAATTTAATATCAGAGTCACTGAATCTCCCTGCATTATATTACCAGATGGACTGCTGGAGATCATTGGTTTCACTGGAGGATCTACAGAATAAATATCTGAAATATTAAAATAAGTATCAATGTAATCTCTGAGTTGAAGCTTTTACATGGATATTGAAACTGTCACCTGGTGATGACCTATTCACTCAAACAGTGACTCTATTTGAGTTAATGGTATGGTGAACAGTACATTCCAGGGCCCAGTTTATGCCGGGGCCCCATCTGACCACAACCGTGGACAAAGGACAACAAACTGTCCAACACCATTAGATAGAGATGCTAGAACAATGGCCAGACACCTCTCACAGAGCAAAAAGAAGTCCTCTTCTCAATGGCTACCATCGACTACCTGTTCGTGTCTGAGTTCTGTCAAGAGTCTTCGTGGTCTTCGTCTCACCCGGATCTTCACCTGCACTGGATTCACCCTCGCCACTCCTCACGTGCACGTTGTTCCCTTGATCCCTGCGCCACCATCCCACCCGAGAGACTGTGTTAAGTTTGTGTCTTCTGACCCTCAATAAATTACTAACCTGCATCTTTGCTTCCGCTTCGTTTCTGTGACAGAACGATCTGACCAAGCATGGAAGCAGCAGGCGGATCCCCTTCTTCTCTGGAAGATTTCTTAAGATCCAGCGTCTCTCGGATGGACGCCCAGGAGAAGAGCATAAAGGAGTCGGGGCAGGCGATTCGTGCTCTTGTGGCGCAGGTGTCCGAGCTCACCCAGCAAATGCAACATCTGCAAGTTTCCGCTGCGCCACCCACACCGCCCGCTCCCCTCGTACCATCAGAGAACGTCTCCCAGTCAGAGCCGCGCCTACCAGTTCCAGAATTATACAGCGGTGAGCCGAACTATTGCAGAGCATTCCTAACACGTTGCTCTATGCATTTTTCTCTGCAGCCCAGGACCTTTGCCAGCAAACAGAGCAAGGTGGCGTTCGTGCTCACGCTACTGACAGGGAGAGCAGCACTATGGGGAACAGCGGTGTGGGAGAACCAAGATCCATGCTGTGCCTCGTTTCAGACACTCTCCGCCGAGATGAAGAGAGTTTTTGACCACGCGGTCGTGGGTAGAGAGGCGGCTCGGATCCTCGCGGATCTCAAACAGGGGGAGAGATCAGTGTCGGATTACTCTATCGAGTTCTGGACCTTGGCGGCAGATTGTCAGTGGAACGAGGAGGCGCAGTGGGAGATTTATGCCCTGGACTTACCCACCACCCTGAATGAACTGATTGAACTGGCTCTTCGGGTGGACGCTCGACTCTCTCGAGTCGAACGGCGGAGGTTACCCGTTCGGTTTTCTGGAGAGACACCGACGTTACGAGCCAGCGACAGGGACGCGGTCAGTCCCGTCTACGATCCCGAGCCCATGCAGGTCGGGCGAGCTCGGCTTTCTCGGGAGGAGAAGGAGAGGTGGAGGTCCCAGGGCCTTCGCCTTTACTGTGGTGCGGCGGGACATTTCGCGTATAACTGCCCAGTAAAAGGGCAAGCCCGGTAGTGAATCTGAGGCTACTGTCGGGTGGGATCTCTGCTGAGAAGCCGTCATCTACATCTACAATCCTCCCGGTAAGACTAAGATGGTCAGCCCACACTCACGACTGTCAAGCACTACTGGACTCTGGGGCAGAAGGTAATTTCATGGACTACACATTTGCACTCAGGATTCAGGCTCCCCTTCTATCCCTCACTCATACCATCGCAGTTCACGCCCTCAATGGCCAAGCCTTGCCTACCATTTCATTTACCACTGGACCCATCACACTCATTGTATCTGGCAATCACACTGAAATCATCTCCTTCTACATCTACATCCTGGACTCCCCCCTGGCACCCATTGTTTTAGGACACCCCTGGCTCACCGAACACAACCCCAGGATAGATTGGCAGCAGAAATCAATATCGGAATGGAGCACTAAATGTTATGAATCTTGTCTTGTGTCTGCTTGTCCGTCTGTTTCTGTTTCTACCTTGCAGGAGGAGGCAGGGGATTTGTCTAACGTGCCCACGGAGTATCTAGACCTGAAGGAGGTGTTCAGTAAGTCTCGTGCTGCTTCTCTCCCTCCACATCGTCCCTATGACTGTGCCATAGAGTTACTGCCAGGTACGTCTCCGCCTAAGGGCAAGTTATATTCACTTTCTGTTCCAGAAAGAGAGGCTATGGAGAAATATATTTCTGATTCTCTAGCAGCGGGGTTCATCCGGCCCTCCTCTTCTCCTGCGGGGGCGGGGGTTCTTTTTTGTGGGGAAGAAGGACGGATCACTGCGACCTTGTATTGACTACCGAGGGCTGAACATCATCACGGTAAAGAATACCTATCCTTTGCCGCTGATGTCTTCAGCTTTCGAGAGGTTGCAGGGAGCGTCGATCTTCCCTAATTGGACTTACGGAACGCTTATCATTTGGTCCGCATCAGGAGGGGGGACGAATGGAAGACTGCTTTTAACACCCCCAGGGGGCACTTTGAATATTTGGTCATGCCCTTCGGGCTGTCCAACTCCCCAGCAGTCTTCCAGGCACTCGTCAACGACGTGCTGCGAGATATGGTTGACCAGTTCATATATGTTTACCTGGATGACATATTGATTTTTTCTTCTTCTCTCCAGGAGCACGTGCAGCACGTTCGACGAGTGCTTCAGAGGCTGTTAGAGAATGGGCTTTTTGTCAAGGCGGAGAAATGCGCTTTTCATGCACAGTCTGTCCCTTTCCTAGGGTACATTGTGTCGTCTGAGGGAATGCGTATGGATCCTGACAAGGTTAAGGCTGTGGTGGATTGGCCAAGCCCAGACTCCCGTAAGGCACTGCAGAGGTTTCTGGGGTTCGCCAATTTTTACCGGCGGTTTATTCGCAATTTCAGCCAACTGGTCTCTCCTCTGACCGCCTTGACCTCCCCCAGAACTACGTTCAGGTGGTCAAACGCAGTGCTATCCCAACGCTCTCCGGCAGACGACAGAATGCATCCGTGCGCATTTTTGTCCCACCGTTTGTCCCCTGCCGAGAGTAATTATGATATTGGTAACAGAGAGTTGTTGGCAGTCAAGTTGGCATTGGAAGAATGGCACCACTGGTTAGAAGGGTCGGGGGTACCTTTTATCGTATGGACCGATCACAAGAATTTGGAATACATTAGAACCGCCAAGAGACTGAACTCCAGGCAGGCTCGGTGGGCACTTTTTTCGGACGTTTTGACTTCATTCTCTTGTACCGCCCGGGCTCCAAAAACATCAAGCCCGATCCTTTATCACGTATTTTTGACCGTTCCGATCGCCCGTCTACTCCCGAGTGTATTTTTCCGGAGACCCTTATTATCTCCACACTCACATGGGAGGTCGAATCGAAGGTCAAGACTGCCTTGCAAGGGGTAACGCCTCCGGTCGGTTGTCCACCGAACCGGTTATTTGTGCCAGAGGGATTACGGTCCGACGTTATTCAGTGGGGACATTGTTCCA
Source organism: Barbus barbus (assembly GCF_936440315.1). Lineage (NCBI taxonomy): Eukaryota > Metazoa > Chordata > Actinopteri > Cypriniformes > Cyprinidae > Barbus > Barbus barbus. Next base: position 1,281,479 of record NC_136736.1, on the reverse strand, counting down.
ATGTGGCTTGTCATCCAGGAGTCAGTTGCACTACATGTTTAGTCAAGCAACGATTTTGGTGGCCACTCATGGCTCGCGATGTCCACAGTTTTGATTTGGCTTGCTCAGTTTGTGCCACTGGTAAGACTTCCAATAGACCCCCAGATGGGCTCCTTCAAACGCTGCCGATCCCTTCGAGACCCTGGTCCCATATCGCACTAGATTTTGTCACCGCCCTCCCACCCTCTCAGGGTAACACGGTAGTTTTGACCGTGGTGGACCGATTCTCGAAGGCGGTCCACTTCATTCCCTTGCCCAAATTACCCTCAGCCAAGGAGACAGCGGTTACAGTCGTTCACCACGTCTTTCGGTTACATTTCCGACAGAGGACCCCAATTTGTGTCCAAATTTTGGCGAGAGTTTTGTAAGTTACTGGGTGCGACTGTTCGTCTGTCCTCAGGGTTTCATCCCCAGAGCAATGGTCAAACTGAGAGAGCCAACCAGGATTTGGAGAGAACATTGCGATGTCTGGTCTCCAAGAATCCTTCCTCATGGAGCCAACAACTGTCAATGGTGGAGTACGCCCACAATTCGTTACCAGTGTCATCTACGGGCCTATCTCCGTTTGAATGTAGTATAGGTTACCAGCCACCAATGTTTCCTAGTCTGGTCCCCTCCGCTCACGCCTTTGTCCAGAGGTGTCATCGCACTTGGACTAGAGCTCGCGAGACTCTACTCCAAGTGGGAGTGTGCACCAAGGCCAAGGCCGATCGCCACCGGTCTAGACCTCCCGTATACGTCGTCGGTTCCAAAGTGTGGCTTTCTACCAAGAAAATTCCTCTCCGCTCCGTTTCTAATAAGCTTGCTCCCAAATTCATTGGCCCGTTCACTGTCACTAAAATCATTAGTCCAGTGGCAGTCCGCCTCAATCTTCCTCCAGTGTACAGGAGAATTCATCCCGTTTTCCATGTATCCAAGATCAAACCCGTGTTTTATTCCCGCATTAATCCGCCAGCCCCGGTTCCTCCACCGCCGCGACTCGTAGAAGGGGAACCTACTTATTCGGTCAATTGTATTCTGGACTCAAGGCGGAGGGGACGCGGATTCCAGTACTTGGTGGACTGGGAAGGTTACGGTCCGGAGGAGAGAGATTGGGTGCCTGCTAGAGACATTCTGGATCACTCCCTTTTCGATGATTACAATCGACAGGTATGGGAGTCTGGGGACGCCAGGAGGCATCCCTAGGAGGGAGGGTACTGTCACGGTATTTGAATCTACTGCCTTCTTCATGTCTCGTGTTTGTTGTCTGTGTCTGTGTATTGTGTGCGAGTGGGCGGTTCCCCTCGCTCCGTGATCAGCGCGCCAGCTGATCTCATTCCCCGCACCAGCTGCTGCCAATTTACTCCTCTATAAAGCCTCACTGCACTCTCCTCTCTTTGTCAGATCGTTTGGATGTTTTCCCCAGTGTGTGTTCATCGTGTGCCATCGACTACCTGTTCGTGTCTGAGTTCTGTCAAGAGTCTTCGTCTCACCCGGATCTTCACCTGCACTGGATTCACCCTCGCCACTCCTCACCTGCACGTTGTCCATCTGGTCCCTGCGCCACCATCCCACCCGAGAGACTGTGTTAAGTTTGTGTCTTCTGACCCTCAATAAATTACTAACCTGCATCTTTGCTTCCGCTTCGTTTCTGTGACACTTTTGCTGCAAGCCCCCAGATATCAACTAAAAAACGGCGGGCCCCGCAACCACCAAAGCCTGTGGACCCAGCTCATCCTACTCCTCCTGTGAGAGCACTTCGACCTCTGCCACAACGCCAGGGCCCAAACCCTCCTCCATCGGCTGTAGGTGAACCAAAAATAACTGATAGCTACTCTCAGTGATGTGTGTCAGGTCCCCGCTATGATAGCAGCAACTTTCACAATTGTTTACAAAACAAGCGGGAATCCAGTGTGCCTGTAGCTTTCTCTATCTCTGTTCTATCACGTGATAGACAGTCTAAGGCCTTCTCAAGCCGTACGGCTGACCCATCTAATCTGCGACCTATAATGATGCAAACTAAGATTGCTGAGACACAAAATAATGCAATCAAGTTAGCATTTTTAAACATTCGCTCACTAAAACATAAATAATTTCTGATCAATGACTTAATAACCACAAACAACCTGGATTTTATATTTCTGAGGGGTGGTGGACGAGGAGACACCACCCCTCACAATGTAGAGTGCTTTGAGTGCTTAGAAAAGCAGAAAAGCGCTATATAAATGTAATGAATTATTTATTATTATTATTATGTAAGTATAGGAGAGCATAAGTCAAAGTGGACGTCCATACCATGCGGAGTCCCACAAGGCTCAATTCTAGCACTGCTCTTGTTTAGCTTGTATATGCTCCCACTAAGTCAGATAATGAGGAAGAACCAAATTGCCACATCACAGCTATGCTGATGATACCCAGGTTTACCTAGCCTTATCTCCAAATGACTGTGCCCCATTGACTCCCTCTGCCAATGCATTGATGAAATTAACAGTTGGATGTGCCAAAACGTTCTTCAGTTAAACAAGGAGAAAACTGAAGTCATTGCATTTGGAAAAAAAGATGAAGTTCTCAAGGTGAATGCATACCTTGGGTCAAACAACTAAAAATCAAGTAAAAAATCTTGGGGTGATTCTGGAGACAGACCTTAGTTTTAGTAGTCATGTCAAAGCAGTAACTAAATCAGCATACTATCATCTTAAAAACATTGCAAGAATTAGATGTTTTGCTTCCAGTCAAGATTTAGAGAAACTTGTTCATGACTTTATCACCAGCAGGGTGGATTACTGTAATGGTCTCCTCACCGGCCTTCCAAAGAAGATCATTAGACAGCGGCAGCTCATCTAGAACGCTACTGCCAGGATTCTGACTAGAACCAGAAAATCTGAGCATATCACACCAGTCTTCAGGTCCTTACACTGGCTTCCAGTTACATTTAGGATTGATTTTAAAGTTCAGATACTGAATTTGGGACTTTCATTTGTTGTCAGTTATAATCATCAAAATTAAAGGAAATAAACATTTGAAATATATCAGTCTGTGTGTAATGAATGAATCTAATATACAAGTTTAACTTTTTGAATGGTATTACTGAAATAAATAAACTTTTTCATGATATTCTAATTTTATGACCAGCACCTGTATATATAATTAGAGGTCCATGAGGTCTTTGCGGAAAGCCCTTATATGGAGCTGGTTTGGGCGTGTGTTATGCTAACCACTAACCTTGTTCACGCGGGCACTCATTTAGAAGACTCCAAATTCATTAACAGAAGAACGAATTTAAGAACAAGCTGATGTGCGTATGCACGTGTTGTGAATTAGGCGGAAAGTTTTCGTGGGACGTTCAAATGTGCGTATAAAAACGTACGCAATTATTAGTGAATGAGACCCATTTGTAAATGAGAATGTGAGACGCTAGAAGGGAGGTTCTAGTCGTGAATCGCTCTACCAACTCTAAATTCCTACCATTACTGACTGGGGCACGCCCCGAGTTTTAGCGAATAGGTCAGATATGATGGTCAAAGTAAGTAGGGGTGAAGTAGTGGAATAGTTAGGTGGTTTGGAAGGTGGTGGTTTTTTTTTTTTTCTGCTCACTTAGTGTGGAAGAGTTTGAACAAAGCTTGAGAATATTTGTTTTTAAGTTTATTTTTTTTATTATTATTATTATTATTAAAAAAAAATTCTCTTTTTTTGAACTCCTTATTTTTATTGCTGTGATCAATATTGTTATTATTATTATTATTTTATGACTATTTTACTTTCTTTCAAGTAAAGCACTTTGCATTACCTTTGTGTATGAAATGTGCTGTATAAATAAACTTGCCTTGCCTTGCCTATGTACTTTACTTTGCTGGAACCTTCTAAGACTATCAACTGGAGAATTAAGAAACGTCATGTAGTCGCTTATTAAATAAACTTGTTTCATTGTGACTTTCTGTAGCTGGGGATTTGCCAACTATTGGACTACCAGTTGAATCCTCTTACACACACTGTTAACGCTTGCTGTAGAAAAACAGAGTTGCCAGTATTTTACCATTAATTTACAGGGCAAGTTTTTAGTGTAGATGTTTGACCTACAGTAACTAGCTGGCAACAGTGTTGCCAATATATTACTGTAAAAATGTCTGGTAAGGTCTAGCAATGCAAATATGTAAAAAATAATTAACTTACACATGACGTTTAAAGTCACAGCATCAGAGTTTTTAACTCCATGATTATTTCTGGACTTGCACTTGTATTCTCCACTGTCATCAGAGCTGATCTTTGAGATGCTGTAGATTCTTCCAGTTCCTACAAACATTCTTCCTTTAAACCAGCTGATTTCTGCAGGTGGGTTTGAATAACTTCTGCAGTTCAGTGTCACTGTATCTCCCTCCACTATTGCACCAGATGGACGGATGTACACCACTACATTTCTTGGAGCATCTAAAATAGAAAGAATGAAATATCTCATCAATGAACAGTGATAAAACACACTGGAACTGGCGAAGCTATTGTCAGTTCTTGCACCAGCATTCACTTACACATCACATTCAGCATCACAGCAGCAGAGTATTTCTCTCCATATTTATTTCTGGACTTGCACTTGTATTTTCCACTGTGATCAGAGCTGATGTTTGAGATGCTGTAGATTCTTCCAGTTCCTACAAGCATTCTTCCTTTAAACCAACTGATTTCTGCAGGTGGGTTTGAATAACTTCTGCAGTTCAGTGTCACTGCATCTCCCTCCACTATTGCACCAGATGGACTGATGGACACTGAGACACTCTTTGGAGGATCTAAGACAGAAAAAAAAGCATTTACATCATTAAGTATCACAATAGATTTGACATCATAGAGTATATTTAGAGGATTTAAAGTCACAGTTAATGAACCATCTTTAACTCACACATGACGTTTAAAGCCACAGCATCAGAGTTTTTAACTCCATGATTATTTCTGGACTTGCACTTGTATTTTCCACTTTGATCAGAGCTGATCTTTGAGATGCTGTAGATTCTTCCAGTTCCTACAAACATTCTTCCTTTAAACCAGCTGATTTCTGCAGGTGGGTTTGAATAACTTCTGCAGTTCAGTGTCACTGTATCTCCCTCCACTATTGCACCAGATGGACGGATGTACACCACTACATTTCTTGGAGCATCTAAAATAGAAAGAATGAAATATCTCATCAATGAACAGTGATAAAACACACTGGAACTGGCGAAGCTATTGTCAGTTCTTGCACCAGCATTCACTTACACATCACATTCAGCATCACAGCAGCAGAGTATTTCTCTCCATATTTATTTCTGGACTTGCACTTGTATTTTCCACTGTGATCAGAGCTGATGTTTGAGATGCTGTAGATTCTTCCAGTTCCTACAAACATTCTTCCTTTAAACCAACTGATTTCTGCAGGTGGGTTTGAATAACTTCTGCAGTTCAGTGTCACTGCATCTCCCTCCACTATTGCACCAGATGGACTGATGGACACTGAGACACTCTTTGGAGGATCTAACACAGAAAAAAAAAAAAAAACATTTACATCATTAAGTATCATAATAGATTTGACATCATAGAATATGTTTAGAGGATTTAAAGTCACAGTTAATGAACCATCTTTATCTCACACATAATGTTTAAGGTCACAGCATCAGAGTATTTCTCTCCATGTTGATTTCTGGACTTGCACTTGTATTCTCCACTGTCATCAGAGCTGATGTTTGAGATGCTGTAGATTCTTCCAGATCCTACAGTCTCTCCTCCTTTAATCCAGCTGATTTCTGCAGGTGGGTTTGAATCACTGCTGCAGCTCAGAGTCACTGAATCTCCCTCCACTATTTCACCAGATGGACTGATGGACACTGAGATGCTCTTTGGTGCATCTAAAAAAGACAAAAGTTTAATGTTTTTCCAAACACAGACTCAACAACTTATTAAAGAGAGCTAATAAATCTGTACTCACACGTGACACTGAGATGAACAGCAGGAGAGATGTAAGTGTGTCCATGTAGAGCGCAGCTATATCTGCCTGCATCCTCTCTTCTGACTGACTGCAGCAGGAGTTGATTGTTTCCGTCTCTTCTCTCAGTTAATGGCTCTGAGTTTCTGTACCAGATGAATGTTGCTCTGTCAGTGAGAGCGCAGCTGCTTTTACATGTCAGACGGACCGAATCTCCCTCTGTCACTCTCTCAGGAGACTCCACCTGAAGATCTGAACACAACACACACATTATATCTAGTGCTGCTGTCATACACTGATTATTATTCAACATAATGCACAGAAGAAGAGTGAAACCTCAAAGTCACCTGTGACAGTAAGAGTCACTCCTGGACGACCAAGCCATTTATCTTTATCGGTGATGAATCTGAAATAGTACTTGTGTTCATCTTTCTGTGTCACATGACTCAGTCTCATTGTGCAGTTATGCTGTTTATCTCCCAGATACTGAAGCCTCGGACTGCATTCAGGGTCCTCAGACAGATCTGGATTGGTCTGAAATGGATTCCATTTGTTTCTGAAATGGATTCTATTTGTTTTGATCCAGAACACTTTCATGATCTGATCTCCAGGAGGGTATGTATAAGTGCAGTAGATTGTCACTGTTGACGCCTTTATTGCACAGATGTGTGAAGAGCCATAACTCACACCCCAATCAAACTGGCCATAAACTCCTGAAACACACAATAAAGGGATAGTTCACCCATTTTTTTTAATCACTATCCCCTCGTACTCATCATATTCATAATATCCCAAATATTGACTGAATGAATGATGATACTTTATCGTTCCTTTTAAGGGGACATTTGTCTCCTGCATAACAAGATATATAAGTATCTTTTTACACTAGAATTCAACAGTCTTGTAGGTGAAAGAACAAAAGGGTTCTTATAACAGTTGTGTCTAATCCTTGTGGTGTGGAAACAGTGACCAGATGGAAGTAGTTTAAATTCTGGATAGAGCACAAAAGAAAAAAAATTTAAACTGTAGCTCTGACTAAAGTTTGCATGTTATTGTAGTTTTGATTGATATAAAGAAAAAAAAATCCAATGATTGACAGACCCCCAGGTAAGTAACAAATAACAGGTTTATTTAATAAGCAAGTATGTAACATTTGTTAATGAGACAATGACTTACCATGAATAATGAGCAGAAACGCCAGAGCAAGAGGAGGAAACATTCTGACTGACATCACTACAAGAACACACAATATTTAGCTTCAAAAGAAAGAGAGAAAGAAAAAACAAATCTTAAAAACATTTCCATGAATAAGTTTTCAATGAGAATATTTCCTATTGAATAAATCAGTTGGTTGTACAACAGTATTAACTGGACTATATTCACATATTAACCATATATTCACACACATAATATTCCCATTATTAACTCTTACCATGTTCTGGTGAGTCTACCATGAGCAGGCGTTAAACTGATTTCACATTATTAACACGGCTTGTATTAAAAAGACCATGCAGATAAAAATGTTTCTTCCTCTTTCTTGTGTGCTGCCCACACAAGTAACTATACACATCACACCATGATCCAATGTATATTTATAATTAAACCCAAAATGCTTAAAAAAATCTGTCCACCACATTGAATCATCAGTGAATCACAGATTTATTGCCATATAGTAGGACATTTTTACAGTTTCACTTCATTTTGCACGTAGCAGGATAGAAGATATGTTCAAGTATAAATCAAATAAAAATAAAACTGGGTTTTTATAGTGGCCAGCGTTACTCCCTGGAATATATATTTTTTGAAGAAGAAGAAGAAGAAGAAGTAGAATCTGAATGTCTCTATGTCATCACTTTGACCACAGACAGACAAGTTATTCTTTAACATCCTTTTTTTTCAACTTCAGTTTACTGGTAAAAAAGAGAAGTGAGTGGGTCGGACAGGAAATGGCCTCATCCAGAATCCCAAACTCTGCCATGAATCAGAGCCCACCTACAGTGATTCAACATAGAGTATGTCTCTGATCTAAATAATCAAAATTATGCCTGTGTTCTCCCCAGCTCTACAGCGCCCCACATTTTTCAGATATTAATCTGTGGAGAAGAATGGAACTGCAGCGCGCTCTAATCAAGAGACACTGGGGCAGATTAGCTTTCTATGTGTAATAGACGTAGGCAAGTAAGTGCTGGTGCGTGTAAACCTCACTCCCCTGATCTCAAAAAGAGGTGCTCTGGCGACTGATGCTAGAGGCCGTGGCCTTTAGCCTCCTTGTTAGAGCGCCAGCCTCCTGCGCCGGAGACCGCGGTTCGAATCCCGCTCGGAGCGAGGCGAAGTAGAACCGGTTACATTGGTGCCGTGACCCGGATGGGAGTGAGGTTTAGGGGGGGTGAGTGTAACAGACGTAGGCAAGTAAGTGCTGGTGTGTGTAAACCTCACTCCCCTGATCTCAAAAAGAGGTGCTCTGGCGACTGATGCTAGAGGCCGTGGCCTTTAGCCTCCTTGTTAGAGCGCCCGCCTCCCGCGCTGGAGACCACGGTCCGAATCCCGAAGTAGAACCGGTTACATATGCACTTTACTTAAAACACCATTAGACCCTACCCTACCTCTGCCTACCCAAGTTTATGGTCAGGAACCACCTCTGGTTATATATTTTGATTAGTAAAATAGGGGAAACATTCAAGAGGGAGTCCAATAATTACCCAACACAATAAATCAATCAATAAAAAATGCATTTATTTACAATTAAGCCCAAAAATACTTAAACAATAGGAAATTAATATGTTATATTTTGTGTTGTTGTGGTTGTCCACCACCACCAGACAGTAGGAATTATTTACAGTTTCACTTGCTTTTGCATGTATTCAAATTGAGGAGATGTTCAGGTATAAGTCAAATATAAATACATTTTTTTTATTTATTATTGTGGCCGTTTCTTGCTGAAAACATTTTCTGAAGAATTTTGAAACATATGCTGAATTAGACTGGATGTCGTCACTTTGACCACAGACAGAGAAGTTATTTTTGAACATCCTTGACAGATTTTCTTTTTGCCTTCAGTTTATTTACCAAAACAAAAACAAAAAAAGCTTTTGTATATGCTCACAAAAGATCCTCAGGGAATCAGAATCAGAATTAGCTTTATTGGCAGGTATGTTTGCACATACCAGGAATTTGTTTTAGTGACAATAGCTCCACAGTGCGACAGAATGACAGCAACAGGACAGGACACAGATAATAAAAAAAATTAAGAAGTAAAAAAATAATGTACAAATATACAAAAATGGACAATGTGCCAAATAGCACAAACACAATACATAAAATAGACAATTCAGTATGTACAGGTATGCTAGGTGCAAATTTGAAATGCAATAAGTATGTGTGTAAAATAAAAATAAAAAGTATGATAGTGTTTTGTGTTTCATGTTTATTGTTAAGAATTCAAGTGTTCATGAGATGGATTGCCTGAGGGAAGAGACTGTTCCTGTGTCTGGTCGTTCTGGTTCTCAGAGCTCGGTAGCGTTGACCAGACGGTAACAGTTCAAAGAGGGAGTCCTTTCCACACTGAAGCAGAATCACTGGAAGGGAATTGGGTCCTTAACTTATCGGAATAATTCCTCTTTGCCACTCTGATCTCCTTTTCCAGTGTGTATTTGGCCTGTTTATACAAGACTCTGTCCCCATTCCTGTAAGCATCTTCTTTGGCCTGTGGAGCTGTCTGAGTTTTGCAGTGAACCACGGTCTGTCGTTGTTATAAGTTAGATGAGTCCTGGTAGGAATACACATATCCTCACAGAAATTGATATATAAGATGGATGCTAGGCAACTGCATTCGAAATCCACGCTGTCTTAGCTTCACAAGCTCGCCGGCTCGCTTCCCCCTGCTGCAGCTCCGCCGACTACTATGTTCAGCAAAACATCCGAATAATTGAAAACCGGTTGGAGATTTCGTGGAGTGTTCTGCCGAATGTTTAGCAGTTCTTCCTTGGTGAAACTGATCATGTTAGACAAACAAAAAACAGGAAAAACTAACAAAAACACTAAAACAAGTGGAGAGCCAAGCACAATGGCTGCCATGCACGGCGCCATCTTGAATGCAACACATCACAACATCAGACAAAAAGGTTTTATTTTTTATTTTGGCTTTTCTGTTTCCGGCTCATCTGTTCACCTGATTTAATTAATGATGTGCCATAAATTATGTTGAATTGCATGCTAGATTAAGCAGCCGTACTTTCAAGCACATTGTTTAATTTATATTTTGTTTCATATTCAATCAATATTTGTGGCTTTAGCAGACCAGATTTATGTCTGAACACAGGCTTCATGATGGTCTGTCGTTCATTTGACGTGGCTGTAGGTCACAGAGGCCTCTTCCACAGTCTCCACATCTGATTGCCTAAAACAAAACAAAATGAAAACAGAAACACGATGATATAATGCCTCAGATTACATGATGATAAAGTCATTTTAAAAATACAGCCACTTTGTATGTCAGGTTCCTGTGAGTAGTGAGCAGATGATAACAGAAGTCTTATTTTTGCACCTCATGGCAGCACCAGGCCGGTGAATTCTAATATTGCCATACTGGTCTTCGTTCTCCTCTGCTCTCTTTGTTGGTTTGGTTTTGTGATGTTGGACGGTGTCATACTGGATCTCCTCAGCGTCTCTGTCTCTGTCTCTTCTGGGTTTGCTGGATGAAATGCTGGCATACGGAGCGTCCTCATAAACAGCTGATTCAGACATGTGAACGTCCCTCTTGGCTACATTAGAATACAGATCATCCTGATATGAAAGAAAATGAATTATTGTACATATGAAAGTATATGACAAATATGTCCTGTCATGTCTGCATTATTTACCTGTTTTGGTGTGGCATCTTCAGCTTGTGTACCTCTTCGTTTTCTCCTGCTTTTATGACATTAGGGTAAGTTGTGTGTTAAATATTTACAGGTACATCTCAAAAAATTTGAACATCGTGAAAAAGTTATTTTTTTCTTGTTTTAAAAACTTATTTCAAAAGGTTTTTTGTTTTAATTTTGTTGATTAGAGCTTACAGCTCATGAAAGTCAAAAATCAGTACCTCAAAATATTACAAAATTTTAATTTGAGTTTCAATTAATGACCATCCCTACAGTATAAATTTCGGGTATCTCTTGTTCTTTGAAACCACAATAATGGGGAAGACTGCTGACTTGGCAATGATCCAGAAGACAATCATTGACGTCCTCCACAAAGAGTGTAAGTCACAGAGGGTCATTACTGAAAGCTGTGGCTGTTTACAGAGTGCTGTATCAAAGCATATTAAATGCAAAGTTGACTGGAAGGAAGAATTTGGGTAGGAAAAGGTGCACAAGCAACAGGGATGACCTCAAGCTTGAGAATACTGTCAAACAAAGCTGATTCAAACACTTGTGAGAGCTTCACAAGGAGTGGACTGAAGCTGGAGTCAGTGCATCAAGAGTCACCACGCTCAGACGTCTTCAGGAAAAGGGCTACCAAGCCACTTCTGAACCAGAGACAACGTCAGAACAGCCTCACACATGACATTGAGATGAGCAGCAGGAAGCTCTACATGTTCTACAGGTCCTTTGGTCCAGAACACTTTCCTGATCTGATGTCCAGTAGGGTATGTATAAGTGCAGCTCATTATCACTGATGAGTTCTTTAGTGCACAGATGTGTGAAGGACTATAACTGACACCGCAGCCATAAACTCCTGAAAACAACATTCATGAAGACATAATGAAATAATTAAAATGCCTTTTTTGCAAGCACATGTCAACAATAGAGAATTCATTAATTATAGTAGTTTTACCAGTTATACATATTGAGTCCTACTGAGTCTCAAGGCATTTACAGGTGAGACTCACCTGGAATCAAGAGCAGAGACGCCAGAGGAAGAGGAGGAACCATTCTGACCAACGTCACAACAAGAAATAAGATAATATACACAATAGTACAGCACCTCAACACTGTAAAAACTCTTTTAAAAATAACTCTTTCAAATAACCTTTTAAAATATTTACTGTTAACAGTTTTACACTGTTGAAACTCAAGTACACACCAGCACTAACTGTTCAGAGGTTTTAAAAAAAAAAACTTGAAGTTTCTTGTGTGACTGGAGATTCATTAATTACTTTATTTACATGATTTATTACTGAACAAGTGTAACTCTTACCGTGTTGTAATTTCAGCCAATAGATTTCAGCAGAGTGAACTGCAAATGCAAGCTGAAACAGTTGTTCTGCTGTTTTACAGTTTTTTTCTTTCCTCTTTTTAAAGTCTATTTTAGCGGCCTTCCCCATAACAAGACAGGAACAGCCAATAAGAAACCACTTACAAAAGACTATGACTTTCTAAATAAATAAATAAATATAATTAAAACAGTACATAGAATGAAATAAATTAATGAATAAATACAGTAAAACACGAAAAAGGAAAATAATTAAAAGTAAAAATGAAAGAAATTAATTAAAAACAACAAATCAAAAGTAAATGTCAAAAAATGTACTTTTTGCTACCCTGAAGAGGGAGCTGTTTTTCAGATCAGACTGACACTGTGTTTCTGTTTACTTAACCATGTGCATTAGAGAAGTGTGACACACACACACACACACACACACACACACACATACACACAATATCTACCTAGTATTTAGTGTGAGAACAGGTAGTGTGAGTTGAGGTTGAAGCAGACAGTCATGAGAACCGCCACGTCCATCAGTTTCTCGGGTACGATCTGTCATTATGTATTAATTGAGAATGGCTCTTTTTACTCTTTACTGTACTTGATTTCATTGATAAACACCAAAATTCAGCAAATTAACTCTGAAATGACATCTGTCAGCAGTTCTTGCTCTTTCAGCGCTGTGGCTGATGGAGAACTCGCTGGCTGTTAACATCACTGGATCTGTGGGAAGCAACATCTCAGTCTCCTGCAGCTATCCTGAAACCTTCCAGAATAACAGCAAGTACTTCTGCCAGATCAACAGCTCGTTTGCTCCAGGAGATCTTCTGTGTGTTCACATCGCCAGACCAGAGACAAAGTCTGAACGAGGGAGACTGGCTCTTCTGGATGACACCAGAGATCATGTTCTTAAAGTGAACATCTCTAGACTGGCTCCAGATGACTCGGGAAAGTACTGGTGTGGTGTAGATATCGCTCTGCTGCCGGATTTCATCTCAGAGATCTGGATAACAGTCACCAAAGGTGAGATACGCAGCAGCTGAAGACTCACTGTCTAAACTGAATGTACGAGAGTTATAAGGGAATTTAACATGACATGTTATTGTAGCGTCCTCAAAGAGAGAGAGAAAAAAATCAAATCAAATCAAAGTCAAAATAAATATATTAAATACAAGTCAATGCAAAAAAAAAATGTAAATCAAGCAGACAAAGTGTTAATTAGATAAATTCCAAAATATTTTTTTATAAAAAAATTAAAAATCAAACGTTTCAAAGTGAATTGACAAAATACCTTAAAATCTATAACATTTTGTCACTTTGTCACTAAAAGCTATTTAACAGCTCCTTTTTAAATTGTTTTACAGTTTATAAAACTTACTGTCAACTGAGCCATGATGCAATGGACAATTTGTACTATATAGACAGATTTGTTAAACAGCAGGACTATTGAAATGATATAGTGAAACCTTAAACCTTAACCTTAAAAAAAGGGGGTTTGATGTCCGTTTGTCCATCATGAACACTGACGTATAAGTTGTTGAGTAGGCTATAACAGGAGATTTTTGAGGTACCACTGAGTCTCATATTGGTTTCAGATGGGATGTGATACAGCATGGTCTTCCTCTTACGCGTCTCGTAATGAGTCAGTGTGAGAAGTGAACTCGCACACATATGGGGGTAAATGAATGCCAGCCAAGGTTTCGTGTATGAGGATGAACTACACACCTTTCACTTTTGTATTCTGTGCAGAACATCTACAAGAGCAAACCACAGACCTGTTCACGGAAGAGCCTGCCGGTGAGATTGCGAAACACACACACACACACACACACACACACATACACACATCATGCAGTTTAGCTTTTTTCAGCCAAGTCATTATCAGCTTTGCATCAACAGAGTCTTACTCAAGGTTCATGATGATGGTGGCTTTGATGTGTGTCGGTGCCCTGTTTTTCGTGTGTCTGTTCGGTCTGTTTCAAGTGCTCAGGCACAACAGCCGCAGTAATGCAGGTAAGCAGATCTCAGAATCATCTCAAGCACACCGACACCACGTGATTTATTTGAAACCACATGGTCTACAGGCAACACATGCTAACATATCTCACCCTATAAAGAAAGTCACTTTTACAATCATGTTCTGCTGAGGCCCATTGTACTTTAATGGAAAATCTTCAGAGTGAAATGTGATGTAATGCCATAATCTACATGATATAATTTTATGGCAGCAAATATGAAAGGTTTATTAAATTAAATGAAAACTTATTTCACTCAAAAAAAACCTTTGTTCCATAAACATTTTAAGTGATAGTTCACCTACAAAATGTTTTTTTCATTATTATTGTTATTCCCCTTATCGGAGTGTCTATTTACACTAAGTGCAAATAGCCCACCTTGTTGGCAGAGGCTATTTACACTAACTCCGCCCACCAGCGTGTGATTGAGAATGAGCTTTTATTTTCTATAGAAATGAAGGAAATGATCAAAAAGTTGAAAAATAAAGTATGGGGTAGGGTTAGGGTAGGTGTAGGCATCCATTTAATAATTTGAATTCAAATTTAAATTTCATTCAATAAGTTATACTGTTTTATAATGCACATGAGCTTGAGTAAATTACAGAATTGTAATTTTTAACACTTTTTACACTGTTTGTACATCTATTTTAGAAGTTTGGTGGGCATAGCATCAAAAATATGTACTTAAATATGAATTAGAATATGTGCATGTGTGTGTACAAACCTGAAAACAAGTACATAGAAGACTACACAACATATATTTATGCTATTTCAGGTCATAATGACTGATTTAATAATAATCAGTCACTTAAATCCTTATCCATTCTTATCAGGTTTTGTTCTCCACCGCACCAGGACTTTCACAAAGCCAGTGCCAGTGAGTTCATGAACTTCTACAGCATATCATACTGTTATCAGCATATAACTTTCTGATTCATCTGATTATTTTATTTCATATAGGATGGCCACCAGAGAAAACACTGTGACCTTCCAGATTTACCTAAAGGTGAAAGTGAAAAAGAGGAATTTTATAGACTCACAAACCCAGATTATACAAACACAGAACCGGCTGACTACACCGATGTTGTTTCAGCACAAACAAAAGATCAGATCTACACAGAACTGGACAGGAATAGACAGAGTCAAGTGTATCAGAGTCTCACAGCTGATTCCCTTCAAGAGTCGATCTATCACACTATTGATCAGACAAAACACTGAATCCTCAGCCAATCAGAATCCTAGTTTCCTCCGACAGCTACAAACTTAAGATGGTATTTTACCTATTAAATAAATACAGAAATCATACTCCTGTCTCAGGTATAGATTTGTGAAGCAGAAGCTGCCTAATAAACTATCATAAATGTATAACTTTTACTATTCTGCTTATCACCTTTGTCTGCTCTACATTTTCAGCTGCTTTGTTTTTTGCTCTCCAGTAAAAATATTTAAACATCCTTAATAATAATTTAATCTTTACAGAAATAAGCAACTGAATTAATCAATTTGCTGTACATTTCTTTTAAACAGAAAAACACTTTCAATAGTCAAAACTTATGGTCCCACTTTATATTAGGTGGCCTTAACTACTATATACTTACATTTAAATTAATCATTTAGTACAATGCACTTATTGTGTACATACATGCTTTTACATTGTACTTATATTTTTAAAAATACCTATATGTAGTTACATCTGTAATTAATTTATGTCATTACATTTATAATTACACTGTTGACCCATCCCTTACACCTTAACCCACCCTTAAACCAACACATACCACCAAACCTGTCCCTAACCTTACCCGTATCCCACCTCAATAGCAGCAAAAGTGTTTTACAATAAAATATGACCACAATAAGTACATTGTACTTATTTTTTGATGTACGTAGATAGTAGTTAAGGCCACCTAATATAAAGTGGGACCAAACTTACATATAATTTAGTATATTATAGCATGTTCCTGTGTAAACAAGTGTATTATGGAAAATATACAAATGGCTGCATTTTAGTCAATATTATCTGGTGAAAAGATCCCGTTGACAGGGAAGTTGGACATATTGAGAAAGTTCATTAAAATGCATTTGAACTGCCTACTTTGTCCAACTAGCTACAGTCTTAAGGGGGGGGTCCAATGCTGTTTCATGCATTCAGAGTTATTTTACACTGAGAGCTGGATTGTCATGCTAAGCATGGCCAAAGTTTAAAAAAGTATTTCTGTGGCAAAAATCTTACTTCCGGGTTCGTACAAGTTTCCGAAAGTTCAAAATTGTGTCCCCACTTTGTCAACGCCTTCAGAAATTCATTAAAATGTAACAAAATAAGGGAATATCAGGGGCAGCCATCACTCTTAAAGACCCCTCGCCACAGCCCACCTCTGTCAAACAGGCTCTGGTCATTTTTATAGTTTTAGAATATTTTAAATCCTAATGTTAATATTTCCTGGTCACAACCATGATATGTCCATTACCATACATCCATTAGCATCTATATCAACAGAAAAAACTAACAAAATGGCTACTACATGAACTCTATTTGTTTTGTGAAAGAAATGCCAAATTTGTCAACACCGTCAGATTTTGTGTTCCAATAATACTTAAATGTGACTCTTGAGTAAAAGCTTCATAAACAATAACATACTCACTGTTTGTTGTGTTTGATAGTTAACCTGTTAGCCAGCACCTCCCATTGTGGGCCTCACAGGTGATAATAACCTACCTAAATTAAAACGGTAACAGTTCCTGACAACAGTGTGCTACACACACAAATTAGGTATCTTTGGAAAGAAGACACTCTAGGCTTTACTATCCATCATCCAGAGTTGATAATGCTCAAAAAGATAAAACGTTATAGACACTTACGTGCCTTGAAAAATGTTTTTTTTTCACACTGAATGTTTTTTAATTTCATATATAAATACATGAAATAAGTCCTGGAGCAATCCAGAAAAGTAATGGATTGAAAGCCACATGTCTCATGAGTTTATATTTCAAATTTGAAGAAGATACCATGAAAAATGTGAATCCAAATTCCAAAGACTACAAATTCAGGTTTTGTAAAAAATGTTCTCTTGGACCAAATGGCATGAGACTTTGTACACCTGTCAACACTTTCTAGATCTACAAATAAAAAAAAATAATTGGAATGATATCTGTTTTTATGTCAGCGTGAAGAAAATGGATCAAATTCATCCTAAAAATCAGAAAAAACAGAGAACTCACATAGAGAGAAATGAAGTAGCATGCTTCAAAACATCCACAATGCAAAATCATGCTCGCACACACACACACACTCACACACACACACACACACACTCACACAGACACACACACACACACACTCACACACACACACATGTTGGTTTTTGTGGTTTATGGGGTCTCTCCATAGGTGTAATGGTTTTTATACTGAACAAACTGTGTGTGCTATTGCCCTACACCAACCCTACACCTAAACTTAGCCCTCACAGGAGACTTTGTGCATTTTTAGATTTTCAAAAAAACACCATTTAGTATGTTTTTTAAGCCTTTTGAATTACGGGGACATAGTGTCCTCATAAACCACCTTCATATTGTAATACCTCTGTCATACCCATGTCATTATACACATTTGTGTCCTCATAAACCACATAAACACACACACTCACTAACTCACACACAACACAGACAAAGAAGAAAGCCCCAGGAAGAAGATGAGATGCTACCTCTGTTCCCGTGTACAGGAATGAAAATCATAATGTAACATTATTGAAAAACTGATTTTAGTTTTCACTACAAAACATGTTCAACTTTTGAAATTTTTATTGTTATAATTGTGATTTTAAAATATTTAGATATGAACCCAACTGGAAAAACTTGTGAAAATATGTATTTCAGTTAGTCAAATAGCAAGTAGTAGAGCTCTAATGCCATCTACTGGTTAAAGTGATGATTTTTTTTATTTTAAAACTTCAAAGATGAGACAAAAATCTTACACTAAACCATGACAAATTATCCACGTTATCCCCAAGAATAAAAGCTTTGTATGAAAAGAAATGTGTGTCTTTCTATAAAGTAATTTTTTTGGGAAATAGGCTCATTTTACACCTCCCCTTGAGTTAAACCGTTATTGAATCCATTCAGCTGATCTCCGGGTCTGATGGTAGCACTTTTATCTTAGTTTAGCATAGATCATTGAATCGGATTAGACCATTAGCATTTGCTCATCAAAAATGACTAAAGAGTTTCGATCATTTTCCTATTTAAAGCTTGACTCTTCTGTAGTTACATCATGCACTAAGACCGACGGAAAATGAAAAGTTGCGATTTTCAAGACTGATATGGCTAGGAACTATACTCTCATTCCGGCGTAATAATCATGGAACTTTGCTGCCGTACCGGCGCTTCGTCATATCACTGCGCCTGCTGCACTCATGGTACGGCAGCAAAGTCCCTTGATGTGGTCAGAGATACAGAGACGGGGGAGGAAATGTTCAAGATAGTTGCTGACACAGTATGATTTTAAACTCAGCACGGAAGAGAAAGACTACCATTTGAGCTTTTGTCTTATATTAAAGCAAAGTGTGTGTAAAAGTTTAGCATGTGGGATGTTCTATTCCTGTTTTCCAGCATCTGTACAGGTGAGCTTGAGGGCTTTTTCCAGAATTTGACATGTTTTTATTGTTTTAACTCTGTTATTGCATGATCATCAGTCTCATGTGTGTAAGTTATTATTCAGTTGGGATATCTCTTGCTCACACTTAACAGCTCTATATAATGATTTTAATTTATATAATTTATATAATTTCTGTTTTGAGTTGTTGTTGGTGCTCCAGAAACAGTCACAGGACACAGAGGAGAGAGACTTGACATCAGATGCAGATATGAATCTGGATATGAATCAAATTCAAAGTATTTTTGTAAAGGCGAGTGTAAGTCTGGAAACAGAATCATCATGGTTAAATCAGGATCTCCAGCTGAAGACGAGAGATTTTCTCTGATTGACGACGAGAGGACCAGAGTTTTCACCGTCAGCATCACTGACCTGAGAACAGAGGATGAGGGACAATACTGGTGTGCTGTGGAGAGGACTTTAACTGATTTCTATTCAGAGATACTGTTACTGGTTAAATATGGTAAGTGTCTAATGTGGCTTCTGCACATTCACCTATATTAGAAATTTACACAGAAGCAGGTCAGCAGCTGTAGTTTATGTTATTATATAAAGGATTTACTGCATAATTCAGGATTATATTTGTTGTCAGGTGTCCAAAATTCAATGTCAAGCCAACGTCTAATGACAAGGTTATTTGACGTCCAAGACCGATGTCAGTTGACGTTGATATTTTGTTGTTTTTAGGTTGTGTTGTGAAATAACCAAAATCCAACGTCTCAAGCCAACGTCACATTGACGTCAAATACTGATATATAGTCGTCAGGTATGGCAACCAAAACCCAACACAACACAAAACACAACATCAAATTCTAACATCATTTTACGTTGATCTTCAGTTATTTTTAGGTTGTGGCATTAACTAACCAAAATGCAACGTCTGTCCAACGTTGGAGATTGACGTCAATATGACGTTGGGTTCTGACGTCAACCCGATTTTCATTTTCAACCAAAATTCAACGTCTCTCCAACGTTGGCGTCCAATGTCAATCTGACGTTATATTGACGTCCGGTGCCTGCTGGGATGAGTTTAAGTTGATCTTTCTTCTTCAGATAATAAGACCACTGAGGTTTCAACCATCAACCCTTTTACAAACACACCATCATATTTCAGCACAACAGAATTGAATCAACGATCCTCCATCATCACAATCACAGAAAGAAAAGAAACAATCACAGATCAGCACAGCTCTTCAACAGGTCAGATCATCTTCCACTCTTACTGTATTTTCCTTTAATACACTCTCTCTGCCTTGATGATGTCTCTCTGTAACAACCATCTGTTTATTTCATTCATTAGTCTTTCACCTATTCACTCTGTAAACTAGTTTCTGTCCTGATTCTGGAGGTTGTTTCTGTTTTTACAGTATTTCAGTGTTTTCCTCTTGTGTTTTTCAGGTTCATTTGTGATTATCGTCACTGCAGAGGTTTTGGTTTTACTCCTGATAGGACTTCCGCTGATTATACTGGCTGTATGGAAGAAAAAGAAGAAGAAAGGTAATGTTTTAAACAGAAGACTAAAGATTGCATTTGTTTGGGTTTAGGATGATATCCACGGACACTGGATTAATTTATGAATAGTTTTAAAAAGCATTTAATAAAGACTTGTGCTGATGTGTTGTGCAGGTCTGCTGTCATCATCCATCATAGAGTTTAATCCAGTGATTTATGAACAGGTGAGTCTTCAGAAACTGATCGTATAAAACGGCTTACAGCTGAATTGCATTAGCAGTTTCCCTAAAACACAGTCAGGGTTTCATCTCCTGCTCAGCATTAAGATGATGATGATGATGATGATGATGAATAAGTTTGTGACTGCAGTATCCAGTTGCTGGTGTATGAATGATCGTATTCATGTGTTATTATAACATTAAACAGATTCACTTTGGTTATTTTCTCTGTTCATTAACTAGTTCTTATTTTCTGTGACTGTAGATGAAAGATGCTGGACGTCACTGTAATCCAGACAGAGACACAGAAACATCTGTAGTTTACATCTGTGTTTCCTAAACTTGTGTCAGGTACTCCATCAACACCACAAATGACCTCATTTCAACTAATAATATAATATAATATTATGTACAATTCAAACCATGTTGTTCTGGATTATGTGCATTTTTATATTTATTTTTATTATTTAATGTATGCTTTATGCAGCATTTTCTTGTCGGATGTTGAGCTCAAGGTTTGTGTGGTTAGTTTGATCTTCATCTTCTGGTAGATGCTGTAACTGCACCGATCTGCTGCCAAATCACATATTGATCAAACGACTGACTGAACAATGATGGCTCATCAACAGACCATCTATAACTCTTTTTGATTTAGACTTTTGTGGCATATTAATGTTGCATATGCTCAGTTCAAACCATGAACGGTAGTCCTAGACAGCAGTCAGGACAAAAATAAGATCACTTGAAACCTTAAAGGTCCTCCAAAAGTGTATATAACATCTACTGTAATTCAGTATAAATAAATATTTACCATTTAAATGTTGCAAATGGAGAAAAATATCAGTCAACATGGTTTGCAAGTTTGGTCTTCACTTCAGACTCTGTGTCACTTTGCCAGCATCTTGTTCTGTCTTCATGCTCAGTGATGCAATAAAGATGCATGGAAGTGTAATGTGTTGCTTTAGTTTGGTCTCTATTATATTTTCAAATGTTGTCCATCAGAGTTCAGTGTGGATCAGATGCTGACACCCTTCAGTCACATTAAAGAAAACTTGCTGTGTCTTTATTATTAAAGAGTCTTACTTCCTCAATATTTTTCTTTGTGCAGAAAGGATTGTGTTGAAATAAGCATCTGCTTGCTGTAAGTACTGTAATTCACATCTAGTTCCTGTAGTTCCTTGATTTCACACATAACGCCCCTCAACATCATACAGACAGTTAGTCGACTGTAGAGTTTGATTCTCACTACAGGAGATGAGCAGCACACAGACACTCAACACTTGCTTGTTTATTTATAGAAGGTCATTTGTGGAGCTGCTGTCCATCACTTGTGTATCTTTCAGACTGATGTGACCGTAATAATGAGCTTCTCACCAACACTCTCTGTGTTTCTGCTGATTGGTGAGTTTAGGATGATCTCTAATTCATTACTTTCTGTTTTTACCGCTACATAAAAAAAATAAGTTTATAGTCTAAAGTATGGCTATCGGTGTATGTGAGTAAAGCAGTGTGCTGGTGTGTGTGTGTGTGTGTGTGTGCAGTGAGCAGTTCAGTGTGTGAGGAGATTATAGAGAGAGGAACAGGTGACTCTTAAGTGTCCTTATGCTAAAGGATATGAAAACTCCTACAAATACTTCTATAAAGGAATTTACAGAGATAATACCAAGTAAATTTAGTAGAATTTTTCTACTAAAATCTGATGGAGGACAGTCAGTGTCTGATGGCAGATTCTCTCTGTGGGACGTTCATCAGACAAGATCATTTACGGTGACCATCAGACACCTGAGGATGGCAGATGCTGGACTGTACACCTGTGGATCTGGATGGGGAGAATATACAAACATCCAGCTGAATGTGATTAAAGGTGATTGATATTCAGGACTGAACAGCAGTCTGTTTCATCCACTATGTTCACATTAATTCATGCTATAGATAATAATTGTTTTATGAATACAGTTGTTTTATTTGAACGGTGTGATCTTGTTTCTCAGCTCCACAGAAAACAAGACCTGTCCAGAACTCAACATCCACACTTCATCCAGGTACTGGATATTTAATATGACATTTCCGGTTTCCAGTTACTGTGTCAGTATAACAGCTCAGTCTGTATTTACTTTCAGATCAAACTACGAGCTCATTTTCAAGCATGCCTCCTTATTTGAGGACATCAGACACAAAGCCTCAATCCAGCACCAGCACAGATCTTCACATCTCCTCACCAGGTCAGATCAGCTTCTGCTCTTTCATATTTCTTTAAGATACACTCTCTCTGTTGTTTACCCCAGATGTCTTCACCTGACACACGCCTCTGCGCTATATATATCTCACAGGAAGTGAACTTAATGTAACACTGCTCATCTGAACAGGAAGTGAAAGCTCTGATGCATGGTTGTCATGGCAACAAGACTTTCAATAAGCCTTAAATCTGTCTAATTTCATCCAACACTCACCTATTCACTCTGTAAACTAGTTTCTGTCCTGATTCTGGTGGTTGTTTCTGTTTTTACAGTATTCACTTTGGTTATTTTCTCTGTTCATTAACTAGTTCTTATTTTCTGTGACTGTAGATGAAAGACGAAGGACAGAGACACAGAAACATCTGTAGTTTACAGCTGTGTTTCCTAAACTTGAGTCATATGTGAGTCTACAGACCCATCTCTGAGATTCCAGCATCTCTTTATCAAAACCACAACACAAACCAATTCAATTTAACTAATATCATATAACATCATATTTAATATGATACTAAATATATGTTGGCAAGCAACACTAATATATTGCATTTATGAGCATGTTGAGAACCAAGAGAAATCATCTTCATCCTCATCATTTTCATGATTTTACTGAAAATCAGTCATAATTGAGTTTATTTTGTTCGCTTTACGCACAATCTTTTTTATTATTATTATGTGTATCATTGTTGTTATAATTGATCCTTGCACGTTTACAGCTGACATGCACAAATATGGATCATTTGAATGTATTCATTTCTGAAGTTGAGTCTCATGAGTTACTTGCAATCTGCAGTTTAATGGACAAATTAAACCATGTTATTCTGGATTGCAAGTGTATTTTGATATTTATTTACTTTTATTGTTGTATGTCTGTCCATGTATTAATATATAGCATTCCCTTGTTCGATGTTGAGCTCAAGGTTTGTCTGTTTAGTTTGATCTGTTAATTAATGCTAACTATTATTAGCTTTATGAAAATATTACTAGTAGGTCTTTTTGCTTTGGTTAAACATGAGATATGTGCAGCAGTTTCAAACAGGAAGCACAACCAGAGCCACAGGAAAAGGCTTCAGCTAAACACACAGACTACACTTGCCACAATGCAGCTCTTCTCCCAGGGCTGATATAATGGAGAAAGTATTGCTTTAATGTTCAATCAGTATTCTGGATTATTTACAGTTTCTGTAAACAACAGCATTTTTGCTGCCAATTGACCGTTCACAGAGAGCTTGATTGACAAGCCATTTGACCAATAATAATGCATCATCTGCCATTTTGTCTGACAAACAAATCAGACAGGAGAGTAGATTCACTTCAGTGCACTTTAACTTGAAGAATTGTGTGTATTGATGTCTTTCCGCAGTTGAAATGAATACAAAAGGCAATACAGTGATCTGTCATGATACATTAACCCTTGTGCACTGATGTTTGCCGAAGTTTTTTTTTTGTCCAAATGGCATGAGACTTTGTACACCCGTCAACACAAATACGTCACATTCTTATTATTTTGAAACAGGAAAAAAGCATCGATAAGAAGATAATTGTTTGCAAACCGCTAAAAAGAAGTTTGCTGTGTTGGTAAGTAAAAAATCTTTGGTCTTTCCGAAGACTTAAAACGTTGACAGCTTGAATGTGTGCGTCGTTTGTGTGCATGTGTGTAAACTACAGTTCAGCATGCTTATGTGTTTTCAACTGTACACAGGCACGTTATTACTTAGATATCACTAACATATAAATATGTGTGTGTGTGTGTGTGTGTGTGTGTTATCCAGCAAGACTCAACCAAGATACTGTGCAAGGGTTCTGTGATCAGTGTCATTAAAAATATCATGTGTGTGTAGAGAGGTAAATACATATTTGAGAGGGATAGAGTGTGTATATGAGTAGGTAAGAGTGTTATGCAGCTATTATAAAAAAAGAGAAAAGGGTTATTAAAAAATGTGCACATTCAGTTCATTTTATGTCATAAACAAATCAGTGTACTATATATTTATTAGTGCACTGATTCTTACAACATATAATGAATGTTGACCAAATGTGCAATTTGTTTTATAACACTCATCTCACCGACTCACACATATGTACTTACCACCCCACCCCACACCACACCACACCACACCACACACACACACACACACACAAAACACTTACTCACGTACATATGATATTTTTAATGATATACACTGATCACAGAACCCTTGCAAAGTAACTTGGTTGAGCAACCACATCATTTCACTATGAATTGCTGGATAACTCTGTGTTTGTGACAAATTATCTTTGTATTATTCTGTATTAATGGAAAGATCACATAATGATTGTCAATCTTTGTTTGTCATGTTTTACAGTATTTTTGTTCCTAGCCTGATGCAGAGCGGTTCTGCTGGGAGGAGGGGTTCCTGCTGCTGTGTCAACTGTACAGAAAGGTCTGGAGGAACGGTGGGAGCATTTCTCTAGATACTGTAGTGATTGATTTTTGTGGTTTAAAATCATAAATATTCTTGTTTGCAAAATGATGAGGTAAATACTATTTAGTATGACAAATATTTAGTGGAGCAACACACACGTATTCTGTATTTGTAAGAAGAGTGCCAAGAGGACATAAAGTGGAAGTTTGTAAGAGACATTGGCCCAGTGTTGTGCTGGATACAGAGTCACCGTGAGTTATTCTGTGGGGAGGTGAAAGGGCCTGCCTTACTCCAGATGGACAGTAAAAATCAATAAAATGTCATCTATAGCCCGATTCGGACGGTAATTGTTTCTCAGGGGGACGTAAGTGATTTTCACCATAAACAGGGGGTAGCTGGATTGCCGTCTGAATCCAGGATGTCTGTGTTTTTCTCTCACCGCCCCCGTAAAAATCCTCGGCTGAATTACCTACTGTTTTTTGACAAACACCAAGGTCGTGTGGTAATTTAATTGGTGTTAATCGGTGTAATTTGCATGCATATTTATTTCTGAAATGCTGGAAAGTATTTAAAAGAACAATACTTCATAATTGCTCCACCACAGCGAGTGAGAGCAGAAAGAGAAGAAAAGCATGTAAACATTCGAAGTGGGTCTTTATTATGGCAGCGGCAGGTATGCAATACAATTTTAAAATGTGTATTATAAACGGATATATAATTATATACAACTATAGGGCGTATTTTCCTATTTTTAAACAGGAGATTTTAATAATCAAATAATAAATAGGATTATACATTGTAATATATTCTTGGAATAATAAGAATACATTTTACATAAGTATTTTTAAATACATTTTCCACAATAATAAGAATAAATTTGTAAATAAAATTCATTTTATTCACGGCACACAATCATGTGACTGGCCACGTGAGCAGCGCAGAACTCGCTCCTCCTCTGTGAATAAATCGCCCCCGGGTCCATGAGTTTATCACTGAGGTGATATGTAAATTTATTTTTACAGACGTCCATATGAGAAAAAATTACTGTCCGAATCGGGCTAAAGACTACCTGGGGTTGAATCGGATGAAGCAAGAGATGTCTTTTTATTCATCTCTCAGGACCTGAAGTGGGATATTCACATTGACTCTATTGTGAAAAATGCCCAGCAGAGGATGTACTTTCTTCGCCAGCTGAGGAGGTTCAACCTGCCACAGGAGCTGCTGAAACAGTTCTACTCCGCCATCATTGAATCCATACTCTGTACTTCAATAACTGTCTGGTTCAGCTCAGCTACCAAATCTGACCTCAGAAGACTACGGAGGGTAGTCCGGACTGCTGAGAGAATCATTGGTACAACCCTCCACACTCTCCAAGAACTGTACTTATCCAGAGTGAGCAAAAGGGCTGGTAAAATCACTCTGGACCCCTCACATCCAGCACACTCCCTCTTTAAACTGTTACGGTCTGGTCGACGCTACAGAGCTCTGAGCACCAGAGCGACCAGACACAGGAACAGTTTCTTCCCTCAGTCAATCTACCTCACAAACAGTTAAATGTTCTCCCCACTGTGCAATAAAACATGTGCAATACCAAACTATCCATACTTATATTTATTGTACATATGTTTTTGATTTAATATATCATACATCTATCCACAGTCCCTTGCATAATTTGTATGTAGCACATCTGTACAATACAATATTCTGATTGTTTGAGTATCCGGAGGAGCTGGACACATTCAATCAAATTGTCTTGCTGAGCAAGGCTTGAAAGTCCATGCCATGTTTCTGTGAATAATCAAACAAGACAAGGAATCTCTCTATGTAGCTTATGTATGTATGTGTAGTGCATTTCAAGAACTGTTTATCTGATCATTCAGCTGTTCATTTATTTAGCCGTTCATTTAGCCTAGACATTCTTTAAAGAAATAAGAAAACGTGTATTAGTAAAACGAAAGTCAACATTATTTTATTTAGATCCCAGAAATGGCTGTAAATTGCTTCAACATAACGTTACTTCTGGGTTTGCCGGGGAATCACAAGAGGTGACATAAATGATTGGGGCGTGGCTTATGATGTAATTCTTGGATGTGGGCGGGGTTGGAGCCCTACTTGGAACCACTGAAAAGCTTCATCTGACCATCACTAATATACTGTGTATATACAGGTGCTGGTCATAAAATTAGAATATCATGAAAAAGTTGATTTATTTCAGTAATACCATTCAAAAAGTGAAACTTGTATATTAGATTCATTCATTACACACAGACTGATATATTTCAAATGTTTATTTCCTTTAATTTTGATGATTATAACTGACAACTAATGAAAGTCCCAAATTCAGTATCTCAGAAAATTAGAATATCAATTAAGACCAATGCAAAAAAATGATTTTTAGAAATGTTGGCCAACTGAAAACTATGAACATGAAAAGTATGAGCATGTACAGCACTCAATATTTAGTTGGGGCTCCTTTGGCCTGGATTACTGCAGCAATGCGGCGTGGCATGGAGTCGATCAGTCTGTGGCACTGCTCAGGTGTTATGAGAGCCCACCTTGCTCTGATAGTGGCCTTCAGCTCTTCTGAATTGTTGGGTCTGGCATATTGTATCTTCCTCTTCACAATACCCCATAGGTTTTCTATGGGGTTAAGGTCAGGCGAGTTTGCTGGCCAGTCAAGAACAGGGATACCATGGTCCTTAAACCAGGTACTGGTAGCTTTGGCAGTGTGTGCAGGTGCCAAGTCCTGTTGGAAAATGAAATCTGCATCTCCATAAAGTTGGTCCGCAGCAGGAAGCATGAAGTGCTCTAAAACTTCCTGGTAGACGGCTGTGTTGACCTTGGACCTCAGAAAACACAACGGACCAACACCAGCAGATGACATGGCACTCCAAACCATCAATGACTGTGGAAACTTTACACTGGACCTCAAGCAACGTGGATTATGTGTCTCTCCTCTCTTCCTCCAGACTCTGGGACCTTGATTTCCAAAGGAAATGCCAAATTTACTTTCATAAGAGAACATAACTTTGGACCACTCAGCAGCAGTCCAGTCCAGACGCTTCTGATGCTGTCTCTTGTTCAAGAGTGGCTTGACACAAGGAATGCGACAGCTGAAACCCATGTCTTGCATACGTCTGTGCGTGGTGGTTCTTGAAGCACTGACTCCAGCTGCAGTCCACTCTTTGTGAATCTCCCCCACATTTTTGAATGGGTTTTGTTTCACAATCCTCTCCAGGGTGCGGTTATCCTTATTGCTTGTACACTTTTTTCTACCACATCTTGTCCTTCCCTTCGCCTCTCTATTAATATGCTTGGACACAGCTCTGTGAACAGCCAGCCTCTTTAGCAATGACCTTTTGTGTCTTGCCCTCCTTGTGCAAGGTGTCAATGGTCGTCTTTTGGACAACTGTCAAGTCAGCAGTCTTCCCCATGATTGTGTAGCCTACAGAACTCGACTGAGAGACCATTTAAAGGCTTTCGCAGGTGTTTTGAGTTAATTAGCTGATTATAGTGTGGCACCAGGTGTCTTCAATATTGAACATTTTCACAATATTCTAATTTTCTGAGATACTGAATTTGGGACTTTCATTTGTTGTCAGTTATAATCATCAAAATTAAAGGAAATAAACATTTGAAATATATCAGTCTGTGTGTAATGAATGAATCTAATATACAAGTTTCACTTTTTGAATGGTATTACTGAAATCAACTTTTTCATGATATTCTAATTTTATGACCAGCACCTGTACATATATACATACACAGTATTTATTTATTTGATTTATTTTGCTATATGGGTTTGTAGCTGGAAAAGAGCAACAGAAAAGCACTCAAAGGTAGAGGCAGAACAGAAACAGACAGGAAACAGGCTGCAGTTTGTGAGTTCAGCTCATTTCCTGGTCATTTTTCACACATACCGCCCTCGACATCACATGGAAACTCAAGCATACTGTCCGTCAGCTCTAGTGTTTGATTCTCATCACATGACATGAGCAACAGACTTTACTCTACTCTACACCGAGAGAAGAGAGCAGTATTCACAGCATTACTGGAGATTTGACTTTAAGAAAGTTGTTTGAGGAACTGCTGAGAGTTTTGCCCTGATTTTCTGAACTCAACCGATGAAGAAATGAAGTTCACATTAATGACTTCTGGATTTCTACTGATGGGTAAAAGCTCAAAAACCTTTTTCATTTTTTTTTTTTTTTTACATTTTACTGTTACTTAAAAAGTGATTTATTAAAATATGGCTTAATATTTGTGTGTGTGTGTGTCTGTGTGTGTGTGTGTGTTTGTGTGTGTGTGTCTGTCTGTGTGTGTGTGTGTGTGTGTGTGTGTGTGTGTCTGTGTCTGTGTGTGTGTGTGTGTGTGTGTGTGTGTGTGTGTGTGTGTGTGTGCAGTGAGCAGTTCAGTGTGTGAGGAGATTACAGTGAGAGGAACAGAAGGAGAACAAGTGACTCTTAAGTGTCCTTATGATAAAGGATATGAAAACTCCAACAAATACTTCTATAAAGGACCTTACAAAGATAATAATCTTCTACTAAAATCTGATGGAGGACAGTCAGTGTCTGATGGCAGATTCTCTCTGTGGGACGATCATCAGACGAGATCATTTATGGTGACCATCAGAAACCTGAGGATGGCAGATGCTGGACTGTACACCTGTGGATCTGGATGGGGAGAATATACAAACATCCAGCTGAATGTGATTAAAGGTGAACAGCAGTCTGTTTTATCCACTATGTTCATGTTTCATGCTGCAGTTAATGGTTTTGTTATGTATTTTTGATCTAAATAATGTGATCTTGTTTCTCAGCTCCACAGAAAACAAGCCCTGTCCAGATCTCGACCAGCACCATTCACTCGTATAGAAACACCAGCACTGACCACACCAGCACAGGTACCTGAACACACACAATCACTGACTTCACTCTCAGGCATCTTTACACACATGCATTTGTGTTAAAACCATTGCTAATTTACATAAATAATTCAAGTCATAATTTCAGTGAAATCATTAATTAATCTGATTATCTTGAATACAGAGGCATTAAAGCTCTGAACACATTTTTTAATGCTGCATTTATGATAGTGGTGCAATTACCATAATTTATAAGTTTTCAACTAGTACTGACTAGACTGGTCATGTCTCAAACTTGAAAACTCTAAATTTCATCAACACCTCAACATCTGTAAAACATTAACTATAACGATAAGTGGCCTCAACACCTGATATATTGATTCAAATGTAAAATAACTGAATGCTTCATATGTCATTTTATTACAACCAGAGGTTCTACAGTTCTACAGTCTATGATCGGCTCAAAATAAAATCATTAAATCATTTGGACATGAGCACAGCATTACATTACATGGGTTTTCTGTGATGTCTTAACATCTGCATTCATGCATCTGACAGACACATTTATCCAAAGAATCAGTTCATTATTAATTGTGAGCAACACGTTCACATTTCATTTCTCTCTCTCTCTGTTAGTGACACCTCAAGCAGAAAGTGAAACCACAAGAACAATGACAGGAAATACTGCAGTTCATCTCTATCAGCAAAACACTGGTAAGCACACAAACTACATTACCCACAATGCATCTGTCCCCTGTTTGATTATGTGGTATATTTTGGAGAAAAGCAATTGGTTTGAACATTTGTGGAGACACATTTTAACTCAGAATGAACCTGATCAAAGTGATGCACACATCAGATGTGGTTAAACTGGTTTCCCATCAGCCGTAGACAGAAGCGTTTTCCTCAGAGGACTGAGGTTCACCATCACGGTTACCCTTCGGTTACACAATAGAACAGCAACACATGTCCAATATTTTAGAATGTTTAATATTGCAATAATCAAAATCATTTATGTCAATTTTAAGATTGTTATTGTTTATTCAACAGTATAATCAGAATCAGTGCTGTGTTTTGTGTTTAATGTTGTGTTCAGATCTGGCTTCTGTCGCTGGCGGTCTGGGTTCGGTTCTGCTGGTTCTGGTTCTGTGTTCTGGAACGTTCCTCATCCTGAAAAAGAGGAAGAGGAAATCTGGGACAGGTAACAGTTTGTTTGTGATTATAAAATAATTTGTGAGGGTTTGAATAGATTTGACTTTGAATTTTCTCTCTTTTCGTGGTCCCTGCAGCTTTATTTCAGCAAAATGTGCAGCTCAATACAGAGGTGGGTGATCAAATCTTTACCTGTAGAAGATCAGAAATGCATGTTACATTATTGTTTACTGATGAGCAGTGAATGCTTTCTATAAAAACCAGAGGTGGATAGTCCAGGGGTCAGAAAGTAAAAGTCCTGCCATATGTTTATTCCACCCATGATCTCAGCAGCTGATTTCACCAGAGGAGGAACCAAGTCATTCCTTTCAAGACACAAGCAAGTCTC
This sequence comes from Barbus barbus, assembly GCF_936440315.1. Classification (NCBI taxonomy): domain Eukaryota; kingdom Metazoa; phylum Chordata; class Actinopteri; order Cypriniformes; family Cyprinidae; genus Barbus; species Barbus barbus. Next base: position 1,249,955 of record NC_136736.1, on the reverse strand, counting down.
AAGTCCTCAAAGAGTTCAAATTAATGAGATAATTAAGTGATTCATTAAATGATGATTGTGCATTATTTATTATTAACCTTTACTTAACCAGGAAAGAAAACTCGCTGAGATTACAATCTCTTTTTCAGGAGTGTCCTGGCCAAGATAGCGGCCCAAATTGACAAATACATCACATACAATACACAAAATACTACACAAAAAAGACAGTCGCTAAAAATACAGTCATTAGAAACATTTGCAAATCTCCAAGTCTTTCTCCAAACCACTTAAAAGTGTTTAAAATATCTAATAGACACCAACTGATTTAACCTTAATATCATTTGAAGAAAATTCCAGTCCGAAAGGGCAGCATATTTAAAAGCCTTAGTACCCAAATTAGTTCTATAGCAGAAGGTGCATTGAGATTATAATATATTTGTGAACGAAGTGAATTATTACCAACTGTTTTTTGTTGAATCAAACAACAGAGATACTGTGCTAAAAAAAACAAAATTGCCTTATATATCATTAGGTACCAATGCATTTTTCTTCGAACAGCTAGAGAGGACCAAGCAACTCTTCTATATAATGTACAAAGATGTGTTAAATGTTTACAATCAGTGATAAACCTTAAGGCACCATGATACACAGCATCTAAAGAGGAAAGGAGATAAGATGGTGCATGTTGGTACACTACATCTGGGATTGTCTCCAGGGTGTTTGAGTGCATATTTCCACTGTCCAGCACTGGGACGTTCAGTTTTATCCTGCAGCAGGGGTCTGGTCTGATTTAAGGAAAGGAGGAAAGGACTAATTGTGTAGAGCTATGACAAAGTAATTGGTGGAAGAAGTATTAAGTTACTTTAGTGAAGTATTTTCAGTAACTACTAATAGTGCATTGAGGAAAAACTGCATGCACTGCTTAATTAGAAGTATTATCTTTACTGTAATGTACTTAAGATATGAAGAGTAAAAGTAAAGGTATGTATTCTGCAAAAAAAAACCAACCTTTATATATGGTCTTGCTTTAATATGTTGCATTTTACTTCTGAATTTGTTCAAGGTTGCTACATTTAAAATACTTTACGGCTACTGTTGGGCAGTTTAATGTACTACAGTGCATCATATTGTAAAAGATGATTTTTTTTGTAATGTTGCTGTCCTGTGAGGAAAAAAAACTCACTTATCTCATTGGCATCCATGTGAATACAAGGAGTTTATTTCGTTACACTCCACCACTTTATTTTGCAAATGAAAGGACCAAAGTTTATTGATAGAATATTAAAAATAGTTGCTGATTACAACTGCGTCTGATAACGAAGGCTGCTTCTGAGGACTCGGACAGCTGTCATTGACGAGCGGTAGTAAAGTTTGTAAGTGGACTTTTTATATTCAGCTGCATAAAACTAAACAGGGTTGAAAACATGCTTAAATATGTTCACCATGGTCCATTTATGTACATAATAATCAATAATAAAATAAACAACTTAAAATCACATTTTGGTAAGATATGTCAATTTTAAACCGCTTTATATTTTGTATTTTTTTAATATCATTGCAATATTCAAGTAAGTCGAAACTCAATACTTATATATAATCAAAAGTCAAAGATGGGTGGAATAAATAAATGGCAGGACTTTTACTCTTTGGTCCCTAGACTGGTAAAAACTAGTAAATATTTGTTGTACATGCTGTTTTTCAGTCTGAGCTTATGTATGAGGAGATTCCAAACAGTGATGTCATCACTGCAGCATCTTCATCCAATCAGACGCCTGCATCACATCTCAACACCCGCCCTCAAGTCTCTACTGTTTATGCCACAGTAACCAATCAGCAGCCTGATTCAAACCCCAGTCGCATCCACTCCACCAATCAGGTGACAGATACAGACTGTGATTATTATGCCAATATGAAGTCTCCTGAACCAACAGCAGACAGCAGAACAGAACTGATCTACTCAACAGCAACACATCCACACAACATCAAGACAAACGACGGACAGATATATTCAGAGATCAAACATGAATAAAAAAGACTGTCAAAACTTCTTCAACAGACATCTGCACTGACGCTCAAGTGAGAAGGAAAAACAAAACAAACTAAAAAATGTGGTACATGCAACATATTTTTAATTAATTAGTATTTTGACCATTTTCTGAGTTTTTATTAATATTTTATAAACTGTATGATGGTACTAACAAGAAACGTTACTAAAAATAAAAGGGCCATTCCAACGAATGGGTGCCATTTGCTTCCAAAACTCTTTAAAAAAATCTGTACTGGTCCATTTCAGGTAACTATTACATTTTTTTGCACAATTTTTAAGTGGAAGATGGATGCATTTTTCTCAGTCCTGTTACCAAAACTCTCTTTTAAAAAGCATGTTTAAAAATATGTCAACAAATTCCTTCATTTCTCCCTCAGACAGGTGGTTATTTTAAAGAAATTGTTGGTTTCATGGTCAAAAAATATTATTTTAATCATAAAAAAATCACTAATTATCTAAACAAGGTGTATTTTTCTAAAGTACACAATCCATTTTTTTTTTTTTTAAAGGCGACTCAAACCTCAAGTTTATAATTTTTCTATGATGCAATTTATTAAACAATGGGATAAATTATGAACCAAACTTAATTTAAAAAATAGTGGTTTAACTTCATTTTTTTAAAGAAAAAACTATTTAGTAACAGGAATGAAATGGGTAACAGGAAGGAGTATTCATTATATTAGTATACAGGTTTGACTACACATATGAGGTAGCCTATTAATGCCAGCATTTAGTGAAAGTGTTTTTACATTGACTAGTGAGCTGAGCTGACCTCACTGCTAAAAAAGGCCAAATCATGTTTCACTGAAGATCAGGAGCAGATTGATGCAATCCACTCTCACCTGACTTCAGTTCTGGACAGCACACACACACTGACCAGATCAAATTCATCTTGAATGGACTTTTTCCAGAGGTTGGTCTCATGTGTTAGCTGAGCTCTGCATTATGTCAGATTCACATTGTTTTAAATGTCAAATAGTTTATCCATAATGTGAGACCATTGCTCTAAAAATAATGTTTTTTGTGCTTATTATAGAAGAGACACTTTTCATTTTGTTGTAAAAAGCTAAACATGTGAAATGATAGTTGGCTACTTGGGATGTGTGATCAATCTCAATTCTGTCTCTGGTAGTCCATTATCTGTGCCCTGGCTTTTGTGGAAAACCTGTCCATCCTGGAGGCTGAGGAGGAATTTCTGCAAGGATCTGTCATCTACATAAGGTACTGTAAGGATACTATAAAGGAAAATGTGGTCAAACATGACATCCTGCCATTATTCACAAATAACCATTTCTTTCTACAACTATCCAGCTTTAGTTTTTTTACCAGTGAGTGGAGCATTTTGACAGAAGGACTGAACAACAATTAAAAGAGTCATCAACCAGAGTCATGTTTTTAATAAATGGTGTTAATAAATAAGATTGTTGTACACAAAATAGTTGTCTTTTTCTTCTCAGATGGCTAAATGGCCCTTGAAATTTTAGAAAAGGGTGAATTGTGCTTGTCTTTATAAAATGCTTTGTAGGACACTTTTCTGTTGCTGTATGACAACCAATAGTGAATACTAAAGCATACATAAATATGAAATATTTAATTGATGGTCCATATGATTATACTGTAAGTCTGATGAGCTGAATATGGTTAATATCTGAATGTAACTTATATATAAATTCACAACAACATATATATCACTCCATCTCCTGTAGGAAAACCTGAATATATAGGCAGATCATGTACCATTACACTGTCCATTTGATCCAAATATGTGTATAATTTTTAATTCACTAATTAAATGTTTAATGATAATTTTTTTTTTTTTTTAAACATTAATTAATTTGTCTCCCGTTGGCTATGTATGTAGACCAATATTGAATATTTGCAGATATTTTTATCTGTAGTGCAGATCATTTGATATCTTAATGTAATTTTTATAAATTCACACAAAAACAACAAAATTGTCTATTAGTCAATGTTTATGGACGGGACAGTTATTAATGAAATTTCAAGCTCGTGGTTTAATAATGTTGCTGTATATCCTCCTCTCTCTACTGGACGCATCAGGAACAACAGGGCCGTAGATCTGCCTGCTCCAGGTCTGCAGCCTCCCCGTATAGAGGTTGATTGTCTTTATAAACTTATAACAACCAAATACTGATCATTTTCCCTGGGCTTCTGAGCTGTCACAAATATGTTCGAGGAACACATGGTTACAACAGCCAGAGAAAAAGAACAAGAAGAAACTACCAGAAGTCAAGGGTCAAGAGCCTAAAGCAGACACTGATCTCTAACATGGTTTCTTCAAATGAAAATAAATCAACATCTAAACCTTAGTTAATTCTCAATAAGATCTTCTGTAGATGTCTCAGTCTGGTTATTAATAAGTGGAGCTGGTGATGCGGTTTGTGGGGTTGTTTAATCAGATTTTGAGAGATTAATGTATTTTATTTCAGTTGATTTCATCTAAGGCTGTGACTAAAGTATAGTTTATTCTTGTGTTTCTCTTTTCTTCAGTGATTCTGTTTGTTAACAGCAGGTGTTCATCACTAATGCACAAGATGCACAATTATCACTCAATCACTTAATTGCAATGTATATCTTTTTTAGTGAACTCAACTGAAATAAGTTCAGAGCACTCATAACTGTTAGTTATAAAAACTTAAATGGTTTAGGGCAATCGGTTTCCTCAAACGGTTTGAGTTACCGTGACTTGTCAGTTTTTACAGCGATATGTCATTGACTCGTCAAAAAAAGGGAGTGAAGCAGCAAGAACAATCAGCTAAACACTAGTAAGCACACAAACTACACTACCCACAATGCAACAGTGTCTTCAATGATTGCATAGAATAAGATATTTTGGAGAAAAGTGATTGGTTTAAACATTTGAGGAGACACATTTAACTCTTGTTGCTCATGATGAACCTGATCAAAGTGATGCACACATCAGATGTCATGTGGTTAAAGCGTTTTCCTCTGAAGTGTTGAGGTTCACCATCGCACTTTCATTTCCAGAAAATATCAACTATATTTAAAATATTCTGAATATTACAATAATCAAAATGATTTTTATACATTTTTAAGAGGTTATTTATTCAACAGTATAATCAGAATCAGTGCTGTGTTTTGTGTTTAATGTTGTGTTCAGATCTGGCTTCTGTCGCTGGCGGTCTGGGTTCGGTTCTGCTGGTTCTGTGTTCTGGAACGTTCCTCATCCTGAAAAAGAGGAAGAGGAAATCTGGGACAGGTAACAGTTTATTTGTGACTATAAAGTCTTTGTGAGTGTTTGAGTTGATTTGACTTTGTCTTTTCTCTCTTTTCATGCACCTTTCAGCTTTATTTCAGCATAATGTGCAGCTCATTACAGAGGTGGGTGATTACATCATTACCTGTAGAAGATCAGAAATGATTCTCAGTATCATCTGTATAAACTAGTAAATTATTGTAGAATATGTTGTTTTTCAGAGTGTCCACATGTATGAGATCACAAACAGTTACCCTGGACCATCTGATGACATCACTGCTACATCTTCGACCAATCAGACGCCTGCATCACACCTCAACACCTGGGGTGTATTCCAGAAAGCAGGTTATGTGACATACCCTGTGTACATTATGTAAACCTTTAACCCACATGGAATCAACCTGTGGAAATAGTTTAAAATTAGCACAATTACACAGGGAAAACCAGACTTGGCAACCCTGGTCTGAGTGCAGTTCAGAGAGCTCCCTCTACAGATGATAGGAAACACTACACAAAGATTCAGCATGCTCCTGTCACTCTTATTATAGCAAATCTCCAGCTAAATTGACTCAGTTTGACTGACATCACCTGCAAACAGAAAGTGAACTCATAAAAAGACTGTTGTTTCACTGTCATTGTATGGTCTTGTTCATCTGAATTGTGCTCTTCTTTGACCAGTTACCAAACTAATATATAAACAAATTCTAATTTGAAATGTGGATTATGATAAAGCAAACACTCGTGTGTTATGAGTCTGTTTAGATTAGTAATATAAGCAAAGCATGTGCTGTTTTTCAGTCAATAATGTGCTCTCTGAAGATGCCCCGAAGAGCTGATGTGGTCAGAGATACAGAGAAGGGGAAGGAAATGTTGAAGATAGTTGCTGACACCACATGCTTTTTTTCACTCAGTACGGAAGAGAAAGACTGGAGCGCTTGCAGACGCTGAATTTAGTCTTATATTGAAGCAAAACACGTAAATGTTCAGCATGTGGGTCGCTCTGTTTGTCTTTTCCAGCATCTTTACAGGTGAGTTTAATCAGGTCTGACGTGATGAGTTTGACTTCTTTTCTTTTCTTTTTTTAACTCTGTTGTTGCATGATGATTCGTTTGATATGAATGATATTTGTAAGTTATTATTCAGTTCTGATATCTCTTGCTCACACATAACAGCTGTATATAATGATGTTTCTGTTTTCAGTTGTTGTTGGTGCTCCAGAAACAGTCATAGGATACAGAGGAGAGAGACTTGACATCAGATGCAGATATGAATCTGGATATGAATCAAATTCAAAGTATTTTTGTAAAGGCGAGTGTAACTCTGGAAATAAAATCATCATGGTTAAATCAGGATCTCCAGCTGAAGACGAGAGATTTTCTCTGATTGACGACGAGATGACCAGAGTTTTCACCGTCAGCATCACTGACCTGAGAACAAAGGATGAGGGACAATACTGGTGTGCTGTGAAGAGGACTTTTACTGATGTCTATTCAGAGATACTGTTGCTGGTTAAAAGTGGTAAGGGCTTTTTTTATTAGCTGTTGTTAAAATGAACTGCATAGAGAGAGATCATTTAGTCTTTAAAGGAACACTCCACTTTTTTGTTAATAGACTCATTTTACACCTCCCCTTGAGTTTTACCGTTTTTGAATCCATTCAGCTGATCTCCGGGTCTGATGGTAGCACTTTTAGCTTAGCATAGATCATTGAATCGGATTAGACCATTAGCATTTGGTCATCAAAAATGAGACCAAAGAGTTTCGATCATTTTCCTATTTAAAGCTTGACTCTTCTGTAGTTACATCATGCACTAAGACCGACGGAAAATGAAAAGTTGTGATTTTCTAGACTGATATGGCTAGGAACTATACTCTCATTCCGGCGTAATAATCATGGAACTTTGCTGCCGTACCATGAGTGAAAGTAGTCCCCAGCTATGTCATAGGCTACTGACTAGGGATGGGCGATACCTCTTATTTTATTTTCGATCCAATACCGATATTTTCAAGCCCAGTATCGTCGATATCGATACCAATACCTGTAAACTAAAATGATCTTTTAAATTATTAAACTAATATAATCAGTAATTATACTCACTTAATATTAGATTTTAAAGCCATGTTTTTGTTTTGTTTTTTTACATTTCACAGGCCTTTTTTTGTTTATACTGTCAGAAATTAAATATACTAAAATTCTATTTTAGCCCTTTACTGGGGCAGTAACCTCAAAACCTCAGTACCTTTGAGGGTACCTCATGAAAAATAAACATGGTGTTACATATAGTAAGTACTAAAATGTATTATTATTATTATTACTACTACTATGGTAAACTGTGGTTACTGTAATAAAACCATGGTTATTTTTTTTAAAAGGTTGCCAGAATGCTGTACTCCTAAAAGTGAAACTTTAGCATATTTTTTTCTGACATATTTATTAACAGCAAATACAGAACATAACAGAATCTTTTATCTTTTGAACTTTTAACAACAGTTTAAATTTACTTACACAAATTAGCCTATTTAAAATAAATATTACATGTACACAAAAGTTTGGGGTTAGTAAGATTTTGAAATATTTTTTAAATAAGTCTCATGCTCACCAAGGCTGCACTTATTTTAACAAAAATACAGTAAAACCAGCAATATTGTGAAATATAACCATTAAAATAAATATTTTCTATTTTAATGTAGGCCTATTTTAAAAATGTAATTTAAAATGCATCTGTGATCAAAGCTGAATTTTCAGCATCATTACTCCAGTCTTCCGTGTCACATAATCCTTCAGAAATAAATCTAATATCATTTGCTGCTCAGAAAACATTTCTGATTATTATTGCTGCTTCATATTTGTGTATAAATCGTGATGCATTTTTCAGAGTTAATTTTATATATAGTAATAATGATATGTAATGCAATGTAATAATGTGGCAATGGTTTCTTATGCTTCTGATGCTTTTGGGAAGCACAGCTCTATTTGAACAAAGGTTCTGATGAGCCATGCGTCATCAGTGAACGCTGTCTGTGATTGGTTGCTTCTGTCTTTCAGCATTTGTGTGCGTTCCAATGAGCAGGAGAAATAACTCTATCCAACACTATTGTTCGCTTATGTAGTCTATTTTTCCATTTAGAAGCTTATTTTATGCACCGAGTTTCTTAATAAATAAAATTAGTGGTTTAAAAAAAATGCACTTTAGAATCGATATTTTTATGTGAGGATCGATCCTTTCGATACAACACCACTATCTAAAGTATGGATACTTTAGTATCCATCCGCCCATCCCTACTACTGAGCTGGGGACTACTTTCAGAAAATCGCAACTTTTCATTTTCCATCAGTCTTAGTGCACGATGTAACTACAGAAGAGTCAAGCTTTAAATAGGAAAATTACGGTGGCCGAGAGAGCTCAACACGCTGCAACTTCAGAAAACACATGCAAATAGAAAAAAACACCAGCAAATCAAGAAAACATCATCATTTTGACAGCACATGTGCTGCAAATGCTCACAACACATGCAAATTAAGAAACGCTGCAAATCCTCACAACACATGCAAATTAAGAAATGCTGCAAATGCTCACAACACATGCAAATTAAGAAACGCTGCAAATCCTCACAACACATGCAAATTAAGAAATGCTGCAAATGCTCACAACACATGCAAATGCTCACAACACATGCAAATTAAGAAACGCTGCAAATGCTCACAACACATGCAAATTAAGAAAAGCTGCAAATGCTCACAACACATGCAAATTAAGAAAAGCTGCAAATGCTCACAACACATGCAAATTAAGAAACGCTGCAATCCTCACAACACATGCAAATTAAGAAACGCTGCAAATGCTCACAACACATGCAAATGCTCACAACACATGCAAATTAAGAAACGCTGCAAATGCTCACAACACATGCAATTAAGAAACGCTGCAAATCTTCACAACACATGCAAATTAAGAAACGCTGCAAATCCTCACAACACATGCAAATGTCCTTTCTTTCATTAGCCTACTAAAAGGGCCTGAATAAATTTTTAAATATTATTCTTACATTTTTATTTTGACCTGGTTTTAACAATTAATGAAGCATTGCGAATTTATTTTCATTAACCTTGAAATTATATTTAGTTGAGGATATTAAGTTAGCCATCTTATATAATAACGTTAATCATGTAATTAGTCATTATTAATCTAATAATATCCAAAAGACAAAGAAATCATGCAAAACACTCACCTTTCAGTTCACCAACAACTCAACCAATAGCCACTGCAAAATAAGCAAATCCCAGCTGGTCCGTCACTTTTTTGGGGTCCCCTTGACACATTTCCATTGTGGTCCATGCAGCGTGTTTTTGTGAGGATTTGCAGCGTTTCTTAATTTGCATGTGTTGTGAGGATTTGCAGCGTTTCTTAATTTGCATGTGTTGTGAGCATTTGCGGCTTTTCTTAATTTGCATGTGTTGTGAGCATTTGCAGCGTTTCTTAATTTGCATGTGTTGTGAGCATTTGCAGCGTTTCTTAATTTGCATGTGTTGTGAGGATTTGCAGCGTTTCTTAATTTGCATGTGTTGTGAGCATTTGCAGCGTTTCTTAATTTGCATGTGTTGTGAGCATTTGCAGCGTTTCTTAATTTGCATGTGTTGTGAGCATTTGCAGCGTTTCTTAATTTGCATGTGTTGTGAGGATTTGCAGCGTTTCTTAATTTGCATCTGTTGTGAGAATTTGCAGCGTTTCTTAATTTGCATGTGTTGTGAGCATTTGCAGCGTTTCTTAATTTGCATGTGTTGTGAGCATTTGCAGCGTTTCTTAATTTGCATGTGTTGTGAGGATTTGCAGCGTTTCTTAATTTGCATGTGTTCTGAGGATTTGCAGCTCATGTGCTGTCAAAATGATGAAGATGTTTTCTTGATTTGCTGGTGTTTTTTCTATTTGCATGTGTTTTCTGAAGTTGTAGCGCGTTGAGCTCTCTCGGCCACCGTAGAAAATGATCAAAACTCTTTGGTCATTTTTGAGCGAGATGCTAATGGTCTAATCTATGCTAAGCTAAGCTAAAAGTGCTACCATCAGACCCAGAGATCAGCTGAATGGATTCAAAAACAGTAAAACTCAAGGGGAGGTGTAAAATGAGCCTATTGCCAAAAAAAGTGGAGTGTTTCTTTAAGTCTTGTAAGCTGCCTGCTTAGATTTGAATGTGTTGAATATAAAATACAGCAATAAGCCACTAGTGTGCATTATAGTTATCTTAACACAGTTAAGAGGGTTTATTCATGCAACACAACACAGTACTAAAAACAGATTAAATGGATGAAAATATAATTTTTTTAAATTAAATGTATGGTCTGTCTATCAGATTAACTGATATTTTGTTCTTTTCTATCACCTTTTAGATAATAAGACCACCACGGTTTCAACCATCAACCCTTTTACAAACACACCATCATATTTCAGCACAACAGAATTGAATCAACAATCCAGCATCATTACAATCACAGAAAGAAAAGAAACAATCATAGATCAGCACAGCTCCTCAACAGGTCAGATCATGATGATCTATAAATAAGTTTAAAGGACATTAAACCCATATAACAGGTGATGTCTTGCACACAGTGTCTGTCATCTATGTCTCTGTGGGGTTAGTCATCATGCTGGTCATCTTCCTCACTGCGCTGACGGTGTTGTGTAGGAAGAGAAACAAGAAATCACCAAGAGTTACACAATCGAGACTTTCTCAGCAAGGTCAGATTTAGAAACTAAACACACACACACACACACACACAGAGAGAGAGAGAGAGACACGTTCACGTGCAGTTGCTCTCTAAATGGTAATTTTCCATAGGTTTCTATTGCTTTTTATATATTGCTAGTTATAAATACTGTAACATAACACTAACAAAAAAATATTCTGCATTTTTATAGTTTAAAAACAAATAATCTTTATTTACTTTATTTTATACTATATATAAAAATGTTGTTTTTTTTAAGTTTGTTAGTTTTTTTTTTTTAACTAAAGTAAACCTAAATATAACCATCAGCAGAGAGTGTTCACCAAAACATAAATATGAACTGTCATAAAAGTGTGTTTCTATTTTTGTTTTTTGTTTTTTTACAAATAAGGACATTACAGTTGTCCCAAAATAGAAAGTTTGCTGTTTGCATGTAAATTGATTCTCATCATGTTTTGACAGTCTCTGTTGCGCTTCTTCCTTTGAATGAACACACTGCAGAGGTGAGTGATGATGATGATCGAAATTTATGAGCTGCTAAAAACAAGAAAATTTGGAAGATAACATGAGTTCTTTTGCAGGACATTGACTGTAACAACCACAAATATGAGGAAATCAACAAGATGCAGGGCAAGAACAAAGACATCACCACTCTCTACTCAACAGCAGATAGACCAGATGTTTCAACAATCTACTCAACAGCAGATAGACCAGATGATTCAACGATCTACTCAACAGCAGATAGACCAGATGATCCATCGATCTACTCAACAGCAGATAGACCAGATGATTCAACAATCTACTCAACAGCAGATAGACCAGATGATTCAACAATCTACTCAACAGCAGATAGACCAGATGATTTAATGATCTACTCAACAGCAGAAATTCCAGATGTTTCAACAATCTACTCAACAGCAGAAATTCCAGATGTTTCATCCGTATGATGTTTTTACTGACTGAGTCTCAGAGCAGCTTCATGGACTGGAAGCTGTCACGAGTCCGGGTCCCGCACTTCTCCCTGGTGCCACAGGAGGCCGCCATCTCCCGTTCTCCCGGACTCCTCCCATATCACATACACCTGCCACATAACACACACCTGCCGCATCATCATCACACTCAGTACACCCACAGCTGTTCCCCATTTGCCACTGACTATTTAGTCTCCCCTCTCCCACCACTCTGGTGTGGGTTCATTACTTGTCTTGCCATTTTGTTATCTGTCGTGCTGAAGTGTTTGTTGTGCTGTGTTGGCCTTTGTTTGTTTTATTAAAGACCTCACCTGCATTTGGACCCTGACCTCGTCTTTTCCTCTCAGCGATCCGTGACAGAATGAACCCACCACACATGGGTCCAGCAGGGAGGCTCCTCAACATTCGCCAGGGAGTCCGGAGCACGGAGGAGTACGCCAGGGAGTTTTTTGAATTGGCTCGGCGATCGGAGAGGGAGAAGACCTGTCTTATGGTCTTTTTCAGGGGTGGCCTAGCCGAGCCCTTCAAGTCCCTGGCGCCATTCTGGGACCCTGAGGAGTCGCTGGAGGAGTACATCAACCTGGTTCTATGGATGAGCGGCTCAACCTTCAGGGTGGAGTTAGCTGCGGTGCCCGCTCACAAGGTTTCCGAGGCGGCGGTGCCCGCTCACAAGGTTTCCGAGGCGGCGGTGCCCGCTCACAAGGCTTCCGAGACAGCTGTGCTCACTCACGTTCCTCCTGAGAGCGCGGCGTTCGCTCACGAAGCTCCCGAGACAGCTGTGCTCACTCACGAAGCTCCCGAGACAGCTGTGCTCACTCACGTTCCTCCCGAGACAGCTGTGATCACTCACGTTCCTCCTGAGAGCGCGGCGTTCGCTCACGAAGCTCCCGAGACAGCTGTGGTCACTCACGTTCCTCCTGAGAGCGCGGCGTTCGCTCACGAAGCTCCCGAGACAGCTGTGCTCACTCACGAAGCGCCCGAGACAGCTGTGCTCACTCACGTTCCTCCCGAGACAGCTGTGATCACTCACGTTCCTCCTGAGAGCGCGGCGTTCGCTCACGAAGCTCCCGAGACAGCTGTGATCACTCACGTTCCTCCTGAGAACGCGGCGTTCACTCACGAAGCTCCCGAGACAGCTGTGGTCACTCACGTTGCTCCCGAGACAGCTGTGATCACTTGCGTTCCTCCTGAGAGCGCGGCGTTCGCTCACGAAGCTCCCGAGACAGCTGTGGTCACTCACGTTCCTCCTGAGAGCGCGGCGTTCGCTCACGAAGCTCCCGAGACAGCTGTGCTCACTCACGAAGCTCCCGAGACAGCTGTGCTCACTCACGTTCCTCCCGAGACAGCTGTGATCACTCACGTTCCTCCTGAGAGCGCGGCGTTCGCTCACGAAGCTCCCGAGACAGCTGTGGTCACTCACGTTCCTCCTGAGAGCGCGGCGTTCGCTCACGAAGCTCCCGAGACAGCTGTGCTCACTCACGAAGCTCCCGAGACAGCTGTGCTCACTCACGAAGCTCCCGAGACAGTTGTGCTCACTCACGAAGCTCCCGAGGCGGCAGTGCCCACTCTCAAGGCTTCCGAAGCGGCGGTACCCGCTCACAGCGCTCCCGAGGCGGCGGTGCCCGCCTGGTTTGTCCCTCCGGTCCCACCCTGGCCATTCGCTGGGGTTCCTGTTCGGCTGGAGTCTCCCTGGTCCAACCCTCCGAATCCGCCCCGGTCTCCTGCTCGGTCTCTGTCTCCAGGCCCTCTGCCTTCACACGGACCTGGCCCGCCATCCCTCCCCCTGTTTCACCATCCCCCGGTTCCACCTCCCTCCAGACTTTTGCGCTTGGTGGAACGTCTGGAAGCCGTTCCTTTAGGGAGGGGTAGTGTCACGAGTCCGGGTCCTGCACTTCTCCCTGGCGCCACAGGAGGCCGCCATCTCCCGTTCTCCCGGACTCCTCTCCCATATCACACACACCTGCCGCATCATCATCACACTCAGTACACCCACAGCTGTTCCGTATTTGCCACTGACTATTTAGTCTCCCCTCTCCCACAACTCTGGTGTGGGTTCATTACTTGTCTTGCCATTTTGTTATCTGTCGTGCTGAAGTGTTTGTTGTGCCGTGTTGGCCTTTGTTTGTTTTATTAAAGACCTCACCTGCATTTGGACCCTGACCTCGTCTTTTCCTCTCAGCGATCCGTAACAGAAGCTGATCCAACAATGCATCAGTGATGGAACTACTGTAAAAAGAAAAAAAAAAAGTAAATAATAAGACATTTTGCATAAGTAAGGGTTTATATGGCCCTATTAAATCCATTTCATTTTTCCCAAATTCAGTTAAAAAAAAAAATTCCCCATTTAAAATTCTCTATTTTAATGGTTAAATAAAATTGTATTCATCAAAAAGCATGCGTAATTAATTGAAATCATGAAACTTACAACATTAAACAGCAATATATTAAAGGTTTAACAAAAAAATAAATTTTTAAGGCCCTATATATATTTTTTTTTTTCCTATTTAGATTTTTTTTTACCAAATTCTGTTTTGCATTAATTTTCTGAATTCCATTTCAATGGTTTCATTAATTATTAATAATATTAATAATCAAAAGCATTTATATAAAAATATATATTATTTTTAGTTTTTTATTTTTCAGAAATATTGTGTTGTGTACATTACATTTTTCTGCTAAATAAATTCTGTTAAATAAGTTTTCTGGCAACTATTCCTTTAAAAATAATGTTTTAATAGTTATTGTATTATTATTAGTAGTAGTAGTAGTATTATAACATTAAGTAATATTTCTGTCACGGTTTCTTCAAGTTAAGCCAAACATTGGTTGCTGTGAAGACCTCTTTCTGTTTGTGTATGACATGATGATATTTTTCTCAAAAGAAACAGTAAAATGCTCATGAAGTGACTCTCAGAGGAGACCCTAATCAAACACACCTGAGCATCTAATCAGAGTCTTCAAGATCATTAGAGGTTTATCAAGCAATTATTCAGCTTAAGGAAGGAAAAATTGGTTGTATAGATCAAATTACTGCTGAACACCTAAAATTTGCGAGCCCTAGGCTCGTCGTTCTTCTTGCAATTTGCTTTACTGGTTTTATGATACATGGGCTGTTGCCAGAGTCAATGTTGTCAGTAATCTTGTTGCCTGTTATTAAAGATAAGGCTGGCAAGGTAGTGAGTTTGGATAACTATAGGCCAATTGCGTTAGCGATTGTTGTGTCTAATGTTTTGGAAAGAATCATATTAGATTGATTAGTTGTTTATTTTGATACTACAGACAATCAGTTCGGTTTTAATTCTCACCATAGTACGGATTTGTGTATATATGCTCTGAAGGAAGTAGTGCAACTGTATAAAAGACAAAATCCCACTGTTATAATCGGCTTTATTGACGCTTCTAAAGCTTTCGATAGAGTTAATCATCAGAAGTTGTTCAGTAAACTAAGACAAAGGGGCATATCTAATAGTATATTAAGAATTTTGATATACTGGTACACTAATGAAAGTATGCAGATAAGGTGGGGTAATTGTGTCTCAGATTCATTTAGAGTAAGTAATGAAGTGCACCAAGGAGGTTTACTTTCACCAGCTCTTTTTAATGTCTATATGAATGAACTGTCAGAAGAACTAAGCGATTGTAGGACTGGATGTATGCTTGGTAATATCACAGTCAATCACTATATGTATGCTGATGATCTGCTTGTTTTTTCCCCAAGTAGTGCTTGTTTTCAGCAGTTGCTTAATATATGTTCTGATTATGGGATTAGATATTATGTGCAATACAATACAAAAAAGATAAGATATGTAGAACCGAAGAACATAGAGATTTGAATTTCCCAGATTTGTTTTTATCAGGGCAGGTGTTGAATGTATGTACTACTGCAAAATATTTAGGTGATATCATTAATAATGAAATGAGTGATGATGATGATGATGATATGTATAGGCAACGTCGTAAGTTATATGCTCAAGCAAATATGTTGATGAGAACATTTTATATGTGTTCAGATCAGGTAAAGATAAACCTTTTTAGAGCATATTGTACTTTTTATACTGCTCCTTTGTGGGTTAAGTGTAAGGATGAGAGCCTCTGTAAGCTTCAGGTTGCGTATTAATGACTGTATGAGGATCCTGCTGAAAACACCAAGATGGTGCAGTGCAAGTGATTTATTCTGTAAGGCAAGAGTACAATCATTCTCTGCTTTAATGAGAAATTTGAAATGTATTTGGCGGCTGGACAATTCACATAATATTATCATGTTGTTGACAAATCTTAGGCTTACTGAAGTGTGATATCAGTCCTCTATGAGGAAGTATTGGCACAACTGCCTTTTTTAATGTGTACTGTTTTGGTTTGTATTGTCTGTCTTTTGCTAATGCACCTTGAGTCTGGAAATAAAAATAAAATCAAATTAGAAAATCACAGGTATGAGTTTGATCAGGGTTAGAGCTAAACTCTGCAGCAGATTGGTCCTCCAGGGAAAGATTTGAGGAACCCTGATCTAAACTAAACTGATCTTGTAAATTATTAATCAGTAATTATACTCACTTAATATTAGATTTTAAAGCCATGTTTGTTTGTTTTTTACACTGTCAGAAATAAAATACACTAAAATGGTATTTTAGCCCTTTACTGGGGCAGTAACCTCAAAGGTGCACCTATACCCCTAAACAGGAGCATATTAGTACCATAGAAGTATGCATGCTTTAAGAGTAGATAAGTTACAAAGGTGCACTTTTGAGGGTACCTCGTGAAAAATAAACATGGTGTTACATAAGTACTAAAATGTATTATTATTACTATTATTATTACCATGGTAAATTTGTGGTTACTGCAGTTTTACTACAAATACTGTGGCTACTGTAATAAAACCATGGTTAATTTTTGTAAAAGGCTTTGTGAAATATAACCATTAAAATAACTATTTTCTATTTTAATATAAATTCAAATGTAATGCATCTGTGATCAAAGCTGTATTTTCAGCATCATTACTCCAGTCTTCAGTGTCACATGATCCTTCAGAAATAAATCTAATATCATTTGCTGCTCAAGAAACATTTCTGATTATTATTGCTGCTTCATATTTGTGTGGAAACCGTGATGTATTTTTCAGAATTCATTTTATACATAGTAGCCTAACAATGATACGTAATGTAATGTAATAATGTGGCAATGGTTTATTAAGATGTACTTATGCTTCTGATGCTTTTGGGAAACGCAGCTCTATTTGAACAAACAACTGAGCCATGTGTCAGCAGCGAACGCTGTCTGTGATTGGTTGGTTTCGTCTTTCAGTGTTTTGCATGTGTTCCGATGAACAGGAGAAATAGCTCGAACACAATTAGACTAACACTGAGAAGATTATTTTATGCACCAAATTTCTTGATAAATAAAATTAGTGGTTAAAAAATGCACTTTAGAATCGATATTTTTATGTGAGGATCGATCCTTTCAATACAACATCAGTATCGAAACTATCGATACTTTATGATCGATCCGCCCATCCCTATCTTGAAATCCATTCTGCAGTTAGCATCATATAGCAAAACGAACACAAGGCAGTTTAATGGCACGACCGCTTCACCTGCTGCAAGCCCTGTTAGCACACCTCCCGCCGGGATGACAACGCAAGACATCATTGTAATTCATCAAGGGTTTTCTCTAAACACAGAAAACAGGAAGTAAAGTGAAATAATGAGAAGTGTGTTGACTTCACACTTCATGAATGTTTTTTATTTGCCTTCAAAGGTTGTGAGCGGAACAAAGAGGAAGTCCTGATGCATTACAGATCACAATCTCACTGGTCGCTCACAGTGTGAGAAACATGCTGCACAAACTCTTCATATGTCAGCAGTTCTGTGCTATGCTTTCTTCTGTACAGTTTGTTCTTGTTTAATGCATTCTTTTTTACATGAGCTGCATTTCTGATTCTCTCTGTTCCAGTTTAACTTGTGACACCTACATTGGCAGAAGACAAAGGAAGACGAAGTTTTTATGATTCACACACTGCCAGGAACCACCTGAAACACACACCGAGGGCCTCATACCTGTGTAGAGCTAGATCTGCTGATACCAGACAAGATCACTGAATAAGAGAGAAGAATGACGATCATCTGGACTTTCACTCTGCTCATGATTCCTGGTGAGAAACTTTTGAAAGCAGTTTGACTGTTCATCCTGTTAAAACCTCGTATATTACATAATACAGTGTTGTATTAAAATGCTGGTTGGTTATAGATGTTGTGATCTCCATGAACGTGACAGGATACCCAGGGGGTAAAAGCATGATCAAATGCACATATCAGGCACAATTTACCGAAAACACTAAGTACTTTTGTAGAGGACAGATGCCAAATACACCACAGATTGGATGGTGCTCTGACCTCATCAGGACCGATAAGAAAAATACACAGGTTGATTCTGGAAGATTCTCTCTGTATGACAACACAAAAGCAGCAGTTTTCACTGTGACCATCAGAAATATGAGTGCGCTGGATTCTGGGACGTACTACTGTGCAGTTCATAGAGCTATCATTAAAGATTCCTACACTGAAGTGAACATTACAGTAGGTGAGTAACTGAATTTACTAATGCTGTTATTTTTGGCAGTTTGGTACACAAATTATAGTAATTTGTAAAAGTAGTTTTCCTTTTAAATCCCATCACCAAATATTTGTATTAGAAAACAAGTTCAGAGAAGAAAATCACCTTTTGCTGTGAAACACTTGGACTTTTATGTTGTATTTCTACTTTCTTTGTTTCCTATTTCCTGTCCTAGTCTGTTTGTAGTTTCTTTGCCATTTAGTTCATTGATTGTTGTCAGCCTGATGAAGATAGTCATACTCATGTCCTCTGTGATTAAGGTGAACTCAAAGACAAGGGGTGACTGGATCCGAATGCAGAATAACATTTACATGAACATAAGGAAACGCAAAATCATAGGAGAACCAGATCAAAGCAAAATGAACCAGAACAAAAACACAAAAAATCACTAGGGCAGACAACCAAGACTTAACAAAGCACAAAGAAACAGAAGAGCTATTTATAAAACGGATAATAAGAAAACAATCAATGAACTCAGTGTTTGAACTATACCGTGGACTTTGGGGGGGGGGGGGGGGTTGATCGATCATAAAGTATCGATAGTTTCAATACTGATGTTGTATTGAAAGGATCGATCCTCACATAAAATATCGATTCTAAAGTGCATTTTTTAACCACTAATTTTATTTATCAAGAAATTTGGTGCATAAAATAATCTTCTCAGTGTTAGTCTAATTGTGTTCGAGCTATTTCTCCTGTTCATCGGAACACATGCAAAACACTGAAAGACGAAACCAACCAATCACAGACAGCGTTCGCTGCTGACACATGGCTCAGTCACAGTGTTTGTTCAAATAGAGCTGCGTTTCCCAAAAGCATCAGAAGCATAAGTACATCTTAATAAACCATTGCCACATTATTACATTACATTACGTATCATTGTTAGGCTACTGTGTATAAAATGAATTCTGAAAAATACATCACGGTTTCCACACAAATATGAAGCAGCAATAATAATCAGAAATGTTTCTTGAGCAGCAAATGATATTAGATTTATTTCTGAAGGATCATGTGACACTGAAGACTGGAGTAATGATGCTGAAAATACAGCTTTGATCACAGATGCATTACATTTGAATTTATATTAAAATAGAAAATAGTTATTTTAATGGTTATATTTCACAAAGCCTTTTACAAAAATTAACCATGGTTTTATTACAGTAGCCACAGTATTTGTAGTAAAACTGCAGTAACCACAAATTTACCATGGTAATAATAATAGTAATAATAATAAATTTTAGTACTTATGTAACACCATGTTTATTTTTCACGAGGTACCCTCAAAAGTGCACCTTTGTAACTTATCTACTCTTAAAGCATGCATACTTCTATGGTACTAATATGCTCCTGTTTAGGGGTATAGGTGCACCTTTGAGGTTACTGCCCCAGTAAAGGGCTAAAATACCATTTTAGTGTATTTTATTTCTGACAGTGTAAAAAACAAACAAACATGGCTTTAAAATCTAATATTAAGTGAGTATAATTACTGATTAATAATTTACAAGATCAGTTTAGTTTAGAGCAGGGTTCCTCAAATCTTTCCCTGGAGGACCAATCTGCTGCAGAGTTTAGCTCTAACCCTGATCAAACTCATACCTGTGATTTTCTAATTTGATTTTATTTTTATTTCCAGACTCAAGGTCCATTAGCAAAAGACAGACAATACAAACCAAAACAGTACACATTAAAAAAGGCAGTTGTGCCAATACTTCCTCATAGAGGACTGATATCACACTTCAGTAAGCCTAGGATTTGTCAACAACATGATAATATTATGTGAATTGTCCAGCCTCCAAATACATTTCAAATTTCTCATTAAAGCAGAGAATGATTGTACTCTTGCCTTACAGAATAAATCACTTGCACTGCACCATCTTGGTGTTTTCAGCAGGATCCTCATACAGTCATTGTACGCAACCTGAAGCTTACAGAGGCTCTCATCCTTACACTTAACCCACAAAGGAGCAGTATAAAAAGTACAATATGCTCTAAAAAGGTTTATCTTTACCTGATCTGAACACATATAAAATGTTCTCATCAACATATTTGCTTGAGCATATAACTTACGACGTTGCCTATACATATCATCATCATCATCATCATCACTCATTTCATTATTAATGATATCACCTAAATATTTTGCAGTAGTACATACATTCAACACCTGCACTGATAAATACAAATCTGAGAAATTCAAATCTCTATGTTCTTCGGTTCTACATATCTTATCTTTTTTGTATTGTATTGCACATCATATCTAATCCCATAATCAGAACATATATTAAGCAACTGCTGAAAACAAGCACTACTTGGGGAAAAAACAAGCAGATCATCAGCATACATATAGTGATTGACTGTGATATTACCAAGTATACATCCAGTCCTACAATCGCTTAGTTCTTCTGACAGTTCATTCATATAGACATTAAAAAGAGCTGGTCAAAGTAAACCTCCTTGGTGCACTTCATTACTTACTCTAAATGAATCTGAGACACAATTACCCCACCTTATCTGCATACTTTCATTAGTGTACCAGTACATCAAAATTCTTAATATACTATTAGATATGCCCCTTTGTCTTAGTTTACTGAACAGCTTCTGATGATTAACTCTATCGAAAGCTTTAGAAGCATCAATAAATCCGATTATAACAGTGGGATTTTATCTTTTATACAGTTGTACTACTTCCTTCAGAGCATATATACACAAATCCGTACTATGGTGAGCCTTAAAACCGAACTGATTGTCTGTAGTATCAAGATAAACAACTAATCAATCTAATATGATTCTTTCCAAAACCTTAGGCACAACACTCGCTAACGCAATTGGTCTATAGTTATCCAAACCTTGCCAGCCTTATCTTTAATAACAGGCAACAAGGTTACTGACAACATTGACTCTGGCAACAGCCCGTGTATCATAAAACCAGTAAATTGCGAGAAGAACGACAAGCCTAGGGCTCGCAAATTTTAGGTGTTCAGCAGTAATTTGATCTAAACCACCAATTTTTCCTTCCTTAAGCTGAATAATTGCTTGATAAACCTCTAATTATCTCGAAGACTCTGATTAGATGCTCAGGTGTGTTTGATTAGGGTTAGAGCTAAACTACTAAAAGTGGGCCAGATTTGAGGATACCTTGTTTAGAGGTATCAGTATCGGTATCAATATCGACGATACTTAGCTTGAAAATATCGGTACTGGATCAAAAATAAAATAAGAGGTATCGGCCATCCCTATTTCAAGGACTGCGAGCACAAATCTACGGCCAATCCAACGTTTATATTTTTTCTACGAATCTTTGAGTTAACGTACTAAACATGAGTGGGATGAATTTGCACCGCAGCGCCCACACCTTGATGCTCATGACAAGAATAGCATGTATAGTTATCTTTATTGAAGGGAATTACGTTTAAATCGCCATCATGCATGAATGAATTATATTTTTGCAATTTTACACATAATAATCCACGATGATCACATTACACAAAACTGAAATTGCACGTCAAAATAACACATTGTCAGTATTTTTTGAGACCCCACAAAATTTCACAAATCACGTTTTCAGGGGAGCCCATGTCTTATTAAGTGGAGCCGAGCTGCCCCTAGCTACCCCGTAGTTCTCACCCTGAATGAACTAATCAACAAAGAAACTACAATCAGACTACAAGACTAGGAAATGAAATAGTAAATTAAGAAACTAGAACTACAGCACAGAAGTCCTAAACAAATCATAGAACGGGAAACATATGACAAAGATGGTGATTAGTTAACAGGAAGTTCAGAACAACTGAATTTACAAAATG
This sequence comes from Barbus barbus, assembly GCF_936440315.1. Taxonomy (NCBI): domain Eukaryota; kingdom Metazoa; phylum Chordata; class Actinopteri; order Cypriniformes; family Cyprinidae; genus Barbus; species Barbus barbus. Next base: position 1,227,593 of record NC_136736.1, on the reverse strand, counting down.
AGCTCGTATGTAATTCAGATGATATACAGCACACATGCAAGGCTAAATGCTTGCCTAAAGATGACAACAAGGAGCTAAAGCATGTTTTAATGAGGTGGATAAGCATGTTTGCTTTGTGACTGTTTTAAAAGATATATATATATGTTCTAGAGACATATGCAAATGTTTATATAGTCCTAGGTTGTACTGTATGATATTTATTGTTGTAGGTGTAGTCCGATCATAATTAGAGGCAGGATATTTGCCTTTTCATTTTCACATGAGTCTCTGTATTTGAAAATAACTCTTTATTATATGTATATTATTTATTATATTGTATACTATTCAAATTCAGATTAATGAGCAAAATGTTAAGATTTACAAAAATAAAACTTTACTGGGTTTCAAAAGCTTATAAAGCGTGAAAATGTAACACTGATTGTCACTGTCAAAGATTTTCTCTATTATTTAGCACAAAAACCACCACCCTCAATATCATCACCATCATCAATCACAACTCCACCTATTCCACTAAATTCCCAGCCGTCAACATCTGATTTCACATCGGTTTCCCCGCCTGTCTCGAATGGTACTCTGGTGATCCGTTCATTCATCTTCTCTCATTTACCTGCAGGTATCAGATATGATCAGTCTCTCGTTGTGTCTTCTCTCAGGTTCGTCTCTGATCATCGTTGTGTCTGTGGTGTTTCTTCTGCTCATCGTTGGACTCGTTTCATGTGTAGTAACTGTCTGCATGAAGCGTCAGGCTCGAGCTAAAGGTGGGGTTTTGTCTCGAAATCTCAAAGAACTAATTCCACGGCTTCCTTTGCATGGCATTTGTTATCCATTTATAAGTTTGTCAGATTCATTTATTGATGAGAATCATGTTTGCCAGTGAATGATATTGTTGTGTGAGGAATGAGTGAATGGAAAGATGTTGTTTCCCGCTGCTGGTCACAACTGGGCGATGCACTGTGATGTTCAGATCTGATATATTATTAAATGTGAATTATTATTATTATTGTTATTATTACTATATGCAATGTAGTGTATTTGTTTTACAGACTCTGATTCAGCCTCTAAAGTGCGTGAACCTGGAACAGAAAACAGTGAAGCGGTTTGTGAAATTAAATAGTTTGATATGAATAAATGTTTGAATGAATGTCCTTCATCAAAATCTGTAATGGATTTCTAATTTTATTCACAGGTTCCTCAAACGCTGTACACTTACGAGGAGATTAAAGACGCCAGACCTCACCCTGACGGCAAAACTGCCCAATTACCCACAAACCCCTCTGGTTGTATTACCACGATTTATGCTACTTCACAATTACCCACAAACCCCTCTGATTCTACGAACACCGTTTATGCTACCGTTTACCAGTGCTGAAGTTTGCATGAGCCAGTGATTACAGTAAATGCATGTTAGTGATTGACCATTTTGCTCTTGTACCTGCTGAAGTCATTTATGTAAATTTCTCAATATGCTAATATGCAAGATGAAAATTGTGTGTATTTGTTTAAAACTATGTGAACAACATCAAATAGAATTGTTTTTATAACAAAGTGTTATTATAATTTTTTTGTTAACAGCTGTTTATTGAATTTTATTCTGTGGGACAGTAGTACAGTAACTATAAAAATTTTACAAAGATTTTAGAAAAGAAGACACAACATTAAAAGCTGAATGCCATGAATTTACAGTTTTCACGTTAGATCCATGAATCAAGAAGTAGCGTTCCATCGAAATAATGTCCAACAAATACACCGTCCAGCTTCATCTGTCCATTGTGTGAGGAGGATTCCAACGGCTGACCTGCAATTTTTCAGTGTTATTATTTTAACATTAAATCACATCAGAAATGAATGTTCTTGTCCGTACAAACTCAGCAGCAGCTCACGTCTGTCCACATAAACTGCTTCACGATTTGCTGGTTTGTTTCAGTTTCATAAACAGCTCTTGAAGCTCAGTTTTTCAGCATTATAAAGATGTTTGTGAACTGTGATTTCATGCTGATGAGAACAGGGCTCATCTGGACAGACTCTGAATGTGTCTGTGTTGAATCTGATCTGCTGTCCTTGGTGCTGAACTCTAGAGGGAGCTGCTGGAATCTCTTTATTGTAGAATAGATCTAGACAGTCAGTCACTGGACTTTCTTCAACATGTTAACTTTTGTAGATATATTGTAAAGTTCAGAGGACATTTGCAGCCGTATGTTATATTATACTGATGTTATTTGTTTGTTTATGTTAAATGCAGGCAGTGGCCAATCTTATATGGATTTGCAGCTCCATATATTTTGCATAGTTGAACAGTTGTGTTTATGGCCTGGCAGCTGCTGTGCACTGAACTGAAGTACAGGACAAAGTGCTTTGACTATTAAGTGGCAAAAAAACAGACTCAGAAAAATATAAAAACAAATACATAAGAGCTTCACAGCTTTGTGTCTCATCTGTGTTTAACAGGATCCAGATTCAAATCATAATACACACAAACCTACCGTTTTTGGGCAAATGACTTCATGTGCAATATTAAGCACATTTTGATTCCATAAGTGACTTCTGTTGTGCAGTTTTACTTCTGCTTTAGCGGTATTTAGCTCCTGATAAATTGCTGGTGTGTTTCCTCATTTGTTTGTATTTGCTCAACAGGTAAACATGTCAGCTTAATAAATGTAACATAATATTTGAATTGTACTATAATCATGTATTTAATTAAGTGATTTACCAATATTTTATTGATATTATCAATATTTCTTAAGTGTTTTTTGTGTTTTCTGTAATTTCTGCAGAGCTGAATGTGGAAATCGAGGCTTTTCTTTGAATACAGGAAAAGGGAAGTAAAGTGAAAGTGTGAGAAGCGTGTTGACTTTTACTTTTAACTGAAGAAAAGAGAAACACCATCTCCTTAGATGAAATCAACTGAAATAAAATGCATTAAATCTCTCAAAATCTGATTAAACAACCCCACAAACCACATCACCAGATCCACTTATTAATAACCAGACTGAGACATCTACAGAAGATCTTATTGAGAATTAACTAAGGTTTAGGTGTTGATTTATTTTCATTTGAAGTAACCATGTTTGAGATCAGTATCTGCCTCAGTTGGACTCTTGACATTTGTGTTAGGTTTCTTTTCTTTTCTTTGGTTGGTTGTTTTACATGGTGCTCAACTTTACTCTGTGATGAAAAGATGTAAACCTTCTCTTATTTAGATACTGAATATTAAAATATTGCAAGACTACAATACACGCGAAAGCCAATGAGGTTTAAGCACTTTGACTCCTCCCCTTTCTCCTGATAGGGCGCTGAGGGAACGTTTGAATGAAAACAAGTTTAGGGTGTTTAGGCTTTTGAATTGATAGGACAGAGGAAGATTTTATGCTTGTAATAAATTAAATTTAGGCCTGTTTCTCACACAAATATGTTTTATGTGTTCAGAGGGCTTGCAATTAAAGAGCACGAATCGCAATTAATTTTATGGTAGGTTTATTTGATCTTGACAGCAGTGGTGTAACTAACGGTCAGGCCTTATGAATCTCACACAATTAAAAAAAAAAAAAAACGACTACTATGATGAAATGCCTCATTTTACAGTATGTAAATTAGCATATTAAAGTTTTACTCTAAAACTTACATAAATATAAAATGACTCAGTAGGCCTAGCCTATATCCAGCTACATTTTCTGAAAGAAATAGGCCCTACTGCTGCATGCAAAACCGCCACAATACAATGAGATGGTTGCCAGGTCTTTCATTAAATGAGGTAAGTGCTATATTCATTTATTCCATATTATGTAGATGTATAATGCAATGTATGATTTGTATCAAAACGTCTTGCAAGGACAACTTCTTCAAATGACTCCGGAGCAATCTGGATCTGTATTTTCCAGCACGAAGGCAAGAGTGATAATGAAGTGGCTCAGATATCATTTCAGTTACATTTTGAATTTGTGGCCAGCTCCCTGAATCTTAATCCCAAAGAGAACCTGTGGTCAATCCTCAAAAGGCAGGTGGACCAGCAGATAAGGCAAGAATGAATTGCCATCAGTCAGGATTTGGCCCAGAAGCCCAGAGCGAATAGCAAAGCTTTTGAAGACGAAGGTGTAACACTGTAAATGTTATGACACTTTGCATCTATTGATTTTTTTATTTTATTTTTTGCCAAGTAAAGCATTGGAAACATATGAAATGCTTATCACTCTTTTCCAGTGTACCATACAAACATTATAAATAATCTACAAATCATGAAACAGAAAACTTTGTGAATCACAAAATGTCTGTCATTGCCAATACTTTTGGCCACTGCTGTACATGTAAATTATACTGGCTCACTCCAGTGGAAGATTAAAATAATGCAGTTGTGTGATTTGTCCTCATATAGAGAACATGACACCTGTATGAGCTCTCAGTCTCAGACACTGTATCCTCCAGTAGGTGGCGCTCTTTCAGTGTGATTAATGTGATCTTCAGTCAGTGGTGATGGTGGGAGGAGCCAGTAAAGATGCTCATTACTGAGAAAGAACTGAATAAAGAGGAAGTAACTAAAGCAGACAGATGTAGAGACAGAGAGATTCACACAGAGATCATTCAGCATAAAGAAGACTGAACTCAAGTCACAATGAAGATCCTCCTCATCTTCTTCACTTTCTACCTGATCTCAGGTCAGAGCTTTTCTCTTTCATCACTGCAGTAATGATGCTGTTTTCTGTTCATCATCTTTCTGATCACAGTATCAATCTGATTGACAGGTGCATTAACAGATATTGATGTGATTGGATATTCTGGAGGAAGCATTCTTGTTAATTCATTTAAGAATTGGTTCAGTGACTCTGTTAAATATTTGTATAGACTATATGAGTGGAAAACAATAATAAATTATATGAAACATGATAAATGGATTAATGAAGGAAGATTCACTTTATTTTCCAATGAACATGGAAGCCTTATGATCTATATTAGAGAACTGAACACACAAGATGCTGGAACGTACAGGATTGGGGTTCAAGGCAAATGGTCTATCGATATGACTTTGAATATGAAAGAAGGTCAGTCATTTTATTATCAAAATTTGTTTAGTAAAACTGCTGATCATTTCAAAACTTTTAGATATACAAAATATATTTCTTATTTTATGAAAGACAGGTTCATGTTGTAAAGTGTCGAAGAGAGTGATGGTGAATAGTGGAAAAACTGCCACCTTCAGCTGTGAATATATGTACAATCATATTAATGATCTCAAGATAATATTCAAAGAAGAAAAAGACACCATTAAGAGGATTTACAGCGCATGGAACAAGGAAGGAAGATTCAGTGTTTCTGATGACGAACATAAAAACCTCTTCAGCTTGAACATTACTGCTGTGACTCCAGATGATGGAGGAGTTTATTTATGTGGAGTTTGGATCAACAGACAATCATACAGTTACTATATTATTAATACTGTTCATTTGCATGTTGTTAGTAAGTACAAAAAACTCTCAATGAAATCTGGCATGAAAGGATTTATAGAATTTAATGATAGATTTAAAGATATTTGTGATTGAAAATTAACAGTGTTTCTGCAGTTTTTCCTGGATGTCACATTCGATTAATGTGATTCAATAAGGTATTTGTGATTGACAGCTAAAGTGGGCGTGTCTAGCGTGAGCGGCTACTCAGGAGGTGGTCTGATGATCAAGTGTGAACATCCTCAATACAAAACCAAGCCAAAATACATCTGTAAAGAGTCAGATGGATGTTCAGAGAGGAAGAATCCAGGAGTTCAGGATGAATGGACGGAGAATGGAGATGTTTCTTTATATGATGACACCAGAGCAGGAGTCTTGATGGTGTTTTTTAGAGAGCTGAAAGCTGCAGATGCAGGAACATACAGGTGTGGAGTGAATGTATCTCACTATACTGAGCGCTTCACTCAACTTCAGCTGAGCGTCAAACATGGTGAGGAACCGCAAAATCACTTTTTTCTATGTTTGGATTATATGTTTTACTTTTTATATATATTTTTTCTTGGTTGACAGATGCAAAATTTCCAAGAAGGGAGACTGAATCTGTGTATCTTGGTGAAGAAGTCAACATCAGCTGTCAGATCCCAGAGGAACATGAAGTTCATTTCTGTAAAGAGGATGATAATCACATCTGCCAGAACATCAGCTCATCTAAAGTGACTCGAATGAGTGGTTCATCTGAGAGAACTGAAGAGAGAGTTTTTACAGTGAGCATCAGTAATGTGAGAGATGCTGGAGTTTACTGGTGTGGAGCAGAAACCAGAGACACATATTTGACTTTCATCTCCCTGACCACCAAAATACAGCTTAAACTCATGAGTGAGTCCATTCAGATGATTTCACTGTAAATACAGTCTATTCAGAATCATGTTTGTTAAATGTTTGTTTGTTCACAGTGCCTCCAGTAGTGAGACGTGAAGGAGAATCTGCTGAGATCATCTGCCCTTATGATTCAATCTATAACTCGAAGCCAAAGTCTCTCTGTAAGGGGAAGTGCTCCACTAGAGACAGACATCCTCTCAGTGAGACTGTGAGAGAAGAGAAAGAGAACAAGACTGACAGACTGACTCTGAAAGATGACGTCACTGCAAGTGTCTTCACTGGGACCATCACTGGACTGACAGCAGAGGATGCTGGGAAATACTGGTGTGCAGTAACATTAGAAACATACCTCAATTATCTTTACACTCATCTGATGGTCATCATGAACGAGGGTGAGGAAGGTTTATTCATCTGAATATGTGAAGCTACGGCTATGCATTGATGTTCTTGTGTTTGTAATCATTAGAGCTGAACTTGACTAAGTATGAAGGAGACGACGTGTCAATCCAGTGCAAACATCATGATGAAGATCAGAAAAGCTTCTGCAAAGCACATGAAGCCTCCATGTGTGTGAAGGATGGAGTTTCATTAGAGACGATCAGAGATGATCGATTCTCTTTCAGTGATGAAGCATCTACTGGAGTCTTTACTGTGAACATCACTGATCTGAGAGAAGAGGATTCTGGGATATACTGGTGTGGAGCTCACGTCACTACTAAAGTGAACCTCAGTGTTAAAAAGGGTAAGATAGTTTATCATTTCTCCATTGCCTTTGGGTCAGATTTAAATATTCAGATATCACTGCATGAACAATCACTCAGGCAATGTAGTATCACGTGGAATGTGTTTATTCTGATGTATAAAATACGAATGCTATTTCAGCAACAATATGATGAGAGAAATAGACAGTGTACCAATAAATAGTGATAAGAAACAATAAGTTTGTATTAAGTTGTCCTCAAGGAACACACGCATGCAGTGCACCCAGTGTTTACTGCTTTATCACTCCTAGAAGCTCATCAGTTATTTCAATGAATTGTTCAGAAGGGTTTTCAAACTCACAAACTCAGTCGGAGCTTTTTCTGAATCAATATCTGACAGCTTTCTAACCTGCAAGATATCAGTGGCCTAACTTGTTCTCACTGGGTAAAAATTATGAACCTTCTGCTACACACCAAGCAGACGAATGAGTGTAGTCTACTATATGATGATGTTTAATACTGGCCTGTTTAAACACGACTAGTTTCCCCAGAGATTAGGCAAATTCATCGTTCACAAAAGACGACTAATTCTGTATGAATCAAAACATTTGTATTTTGTTTTCTCTGAAAACTATGGAGCAAAATACCGTTGTTGAGCTAACTCAAAGTGTCCTCTGATATAATCCTGTCCAGATATTATATATTAGTATATTGAAGCAGAACTAATTAATATAACAGTTGCTTCCTCTGACAGGTTTTCATTGCATGAGATCTTTAAGCTTTTTTTTATACTGACACTGGCCCTGTGTCACTTTTCTGTCGTCACTGGTTATCTTGTGAAACTCTAAATATGGCCATAAATACAGTTTCCTCTGTAGCGAGAGAGGTGAGAAAACAAGACGTGTCCAAACTCACAGTATAGCTTTAGTTGCTTGTGACAGAAGGTGTTTAGTGTATTTGACAAACAGGGTGATTTCATTTCACATTAAAACCACAGAGATGAGCTGAAGGTCCAGCGTCTCAGTTTAATTCGTCTGTAAAGAACTAACGGCCTTTATTCAGGAAACCCACATGAGGCTCAATATGAAGTAGAAGGGTATGTGAAAGTCTGCAGAATAGAGGCTACAATGCACTCATTTTACTGCAGAATAATTCAGCTTCATAAAAAAAGCATAAATGAAATTTGAAGTATGATAATTCACCTCACAAGATGAAACTCTTTCCTTTATGACAAACATTATATTTTATTAACACTGGTTGTGTTTTATTGTCAGATTTCTCCATGATCATCATTATTATTAGTGTGAGTGTGATTCTGCTGCTGATCGGTGGATTCACTCTGACTGTGTGGAAATTAAGACACAAGAGACGAGGTGATGTTCACTCACAGTTACCCACAATCCCCTCTGATGGGCTCCTGTACGCTGCTGTCAGTTTCCAGAAGCATGAAGAGTCTCTCAGTGACGCTACAGTCAGATTCAGTAAGAATGAGATCCACTCTGATTACGCTGCAGTCAGTCACCGCATGAGACTCAACTGACTAACAGATCACAGATCATCACACGTTACCAACATTTTACATTTAATTTTACATTGTAAAAATGTCTTTATATTCCATAACTTAGTGTTAAACAGATGTTTGGTTTGATCAAGGTAGTTCAGTGAAGACCGAATATAAACCAATGAGTGACACAAATGATCCTGTAAAGTTTCCAGACATTTGACCTTAGATTTAATAAAAGCTCTTTAATAGCAGCTCTTAAAGAGACACCAGTTCAGCCGTTATGATGAGACACATCAATCTGTTCAGATATTTTAAAATGTCTGTTTTCTTGTTCTCATCTCTGAGTTTTGATCTTTGTACATTTAAAATGCTTAGTATTCGATCATACATTTGCTCATCATTTTAATAATGTTACTTTTTTATTAATGATACTTTTGCTGATTTGAATGTTGTTTTCAGTTCTTGTTCTCCTTGTTTTTAGTATTTTTTTCTGATATAATAACTCATATCTTTACTGCAGAATTGTTTTATTATTTGAAAAATAAATATTATTTTATAATATATATTTTTGGGCTATTATTTCTGGTTCATTGTCCAAAGCTGTTAATCTTACATTAAGGATACAATTCTTACAACAGGAAAGTTGTAACATTTCTGCAAAGGAGAAAGTTTAAATCTTAAATCTAAATGATATCATTTCATTAATTTTATTTTTATACGACAATACAACTACAACAATCAGGTCATTTAAAATCTGATATCTCTTTTTTATGTATGATTTGTCATATTATTGATATTTAAAGATTTAAAAATAAAAATTTTAATCTTAGATCATTTCTGTCACAAAGTGTCTTATGAATGCTGGAGGTGTTTTTATGTTTGCATGATGAACAGGCTGTTTTGCCGTCCAGATCAAAACCACAGAAAACTGGTGAAGGTTCAGAGTCTCAGTTTAGTTTGACTGTGAAGATTAAACAGACTTATTCAGGAAACCCACAGCGACACATGAGACTGAACAGAGAGACAGAAGATCAACATTAATTGTGAGCAAAAGACAATAAAGACTAAGAGCTGTTTGTTTGTTTATTACGTTAAATGACTTGCTTGTATTAGTCTCAGTGCTTTGTGTTTGCGGGGTTGTTTATTACTTTGGTCAGTGTGATGAAGATATACAACATGTGCTGCTCTTCAGCTTGTGGTTTTCTTATTGTGTTTAAATTCTTTGGGTCAAAGCTCTTCATCCCCCTGCATGTGTGATAAAAACAGGAAATGGTTCTAAAGTACCACTGGTAACTAATTTTCCACTCCATAATAAAGAAACTGTAGTAATAATTTACAATAATGTGTCATTTGTCAACATTAGTTAATGAAAATACAATCGCTCATTGTTCGTTCATGTTAGTGCACAGTGCATTAACTAATGTTAAGAAACACAGTCTGTGATTTTAATAATGAATTAGTAAATGCTCAAATTAATATTAACTAAAATTAATAAATGCTGTAGAAGTATCGTTCAATATTAGTTCATGTTAGCTAAACTAATGTTAAATAATTAACCTTATTCTAAAGTGTTACCGATACAGCAAATGCGTGTAATATTTGAATAATCATAATAATAATTAATTACACACACACACGCGTATATATATATATAATAGTCCTTTCTACAACCAACTGCAGTAAGAGTGCATTATACAAATTGAATCCCTCAGTGCCTTTTACTCTCAGTCGCACTGGAACATCTCATCCTTTCATGTTGTTCTTATTTAGATTGTTAATATTCAAATATGGCCCGACACACGCGCGAGAGCCAATGAGGTTTACGAGCAGCTGTGACTCCTCCCTTTTCTCCTTATATGGTGCTGAGCACAGCGCGTCTGTTTGAATAAAAACAAAGTTGGCGGGTAAATCAAATGAACAGGCAGATGATCGAGCGATGTTCAGTGAGTAATCAGTTAAATTTGGATCTGTTCCTCACACAAACCTATTTTATGTCTTCAGAAGACTTGCAATGACACGCCACGACACATATGGAAGATTTATATGGTATTTGTGTGGAGCTTGATAGCAGTGATTTAACTAAGTCTCTTAATCTCACAAAATCTTAAACTTAAACATGTAACTAAAATAAATTATGGATGTTAAATTGTACGGTATATACATTATTATATTAAACACCCAATATATCAAAATGACTCTTTTCAAACAATATATCATATTTAGAATACATGATAGTATGAAAACTATTAATTTGTGAAATGTATTTAAGGATAGTGTATTTTAAGGATATACAGTAAAGACACTGCATGTTTTATTGCCTAGTCTGTGAAATAATAATATGAGAGAGTTTGGTCAGACTGTAAACAAAATGACAGCATCATCTATTCATATTTTATTTTTGTTCTTGTGACTTCTATTGAATCTCTCTAGTGTTATTAGTGTCCTGTTCTCCATTGCCTTTATTATTGTTTTGTAGCATCTACAGTAAACCCCAAACCAGCTGAAACCTCTGGCTCCATCTAGTGGCAAATATGAAGTAGTTTTACATTTCTATGACTAAACATTATATTTCTTGGTTTCATTCATATTAGTTTTATGTATTGTATTGTATGGTAGTTGATACAGAACATATATTTATTCTGGTTTGATTCAGTGTAAATGGCTCTAATTTACTAACCTACTGTATGTTCAAAAACAAAGAATGAATCTGAAGTAATGAAACTTTGGCCTAATATTTGATCATTACTAAGCCGTTGTTCGTGCAGATGTGTTTATGATCAAAGTCAAAGGGAAGGAAGCAGATAAACTCATGTTCGACTGTCATCAAGGATACTGAAGTTTGTCTGAAAGCTGCTGTCCGTGGTGCTGAATTCATATCAATCTGCCATATTATTATTGTTTCTTATGCATAAAGTATCCAAACAAATCAACAGCCAGTCACATATGGTCTGTTTCCTTATATATATATAAAAAAGCTGTTGTTATAAAATGTCAATAACCCAAATTAGATGATTTTTATTCTCCATGACTGCCTTGTTGTAGACCCCAGGGGACCTCAGTGAACTTAAATGTACATTTTATAGCCGCCCTCTAGTGGAAGATTAAAATAATGTTGATGTTGTTCTGTTTTGCTTCAGTGTCCTTATATAGAGAACATGGCACCTGTATGCATGTAGTGATCGCTGCAGCCCGGAGACCTGCAAGTGGGAGGAACTTACGCCAAGAATAAAGCCCTCCCGACACCTAGCCTAACCCTACCCGATACTTTATTTTCAACTTTTTGGTTATTTCTTTAATTTTTATTGACAATAAACGCTTTTACGATGTGATTTGAGATTTGAAAAGGGAAAAAAAAAGTTTGGCAAAAGGCGGGTATGAAACCTCGTCAATCGCGTCAAAAAGCATGTGCTTTATCTGCACCACTGGAACTTACGATTTAAAGCCGTTTTTTATCAATTTGGCAGGCCCTATCACACATTGGTGAGCAGAGTTAGTGTAAATAGCCTCTGCCAAAAGGTGGGCAATTTGCACTAAGTGTAAATAGACACTCCATTTACATTATCAAAGAACATTATCATTGACAGAATTAAAGCAATCTCAAAAACTCCCATTAATCACTGAAGTTGCTTACATTGTGAAATTAATATCTTGCTTACATCGTACGCACTTCTGTACTTTGTTGTTTCTGATGAGAGAAATAAGCAGAGATCAGAATTGGAGCTGAACAAAACAGCTGTTTCAGCTTGTCTCTTCTGAACGCCTCTTATTGGTCATTGTACTCATAAGCTCAACAGAATCATGTGTGATTGGTTATAATGCATAATGCTGTAGAAAAACGCAGCTGTCTCTGGCTCTGTGCCAGCCAGTGAAGATGAGCGAACAATTTAGCAGCTGATGATGTGCCGCACTGAATGATCTAATCACACCGGTGTGATTGTTTATTAAACATAAAAAATATTATTCGGCTATTTTTTGTCTTTTGGAAGCTGCATTCAAAATCCACTTGCCTCAGAAATCTGAGGGGGAAATCGCGGTCCGGGAATAGTGGTATTTCGGCTGGGCCCCCCTCTGGTCCAGTGCCCGGTAGGCCCGTGCGTTAATCCGTCCCTGCCTATATATATATATTTACACTCACAGTTTGGTGATCAAAATGTTATGTTATAATAATCATTGCACAGTTGTTTAGTTTGATAAGGGTTATTCAGTTCAGTATATAAATCATCAGACACTTTAAAGTAAAGCTGCTGCTCATGTTGTTTCTTTCACATGTTTAAAATAGTTTGTCATGTCGTTTATGTGAGGGTGTGATAAAAACAGGAAATAAATCTTGATTAACACTTTTAGTATATACTGTAAAGTTTCCACTCCAACTGCAGAGATACAGCATCTTTTAACAGTTAATGAAGACTCTTTAATAGCAGCTGTTAAAATGACAGTTGTCTCTTTCTCATCTTTCTGAATATTGAACTGCGTTAGAATCGTGCATGCAAGAGAATTTTGTTTTGGGATTTACAGTAGAAAGATATATTTTATTACTTGAAAAATAAACATTTTCTGGTATTATTACTTGTTGATTGCTCTTATTTCATGTTGTAGATCAGAGAATCTATTATTATTTACATAATTGTTTATAGTATATATGAATTGTCATGCATTGTCATGGCTTGAGCATAGACGATGACTGAATCTAGTTTTTATACTGATGAAATCAACATTACCAGATCCCAGAGAAACATGCAGAAATACAGTATAAAATCATGATTATGTAATTATCAAGATGAAAGACAGTGAGAAAAGTTTGTGCATTCTGTAAAGGTGAAGATCTGAGTCTGAACTCTGAGTAATACTTTTATGCATTTTATTTTGTATCACCCTCAAGCCTGTTCTAAATATTCACAGTACATGCAAATGAACAGTACGCCTAATAATTTGCATTTTTGTAATGATTTATTGTTTAATGAGACTTGAAAATGGCATGTTTGATGTTTTCTGTCTTAGTTTCTCACAAACGCTGGAGGTGTTTTTTGTGTTTGCATGATAAACAGGCCATTTTTCCGTCCATCTCAAAACCACGGAAAACTGGTGAAGGCTCAGGGTCTCAGTTTGGTTTGATTGTGAAGATTAAACAGACTCATTCAGGAAACCCACAGTGAGACACGAGGCGAAGACAGAAGATGAACATCGATTGTGCAGAATACAAAGACTAAGAGCTGCTCATTCAGTAATTCACCTCAAACAATGACTGGAATTTTCTTCAAGGAAAAAAGGGAGTTAATACATTAATGTAAAAATAAATCTTTGTTTTTCTTTTTCTCTTTAACATTTGTACTTTTGGTATTTTATTCTGGCAAGTTAAATCATTTATGAAGTTACTGAATTCCTGTGAATTGCGACTAAGAATTGTTTAATTGATCTTTAGTAAAGGGATTGGGTAAAACTGGTACAGGAGATAATATTCTACAATTTAGGTTTTTGTAAACACTAAAAGGAAAAAATACTGACCTAATTCACCATCCAACTGCCGGGGATCCAGGATTTGTGTTAGAGAAATAATTAAATTAACCCCTAGGATTAAGAAAAGGGTTACATTTACATATCCATTTACATGTGAGACTTTTTTGTGGACAAGAGAACAGCCTCTAAATTACACACGCTTCCACGTGAAGAGATAAGATGTGGTTTGTACAAAGCTGATGGTTTAAAATATATATATATATATCCACACAGACACAATGAGTTCATTGCAAGAGATTTATTAAAAAATTTATGAATTGATTCATTTCATTAGTAAATTAAAAGTGACTCAAAACAGATGAAAAACCACCCTATATTTTTTTGAGAGATTTATCAACACAACAGAAGGAAAGCCACTTTATTTAGCTGTTTGCTTCTGAGAAATTTTGTAATGTCTCTGCAAAGGTCTAAAACACACGTTTGATCTTCATGATGATGGATTTCATACTGTTGTTCTTCCAGGTTAACCAAACAATGCCAATGGTGCTATGGGGGGAATCTTCTGCCCATAAATACAGACCGTTGGGGTTTGCATTGTGACAGCTGTAGTACCAAAATCCCCCGAGATGATATTTGGCACAGTTATTTTCCCAGGTATCTTGGTCCTTGTCAAAAGTGGAGAACTTATGATCACTGTGACCAGATAAAGAGTCACCTGCAAGGAAGAGGAGCATCGCTGAGGATAATAACTCAAAGGAAATGTGTTTTGATGAGTATAAATTGAAGTGTCCTACCAGCTCCTCCATCAGTGAATCCTGAAACATGCAGCTGATATCCATCCATTTCACAATCCACAGAGAAGGACGAGTACTGAGCGAAAACTTTATGTCCTTCAAAGTCCTCCATATCTATTCTCAGCATGTACTTCTTCTTACGTGTCAATTGGTAGATGTTCTCCAGCCCTGTTCATACACACATATGAGGAACAAGTTCAACTGGACATGAACATCCACACAAACACACACACACACACACTATGAGGTCTTACCCAGCCAGTATTCTCCCTCCACATTTCCAAATCCTCTCTTGTACTCTTTCCACGGCCGATAGAAATTCACACTGCCGTCCATTCTCCTCTGAATCACCTGTGATGGGTTTATATAGAATATATGATTCATAATGAATGTTCTGATGTGTGTTTATGATCCAAATTCACATGCTTACCGTCCATCCTCCGTTGTCTTCATCGTTCCCACATGAGATCATGTGACAGTTAACCCTGACAGGAATGTCCGATGTTGGATAAATAGTATAAATCCCACCAAGCGTTTGTCCTGATTTATAGATGTCAGAACAGTCAACCAGCATTTCTTCATCATGACTGCATTCGCTCATCAGTACAACTGGAAGAAAAGCCACCAAAAACACTAACATCTACATGAGACAAAGAGATTAACTTTACACAGAAATGAAGGTGAAAACGTACACTTTTTGAATGAATATTAGTTATTGATGAACTTACTGCCATCTTCTCAGTCTCTGCTCAGTAAATCACAGATTCATTTGATCTAAAAAAGCAATATAAACATTTTCATAGGTCTATTTTTTAAATTGCATAGATGTCTGAATGTTCTGTGAGGTGAATGAAGATTAAAGCAGCAACTCACCGTTTGCGTTGTGCCTTGAGTGTTTGCGGATGAAAGACTGAAATACACCTTTATATCCGTCAGATTCTCTGGCTCCTCCTCTGTTTTTCAGTACATATGTACATAATGAAGCTTCACATATTGAGTACAAATTGAAAATATATCAGTCCGGCCTCATGCAAGTTTAGCATGCAGTGACAAAATAGTTTTCCTGTAAATCTGACTGAATCCAGGTGACACAGTTACAGTTACAGCTACAGTTTGTTGTAAATGTAAGTTAGATTTCATGACAATCAAGTTTGTAATAATTTTCAATAACACACACCCAATAACCATGTTATTTTTTTTATATGAAACCCATGTTTTCTATGTAGAGCCACAACAAATGTGAATTTGTGTTGTAATCCTTTCAGATGAAAAATGCCATAGATCCTGTTTTCATATTTATACCATATTATGTAACAGAACAACACAAGCAAGGGTGTAAAATGAACTCAATCTCAGGATTTACTGATGATAGGAAAACAGACAACAACAGGTGAGTATCAGATGCAAACAGATTAATGAAACCAAGTAACTTAACTTGAGATTGTATTGCAGATGGCAAACACTGATGATAGAGATAAAATGAAAACATAATGGCTGATCAGCAGAAGAGTTCAAAATTACAACATGGAAGACAAAGAAGGAGAAACACGAGGAGGTCAACAACAGGAGTTTAATATATAAGTGCTACTCGATTGCTACTGAATGATCCAGTGTGGCAATGGCCATGACAATAGCCAGTTAACACACCAACAAGAGTCCTTTTTCCCAAATATAATCACAAGCACAGTCTTGCCTGTTTGAAATCATTTTACTGCCTGAGAAGTCAAGGATTAGGTTGCTGCCATGACCCTACACTAACTGGGTCATGTTTCCTGTAATTTAAGAGCCAAACTCGCAAAAGAACAGCAATAGCTAATGACAATTACACAGAACGAAGCGTGATATCACATGTTCCGAACTCATTTTTATCAGGACACAGAATATGGGTTCAGCCTTAATCTGACAACGAAACTCATTTCAACTAGATCGCAGATGAATGTTTCATAACATATCATATTTCTCCTGCATTCAAGGTCAATTTAGATGGATGTTTTACTGTATCCAAGCATTACAACATCTAACAAATTACAAGCTGAATCCTACAGCAGTGCTGCAAATCTGAGCGACTCTGAGGCCCCTGAAGCCCCTGAAGCCCATGGTTAACTATCAGGGTCAGACTCTGATGAGTCTGTTCATTTTACAAGAGTGTTTCTTCCTGATTCACTTGATGTTTGTTTACTCCAATTATTTAACCCGTTTCTAGATGTTTAGTCAGTGTTGTGCTGGACAAAGTCTGTTTACCTCAGTTTGCAGTCCTTCCTCATGTATTGTTTCTAATGTCTGTTGTGGAGATAAACACATTCCCGCTCCTGTCTTTCCCACTGAGCTTCAAAACAGTCGACCGGCTTGATTCCATCAGACACAAATACCACATGAAAACAGAGCACAGCCATAGATGGTTCAATCATATTACTATGAATGACAGAAAGTGCAACTCGAAAATAAAAGAGCCAATCGCCAATTGGTAAAATCATGGCGTCACTGCAGTGGCGCGGCTCTGGTTGCCACAGAAATAGTCAGTGACTGGCGCCAATGTCTGCACATGCGCATTGACTGGTGTAGCCTGAAAAATAAGCGTTTTAACGCTATTTGAGCATAAGAAACTTTTATGGGACAGTTCATGTAAGATTGTGTTGTTGGTTTGAAAAATCTTAATTGTAAGTGTGGCAAGCATATTTTGAGATTGATCTTAGACTGATCCTGTGAACTTAGCCACTCAAGGAAGGCTTTAAGAACAAGCAGAATCCTCTGCCGCCTATCGCTCCCGCTTCACAGCGAGTGGGGCTCGCGTTTTGATTTCTGCAAATCAGTTTGGTCGAATGCAAAGACATGATTATTGATCGTAAGCTCAACATCCAGCTAGAAAACATACTATCTACCTTTTACTATTTGCAATAGTAAACGGAATAGCCTATCCTTCCTTTATCTGTGAAAGCTTCCAATTCTGTCTATGAGTTGACTAAATTGAAATCTTATTTTAATATCTTGGCTTTTACACTTTGTATGTTAAATTATATTTTGAGTTTACTGATTTTATTATTTTTACTGGTTTTTATTTTATTTGTACAGCACTATGGTCAACTGCTGTTGTGTTTATAGGTGTTTAATAAACACAGATACATGAGGGAAGATGTTAATGTTATTAAATAGAGAAACAAAATTATAGGCTACATTTTTTAAAGGTCTATACCTTCTAGCACATTATAAAAAGAGTAAGAAGAAGCCCTTGAGTGATATTTAATTTTATTTGCTGGGCTGTTGCTGATTTGTAAGATTATTACTGGGTAATATTGTTTAATTTATGTACATATTTTTTTGCCTCCTATGGGATTATGACGTGCGCATTGAGTTTTATTTCACAAGTATATTGTGTGCGTTTTTATACAGTGTTTGATCACATTTTTTATTTTTATTGGCGTGTAACGAAAGGGGTGGGTGGGGTTAGGGTTGCTGCGTTAGCCCAGAGCCCCACAAAGGCTTAACGCATCACTGCTGATAAGCTATTACTAAATATAATGTGGAAACTTTAATTTTCTGTAAAGCTGCTTTGCAACGATTTGCATCATGAAAAGCACAATACAAATAAACTTGAATTGAATAATAACAAAATGTCATGAGTTTGATTTACAGGGAATGAATGAATTGAACAAATGAACCAGGTATTAAATGTTGCTTTGATAAAAGTAGCTGCACAAATGTCTTATTGCTTTCTGTGTGTCGCTTAAACAACATTTACTTTGTCTAATGTTTTGTCTTGATTGAAAACAGCTCTACAGATAGATTTCATAAAAAAATTAGCCGTTCTTCTTTAACTTAAAGACCACAAAAACACTGAATCATAAACTATACTGTAAGTCATTGTCTGTAAACACAAGACAGTTCAAACACATAATTTACCCACAAGACATACTTGAGTATCTTCAGTGAGCAGTTTGGATCCTCCAGTTTGTGTTTGAGCAGCTGGACTCCTGATTGTCCTGGGTTATTGTAGCTCAGATCCAGCTCTCTCAGGTGTGAGGGGTTTGAACTCAGAGCTGAAGACAAATAACCACAGCCTTCCTCTGTTACCATACAGCCAGACAACCTACAGTTTGAAGAAAAAATGAGAGAAACAATACATTTGTCAAAGCATTAAACTAAAGCTCTTAGTTTTACCTCAGTATCTGCAGCTGACAGTTTGGACTCTTCAATCCATCAGAGAGCAGCTTCACTCCTGAATCCTGCAGGTCATTGTTGCTCAGATCCAGTTCTCTCAGAGGCGAATCTGACTTGAGGATCAAGAAAAAGGTTACACCAGCTCAACCTGCAGGAAAACTTTTAATAACAGTCTTTAATCAATCATCTGTCTTATACAGTGTGCTAAATGCCAAGCATCATCAATACTTTCCTCAGAACCTGAAGATTTCTCTCTGTATTTTCCATCAGTTGTAGAAGCTTATGGAGTCCAGATTCCTGCAGGTAATTTCCGCAGAGGTCACGCTCTCTTAGACGATGTGAGATATTCTGGAGAGCTGAGACCAGTCCATACAGCTCTCCTGGCTGAAATGACACTGGGCCAAGCTGAAGGACTACAATATCAGCATTACATTTCAGACTACAAGTTCAGACTGAAATGGAAGCGCTATTGACCTGAGTGTCTCCAGATGACAGTGTGGGCTCTTCAGTCCAGCAGAAAGCATCTTCACCACTGCCTCGATGCTGTAATTGTGACTCAGGTCCAGTTCGCTCAGAGGACAGTCCTCTAGCTGAAGAGCCACAGCCACTGTTTCACAGCACTGTTGTGTCAGTCCACAGTCTGAAAACCTGTAAAGATGTTAGCTGGTCATGAGTTTTTCCCCTTTTTTATTTTTATTTTACACACCTCCTCCCAAAAATTTTATTTTTTACAGCATATTCTGTTTTACTTTTTTCCAAAATTTAATTAGCATCTTTTCATCATATTATTTTTTATAAACATTTCCCCAAAATACTGTTTTCCTAAAAATCCTTTATTTATTTTTCCAACATATATAAATGCACTTTTGCGCGCTCAAAATATGATCTTTCGCACGCAGAATTGTGGCAGAGATCTAATCCCATACATTGATGACAACCCTAGCTGTGCATGACGGATCAAGACTGTAATACTAGAGTAGTCCACTACAGGGAGCATCAGGTTAAGATCTTATTCCTGTATATTTGTTTGTTATTCCTGTTTATATGTTTTATTCCTAACTGGTGTGTATATTTGCATGCTACAAATCAGATTTAAGATTCATAATATGTGGAAAGATATATAGCAGCTTAATCACCAAACCATATGAGCTATTGGAGCTTGGACTCCGATGACTGTGACTGCCCTTGAGTTCGTTATTTATTTGTAAAAAGGAGCTCAGAAGAGTGAGGTAAAATCCTTTGCATTGTTGACTGGGGATGTAATAATTAATAATATTAATTTGTTACATTTATATAGCGCTTTTCTGGGTACTCAAAGCGCTTTACATAGAAGGGGGGGAATCTCCTCAACCAGCACCAATGTGTGCAGCATCCATTTGGATGATGTGACGGCAGCCATATTGCACCAGAACGCCCACCACACACCAGCTTACTGGTGGAGAGGAGACAGAGTGATGAAGCCAATCAGTGTATGGGGATGATTAGGAGGCCATGATGGTCAAAGGCCAATGGGGACGTTTGGCCTGGATGCTGGGGTTACACCCCTACGCTTTTTTCGAAGGACATCCTGGGATTTTTAATGACCACGGAGAGTCATGACTTTGGTTTAACGTCTCATCCGAAGGACGGTGCTTTTGACAGTATAGTGTCCCCGTCACTACACTGGGGCGTTAGGACCCACACAGACTGCAGGGTGAGCACCCCCTGCTGGCCTCACTAACACCTCTTCCAACAGCAACCCTAGTTTTCCCAGGATGTACATACAAGGTTGATCGTAGTTGCAGACTATGCGTTTTTGTTTTCTCTTTCGCACTTTCCTGTAGATTTAAAAAATAAATAAAAAAACTGCCCCGTAGATAAAGCTCCTTGACTCAATCTATCAAAAGGATTATAAACGCTGCAAAATATGCCTTTTAAGTTAATAGAGGTAAAACAGCGCGTTTATGCATGTTTTCGATGCAGAGTGCAAATGGCTGTGCATTTATTTGTGTTTTTAACTCGATGAGAGCGAAATAAAACTGTCTGAACATGAAGCTGTGTGTGTTGTCTGTTATGCTGCCTTCACTATCGGAAATTTCCTATTTTCCACTTATGAAGTTGTAATTACGAGCTTGTCGTATTCAAGTGCTTTAATGTCGGAAAGAATAAAATGTAGCATCCCATACGGGGTGAGAAAATTATGATTAGACTACCTGCTAGATTTGCATAAATGGAACCAACTTTTTTTTTCCATTTATGCTCAAAGTAAAATCTTTTAAGACATAACTATTTTTTCCCCTTATATTTTCCTACCAGTTTTCTAGAACTGTGGAATCAAATAATTTTCCCGGTGAATCTATTGAAATCGATTGAAATGATTGTACAGAGTTTTGTTTGTTTGTTTTGTTAAATTGAGAGTACTAAATCAAACTTCAAAATCGAACTGTTCTGAGTTGAATCTTGAATTTAGTCTTTTGCATTTAATTGAATTTACCAAACTGACTATATTGAAGTTTATTGAATGAAATCTTTTGAATCTAATTTCCTCAGTTTAGTAACATTTTGAATACTATTTCTGATGATTTTAGTTGACCAAGCAAGGCAACACTAAGCTGTGCATGACAGATGAGGACTGTAATACTAGAGTCGTCCATTAGAGAGAGCATCAGGTTAAGACATTTCATACTTTAGTCCTGTATATTACATGTTGCATCAGGGTGAATTGCTAATTATTTCCTAATTTCCTTTTGAACTTTTGCATAATACAAATCAGGGGATCAAATCAGGAAAGATATATGGCAGCTTATCACCAAACCATTGGTGCTTGGACCCCGGTGATTATGAGTGCCTTTGAGTTTGTTTTTTATTTGTAAAAACTAGCCCTGAAGAGTGAGATGAAATGTTTAGCACATATTTGAACGACTCACACCTCAATTACACATCAACTATTTGTCAGAATAAAGAATGTGGTTTGTATGTTGGTTTCAAACGTGTAGCGTCAAAGACGAAAGGTTACTAACATCACTGTGAAACCACACACACACACACACACACGCACTTTGTGTAAATAGACTTAAAGAATTTATACTGAGACCTTGTGACAACTAAAGTATATCCAAAAACTTGTTAAATGAAGTTAATGTTGTACTTACGAAGTTGAATGTAAAGTTGCAGTCTTCGCTTCCTGTTCCTAGCTTCAGTCGGATTAACTATTCTTCTTCCTGTAGATGAAAGCAGTTCCCCTGGCTCAGTCTGCATTGTTGTTGTTTTTCCCCCCATCTGATGGACTGGAGTGGTGTGGATTACTGTGATGTTTTTATCAGACTCTCATTCTGACGGCACCCATTCACTGCACCAATATATCACAGCAGACACCTTCTAAAATCAGACTGGATCTACGGCATCAGACTTTAATAAACATTCTTTATTCTTTGGTATAAAAGGCACATTCAGGATGAAAGAAACAGAAAGGTGCGATACATAAAAAACAATGTTCACGCATCTCATTTCACTAAATAATATAGCATCCATTTCTCGAGTTAGCACATTAAGCATCAAGTAAACATTAGTTTGCCACACAAGCATTCCTTTGCTAGCTTTAAAATGGATTTGTTTTAATCGGTTTCTATTCTCCCATACAAATCTCTTAAGGCAACTGAATAAAAAAACAGAGAACATAAAAACAAAAGATAAAACACTTCTGTGCGGTTCACATCACGGGTAACAGATCCGTCGGCTCTGTGTTTACACTGACATCGAAGACTACGAACAAGCTCCAGCAATAAATTAGTCATCTGCAAGCAAACTATCAGATAAAAACATGCCGATCTGATTCAGATTCTGACCTGGGACGCATAACAGCTTTGCGTACAAAGTAAAAGTTAAAAAAAAAAAGTTCAAAGTGAAATAATAAAGGAATGAAATGTTTAATTTAACTAAAGCACAAAGGATCGGCCAGGACTCCTGCCAAGCGTTAAACTAGACCCATCAGATCAGGTTAAAACTATCCAAAACCAAACCATCTCTATGGAGGTTGTTAACATGAACACGTCAATAATGTCAAATCATCTCGATCGTCCTTGAGATTCTCATGCTAACAAATAAATTCAAGATATTGCATATAACTAGAGTCATATTTACTGTCCCAGAGAGCAAGAGAGCAGGTGGAAACCATTGAATCAATGTTAATGATGTTGAATTAAGATCACTTTTTCTCCCGCAATTAATGTTGAAATTTCAACAAAGCACCATTATTGTGATCAGTGTTTGCTTTAGTTGGGCTCTTGACTCTTGCTTTTCATTAAGTGAGTTATCTTTCAGTGCTTGCGATAGTGTTTCAATAGAAACAGTTGTGCATTAATAAAGAAAGAGATGTTTTAAAGTTAAGTTGGTGTGGATTATGTTTGTAATGGGTGTCAAGCTGTAATAAAGCTGAGAAATAATACTAAAAAGTGTTGATCTTTCATTACTTATGTAAACGTTTTGTTTCTCAAATGCAAAGGTAATGTGACAAAGCATAAAGAAAGATTCAGACCTCAACACTGGTGACAATCATCCAACTAATTCAGATGAATGAGTTTCCTCTCAATGATTATAGCCACCATCATCTGATCCCAATGGATCTTAGTTTTCATTACTTCAATAAATGCATTTAGCACATTGTTACTCGTGACAATGAAAACCTAACATTAAAGTACAAAGAGTCAAGAGCCCAACTAAAGCAAACACTGATCACAATAATGGTGGTTTGTTGAAAGTGCAACATTGTTTCAACATTAATGGCGGGTGCAAAAGTGATGTTGTGCACAAAGCAACTATTTTTAACATTGACTCACTTGTTGCTTGCTGTCATGGGTTGCTGCATCCAGTCAAGCATTTCAGGAACATCAGAGGTGTTCATCTCATCTAAAGTACATCATAAAGTGAATCTGATCGTTGATGGCTGTGTGTCGTCTGATGAAGCGCCACACTTCTGCTCGATGATTGTGTAGTTTCTCTGAGTGTCTCAGAGCTCGTCGCGGGCCGTGCTGTCCAGCGGAGACTGCAGCACGTCTGAGTTCTGCGCCTCGCTGCTCAGCTCCTCCTGCTCTCGGCTCTTGCGTGACCGCGCTCGGTCCCAGTCGGTGTGGACAGTCTCGTTGTCCCAGACGGTGGAGGTCTCCGTGTCGCTGATGTAGCCCGCGTCACCTGTGTAGTGTGTGGGGTAAACCAGCATGGGCTCGGCCGAAAACGCTCGCAGATCCCGCCGCTCGAAGTGAGACATGTAGTCCTCGCTGCACAGACAGAGACGGGAAACGACTTTAGTTATGGTGTTGATATACGAGATGAACAATAATACAAAACAACACACACAGAACAACAGAACGAATGAGAGCGAGACAAATATGATAGATATCTACATATCTATCATATAAACACATTCAATGAAATAACTATTCATTAAATTATTATTATTATTATTATTATTATTATTAATAATAATAATTAAATTTATCAGCAAAATAATCATCATTATAATTATTATTATAAATGTTACTGTTAATAATATAATAAACTATTATTAACAATAATAATAAAATCAACAAAATATTATTCATAACCATATTTATTATTATTAATAATAATAATAATATTACTTTTATTATTATTTATTTAATTTTAAACTAAATATATTATTATTATTATTTATAAAAATATTTTAATGTATTATTACTATGATCATCATCGTCAATAAAAAATGTCAAATATATATAAATATATATATATGAATATATAGTTTTAATGTATCATCATTAATTGATAATTTCTAACAAAATCAATTATTTCTAGTATTTATAATCACATTTTTATTTCTATTATTACATTTAACTTATTGAGAATTAATTATAAGAACTAATATATAATATATATATATATATATATATATATATATATATATATATATATATATATATATATATATATATATATGAATGTACACATTCTTATTTCACTGAAAAATGTGATGTTTAGGTTTATTATGTTTTTTTTTTGTAATTTTATTAGATTGTATGTTGTTTGATGGGTCATATGAGACTTGTTTGATCATTACTCTTTGCTCATTAGCACAACAGTAGAGAACAAAATATTTTCATATCTGATCAGAAGGATAAAACAGTAGATTAAATGATTGAACAAACAATATATGGAACCATGGATAGAAACAGGCAAAATAGTGAATAATGATACGGCTATATGAGAAGATAACTCTCTCACATGGGGTGTTTGTTGTACATGACGGGCAGAAACTCGTCCACCGGCAGCATCTTTTTGAGCGGTTCGGCCCGCAGCAGCTTCTGAGCGCCGCGCAGCGAGATTGCGTATCCCAGCGTCCAGTAGGAGTAATCCGCCTCCACCAGGTTGTGTATTCTGGGCACAGATTTCTCCGGCCGGTCCACCTGCATCCGCTTGCGGCCGATGTAACTGAGAGACAGAGACAGACAGCTGGAGTCAGGTGTCCAGCAGGGGGCGCAGTACACAGACAGACTGCTGTACTCACATCAAATCCCAGTCCAGCCGCTGAGACTCGATCTCATGCATCAGATTCTGCAGGCGACGCTTAAAGAAAACCTCGAAGCGCAGGTCGTCCTCGATCACCAGAGATGTTTTCAGCCCCCGATCCACAATCTAACACACACACACAGAACCATCATGTGCTTATACACACATACTGAGGATTTCCATCATTTAAGATACCATAAGAAAATCATTATTTAATTTTATTTAAAACCCACTAAACTCACTGAATGTATGTGTGTGTGTGTGTGTGTGTGTGTGTGTGTGTGTGTGTGTGTGTGTGTGTGTGTGTGTGTGTGTGTGTATTTAGAAAAGTATTTTTTTGAAAAATATATTAAAATATTTGTATTATTTTGAAAAATATATTAAAATATTTACTGCAAATGATATAAAAAAAATATTCAAGAAAACTAATTTGTAGTATATATCCCCTTCTAACTAAAGTAAAACATTAAGTAAACACATTGCCAATAGATATTTAAAAATATTTAAATATTTTCTAAAAAAAAAAACACTTATTTAATAATAAAATATATTCCAATATTATAAACATCACTATTGTTTATTTCTATAAAAAACTGCATTAAAACGTATTCGAACATTTTGTATAATTTTACACTTTTTTGTATTATTTTAAAATAAATATAAATATTTTCTAAAATATATATATATATTTTTATTAATCTGAATCAATTTACTTGATGAAAATGTTCAGCTTCAAGCACTGTCCTCATTTGTATCTGTTTTGTAATCATTTTATAACTTGCTGTTTACTGGTCTAGAATAATTACTTGAGAAACATGTTTACTTAATTCAGAACCACTTGAAGGCTACATAAAATAGTGTAACATTAATTAAATAATATTTACATGAACATTCAACATTTTAAACTAAGAGTGTGGACAAATGCATGATTTGTTCTGTAATATTAGTAAAAACAGTTAATTTAATGAAATGATAGCATCATGACGGCTGCCGCTCTCGCTCTCACCTCTGTCCAGATGTTGAAGTGCGACAGAAAGCAGCCCAGCTCTCCTTTAGTGAGCGGCCGGCCGTGATACGGATCGCTGTATCCAGGCATCATCTGGATCCCCAGCGCCTCGATCTGACTGACGTTCAGCGCCCTGAAACACACACACACACATGTCAGACGGTCTGTGTGCGAGCAGAGCAGGTGAGAGACGGCGTGTGTGTGTGTGTGTGTGTGTTTGAGACATACTTGCCATCTACAGCTGCGATGATCTTGCACGCGATCTCTTGTTCGTACAGAGCCCTCAGCATACGCTCTCTGCGGTCCGAACGCCTCAGCAGGTTTATCATAAACACCTGAGGAAATATAACCATTATATTATATTATGACTTTAGACAATAATATGAAAGCAAATCACATATGTAATACTATATAAACCTGATGAATATCAGAATCAGAATCAGAATCAGAACATATATGAATATATACAATAGTACAAAATATTTTATGAAATAATATCAAATTAAATAAATGTTATATATAAATAATATAATACAGAATGTCAATAAATATATTAAATAAAAACAATTGTATTTTATACTACGATACAAAATATATACAACAAGATAATAAAAATTACTACACTATTTTATACCACTTACTAAAATAATGTAATTATTTTATTAAATTAATATGATATAATATAGTACGATACTCTTTAAGATAATACTCTTTAAGCATTCCAGTATTTTATACCATTTCATAAAATGATGTAATATGGGATTAAAGTAATATAATACAATATAATATAACAATTATATTTAATACAATATAACAATTAATATAAAATAAAAATACAGAAATAATATAGAAGAAAAATACAACAAAAAAAATACAAATTAAATTATTACAAAGCTATTGTAAAATAAAATGCTTTGGATAAAAGCGTCTGCTGAATGACTAAATGTAATGTAAAACTAAAACATTTTTTTTTATTTAAATATAAATGGCTAAATTACTCTATTTTATGTTATACAATTTCATAAAATAACACAATATAAAATATTTAAAAATAATTCAATATAAAATGATAAAAAAAAATTAATATAAAAATATAAAGCATAATAAAAATACAAATTAAATATACTGCACTATAAAACAAAACCAAGTGAAATAGTTTGGTGAAAACATGACATCCTGACCTCATCAAAGCCCATTTTATCCGGCTGTTTAGGAGGAAGAGAGAGATACACAGACGGCTCTGATGGAGGATTGCGCACTGGAGACCAAACACAGCGAATGATCAAGCTCATCGTTACGCTCTTTAAGCTGAAAAACATGTGGCTCGTCATGTGACTCACCCGTAACCTCCAGCAGCGAGTGCAGGAAGCTGTCCGCCTCGTCCTGCAGGGTATTATGGGAGCGCAGGGGCACGGGGAAATACCCATAAGTCTCTCTGTTGCAGATGTACATCTGAACCTCTGCGGGAAACGATGTTAAAAGTCAAGCCAAAGCACCACACATGATGAGTGAGTGTAATCCTCTCAGCCAGAGACGCACCTGCCATGCGCGCGGAGAAGGCGAAGATGATAATGTCGTCGAAGGCCCAGCTGTAGTCGGGATGGGGCGGGAAGAAGGCCAGGTCGCGAGACGCCTCCTTCCTCAGGTCCAGCAGGAAGGTGGAGTGAACCATGGGGACGGCGAAGCAGCCCTTGCGCTCCTGCCGGCGGATCGGCATGTAGGCCGGCGTCCGCTTATAATAACCCTGTAATAACACACGCTCGCTCATCAACAACCTTTTTCCATGACTACAGCCTCCTTCAGACTGTCAGCCCAAATATGATTTTGTGCATATATGACTGTAATCCGATCTAAACGACTGACTGTCCACACTGTGTATCTAACATTACCTGTGTGTGCTGTGTTAGGCTAACTGAGACTTGTTATAGCACTTGCATATCACTGCTCTTGTGTTGATTTTGATTGCTTCTATTGTCCTCATTTGTAAGTCGATTTGGATAAAAGCATCTCCTAAATGACTAAATGTATCGCAACTGTCCAGAAGTGCTCTTTCGTTTTACGTAATGTGCATTGGTTTCTATGGCAATGTGGTTTTATTGTTATGCATATGCTAAAAACAACAATAACAGCAATACAGTTTGCAAAACAGGGGCCTGTTTCCTAAAACAAGTTTACCAAACAAGCCAGGTTTATTTCAGTTAGTCTGACTTATTGTCAGTTGATTTAGTTCAAAATCAGTCAGAATAACTGAAATAAGCCTGGCTTGTTTGGTAAACTTGTTTTAGGAAACAGGCCCCTGATGTTGTCTTACGAAATAACCATGTTGCCGTTGCGCTGGAGTATATCTCGTCTCATGAGGCAGTGGGAATGTGCGACTTTATTCTGTGCTGCCGTCTCCGCAGGATTCAAAACTCAAAGAGGTGCGTATAGCGGTCTACTAGCAGCATATCATCATTTTCTGCTTGACTTCACAACAACAAAAGCTTGTTTCTGCAAAGACATTCAGCATGCTTTTTACAGAAACTAAGCTAAATCCGATTTGACCGGTCAGACCGAAACGGATTTCCAGGAATGCAATTTAAATACATATGAATGTAGCTCGAAACTGATTTGCAAAAATCTAATTTCATGTAGTTGGTTGCTATTCAGACTATTTAAATTTGATTGGATTTCAATCAGATTTTCTGACGGAAGGCTCGTTCACACAGAAAACAATAACGGTAACCATAACGACAGAGATATAGTTTGAAAAGTAGTTCTAAATTTAATCAGCAGAACAGCAGAACAATATCAATGGAATCACTTACAGATTTTCTTTGTTAGCAGATTAACGATAAAAATACTGACAGCCAATCAGAATCCATTCTGCATTAAAGAGCTTGAGAAATTAAGGAGACAGATGATCTGGAGTGCGCAATTAGAGTAAACATCTTAATCGTCTGCTGGTGTGAACGGGACTTTAGACAAGATGACACTGTCGTCATTAAACAATGACTCTGACTATATAAAGATGCAATATTGTTGACAAAAAAGGCTAAACTAAAATATTTATAATTATAAAATTGAAATAATAAAAAAATATATATATTATTTTTTGTCAAAAAATATATATTTTTAAAATTATTATATATTATAGAAATATTCTTCAACAAGCCTGTTTGCGGTTGCCAAATATCAGGAGTTAAAACAAAACAAAAGTAACAAAATGTCCACCTTTTTGATTTACTGAATATTCCCAAGCTGTCAACTATTTGCACAAACTCTCTCTAAAAAGCACTGATGATCTGAAAACAGCAGAAATCACGTCCGCTGGAGTTTAGCGATCTTCACTGTGATATTCTGCTCAAATTAACGTGTAATTAAGGCCGTCTGTGTTCCTTCACGTGGTCGTTTGCGCTGTTTGCTGCGATTAAATCTGTGAGCAAAACTAATAAACCCAAACATCTGTTGCTTATGTGAAAGTGCAATAATTCAGAAACGTAAAAATTAATTTCTCTAATGACAACTATTTGAATTTTGTGTAATAAATTTGTGATTATCTGTTGAACCACTACGCAACATGACAAAAAAAAAGGCTGTTATCATTGACTAAACCTTGACTAAAATGCCTAGACGTTTAGTCACTAAAACCTGACTAAGAATACGGTTGACTAAGTATGATAAAAAACACATTTGACACAGGACTCAAGTGTACATGAAAAAACAGCTGTCAATTGAAGACTGAGGCAGGATCCACACGCGTTCAGTTCCTGGCTTCACACACCTGAGACGTCATGCCGCACCAGAAGTTAGAGTACGCCGCTCTGGACTCCAGCATCGGCGCCACCATCGTCTTATTCTCCTGCATCAGCTTCCATAACACATCCCGGTTAGTCAGCAGGTTATCACAGTCCACCATCTGCAAACGCCACGAGTTTGTCACGTTTATTTGACTTATTTCATAGCGACTCCCCATTACGTCATTTAATTTTAGATCTGGGAAAAAAATAATTACCCACAAAAATGGCAAGTTTTAACAGCAGTTCATTTGTGAAAAAAAAGTGCTTATTATGGAAACATTTAAATGTAGTTTTCTGACACTCAAGTAGAAGTTATTTACAATTAAATGAAAATGTATTATAGTTTAAATTTATGAGGAATGCACTTTAGAGAGAACTTGCAGAAGTACATCTTTATATGTAATTTCATGATTACTTCTGTTGTCATTAAAATATGGTTAAAGCACTGCTGAAGGTACTAACAAGCATTTATGGCAAACTAAAATACATTTAAATGTCATTTCTATTGGAACTTGTTTAAATATATTTGAAATTACATGTTTGTAGGTTGCAATTAAGTCAATTAAAAATGCATAAATCTGTTTTATTTTGAAATTGGCTCCTGAATCAGAAACACACTGTCAAAAATGGCTTTTCAAATAAATTATTACTGGAAAACACTTATTTAGAAAATCCTATTTCAGTCGTTCTACTCCTTTGTAATTATTTGTGAAATTTACTAGCAATTTCTGAGTGAAATCTACACCTACTTTTTCAGTGCAGTTTGAACTCAAGAGATGACTAAAAAAACTATTTAATTTATGTCAGTTACCAAAGATAAAACTGGTGTTTCCCCAGAAAAGATGTTTGACTTTTATACATGATTCCTCAGCGGCAGCTCGAGAGACCGTGTGTTTAATCCTATAATGGGACAGAGTATTTCAATTAAAACATATGCAGAGCAATTAAACCAGTGTGGAGCCGAATGCTGGACAGCAGGAACAGAGCTGATCACAGAGCTGCAGAAGTAAACACACTCAGAAATAACCCTATAATACTGAACAGAGCAGCTGCTAACTTTAGACGAGCAAACGACGGGACGCGGCCCGTGAAGTCGGGTCACACTGCAGTCACATTATCTGCACTGCAGGCACCATTACAGCCGTGGATGATGGTACATGACTTCAGCGAGGGCTAAAGAGACTCGTCTCAGATTTTAGACGATGTACCAGAAAGTAGTCGGCCCACATCTCCCGTGCCGTGTCGAGGGCCGCCTGGCGCAGCTTCATCACGTGCTCGTATCGCAGGTTCATCCAGTGCTTCGGGCCGCTCTCGTCCTCATATACGCTGAGAAACACACAGACAAATAAAAATAAGAGACAGAAACATTTCAGACACTGTCTGAGGTCATTTGAGCAATCACACATTGAGTTCTGTGATTGACAGAGGGGCAAGATTTACTAAACAGGGCAAATTAGCGTTAGAGCGCAATTCCATAAAAGCACAGATGGGAGGGAACTGCTGCGGGTCATTTATTAACAATGTGCGGCCATGTACTTTAATAACACAGTGATAATGTAATGACCAGCGCAATCTACCAAGAGCAGCGCAGATTAATGCCTGCTTTAAGACATGCTTTGTTGGGCGTTAAATAATGGCACAGATACCAGTAATTTGACGAACGTAAACATTAGGAAATCGAGTTGTATGATTCATTTTAATACTGTCCTCCCATAAATATTGCTTCTGAAAGGGAAACTGCTACAAATGCATATTCAATAAGGTCAGGCGCAAAAATGTGCCTTTTCAGTGCTAATTCTTCACTGCGCGTTTTTAATAAATCCTGACAGCAGTATTTTAATGTCAAAAAGTGGTTTCTACTGGTGCAAGCTGTTAGTAAATCTGGCCATAAATTAGATGTACATTAAAATGCAATGGATACATAAAATTACATAACATTCACTACAATTAGTATGTTTTTTTTGTTGTTATTTCTATGAAAAAAATGCTTTTTTTGGGCCAAGGCAAGATTAGTTGGGGTCATAAATTAACATGAATGTAAAAACTAATAAAATATACTATTTAAATATTTTTTAAATATATTTACCATGCATGTATTTTATGTATCTATTATCATTATTATTAATGACGTTTTTGTATTTTTTGAAAATAATAAGATCATTTTTTTATTTTATTTATTTTGAGGTCAATAGAACAAAATTCTGATTTCTGTATTTTCTAATGCAAGAACAGAAACAGAGCAGACAGTGATCTTGTCAGAGACGTGTGTGCAAATTTAGGTTTGTGTTCACATGAGTTCAGCTTGAGGTTCAGATGTAGTTTAAGGTCAGCCTCACCTGGGCTCCTCCTGAGGTCTCCACTCCACATAATGATAGAAGTTCTGGACGTTTACGAGCCATTCGCGCAGGATTGCGGTGGTATTGTCTGAATTATGATCTGTGGCCACCCTGAAGACAGAGAGATCATCTGAAAACAGTTCAACATCTGAAACAGACATGTACAAGACGGCCGCTTCTCCAAACATGAATGACAAAATAGAAAGCAAATGACTATAATTAGAGCTTTTTAATTGAGTTTGCTCTCAGTGCTGTAAAATCACCCCATATTTAACTGCACTACACAACCTTTGGAAAAGCAAGCTTGTCTTTAGCGTTTGGCTGCAGAAGGAGCACGAGAACCAGAGCCCTTCACAGACAGACATGCAGCTGCTACAAAATGTGTTAATGAAGAAAATGAGTGATTCACTCACACAGTTGCCAGTGTTGGAGAAAGCTCAAAAGTAATGCATTACAGTATTGCTTTGCTTCATAAAAAGCATGTTACGTTTGCATTACTTTCTGTCACTGGTGCTGGGCTTGATTATTTCTTTTTAATAACAAAAAAACCCCAAAAGTTATATTTTTGGCAACTGTAAAGGCCCTTTCACAACAAAAGTGAAATGAATAAGCCTCAGGCTGAAGGAAGTGCCTCTGCACCTCACTGCCTGTTTCGTGTGTGTTCAGGTGAGTTCAGCAGAGGGTCCTGGGGAAATCAAGGCAGTTTATCACTGAGATCATATACAGGCTGTCTATGGGAGATCAGGGTTTAGCTGTGTACAGACGGCCTCCAGGTGCACAATCTCATATCACACACACACACACACACACACACACACAGAGAGAGAGAGAGAAGCTTCTGAAAGTTCCTCAGGTGAATTCCATTCCTCTTTTTTTCCAGTCTTGATCAGATCTGACACACCATCTCCATCAGGATTGTGTTTGATCTACAGGTCTGAATACTTCCATTATTTGCACTAAACTTGCGAAGACAATACTTACTAGCACTAGTGTTCATAATTAGGTTTAGAGATCTGAAGAAACACTAGAAAGCTTCAAAAAACAAATACATTTTTGTTAATAATGTGATCTTTTGGTTTGCATCCAAAATGATAATATATGCACTATATGCAGAACAAACATTACTTTTCTTTGAGTTTCCAACAAAAATAACTAATATTATATTATATTATATTATATTATATTAACAATGGTATATGTATACTTTGGTGTCAAAAAATACATTTAAAAGAAATGAATACTATTATTTGGCAAGGATGCATTCAATTGATCAAAAGTGATAGTACAGAGACATTTATAATGTTACAAAAGATGTCTGTTTCAAATAGCACTGTTCTTTACAACTTAAAATAAAAATGTATCAGTCTCCACACACTACTGATACTAAAAACGTTCACTAATTTGATGGATTCAGCTTTGCATTTCCAGAATAAATGACATTTTCAAATATTTTCAAATCGCATTATATTATATATATATATTATAATTGTATTGTCATAATATTTCACAGGATGTTTTTACTTCTTTACCCTGGATGAGCATATTAAATATATATCTTACCAAGCCCTAAACTTTTAAGTTTTTATTATAATTACAGATTATTATATGTAATTATGGTGATAAAATGGCGATTAAACATCGTTGAGTGTAAAATTACATCTATAATGTGGCTGGCTGATTCATAGAGAGTCATCAAAAGAGAGCGCTCATTCAATAATTAAAGCCATTAAGACACAGGAGAAAAAGGCGCCAAACCACACGCCAAACCGCCACTGGGAGAACCAATCACACGGCTGCGGGTACGACAACGCCCATCCCACAGTATAACAGTACAAATGAAAGCAGATGAGAACCCCACTGGAGATGTTGATCATTTGATGTGCGTGTGCTGATGCTGATGCTCAGATCTGCCAAGATGTTCATCAGTTCATCAAAGACTTTCTTAAATACAGTTCCGTTTCAGTTTGCTAAAGCGCTAGCCAGCGCTGAACCCGTCCAACGGCTTCTGGGAGTCTCGGACCGCATGTGGTTTGGTTCTGGTCTGTTTGTGGCAGCGACACAAACCCCGGCGGTTCGACTACACGCTGAGAGCGAGGCTTCAGGTCTGAATGCTGCTGTGACTCTGAACTGAATGAAACGAGGCTGATACGATGTCAAAATACATGCCATGGCTACAAGCCAATCTGTGCAGATGCTATTTTAAACTACTCAACAATTAGACATTCACATTAAAGGAAGAGTTCACCCACAATTTCCATCTGTCTAGTGGAACTGTGTGCAAATTCTACCGGGCTATGACTGAATCGGTCCTGTGTTCTTTATTTACTGTTTGGTACAGCTCTGCTACTCAGAGGGGTAAGTTTAGGCTTCAGAGAATAGTTAGAATGGCAGAACGCATTATTGGGACTGGTCTACCTTCCCTGTCAAGGGTTAAGGCCCTGATATACTTCAAACGAAATCGAAGAGCGAACTGATATGACGTCATTTTGAGTTCGTTTTGGCAGTTTGATACAGCTCACCAAAGCAAACTTTCTGGGGGAGTTTTTTTGGCTCCTAAACATCTATGAGCTACCATTGGTCCGTGGCGATTACGCAAATGACGTGCAATTTTTTTTTTCCTGGTTTGTTTCTCATTCAACAAAGGTCAGGCAGGAGAACAACATCTCCAAGTCACTAGCTAAACACACTGTGTCGAATAGCTGAGCTGCCACAAATATATCCGCACCAGTACAATCACTCCCGCGGGGAGACTTTAAAGATTCAGAGGAAGCATTTAATTCCTAGAAAGAAATCGCATCGAAAACAGTACCGTCGCTCAGTTTTTTCGAACTTCTTTTTACCCCCAAACGAAGAACAAAAACGAACTTTGTTTGAAGTATATCAGGGCCTTTAAGAAACGGGCTCTGATGATTGGCCGTAATCCTTTTACATCCTGCATTCAATCTTTTCAGACTTTTTTACCTTCTGGAAGGCGTTATAGTCTTGTTAAAACAAGAACTCCTAGATTTCAGAATAGCTTTTTTCCAGTAGTCACAAAAATGATAAATTCTACTATGTAACTTTGTAATATTGTAACAATAACAACCAGAATCACTGACAGAAAGAGAAACACAAGAACAACAACTAACTGAAATCAACTGAAAAAAAAAACATTAAATCTCAAGATCTAAACAACCCCACAAACAGCAAAACCAGCTCCACTTATTAATGAAGTCAGGGAAGTTGTGGCCTAATGGTTAGAGAGTCGGCCTCGTAACCCAAAGGTTGTGGGTTCGAGTCTCGGGCCGGCAGGGATTGTAGGTGGGGGGAGTGAATGTCCAGCGCTCTCTCCACCCTCAATACCACGACTGAGGTGCCCTTGAGCAAGACACCGAACCCCCAACTGCTCCCCGGGCGCTGCAGCATAAATGGCTGCCCACTGCTATGTGCGTGCGTGTGTGTACGTGTACGGGTGGATGGGTTAAATGCAGAGCACTAATTATGAGTATGGGTCACCATACTTGGCTGTATGTCACTTTCACTTCACGTTACTTAATAACCAGACTGACTTTAGTTCTGTCAGACATCTACAGAAGATCTTATTGAGAATTAACTAAGGTTTAGATGTTGATTTATTTTCATTTGAAGTAACCATGTTTGAGATCAGTATCTGCTTTAGTTGAGCTCTTGACCCATGTCTTCAACGCTCTTGATGTTACAACTCTGAGTGAGAACCGCTTCAGAGGGAACTGTACTAATCATTCAAACTGATTCGCGAACCGATTCACTGGTTTGATCGAGCCTTCGAACAGAATTGACTCAAAAGAATGAATCATTCGAGAACGGGCATCGCTCATTGCCCAGAAAAAAAGTAGACGCGTTTAGAATAAATTGAAGGATTTTTTACTTGTATTGCATTAAGATAAAGTAACGAGAGGAGCGTCGCCCACAGCAACGAAGTAAAAGTACCGTTTTTCACCAAAAATTTACTTTAGTAAGAGTAAAAGTACCCATTTTTAATATACTCTAAAAGTATTAGTTACCCCAAAAATGTACTCAAGTAAATGTAACTCGTTACTACCCACCTCTGATAACTAGACGGGGAGAATTCTCAGTTTTGGGTGAAATATGTTGTTTTATCATGCAAAACAAAACTTCTTTTTCGTATCTTTCATTTGGTCTGATTGTTTGTAATCAAATGCATTTTTCATGTGTTTTGTGTCAGAATATGTTTCTTAAGTATTTGCTGAAGAATGGGAGTACTAAATATTAAAGTATTTAATGAAGAAAAAGAAACTCTGCTCTAAGTAAATCGAAATCAATAAGTAGTTCACAATTCGATTATTAAAGATGTCTTCTCTAGTTTATGGCATGCATGTTTTATGAGGTCATAACGTCTCTCAGAAGGTGTTTCGGACACCGCGGGGAAAGTGTTCAGCTCACTGACTCATTCACGCAGGAAACTCATGCATGTGTTGTTTTGTTTTCGCACAAATTCCATCACCGCGCGCGACACGTCGGCTGATCAGATCCGGGGGGAAAGGGGGCAGAGCCGATCGAGGGGCATGAAGGGGGTGTCTGTCTGCCCTGGACACGTCTATACTCGCTCATTTCCCCTTCCACGCACACAGGTCACATCAGGAACCGAGTCCTGCTCTCGTTTCCAAACAGAGATAAATCACAAATCACATCTCTAAAGACTCGCGCGAGCACAGCTGGTGTTATAGTTTAATTCACTCAGCACACACACACAAACGCCTCTGTAGTTTGTGTATCAAGCCTTCAGTCACTGTGTTACAGTTAAAAACGTAACGCAACAGTCCAGCGCAGGACGCGCATCTGTCAGACGCGTAACTGCGCAGAACATCATTCTGATAAATCACGGCAAACAGTCCGGTCCGCCGGGACTCACCATACAGCCATGCGGTCTTTGGGGTAGTTGAGGCGGTCGATGGCTCCGAGGACGTGCGGCAGAGAGTGCGCCGAGTTGCGGCACACCAGCGCGAGCAGCACTCGCGGCGCGAGCAGCGCGGACTCCGGGCTCCAGCGCTCCTCCGGGAAATAACCGCGCGCCGGACCGGTCCAGAGCAGCAGCACAAAGACACACAGCAGATGCATGGCTGGAGAACGAGAGAATTTCAGAAATAGCGGAAGGTCAGGCAGAAAAGAGGAACGGCGAGGCTGACGCGAACAGTGAGAATCGGAGATTTATTGCCAACCCAGCCGACGGAAATACGGTGCGACTCTATGTGGTCCCTGGAGGAGATTTAAAGGGAATGGCCTCTTACTAAAAAAGAGAAAGATTGCGGTACAAAAAAGTCAGAAACATACAGCACTCTCAATCATCTGGTAAATGACAGAGAGATAATAATAATACACGGTAATTAAACTGTACAGAGTGTAATTAAACTCCACACTCGGGCGTGTTCGCTTGTGTCGCGGCCCCTTTAAGAAAAGCAGCTGGCTCGGTTGGAATCTGCTGGAAAGTTTTGTGGGTGTGGCTAACGCACACTTACACGTGACAATACAAGTGTTCTACAGTATGGAGTCTCATCAGCAGACCAGAAGAGTATAAATATACATGTATTATTAGAATAGTGAAGAAAAATATGGCAGTGGGACAAACGGTGGATCTGAAACAACGCGAACCAGTTCACAGTTTTGAAGCGCTCGCTTTGGACATCTGCTGGTCAAAGTCATGCAGCCTAAAAGCAAAGAGATGGTCCTCACTCAACTCCTCCCACCTTACATATACCTAAACCCACCCATCTCCACCCCCTGATCCCTAAACCCACCCATCTCCACCCCCTGATCCCTAAACCCACCCATCTCCACCCCCTGATCCCTAAACCCACCCATCTCCATCCCCTAGATGTGGATCCAACCCCGCCCCCTGGATCTTGTGTTCTGCAGTGAGGGGCTACTGTACTCGAGTCCAGATCAGCTACACACTTTTTTGTATGCACAATATGATACGGAAATTACCAATATAATGTAATACTGAAAACGATAACTCTACCCCAATCCTAACTGTCACACAAACATGTTGACATTTTGTTTTTACTGTTATATTTTAAATGTTCTTATTGTAAAAAAAAAAATTCTGTGTATGAATATTACTAATACGTTGCCAGTATAAACAAGATTGTAGCATTTGTGCCATGCAGATTTGAATGTGAATCAGAGAGGATCATCAGTGCCCTGTAGTTCAGGTAAATCAATGTTTTAATGATTCTTTCCGACCTTCTTTTTCTTCCAATGAAAGTTTGAGATGTCTATTCCTCATACAAAGGCTGTACTGAGATTAGGAAGTCAGATTTGTTCTCAGAGAAATCTTTATTCAGTTTAATTTCTCTAAATGGCTCTTGAGGATGAGCTGTCTTGTCCTGTGTGTACTGAACTCTTCAGAGATCCGGTGTTATTGAGCTGTGGACACAGTTTCTGCCGTCAGTGCATTAATGATCACTGGACATCCAGCAAATCCAGAAACTTTCCCGTCTGTCGACAGGTGTCCCCACAGGAACCGCTGTCCAACCTGTGCTTGAGAAACACCTGAGTCTTACCTGAGAGAGCAAAGCACGAGGAAAGATAGGGATGAAGAACGCGAGTGCCAGATGCATGGAGAAAACTCGAGCTGTTCTGTCAAACAGATGAGCAGGTTTTATGTTCAGAATGTAAGAAACACGAGCATGCAAGACATAAAACACAACCGCTACAACGAGCTGTCCATGTAAATCTATGGGATTTTTTTTTTTTTCAAGTTTAGATTGTAATTTTTGGGAAAGCTGTATGTTTTTCAAACCAACATAATTAGGCAAAATAATCTGCTAATTCAGATACACATGCAATACACATGCATAATTTGCCCCCCAGTCTCAAGTTCAGCAGACAGAGAGAAGAATCAAGGAGGAGTTTAAGAAACTCCATCAGTTCCTGAAAAAGGAGGAGAGTAGGATAGCAGCTCTAAATGAAGAAGAGAAACAAAAGAGAGCAAAGATACACTCGCTCTCAGACAGACTGCAGGAGGTGGAGGAGCGAATGAAGGAGGATGACATCACATTTCTTCAGGTTGGGAGAGCAGAAACATCACATACTCACACGTTGTGTGTTGGTTACATTTTATTTAGCATCTCATTGTGCATTCTTGCAGAATTATAACAGCACTATGAACATTTATTGATGTTTCTAAACATCTGGACAACTTGAAGTACCAAGTTTGGGATAATATGAAGGACATGATGAGATGGATGTATGTACAGTTTCCTGAGCACTCAGACAAGGTTCAGAATAAACACGAATCCTGAAGTAGTACAAGTGATGAAGTAGTACCATTTAAATATACCGTCCCGCTACGTGTCGTTCCAGTCCCAGCTAAAATCACTCTGGCCGGTGAACAGGTTGAGCAGAATCTGTCTAGTATTTACATAAACACTGTCGGTTATGTCTTAAGTGACTATAAACTTTTGAAAAAGAAATAAATTTCAACATACTGGGTTTATATTTTAGGTCTTAAAGTGACAGAATCCTAATTTAGGCCAACCTGCTGCTGTCAGTAGTGTTAATCAAACAACAAAAGACAGAGAAAATCATATACTCTTCTTGATTAAATCACTTTAATACCTTTCATAAGAATCAATTTATATTCAGTTCATACAGAGAGGACTATGCATTGTTTTGTTTTTACATTTTGGTTACTCGAAAAATTATGAAAATACACAAATGCACAAATTTCCTGCGCCTTCCAAAGGTTATATAGGCCTTAAAAGTCTTAAATCAACAGCACCATCAAATATTGGTGATTGCTTCTTAAGTCATCCATCTAAAGATCTTACTAGTTACAATTTCCTTTCATGTGTCATGTCTGTCTGTCTTGAATGATAGAATCACCAATAAGGCTGTAACCCAACAACAGATCTCAATCAAGCCTTTATACACTCTAAAAAATTGTGCTGGCTTAAAAAAGTGCCGCATCAATATTTTAGAGTTATGGCAACTTATAATAAAATTATGTATTAACCAAACAGACTAAATTTTATTGAGTTACTTTCAACTTATTTTTTTTAAGAAAATCACAGAAATTTCCCAGCGGGCACCTTGATAGCAATTTCAAAGTCAAATGTTCGTCAAGACTTGATTAAGATGCTGTATAACATCTTTTTAAGGTGAAAATATGAAGTTAATACTTACACTGAAATTGTTTTAATGTGTATGTGTTTGACATTGTTTACATCAAATCAAGACGTCAAATTGATGTCATATGTACATCACATTGACATCAATGAACTTTGCCCAGTGGGACTCATGGCATTAAAAACCTATACCTTCAGCATTTCTTCTCCCATGAGTCCACATGATCATACTCAAGCTTTACTCTCACTAATCTCTATTTAATCTAACATCCCTATAAACATTAATCAAAAAAATAAATTAAAAATACAAATGTCTTGTGTAACAGGGTTGTCTCTGCGTTGTGTTGTGTAGAACTCACGATGGACACCATTTCACGAGTTAGGATAAACTTTTATTATTTTATATATTAGAAATGCCTTGAACAGTGTTGCTAAGCCAATCTCTCTCAGCTGGCGTGAATCTAAAATCACTACTGGTTACATAAACTTGCTAATGAACAGTTATACAAAAATAACACTTCATTTGAAATAAAAGGTGCAAAAGTTGTTGGTGATCAGATTCAGCAATCACACTCACGTTATGTTCTATAATGCAGGCATGTAAATGAAATGTAGTGGCACAAACAAGCAGAATATAATCTTTCTAAACGTGTACATTTCGGTATTAAACTATAGAATGCTTGAACAATTAATACAATATATTTTTCTCATGGATCATTCACTCTCCATTCTCTCTCTTGGCTGGCATGAATCTAAATGACTGGAATAAGTTCATTACACATCAAGATCTGGGTGGAGAGAGCAGGTCGAATATGAGTAAAGAGCCATACATGAAAATAAGTTTTGACTCTCTCACACATATACACAAAGTCCTTGAATGCGGACCCACACACCTTGATTGCACATACTGTATTACAATGCTTTATAAGTGAATAGCTTGTGAAAACCGATTTGGTAAAAGTTTAGATGCATGTAAGCTAAACACTAATAGGCTAAGAGGAATAACACTTCAAATTTGTTCGCTAATAAGTTTTTTTAATGCACAATAATTGTAATGCATTTTATTGGGTAATGTGCAATGTTCCTGCAGTTATCAGGCTTTTTAGTGTGTAACAACTGTAGTATATTTTTCTTGGGTAATGTGCAATTTCTATTTATTTTTTATTTTTTGTGTACTTAGGTGGATATGTCTGTGTGCATGGATTGAATTATGGTTGCTGCTGTAACAATATAATTTCCTGTGAAGGATTAATAAAGTATTGTTTCTTACAGCAGGTTACTGAATTTTGCATAGAGACAATGATGATTCAAACACCCTGAATCCAGCGTAGAGAGGTTCAGTGAATGTAATGTTGAATGTGTGTAAGTGTGTGAGTGTGTGTGTGTCAGAGACGCTGTAGAAGGACAGAGAGCCGGCTGGCCAGTCCAGATACACTCCTACTCTATTAGAGGGTGAAAGGGCAGGAATGTCAGTGTTCTTATTATTGTGCCAGACATGGAATCCGTTAGAAGTGCAGAAGAGACTCCAGGATTTGTCATTGTATCCAAACCAACAGTCAGTCCCTCCTTTCCTGTTGATTCCTTTATATGACACTGATATATCAGCCCACTTCTTCCCACTCCATTCAACCTCCCAGTAACAGCGTCCAGTCAGACTCTCTCGACACAGAACCTGCTCATAGTTCTCAAATCGCTCTGGATGATCAGGATACGACTGGGGCTCTTCAACATGGGTCACGTTCCTGTTGTCTTCAGACAGACGGAGATTATTATGTGCTGTGTTTGGATCCAGTGTGAGATCACAGGCATCTGAACACAAGAAGAGAGAATTACATGAATGATGTGAATCATTTAAGTGTGTGTGTGTGTGTGTGTGTGTGTGTGTGCACCTGGTATTCATCACGTCCTGGGGACCAAATGTCCCCACAAGGATAGTAATACCAGTAAATCTTAATCTTGTGGGGACATTTTTTGGTCCCCATGAGGAAACAAGCTTATAAATCATACAGCATAAAGTTTTTTGAAAATCTAAAAATGCAGCATGTTTCCTGTGAGGGCTAAGTTTAGGTGTAGGGTTGGTGTAGGGCAATAGCACATACAGATTGTACAGTATAAAAACCATTACGCCTATGGGATGTCCCCATAAAACATGGAAACCCAACATGTGTGTGTGTGTGTGTGTGTGTGTGTGTGTGTGTGTGTGTGTGTGTGTGTGTGTGTGTGTGTGTGTGTGTGAGAGAGATAAAATATCTACATTTTCTCAGTCCTGGTGTGATTCTGAAAAGGTCTCTGTGGTCCAAACTAAAAAAAATACACAAATAAATCACAAATGAAAAAAGTTTAATTATTAAAAGGCTGATTATGTTGAACTTCACAACATAATAAACAAGTCCAATCATAAACATAATATTTCCTGCTGAAATGGCAAAGGCACTTTATTGTTGACTAGAAGATTAAGTAAGGAATAATGTACATTCAGCCAGTTGTTATCACAGAATAAAACCTGACAGGGTGATGAGGACCCAGACATGAAGCCGAGGGGTCTTGATTAAACGAAAAGATTTTATTTTGCGATAACAACAAGCTGGATGTACATTATCCAGCTTATAACACAGCTACTTCACACATAGGTAAATTAATTGGCCGCAAAATATTGATTTCATTCTAAATATTTTATCTCACTGAACGCAAAGCTTCCATGAAGAAAGCCGTTGTTATCAAATGGCAAGTTCAAACTAGATGGACATTTAAGGGATACGGTACAGTCATACCACATTATTACACAGCTTTTTACCACAAAACGTGCAAGAGATATTGATTTGAGATGAAATCGT
The DNA here is from genome assembly GCF_936440315.1 of Barbus barbus. Lineage (NCBI taxonomy): Eukaryota > Metazoa > Chordata > Actinopteri > Cypriniformes > Cyprinidae > Barbus > Barbus barbus. The sequence continues at coordinate 1,184,092 of NC_136736.1, read as the reverse complement.
TTTAAAATATTACCTGTTTATTATTTTACAATCTAGATTAGAGTGTATAAAACAATCGTTATTGCTATAAGATGAACACAGCAACAAAATTACAGAACAGTTATTACTGAAGTCTGATTTCATTTTTAATATAATCGATAACTATGACAGAGATGTGAGATTATTTAGCTCACCAAATGCAAATCAAAGGACAGCTACCCAAGTGAGTCTGTGTTATCAGTTTGTGAAATAGCAAACCACTAAATGGCACAATTGACCAATCAGAATCAAATATTCCGGAGAGCTGTGTAATAATAATTCTTATCAATCTGTATTTTTGTTTTATTTTAATCTGGAGGGCCGGTGTCCAGCAGAGTTTAGCTCCAACGCTATTCAAACACACCTGAAGCAGCTAATCAAGGTCTTACTGGGTATACTTCAAACTTCCAGGCAGGTGTGTTGAGGCAAACTCTGCAGGACACCGGCCCTCCAGGATCAAGTTTGGTGACCCCTGCCATAGAGTGAACTGATTTAAAAGGAAAGTCCCACCCCTGACTGCCCCACTCACTTGAGTATCTTCAGTGAGCAGTTTGGATCCTCCTGTTTGTGTTTGAGCAGCTGGACTCCTGAATCTCCTGGGTGATTGTAGCTCAGATCCAGCTCTCTCAGGTGTGAGGGGTTTGAACTCAGAGCTGAAGACAAATAACCACAGCCTTCCTCTGTTACCATACAGCCAGACAACCTACAGACACACAGAGAGACACAGAACAACCAAATTACAGCACAACTGAAACTGCTTCCTCTTTACTCCACATAAGACATGTACATCATTAACTCCAAGTTGGTGTTTTACCACAACCTTATCATTTACACTGCTACAACTAGGATTTTCATTATCAACATGGTTAAATTACTCTTAACATTCACTTCTAGTCCAATGTCCTTATTACAATGTCCTATAATAATAAGATATTGGTGAAACAGATTTGGCACATGCTCCAGTGCCTATTTGTGTTTGTGCTCTGAAGAGCATCAACAGTTTCAATTTATAATGTGTTTTTGCAGTGTTTAGCAAAGTAGCCAATCATATCTTTTCATCTTTTTAATGCAAAGGCCAACCAGAGGTGTTTAAGTTAGTCAGAATGCACCCACTTCTCTAAACGTCTGAGTTTTTGTTCAGTGTCGTGTTCTACACACTCCAGAATTTTGTCATTACAACAAAATAAGGACACAGTGTAAATACAAGATCTAATGCAATGACTGACATAGTGATAATCATAGCCAGGGACGGGACAAAAATATATATCAAAACAGATGTGCATTAAGCAATATAAAGACTAATATATTAATAGAAAAATATTCAATGTTTTGTATCAAATTATTTTTGAAATGCTGTTGCAATTATTTGTAAAAGTAAGGATTTGTAAATCTCTCACTGTATATTGCCATTTTTTTATGGTTGTGCTTAGGAGCTGTTTCTTAAGCCCAGCTCACACTGTGTGATTTTGGCCACAATTTGGTCATCTGAGACAAAATTTCTTCCTATAATCAAAAAGATTCCTATAATCCTAGGCTAAAATCTGTAATCTTTGATTGTTGGTTTGACATGTTCACCGATAGCCAATTAATGGCCGTTGCGATCAAATTTGTCAGAAGATTTGGCGCACAGTCCTGCAATGTGACTACCCCTACAATGAATATCAAACTGTCTCCGTTTTTCAAGACAAGCTATGAGCAGAATTAATACTAGAGAATTATTCTATCAGCCATAAACTCTGGCGCTCCCGTCCTCCGCTCACGAAATTCATCTGATATGTTGCCTATTCTATATAAACACTGGTTGCGCCGCTGTTTTCATGTGGGTGTGTAGAGCTGCATACACTATTCTTCTTAAATACGCCGGTATTGCCGTTGTTTATATACTTTTCATGATAGCCAACATTTCGGTCCCACGTGCAATGCAGCTCGCGGTCTCTGGACGTGTATGGGTTGATAATGTAAAACTCTGGACAAGTTTTCTTGCGCGCACCCGTTTTTAACTCGTCTTGACTGTCGTATAGTCTGACATTAATGACAACTGAGATCCCACTGTGTGACATGATCATCATATTCGTACAGTCTGACGAGTACAATCCTAACGGACTTTTAAAAAAATTGCACAGTGTGAGCCCGGCTTTATACATTACATCTGTACTTTACTAGAGCATCTAAGAAGCTCCCTCTGTGACTCAAGAATAGGTCAAAAGGGTCTGTACTTGCATTTTAAACAATTCTAAAACACCAGAAAAAAATCTAGTCAGACAGAAATGTTCCATTTGCTTTCCATTCATCCATTTGATTTAAACGAAAAAAGCACAATATACACAAATAATACTTAAAAAAAACTTTAACGCACCTCAGTATCTCCAGCTGACAGTTTTGACTCTTCAGTCCATCAGAGAGCAGTTTCACTCCTGAATCACGCAGGTCATTGTTACTCAGGTCCAGCTCTCTCAGGACAGAGTTTGGGGATTGAAGAGCTGATGATACAATTTCACAGGACTGAGCAGTGAGATTACAGCCAGGAAATCTGAAAGAAAATATGAAACAAAAGAGTTTCATGGCAGTTGCAATAGGTTATTAATGGTCAATTATAGTTTTGAAAACAGAAACAGAATTGAATCTAATAAAAAAAAAAAAAGAGAATTTAGTACATATACAAGTATTACATAGATTAATGAATACTGTTACATATTAAAACATATATAGGGCCCTATGATTTCCGCGATGCAGAAAACGTGGACGAAATCGCAGAATCCTGTCATAAAAACGGAATTTACAGTTTAACGCGGAATGTCACGGAATTTGTCAAAGTTTGGATGAATGAATCAAAAGTAGGTCATTACACTTAAATCAAATCGCGATATGGACTAGTATCTGTAAATATTAAGCGTAAAAGTCGATTTAAATATGAATCCTGCATGTTCTGCGCATCTCTGTGTGAATGGAGCAGATATGTGGTTTTGTAAATAGCGCGCGTGGCGCTCGCAGTGATTTCAGCGTCTGCCATCTCAATGAGGACATAAATACATGAACAACATCTTCAAAACTGTTCTGAGAGGCACTTTACGACTACAAGCATTTTACCATTTCATTTGAGTAAAACTAGCGTCATATCATATACACACAGAACTTGAAAGGTATTCACGGCAACCTGTCAAAATAAAGGTTTGGTTTAACTTATTAAAGACATTGTGCCAGAAATAGGCTATATTACTATTATTTAGTAGAACGTACGTAATACTACTACTGCTACTTACTACTACTACTACTACTACTGTTGAAAAATAATACAACTTTTTTTTTATTTTTAAAGAAATAATCACAGAATACTTAAAATGTATTAATAAATCCCCTTAATTAAAATGTTTAGTTTTCATTAATCAAAATATAAATTAAATCAATGATTTATGCCTTCATCTGATAACCAGTAAAATTTAAATACACAACACAGCATTTCTGAGGGGGAAAACATTTCATAAGGCTATTGTAAGAATAAATATAAAATAGTTTTTATGCATATAATTAGAAATTAATAATTAGCAAATAATTAGACATGCTAAAACACAAAATTTGGTAACAATAAAACATAAGGTGAGAAATAAATAAAACATTTAATACGGCCCTATGTAATTTTTGTTAAATTAATTAATGTTAAATTGTATAAGTTTCATGATTTTAATTAATTAGACATGCTTTTTAATTAATAACACTTCATTTGACCATTAAAAAGGAGTCCAGAAAAAAACCGAATCCAGAAAAATTCAAAAGGAAAAAAATTAATTGAGAAAAAAAGGAATTTGGGAAAAAATAAAATGGATTTCATAGGGCCCTACATATGTTATTTAATATTATTATTTAAGACATTCCTGCCTGGTTTGTAATTTGTGATAAATGAGTCCAAATAGCCTGATTTTGGAAAGCAACACTATATTATGTTGGTCACTCGGTTTCTATTTCTGCAACATAACACAGGGTAGCCCCACCCACACTGAAATTTTATTTGACCAAATAGTCCTTAAGAATATTAATCATTATCTATCAAAAAAGTGGCTGATAATGGAAGCTGAGTAACTCTGAAGACCTTGATTAGTTTGCTCAGTTGTTTTTGATGGTTGGAACCTATTGCCCTCCAGAGCCAGACTTTAGCAACGATGCTTTAGATCCTTGGTTCAATATTTTTATTCCTAGTTGGTGATATCTAGCCATTTATAAATATTTAACTTTTCCCTCCTTTATTCTTTCTTTTGAACTAACTTGTGCCAAAAAATAAAAACACAGGTGATTTATTTCTTAGCAGAACAATAAACTTTTCACACAGTTATACTGTATAAGTAACATATAATCTTTTAACAAGGTACACACTCACAGAGCTTTTCTGCAGTTGATCACAGCTGGTATCAGTCTTCTTCTTCCCTCATCTGATGTGTTGTATTTCTTAAGGTCCAGCTCATCCAGCGGCTCCTCTGACATCTGAAGCATGTAGGCGATTGTTGAGCAGTGAGCAGCAGAGAGTTTCTTCTCTGAGTGTTTGTCTGATTTCACAAACTCCTGAATCTCTTTGGACAGAGTCTGATCTTTCACTTCCAGCAGACAGAGGAATAGATTGATGGATCTTTCAGTGGAGAGTCCATGTCCATCTTTGATCTTCTCTTTAATGTACTGTGTGGTTCTCCTGATGCTCTCTGAGCTGTTCTCGGTGTGTATCAGTAGATCCTGTAAGAGTCTCTGATTGGACTCCAGTGAGACGCCCAACAGGAACCGCAGGAACAGATCCAGCTGGCAATTCTCACTCTCAAGGGCTTTATCTACTGCACCTTTAAGCAAATTTTCTACTGAAGCAAAATTCTTCAGTTCCTCCATAGTTGTAGTCACATGGTAATAAAACACACGGAAAGCAGCAAGAAACTCCTGAACACTCAGATGAATGAAGCTGTAGACTTTCCTCTGATGAATCACAGATTCCTCCTTAAAGATCTCAGTGCAAATCCCAGAATACACAGAGGCTTCAGTGACATCTATGCCGCTCTCAATCAGGTCCTCCTCATAGAACATCACATTACCCTTCATCAGCTGTTTGAAAGCCACTTCAGCAAGTTTCACAATCACTTCTCTGTTGGACTGCAGGAGTTTCTCTGGATCTCTGTCTTCATACTTCTGGTTCCTCATGTTGATCTGAATCAGCAGGAAGTGGATGAACATTTCAGTCAGCGTTTGAGGGATTTCTGCACTCAGATCTTCTTCCAGGAGCTTCTGAAGCACGGTGGATGAGATCCAGCAGAAGACGGGGATGTGGCACATGACGTGGAGGCTTCTTGCTCTTCTGATGTGTGAGATGATTCTGCTGGCTTGATGCTCGTCACTGATCCTCTTCCTGAAATATTCCTCCTTCTGAGGCTCAGTGAATCCCTGAATTTCTGTCAGACGGTTGATGTATTTGGAGGGGATCTGATTGGCTGCTGCTGGTCTGGAGGTGATCCAGATGAGAGCAGCAGGAAGCAGCTCTTTTTTCATGAGGTTTGTCATCAACACACCCACTGATAAAGTCTCAGTCACATCACAAACTTTCCTATCGTCTGAAAACATCAGTGTGATTCTACTTTCATCCAGACCATCAAAGATGAACACAACTTTACACTCCTCATAAATCTTTGAGTCCAGATCTTGAAGTTCAGGATGAAAGTCCAGCAGAAGTCTGTGAAAACTGTACTGATTATCTCGGATCAAGTTCAGCTCTCGAAATGGAAGCATAAACATGAAATCTACATCCTGATTATCTTTTCCCTCGGCCCAGTCCAGAATGAACTTCTGCACAGAGATGGTTTTTCCGATTCCAGCGATGCCTTTAGTAAGAACAGTCTTGATCTGGTCTTTCTCCTCACATCCTGGTTCAGCTGAGGCTTTAAAGATGTCATTGCAGTTGATTGGAGTGTCTTGTAAATGTTTTGTTCTGGCTGTTTTCTCCATCTGTAAAACCTCATGTTCTTCATTCACTCCTTCACTCTCTCCCTCTATGATGTAGAGCTGTGTGTAGATCCTGTTCAGGAGGGTTCGAGTCTCTTTTAGTTTGAATCCCTCAAATAATCTCTCATACTTGTTCTTCATGCTGGTTTTGTGCTGTTCTTTGACTCTCTGAAGGGCATCCTCCTCTGATTTTTGTATGTCTGCAGTCTCATGGGATGACGTGCAGGTCAGAGAGAATCTGTGAGAAAAGATAATCACAATGATTACAATATTACTGGTGACCACCAGATACCAAAATGCTTCCCAATTCCCAAAAAATTGGGATGCTATGAAAAAATGTAAATAAAAAGAAAATGCAATGATTTGTAAATGTCACAAACCCATATTTTGTTCACAATAGAACACAGAAAATATATCACATGTTTAAACTAAGAAACTGTACGTTTTTAAGAAGAAAAAAAAAGACAATTTTGAATTTGATGACCACAACGCATCTCAAAAAGTTTGGACAGGGCAATGTTTACTGTTGTGTAGCATCCCCTCTTCTTTCAACAACAGTCTGTGTATGTATGGGAACTGAGGAGACCCGTTGCTGGAGTTATGAGGGAGGACTGTGCTGTGGCCATCAAATTCAAAGTTACCCATTTTGTTTTCTATAAAATGGTACATTTCCTCAGTTTAAATATTTGATATATTTTCTGTATTTTGTTGTGAATAAAATATGGGTTTATGAGATTTGCAAATAATTGCATTCTGTTTTTATCATTTTTTTTTTCACAGCGTCCCAAAATTTTGTGAATTAGGGTTGCATATTGGTTACTAGATATGAGATTGAAGACCCTGTGCCGTGCATGTTGCATTGGATTACAATTAACGTTATTCCATCAACCCTTAAATCATTATTCCCTTGAGATGCTCTACAGTAAATTAGCAAGTAAATATTTTTACTAACGTCGGGTCAGAGGTCACTGGTTCATCACTGAATCCAAAGGGTAGTATCATGGATGCGTCACTCTTCATAGACACGCAGCTGGGTTCTGGACACTCTGATTTCTGTTCGTTCCTTGTGAGACTGATGAAAGATCAATAAAACAGCATTTTAAAATAAAACAAGCCAATCTTTTGTTTGTCAGTCTTTTGTCTCAAGCACTAGCTAATGTCTGTATATAACTTGAACTGAACTTTGATTTACATTTATTCATTTAGAAGAAACTCTTAACCAAATCAATTTACAAATACGGGATACAATATTAAATTCAATGACATGAGAAGTGCTGCAATACAAAGCTCCAAGATTATTCAGAATCGGAGGGGTACAGATCGGAAAGGAAATTAAATTATATATCTTGAATGCACTGTAAGTTGCTGTGGAGAAAAAGCCCTACCTGGGGTCAGAAGTCATTGGCTGATCACAGCTTGGTGTTTCTTCATAACGACTCATTTTGGAGGCACTGTGCTGCTCCTTTCTCAAAAAAAGAATGTTGGTAAATTGATCGACTCTTTAAGCAAAAAAGTTAAAAATAAAAGAAATTAATACATAATGATTGTGCTCCATGAGGGTGAGTAAATGACAGAATAATGACAGTAACTAACCCTTTAAGTAGTACACTGTAGTAAAGTCACATTAAATACTCACATATTATTATATGCTCATCATAATCTGCTGTAGTATAGCTAAAGATCAGTGCAGTTTAATTAGCTTCCTTGTGTTGTGGGAGAAATAATAGAATATAAATAGAATTCAAATAGATCGCATATTTTACCATCAGCTTCACGATAGGAATGGCTCGCGCAAATCTTCTCACACTTCTGTAGCGCGCCGGTGAACGCGCACAGAGTATAGGGTGATTCGCGCGCCGCTCGTGCACAATTATAAGAACTGCACTTCAGTCATGTTGTGCTGATAAGCGCTCCGTTCGGTTCATATGTGAGGTTATAAAAGCGCCGAAGGCGCGGTTCAAATAATTAATAAATAACCTGATTCTAAGTTTCCATTAACCGTGGTATAAGTATTGGGGGGGTTGTATTTGCTAATTTTGGTTATTGGGGGGTTACCAAGTGGTTACCAAGTGTCTAAATAATATAAAATACATTATATCCTATGTAAACAAGTAATTGTTACTATTACTTTATTGCAGTTACTCAATCAACCAACTTTGCATGTGTGGTGGATAGCACAACAGACCATTTTACAAAAATAAAACATTTAAGCAAACAAATAAATAAACCTTAAGAGAGAGCATGACCCCCCCCCCATCAAACATCAAACCGCAAGCTATCTTCCCTGTGGCCTTTATGAAAAGGCTTGGATAACGTTGTGGTCATTTGTGTGCAGTATTCGTTAAACGCAGTATTCTGCTTGTGTACTGTGCTAAACGCATCACACGAGCATTAGTTAAAAGCCTAAGTTATTTCTGTTATGACAATCAGCATTTGAATGTCTACATGGTTAGATGAGGAATAAATACTGAACTCACCACAAACTACGCAGCTGTGTAAACTCTCTTATTTTGCTCGTTTCTCTTTCGTTTTTGCCTGTACACAGCGCTTCCTCTAGTGGCGCAGAACAGCATCACTTTACACACACCACAAAACCTGAGATGCTCTCCAATGGACCAGTAGCCCCTCACTGCAGAACAAAGATCCAGGGGGCATAAGCTTCGGGTCTTTATTTAGCCATAGCATGAGTGCATTACCAGCCGCAATCTTTTGTCAATAAACGATTAATATAAACTGATATTTATCCATTTTATTGTTATAATATAAAAAATTAAGTACCACAGTAATATAATTATTTAATCAAGAGTTCCAGAAACGTTAATCATCCGTGAGGGTGGTTTGTCCCGCTATTACTGTGTCCCGTTTTATGAGGCTTCTCAAAGGTTTTTCACGTTTCTCCTCTCGGAGAAGTATTCAGGAGAAGAAGTATTCGGAGAAGATTCAGAGTAGCAGAATTTAACATCATTCTGATACTTCAAGAATGACCACAGCATGCGGTTCTACACCAACCCTTCTATGCATTACTATATTACCGAGCACAGTGTAGACCTTTTTTTTTTTTTTTTTTTCTCGCTGTGGTTGCCTGTTTGTTTAAAAACCTCTTCTGTGGGTCTGGGCAATACGTGTAACAAGCTAATACAAGATTCACCCAAAAATAAAAAATAAAGCTGTCACCTTTATGTTGTTGTAAACCCAAATGGCTTTCTTTCTTAATTGAATGAATTATATATTTATATAGCTTTATATTTATTAATTGTCATACATAAATGTAAGTAATGTTAGTGTCAGTAAGCTATTGTCAGGATCCTGGACTGTTTTGTTGTATTTTTGCTCCTCATGTGTTCACTATGACCCAGTTTCTCTCCAGTCTGATTGTGTTAATTTGCTCCAGGTGTGTCTCGTTGTCTTCCCCATTTATCCTATGTTTAAAAGCCCCAGTCCTTCTGTGAGTGTTTGTCCGTTCTAAACGCCATTCCCTATGTGTGTGGACTGTTAAAGACTCTCGTGTTGGTATTACTCCTCGCTCCTTCATTCCTTGCTTCCTAGTGAACTGTGATAGCTATTCAGATATATATATTTTATTCCCCACAGAAGAAATTCATAATAGCTATATACACTGAAAAACGTTTAACTTAGAAATGGTATGTCAACTACATCTACAATAACTGGTTTTGTTTAAATGAAATAAATGATTTAAGGATACTGTTTATAACTGAATTCAACCAACCTGAAAAACATGTTTTACTAACGCATAACTGTTAGTAGATTTAACCTGATTTTATTGACAATTATAAAGTTTGAAGTAGTGATCACAAATCACATAGAGTGTGTTATTTAGATTTATTAGTTTCACATTTTGAAGTGTTGTCCTGCTTTGGGAATTTAATTTTTTTTTTTATCATTGTGCAAAAATTATTACAGTAAAATATAATTAAAACACAGACTCACATACATCATGAATCTGCATATGAACCTCAAGAATGCTGATAGTCAACTCTGAACATCACAAAACGCTACTAAAGTCACAAAAAAGGTTTTCATTGATTGTCACCATTTTTGAGATTCATGCGCTGATTCTTGATCTTTGTGTGAGTCAAAAACACAGCTCAAAACACTTCCTATATAACGAAAGAGAAAAATCACAATATCTGACTATAATAATATCACAAAACTAACAGCTAACATTGACAGACTCCTGATATAATCTGTGACCATTACACTAAATCACTAAGTAGAATGATTCGATGGAGAATAAGCTAAAACCCCAGCTAAAATCATTTTTTTCATAAGAGTAGCCTACTTGCATTACATTATACATTTTTAAAGTAAACTTCAGGTTCAGTGTAGACAAACTAATTTGCATTGTTATTACATTGTGTGGTGTGTATTTTCTGTAAACATATCTTACATCCAATTAGATTTGAGATGTAGAACCATTCAATGGCTTTTTGGAGTTATTGAGCCTGCTTCATGGTTTGTGTGACCAGAGCAAGGACAGCTACAACGAGGAGTGAAGTTGGAATAGCAAGCAACGCAATGGTAAATTTTGATATTATATTGTTTGTGATAGAGAAAGAAAATTGTATTTTATTTTTTTGATGCACACGTTACATGCATGTATCATAATTATTAAAAACATAATTTTGACAGTGTCAGTCTCTGCAGCTCTTCGATGAGTTCCCTCTTCTTCATGGTCCACCTTTCAGTCAGTCTTCCACAGAGAGATCTGGCCTTACACAAAACACTTGGGATGGATTCATTTGGTTTTATTTGTACAGACTAGAATATAAAATGTAAATTAATTTAATTTTAACTTTTATGCAACTACAATATTGTTTCAAGCAAACATTTGTGCATTACTGAATTAAAAGCTTGAGGTAGCAGATTAGCTTAGACTTTCAATCATTTGAATGAACATCATGAAAGTGTCTCTCTTTAATTTATTAATTGATGTTCAGCTAATACAGAAGCTATTTTGGATGTAACCAGGCCAGTGTCTGATGATCATCTCATCACATAAAAACAACTAAAAGCTGCTTACTGTACAACTGTACATATATATATATATATATATATATTATTTTGCTGGAAGAGATGCAGATGCATAGAAAATGAACAGTTAATGATACAATATATACAGATAAAATATAAAATTTATTTGTGTATTTGCCCTCCTCCCCCCAGACAGAGTCGAGCATTCACAAATGGATAGGCCGCATCAGTTTAGCGGTTGTGCTAAACGTAAATGTAAATAAAAAAAAGGAGAAAATATCACGACACATAGCCAGGGCTCTACAGCGCAACTGAAAAGTACTGCGTGTGACTATCAAAAAAATATTTAGTAGCACCCGATCAGCATAGGCTATTTGTGTTTGTGCTGAGGGGAGCTTCAAAGGTTTCTACTTGCGTGTTTGTGCAGCGTTGAGTAATGTATCGAATGCAATGTTAATCAGAATCCACTCACTGCTTAAAATACTTTTGTTTATTGCTGAGTTATTCAAGGTCACAAATCCTCTCATTATAACAAAGTGTAGACAGGGTGTAAATAAGAGATTCATTGTGCAGTGCAGAGCTTTATTGATTAATGGAGGTTTGTGAGATCGCGATGAACTGAAGTGAGTGACAGCTTTTAAAGATTATTGAGTTTGCAAATGTGATATTAAATTAATACAACAGTTCACTAAACAATAAGTTAATATAAAGTGATGTACATTGTATGACTGATTTTACTCTATTTTGCTTCTGTTACTTCAAATGTGGTCACCCTAGTGCACTACACTGTATTAATCCAGGCCTGACAATCATCATTTAATTAGTCACTTAATTATCTCATTAACTTTAACTCTTTGAGGACTTGCTTGTGACTTGAAAGGAATGTCTTGGTTCCTCCTCTGGTGAGATCAGCTGCTGAGTTCATGGGTGGAATAAACATATGGCAGGACTTTTACTTTCTGACCCCTGGACTATCCACCTCTGTCTGTAATATATCTGCTTGTTTTACACTCTTTGGCCAGCAGGTGGTATTGTGAGCAAATGAAGCCTCCAGAAATGAACCCTTTTGTGAAGCACTTGGATGAAATCTTCAAAGCTTCATGAAGCTTCATCTCGCCATCACTACTAATAACTGTGGCAGTGTAATGATATGTTTTTTAACACTTCTGCCACTTGGAGGACTGATAGGTCAGGCAGATCGCTGGTGACACCACTGTAAAGCTTTCTCTTGAGATGAAAAACAAAGGTATATTGTAAATTGACCATTAAAAGATAAAAATCTTCCTCCACTGTCATTACATGATGCATACATTATGAATGGAGCCATATCCAATATGATTTATGTTTTTTCTGCTTGGGCTAATCATGTAGGCATGTTGTATATTATGAATATAGCAAGATGAAAAGATAATGTAACAATATTAGACAGTCTACTCCTACCTTAAACACTCAGCGAGATTCCTCTCTCTTGTAAACAGGACCACCGTCCCACTCACAGGACCTGGCTTGACTCTCTAGGCATATGGGGCATGTTAATATTATTAATCAGTTTATTAATGATGTCATTCGTGAAAGAATTATATAATTCTCTTACCATTTGCCATTGTTCTAGGTTTGTGCAAACTCTGCTCCATTCTCAGTTCTGAATAGTGTGCTGTCTGGTACAGTGCTGCAACAGTATGCATGGGAGTCCTTTAAAACAATCTGTGAAGATAATTACTTTGGGTTACATACTGAATTTATTTCAGATACATTTTGAATTACTTTCAGTTGCATTTTAAATTGTTACATTGTAAATTAAACTATATTTAAAATAAATTATGAATAATTAATCATCTATATAATGTTACAAACATGCCAATACACTGTAAAGAGTTCAATATTTCAAAGGATGTCCCTATCCCATTTTAACCATTTCTGATCTTGTTTGCTTTTTACTGAACAGCTTCACCATGTTTGTGTTAGGGATCCCTGGAAAACTGCTATATTAAATGTAAACAATTCAAGCTTCAGGTTACAGATAATAAACATTTAAAATATAACAACTATCAGAAACTGTCAGACTTCGGTGTATTACGATACATGGCAATCTAAAACTGGTAGGGGCATAGAATTAGTGGGGGACGCCAGGGACATGTCACTACCAATATCCAGAGACTACCAAACTGTCCCTAGCAATCATTTTGATCAAACAATTAAATATATGTAGGCCTATATGTTTTTGTCATTTCGGACACATCTGAAACGTCATACCATTGATATTACCTATAAAGTTAAAGTAAATAGGCTACGTTAGAAAACTACGCCCTTCTCTGTTGACTTTATCCACAATTTTTTTTTTTTTTTTTTTTTTTTTTTTTCTAATTCCTTTTTTTTTTTTTTTTTTTTTTTTTTTTATTATTATTATTTTTATTATTATCATTATAATTATAATTATTATTTTTTTATTATTATTATTATTATTATTATTTTTTTTTTTTTTTTTCTCTCTCTTGTTTTCTCTGTCCCCTGGTCTTGTCGGTCATAGTATGGTTAAATAAAAGGGTATATAAAATTTAATTAATTAATTAATTAAAAAAAATAATATAAAAAAAAAAAAAAAAAAAAAAGGCTGTGAATGATGATAGCATAACTACACATACGTACTGTCATGTGTTATCTGTGTTACTGACAGGCCAAAAAAAAAAAAAAAAAAAAGAAAAAAAAAAAAGAAAACTACGCGCTTTCAAGGATGCACATTTAATACATGGGCAGAACGTGCCCGGACGAGAAGCACAGCACCGCATTTAGAACAACTCACAGGTTGGCCTATTGCACACAATTCAAGACAGGAGTCCAAAAACAGTTAATATAGACGTTCACTTCGGAAATTAACAAAATTGCATCGATGAGTTTGAAATACTGTGTTTGACAAAACAGCAATCGGAAAGAGAAAGTGCAATCCATGGCTGTTATTGGCTCCCTAAAGCAGACGGACAGAAAAGGGTTGTGCAGACAGATACACTTCCAGCCTAGGATAAAGACATTAACAATAATTTGGGACAAATATAATGTGATTTTATGGTAAACTATTTGTGGCACTCTGTGGTGCAGCAGGATTTGGAGCATGCGTCCTGAGTCTTTAAATTTAAACTAATGTTGTTCAACTGAATGTACAAATCAAACTGTTAAATATCCACACACAAAAAATCCAATCTGAGCATTAAGACCTGAAGTGTGACCTAAGTCTTAGATTTAAACCCCTGTTAATTCTCAATAAGAACTTCTGTAGACCTCTAACAGAAATAAAGTCAGTCTGGTTAGTAATAAGTGAAGCAGGTGATGCTGTTTGTGGAGTTGTTTAATCCTCCTCTGCTGAGATCTTCAGAGATTTCATGTCTTTTATCTTCAGTTGAATTCATCTAAGGCTGTGGCAGAAGTCAGTTGTAGTTCTTGAATTAAAGATTTTGTGGCTCAGGTAAGGTCCAGTGTGGTTTATTTCTTTGCTCTTGGCTGATATGTGGCATTGCTATGGCCTGCTTTTGGCCCAGATCTGGCAAACAGGAGCGGGCAAGTTGTTTTAATGTCATACTTGTGAATGTCCGCTGAATGTCCAATGTAGTGTGGTTAACAAAGTAATTGAATGCAGAAGTCCGAATGTGCCAATATAAAACCAGCTTTACCCAAGTCATCATGGGTCCAAATCAATCAATATAAAAATAAACTAATGCGTGATTAAAGACACCCAGCGCTCTGATGCTGATGTTGTTGGTTCACAAAATCAAAATTGTGTAATTATTGTCTGTTTACTAACAAAAAAACTGTTTAGGAGTTATGAATATGTTGGCAAACAAACAGGTAAGCTATAAATAAAGACTTATATGACACGGTGTGTGTGTTAGGGGTGGGGGGGGTGGGGTCCTTAAGCTTCTTTCTCTGATGCATAAGGTCAGAATTAGGCCATACCATATTATTATTTAGCCTATGTAATAGTAAAATATAGAATAAAACTGAAACAACTGAAAAGATGTACATCCATGTCATGAAAGCATTAAAATGTTTCCTCCTCTAAACTTAGGCTCTGCAGATACAAATGATGAAGAAGTTGAGCTACTTCCTCAGTCCCTAAAGGAGGAGCAGAAGAATCTGAAAACATATGATCTGATTATTGAATTCACTTCCAGCACCATTAGAGCGACTGAAGAAGAGATGAAGATGATGATGCTGATGTTCACGAGGTATAATCTGCTGATCTGATCATCTGTCGCTTATATAGAGGTGATATCAAACATTCTTAATGAATAGACATTTTGTTCTTAAAGAAACAATCGGATTACAAATGCATTACATTGCATTTGCTGAAATGCCATGAGGAATGAATCCTTTTTATGCAGCAATATCAGATTCAGTCTTTTTTTTTTTTTTTTTTTTTTTTTTTTTCTTGGCCTGTCAGTAACACAGATAACACATGACAGTACGTATGTGTAGTTATGCTATCATCATTCACAGCCTTTTTTTTTTTTTTTTTATATTATTTTTTTTTATTAATTAATTAATTAAATTTTATATACCCTTTTATTTAACCATACTATGACCGACAAGACCAGGGGACAGAGAAAACAAGAGAGAGAAAAATAAATAAATAAAATAATAATAATAATAATAATAATAAAAAAATAATAATTATAATTATAATGATAATAATAAAAATAATAATAATAAAAAAAAAAAAAAAAAAAAAAAAAAAAAGGAATTAGAAAAAAAAGAAAAAAAAAAAAAAAAGAAAATTGTGGATAAAGTCAACAGAGAAGGGGGAGAGAGAGAGAGGAAAAAAAAGAGAATGGGGGATAGAGAGAGAGAGGAAAAAACCAAACAAAAAAAAAAACAGACAATTTGCTTCGATACCTGCTGACAAAAAGAGAAAACAACAGAAGACACAACAGAAGACACAACATCAGAGAAACTGCAGCAACAACCAACATCTGTATGAATCACAATAAATTCTAAATGTTAAATGTTATTGAGCAACACGCATAACTAATATTACAAAATAAGTTTTGAAGCAACAGCAGATCAGAACAATGTGTGTCTGTGAGCACCCGTTTTTACACCAATGTGAATGCTTGAGTGTACACCTGTGTGTGTGAGCGCGCTTGTGTTCATAAGGTTCCTCCATGTAAATGTTTAATAGTGTGTGTGTGGGGAACAACAGCCCCATCCCGCAAGGCATGAAGCAGGCATGGAAGAGACCCAGGCCCCAAACATCCGGAGGCCCCCCAGGGCACGGGACCCCCAGGGGAACCACCGCAGGGACAACTGCGGCCCCCACCCAGAAAAGGGCAGAGGAGAGCCCGAAGGTGGGACATCCGACAGCCACAGTGTAGACACCCCAGGGTGCCGTGGCGGCAAGCCCGCAGGCTCCGCCGGCAGCCGACCACACCAGGGCAGACCGAGCCCTGGGCCCGGAGATCCAAGGGCCCCCCACCCCCCAACCGGGGCCCAGCAAGGCCAGTAGGGCCAGGCCCCGCCAAGCGACCGCCGAGAGTGGGCCAGCGCTCACCCGAGCATCCTGCCCCGGCGCGAGAAACCACCAATGCACCGGCGGCATCCTCCACCGGCAGGGCATGGTGGTGGGGTGGGGGTCGACTGAGATGATGAGTGAGGTGGAGTCTAAGGCCCGACCTGACACATAGACGTAGACGAACAAGCACACATATACACAAGCATACGTTCCCACCCTCATGCACGCAACGAATATTCTCACCCTCGCCCCACATGTAGACACACAAAAATGGACATGGTACCCACACTCACACTCCCTATATGCACTCTATACTCCTAGATCCAGGCACCACCACCCCCAGAGGGGTAATCAGCGCCCGATCCCGGAGCTGAACCCCCTTCGCTCTGGCGTGGGGACAGGAAGACCACCCCGGTCCCCGCAGCAGCAGAGAAGACCACCAGCCCAGACCCCAACCGGGCGGCCAGCTCATCCTCGCAGCCCCCGGCCCCGGACAGAGAACAGAGAACAGGGGTGTGAGATAAAAAAAAAAATAAAAAAAAAAGAGAGACCCCATGCTTCACCTCACCCGCTCAAATGTAGTGTTGGTGTGTGTTGTTCTAAGGTGCTTTAAAACAGGGGTGCTTTAAAACAGGGGAGGGGCACCCTCCACAAGCTTGTGTCAGCTCGTCCCCTCCCTAGAGCCCTCAATGTCTATGTGCAACTTAAAATTGAGAAGTGGGCACTGGCACCAGAGGGAAGGCTGAATGAACAGACCGCCCTCCGGATGCCATTCAGTGTGCCCACCCCCAAGGCCCTATATGTATGTGTCATGTGACAGTAAGTAATGAGAATGTCTAAGCTGTAATGTGTGATTGAGATGCAGGTGGCCACGAGGAGACAGAGGAGTACCACCTCCCCCGCATCCCAGCGACACACCCGCACCTCAAAACCCTACCTATGTGTTGGTGTGATGGAGCGGGAGAAGTGAAGCCTTAGGGATGGGGAGGAAAGCATCAGAGGGGGCAAAATACCCCCCCCTTCGGAGCCAGCTCCCCCGCTGACCCCCATAGGCACCCCCGTTACCCCAAATCTGCCCAGGGCGGGGGGCCCAGGCCCATCCAGACCAGGGCCCATGGCAGCCCGGGGCGGCCCACCAGACCCCACAGCAGAGGAAAAACTACCCCACCCCATCACTCATTCAACTCCCAGACTACATAAGACAATAAGACACCCAGGTTAGGCCCGTTTTCCCTGCCTCTATTGGATCCCCCCCGCGGAGGCACCGATGCATCGAAGACCCCCACACCAGGGCCGGGCCCAAGCGCATGCACCAACCCATGCTCCCGGCGGCACACCAACCAGGACCCAAGCCCCCCAGGCCCAGCCGTAACCCCAACCGGGAGGCAGAGCGCCCCCAGAACCCCAAGCCCCCCCCGGACCAACCCTGGAATAGTGCAGCCGCCAGGCCGGCAACCTACGTCCGCCGGCACAGGCATCCCCAGTAGCGCCGCATGCA
Organism: Barbus barbus; assembly: GCF_936440315.1. Taxonomy (NCBI): domain Eukaryota; kingdom Metazoa; phylum Chordata; class Actinopteri; order Cypriniformes; family Cyprinidae; genus Barbus; species Barbus barbus. The sequence goes on along the minus strand of NC_136736.1, from coordinate 1,166,120 downwards.
GCCGCCAGAAAAACAGCACCCAAGAGTCACCAATACCCCATCCAGGCCAAGATCGCAGCCCCAGCGCCGAACCCCCCAAGAAACCCACCCCCAGGGAACTCCCAGATGCCCCAAGCCCATATGGCCACCCCAACAGCAAAAACCACAGCCGGACAGAATCAGGACCCCCACTCACACTAGGTGATGGAGCTGATCAAAGGAGTCCAGAGAGATTGATCTAATGTGGCAGCAGAAGCTGTGTCAAGACTAATATAATCCCACAAATAATTTCTATATTGGTTGATATTAAGATTATTTTTATTTTTCCAGTTCATGAGGACAATCTTCTTAGCAATGCATAGGGCAGTGAAAGCCATGTGGATTGTGTTACCTTCTGTAGTGACACCATCTAGGTCGCCCAACAAGCAGACTGAAGGAGAGGCTGGAATAGAGCATTTAAGACACTTTGATAAATCTTCACAAATCCTGTACCAGTACCTCTGAACAGGTGGACAGAACCATAGAGCGTGGATGTAATTGTCAGGTGTATTGCCTTGACAGTGTGAGCAGTTGTTAGAAGCTGTAAGACCCATCCTGAACATCCGATGACCTGTGTAGTGCACTCTATGCAGGATTTTGTATTGTATTAATTGTAAACCAGGATTTCTAATCAGTTCAAAGGTTTTTAAACATATCTGAGACCAGAAATTATGGTCCCAGTTTACTGCTAGATCTGCCTCCCATTTTGCAATAGGAAGTGATACTGATTCATCTATTTTGGAAAGTGTCCTGTATATTTTAGACATTAATTTGGGGGTTTTGAGATTAAGAAAATCTGCCACACTTGGTGGTATTTGTAATTTGATATGATTAGATTTAAATTTCCCTTTTACAATAGATTTAATTTGTTGATATTCTAAAAATCTGTTTTTGTTAATCCCATATTGTTTAACTAATTTGTCAAAGGGAATAAAGCCTGTCCCTTCTAATATATGTTCCAGGTATTTAATACCTTTACAACTCCAATCTGTGAGGTTCATCATATTATTGTTTAGTAATATGTCAGGATTGTTCCAGATGGGGGTACGTTTGCATGGGATTAGTGAAGACTCAGTCATTTTTAGAAACTCCCACCATGCTGTCAGAGAAGAGCTGATACTGATGCTTTTGAAGCATACGTGTCGTTTGATGATCAAGCTAATGAATGGCAGATCCGAAATCTCTATATTATTGCATAATGCCTGTTCTACATCTAGCCAAGGCTCATCTAAGAGGGTGTGTTTTAACCACCCTGAAATGTGTTGAAGCCTGTTGGCTAAGAAATAGTGGTGAAAGTTAGGTAGATCTAGTCCTCCTTTATCCTTGGTCTTTTGTAGCGTTTTTAAGCTAATACGCGGGGGTTTACCTTTCCAAAGGAATTTAGAGATGGAGGAGTCCAGAGATCTAAACCAGTCAGGTGATGGTTTGCTCGGGATCATTGCAAATAAATAATTAATTCTTGGCAAAACCATCATTTTTATTGAGGCGACTCTTCCCATGAGTGATATGGGTAGAGACTTCCATCTGGTTAGATCATCTTCTACCGTCTTTAAAAGTGGGATGTGGTTTAATTTAATCAAATCTGTCAGCCTAGGAGAAACATTAATACCTAAATATTTAATATTTCCAGATTGCAGTGGAGTGGAGGAATTCTGGAAGGAGCAATTAATTGGAAGAACTGTTGATTTTAACCAGTTTATTGAATAATCTGAGACTCTTGAGAAAGAGTTTATTAATGTAATTACCTCAGAGAGAGTGGTTTGTGAATGCTGAAGAAAAAGTAACACATCATCTGCATAAAGACTAACTTTATGTTCTACATTCTTGCATTTAATGCCTTTAATCACTGTAGCCTGTCTAATTGCTGCTGCTAGTGGTTCAATAAAAACTGCAAACAGTGAGGGGGAGAGGGGGCATCCCTGCCTGGTGCCCCTCTTAAGATAGAAGCTAGAGGATGTTTGGCCATTTGTCCTGACACATGCTGTTGGAGAGTTATATAATATTTTTAACCAGTTTATGAAAGAGTTTCCAAAACCAAATTTGTGTAAAGTTGCAAATAGAAAATTCCAGTTAACCCTATCAAAAGCTTTTTCTGCATCTAGAGACAATATTGTAATTTGAAGGTTTCTATTGCATGAATAGTCTATCAAGTTAAGTAACCTATGTGTATTTGTTGAGGAGTGCCTCCCTTTTATGAAACCAGTTTGGTCGGAATGAATTATGAGAGGGGTTATCTTCTCTATTCTTTTTGAGATAGCTTTGCAGATTATTTTAGTGTCCACATTAATAAGGGATATTGGACGATAGCTGGTAGGCAATACAGGGTCTTTGCCTGGTTTTAGCAAGAGACTAATGTTGGCAGAATTCATATTTGGTGGAAGTCTACCATTTTCCTTGGTTTCCTGCAACATTCTGTAGAATGTTGGTGACAGAATTACCCAGAATTCTTTATAGAATTCTGCTGGAAAGCCATCTGGACCTGGAGCCTTTTATTGGGCATACTGTTCAAGGCTTCCTGAAGTTCATCTGATGTCAGTGGAGAATCCAATGTCATCGCTTGATTTTCTGATAATTTCGGAAGAGTTATATTGTCAAGAAATTGGTCAATTTCGTCTTTAGATGGGTTTATCTGTGGAGAATATAAAGATTTGTAAAAGTCCCTGAAAGTGTTGTTTATTCTTTCAGGGTCATATACTGTATCCCCAGTTAAATCTTTAACAGCACATATAGTTGTTTTTTCTTTATTTATTTTTAACTGGTTCGCTAGGAATTGACCTGATTTGTTACCATATTCAAATTCTTGCCAGCGAAGTCTTTGTGCTAAGAATTGGGTTTTTTTATTAATAATTTCATTTAATTCTAGTTTTGCTTTACGTATTTTTTTCAGCATTTCCTGTTCCTGGGAGGATACGTAGGCTTCTTCTAAAGTTTTTATAGTTTCTTCTAATTCCTGAATATATTTATTTTCTCTTTTCTTTTTATGCGATGAGAATGAGATTATTCTACCTCTCATCACAGCTTTGCCTGCTTCCCAGAGAACAGATGCTGATGTTCCAGGCAGGTCATTATAGTCTAAATATAAAGCCCACTCTTCTTTAAAATATTTAATAAAATCATCGTCTTTAAGCAATGATGTATTGAATCTCCAGTTATTACTTGGTGGAGTGGCCTTCTTATTTACTAGAGTTAAAGAAACAGCAGCATGATCGCTGACAGCTATAGGGTTTATCTCTGTGTCTGAAATGTCACTCAGCAGAGAGCTGCTGACTAGGAAATAATCCAGACGAGAGTAAGAGTGATGGACATGTGAGAAGAAAGTATATTCCCTACGGTTAGGGTGAAAAGAACGCCATGCATCGCAAAGTCCATAGTCGCTCATGTACTGTTTAACTATATTTGTGGATTCCCAATTGCGCTGAGTTCCAGCTGTACTCAGCCTGTCCATTTCTTTATTTAGTCCAAAGTTGAGGTCTCCCCCAAGAACAAATGCACAATCTAGGTGTTCAGAGAGTGCGGTAAAAAAACCGTGAAAAAAAGAGGGGTCATCAACATTTGGACCATATATACTAACAATACATAACTTTTTGTCAAATATAGATAATTTAATGATTAGAAATCTACCTTCTGGATCTATAACTGTGTTGAGTACTGTGAAATTAACATTTTTATGTATTAAAATTGCTACCCCCCTTTGCCTAGAGTTATAGCAGGCTGAGAACACATTAGGAAACTCAGTTGTTTTAAGTTGATCTGTAGCTGTGGCAGATCTATGAGTCTCTTGTAATAAAACAACGTCTGCCTGTAGTTTTTTAAGCTGGCTAAATATTTTTAACCTCTTTTCTCTGGAGCCAGCTCCATCAGATTCAGTCTAATATTCAAAGTGAGTCAAGCTCTTGCCGTTTGTTAAATCATCTACAAACACAGATGCAGAAGCATAAACAGGAGCACAGGGACAAAGATTAGAAAAGCTTTATTGATTTAATTTGCACTTTAATCAAACTTATTAAACAAGCAAGATAAGCAGTAGAAGTTCTTCTAACAAGCCAGCTGATGGAAACATTAGTGCACATTGTCACTATACTGGACGGAGGCGACTCCTTATAGCCACTAACTTATGGTTAATACAGTAATATGGCAATAGTATATAAGAAAATTTAGTTAAATGAAATGAGTTTAAGTAAGGAAAAAATGATATGCATAAAATGATCATTCCACTTATTATACTGTATGTGTATACATTTAGAATATGTTTTTTATTATGAATGCGTTGCACTAATACATGCACTGGTAAAGTTGTAGATTTTGGGCTACTTTATGTGTCGTCTTTCAGACTAAGGGAACGAAAACATCCAAAATACTCGTTTCTTTTTTATTTTATTCTACTTAAACAATATGCGTTTATTTCAGTTGGTCAGATATCCATTTTAAATCTAAACGTTTTTTTTTTTTTCTGGTATCCCAAACTGTAGCCTATTAACGTCTTCTATCAGACAAGAACTTGACTGAGGAGTAAAGCAGAGTTTATTGAATAATCTGAGTTGCGTATGTCTCAATGTTCAGACTCTAGCTCAAATCCAACAAGTGTTCTACTACAAAAAAAATAGCAATGGAAATTACTGCTTCACATTGTTATGTGTTTAAAAAAACCTGAAATGGAGACATTCTCTGATCTCTTACTCATGAACACAAATATCTTTTGAAACTACACCATAAGAATAAACAAAAATGGAAAAAATAATAATATAATATAAATGACTAATCAGTGAATAAATCAATGAAATTATTTTAAATGATTATATCATTAAATGGAATAATAAAAGGATTATATGATTATAAATGAGTATAAAAGAAAGAAAATAAATCAATATAGCTGTATGTTTGCTCTCTTGAAGTAACACACATACATAAACCCTCAAATTACAATACATGTCTTTAGATGTTGTTTTCTCAAAATTTGTTTTTTTTTTTTCTTATGCACTGAATTTTGAACCTGACTTTATTTTATGTTTATATTTCTGTCCTTTGTTATTAAGAAATTCATGTAAATACATGAATATTTAGTTAGATAATGCCTCATTTGCATGTTTAAACAACATTTCAGAAAACTTGACATATAAAACAAGTGTCTTAATGTACTGTGATTACTCAACTGAGGAAGTATGGTGATGTTTTAGTTTTTACCCTATTCACTTGTAATGTTCTTCCTCTAAACTGATTTTACATCATTAGAGCCCAGGGAACAGGTAGAATTTCCTCACAAGGGTCGTCCTTTCAAAACACGGCAATAGTTTGTTCTTCTGTGTGAAACGTTGGTCTTTCTCCATGCGTGAGGCCACCTGTAAAAAAAGATGATATTTGGATGTGACAAGAAGCAAACTTATTCATTTTAACTGAGCAGTGCAGTTGGGGTGAATACAATGAAACAGATTGTTTTGACTTTTAGCTGGAATAAAGAAAAACAATTTACCCTCCTGAACAACTCCATAATGTCAAATTCATGAGCGCTTGTGCTGAACACATCCACTATGTACATGATGAAATAACTTCCATTGGCAGGATCCCTGTATGCATAGACATCTATGGAGATAATTCACAAAAGCCTTAAAATAAAGTGTAACCCAAAGTTGTTTTAATTGCTTGACCACTGAATATGACCAAAATGAACAGGTGTGAGCAACAAATCTCATATCTGCAGTCAGTGTTTTGTTTAGTTAGTTTTTTTTTTCTTACCAGGGACGGTGGACATAAAGCAGACAAAGTCTTTCTCCTTGTGAACCCAGGAGTCTGATTCAGGCACACTGTCACTAACATACACACCTCCCTCTTCACCTGGACAGAGAAATGCTTCATTGTGTGACATTTTCACATAAAAGACTTTACAGTATTTCAGCATGCACGCTGAAATAAATGAGGAAACAGAGAAATACAAAGAGAAATGAAAACAAGTCATGACGTACTTCCTCTGCAGGCTTGAATGAGAATAACCTTTGGTTTATTAATCAGAGCAGGACACTTCTCTGAGTTCAGATGGGAGAAGATGTCCTCAACAAAGAAGTAATCCTTGGGGTGTAGATCTTTATGATAATGGATCCCTAAAATGGC